>NC_141009.1:44325006-45688299 GCF_052327205.1 Somniosus microcephalus | reverse complement strand
GGGAGGGGGGGAGTCCCCGAGACCCGCCCCCCAATGTCCCGAGCCCCACCCCCGATGTCCCGAGCCCCGCAACCCCCGATCTCCCGAGCCCCGCCCCCCACCCCCCGATCTCCTGAGCCCCGCCCCCCCGATCACCCGAGGCTCGCCCCCCCCGATCTCCCGAGCCCCGCCCCCCCGATCTCCCGAGGCTCCCCCCCGATCTCCCGAGCCCCGCCCCCCCCCGATCTCCCGAACCCCGCTCCCCCCGATCTCCTGAGCCCCCCCGATCTCCCGAGCCCCACCCCCCCGATCACCCGAGGCTCGCCCCCCCGATCTCCCGAGCCCCACCCCCCCGATCTCCCGAGGCTCCCCCCCGATCTCCCGAGCCCCGCCCCCCCCGATCTCCCGAGCCCCCCCGATCTCCCGAGCCCCGCCACCCCGATCCCCGCCCCCGACCTGCCGAGCCCCGCCCCATCTGCCGAGCATATTTACAATTTCTGTCTGACCTAAAAGTAAATATGCCTATGACACTCCCCTGATCATCAGCTTTCTTTGGATATAACATATGTGTAGGTACGCTCTATAACTTTTGAGTGTATAGCGGACAGACAGACATACATACAGACAGACAGACGGACAGACACCACAATCCTTTTATATATATATATATATACTAGCAGGGGAGCCCCGCGTTGCGAGGGCTTTTTTGGGGGCTGGTCGATGTGTGGGCCGGGAGCCTGGGACTGGGTTTGAGTTGTCGGCAGTTTCCAGTGCTTTTTTGGGCCTGGTGGATGTGTGGGCCGGAAGCCTGGGACTGGATTTGGGCTGTCGGCAGTTGGAGAAGCCTCGGCCCATTTTGCACTGTTTTTTAACCTAAACGTTGCTAGCTTTTAATACCTTCAAAGATGAAAGTTAAAGTACTTATAAAACATTTTTGGTAAATCTTATTTTTTTTAAAAAGAAACTGACCTGGATTACAAAAGTTTTGAGCTGCCCTGGCTGATGTATAATGGCTGACAGATCCCTGAGATGAAAATGATTAGACCCGCCCACACACACACCGATTGGTCAACCATCAGGTGACTGAACTGTAGGATTGGTCAATCATGACGGCACAGGATTGGTCGACCTTGACGTCAGTCAATGCTAATGAGTGGATAATGAGTGGAATTTTGAAGGTTTCTTGTATAATGTGCGAACAATTTTTGTAGGTACGCTCTATAACGTTAGAGTGTATAGCCGGACAGACAGACAGACGGAAGGACAGACAGACAGACAGATCGATCCTTTTATATATATAGATAGATAGATAATAATGACCTGGATATTGGAATACAGAGTAGAATTTCTAAATTTGCCAATGACACCAACCTTGGTGGTGTGGCAAACAGTGAGGATGATACCAATCGACTACAACACGACATAGAAAGGCTAGCAGAATGGGCAGACAAGTGACAGATGGAATTTAATACAGAGAAGTGTGAGGTGATGCATTTTGGCAGAAGGAACAGGGAGAAGCAATATTCACTTAATGACACAGTTTTAAAGAGTATGCAGGGACAGAGGGACCTGGGAGTTAATGTGCATAGGTCGCTGAAGGAAGGACATATTGAGAGAGTGGTTAACAAAGCATATGGGATCTTGGACTTCATAAATAGGGGTATTGAGTACAAAAGTAGAGAAGTTGTGCTGAACCTTTATAAAGCGCTGGTTAGGCCACAACTGGAGTATTGCGTCCAGTTCAGGTCACCACACTTTAGGAAGGATGTGAAGGCCCTTGAGAGGGTGCAGGGGCGATTTACCAGAATGGTTATGGGGATGGTGGATCTTAGCTACAAGGACAGGTTGGAGAAGCTGGATTTGTTTTCATTAGATCAAAGGAGGTTGAGGGGTGATTTGATCGAGGTGTACAGGATTATAACAGTTTGGGATAGGCTAGACGGGGAAAGACTGTTCCCACTAGTTGATGGTACAAAGACTAGGGGACACAGATTTAAGGTTTTGGGCAAGAGATACAGGGGGGACCTGAGGAAAAAAATTTTACGCAGCGAGTGGTGATGACCTGGAATTCGCTGCGAACGGAGATGGTGGAAGCGGAGACACTCAATGTTTTCAAGGGGAGACTGGATAGGCACTTGAGGGAAATAAACTTGCAGGGCTACAGGGATAGAGCGGGGGAATGGGGCTGACTGGATTTCTCTACAGAGAGCCAGCATGGATTCGATGGGCCGAATGGCCTCCTTCTGTGCTGTTATGACTCTATGATTCGGGTGCCAAATGTAATGCTTCGGTACAAAATTTGCTGTGTTAGGAGTTGTTGGCCAGTTTGTTTTCAATGGGTTAATGTCTCCACTAAAGCAGTACGCAAAAGAATGTTGTAGTGGCTCATACCTGAAGAGCCCACTTTCAAGGCAAAAGCCAACAATCTTTGTAGGCTGCAGTGTGAAGCAATCATTAGTCTGTAATTCACTGTGTGGGAACAGCAGGGAGTCTGCTGCTCACGGCAGTTATGTCACTCATAACATGTATAATTCATTATTACTTTTTATTGTCATAACAGGTCAGTGCGTATTAGTAGCACTGCAACTGAGCATTCTACATTCGCTGATCATATGATTTTAGAACGGCAGCAAATATGAATTTGTTCTAATTTGTGAGTGGTGATTACAGATGGCGGACAGATCAGATTCTGAACAGCAGTGAGCAAGCTGGGCCATTTCAATTCTTGCCTGAAAGGGCCTGAAATTAAACAATATTCCGATGGTGAGAAATGCATTTTCTTTTTGCAATTTCAGCTGATCAGTCTTGGGAGGAAATGTCTCTGAAGCATTCTGCCGACAAACAATCACTCAGTCATCGTGATCTTTGCAAAGTAATTAATTGTATAATTTCCCAGGTGCAATATGAAAATACTGTTCTATTTTACACTGATCCGGCTTACTCAGTCATTGACTTAAAGGGTAAAATGAATCAGTTTGATAGTGTTGTGCTTCAGTTGTAATGGATGGTTTAACAAGAACTATATTGCGGTGATAAGAGTAGTTTATGAAATTATGTTTTGATTGGGGGGGGTGGGCATGGAGCCCCAGCTGAGTCCCACCTTGAAAGAATTCAATCAAGAATGCCCAGCTTTGTTTGCAGTCAAGAGGACCTTGAGTCATTATAATGCAAAAAACACTTCTTTCTGACCTCCCAACATGAGGAAGTTAGTCTGAGCAGGAGCCTCGAGCAAGTGTTGCAGGTGTAAGGTGAGGCTGGATTTGCTGGGGATTCACAGCTGCTTTCGATACCTGGAAGCTTTAGATGGCCACAAACCTTCACTTGTACAGAATATATGTCACTGCAATGAGGTAAGATTGGGAGGGAGTGCTTCAATTTGCCCTAAGCTTTGGGCTCTCAGAAATCCATGCCTTTTATACTGTGGGGTTAATTGTACAGCATTAAAACATATTAAAAAAAAACACTTACACTTGCTCCGCTGATGCTGGGACATCATCTTGTCCCAATCTGACAACCTTCCTTGAGGTGTTAGCCATGGATCAATGGGTAACATCTCACCTCGGAGTCAGAAGGTTGTGGGTTCTAAGTCCCACTGAGGAGACTTGAGTACATAATCTAAGCTAACACTCCAGTGCAGTACTGAAGGAGTGCTGCACTGTCAGAGGTGCCATCTTTAGATGAGATGTTAAACCGAGGCCTTGTCTATCCTCTCAGATGGATGTAAAAGATCCTATGGTCCTATTTTGAAGAAGAACAGAGGATTTTTCCCTGGTGTACTGGTCAGCATTTATCCCTCAATAGACACCACTAAAACAGATTATCTGGTCATTATCACATTGCTGTTTGTGGGACCTTGCTGTGCCATGTTTCTGACATTACAACAGTGTCTGCACTTCACTGAAGTACTTAATTGGCTGCAAAGCACTTTGGGACATTCTGAGGTTGTGAAAGGCACTATATAAATGGAGTGATTATTTGCATGAACATTTTTGCTGCCTTCTTCGCGCGGTATACTGGAGCTGTGCATGCATACCCAATCCCCTCCTGCACATGTGCGCTGTGTACCGAGGCCGCACATGCGCAGTACCCCACAGCTACAGCCTGCAGTGCAGCAGGGGCCGTGCTTTTGGAGGGCGAGAGAGAGAGAGAGGGAATCGGAGAGGGAGAGAGAGAGGGGAGAGAGAGGGGGGAGTGAGAGAGGGGCGAGAGAGAGAGAAAGAGGGTCGGAGGGGAGAGAGAGGGAATCGGAGGGGGGAGTGGGAGAGGGGAGAGAGAGAGAGAAAGAGGATCAGAGGGGAGAGAGAGGGAATCGGAGGGGGGAGTGAGAGAGGGGAGAGAGAGAGAGAGAGAGAGGGAATCGGAGAGGGGAGAGAGAGAGGGGAGAGAGAGAGGGGAGAGAGAGGGAATCGGAAGGGGAGGGAGAGGGAATCAGAGGGGTTAGAGAGAGAGGGGGAATCAGAGGGGGGAGAGAGAGAGGAGAAGGAGGAGAGAGGAAATCAGAGGGGGAGAGAGAGAAGAGCGGAGGGGGAGAGAGGGGGATTTGGAGAGGGAGAGAGGATCGGAGGGGAGAGAGAGAAGGGAGAGAGAGAGAGAGGATCGGAGGGGAGAGAGAGGGAATCGGAGAGGGAGAGAGAGAGAGGAAATCAGAGGGGGAGAGAGAGAAAGAGGATCAGAGGGGAGAGAGAGGGAATCGGAGGGGGAGAGAGAGCAAGGAAATCAGAGGGGGAGAGAGAGAAAGAGGATCAGAGGGGAGAGAGAGGGAATCGGAGGGGGAGAGAGAGAGAGGAAATCAGAGGGGGAGAGAGAGAAGGGAGAGAGAGAGAGAGGATCAGAGGGGAGAGAGAGGGAATCGGAAGGGGAGGGAGAGGGAATCAGAGGGGTTAGAGAGAGAGGGGGAATCAGAGGGGGGAGAGAGAGAGGAGAAGGAGGAGAGAGGAAATCAGAGGGGGAGAGAGAGAAGAGCGGAGGGGGAGAGAGGGGGATTTGGAGAGGGAGAGAGGATCGGAGGGGAGAGGAGGTCAGGTACTCCGGGGGGATGGTCAGCAACACGGGGTGGGGGCTAAAGAGCACAGAGAGCACAGTGGGGATGGGGGAAGAATGTGAATCAAGTCCAAAGAGGGGGCGAAATGAGAGCGAGAACATGATCCAGATGGTAAAACGGATCACGTTCTTCCAACCCCACCCCCTTTGCACCCGTACCATGTTCTCCCTCTCCTCCCCCTTGTCCTGGTTGATTTCTCAGAAAGCTCGGTGTTTGTGTGACAAGTGACATGAATGGACAGGACGAAATCCAGAAGTCATGACACTGTCACGATTCACTTCATACCCAATAAACCTGTTAACAATCTGTGACCCACACACAATGCCCCATCTATGGAGGGGGGGGGAGGGAGGTCGGAAGCTTGTTGGGGAAGAAGGTCATGAGCCCAGGGGGGGTAGGAATTTGGACAGGGAGAGAAGGTCAGGTGTTTCTCTCTCACACCTGGCAGCTATCCCTTGCCCTGCCAGTACACTTTACATCTAATCTCAGCCTATTACCATCTCGTCTAGCTCTTTTGTTTCTTTCACTTCTTTTGTCCAATCGCAGCCCTGCCTTCGATCTGTTTTCTTTTCTTTCCAGTTTTGAAGAAGGGTTCAACCCGAAACGTCAACTCAAATTTCTCTCCAAGGATGTTGCCTGACCTGCTGAGTTTTTCCAGCATTTCCTGTTGTTATTTCGGATTTCCAACATCTGCAGTATTTTGCTATCGGAGAAGGTCAGGAACTGGGGTGGGGTGTAGGTCAGGAACTCGGTGGATGGGGAAGTCATCAGAAACTTGGGGGGAGGAGGTCAGATACTTGGGAGGAGGTCAGGAACTTGGGGGGGATGGGGAGAGGAGGTCAGGAAACGGTTTGGGAGGTGGGAGAGCCCTGTCTGTTCCAAGTGAGCTCTGTTCTGTCTGGAGTAGGCAGTCAGAATGGCTCGAATTATACTTTGCAAGGTAACTGATTATGTAGGCAGGGAGGATCTAATTACACATTCCAGAGAAACTGCTGGGTGTGTATTGTCCTTCAAGAGGAACAATCAGCAATCAGGTCTAGTCATCCAAGGGTACCAATATTGGGGGTCGATTTTCCCGAAGCTGTCAGGAGTAGGGGTTACGGGGATCGGGTGGGATATGTGTCGGTGCAGGCTCGATGGGCCGAAATGGCCTCTATCTGCATTGTGGGGTTTCTGTGATTCTGTGAAAGCGGGACTACAACTTCCGGGTTTTTGACCCGCCTACATCGACGTCCGGCCAGTGGGCTCAGCAGGCCAATTAAGGGCCACCCGGCAACATGTGACGTCACAGACTGCAATTTCATCTGTCAAGCTGTTTGACAGTCTGAGTTCTAACATGAGTCCTTCTGCACAGACTCAGTTAGAACTCTCAGCAGCACTCAAAGCTGAAGGCTGTCACTTTTCACAGATCGCAGCCGTTCAGCTTTAAGTGCCGGCTGAGTGATGGGCTCCCGACGCCTGCAGGAAGAAAGGCTGTTAAGGTAAGTACAGGTAAGTAAAAGTTCTTTACACACTTTAGACACACCAAACACACTTACCTTTGCACTCATGCACCCATCACTCACCTGAGCGCCGACATCGCGACCCCTCCAAGTCCTTCAACCCGACGGCCCACCTGCTCTAACCTGGCGTGGTTTGGAGCCATCGGGAAACCCACACGAAACCCCTCAAAATAGGGATTAGGCTAAAAACTGCCTGTTAACTACCTGTTACCAGGCAGTTAATTGGCATTAATCCCTTTCCACCTGGGGTCGGCGGGTCCCATTGCGGGGCGGGTACCCGCCACCTCTGAAAGTTGCGTGGAGTGGGGTTTTAGGCGTGATGGTGTTTGAACCCGCAAATTCAGGATTTTCCCCCCCCACACGCCTGAAACCCCGCTTGATGGCTCCACGAAAATCGACCCCTTGGTGTTGCGAATAGACACGTTCCTATATAAATACAAGTAATTTATTTTCTATCACTGGACAGGGAGGAGATAGAACAACATTGAATCCCGGTGCTATTGACATTGTACAGTTTATTGAGCCATGATTGGAGGCTCAAAGAAGAATGGAGCAACACATCTACCATGGACCACAGGTGAAGGGGATTTCAGTCACAAGTGACCCAGGGCTGGATTATAAGCATCACTGCCCTACAGCCCCACCTTGGGATCTATCTTGCCTCACTGATAGATCAAAATTGCAACATTTTCCTTGTGTTTGTCAAGTACTTTATTCACTAAACTTCAGTTCCAGTGAGATGTCAGCAGGCCACAATATTAACTACTAAATAATACAATTTTTTTCGACAGAGAATGGATACCTGGTCTCCTGTCAGTGAGACCAGACAACTAATGCTTACACCATGTAAAGTGGATACAGTGCTTTCAACTCACCCATCACCCCTGTGCTCGCTGAACTACATTGGCTCTCGGTTAAGCAACGCCTTGAATTCAAAATTCTCATCCTTGTTTTCAGATCCCTCCATGGCCTCGCCCCCTCCCTAGCCCTATAACCCCCCCGAGACATCTGCGCTCCTCTAATTCTGCCCTCTTTAGCATCCTTGATTATAATCGCTCAACCATTGGTGGCGTGCCTTCTGTTGCCTGGGCCCTAAGCTTTGGCTTTCCCTGCCTAAACCTCTCCACCTCGCTACCTCTCTTTCCTCCTTTAAGATGCTCCTTAAAATCTACCTCTTTGACCAAACTTTTGGTCACCTGCCCTAATTTCTCCTTATGTGGCTCATTGTCAATTTTTTTGTCTTTTAATACTCCTGTGAAGCGCCTTGGGACATTTTACTACATTAAAGGCGCTATATAAATACAAGTTGTTGTTGAGAAATGATTTCAGTAAAATGGAACACTTAAGCTGGAAACATACGTTAGAAAAAAGTTGCAAAAGTCAGACTTTAATGGGTTATTTGGAAAAGCTGGCGTGCACTGTAATTTGAAATATTTAGGTGAGACCGTTCAGCTACAAAAGAAACATCACATTGTAAATGAGAATATTGCTAAGGTGCAATGTTTTTAGTGAGAGAGCTTAAGAAACAAAAATATACATTTATCATATTTATAGCATTGACCTTTACCCTCACCTCCCACCCTGTAAGGGTTTGGGGGCTTCTTTAAACTGGTTTAAGTAATTTTCCTGGTCTTACAGCCTTTGCCTGCACATCAGACCAATTCCAATAAAACCAATTTTAAAACAGCGCTTTCGAATCGTTACCCCACCTTCCAGTTCTGACTGCTGGGCTTATAATTATTGATATTAAAACAGACACAAAGTTTGGATGAGAGAAAAAAAATCAAGTTTTATTAACTAAAAGAAACTATAATCAAACTATCCCACACAGTAAAATTGTAAAACTATATAACGGGGGTTGCAGACAGCGAAAACGAGGGATACAATGGCTACAATGTTATTTAAACAATCTTAGCAATTCCCTTAAATCACCATCCCCCAAACTCCTTAACTAGGTTGCTTTGCTGAGGAGTCAGAACACCCTGCTCACCTGTGATCCAGCGAAGTAAGAGAGAGAGAGAGATAGCTTCTCAGCCGCTATCTTTATACCTGGTGAGGCCCCTGCCATTCTGCCTTGCAAGGGCTGTGTGCAAGATTCCCCACCCAAAAGGGTCCAATACACAAGAGAAAGCTGTGATTGGCTAACTCAAAGTGGTTAGACTGGGTTAATGTGTCTTCTGGAGCTTCCTGGGCTGAAACAAAAGGGAGATACAACTGCTCTATTGTCCAGTGCTGGGTGATTTAAAACCCATTCAAATGTTAAACGTTTCCCATTCAAGGTACAAAAGTCTCTTCTGCAGTTTAGATGTATCCACTCGATATACAAACAAATGCTAATAGCATTCAATTGCTTTGTAAACAAAGCATTGTCCTTTGTCTTCGGCCATGTGGTGACAGCCATTTTTATCCCTGGAAATTTAAAAGCACATCGCCCAGGGATTCTTTAATCAAAAAAATGAATCTTCAGAACTGTAAATTATTGTGAATTCTTACAGTCCATCCTTGGATACTTCCAACTTGCTTGTAGTATCCTCTTGAAGAAATGAGCAATAATTTCTGACCCCCCACAAACAACCATCCCCTGTATTTACCTAATAGCTATCTGCCACTGATCCCCGTCCCGTCTATTCCCCTTTAATTCAAGAAAAAAAAACCATGGTACGGTAGGCATCTTACAGATACTTCAGTTTTCAACAAGGGGTCTCATACCCCTACACTCTTGTAAAATTATACAGTGTAAACCAAATTTACAATCACTTTTTTACATCATAAGTTATTACAAAATGTTGCAATCTTAGTTACACAATGTAATCAAAACGATCCCAAGCACGGAGAGGGTCCTAGGCCTCTGCTCAACTTGGGGCTGTAACACAAAATACAAAAAATCATTAAACAACATGCTTAAATGAACCCCGATCATCACGTGCCGATGATGGGTTGCGAAATTCGAGTGGGCATTGCTCCTCCCACTCGGGCAGTAAAAGTACCTTCCACCCCCCTTTGATCGTCTTAAACTTTAAAACAGGCAGAATGGATTTACCGACCAGCCTGCTCCGCCAGCCACGAACCGTTCCCTTGTCCCTTTGTGGAGGCGGGGTAACCCTCACGTTTAAATTACCTTGGCACAGACCGAGACCGGGGAGTATGGGATCTCATGATTCCCAGTCCCTCCCCCTCCCGTCTTCCCTCGACTGGCTGCAGAAAATGATGGGTGCCTGTGTGGCAGCTCTCCCTGGCCCCACACTGATCCGGCCACCCACTCATCCTTCCCAGACACACTTATCCTCTTTGCCCGTGGGCCCCCGGGTGAGTACCTCCCTCCCCCGACCACACCCACGCGACTCTTGGGTCTCCCCCTCCTCTATACAATCTTCCCGGGCCATCACCACCCACCCCCGGGGAACGCGTCTCTATCACAAGGCGCCCGCGCTTCCCCATCGTGACTCCTCAACAGCGAGGTCTCCCGCAAGTGAACTTCGGTCAGGATAATGCTGGGTTGGGGGCCATGCCCCACCCAGCTGGGGCCATCTCCTCCCCGTAGGAGCAGTAGGCAAGTTCCTCCGGACTCTGTCCGGTTTTTCTGAAAGACCGCTGCGGGGTCTCCTGGATTCGTCCAGTGGCGAGGAGATCCCCAACATTCCGTATCTTCATTCGATGTCCAGCTCGGGCTGGGCGAACATGGCTGCTTCATTTTCCAATCTCCTGCAAAAACTTAAAAGGACATGCAGCCAGGTCTCACTGACCTGCTGCCTTAGGTGGAGACATGGTCGGGTCCCTTGACCTCGGACCAAAATACAAACATTCGGCACACATGTAAACTTAAACTCTTTGCACTTTAACTTGAAACTAGTTAAATCAACAAAACTTAAAATACACCTTTGTTACACGCTATATTCACACACATAGCTTTAATACAAATGCCGCCCGTCTCCGGACGGCCAGTCTAATCTCTGGCACTGTCGCAGATTGCTGCTGGCTGTGGCGAAGCTGGACTGCCTCCTGTCTCTGGTCCCTCGCAGCTTATGGCTGTTGAGTGGGGACTCCTGTTCTCTGGCTTCTCCCTGGCTCGGGAGACCACCCTACTCCACTGTAAAGTGGGTGACCATGCTTTCTTAGGCTGGGGCACCCGCTGAGACCTTCTGAGGGGTGTCTCTATGGGGGAAACTTTGGCTGGCGGACCCTGAGCTTGGGTCACAGTCCCAGCTGGCTGGGAACCTTCTCCCCCATGTCCAAATAGCCCGCACTGTGTAATGTACCTGGCAGCCTGCCGGTGTAAATCTCTCTCTGGGCTTGTCTGCTTTTCCCTGGAAACAAGTCACAGTTCCTGTTTTTGTAGGCTGTGAACTTGAACTTGCATGGACAGCAAACTCATGTTCCCTCACCCAGGTGGCTTTAAAGGGGGAATTTTGGACCTGCCTTTTGTCTGGGGCCAAAACTATTACCTGTGTGCCTCCCTTGTCCCAGATTTCTGCTACTGGACCTGCTCTACAGGGGTCCCAGAACTCTCCTTTCCTGTTCCCTGGCTTAAACAGCTTACTCTGAATATGAATGGCTCCTCCCCCCACACAAGCCACAGTGCTTGCCTGTGAACTTGAACTTGCTGTGGGCTGAGGATTCCTACTCACAGGCTCACTCCTCACGGGCGGACCGTACCTTCATTGTTGGAGGGGGTACACTGGTCCTGGTCCCCGCCTGCCTAGCGGGACCTGCTGGTGATCTTCTGCCACCCCATTGTCCACCCCTCCTCGCTGCCAGAGCTCCTCAAGACTCGGAGCTGTGGGCTGCGGTCTTGGGGTCTCTAATTCCCAATCCATCACTGTTCTGGGTGCTGCCTGTGGGATAGTTCTACTTGGGCTGCCAGTAAAATCCGGCTGACCTGCCTTCGGGCTGATCATGCAAATCATTCCCTTTGATGCCTTTAAAGCCATGTTAAGGCTTTCTATCTCTGCCCTACAGGGGCCATGATCTGCTTCACCAAACCTGGCATTCTCTTCCCGCAGTCTCATCTCATTTTCCCTGGCCTCAGTGATTTGGTACTTTAGGAATTCTATCTCGTTTCTCACATGGCTCTCTCTCTCGCTAGCTTCTTGGGTGAGGTGTGCATTCTCCTCTTGTAGCCTCATCTCTCTGTCCCTCGCCTCTGTGACTTCCTGCACAAGGCGCTCTATAAATGCCTGGCATTTCGTGACCTCTAGTGTGAGGCGTGCATTCTCTTCCCGCACCCTCATACCACTAACTCTGGCTTCATACACCTCTCTGAGGCGTTCTACCTCCGCCTGGCATTTTTCAAGCTGGGACTCCCGATTCTTGGCCTCTTTAAACTCTGCCTGCTCTCCCATCTCACCCTTCCTAGCCCAGCCACCTATACCCCGATAGGTCAGCTTACACACTGCCACTACCTTCCGCAGGGCTGCCCACAGACTGAAAGCAAGAAAGACAATAACTGATGCTTTCTCTAGATTCAGACCACTTATCATATCAAAAACGGCCTGCAGTCCTGCCCGCGGTCGCCATTGTAAGGGTTTGGGGGCTTCTTTAAACTGGTTTAAAGTAATTTTCCTGCTCTTACAGCCTTTGCCTGCACATCAGACTAATTCCAATAAAACCAATTTTAAAACAGCGGTTTCGAATCGCTACCCCACCTTCCAGTTCTGACTGCAGGGCTTATAATTATTGATATTAAAACAGACACGTAGTTTGGATGAGAGAAAAAAAATCAAGTTTTATTAACTAAAAGAAACTATAATCAAAATATCAAACTATCCCACACGAACACAGTAAAATTGTAAAACTATATAACAGGGGGGTTGCAGATGGCGAAAACGAGGGATACAATGGCTACAACGTTATTTAAACAATCTTAGCAATTCCCCTAAATCACCATCCCCCAAACTCCTTAACTAGGTTGCTTTGCTGAGGAGTCAGAACACCCTGCTCACCTTTGGTCCAGCGAAGTAAGAGAGAGAGAGCGATAGCTTCTCAGCCGCTATCTTTATACCTGGTGAGGCCCCTGCCATTCTGCCTTGCAAGGGCTGTGTGCAAAATTCCCCACCCAAAAGGGTCCAATACACAAGAGAAAGCTGTGATTGGCTAACTCAAAGTGGTTAGACTGGGTTAATGTGTCTTCCGGAGCTCCCTGGGCTGAAACAAAAGGGAGATACAACTGCTCTATTGTCCAGTGCTGGGTGATTTAAAACCCATTCAAATGTTAAACGTTTCCCCTTCAAGGTACAAAAGTCTCTTCTGCAGTTTAGATGTATCCACTCGATATACAAACAAATGCTAATAGCATTCAATTGCTTTGTAAACAAAGCATTGCCCTTTGTCTTCGGCCATGTGGTGACAGCCATTTTTATCCCTGGAAATTTAAAAGCACATCGCCCAGGGATTCTTTAATCAAAAAAATGAATCTTCAGAACTGTAAATTATTGTGAATTCTTACAACCCTGCCCCAATCCATCAGGAATCGGGCTGCAAAACATGGGTTAATGCCTTTCTTATTGAGAAAGCTGGTTGAAGGGTCAAGGCCCTTAATCCAGGACAGCACCAAGGTTGACAAGAGGAATGATTAGATAAATCAATAAGTAGTCACGTGATGTTAAGCTTAGGTATTTAAAGCCAGTTGACTGTAGCTGGAAGGGAGAACTAAGGAATTCCACAGTTTTGATGTTCTGGGAGAGAATGTGTTAATTTTCGAGACGGTACAATTTCAACGCAGTGATGTTGCAGGGAAGAGGAAAAACATATAAAACAGCATTTCGAGCTTTGTGGGAACAGGACAGGAAAGATTAAAGGAAAAATGATCATATGCATGTTAAAAAAGTAGAGAAAGATTGGAGGCTAGAGTTAATAAAAGGATCATCGACCAGACAAGATTTTTCTTGCTCCTGTCTAGCTCTCAATGTCACAACTTCAAAAAAAAATCTTCAAAATGAATGGGATCAGATCTGTGATTTTTTTCTCGCCCCCCTCCTCACATGCTTCACCTTTGCTCAAGATAAGTCACAATAGAGAGGATACTTCCTCCGAATCACCTGATTTAATCATTTCAAGTATTCACTGAGATTGAATACATCCATTGAGGGCATCCACTCCAATGGGTTGCCAGGTGTCCAGCTGTGGCCCAGCGGTAGCAGTTTCATTTCTGAGTCAGAAGGCTGTGGGTTCTAAGTCCCACTCCAGAGACTTGAGCACCTAACCTATGCTGACACTCCAGTGCAGTACTGAGGGAGCGCAGCACTGTCGGATGTGCCGTCTTTCAGATGATATGTTAAACCGAGGCCTCTCAGGTGGACGTATAAGATCCCATGGCACCATTCGAGCAAGAGCAAGGGAGTTCTCCTGGAGTCCCGACCAACATTTATTATTCAAACAACACCTAAAACCGATTATCTGGTTGTTCATTTTATTACTGTTTGTGGGAGCTTGCTGTGCACAACTTGGCTGCCATGTTTCCTACATTACAACAGTGACAACACATCAAAAGTACTTCATTGGCTGCAAAGAGTTTTGGGACATCTTGAGCTCGTGGAAGACACTATAGAAATGCAAGCCTTCCTTTCTTTCTTCTATTGACGCTGACCCTATGTGCAACTCACCCACCTCAGGCTCATTACTGGTAAGTACCAGAGATGATGACTGATGGGGTGGGTTCCAGCAGCAAGCCAGCCCTGAATGATGGAAAGGCAATCATCTCAAAGTGGGATGTAGCTCCTGCTCCAGTTCTCCTCTAAATCAGCATCGATGACTATGGTGCACTGCAGTGGTCAGACTAACAGATTGCACATCAACAGAATGTGGACATTGGACTTCACAAACTCTTTCGATTTCAGTTAAATGGAAATGGAAACAACTGGCAGCTGTGTGAGAAATAGTTTGACAGTCTCTGTAGCAGCAGACTGCCGGTAGGAAGCTGTTCTCTTGCTGTGGATTGTATTGTACGGTTGAGGCACTGTTGTCTGCGGCATGTTGCACACTTGCAGCTGCACAGCAAACCATTTCACTTTCATGATAAGGAATTTATGTCTTTTGAAACTAACCGTCTTGCCATGGAAAAATTAAATCCAATTATTATTGGGCATTGCGCACTGCCGCGTTGCATTGCGATGGAGTCAGTGCAGCTGAATGCTGTACTGGGTGAAACATGCTTGGGTGTAATGCTGATAAATTGGCAGATAAACGTGTAATCTGTCGTGAATGAGGAAGGTAACTTGTCTGTAAGGCTTCAGAAATGGATACAAGGTTTATGCTGCGTTGTTGCTTGTTGTTCATCAGCATCCATTTTCCATGAAATTCATTTAACTTAGCAATTAGCACCCTAAGTTTGTTGTAAATAATGCACCATGAAATCTAGTCTTATGTCGTCAGTACTTTGTGTAAACCTTTTTATACTGATAAGATTTGTAGAGTTTATTAATTCATTAATGCTAGGTGGCAGCAGTGGCTCTCTCTCACTCTCTGAGGCAGAAGGCTGTGGATTCAAGTCCCACGCCAGAGGCTTGAGCACAAAAATCTAGGCTGGCACTCCCAGTGTAGTGCTGAGGGAGCGCTTTGGGATGTCATGAGGTTGTGCAAGGCTTTAGATAAATGCAAGTCTTTCTTTTTACTTTAAATACTGCTAGGCTCATTGCTCCGCTGAATTCGCCTCTCCATTGCTGCCAGAGCTCCAAATTTGGCACTTAACATGTCCTTCATGTTGACTGGTTAAAGCAAGATTCATCACAGTATGCTGTTCGAACTCATTCCTTCCATGGACCTCACAACTACTTAATTGTGAACTAAATTTGCCCTTCCTGACATTTAAAATCTAAGCGTCGTGTCACCTAACCACTGCTTCTTGATTTACCTCAACCTCTTTCTAACTCTTCAACCTTGGTTGTATTCTGAGGAAAGGTCATTGACCTGAAACGTTAACTCTGTTTCTCTCTCCACAGATGCTGCCTGACCCGCTGAGTATTCCCAGCATTTTCTGTTTGTATTTGTATTCATCCAGGTGAGTTTTGGCCCTTCATTCAGTTCTTCAATTTTATAAAAGAAATATTTCACATCTGTCATCTTTTCTGACCACGCCACCTGTGAAAAGTTAGAAACTCAAAAAGTATCTGCTCCCTGCATTCTTTATTTCGTTCTTTTCTCCTCCCCTTTATTTTCTACTCAGTGCTGAAACCAATAAAAGCCTTGTTGTTGAGTATATACTAAAAGTGGGTCTAATTTTCCTACCTAAATGTCTGAAGCACTTACACGTTTGAAATACTTGGTCCCAAATCACTTTTTCAACATTTAGGTCAATTACAAAAGAAGGGGTGTGTGGATAAAGAAAACAATGGTTCACATTTTGAACACACACACCTCAAAGACTTGTAAGGGACATCCATCAACAATGGTCTCAAAAGAACTACAAGTACCTTATTTTTGCCAGTAACCCCAGGCATCAAACTCAACATAAACTAATAGGGTGAGATGAATTAGAGTTTGAGGAGGCTCATGTGGAACCTGAACATTTGGGCTGAATGGCCTGTTTCTGTGCTCCAAATTCTATGTAGTTCTATGTAACAACTGTAGAAAACAACTTTAGCAAATGTAGTGACCTAGACAGTAGTTTAAAGTGCTCGAGGCAGCCATTCGGCCCATCGTATCTATACCGCCACTTTGCCAGAGCAAGCCAAAACAAATTCCCCTGTCCCATGCTCCCTCCCCTCAGCCTTGTATCTTCATCTGCTTGAAATATTTAAGAACATAAGAAATAGGAGCAGGAATAGGCCACTCGGCCCCTCGAGCCTGCTCCGCCATTCAATAAGATCATGGCTGATCTTGGGCTCAAAGCCACTTCCCTGCCCATAACCCTTCACTCCCTTATCTTGCAAAAATCTGTCTATCTCCACCTTAAATGTATTTAATGACCCAGCCTCCACGATACTCTGGGGCAGAGAATTCCACAAATTTACGACCCTCTGAGAGAAGAAATTCCTCCTCATTTCAGTTCTAAAAGGGCGACCCTTTATTCTGAAACTATGCCCCCGAGTTCTAGATTTCCCCACATGGGGAAACATCCTCTCTGCATCTACCTTGTCGAGCCCCCTCAGTATCTTATATGTTTCAATAAGATCACCTCTCATTCTTCTAAATTCCAATGAGTATAGGCCCAACCTGCTCAACCTTTCTTCATAAGTCAACCCCCTCATCTCTGGAATTAACCAAGTGAATCGTCTCTGAACTGCCTCCAATGCAAGTGTATCCTTCCTTAAATAAGGAGACCAAAACTGTACGCAGTACTCAAGGTGTGGTCTCACCAAACCCTGTACAGTTGTAGCAGGACTTCCCTGCTTCTTTACTCCAACCCCCTTGCAATAAAGGACAACATTCCATTTGCCTTTTTGACTATTTGCTGTACCTGCATGCTAACATTTTGGCCTAGAAATGCAGTGAGCTGCGCCACCAGTTAGCGCCCAAAAAGGGCACTTAGTGGCTGTAGCGCCACTAGTCACGCCTCCCGCGAAATTCAGGTGGGCGCTAATGGCGGCATTAGCCTGTAGTGCTACGCCACCACCAATGACATCATCGGTGTGCGCAGCGCCCCGCTACCACCCCGATCGTGATATTGGGTCATGCCCCCCCGCTGTAACGCCGGTTGCAATCTGTGACCGGTTCAGGGGGGCCGACCTGCGGCAGTAGTGGCGCTAATTAAAGGGGAGGTGTGGGGCGGCCAATTTTTTTGCTGGCCGCCTGCCAGCACTTCCTCGCGCCGCCGTCCCCGGCCTCCTGAGCACCCCCCCCGGGCAGTGTCGGCTGTGTCCCAGGAGCCCGGCACCTCTCCTCGGTGCCGGGCTCTTTTGCTGGCACTCACGATCTCTGATCGCGCTGGTGCAGGCCCCTCCCCTTTAAGAAGGGGAGGAAGGCCTGCAGTACCGCAGCGCACCGTGCCGCAGCGTGTGGTGCTGCATTATTCAGTTGCAGCGCCCCAAGAGGGATGCGGGGCACCTCGAGCAGCGCCCCGCTTCCGTTTGGGGTGCTGAAACTGAATATCGCGCTGGCGCAAGTGGCTCCGTCCGGAGTGGTAATTCCGGCGCCCAGTCGAGCTTGGCACCCCAAACGGGGCGCCACCAAATTTCTAGGCCTTTGTGTTTCATGCACAAGGACCCCCAGGTCCCTCTGAACTGTAGCATTTTGTAATCTCTCTCAATTTAAATAATAATTTGCTTTTTTATTTTTCCTGCCAAAGTGGATAACCTCACACTTTCCCACATTATACTCCATCTGCCAAATGTTTGCCCACTCATTTAGCCTGTCTATATCCCTTTGCAGATTCTTTGAGTCCTCTGCACAACTTGCTTTCCCACCCATCTTTGTATCATCCGCAAACTTGGCTACACTACACTCGGTCCCTTTATCCGCATTTTACTTTAAAAAGACAATGCTGTCTGCCAGAACCATTCCCTGTGGCAAAGCATTCCACACTCCAGCATCCATTTGTGTGAAGAAAATTCTTGTAACCTCTGTTCTAACTTAGTGGCACATTTAAATTGTTGAACCTTTGTCACTGGCCCCCAAACAGAAGAAATTGCCTTTCTCTATTCACGCTATCAAAACTCTGTATAATTTTGAAAAAAAAACTCTATTAAACCTGCTCTTAGCCTCTCTGCTCCAACAAAAATAGTCCCAGTATCTCAAATCTCTCTTCATATTTATAATTTCCTAATTGTGGCATCTTTGCTGTATGACTTTAATGCCCTTTCTGTAATAGGGTGCCAAAGACTGCCTACAGTACTCCTAATAATGGTCTGATCATTGCCTTATACAAATTTGTTCTTACTTCTTGATCTTATATTCTGCGTGTCTAGATATAAAACCCAATATGCCGCAGGCCCTTTTTATTGTTTTATCTACCTGCAGTTACACTTTTAGCACACACAGATGTAAAGAAATCAGAATTGAAAGGAATAGATCAGAAATGGACACCTCATCATGCAAGGATGTCAGTGCATAGTGGGGAGGCTTTTGTACCTCATTTACCTTATAGTGTTGCCTTTGACCGTCATTTATAATTCTGGAAATTAAATAAAGCAACAGCTGTGACTTTGAGGGGGCCAGCATTCCCTAATGGAGTGTTTTCAAGATGCCCCCCACCGTTGGATGTTGTCTGTGGGAAATATAAACACAGACTACAATCAGCAGTTAGATCATGTTGTCCCATCTGGCTCCTGCACTGCTGGCCCATTATAGCCATTACAGTAGCGGTCAAAAGCAAATAAAATTATTAATAGTGGAAATCTGGAAAAAAAAATCTAAAAAGCTGGAACGACAAAGCAGGTCTCTCAGCATATGGAAAAAACATGTTGAGACATCTCCATTTTTTTTGAATGACTTCCACCGCATAGAAACCGCCCAGCTTCATTCTGCGCTTTTAGGAGAGTTAGCGGATCTCAGTAATCGTGCTACAGTTGGCTACAGTGCGAGGGAAATGAAAAACAAGCCACCTGCAGTGTTGGACAGTGCCTTTGTGTGGATGTTGGGTGAGGACCGGATCACGCTCTGCCCTCGTCTGATTGTGAACCCAACACCCACCAACCAAGGTTCACACACAAACAGTGGCATCCGTGGAACTACACTACAGCATGAGTCAGTGCCTTCGGGAAAAAGAAAGCAATTTTTCTTCTATTTGAGCTTTGACCAGCACGTTAAAACAACTTGAATTCTGAGTAAGGAAGCATTTAGTGTACACATGCCAGCATAGTTCTGTCAGTTCTTGAATCATTTGATGGTGTTGGATTTTGTAAAGATAGTGTCAGTTTTTCTCCCCACAGCCTTTGATCGTTTATCTACTTCTGCAAATTTAGCTAACTAGGTTTATTTTAAGGCTGCAATCATTTGCATATAAAGGGGTTTCACTATCCAGACTCAGATGTTTGCACAATTACACTTATCCCTTGTTCTGTGTATGACTGAGGTCCTAGTAATGGGAACATCTGCTTGCAATCACTTTTGATCTCTCATCATAATTTGTTAAATATCTTGATGGAATTGGTTGTAACTTGTGAAGAAATTTATTTCTGTTAATGTTATTGTAGGAATGAATGGTTTAGAGATTACTGTTGCTGAGGTTAATTGATGAATTCCAGTGTTGTATTCAACAACACTGCTATGGATTTCTAGACAAAGGTTATGACAATGGGGTGAAAGCAGATATAAAAATAATGGGCAGCCATTTTTTTTCCAGAAAGTATATTGATCAAAAATCAGAACGACCAGAAGTTATGGACAAGAAGTGTATCTCTTCTTCTTCGTCTTCTTAGGCAGTCCCTTGGAACCGAGGATGACTTGCTTCCACATTAAAAATTAGTTCTCAGGTGACTGATGAGTCCAATGCGGGACCTACAGTCTCTGTCACAGGTGGGGCAGACGGTGGTTGAAGGGGCGGGTGGGTGGGGTGCTTGGGTTGATGTGCGCTTCTTGCGCTGCCTGCGCTTGGCTTCTGCTTGCTCCCGGCGAAGAGTCTCGAGGTGTTCGGCGCCTTCCCGGATGCTTCTCCTCCACTTTGTGCGGTCTTGGGCCAGGGATTCCCAGGTGTCAGTAGGGATGTTACACTTTTTCAAGGAGGCTTTGAGGGTGTCTGGGGGCAGAGGAAACAAGAAGTGTATAGTTCTGTATTGAGCAACAAAAAAATAATTTTTGGAAGAAGTAAACTTCAGTTCAGCTCGAAGCACAAGTTACAGCTTCTTTTCCCGTATGTTTCGACCCTTTTCTCTCCTGAAGGTGCCCTGTTAAACTGGGACATAGCTCCATGGCTGTTAGCAACTTTCCAGTAACATGGTGGCCATTCTTCACATGTAAGGCTAGACAGCGAGCGTCACAGTGCTGGGCACCACACCTGAGCCCAATCCTGACTTCATCCTCATATCAACAATGCACTTCCCAGCACAGGTCACTGGATAATGATCAGGAGCACCAACCGTGGCTGTTTCCGCCTTCCGTAGCCCAGAGGTGCTAAGGCTGATTCCAGCAAATATAACTAAACCCGTGACATGAACTAATTTAGCACATAACTAATGCTTGATCCTGGGGCCCTCCAGTCATTGATAATTAAAGAAGTTGATCGGGTAGATAGAGAGAAACTATTTCCTCTGGAGGAGGAGTCCAGAACAAGGGGGCATAACCTTAAAATTAGAGCTATTTGTCCAGGGGTGATGTCGGGAAGCACTTTGTCACGCAAAGGGTAGCAGGAATCTGGAACTCTCTCCTTCATAAGGCTGTTGAGGCTAGGTCAATTGAAAATGTCAAAACTTAGATTGGTAGCTTTTTGTTAGATAACGGTATTAGGAGATATGGAACCAAGGCAGGTAAATGGACTTAAGATACAGATCAGCCACGCTCTAATTGAATGGTGGAACAGGCTCGAGGGGCTGAATGGCCTGCTCCTGTTCCTATGTTGAGTACCACGCCTCATTTTGCAGTTTCTAATTCAGGTACAGTATTTAGAAGTGTGACCTATCAACCACATCATGGCAGATTGTGACAACTAATTAAGAAATTGGCAAGCATAATTGTTGACGTTCTAATTACTAAACAGCAGCATGTGCAACAAAGAAATCTTTACACAAAGTGCTTTGAATCGCTATGGTTTTATGAAGATCAGTCTAGGGCCTTACTGGAGCAAACTGGAGAACTGCAGTCCTGCTGAGCAAATGAATTGAATTTGCTTTCGACCTGCCATATGTAATAACACTGATATCCATGACGAGATAAAAATGGTGGGGGGTAGAAATGATACAGAAATATTATTATAAGATCAATATGACTCTGATTAACCTTATTCACGTTATAAAATGGATACACTTCTGGTATTTATTGCGAGTTTCTCGACGAAGCACCATCATCGAGAAAGTAATTGGGTGCCTCAAGAACTTTGTTAGCAAATTGGGTTATAAAAATTGCCTTTCTATGAATTTTAAATGACACATTACATCTTCCCATGAATAAAATAAGATCAAAGCCACAGGATATTTTATTGAAAGTCATAAAATGAATTTGTAGCCAGGCCGGGAATGAAATTGACTTGACATGGAGATGAAATTTGTAAGTGAGAACTTATTGATTGTCCCCATCACTATTCTGCTAGTAATTTTACCGCACGTCTGTTCCTGTATTTCACTTCATTATTTATGCTGTAAAAATGCTATTCCAATGATTATAACACCTTCATTTACAAGAAGAGACATATAGCATCAATGCTAAAAATAATGCAACAGCATCTTGTAAGGGGTTGACAACAACTGCTGACATTGTGTATTAAAGCTGTTCTGACTGCTTCATGGCACGTTCTCTTGTTTGATTTTGGTGATGCACTGATTAAAGGGGAACAAATTAGTGCGGCCTTTTTTTTGTTTAACATTCTTCTTTTTAAAAAGTCAAAGATATAACGGCCCACAATTTGCTGTGAAAAACGTGGCACGGCTAATAGCGCTCGCCGCTGTTTATGCGCAAATGCTACAGCAACTTCAGGCGAGGGCAGACGGGGGGATTAAGTGCGGAAATCTAACAGTTGCTGCCCGAGATGCGCCGCTACGCCGTTAGTTTCACGAAAATGGCACCTCGGTGTCTGGCTCACCATTGGAATGCATTGAATGGCGTGAGGCTGCTGTACTTGCACAGTAGATACGAACTAAACTCGTCACAGAAAGTTAGAGCTGGTCTGAAGTGAAGTAAGAGCCCGTCTTGGAGCCACTTAAAGTCCGCGTATATTTAATTAATTAAATGTCAGAGATTCTTTCATCAATGTGCTAAGTGTTAATTACTGGCACCAAAAATTAACTATTACAAGTGCAGAGTCGCATTCCTCCAGGTTTTAATTATTGTTGGATATTTAAAAATGTGTATTTTAAATTTTTTTTTTAAATTTCTTGCGTCTCTTTTTTCTCTCTCTCTCATGATCCAATCTTTCTTTCCCTCTCTTTATTTCTCCTTCTGTACCTGATTTGACATTGAATTCACCCACTCTAACTTACACTTCCTTCTCAGTCCTGGCGCCGTCAATTTCACAATCCCTCAGTCTGATTGGTTAGGAAGTCACGCCCTTGCTTTCCATGTTCACTCAGGTCCCAGATGCCCGGTTTCCCTCGCTGCTAGTTTTTTAGCTCGCACTTTCAGCAACTTGCAACGCAAAATATTGTTGAGATTAAACAGGCAAGGGCAAGTCTAACTTATGGCAGGCGCCGTTAGATTAATTCCTATAGTAAATTATGGCCAATAAATTGTACCCGCGAGTGTCCAAATGGGACAATAGTCCAATTAGGTTAATCAGTATCAGCATGCACAAGTCATGCATCCATTCATCACCTGATGAGCAAAAGAGAGTCGAGTTTGGATGAAAATCTCAGTGGCAAACAATTAGGGCTGCAATACTGACTTTAATATATAAAACGGTTTGACATACATTATTAGCTTTTGTTAAAGCTCATTTTGTCTGACAGCTGGCAGACAGAAAAGAGGAATTTCTAAGGGTGGATGTCACGCCACTTGAGACGTCTCACTCACTAGGAGTAACAATCACCTACAAAAAGAGCCATAAGGAAGCCAAGAGATCTCTGGAAAAATAGATGGTGCGTAATTGTGGCAGTAACAGCAAAAGCTTTTTCAGAAGTCAGAAGGACCATCTAAGGCCACTAATGAATACTGCAGGACAGATTCAGATGATTCTCAGGTTATGGCAGAGCTGCTAAATGACTATTTTATATCAGTCTGTACTCTTGTAGGTAATGCTTATGTTCCAGATGTGGTGTGTGTGTGGGGTGGTGGGCGGGGGGGAGGCAGAGGGGGGTGCCCGGGGGGGTGCCCTGTATTGAATAGCATTAATCCTTCTTCTTAGGCAGTCCCTTGGAACCGAGGATGCTTTATTAATATTAAAATAGATAGCAATGTAATCTTGGATAGATTCAGAAAGCACAAAATTGATAGGGTTCCAGGTCCAGATAATATCCATCCAATGGTGATTAAGGAGATAAGACAGGTGCTCTGTGAGCCTCTCCCATATCTTCAATATTTCAATAGAGTCAGGGATAGTTCCCTTAGATTGGAAGCTAGCTCATGTAGTTCCTATTTGCAAAAAAGAGGATAAATCAGAGCTGGTGAACTACAGGCCTATCAGCCTGACGTTCCTTATTGGGAAGGTGCTGGAAGGGATCTTAAGAGATGCCCTTTAAGATCACTGGAAAGGAAAGGGGTCATTAGAAATTCACAACACGGCTTCTCAAAAAATAGGTCGTGCCGAACAAATGTGATATTTTTTTTGAGGAAGTCACTACGGTAATGGATAAGGGAAATCTGGTAAACTCTGTCTACTTGGATTTTCAGAAAGCCTTTGATGAGTTATTTCACATTAGGTTACTTATATAGAATTATATACAGTACTGGCTGGGGGGGCCCGGTGGTGCCAGGGCAGTTTAGAGGGCCGCGCGGTTGACGGCCGGCCGCTGCCGCTCCCCCGCTCTGTGTCTCAGGCCGCGTAGTTGACAGGCCGGCCCGAGTGACGCTGCGTTGGAGCTGGAGTTCCCGGGATATGGTGAGTGAGCGGGGGAGCGAGAATATACACAACATAGAGATAAGAGGGAGTGGGGGGAAGAGGAGGGAGAGGGGGGTGGGGGGAAGGGGAGGGAGGGAGGGGGGAGAGAGAGAGGGAGAGGGGAGGGGGAGAGAGAGAGAGGGAGAGGGGAGGGGGGAGAGAGAGAGGGGGAGGGAGGGGGAG
This sequence comes from Somniosus microcephalus, assembly GCF_052327205.1. Classification (NCBI taxonomy): domain Eukaryota; kingdom Metazoa; phylum Chordata; class Chondrichthyes; order Squaliformes; family Somniosidae; genus Somniosus; species Somniosus microcephalus. The sequence goes on along the minus strand of NC_141009.1, from coordinate 45,664,043 downwards.
AGAGAGAGGGGGAGGGAGGGGGGAGAGAGAGAGGGAGGGGGAGAGAGAGAGAGGGAGGGGGGAGAGAGAGAGGGAGGGGGAGAGAGAGAGAGGGAGGGGGGGAGAGAGAGAGGGGGAGGGAGGGGGGAGAGAGAGAGGGGGAGAGAGAGGGGGAGAGAGAGAGGGGGAGGGAGGGGGGAGAGAGAGAGGGGGAGGGAGGGAGGGGAGAGAGAGAGGGGGAGGGAGGGGGAGAGAGAGAGGGGGAGGGAGGGGGGTAGAGAGAGGGGGGAGGGAGGGGGAGAGATAGAGGGGGAGGGAGGGGGGAGAGAGAGAGGGGGAGGGAGGGGGGAGAGAGAGAGGGGGAGGGGGAGAGAGAGAGGGGGGAGGGAGGGGGGAGAGAGAGGGGGGAGGGATGGGGGAGAGAGAAGGGGGAGAGAGAGGGGGAGAGAGAGAGGGGGAGGGAGGGGGGGAGAGAGAGGGGGAGAGAGAGAGGGGGAGGGAGGGGGGAGAGAGAGGGGGAGAGAGAGGGGGAGAGAGAGGGGGAGAGAGAGAGGGGGAGAGAGAGGGGGGAGAGAGAGAGGGGGAGAGAGAGAGGGGGAGGGGGGAGAGAGAGAGGGGGATGGAGGGCAGAGAGAGAGAGGGGGAGGGAGGGGGGAGAGAGAAGGGGGAGGGAGGGGGGAGAGAGAGAGGGGGAGGGAGGGGGAGAGAGAGAGGGGGAGGGAGGGGGGAGAGAGAGAGGGGGGAGGGAGGGGGAGAGAGAGAGGGGGAGAGATAGAGGGGGAGGGAGGGGGGGAGAGAAGGGGGGAGGGAGGGGGGAGAGAGAGAGGGGGAGGGAGGGGGAGAGAGAGGGGGAGAGAGAGAGGGGGAGGGAGGGGGGGAGAGAGAGGGGGAGGGAGGGGGGAGAGAGAGAGGGGGAGGGAGGGGGTGAGAGAGAGGGGGAGGGAGGGGGGGAGAGAGAGGGGGAGGGAGGGGGGAGAGAGAGAGGGGGAGGGAGGGGGGAGAGAGGGAGGGGGGAGAGAGAGAGGGGGAGGAGGGGGGAGAGAGAGAGGGGGAGGGAGGGGGAGAGAGAGAGGGGGAGGGAGGGGGAGAGAGAGAGGGGGAGGAAGGGACGGGGGAGGGAGGGAGGGGGAGGGAGGAGGGAGAGAGAGAGGGGTGTGGTGTATGTGCCTTTAAGAGCAATTATGGTGTATGTGCCTTTAAGAGCCCCAGGTGTGCGTAATGCCGGTAATTGCCACTTGGGCTATATAAGCCTGTGTATTGTGTATATCCTTTAGAAACCCCCCCCAGACTTGCTTAGTAAATACCTATGAACCAACTCCTGTCTTCAGTGTCTTTATCTACACACGGACACTACAGTGGCGACGAGGTGGAAACGGACTTACCTGCAATTCGGCAGCACCTCAAGGACATCGATTCCTCCAGCGTCCAGAAGACTCAAGGAAGTAAGGGAAACTGTGGTTTCACCAGCTGGACAAGCTGGTGACAGGTACTGCGCTAATCCTTCCTGGGCGTCAGGCTGGAGCTCCAGCAGCGGGCTCTACAGCCGAGACAGGCAGCGAAATCGGAGGCAAGCAATAACGGACTGGGAGGGTGCACTCGAGAGACGGCCGGCGCGGCAAGCAGGTCAGCGTTTAGACCTCCATCGGGAACGAGTCTCCAACAGTGAATAAACGGAAACCACAGTAAAACAGCGCTGTTACCGGTAGCAGCGGCGGGAAAGCCGGGAAGCACCATATCATTGCTACAGAGAGAAAAAAAAAAGCGCGGGAAGCGCCATATCTTTTCTGAAATGCCTAAATCTGGTAATATTGAGGCTTTTGATGGCGAAATAGAAGATTGGACCACATACGTGGAAAGAGTAGAGGTTTATTGCACTGCAAATGGAATAACAGATGAAAAAAAAGCTTCAGTACTTCTGAACTTAATGGGCGTGATGACATACGGGCTGTTACGAAATTTAATCACTCCAGCCAAACCAAAGGACAAGACTTTTAAAGAAATTGTTGATACCCTGCAGGAGCATTTAAACCCAACACCGCTGCTGATAGCGGAACGATTCAAGTTCTTCAAGAGAAATCAACACAAGAATGAAAGTAACGCTGATTACCTAACCGAATTAAGGAAGCTATCAAAGTACTGCCAATTCGGAGCAGGACTATCGGATTATCTTCGAGACAAATTTGTTTGCGGTCTCTTAAGTGAAGGAACACAAAAAAGACTGCTGTCTGAAAAAGATTTAACATTGGACAAAGCTTTCAGTATGGCTGTATCATACGAAGCAGCAGCAAAAGGAGCTGCAGCGATACAACAAGAGACATAGGACTTCGGCACCCATAAAATGACACAGGAGTTCGGAAGATGTTATCGCTGTGGCAGATCCACCCATAACCAGAGGGACTGCTGGTTCAAGGGCAAAGCATGCAGGCAATGTGGTAAGATTGGACACATTGCACGGGTATGCCAATCTGGACAAAATAAATCCACTGACAGAAAACAAAAAATCAATAAAGAAAAGTACAGGAAGGTACAAATGATGACGGACAATAGCTCCGAAGACCAGAATAGCGATAGCGACTCCGGAAACAAGAGACTAAGCTGTCTCAAATTACATAATGTACTTGCCAAAGAGGATTACCAAACCATTTGGGTTACCCTCACAATAGCAGGGTCCCCAGTTAAAAGGGAGCTAGATACAGGATCAGCTCTAACCGTAATAAATCGACGAGATTACGAGAGGCTATTTTCGCATATACCTCTAAAAGACACATCCATTATCTTAAAAACATATACAGGGCAGAAAGTCTACCCCAAAGGAAAAATAAGGGTGCCTGTGGTATACAACGGCAAAGAAATACAAAAGTTGTATTTATACATTCTACAAGATGGTGGTCCACCGTTGTTGGGACGTGAATGGATAAGGAAGATACGTTTAGACTGGCACTCCATTCAGGCACTGACGGTGACCAGTAAGAAAAAAAACAATGATGACATCATACCTGAACGATTAAAAGACATCTTGGCCAACGCCAAAGAAGTGTTTCAAGAGAAACTAGGAACCTTGAAAGGCATCACCGCCTCAATAAAAGTGGAAGATACAGCAATTCCAAAATTTTTTAAGGCAAGACCGGTGCCATACGCAATACGTCCGGCAGTCGAGGCAGAGCTGAAGAATTTGGAAAAGGCAGGCGTATTATCCAAAATAGATTGGAGCGAATGGGCAACACCCATCGTTCCAGTCATGAAAAAAACATTGAAAAATAACTCTGAGGAACAGAAAAAAATTTGCATCTGTGGGGACTTTAAGGTGACTGTAAACCCGGTCCTTCACACGGTACAGTATCCTCTTCCGAGGATAGAAGATATTTTCGCCTCACTATCCGGAGGGAAACGTTTCACAAAAATTGACTTGGCACAGGCATATCTACAGATGGAGGTTGAGGAGACCTCTAAAAAATATCTCACAATAAACACACACAAAGGCCTGTACCAGTACAATCGACTGGTTTTTGGACTAGCATCAGCTCCAGCTATCTGGCAAAGAGCTATGGAGCAAGTCCTGCAAGGGATTCCGGGGACTCAATGCTACCTAGACGACATCCTTATAACAGGAGAAAACGACAACGAGCACCTTGCCAATTTGGAGCAGGTGCTCACTAGGCTGAAAGAACGGGGCCTATGAGCAAATCGCCCCAAGTGCGAATTTTTCCAAAATCAGATATCATATTGTGGCCACATAATTAATAAGGAAGGGTTGCATAAGTCACCTGAAAAAATTGAAGCAGTTATAAAAGCCCCAGCACCTGAAAATGTTTCACAATTAAGGTCATTCCTGGGATTAATAAATTACTATCATAAATTTTTACCGAACTTATCAACTATTCTACACCCTCTTAATGATCTTCTACAGACAGGAGTGATTTGGAAATGGAACGAAGACTGTAAACGTGCCTTCCATAAATGTAAAGACTTAATCACATCCGAGAAAATTTTGGCTCATTACAACCCATCACTACCAATCAGACTGGCGTGCGATGCATCCCCTTACGGCATAGGAGCGGTATTGTCCCATAGATTCCCTGATGGCTCGGAACGGCCGATAGCTTTTGCGTCACGCTCATTGAACTCAGCTGAGCATAACTATGCCCAGATAGACAGGGAAGCACTCAGCCTGGTATGGGGAGTGAAGAAATTCAACCATTACCTACACGGACAAAAATTTACCTTGCTGACTGACCATCAACCCCTCATCTCCATATTCAACCCTAAAAAAGGTGTCCCCATTATGACGGCACAAAGACTACAGAGGTGGTCCCTTTTTCTAGGGGCACACCAATACAACATTGAATACAAAGGGTCAAAACAGCATGCGAATGCTGACGGTTTATCACGCCTACCTTTGCCAACGATAGAAGAGGCACCTACAGTAGACCCAGTAGAGATATTCCACTCTACCATAGTGGAATGTCTACCGGTGACAAATTCTGCCATTGAAAGGGAGACAAGAAATGACCCTACTCTCTCACGGGTCTACGATTTAACAGTGAAGGGATGGCCAGCACATGGCGAACCACTGTTGCCAGCATTCTCGCAAAGAAGAGAACAGCTGTCAGTGTGCCAAGGAACCTTGATGTGTGGATCCAGAGTGGTGATTCCACCCAAACTCCAGGATAAAGTGCTAAAGGAGCTTCACGAGGGGCATCTGGGTGGAGTGAAAATGAAGAACCTAGCTAGGGCGTTTGTATGGTGGCCAGGTATCGATTGAGACATCGAAGACATGACCAAGAGCTGCCTAGGATGCCAGAAGGTCCAAAATGCTCCGCCACAGGCCCCTCTACATCCATGGGACTGGCCCTCATCTCCCTGGCAAAGGGTGCACATCGACTTTGCTGGTCCATTTATGGACTCAATGTTCTTAATCGCGGTTGATGCACACTCCAAGTGGCCGGAGGTAATAAAGATGTCCTCCACCACCACGGAAAAAACCATCACAGTATTAAGGACCATATTTGCCAGGAATGGGCTGCCGGAGCAGATATGTTCTGATAATGGACCGCAATTTGTGTCTGAAGAATTCAGAAAGTTCTTAAAGTACAATGGGGTAAAGCACTACACGTCCGCCCCATACCATCCCGCCACCAATGGATTGGCTGAAATGTTTGTCCAGACCTTCAAGAAGGCCATCAAGGCCATGGGTAATGAAGACATAAAACTTCAGCACAAGGTGGATAACTTCTTATTTGCATATAGGAATGCAACGCATATGGTTACTAACCAAACTCCTGCCATGATGTTCTACAATAGAAACCTAAGATGCCGGCTGGATTTGGTCGAGCCCAACATCCGAAGGGACGTGGAGAACCGACAGTTTCAGGGCATGAATGAAAGGCCAACTAGGGCCTTCCAGATAGGCCAACCGGTTTTGGCCCGGGACTATCGTACCGAGAAATGGCAGCCTGGAACTATCTGCACACGATTAGGACCACTGATGTATACCGTGGACATCGGAGACAGCATAATAAGGCGCCATGTTGACCAAATCATCAAGTCATCCGAAAAGGGACAACCTACACCACCACTCTATACATCTAACGATGAAGTAGAGATACCCATATCTACCTCCGATCCGGTGATACTGGAGCCCGATGAACCCGACACTGGCCTTCAAGCCGAATCAGCCTTGCCAGAAGAACCTACTACACCACCAGAAACTACTACACCCCCGAGGCGTTATCCGGACCAAGTCAGGAAGCCTCCTGAGAGACTAACTTATAATTAATTAATACAGCAATGTATATTATTTTGCATATAACATGTAATTAATAATTACTTAAAATATAATGTACTAGTTAGCTAGAAGGGGAGGAATTGTGGTGTATGTGCCTTTAAGAGCAATTATGGTGTATGTGCCTTTAAGAGCCCCAGGTGTGCGTAATGCCGGTAATTGCCACTTGGGCTATATAAGCCTGTGTATTGTGTATATCCTTTAGAAACCCCCCCCAGACTTGCTTAGTAAATACCTATGAACCAACTCCTGTCTTCAGTGTCTTTATCTACACACGGACACTACAAGGGGGAGGGAGGGGGGGAGAAAGAGAGGGGGAGGAGAGAGAGACAGAGGGAAGGAGAGTGAGAGGGCGAGTCCTCGGCCCGCGGACACAAATGGAGCCAAGCCCCGGGAACGCGCGTGAGCCGGCTTGAGGCTGTGAGAGAGGGCCGGGCCCGGTTGCCGGGGTAACCCTTTCCCGCCCTCCCGAGCCCCGCCCCCCCGAGCCCCACGCTCCCGCCCGCCCGAGCCCCGCTCTCCCAAGCACCAGCCCCACGCCCTCCCGAGCCACACCCTCCTGAGCACTGGCCCCCCGCCCTCCCGAGCACCGGAGAGAGGGCCCGGCCCGGTTGCCGGGGTAACCCTTCCCGCCCTCCAGAGCCCCGGCACCCCGCCCTCCCGAGCCCTGCCCTCCCGAGCACCAGAGAGAGAGAGAGAGAGAGAGACTGGGGGGTGTTTTGCTTCGCGGCTCAGGGGGAAAAAGGCAGGAATGGAGCGGGCTTCTAGTCGTTGGCACCAGTCACTCACCGCAGCTTCCAGCAGTTGGCAGCAGTCACTTCGTTCATAGAAAACCCTCCGCCCTCCCAAGCTCTGGGACGGGGCCTGAGCGGGCTTTAGACCGCCGATTGCGGCTGGGCCTGCGGCCTAGTAGAGGGGGGGAAAGGCCGAGTCCCCAGGCAGCAAAAAAAAAGGGTGAAAGATCGGGAAATTAATCAGCTTACAAAAAGTCTTTAGAAATTAATTTACTTTTTTTTTAAACTATTTAATTGTGTGCAGAAAGTGGGAAAAAAAAATCAACTCAGGAATCAAGATGGCGGCCTCAGCTCAGAAGGATTCGGCCCACCCACACACGCACCGATTGGTCAACCGTCAGGTCACTGAACTGTAGGATTGGTCAATCATCACATCACTCAACTCTAGGATGGCCCGCCCGCACACGCAATGAACCCGCCCCCGTGTTGCAGCGATTGGTCAACCGTCGTGTCGCTCGACTGTACGATTGGTCAACCTTCACGTCACTCAATGCTAATGAGCAGATAAGGAGCGGAATTTTGAACGTTTTTTGGATACCGTCGGCACAATTTTTTTCTGACCAAAAAGTAAATACGCTTATGACCATTCCGGAATCATAAGCTTTCTTTTGATATAACACATGTGTAGGTACGCTCTATAACTTTTGAGTGTATAAAGTACATACAGACAGACAGACAGACAGACAGAAGAGCGATTTTATATATATAGACTAGCTGGGGGGGGGCCCGGCGGTGCCAGGGCAGTTTAGAGGGCCGCGCGGTTGACGGCTGGCCGCTGCCGCTCCCCCGCTCTGTGTCTCGGGCCGCGCGGTTGATGGCCGGCCGCTGCCGCTCCCCCGCTCAGTGTCTCGGGCCGAGCGGTTGTCAGGCCCGGCCCGAGTGACGCTGTGTTGGAGCTGGAGTTCCCGGAATATGGTGAGTGAGCGGGGGAGCGAGAATATACACAATATAAAGATAAGAGGGAGTGGGGGGAAGAGGAGGGATAGGGGGTGGGGGGAGGGAGAGGGGGTGGGGGGAAGGGGAGGGAGAGGGGGTGGGGGGAAGTGGAGGGAGAGGGGGTGGGGGAAGGAGAGGGGGTGGGGGGAGGGGGAGGGAGAGGGGGTGGGGGGAAGGGGAGGGAGAGGGGGTGGGGATAAGGGGAGGGAGGGAGGGTGGGGATAAGGGGAGGGAGGGAGGGTGGGGGGAAGGGGAGGGAGGGAGGGAGGGGGGAAGTGGAGGGAGGGGGGAAGGTGAGGGAGGGGGAGGGGGAAGAGAGAGAGGGGGAGGGAGGGGGGAGAGAGAGAGGGGAGGGAGGGGGGAGAGAGAGAGGGGGAGGGAGGGGGAGAGGGAGAGGGGGAGGGAGGGGGGAGAGAGAGAGGAGGGGGGAGAGAGAGAGGGGGAGGGAGGGGGAGAGAGGGAGGAGGAGGGAAGGGGGAGAGAGAGAGGGGGAGGCAGGGGGAGAGAGAGGTGGAGAGGGAGGGAGGGGGAGGGGGGAGGGGGAAGAGGGGGAGGGAGGTGAAGGGGAGGGGGGAGAGGGGGAGGGGGGGTAGCGGGAGGGGGAGAGGGGAGGGGGGAGATGGGAGGGGGGGAGGAGAGAGAGAGAGAGGGGAGGAGAGAGAGAGGTTGAGTCCCCGGCCCGCGGCCGCAAATGGAGCCAAGCCCCGGGACCGCGCGTGAGCCAGCTTGAGGCTGTGAGAGAGGGCCGGGCCTGGTTGCCGGGGTAAACCTTCCCCACCCTTCCCGCCCTCCCGAGCCCCACCCCCGAGCCCCGCGCTCCCCGCCCTCCCGAGCCCCGCCCTCCCGAGCACCCGCGCTCCCGCCCTCCCGAGCCCCACTCTCCCGAGCACCGGCCCCCCGCCCTCCCGAGCCCCGCCCTGCTGAGCACCGGCCCCCCGCCCTCCCGTGCACCAGAGAGAGGGCCGGGCCCGGTTGCCGGGGTGACCCTTCCCGCCCTCCTGAGCCCCGGCACCCCGCCCTCCCGAGCACCGGAGAGTGAGAGAGAGAGAGAGAGACTGAGGGGTGTTTCGCTTCGCGGCTCAGGGGGAAAAAAGGCGGGTATGGAGCGGGCTTCTAGTCATTGGCAACAGTCACTCAGCACAGCTTCCATTCATTGGCAGCAGTCACTTCGTTTATATAAAACCCTCCGCCCTCCCGAGCCCCGGGACGGGGCCTGAACGGGCTTTAGACCGCCGATTGCGGCTGGGCCTGCGGCCTAGTAGAGGGGGGGAAAGGCCGAGTCCCCGGGCAGCAAAAAAAGAGGGTGAAAAATTGGAAAATTAAACAGCTTACAAAAAGTCTTTAGAAATGAATTTACTTTTTTTTTAAACTATTTAATTGAGTACAGAAAGTGGGGAAAAATAATCAACTTAGGAATCAAGATGGCGGCCACTCACCTCAGCTCAGAAGGATTAGGCCCGTCCACACATGCACCGATTGGTCAACCGTCAGGTCACTGAACTGTAGGATTGGTCAATCGTCATGTCACTCAACTCTAGGGTGGCCCGCCCGCACACGCAATGAACCCGCCCCCGTGACGCAGCGACTGGTCAACCGTCAGGTCGCTCGACTGTACGATTGGTCAACCTTCACGTCACTCAATGCTAATGAGCGGATAATGAGCGGAATTTTGAAGGTGTTTTGGATACCGTCGGCACAATTTTTGTCTGACCAAAAAGAAAATACGCTTATGACCATTCCGGAATCATAAGCTTTCTTTTGATATAACACATGTGTAGGTACGCTCTATAACTTTTGAGTGTATAGCGTACATACAGACAGACAGACAGACAGACAGAAGAGCTATTTATATATATAGAAGATACAGCACAGAAACAGGCCATTCGGCCCAACTAAACTCAGCTGATGTTTATACTCCACACAAGTCTCCTCCCATTCCATATGCCTCATCTCAGCCTTTCAGCATATCTTTCTAGCCCATTTTCACTCATGTACTTGTCTAGTTTCCTTTTGAAAGCATCTAAGCTATTTCCCTCAACCACTTCCTGCGGCAGTGAGTTCCACATTCTAACCACCCTCTGAGTAAAGAAAATTCTCCTTAGTTTGGATTTATTAGTGACTACCTTAGCAGTGATCTTGCCAGTGCTCAGAGGGCGGGTTCGGAGGTGGGTCCGCTGTCAAAATCACAATGATTGACAGCGGGGTGGGAACCTGTTGCGAACCCGTCTCCATGGAAGTTTCCAAAGTGTCGGGTCTGCGATTTCAGAACAGACCTGACACCAAGTGGCGGTGGAGGCATTTAGGATACTTAACTGCTTGTTAATTACTATTTTGGCAGCCTTTTTGGATTTTCCCACATTTTCAACAGGCTTCATGTCTTTCGGAGATCACGTCAGGTAATTATGTCGGGAGTTCAATCAAGCTGAATAGTTCCCAGCTATAACTGCAGTATAAAATCTAACCTTTCACATCTGTTCAGTTTGCAATGTCAGAAGTTGCTGATTTCAGGATTGGGAAGACACATTTGATCTGTATTGAGGCTGCAAGTGTATGTTGTAAACTCTATATGCATTGTCACCTCCTTGGAATAGCCTCTCTACCTAGAGGCTGATTTCTTCTACCATCTCATTCTCAACTGCCATATATAAGAGCAGAATGGGAACCATTTATACACTCTCACCCTGGTCCTCAGAATTGGAAGATGATTATCCACAGCAGCAGTAGAACCAGGAGCACCAGCAACACCAACAACAAAAGCGCCAACCTTCTCCTCAACCACCTGCTGCTGCACAGGGTAGAGGCCTTCAGCGCAGGGCTGCACCACACCACAGGAGATACCTCCAACACAGGGTTTACAGGCAGAGCTTGAGCTTCCTCAACATGAATGAGCAGCAGTGCCAAAGGAGGCTGAGACTTTCACGACAGGTAGTCGCAGACATTTGCACAATGCTCGATCACGGCCTGTCGCCCAGAGAAGCAGGTGGACATTATTATGTCCATGTGTAATTGAGACACGGACTGCAGGAGTTGGTTACAACAGGTCTTTACTGAGTGGAGACAAAACTGGAACTACTATGCAAAGTTACTACACAGGCTTATATACAGGGGTGGTCACTACTGATACTGCAGTATACAGGGGCTGCAGAATATAGTTCCTTCTGCAAAGTACATACACTACAGACATGCCTTACCAGTGGCTGTCAAAGTCACGACCACCCTCAACTTCTTTGCGTCAGGCTCCTTCCAGGGATCAGCAGCAGACATTAGCGGCATCTCCCAGTCGGCCGCCCACAGATGCATCACTCAGGTCACCGATGCCCTCTTTGACAAGTCCGCAAATTGCATCCACTTTTCCACTGACGAAGCCAGTGTAACTGAGCAGGCGCACAGCTTTGTCAATCTGGCTGGCTTCCCATGGGTGCAGGGCGTCATCGACTGCACACATGTGGCCATCAGGGCACCCCATCAGAACCCAGCTGTATTTGTCAACTGCAAGGGCTCCACTCCCTTAACGTGTAGCTGGTGTGCAACCATAGGAAGAGCATCATGCATGTGTGTGCCAAGTTCCCTGGCAGCTGCCATGAACTATTACATCTTGCGCCAGTCCACTGTCCCTCAGCTCTTCGCACCGCCAAACAAACTTTCCAGCTGGCTCCTTGGAGACAAGGGCTATCCATTGAAGATGTGGCTAAAGACACCATTGAGGAGGCCCTCAAACGAGTCTGAGGAACGCTACAATCAAAGCCACATTTCCACCCAAACTCTCATAGAGCAAACAATAGGGTTGCTCAAAATGCGCTTCAGATACCTGAACAGATCTGGTGCAGCCCTTCAGTATGCACCAGCCAGGGTTTCCAGAATTGTTGTTGTGTGCTGTGCTCTGCACAACATTGCACTGCAGCGAGGATTAGCGCTGCATGAGGAAGAAGGCGCAGAGCATACAGCCTCTTCAGAGGAGTAGGAGAAGGAGGAGGAGGACCAGAATGAGGGTCAGCAAGGGGAAGACTTGGAGGAGGCAGCTGACCCAGTAGGACCAGCACACAAGCACATTGCTGCCCATGATGCTAGGGATGGTGTAATCAATGCCAGACTCATGTAACTTTATGCAGCACATACATGAGGCTGCCACATATAACATGAAGGTTGGCATTACCACACTGCTCACCATAGAGCATCTCTACAATGAACTGTTCAATCCTTGCACTGTCACCAATATTGCTGGACAATAAAGGCAGCCTTACCCTTATCTGTCCCTCCTCAATTTGTGACCACACATATGGCAACAACGTCAATCATTCACAAAACATTATTTTAGAGGCCATTGTTGGGAGCAGTGAGAGCAGAGTTTCAGTGAGTATTTAAACTCACTTTCTCGGGCTTTTTTTCACAGACCATTGTTGGGAGCGGTGAGAGCAGAGTTTCAGTGAGTATTTAAGCTCACTTTCATGGGCTTTTTTTCAAAGGCCATTGTTGGGAATGGTGAGAATGGAGTATCAGTGAGTATTTAAACTCACTTTCTCAGGCTTTTTTTCACAGGCCATTGTCGGGAGCGGTGAGAGCGGAGATTCAGTGAGTATTTAAACTCACTTTCGCGGGCATTTTTTCACAGGCCGGTGTCGGGAGCGGTGAGAGCGGTGTTTCAGTAAGTATTTAAACTCAATTTTGCGGGCTTTTTTTCACAGGCTCACCAATCTCACAGGCCGGCGGCGGCGTTCCAGAGCCACATCACGATTCAAAATGTGATGTGCGCAGGAGGAAGCAGCTGATTGGGTGAGTATGGCCAGGTGAGTATTTATAATGCTCTATAGTTTGACAGTTAAGGTTCATAGGGCTAAAAATTCAGTTGGGCGCCGTTTGGGGCGCCAAGCTCGCCTGGGCGCCGGAATTACCGCTGCAAGCGGAGCCACTTGCGCCATCCGGATATTCAGTTTCAGCGCCCCAAATGGAAGCAGGCCGCTAATCGAGGCTTCCCGCGCCCCGCTTGGGGCGCTGAAACTGAATATCGGCGCGCTAAGGGCCGCAACGCCACACACTGCGGCACGGCACGCTGCGTTACTGCAGGCCTTCCTCCCACTGTTAAGGGGGAGGTGCCTGCAACAGCGCGATCCCCGCTCGTGAGTGCCGGCAAATGAGCCCGGCACCAAGGAGAAGTGCCGGGCTCTCGGGAAACAGCCGGCAATGCCGCGGGGGGGGGTGTTTAGGAGGCCGGGGACGGAGGTGCTGGCAGGCGGCCGCCGAAAAAGTAGCTGGCCGCACCTCCACCTTAACTAGCACCACTACCGCCACAGGTAGGCCCCTGTGAACCGGTCGCTATTTGCGGCCGGCGCTGAAGAGGCGGGCGCAACCAAATATGGTCATCGGGGCGGGAGCGGGGCGCTGCGCACACCGATGACGTCATCGGTGGCGGCGCAGTGCTACAGGCTAACGCCGCCATTAGTGCCCCGCTAAATATCGCGGTAGGTGTGGCCAGTGGCGCTAAAGCCACTGAGTGCCCTCTTTGGGTGCAAACTGGTGGCGCAGGCCACTGAATTTCTAGGCCATAGTTTATAAAGTTCAGAAGGTCTTAATTTTGTGGTTATACTTTCTAAGGTCCCTGTTGTGTAGCGGGGAGTGCTAGGAAACAAGGGCCCTTGAGTACATCATTTAACTGTTGTATAATTGGTGGTATTGATTTAATTTAAATTAATTAAAGGGTAAGTCATGGCAGCAAAGCTCGGCCCCATGGCATGCTCCTCCTGCACTATGTGGGAAAGCAGGGATACTTCCTGTGTCCCTGACGACTATGTGTGCAGGAAGTGTATCCAGCTGCAGCTACTGGCAGACTGCATTGCGGCACTGGAGCTGCGAATGGATACATACTGGAGCATTCGCGATGCTGAGGACGTCGTGGATATCATGTTTAATCAGTTGGTCACACCACAGGTAAAGGCTGCACAGGCAGGAAGGGAATAGGTGATCACTAGGAAAAGTAGTAGGTGCAGGCAGGTAGTGCAGGCGTCCCCTGTGGCCATTCCCCTCTCAAACAGATATACCACTTTGGATATTGTTGGGGAGGAAGGCAGCAGCAACCAACTTCCTGGCACCATGGTTGTTTCTGCTGCATGGGACGGGAGGAAAAAGAGCAGGAGAGCTATAGTGATAGGGGATTCTATTGTAAGGGGAATAGATAGGCGTTTCTGCGGCTGCAAATGAGACTCCAGGATGATATGTTGCCTCCCTGGTGCAAGGGTCAAGGATGTCTTGGAATGGCTGCAGGGCATTCTGGAGGGGGAGGGTGAACAGCCAGTTGTCGTGGTGCATATAGGTACCAACGATATAGGTAAAAAATGGGAGGAGGTCCTAAAAGCTGAATATAGGGAGTTAGGAGGTAAATTAAAAAATAGGCTCTCAAAGGTAGTAATCTCAGGATTGCTACCAGTGCCACGTGCTAGTCAGAGTAGAAATAGAAGGATTTTTCAGATGAATATGTGGCTAGAAGAATGGTGCAAGGGGGAAAGATTGAAATTCCTGGGACATTGGAACCAGTTCTGGGGGAGGTGGGACCAGTACAAACTGGACGGTTTGCACCTGGGCAGAACCGGGACCGATGTCCTAGGGGGAGTGTTTGCTAGTGCTGTTTGGGAGGCTTTAAACTAAAATGGCAGGGGGTTGGGAACCTGTGCAGGGAGACAGAGGAAAGGGAAGCAAGGATAGAAGCAAAAGACAGGAAGGAGAAAAGCAAAAGTGGAAGACAGTGAAATCAAAGATGTAAATCAAACATGGCTGCAGTAAACAATAATTCTAAAAGGTCTAAGAGTGTTAAAAAACAAGCCTGAAGGCTTTGTGTATTAATGCGAGGAGCATTTGTAATAAGGTGGATGAATTAGCTGTGCAATTAGATTTAAACGGATATGATATAATTGCAATTACGGAGACATTGCTCCAGGGCGACCAAGGCTGGGAATTCAACATCCAGGGGTATTCAATATTCAGGTAGGACAGGCAAAAAGGAAAAGGTGGTGGGGTAGCATTGCTGGTTAAAGAGGAGATTAACACAATTGCAGGAAGGATATTAGCTCTGATGATCTGGAATCTGTATGGGTAGAGCTGAGAAATACTAAGGGGCAGAAAACGTTAGTGGGAGTTGTATACAGACCCCCAAACAGTAATGCTGAGGTAGGGGATGGCATTAAATGGGTAATTAGAGACGCGTGCAATAAGGGCACAGCAGTTATCATGGGTGACTATAATCTACATATAGATTGGTCTAACCAAATTAGTAACAATACTGTGGAAGAGGAATTCCTAGAGTGTATACGGGATGGTTTCCTGGACCAATATGTCAAGGAACCAACTGGAGATCAGGCCATCTTAGACTGGGTATTATGTAATGAGAAAGGATTAATTAGCATTCTTGTTGTGCGAGGCCCCTTGGGGAGGAGTGATCATAATATGATAGAAGTCTTCATTAAGATGGAGAGTGAAGTAGTTGATTCAGAGGCTTGGGTACTGAATTTACATAAAGGAAACTACGATGGTATGAGGCGCTAGTTGGCTAGGATGGATTGGGAAAGGTTATGTAAAGGGTTGATGGTGAATAGGCAATGGCAAACATTTAAAAATCGCATGGATGAACTACAGAATTTGTTCATCCCTGTTTGGCATAAAAATAAAACAAAAAAGGTGACTCAACTGTGGCTAACAAGGAAAATTAGGGATAGCATAAGATCCAAGGAGAGGACATATAAATTGGCCAGAAAAAGCAGCGAACCTAAGGATTGGGAGCAGTTTAGGATTCAAGAAAGGAGGACAAAGGGATTAATTAAGAGGCGGGAAATAGAGTATGAGAGTAAGCTTTCAGGGAACATAAAAACTGACTGTAAAAGCTTCTATAGATATGTGAAGAGAAAAAGCTTGGTGAAGTCAAGCATAGGTCCCTTGCAGTCAGAATCAGGGGAATTTATAATGGGGAAAAAAGACATGGCTGACCAATTAAATACATACTCTGGTTCTGTCTTCACAAAGGAGGATACAAATAAACTCCCAGAGATGTTGGGGAACATAGGGTCTAATGAGAGGGAGGAACTGAATGAAATCAGTATTTGTAGGGAAATGGTGTTGGGGAAATTGATGGGATTGAAGGCCGATAAATCCCCAGGGCCTGATAATCTACATCCTAGGGTACTTAAGGAAGTGACCCTAGAAATCGTAGATGCATTGCTGGTCATCTTCCAAAATTCTATAGACTCTGGAACAGTTCCCATGGATTGAAGGGTAGCTAGTGTAACCCCACTATTTAAAAAGATGGTAGAGAAAAAACGGGGAATTATAGACCGGTAAGCCTGACATCGGTAGTGGGGAAAATGCTAGAGTCCATTATAAAAGATGTAATAGCAGAGCACTTGGAAAACAGTGACAGCATCGGACAAAGTCAACATGGATTTACAAAAGGTAAATCATGCTTGACTAATCTACTGGAATTTTTTGAGGATGTAACTGGTGGAATAGATAAGGGAGAACCAGTGATTGTGGTGTATTTGGGCTTTCAAAAGGCATTCGATAAGGTCCCGCATAAGAGATTAGCGTGCAAAGTTAAAGCACATGGGATTGGGGGTAAGGTACTGACTTGGATAGAAAACTTGTTGTCAGACAGGAACCAAAGTGTTGGAATAAACGGGTCTTTTTCCAAGTGGAAGGCAGTGACTAGTGGGGGACCGCAGGGATTGGTGCTAGGACCTCAGCTATTCACAATATATATTAATGATCTAGACAAGGGAACTAGATGTAATATCTCCAAGTTTGCAGATGACACAAAGCTGGGTGGGCATGTGTGCTGTGAGGGGGATGCAGAGAAACTCCAGTATGATTTGGACAGGTTGGGTGTTTGGGCAGATGCATGGCAGATGCAGTATAATATGAATAAATGTGAGGTTATCCACTTTGGTGGCAAAAACAGGAAGGCAGATTATTATCTGAACGGCAATAGATTGGGAAAAGGGGAAGTGCAACGAGACCTGGGTGTCCTTGTGCGCCAGTCACTGAAGGTAAGCATGCAGGTGCAGCAGGCGGTTAAGAAGGCAAATGGTATGCTGGCCTTCATAGCGAGAGGATTCGAGTACAGGAGCAAGGATGTCTTGCTGCAGTTGTACATGGCCTTGGTGAGACCACACCTTGAGTATTGTGTGCAGTTTTGGTCGCCTTATCTGAGGAAGGATGTTCTTGCCATGGAGGGAGTGCAGCGAAGATTCACCAGACTGATACCTCGGATCTCAGGAATGATGTATGAAGAGAGATTGGGTCGATTAGGCTTATATTCACTGGAGTTTAGAAGAATGAGAGTGGATCTCATTGTAACTTATAAAATTCTAACAGGACTACAGAGACTAGATGCAGGAAGGCTGTTCCCGATGGCGGGGGAGTCCACAACCAGGGGTCACAGTCCAAGGATAAGGGGTAAGCCATTTAGGAGTGTGATGGGAGGAATTTCTTCACCCAGAGAGTGGTGAACCTGTGGAATTCTCTACCACAGAAGGCAGTTGTGCCCAATTTATTAAATATATTCAAGAAGGAGTTAGATATATTTCTTAAGGCTAAAGGGATCAAGGGATATAGGGCGAAAGCAGGGACAGGGTACTGAATTTGGATGGTCAGCCATGATCGCATTGAATGGCGGAGCAGGCTCGAGGGGCCGAATGGCCTACTCCTGCTTCTATCTTCTATGTTTCTATGGCCTAGAAATTCAGTTGGGCGCGCCAGCCGTTAGCGCCTTAGGGGGAGTAGATCTCGAGCGCTAGGCGCTTATCGCCCGGGCGCAGCGCGATCTGCGCCTCTCCCCAACTTCAGGACACATTTAGCGCTGGCGCAAAGTCTTAGCGCGCACCCTGCTGCGCGCGCAGATCATGACGTCATTTAATAGTGCAACGCCCTTTGTGCGCCCCAAACCGGAACTTCACTCGCGCCGGCCCATTGTGCGCCGGGCGTCCCGAGCGACTGTGAAGTGGAACGGTACACAGGCCAGCCGGGCCGGGGGGAGCGCTAATTAAAGGGCACTTACCCAGCAGTATAAAGGCCAGCCATTTTGCAGCATTCACTCTTGTGCAACGGTTTTTTGGACAGAGACCAAGGAGGAGAGTTTACTGGTTTGGACCAACACTTGGACAGGTATTTTTGGCTCAGGCCAGAGCTTACCAATTATCTTTGCCTTCATTCAGAGCTCAGTGTTTGCCAGCATATAATGGGGGCTGCATTGGGTGGCAACGCTGAATTTCAGCCTTATGCCAGAAGAGCTTACAGACGCCGTGAGAGAGTGGCAGCCCTGGCTAGACGCAGAGGGGGCAACAGGCGTCACCAACTGAGGCCTTACCCACGCAGGGTATACCGCCAGCAGACCTCCTATCTGACCATGTCTGCCGCGATGTGTGTTAGGAGGCTGCGATTCTGAAGGGAGGTGGTTGCAGACATCTGCCGGCTGCTTCAGAGAGATCTGCAGCCACAGCTGATGCGCAGGACGTCTCTGTCGGTGGCAGTGAAGGTGACGGTGGCTCTCAACTTCTATGCCTCCGGCTCCTTCCAATCCGCTACTGGGGACATCGCTAACATCTCCCAGTTCGCCGTGCATTGCTGCATCCGCCAGGTGACCGAAGCCCTTTTCAGAAGGAGACATCAATTCATCTCCTTCCCCATGACCCTGGACAAGCAGCAGCAGCGTGCAGTGGGGTTTGCAAGAATAGCGGGCTTCCCCATGGTGCAGGGCGCCATTGACTGCACGCATGTGGCTTTGCGGGCACCTCTTGAGCATGCCGAGGAGTACCGCAACTGGAAGGGCTACCATTCCCTCAATGTACAGCTGGTGTGTGACCACAGGCAGCGCATCCTAGCTGTCAATGCCCGCTTTCCAGGCAGCAGCCACGATGCCTTTATCCTGCGACAGACAACTGTGGCTGACATGTTCCAGGCACAGCCTCCCCCAAGAGGATGGCTTATCGGGGACAAAGGCTACCCTTTGTGTACCTGGCTCATGACCCCGCTCCCCGCGCCCACGACCCCTGCTGAAGAGGCATACAACGAGAGCCATCAAGCGACGAGGAACCTCATAGAACAAACAATCGGCGTGCTCAAGCAACGGTTCCACTGTCTCGACCACTCCGGGGGAGCCCTCCAGTATTCGCAGGATCGAGTCTCCCAATTCATCGTCGTTTGCTGCATGCTGCACAACCTGGCTATCCGCAGGACTCAGGCACTGCCACCTCACGTTGGACCACCACCTCAGGAGGAGGAGCATGAGGATGACGAGGACGAGGACGAGGAGTACCAGCCCAGGAGGGGCGCACAAGGTCCAAGGGCCGCCCGTCGGCGGCTTATTGAATGTCACTTCTAGGCCCCCTGTCAGGGAATGGCTTGTGCCAATGATAGAACATGATTGCAGCCGCTCCGCAAGCCCTCAGCCGGTTAAGGCAACAAACACTTCAAAGATCAAACATGGACAATGTGAATAAATAAAATGCTTTATTGTACAAACTCTGGGCCCTTCCCACATGAAAACCAAAAACAGATGAAACCCCCAAAAAACACTCAAACACATTAGTCGCTCCCACAACCTGGGGAGGATTAACAAAATAGGGCAACTAAAATGGCCGTCATTCTCGGCCTTCGTCCAAAACAAACATCACATCATCGGCCTTCAAAAAACAAACATCCAATTCTCGGCCTCAAGAAACAAACACAAATGGCCACACATTCGACTATTTGGCCCGCTAGGGCGATGCCTTGGCCATCTTTGGGTGGCCCCTGCCCGCCCTGCTGCTCCGCCTCAAAGTAAGGCCATTGGCTGCTGCAAGGCTGGGTGCAGGCTCCTGAGGGGCACATGTCGTGACGGCAGATGCCCTTGGGGGTCGGCCTAGTCGAGGTCTGGCCGTCGAGCGGCCGGCTGTTGATTGCTGCAGCTGTGGCTGGCCAGCATCAGTCGCTGCAGCAGCTCCTGGCAGCTCCACTGGGGGAGTGGCAGTGGCG
Organism: Somniosus microcephalus; assembly: GCF_052327205.1. Classification (NCBI taxonomy): domain Eukaryota; kingdom Metazoa; phylum Chordata; class Chondrichthyes; order Squaliformes; family Somniosidae; genus Somniosus; species Somniosus microcephalus. The sequence goes on along the minus strand of NC_141009.1, from coordinate 45,644,564 downwards.
GCTGGAGGAATGGCGGCAAGCTGGCGGATGGCAGGCGCTCGCTGGTCGCCTGAGACACTGGCACTCGCCCGGGCCAGCACTGCAGCATGCGCACCAATCTGCCGAGGGACAGACCGATGTGCTGCTGCAGCGCGCCGGGTGCCCTGGCGATGCCTGGCTGACACAGCGAGTGTGGCAGCAGTGAGTGCCCGTGTTGACCTGTTCACTGACCGCAGCAGAGCAGCCAGTGACTGGACGGCACCACTAATCACCTGGCCAGTCGCTGACAGATCTGCCCGGTATTCCGCCCGACTGGTGGCCTCTAAGGGCCCGAACTCGGCCACACTCCGAGAGAGGGAATCGATGGACTCAGGCAACCGTGCCACTGCCGCCATGAGCTCCGTGTGCCGGCGCTCCGAGTCCGCGGACAAGTCTTCGAGGCGTTCCATCTCCTCGGCGAAGAGCATCTCCTGACTGGAGGCCGGACTCTCCCTCTGGGGAGAAGGCCGCCGAGCTGGCCGACCCTTCTTGCGTTGCTGGAGGCCGCTGGGCCCAGCAATTGGACTCCCCTCTGACGCATCCCCCCTCTGGGGAGAAGGCCGCCGAGCTTCCACCCCCCTCCCGCCTTTCTGCAGCACGCAGGTCTCAGGAGCTCACCTCCCCTTCGACACTTCCGCCACGCTGCCCTCCAGGGAAGACGTGTCCCCTACATTGGCCTGGGTGGCCGTGGCTGAGGGTTCCCCTGATGGGCCGCCTTCCTCTTGCTCCTCCTCCTGCTCCTCCTCGGAGGGTCTGTCACTGGCAAGTTGAGGGACCTCCTCTTGACCATCTGAAAGCAGGAAGGCACAAGAGTAGCTTTAGAGTGAGGAGAGGGCGTCAGTGCGGGATGCATGAGTGGTGGCATTCAGCGCATTGGTCGGACAGTGGCAATGGATGTAGATCTGATGCGCAAGTGGGACGAGAGAGGTGCAAAAGGTGATGTCCTTACCATTGCTGCCCAGAACAGGGTCGGCATCTCCACATGCAATGGGCCCAATCACCCGGCCACCCATGAGGCGCTCCACGCGATGTTGCAGGTCGGTGAGTGGCTGGATATGGGGTCGTCCTCCCCCGGTCGCAGTCCGGCTCTTGCGATTATTCGCCAGCTTGGCCTGCAAGAGAAAGGACGGCCTCTAAGTACAGTGTCGCCGTGATCTTGTATGCACTGCCTCCCATGGTGGAATAGCCTGGCCAGTGTGTCGCCATGATCTGGTGTGCACTGCCTCCCATGGTGGAATAGCCTGGCCAGTGTGTTGCCATGATCTGCTGTGCACTGCCTCCCATGGTGGAATAGCCTGGCCAGTGTGTCGCCACGATCTGGTGTGCACTGCCTCCCATGGTGGAATAGCCTGGCCAGTGTGTCGCCATGATCTGGTGTGCACTGCCTCCCATGGTGGAATAGCCTGGCCAGTGTGTTGCCATGATCTGGTGTGCAATGCCTCCCATGGTGGAATAGCTTGGCCAGTGTGTTCAGTGCAGAATGTGCAATTGATGCTCATGCCTGTGCCATAGCTGCTGGATGAAGGCTGGCCATTAGAGCTTTCAGGTCCCTTTGCCCATAATGTGAGGTGCACATGCAAGGATGAGGAGGTCATTGGAAAGGGTACTCACCCTGACAATGCGTGTGAGGTCATTTAACTTTTTGCGGCATTGGGCACCGGTCCTGGGGACGTCGCTGTTGGCTGACAGCTTGCTGGCGACATGCCTCCAGGCTCTCCTGTAGACGCGGACCGTTGCCTTCTTGCCATTGTCCGGGGAGAAAACATGGCGCCTCTTCTCCACAGCAGCAAGCAGCACACTCAGATCACGCTCTGAGAAGCGCTGCGCACGTTCACGGGCCTTCTCCATGTCTTCAGGCGCTATTTGGGTCCAGCAGCAGTTTTCAGGCCTAGCTGGAGGGCTCCACTATCCAGGGCGTGGCAGCAGACACAGTCGACCCTTCCCCCTTAAGAGCTGGCCAGCGCCAGGGTGTCTGCTGTCAATCACGAGATGGCCGCACCTGCGCTGCGCCCGGCTTCGGCGCTATCGATCACCACCTCCGGCTTAGCGCCCAAAGAGAGGCATCCAGCAGCAGTTTTAGCGCTCGCCCGAACTCCTAGGGCGAAGCTAATGAATATCGGAGAAGTGACCTAGATTTGGCGGCGGCCGCAAACTTTAGCGGACGCCCCACTTTAGCGCCCCAAAAGTGGCGTCAATGAATTTCTAGGCCTATGTTTCTAGACTGAGACTCAGCATTCATTTATAGGAAAACATCCAATTGACTACCCTAATGACTATTTATGTGTGAGCTTTCTTTTACGTTTGCTTCCAGGAGTTGCTACCCCTGTGGCTTCACCAGGTGTAGTGGCTCACTTCATGGCTGCACCTGCTTAGATGCCTTTGGCGGTCGTCCTCTGGGTTTTGGAGCCTTTGTGGGCCCCGCCAAAGTCTGCTCCTCCTGCGGCTGTGCAGGGGCAGTGATGGTCATCACTGTTCAGGGAGGCATCTGGGGCTCTGACCGAGGGGTTTGCAAGGGGGAGGGGAGTTGGAGCGCTTGGAGAGGAGCCCCCACTTCCATGTCTCCTCCCACCATCATCCCTCTCATGGGCCACCCGCAATTCTCTGCTAGCAAGTAGCTGGAGAGAACCTTGCTGCACATCAGTGGGGCCGTGAGGACCCGTTCTGTGCTGACATTCCTCATAACAAGGACATTCTTGAAGCTCTGATTTCTCTCCTCCATAGATGCCCATCTACCCTCCATAGATGACCATGGCCCAGAAATTCGGGTCCCCACGGGTGAGTACGCGCTGTGTACTCACCCGTAGGGCCAACGGAAGTGCTGGTTTTGCGCATGCACTGCGCGTGCGCTGGAAACCAGAACTTCCGTTCTCTTGAAGGAAGGGGTTCGAAGGTCAAACACGTGTGCCGGAGAGGCAGCACGTAGACCTGGAACTTCCGCTTTTTTCACAGGTTTTGCAGTGCGGGTATGTCCCTAGCAGCTGTGCGTGGAAAAAGCAGGCGCAAGGCCTGCTTTTAACAAGGTAAGAGGTGAAGTAAGTAAAAAAAATTTAACATGTCGACAGGTTTATCATTTTAAAATACTTCAAAGAAAGGTCAGTTTATTTTTAGCCCCGATTTCTTCAATTAATTTTTTCAAAAATTTAAATTTTTGTTTAAAATAGTTAATTTATGTAATTCACAGTTATTTTAAAAATGTGATTTAAAAAGAAAAATGTATTTGAAGTTTTACTTAGGTTTTGGGGCTGATCTCTATTCATAGATTTGACAGGTCTTCCTGTCAAATCTATGAATGGACATTACCTGATCCGATTGGCTCCCCATGGCCCACGTGATCCCAGAGATGCTGCGAACTAGTTGCGCTCCTGGGATACGCGTGCCCTACACACCGGCAGCTGGAGCAGGCCCAGGATCGGAATTCCACGCTGGCCCACAGCACAACGGCAGGCGCGCTATGTATGTGCAGGTCGGGGGCTTGCGCCTGCGCGAAGCCTCCGACCTGAATTTCTGGGCCCATCTATTTAGAAGTGTTACCATCTTCTCCTGAGCCTGACGATTTATGTCCTCCATGGAGGCAGTCATCCTTTTCATGGCAGAATCTACAGTTGCCAGTGCGTGCTCATATTTGAGATGGCGTTGCTCATATTTGAGATGGACTCCTCCATTCTCTGCACACTCGCAATCACCGTGGTTGCAAACCCTGTCAGAGCCTCCTGAACGTGTTCCTGAAGCTCCAGGATCGCCCTCTTCCTGGATGGCCCCCGAGGCTCAGCGTCTGCATACAGCTTAGCAGAGCTAGGAGACTCCGGCGGCCTCCGACGAGGAGTCTCCACTGCTGTCCATGTCTCCACCATCTGCTCTTGCTCAATTGTGACTTGTGATACACCAGGTGAAAACACTACTCTATGTTGCAAATGAACCACCGAGGTGTGCGTCTCTGCGCTAGTGCTGGGTGCGTTCATTTCTGCTGACGCTGCAACGTCAGATGATACAGCATCCTCTGAGGTGTGCTCCTGCTCTTCCTCCTGGACAGTGGGGGGCCGGGCTCTTGATGGTTCTGTGGGAGAGTAAAGACATGAGTTAGACACATGATAGGTAGATTGCAGACACATCCCAATTGTGGTGTATGTGCCTTTAAGAGCCCCTGTGTTCTGTAATGCCGGTAGTGGCCACTCGGGCTATATAAGCCTGTATAGTGTCTTGTATCTTTTAGTGCACCTCCAGACTTTGTCCAGTAAACACCTGTCAAACCAACTCCTGCATTCCATGTCTCCATTAACACACGGATACAACAGTGGCGACGAATTGGAGACGGACTTACCTGCAATTCGGCAGCACCTCAAGGAGATCGATTCCTCAGAAGGTCGAAGAGAAAAAAAAAAGAAAAAACTGTGGTTTCACCAGCTAGCCGGGCTGGTGGCAGGTACTGCAATAATCCTTCCTGGGTGGCGGGCTGGGGCTCGATCGGCTGGCTCTGCAGCGCGGCTGAGCAGCGAAGGCGGAGGCAAACAGAGACGAGGGGTGGAGCACTCGGTAGACGGCCAGCTCTGCAAAGCAGGTCAGCGTTCGGACCAAGCAGAGGGAGGGAAAAGTCCCAGAGAGTCTGGCGGGAACGAGTCTCCGACTATTAAAAGTATCTGTATAAATAAAAACCGCGGAGAACAGCGTTGTCAGCAGCGACAGCGGCGGGAAAGCGTGGGAGGCGCCATTTTTTTTCTCGGCAGGGAGGAAAGGAAAGCGCGGGAGGCACCATTTTTTTTTCAGGATGCCTAAGACTGGCAATATTACTACTTTCGATAATGATGTAGAGGATTGGACCACATATGTGGAAAGAGTGGAGGTATATTGCACAGCGAATGAAATAGAGGATGATAAAAAGGCATCGATACTTCTAAATCTAATGGGCGCAAAGACATACGGGCTGTTACGAAACTTAATCACTCCAGCCAAACCGATGGACAAGACTTTTAAGGAGATTGTTGATGCCCTACAGGAGCACTTAAACCGAACACCGCTGCTGATAGCGGAACGATTCAAATTCTTCAGGAGGAATCAGCACAAGAATGAAAGTAACGCTGATTACCTCACCGAATTAAGGAAGCTGTCAAAGCACTGCCAATTCGGAGCAGGACTGGCAGATTCTCTTCGAGACAAATTCGTCTGCGGTCTCCTAAGTGAAGGAACACAGAAAAGGCTACTTTCTGAGAAAGATTTAACACTGGACAAGGCTTTCAGTGTGGCTGTATCATACGAAGCAGCAGCAAGAGGAGCTGCAGAGATACAGCAAAAGCCACAGGACTTCGGCACCCATGAAATGACACAGGGTTTCGAGAGATGCTATCGCTGCGGCAGGTCCACCCATGACCAGAGGAACTGCTGGTTCAAGGAAAAACATGCAGGCAATGCGGAAAGATGGGACACATTGCATGTGTATGCCGATCTGGAAACAAAAAAATCCGCTGACAGAAAAAGAATCAATAAGGAAAAGTACAGAAAGGTACAAATGATGACGGACAGTAGCTCCGAAGACCAGAAGAGCGATAGCGACTCCGGAAACAAGAGACTAAGCTGTCTCAAATTACATAATGTAATTGCCAAAGAAGTTTACCAGACCATTTGGGTTACCCTCACGATAGCGGGGTCCCCAGTTAAAATGGAGCTAGATACAGGATCAGCTCTGACCGTCATAAGTCGACAGGATTACGAGCGGCTATTTCCGCATATTCCTTTGAAAGACACATCCATTATCTTGAAAACATATACGGGGCAGAAAGTATACCCCAGAGGGAAAATAAGAGTGCCTGTTGTATACAACGGCAAGGAAATACAGAAGTTGTATTTATACGTTCTGCAAGATGGTGGTCCACCGCTGTTGGGACGTGAATGGATCAGGAAGATACGTTTAGACTGGCACTGAATTCAGGCACTGACGGTGACCAGTAAGAAAAAAAATGATGATGATGTCATACCTGAACGATTAAAAGACATCTTGGCCAACGCCAAAGAAGTGTTCCAACAGGAACTAGGAACCTTGAAAGGCATCACCGCCTCAATAAAAGTGGAAGATGCGGCAATTCCCAAGTTTTTTAAGGCAAGGCCGGTGCCATACGCAATTTGTCCAGCAGTCGAGGCAGAGCTGGAGAATTTGGAAAAGGCAGGCGTGTTATCCAAGATAGATTGGAGCGAGTGGGCAACACCCATCGTCCCAGTCATGAAGAAAACGTTGAACAATGATAAATCTGAAGAACAGAGAAAAATTCGCATCTGTGGGGACTTCAAAGTGACTGTAAACCCGGTCCTTCACACAATACAGCATCCTCTTCCGAGGATAGAAGATATTTTCGCCTCACTATCCGGAAACGTTTCACCAAAATTGACTTGGCACAGGCATATCTACAGATGGAGGTTGAGGAGGCCTCTAAAAAGTATCTCATGATAAACACACACAAAGGCCTGTACCAGTACAATCGACTGGTTTTCGGAGTAGCATCAGCTCCAGCTATCTGGCAAAGAGCTATGGAGCAAGTCCTGCAAGGGTGTGAGGGTGCCAGTCAGTTCCTTCTGTAACCTCTAGATGGCACCTTCACTTGTTTGTTCCTTTGTTAATTGTTTCTACCCCTTTGTTAATTGTTCCTAGCCTCCTGTGTTAATTCTTAACGGCCTGTTAGCTGTTCATGGGTTTCACCTGGTTTTCTTGGTATATAAGTTCTGTGGTTGCTTTCCTCTGTGCTCAGTCCTAACTGGGGAACTGGGGACTAGCCTTCGCTCTGTGGCTGCTGGCTTTGACTAGCTGGCTGCCATGGTTCTCGAGCTTTGTATTTAAGATGTATCTAAGTCTGTGTTCTTGTTCTTAATCTTGATAAGGTGCTGGGCTGGACTAGCGTGTTGCCATGTTGGCGCTTGTCTTGAGCTCTGTATTGATAAGCCTTTACCCCTGTGGTAGCCCCTTGTGATAGCTTGTCTCAAGTCTCGTCTCGGCAAGCTGGTTGCGCTTGTGGTAAGCTTATCCCAGCTCAGTATGGACAAGTAGGTTGCCTCATGGAAGCTGTCCTGAGTTCCTATCTTGACTAGCCGTTTTGTTACTTGTCTCGAGTTCTTATGTATGTTGTTGTGTTCCTTGTATGAATCTAGTTATGTGTGAATCTAGTAAAGTTCAAACAAAGTACTGTATATTTGCCTCTCGCCTCGTTTCTGCACTTGGGTCCAGAACCTACCTTGCCCGGAGAGCACGGCCCCGCATCTACATGGCCCCGTGGCCCCCCACACCCGTCACAAAGGGATTCCGAGGACTCAATGCTACCTAGACGACATCCTTGTAACAGGAGAAAACGACAACGCGCACCTTGCCAATTTGGAGCAGGTGCTCGCTAGGCTGAGAGAACGGGGCCTACAAGCAAATCGCCGCAAGTGCAAATTTTTTCAGAAACAAATATCATATTGTGGCCACATAATTAACGAAGAAGGGTTGCATAAGTCACCTGAAAAAATTGAAGCAGTCATAAAAGCCCCAGCACCTGAAAATGTCTCACAATTAAGGTCGTTCCTGGGATTGATAAATTACTATCATAAATTTTTACCGAACTTGTCAACTGTTCTGCACCCTCTTAACGAACTGCTACAAACGGGAGTAATTTGGAAATGGAGCGGAGACTGTAAACGTGCCTTCCATAAATGTAAAGGCTTGATCACGTCCAAGGAAGTTTTGGCTCATTACAACCCATCACTGCCAATCAGACTGGCGTGCGATGCATCCCCTTACGGCGTAGGAGCGGTATTATCGCATAGATTCCCTGATGGCTCAGAGCGGTCGATAGCTTTTGCGTCACGCTCATTGAACTCAGCTGAGCGTAACTATGCCCAGATCGACAGGGAAGCACTCAGCCTGGTATGGGGAGTGAAGAAATTCAACCATTACCTACACGGACAAAAATTTACCTTGTTGACTGACCATCAACCCCTCGTCTCCATATTCAACCATAAAAAGGGCGTTCCCATTATGACAGCGCAAAGGCTACAGAGGTGGTCCCTTTTCCTAGGGGCACACCAATATGACATAGAATACAAAGGATCAAAACAGCATGGAAATGCTGACGGTTTATCGCGTCTACCGTTGCCAATGGTAGAAGAGGCACCTACAGTAGACCCAGTGGAAATGTTCCACTCAACCATAGTGGAATGTCTACCAGTAACAAATTCGACCATTGAAAAAGAAACGAGAAATGACCCAACTCTCTCACGAGTCTACGATTTAATGGTGAAGGGATGGCCAGCACATGGCGAACCACTGTTGCCAGCATTCTCGCAAAGAAGAGAACAGCTGTCAGTGTGCCGAGGAACCTTGATGTGTGGATCCAGAGTGGTGATTCCACCCAAACTCCAGGATAAAGTGCTAAAGGAGCTTCACGAGGGGCATCTGGGTGGAGTGAAAATGAAGAACCTAGCCAGAGCGTTTGTGTGGTGGCCAGGTATCGATGGAGACATCGAAGAAATGACCAAGGGCTGTCTAGGATGCCAGAAGGTCCAAAACACCCCACCACAAGCCCCTCTACATCCATGGGAGTGGCCCTCATCTCCATGGCAAAGGGTACACATCGACTTTGCTGGTCCATTTATGGACTCAATGTTCTTAATCGTGGTTGATGCACACTCCAAGTGGCCGGAGGTAATAAAGATGTCCTCCACCACCATGGAAAAATCCATCACAGTATTAAGGACCATATTTGCCAGGAATGGGCTGCCTGAACAGATCTGTTCTGATAATGGACCACAATTTGTGTCTGAAGAATTCAGGAAGTTCTTAAAAAACAATGGGGTTAAGCACTACACGTCCGCCCCACACCATCCCGCCACCAATGGATTGGCTGAAAGGTTTGTCCAGACCTTCAAGAAGGCCATAAAGGCTATGGGTAATGAAGACATTAATCTACAGCATAAGGTAGATAACTTCTTGTTTGCCTACAGGAATGCAACACATATGGTTACAAACCAAACTCCCGCCATGATGTTTTTCAATAGAAGACTAAGATGCCGGCTGGATTTGATCAAGCCAAACATCAGAAGGGACGTAGAGAACCAGCAATTTCAAGGCATGAATGCAAGGCCAACTAGAACCTTCCAGATAGGTCAACAAGTTTTGGCCCGGGACTACCGTACCGAGAAATGGCAGCCTGGAACTATTTGCACACGACTAGGACCGCTGATGTATACCGTGGACATTGGAGAAAGCATAATAAGGTGCCATGCTGACCAGATCATAGAGTCATCCGAAAAGGGACAACCTACACCACCACTCTATACGCCTAATGATGAAGCAGAGATACCCATAGTATCTACCTCCGATCCGGTGATGCTAGAACCAGATGAACCCGACACTGGCATTCAAGCCGAATCGACCTTGCCAAAAGAACCTACTACACCACCAAAAACTACTACACCACCGAGGCATTATCTGGACCGAGTCAGGAAGCCTCCAGAGAGACTGACTTATAATTGATTAACTGCAGCAAATGTGTAGATTATTGTTCTTGTACACATGTTAATAACAATTACTTAAAATGTTATGTACTGGTTGTCTAAAAGGGGAGGAATTGTGGTGTATATGCCTTTAAGAGCCCCTGTGTACTGTAATGCCGGTAGTGGCCACTCGGGCTATATAAGCCTATATAGTGTCTTGTATCTTTTAGTGCACCTCCAGACTTTGTCCAGTAAACACCTGTTAAACCAACTCCTGCATTCCGTGTCTCCATTAACACATGGATACAACACCATTGTGCACATGATCAGCATTCAATTTCTATTGACATCAGATCCCAATCGAGCTATTCATGATTGCAAAATAAGATGTCTGGAAAATCATTCTGACACCAGGTTGTTCTAATGTTCCCCCCTCTCTGTCCCCCACTTCAGGCTGCTCAACTTCTCCAGAGATCTCCAGAGCGGCCTCCTCAGCGCGGTGAGATCAGCAAGCGATGGTGGTCATCCTCGTTTTCTCTTCCTCTCCCTCTTATAGTGGGCTCTCTTTTCCTGCAATGAGGGAAAGAAGTGTAGTTTTAGTGAGAGTGATGGAATGAGTGTAAAGAATGGACAGGATGGATGTTTAGAGGGAGGCTATGATGGAGTGGGGTGCCAATACCAAGTTGCCTCCTTTTGAGTTGTTAGTTGTTGTCATTGCATAATGATGAGAGTGAATGTGAGGGGTGGAAAGTAAGAGGGGGATGTGATTCTGTACATAGGGAGAGACGGATGGGTGATGGTGCAAGGGATGTTGGGGTGAGTTAGGATCTGCAGGAGTAGGGTTGGCAATGCAAAGTGTTGGGAATGTGATCATAGGCTTAGAAGAATTAAGGTTAAGTGTGCTTTTATACTCACTTTTCCTGAACGCAGGAGATCATTGAACCTCTTCCTGCATTGGACCCAGGTGCGAACAACAACAGACCTTGCTGTGACGTCCACAGCTATTTGCAGCCAGGCTGCCTTGGTCTGGTGAGGAGGTCTCCTCCTTCCATTCCCAGGGAACAGAGCCTCTCTGCGTCCTCTGACTCCCTCCACAAGAACATGGAGGGAGCCATCACTGAAGCGTGGCGCAGCCCTCTGTCTCTGTGCAGTCATTTTGCTATCAAGCAGCAATCAGGAGTGTGGAAGTAGAAGTGACAGCAAATGTGGACATTGCCCCCTTAAATACAACGGCAGCAAACGCATCATCAGAGGAGCTGAACAGACCCACGCCTAGTGATTGGGCAGGGCAACGGGCTTAACAGGCCCAATAATCGCAAAATTGTATCAGAAGAGCGGCTGCAGCCGGGAGCGGGACCGGAACCCGTCAACTACCTAACCCAACACTAACCCACCTCAGCTGGGAAAATTCAGCCCCCTGTATTTATGTCCCTTAGTTTTGGATACTCCCACAAGTGGAAACATTCTCTCCACATCTACCCTGTCCAACTCATTCATAATTTTAAAGACCTCTATCAGGTCACCTGTAAATCTCTTTTCTAAAGAAAAAAGCCCCAACCTGCTCAATATTCCCGATAGCTGCAGTCTCTCAGTTCTGGTACCATCCTTGTAAATCATTTTTGCACTTTCTCCAGTGCTTCTATGTCCTTTTCATAGCATGGAGACCAAAACTGTGCGGCCTGACCAGGGTCCTATACAAGTTTAACATAACTTCACAACTTTTGAATTTGATACCCCTGGAAATAAATCCCAGTGCTTTGTTAGCATTTCTAATTACTTTGCTGACCTGCGATGCTGCTTTTAATGATTTGTTCACCTGTATCCCTAGATCTGTTTGCTCTTTACCACATTCAGTTTTTTTATTTTCTAAGGTGGAGGTGATGTTTCTGTTTTTCCTATAAAAGTGCATCACCTCACATTGATCTATGTTCAAGTTCATTTGCCACATAACTGCCCAGTCTGCACATTTTCTAATGTCTTCTTGTATTCTGTTGCATTCTTCCTCAGTGTTAGCTACATCCCTCAGTTTGGTATTATTTGCAAGCTTTGATATTGAGTTACTTGTTCCTAAGTCCAAATCATTAATGTAAATTATGAATAACAGTGGTCCCAGCACTGATCCTTGTGAAACACTGCTTTCAACCTTCCTCCAATCTGAATAAATGCCTTTTACCCCTACTCTCTGCTTTCTATTTTTTAGTCAATTTGCTATCCGTTCAGCTATTTGTCCCCTGACTCCACATGCCCTAACCTTTGTCATGAGCCTACCGTGTGGTACCTTATCAAAGGCCTTTTGAAACTCCAAGTATATGGCATCTACTACATTATCCTTGTCTACTCTTCCCATTACCTCTTCAAAGAATTCTATCAGGTTAGTTAAGCATGACTTAGCCTTTCGCAATCCATGCTGACTATTTTTTATTATATTTTCTGTCTCGAGATGCTCTTCTATCACTTCTTTTAGTGTAGATTCCAGTACCTTTCGAATCACTGACATTGGGCTGACTGGTCTATAGCTCACAGGTTTTGTTATATTTCCCTTTTTGAATATAGGAACACCATTAGCTGTCCACCAGTTCTCTGGCACTATCCCCTCTTCTATGGAACTTATCTATATATATATAAAAGGATAGTGGTGTCTGTCTGTCTGTCTGTCTGTCCGGGCATCACTCAAAAGTTATAGAGCGTACCTACACATATGATATATCAAAAGAAAGGTTATGATTAGCAGGGTGTCCTAGGCATATTTTCTTTTTGGTCAGACAAAAATTGTTCAGACAGTAAACAAAAAATGTTCAAAATTCCGCTCATTAGCGGCTGGCCAATCATACGGGGGAAATCCGCTCATTAGCATTGAGTGACGTGAAGGTTGACCAATCCTACGGGGGGAGCGCACTGCATCACGGCGGGCGTTTCATGGCGTGTGTGGGTGGGGCCTAATCTTTCAACCTGCCATTAATTCGGCCATCTTTACCTCAGCTTTTACTTTTATTCACATTTTAACAGCTGCCACCATCCTGTCATTTGCGGCCGGGGACTCGGGCTTTCCCCCCCTCGGCCTGGTCCCGGGGCTTGGCTCCGTTTGCGCCCGCGGGCCGGGAACTCGGCCTTTCCCCCCGCCTCAGCCCGGTCCCGGGGCTCGGCTCCATTTGCGGCTGTGGGCCGGGGACTCGGTCTTTCCCCCCCTCAGCCCGGTCCCGGGGCTCTGCTCTGTTTGCGGCCGTGGGCCGGGGACTCAGCCTTTCCCCCCCTCGGCCCGGTCCCAGGGCTTGGCTCAGTGTCTGGGCCTGAGGCGTTAGGGAGGGAGAGGGGAGGGAGGGAGAGGGGAGGGAGGGAGAGGGGAGGGAGGGACAGAGAGGAAAGCAGGGAGAAACAGGGGGATGAAGAGAGAGAGGGGGGAGGGAGGGAGAGAGGCAGGGAGAGGAGAGGGGGAGAGGGAGAGAGAGGGAGAGGGGAGGGAGGGAGAGAGAGGGAGGGAGAGAGAGCGGGGAGGGAGGGGGAGAGGGGAGAGACTGGGGCAGGGAGAGAGAGAAAGAGAGAGGCAGGGAGAGAGAGGGGGAGGGAGAGAGAGAGGGTGAGGGAGGGAAAGAGTGATGGGGTGGGAGAGGGAGGGAGAGCTCACCTTCTTCCTTCCTTTATTCCTTCGCAGGGGTCCATTGGGCCAGGCCTGAGGCGCTCCTTCCCCCCTCTCTCTCCAGGCTAATCCCGAACTAAATCCAGCAGTCTCTCTCTCTCTCTTCCCCCCGTCTCTCTCTTCTCCTCCCAGTCTCTCTCTCTCTCTTCCCCCCCGCCTCTCTCTTCTCCCCCAGTCTCTCTCTCTCTCTCTCCCCCCAGTCTCTCTCTCTCTTCCCCCAGTCTCTCTCTCTCTCACTCCCCTGTCTCTCTCTCTTTCTTCCCCCAGTCTCTCTCTCTCTCTTCCCCCAGTCTCTCTCTCTCTCTCTCTTCCCCCCAGTCTCTCTCTCTCTCTCCCCCCAGTCTCTCTCTCTCCCCCCAGTCTCTCTCTCTCTCTCTCCCCCCAGTGTCTCTCTCTCTCTCCCCCCAGTCTCTCTCTCTCTCTCCCCCCAATCTCTCTCTCTCTCTTCCCCCCAGTCTCTCTCTCTCTCTCCCCCCGTCTTTCTCTCTCTCTCCCCCCAGTCTCTCTCTCTCTCCCCCCCCAGTCTCTCTCTCTCTTCCCCCCAGTCACTCTCTCCCCCCCCAGTCGCTCTCTCCCCCCCAGTCTCTCTCTCCCCCCATCTCTCTCTTCTCCCCCCAGTCTCTCTCTCGATCCCCGGGCCTCTCCCCCCCCCCAGTCTCTCTCTCTCTCTTTCCCTCTCTCTCTCTCTCTCTCCTTCCCACACAGACAGACAGACAGACAAACTCATTTATATATATATAAAAATTATTTCTACTTTTTTCATAGCAACATGCCCTCAAAAAACCCTCGGCACCGCCGGGCACTCCAGCTAGTATATCTATATATATAAAACGGTCTGTCTTTCTGTCTGTCCGGCTATACAATCAAAAGTTATAGAGCGTACCTACACATGTGTTATATCAAAAGAAAGCTTATGATTATCGAAACCTCATAAGCGTATTTACTTTTTGCTCAGACAAAAGTTGTTCAGGCAGTATACAAAAACCCTTCAAAAACCTTCAAAATTCCACTCATTATCCACTCATTACCATTGAGTGACGTGAAGGTTGACCAATCCTGTGACGTGATGATTGACCAATCCTACAGTTCAGTCACCTGATGGTTGACCAATCGGTGCGTGTGTGGGCGGGACTAATAATTCTCAGCTCAGGGATCTGGCAGCCATTACACACCAGCCGGGCCTGAAGCTAAAAATATGGTAATCGAGGTCAGTATCTTTTTCAAAAAATAAGATTTACCAAAAATGTTTTATAAGTACTTTAACTTTCATCTTTGAAGGCATTAAAAGCTAGAAATGTTTAGGTTAAAAAACAGTGGAAAATACCCGAGGCTCCAGGGCCTAGGCTTCTCCAACTGCCGACAGCCCAAATCCAGTCCCAGGCTCCTGGCCCAGACATCGACCAGGCCCAAAAAAGCCCTGGCAATGCCGGGCCCCCCCAGCTAGTATATATATAAAGCAGTGCCTCTGCTATCTCCCCCCTAGTTTCCTTGAGGCATGGGTACATATCATCTGGGGTTTTATCCTCTTTTAGTTTTGCTAGCCTGTCAATTATTTTCTCCCTTTTTACTCAAACTGTATTAATATTCTTTTTAAGCTCATCCTCAAGTGAAGTTTCTATTTCATCATCTTCTTCTGCCCTCTTGAGCATCCCTGATTATAATTGCTCAGCCATTGGTGACCGTGCCTTCTGTTGCCTAGGCCCTAAGCTCTGGAATTCCCTGCCTAAATGTCTCCACCTCTCTTTCCTCCTTTAAGACGCTCCTTAAAACCTACCTCTTCGACCAAGCTTTTGGTCACCTGCCCTAATTTATCCTTATGTGGCTCAGCATCAAATTTTTTGTCTGATATTACTCCTGTGCAGCACCTTGGGACATTTTACTACGTTAAAGGCGCTATATAAATACAAGTTGTTCTTTTAACACTGAGGTAAAGTAGTTATTCAATCCTTCTGCCATTTCTCTGCCATTAACTGTGAGTTTATCTTGTTCATCCTTTAGCAGCCCTAACCCTACTTTAACCTTCCTTTTGTGTCTACAGAACAATTTATTATTTCTTTTTATATTCCTTGATAATTTCTGTTTCCATTCCTGATGGGTTTTTTTTAACTTCTCTCCTAAGTTCTTTATATTCCCTTTTGTCCTCCTCTCCTTGTCAACTATTAGCTCTTCAAAGAATTCTATCAGGTTAGTTAAGCATGACTAAGTATCTAAGCACTTCTTATACGTCTTTATCTTTAGATTCAATTTTCCCTTAATTCTTTATTCATCCAAGGTGCCCCATAATTAGCTTACTTGTTTTTGGCTTTTAGTGGAATACATTTTCCTTGAACTCTATTGATTACCCTTTTAAACATTTCCCACTGTTTTTCTGTCTTTGTTTGTCAAGATTGTCGCCCACTTTATCTTCTTTAGTTCCGCTCTCATTTCTTCATAATTTCCTCTTTTCCAATCTATTACATTAATCTTTGTCCTACTTGTGTCACTCTCAATCCTAATCTTGAACCTTACTATGTTGTGATCGCTATTACTAAGATGCTCTCCTTACTCTTACTTCTCCTATCTGTTCTGGTTCGTTACCCATTCCAACAGTGATTCTTTTCTTGTTGGACAGCTTAAGTGCTGAGTGAGAAAGGAGTCCTGTATACACTGTAAAAACTCAATTCCCTTGTCTCCTTTTAGTACTTCTTCCTGCCAGCTTATTTGGGGATTGTTGAAATTTCTCATGATTCACAACTTAGAATCTGGTGGTATCAGTAGGAATTTGAAATGTCAGATTAGGAATTGGCTCCAATCCCGCAGCAAAAAAGTTGTCATTAACGGGTGTGGTTCAGCCTGGAGACATGTCCCTATGGTGTCCCCCAGAGATCAGTCTAAGCCCCGCTACTCTTCACGTTCTTTATTAATGGCCTAAAAAGTAGTGTTGAGTGTATGGTAAGTAAGTTTGCAGATGACACCAAAATCTGTGCAAGGGTTAAGACTGTAGAGGAGTGAAATCAAATCCAAAAAGATTTAGATGTGTTAGGAGAGTGGGCCACACAATGGCAAATGTCGTTTAATTTAAATAAATGTAGTGCCATGCATATTGGTAAGGCCAACACAGATTACACTTGCAGGGAACGGTACTGAAAGAGATTGAGAGAGAAAAAGATCTAGGTGTTATTGTGCACAGTTCACTAAAGCTTCATAACCAATGTAGAGAAACTGTGGCTAAAGCGAACAAGGTATTGTATTGTATTAATAAAACCAATCAGTATAAATCAAAGGACACCATTTTGACACTATACAGGGCGTTAACCAGACTGCATTTAGATTACTGTGCCCAACATTATCCCCGCCCCCTGCCTATGGGTGATATAATGGCCCTGGAAAAGGTCCAGAGCAGAGCTACAAGAATGATTCCTAGCATAAAGAGCCTCAGCACAAAGACCTTGGTCTATTTACTTTGGAGCAGCATAGACTTAGAGGTGACCTGATAGAGGTCTATAAAATAATGAAAGGGCCTGTTAATAGATTATTCCAGTTTAACAGATTGAGGAGGACCAGGAGACACAAGTTTACACCATGTAAGTGTGGGAATAAATTGGAGGTTGTAGTGTATGTAACTGTTCTACCTTTAAGAGAACTATTGTATGTAACCGTCCCCCTTTAAGAGAACTATTTTAGGTGTGGCACTATTTTATCTTGGCTGCTGTATACTGTAATACCGACGGTGACCACACCGGTATATAAGTGCTGTGTCAGGATTTATTGGGCAGATTCGCCCTGACCTTCGAATAGTAAAGTTCTGTTAAAGTTACTCTTGTAGTCTGTGTATTAATTCAACATAATACCCACAGACTTTACAGTGGCGACGAGTTCGATCTTACCCTGCGGCAACGATACATCCGAAGCAGTTTACGAGCGTCGAGAAGAGGCACCCGCCCTCGTCGTTCTGCTGAGAGAAAACTCGAGTCTGCAGAGCAAGGAAGAAGGAAGAATTCAGACACGAAGCCTTCCATCAGCAACAGGCACAGATTGTCCCTTCTGCCACGGTGGTGAGTGAGCCGATCAGCCAAGAGAAGCAAGTCGGCCACGTTGACTGTGAGTAAGGGGAAAAATAAAAAAATAAACGGAGGATAAGGGCGGTGAACTCGACCACGGTCGGGGGAAAGGAGCCGGACAGAAGTCGGGCCCGGAGGCGCTGAGACTGGGGCAGCGTGGAACACGGAAGCTGCGGTACAAGCGGGAACGCAGCCGGGGTGAGAGACCGGGCTACAAGTGGGCTGGGAGACGCAACAGCGTCGTGAGACAGCTCGACCGCAACCGGCGAAAAAGGCCGGGCAGCTACCGAGGCCGCGAGGCGCTGCGACCGGGATCGTAAGGCGCGGGAAGAAATAAAAATAAATAAACCACGGAGAACTCAGCCGCAGCCGGGGGAGGAAAGGACCGGACTGCGGGAGGTCTGGGAGAGGCGTTTAAAGCCGCTGAGGGAGAGCCGCACGAGCGGGAGAGACAGAGCCCGAGCGAGCGGGAGAGACAGAGGCCGAGCGAGGGAGACTGAGCGAGATCCAGCCAGCGGCTGGAACTGTTCACCGTCAACGGGTTGTCCCCAGCGCCGGTTGCCCTGCCGAGAAAAGGGAACAAAGAACGCACTGAAGCCGACGCGCAGGCTGCGAACCCCGAAAGCCAGCGGTTGTGGCCCGAGGGAAAAAGCTTACCCTCCCGCCAGGAGAAGACAAGCGCGGGAAACCGCCATTTTGCCAGTAGGCGGGGAAGAAGACAAGCGCGGAAAACCGCCATTTTGGAAAAAAAAAAGTTAAAGAAAAATTTCGTTGTTGTTCCTCAGGAAGAGTGGGAAGATGCCTAAGCGTGGTAACATCAACAATTTCGATTCCGATGTGGAAGATTGGACCACGTATGTAGAACGCATCGAGATATATTGTAAGGTCAATAAGATAGCAAATTATGATAAATCTCTAACCTTACTAAACTCAATGAGTGCGAAGACATACGGGTTATTGAAGCATCTTCTATCACCAGCTAAACCGGCGGATCAGTCTTTCGCTTATATTGTTGCTGTCCTGAAGGATCATTTGAACCCCGCACCGCTGATGTTAGCGGAACGATCTAAATTTTACGTGAGAACGCAACTAAAAGAGGAAAGCAACGCAGAGTACCTGGTTGAACTGCGTAGACTAGCAAAATACTGTCAGTTTGGGGTAAATCTGTCAGAGGCACTGAGAGACAAGTTCGTGTGCAGAATGTCGAAGGAACACAAAAACGACTGCTCGAAGAGAACGATCTTACACTTGAGAAGGCTGTCCTTATTGCAGCATCGCACGAAGCCGCAGTGAGAGGCATGGTGGAAATGCAGCGGAAGACATCGGTACTCAGTGTGGATCAAATGACTTCGGGTACAACGAAATGTTATCGTTGTGGGAAGACAACACACGACCAGAACCAATGCTGGTTTAAAAACCAGGAATGTAGGAAATGTGGCAAGCCTGGTCACATAGCTAAAGTATGCCGGTCAGGAAAGAAGACCAGCAATAATAAGTCACCGCAGAAGAAGTACAGAAAGGTACATAAGGTGACTGGGAAGAGTACAGATGAACAGAATTCGGATTCAGACTCCAACAGCAAGGAACTGGGTAGTCTGAGGATTCACAATGTGAGTAAAGAAGCTGACCGACAAACTATCTGGGCCACACTACAGATTGCAAAAGTCCAAGTGAAAATGGAAGTGGACACCGGATCGGCGTTGACGGTCATGAATAAGCAAGATTACAAAAAGTTGTTCAAACATATTCCCCTACGGGATACGGAGATAGTATTGCAGACATACACGGGGCATAAAGTATACCCCATCAGAAAGATAAAAGTCAAGGTGAGACACAAGGGCAAAGATCACCGAGGAATGGACATGTATGTGCTACCCGAGGGAGGTCCACGACTTCTGGGACGGGAGTGGATCAGGAAAATAAAGATAGACTGGCACTCACTAAACACAATGACGGTAGATTCCGGAAAGGAAGATGTCAAACCTGAACGGTTGTCCAGAATATTGGACGAAGCTAAAGAGGTATTCCAGCAAGGACTGGGAACACTGAGAGGAATTAAGGCAAAAATCAAGATTGCAGAACATGCAAGCCCAAAATTTTTCAAAGCCTTACGCGATACGACCTGCTGTGGAGGCAGAACTGGAAGAGCTTGAACATTCAGGGGTACTGTCTAAGGTGGACTGGAGTGAGTGGGCCACGCCCATTGTTCCCGTCATGAAGTCTCCATCGAGTAACAAGCCAGGGGGACCGGGAAAGGTCCGCATCTGCGGAGACTTCAAGATCACAGTTAATCCGGTGCTTCACACGGTACAATACCCGCTTCCGCGGATTGAGGATATCTTTGCTTCATTGTCTGGCGGGAAACACTTCACCAAGATAGACCTGGCCCAAGCATACTTACAGATGGAAGTCAAGGAAGAGTCGCGCCAGTATCTCACAATCAACACGCACAGAGGCTTGTATCGATATAATAGACTGGTTTTCGGAGTAGCTTCGGCTCCAGCAATTTGGCAGAGGGCCATGGAGCAGGTCTTACAGGGTATCCCAAGCACGCAGTGTTACTTGGACGATATCCTGATTACGGGGGAAGACGAGGAAGAACACCTCACAAATTTGAAACTGGTGCTCACCAGGTTGAAGGAATATGGCCTTCGAGTTAATCGCCAGAAATGTGAGTTCTTCCAGAAATGGATCTCGTACTGCGGTCATGTCATTGACCAAGAGGGGCTGCACAAGTCACCTGACAAGATCGAAGCTGTCGTGAAGGCCCCCACGCCGGAAAATGTATTACAGTTGAGATCGTTTCTGGGGTTGATAAATTATTACCACAAGTTTCTGCCAAATCTACCCACGGTGCTGCACCCGCTGAATGCTCTGTTGCGGAAAGAAGTACCATGGAAGTGGAGCGAGGACTGTAAGAAGGCCTTTTGCAGAAGCAAGGCATTGATTACCTCTGAGGAAGTGTTGGCTCATTTCAACCCAACGTTACCTCTTCGGCTGGTGTGTGATGCTTCCCCTTATGTATTGGAGCAGTACTTTCACACAAGTTACCAAATGGCTCGGAAAGGCCAGTCGCATTTGCGTCCCGATCATTGACCTCCGCTGAGCGAAATTATGCTCAGATAGATAGGGAGGCTCTCAGCCTTGTGTGGGGAGTAAAGAAATTCAACCATTACCTGCAGGGCAAGAAGTTCACATTGCTGACAGACCACCAGCCGTTGGTGTCCATATTCAAGCCTAACAAGGCCGTTTCCACTATGACAGCGCAGAGGCTACAGAGGTGGTCAGTGTTACTAGGGGCACACCAATATGACATCGAATACAAAAGGTCCAAACAGCATGGAAATGCTGATGGGTTATCATGCCTACCGTTGCCAGTAGTAGAAGAGGCGGCTACAGTGGACCCAGTAGAGATGTTCCACTCATCCATAGTGGAATGTCTACCAGTAACAAATTCGATGATCGAAAATGAAACAAGAAATGACCCGACTCTCTCACGAGTCTACGATTTAACGGTGAAGGGATGGCCAGCACATGGCGAACCAATGCTGCCAGCATTTTCACAAAGAAGAGAACAGCTGTCAGTGTGCCGAGGAACCTTGATGTGTGGATCTAGAGTGGTGATTCCACCCAAACTTCAGCATAAAGTGCTAAAGGAGCTTCACGAGGGGCATCTGGGTGGAGTGAAAATGAAGAACCCAGCCAGAGCGTTTGTGTGGTGGCCAGGTATCGATGGAGACATCAAAGAAATAACCAAGAGCTGTCTAGGATGCCAGAAGGTCCAAAACGCGCCACCACAAGCTCCTCTGCATCCATGGGAGTGGCCCTCATCTCCATGGCAAAGGGTACACATCGACTTTGCTGGTCCATTTATGGACTCAATGTTTTTAATCGCGGTGGATGCACACTCCAAGTGGCCGGAGGTAATAAAGATGTCCTCCACCACCACGGAAAGAACCATCACAGTATTAAGGACCATATTTGCCAGGAATGGGCTGCCGGAACAGATCTGTTCTGATAATGGACCGCAATTTGTGTCCGAAGAATTCAGGGAGTTCTTAAAAGGCAATGGGGTCAAGCACTACACGTCAGCCCCATACCATCCCGCCACCAATGGATTAGCTGAAAGGTTTGTCCAGACCTTCAAGAAGGCCATAAAGGCCATGGGTAATGAAGACATAAACCTACAACATAAGGTAGATAACTTCTTGTTGGCGTACAGGAATGCAACACATGCGGTCACAAACCAAACTCCCGCCATGATGTTTTTCAATAGAAGACTAAGATGCCGGCTGGATCTGCTAAAGCCAAACGTCAGAAGGGACGTAGAGAACCGGCAATTTCAGGGCATGAATGAAAGGCCAACTAGATCCTTTCAGATAGGTCAACAAGTTTTGGCCCGGGACTACCGTACCGAGAAATGGCAGCCTGGAACGATTGGGAAAAGGCTAGGACCGCTGATGTATACAGTGGACATTGGTGAAAGCATAATAAGGCGCCATGTTGACCAGATCATAGAGTCATCCACAAAGGGCCAATCTACTCCACAACTTTACACGTCTAATGTTGAAGCAGAGATACCCAGAGCACCTACCTCCAATCCGGTAATACTGGAATCAGATGAACCTGACACTGTCTTTCAAACCGAATCGACCTTGCCAGAAGAACCTACGACTCCACCGAAAACTATTACACCACCGAGGCGTTATCCGGACAGAGTCAGGAAGCCTCCAGAGAGACTGAATCTGTGAACTGTTTTGCATAAGTTGTATATATGTTATGATGTTATGTTTAATGGGGAATAAGTATGTTGTAAGCTAAAAAGGGAGGATTGTAGTGTATGTAACTGTTCTACCTTTAAGAGAACTATTGTATGTAACCGTCCCCCTTTAAGAGAACTATTTTAGGTGTGGCACTATTTTATCTTGGCTGCTGTATACTGTAATACCGACGGTGACCACACCGGTATATAAGTGCTGTGTCAGGATTTATTGGGCAGATTCGCCCTGACCTTCGAATAGTAAAGTCCTGTTAAAGTTACTCTTGTAGTCTGTGTATTAATTTAACATAATACCCACAGACTTTACAGAGGCGACTCTCCTTTTCTCAGAGAGCTTTGAGACTCTGGAGTACAAGGCTGGCTGATGTGGTGGGCGCTGGCTCTCTGTGTGCTTTCAAGAGGGAGCTGGGCCGGTTCGTGGCTGGGGCAAAGGTTGCATCATATCGAAGGTAAGTGTCTTTAAAGGTAATACTTGGTCCATGTGATCTCCTGGACTGGATTTGATCGCCTGAGGGTGTCAGAGAGAAATTTTCCAGAGTACTTTTTCCCTTATTGGCCCTGGAATTTTTCTTGGTTTTTTTCCACTCCCAGGAGATTACATGGCTGCGAAGTTGGGTGGGAGGTGAGGGGAGGGAATAAGTGTTTAGTCATGAAGCTCCAGCCATCATGGTGTGGGGCTGGTTTGATGGACAGCTGGTCTTTTCCTGCCCATCAATTTCGCATGTGCATATGTTCATAGGACACCATCATACAGAATCAATGGATGCGACTGAATGCAAATTAGCAATGGACATCACAGCATTTTATTTTCAAAATAGATATGCTCTTCCCAAAAAGAAAGTAGTCAAATTGGCACAAGCCCATCCCTTTGCCAAATTGTTGTCATGCAATTGTGTCCACTCTGCATAAACAGGATGTCATTTGGGAACTGCACCAGAAACCTGTCTCATTGATTGTCAGTTAAAAGAGCTCGACTAAAATAGCAAGTGTAAATAACATTTATCCTCTTATTGGTGTCTAGTTTACAAGGTGGGCTTGTTCGTAAACATTTTTTATTGTAGCACCACAGCTATTTTTGCTGTGAGTGTAGTGGTTCAGGTATATTTACATATACTAGAATTGCAATCAATCTGTGACATGAATCTTGTCATTCATGTGGAAATGACTTATGAAATGATACAGGGCGGCCTGCTGGTGGCGCTGTCCAGGGAGAGTATAAATACTCGGGCATGGGCCCAGCTTGCTCAGGACATTCTTTAACAGGAACTAGTGAAGGACACAACTAGATCTCCATGTTGAAAAACAGTTGATTAAAGCCTTGTGTGCCTAGTAGTTTTCTTATGTCAATCTGTGCATCTGAGGTCTCGGAAGCCTCCTCCTCTTTGCACATCCCCTCTTTTTAATGAATGCTAGCTTTGAACATCTGTATTTCATCAGAAGGGGAGAGGTGAATCAGAACTCAGAAAAGCTCCGTGAATGCTTGACTTGCAACACAAACAACACTTGAAAATACACTTTTTTACTATGTATTTGAAGTGGCTCATCCAGTGGAGTCTGCAGCACAGCCAGAAGTACTTAGTGAGCCAGTTCACTTGGAGGGAGTAAACTCTCTATTGTATCACCTAGATAAAGAAACAGGCATGGCTAGTTTCCGTGCTGAATTTCAGAAAGCAGCTGCAGATGAGAGAGCAGATGGTTATGGTCTCAGTGCCAAGAATCACTGACATGACTTGAAGCTGGCCTGAGATTGAGTATTAAGATTCTGTTTCAGGCGTGCAGGATTGGTGTTCAACCATGCAGTTGTGCTTTCTATCCACAAGAAGGTGGATTCTAATGAGACCAAAAACCACTGAGAAATCTTGAAGGTATCAATGGCTATTAATTTGATTCTATGGGTCATCATATGTAGATACATTGGAAGCTCATAAAGGAAAAAAAAAACAGGCTGGACTTTGTTTCTATGGGGAAGCCGTAAGGCAGGTAATACCTTTATACAAGATTGCAGAAGATAATGAGCCTCAGGGAAAACCCACTTCCATTGCTTTTATTGACCTTTGCTTAGCTTTCAACCTGATATTTTATGTAGCTATGGGAGTTATGACTGAATCTTTTATTTTATCCAAGATTCTTTTCAGTGTAGAGTACAGATTCACTGAGCTCAACTCTTGAAAGAGGAGCGAATATTCACAACTATACATCCAGTTGCTTGTCCATTATTATTTACGAATCAGTGAAGTGGATGTCCAGCGCATTGGCTCATCTATTGTTGCTAGACCGTCTCTCACAGGTGCTAGACTCTCTCTCACAGGTGCTAGACTCTCTCACAGGTGCTAGACCATCTCTCACAGGTGCTAGACTCTCTCTCACAGGTGCTAGACTCTCTCACAGGTGCTAGACCATCTCTCACAGGTGCTAGACTCTCTCTCACAGGTGCTAGACCATCTCTCACAGGTGCTAGACTCTCTCTCACAGGTGCTAGACTCTCTCTCACAGGTGCTAGACTCTCTCACAGGTGCTAGACTCTCTCACAGGTGCTAGACTCTCTCTCACAGGTGCTAGACTCTCTCTCACAGGTGCTAGTCTCTCTCTCACATGTGCTAGACTCTCTCTCACAGGTGCTAGACTCTCTCTCACAGGTGCTAGACTCTCTCTCACAGGTGCTAGACTCTCTCACAGGTGCTAGACTCTCTCTCACAGGTGCTAGACTCTCTCTCACAGGTGCTAGACTCTCTCACAGGTGCTAGACTCTCTCTCACAGGTGCTAGACTCTCTCTCACAGGTGCTAGACTCTCTCTCACAGGTGCTAGACTCTCTCTCACAGGTGCTAGACTCTCTCACAGGTGCTAGACTCTCTCTCACAGGTGCTAGACTCTCTCTCACAGGTGCTAGACTCTCTCTCACAGGTGCTAGACTCTCTCTCACAGGTGCTAGACTCTCTCTCACAGGTGCTAGACTCTCTCTCACAGGTACTAGACTCTCTCTCACAGGTGCTAGACTCTCTCACACAGGTGCTAGACTCTCTCTCACAGGTGCTAGACTCTCTCTCACAGGTGCTAGACTCGCTCTCACAGGTGCTAGACTCTCTCTCACAGGTGCTAGACTCTCTCTCACAGGTGCTAGACTCTCTCACACAGGTGCTAGACTCTCTCACACAGGTGCTAGACTCTCTCTCACAGGTGCTAGACTCTCTCTCACAGGTGCTAGACTCTCTCTCACAGGTGCTAGACTCTCTCTCACAGGTGCTAGACTCTCTCTCACAGGTGCTAGACCGTCTCTCACAGGTGCTAGACTCTCTCTCACAGGTGCTAGACTCTCTCTCACAGGTGCTAGACTCTCTCTCACAGGTGCTAGACTCTCTCTCACAGGTGCTAGACTCTCTCACACAGGTGCTAGACTCTCTCTCACAGGTGCTAGACTCTCTCTCACAGGTGCTAGACTCTCTCTCACAGGTGCTAGACTCTCTCTCACAGGTGCTAGACTCTCTCACACAGGTGCTAGACTCTCTCTCACAGGTGCTAGACTCTCTCTCACAGGTGCTAGACTCGCTCTCACAGGTGCTAGACTCTCTCTCACAGGTGCTAGACTCTCTCTCACAGGTGCTAGACTCTCTCACAGGTGCTAGACTCTCCTTCATATTTGCTAGACTCTCTCTCACAGGTGCTAGACTCTCTCTCACAGGTGCTAGACTCTCTCTCACAGGTGCTAGACTCTCTCTCACAGGTGCTAGACTCTCTCTCACAGGTGCTAGATTCTCTCTCACAGGTGCTAGACTCTCTCTCACAGGTGCTAGACTCTCTCTCACAGGTGCTAGACTCTCTCTCACAGGTGCTAGACCCTCTCTCACAGGTGCTAGACTCTCTCTCACAGGTGCTAGACTCTCTCTCACAGGTGCTAGACTCTCTCTCACAGGTGCTAGACTCTCTCTCACAGGTGCTAGACTCTCTCTCACAGGTGCTAGACTCTCTCTCACAGGTGCTAGACTCTCTCTCACAGGTGCTAGACTCTCTCACACAGGTGCTAGACTCTCTCTCACAGGTGCTAGACTCTCTCTCACAGGTGCTAGACTCTCTCTCACAGGTGCTAGACTCTCTCTCACAGGTGCTAGACTCTCTCTCACAGGTGCTAGACTCTCTCTCACAGGTGCTAGACTCTCTCTCACAGGTGCTAGACTCTCTCACACAGGTGCTAGACTCTCTCTCACAGGTGCTAGACTCTCTCTCACAGGTGCTAGACTCTCTCTCACAGGTGCTAGACTCTCTCTCACAGGTGCTAGACTCTCTCTCACAGGTGCTAGACTCTCTCTCACAGGTGCTAGACTCTCTCTCACAGGTGCTAGACTCTCTCTCACAGGTGCTAGACTCTCTCTCACAGGTGCTAGACTCTCTCTCACAGGTGCTAGACTCTCTCTCACAGGTGCTAGACTCTCTCTCACAGGTGCTAGACTCTCTCTCACAGGTGCTAGACTCTCTCTCACAGGTGCTAGACTCTCTCTCACAGGTGCTAGACTCTCTCTCACAGGTGCTAGACTCTCTCTCACAGGTGCTAGACTCTCTCTCACAGGTGCTAGACTCTCTCTCACAGGTGCTAGACTCTCTCTCACAGGTGCTAGACTCTCTCTCACAGGTGCTAGACTCTCTCTCACAGGTGCTAGACTCTCTCTCACAGGTGCTAGACTCTCTCTCACAGGTGCTAGACTCTCTCTCACAGGTGCTAGACTCTCTCTCACAGGTGCTAGACTCTCTCTCACAGGTGCTAGACTCTCTCTCACAGGTGCTAGACTCTCTCTCACAGGTGCTAGACTCTCTCTCACAGGTGCTAGACACTCTCTCACAGGTGCTAGACTCTCTCACAGGTGCTAGACTCTCTCTCACAGGTGCTAGACTCTCTCACAGGTGCTAGACTCTCTCTCACAGGTGCTAGACTCTCTCTCACAGGTGCTAGACTCTCTCTCACAGGTGCTAGACTCTCTCACAGGTGCTAGACTCTCTCACAGGTGCTAGACTCTCTCACAGGTGCTAGAATCTCTCTCACAGGTGCTAGACTCTCTCTCACAGGTGCTAGACTCTCTCTCACAGGTGCTAGACTCTCTCTCACAGGTGCTAGACTCTCTCTCACAGGTGCTAGACTCTCTCTCACAGGTGCTAGACTCTCTCTCACAGGTGCTAGACTCTCTCACAGGTGCTAGACTCTCTCTCACAGGTGCTAGACCCTCTCTCACAGGTGCTAGACTCTCTCTCACAGGTGCTAGACTCTCTCTCACAGGTACTAGACTCTCTCTCACAGGTGCTAGACTCTCTCTCACAGGTGCTAGACTCTCTCTCACAGGTGCTAGACTCTCTCTCACAGGTGCTAGACTCTCTCTCACAGGTGCTAGACTCTCTCTCACAGGTGCTAGACTCTCTCTCACAGGTGCTAGACTCTCTCTCACAGGTGCTAGACTCTCTCACAGGTGCTAGACTCTCTCACAGGTGCTAGACTCTCTCTCACAGGTGCTAGACTCTCTCTCACAGGTGCTAGACTCTCTCTCACAGGTGCTAGACTCTCTCTCACAGGTGCTAGACTCTCTCTCACAGGTGCTAGACTCTCTCTCACAGGTGCTAGACTCTCTCTCACAGGTGCTAGACACTCTCTCACAGGTGCTAGACTCTCTCTCACAGGTGCTAGACTCTCTCTCACAGGTGCTAGACTCTCTCTCACAGGTGCTAGACTCTCTCTCACAGGTGCTAGACTCTCTCACACAGGTGCTAGACTCTCTCTCACAGGTGCTAGACTCTCTCACAGGTGCTAGACTCTCTCTCACAGGTGCTAGACTCTCTCACACAGGTGCTAGACTCTCTCTCACAGGTGCTAGACTCTCTCTCACAGGTGCTAGACTCTCTCTCACAGGTGCTAGACACTCTCACAGGTGCTAGACTCGCTCTCACAGGTGCTAGACTCTCTCTCACAGGTGCTAGACTCTCTCTCACAGGTGCTAGACTCTCTCTCACAGGTGCTAGACTCTCTCTCACAGGTGCTAGACTCTCTCTCACAGGTGCTAGACTCTCTCTCACAGGTGCTAGACTCTCTCTCACAGGTGCTAGACTCTCGCTCACAGGTGCTAGATTCTCTCTCACAGGTGCTAGACTCTCTCTCACAGGTGCTAGACTCTCTCTCACAGGTGCTAGACTCTCTCTCACAGGTGCTAGACTCTCTCACAGGTGCTAGACTCTCTCTCACAGGTGCTAGACTCTCTCTCACAGGTGCTAGACTCTCTCTCAGGTGCTAGACTCTCTCTCACAGGTGCTAGACTCTCTCACAGGTGCTAGACTCTCTCACAGGTGCTAGACTCTCTCTCACAGGTGCTAGACTCTCTCTCACAGGTGCTAGACTCTCTCACAGGTGCTAGACTCTCTCTCACAGGTGCTAGATTCTCTCTCACAGGTGCTAGACTCTCTCTCACAGGTGCTAGACTCTCTCTCACAGGTGCTAGACTCTCTCTCACAGGTGCTAGATTCTCTCTCACAGGTGCTAGACTCTCTCTCACAGGTGCTAGACTCTCTCTCACAGGTGCTAGACTCTCTCTCACAGGTGCTAGACTCTCTCTCACAGGTGCTAGACTCTCTCACAGGTGCTAGACTCTCTCTCACAGGTGCTAGACTCTCTCTCACAGGTGCTAGACTCTCTCACAGGTGCTAGACTCTCTCTCACAGGTGCTAGACTCTCTCTCACAGGTGCTAGACTCTCTCTCACAGGTGCTAGAATCTCTCTCACAGGTGCTAGACTCTCTCTCACAGGTGCTAGACGTCTCTCACAGGTGCTAGACTCTCTCACAGGTGCTAGACTCTCTCACAGGTGCTAGACTCTCTCTCACAGGTGCTAGACTCTCTCTCACAGGTGCTAGACTCTCTCTCACAGGTGCTAGACTCTCTCTCACAGGTGCTAGACTCTCTCTCACAGGTGCTAGACTCTCTCTCACAGGTGCTAGACTCTCTCTCACAGGTGCTAGACTCTCTCACAGGTGCTAGACTCTCTCCACAGGTGCTAGACTCTCTCTCACAGGTGCTAGACTCTCTCTCACAGGTGCTAGACTCTCTCTCACAGGTGCTAGACTCTCTCACAGGTGCTAGACTCTCTCTCACAGGTGGTAGACTCTCTCTCACAGGTGCTAGACTCTCTCTCACAGGTGCTAGACTCTCTCTCACAGGTGCTAGACTCTCTCTCACAGGTGCTAGACTCTCTCTCACAGGTGCTAGACTCTCTCTCACAGGTGCTAGACTCTCTCTCACAGGTGCTAGACTCTCTCTCACAGGTGCTAGACTCTCTCTCACAGGTGCTAGACTCTCTCTCACAGGTGCTAGACTCTCTCTCACAGGTGCTAGACTCTCTCTCACAGGTGCTAGACTCTCTCTCACAGGTGCTAGACTCTCTCTCACAGGTGCTAGACTCTCTCTCACAGGTGCTAGACTCTCTCTCACAGGTGCTAGACTCTCTCTCACAGGTGCTAGACTCTCTCACAGGTGCTAGACCCTCTCTCACAGGTGCTAGACTCTCTCTCACAGGTGCTAGACTCTCTCTCACAGGTGCTAGACTCTCTCTCACAGGTGCTAGACTCTCTCTCACAGGTGCTAGACTCTCTCTCACAGGTGCTAGACTCTCTCTCACAGGTGCTAGACTCTCTCTCACAGGTGCTAGACTCTCTCACAGGTGCTAGACTCTCTCACAGGTGCTAGACTCTCTCTCACAGGTGCTAGACTCTCTCTCACAGGTGCTAGACTCTCTCTCACAGGTGCTAGACTCTCTCTCACAGGTGCTAGACTCTCTCTCACAGGTGCGAGACTCTCTCTCACAGGTGCTAGACTCTCTCTCACAGGTGCTAGACTCTCTCTCACAGGTGCTAGACTCTCTCTCACAGGTGCTAGACTCTCTCTCACAGGTGCTAGACTCTCTCTCACAGGTGCTAGACTCTCTCTCACAGGTGCTAGACTCTCTCACACAGGTGCTAGACTCTCTCTCACAGGTGCTAGACTCTCTCTCACAGGTGCTAGACTCTCTCTCACAGGTGCTAGACCCTCTCTCACAGGTGCTAGACTCTCTCTCACAGGTGCTAGACTCTCTCTCACAGGTGCTAGACTCTCTCTCACAGGTGCTAGACTCTCTCTCACAGGTGCTAGACCCTCTCTCACAGGTGCTAGAATCTCTCTCACAGGTGCTAGACTCTCTCTCACAGGTGCTAGACTCTCTCTCACAGGTGCTAGACTCTCTCTCACAGGTGCTAGACTCTCTCACAGGTGCTAGACTCTCTCACACAGGTGCTAGACTCTCTCTCACAGGTGCTAGACTCTCTCTCACAGGTGCTAGACTCTCTCACAGGTGCTAGACTCTCTCTCACAGGTGCTAGACTCTCTCACAGGTGCTAGACTCTCTCTCACAGGTGCTAGACTCTCTCACACAGGTGCTAGACTCTCTCTCACAGGTGCTAGACTCTCTCACAGGTGCTAGACTCTCTCACAGGTGCTAGACTCTCTCACAGGTGCTAGACTATCTCTCACAGGTGCTAGACTCTCTCTCACAGGTGCTAGACCCTCTCTCACAGGTGCTAGACTCTCCTCACAGGTGCTAGACTCTCTCTCACAGGTGCTAGACTCTCTCTCACAGGTGCTAGACTATCTCTCACAGGTGCTAGACTCTCTCTCACAGGTGCTAGACTCTCTCTCACAGGTGCTAGACTCTCTCTCACAGGTGCTAGACTCTCTCTCACAGGTGCTAGACTCTCTCTCACAGGTGCTAGACTCTCTCACAGGTGCTAGACTCTCTCTCACAGGTGCTAGACTCTCTCTCACAGGTGCTAGACTCTCTCACAGGTGCTAGACTCTCTCTCACAGGTGCTAGACTCTCTCTCACAGGTGCTAGACTCTCTCTCACAGGTGCTAGACTCTCTCTCACAGGTGCTAGACTCTCTCTCACAGGTGCTAGACTCTCTCTCACAGGTGCTAGACTCTCTCTCACAGGTGCTAGACTCTCTCTCACAGGTGCTAGACTCTCTCACAGGTGCTAGACTCTCTCTCACAGGTGCTAGACTCTCTCTCACAGGTGCTAGACTCTCTCTCACAGGTGCTAGACTCTCTCACAGGTGCTAGACTCTCTCTCACAGGTGCTAGACTCTCTCTCACAGGTGCTAGACTCTCTCTCACAGGTGCTAGACTCTCTCACAGGTGCTAGACTCTCTCACAGGTGCTAGACTCTCTCTCACAGGTGCTAGACCTCTCTCACAGGTGCTAGACTCTCTCTCACAGGTGCTAGACTCTCTCTCACAGGTGCTAGACTCTCTCTCACAGGTGCTAGACTCTCTCTCACAGGTGCTAGACTCTCTCTCACAGGTGCTAGACTCTCTCTCACAGGTGCTAGACTCTCTCTCACAGGTGCTAGACTCTCTCTCACAGGTGCTAGACTCTCTCACAGGTGCTAGACTCTCTCTCACAGGTGCTAGACTCTCTCTCACAGGTGCTAGACTCTCTCTCACAGGTGCTAGACTCTCTCACAGGTGCTAGACTCTCTCTCACAGGTGCTAGACTCTCTCTCACAGGTGCTAGACTCTCTCTCACAGGTGCTAGACTCTCTCTCACAGGTGCTAGACTCTCTCTCACAGGTGCTAGACTCTCTCACAGGTGCTAGACTCTCTCACAGGTGCTAGACTCTCTCTCACAGGTGCTAGACTCTCTCACAGGTGCTAGACTCTCTCTCACAGGTGCTAGACTCTCTCACAGGTGCTAGACTCTCTCTCACAGGTGCTAGACTCTCTCTCACAGGTGCTAGACTCTCTCTCACAGGTGCTAGACTCTCTCACAGGTGCTAGACTCTCTCTCACAGGTGCTAGACTCTCTCACAGGTGCTAGACTCTCTCTCACAGGTGCTAGACTCTCTCTCACAGGTGCTAGACTCTCTCTCACAGGTGCTAGACTCTCTCTCACAGGTGCTAGACTCTCTCTCACAGGTGCTAGACTCTCTCTCACAGGTGCTAGACTCTCTCTCACAGGTGCTAGACTCTCTCTCACAGGTGCTAGACTCTCTCACAGGTGCTAGACTCTCTCTCACAGGTGCTAGACTCTCTCTCACAGGTGCTAGACTCTCTCTCACAGGTGCTAGACTCTCTCTCACAGGTGCTAGACTCTCTCTCACAGGTGCTAGACTCTCTCACAGGTGCTAGACTCTCTCTCAC
The DNA here is from genome assembly GCF_052327205.1 of Somniosus microcephalus. Lineage (NCBI taxonomy): Eukaryota > Metazoa > Chordata > Chondrichthyes > Squaliformes > Somniosidae > Somniosus > Somniosus microcephalus. Next base: position 45,612,447 of record NC_141009.1, on the reverse strand, counting down.
AGGTGCTAGACTCTCTCTCACAGGTGCTAGACTCTCTCACAGGTGCTAGACTCTCTCTCACAGGTGCTAGACTCTCTCACAGGTGCTAGACTCTCTCTCACAGGTGCTAGACTCTCTCTCACAGGTGCTAGACTCTCTCACAGGTGCTAGACTCTCTCTCACAGGTGCTAGACTCTCTCACAGGTGCTAGACTCTCTCTCACAGGTGCTAGACTCTCTCTCACAGGTGCTAGACTCTCTCTCACAGGTGCTAGACTCTCTCACAGGTGCTAGACTCTCTCTCACAGGTGCTAGACTCTCTCTCACAGGTGCTAGACTCTCTCACAGGTGCTAGACTCTCTCTCACAGGTGCTAGACTCTCTCTCACAGGTGCTAGACTCTCTCTCACAGGTGCTAGACTCTCTCTCACAGGTGCTAGACTCTCTCTCACAGGTGCTAGACTCTCTCTCACAGGTGCTAGACTCTCTCTCACAGGTGCTAGACTCTCTCTCACAGGTGCTAGACTCTCTCTCACAGGTGCTAGACTCTCTCTCACAGGTGCTAGACTCTCTCACAGGTGCTAGACTCTCTCTCACAGGTGCTAGACTCTCTCTCACAGGTGCTAGACTCTCTCTCACAGGTGCTAGACTCTCTCTCACAGGTGCTAGACTCTCTCACAGGTGCTAGACTCTCTCACAGGTGCTAGACTCTCTCTCACAGGTGCTAGACTCTCTCTCACAGGTGCTAGACTCTCTCTCACAGGTGCTAGACTCTCTCACAGGTGCTAGACTCTCTCTCACAGGTGCTAGACTCTCTCACAGGTGCTCTAGACTCTCTCTCACAGGTGCTAGACTCTCTCTCACAGGTGCTAGACTCTCTCTCACAGGTGCTAGACTCTCTCTCACAGGTGCTAGACTCTCTCTCACAGGTGCTAGACTCTCTCTCACAGGTGCTAGACTCTCTCTCACAGGTGCTAGACTCTCTCACAGGTGCTAGACTCTCTCTCACAGGTGCTAGACTCTCTCTCACAGGTGCTAGACTCTCTCTCACAGGTGCTAGACTCTCTCTCACAGGTGCTAGACTCTCTCTCACAGGTGCTAGACTCTCTCTCACAGGTGCTAGACTCTCTCTCACAGGTGCTAGACTCTCTCTCACAGGTGCTAGACTCTCTCTCACAGGTGCTAGACTCTCTCTCACAGGTGCTAGACTCTCTCACAGGTGCTAGACTCTCTCTCACAGGTGCTAGACTCTCTCACAGGTGCTAGACTCTCTCTCACAGGTGCTAGACTCTCTCTCACAGGTGCTAGACTCTCTCTCACAGGTGCTAGACTCTCTCACAGGTGCTAGACTCTCTCTCACAGGTGCTAGACTCTCTCACAGGTGCTAGACTCTCTCTCACAGGTGCTAGACTCTCTCTCACAGGTGCTAGACTCTCTCTCACAGGTGCTAGACTCTCTCTCACAGGTGCTAGACTCTCTCTCACAGGTGCTAGACTCTCTCTCACAGGTGCTAGACTCTCTCTCACAGGTGCTAGACTCTCTCTCACAGGTGCTAGACTCTCTCTCACAGGTGCTAGACTCTCTCTCACAGGTGCTAGACTCTCTCTCACAGGTGCTAGACTCTCTCTCACAGGTGCTAGACTCTCTCTCACAGGTGCTAGACTCTCTCTCACAGGTGCTAGACTCTCTCTCACAGGTGCTAGACTCTCTCTCACAGGTGCTAGACTCTCTCTCACAGGTGCTAGACTCTCTCTCACAGGTGCTAGACTCTCTCACAGGTGCTAGACTCTCTCTCACAGGTGCTAGACTCTCTCTCACAGGTGCTAGACTCTCTCTCACAGGTGCTAGACTCTCTCTCACAGGTGCTAGACTCTCTCTCACAGGTGCTAGACTCTCTCTCACAGGTGCTAGACTCTCTCTCACAGGTGCTAGACTCTCTCTCACAGGTGCTAGACTCTCTCTCACAGGTGCTAGACTCTCTCTCACAGGTGCTAGACTCTCTCTCACAGGTGCTAGACTCTCTCTCACAGGTGCTAGACTCTCTCTCACAGGTGCTAGACTCTCTCTCACAGGTGCTAGACTCTCTCTCACAGGTGCTAGACTCTCTCTCACAGGTGCTAGACTCTCTCTCACAGGTGCTAGACTCTCTCTCACAGGTGCTAGACTCTCTCTCACAGGTGCTAGACTCTCTCTCACAGGTGCTAGACTCTCTCTCACAGGTGCTAGACTCTCTCTCACAGGTGCTAGACTCTCTCTCACAGGTGCTAGACTCTCTCTCACAGGTGCTAGACTCTCTCTCACAGGTGCTAGACTCTCTCTCACAGGTGCTAGACTCTCTCTCACAGGTGCTAGACTCTCTCTCACAGGTGCTAGACTCTCTCTCACAGGTGCTAGACTCTCTCTCACAGGTGCTAGACTCTCTCTCACAGGTGCTAGACTCTCTCTCACAGGTGCTAGACTCTCTCTCACAGGTGCTAGACTCTCTCTCACAGGTGCTAGACTCTCTCTCACAGGTGCTAGACTCTCTCTCACAGGTGCTAGACTCTCTCTCACAGGTGCTAGACTCTCTCTCACAGGTGCTAGACTCTCTCTCACAGGTGCTAGACTCTCTCTCACAGGTGCTAGACTCTCTCTCACAGGTGCTAGACTCTCTCTCACAGGTGCTAGACTCTCTCTCACAGGTGCTAGACTCTCTCTCACAGGTGCTAGACTCTCTCTCACAGGTGCTAGACTCTCTCTCACAGGTGCTAGACTCTCTCTCACAGGTGCTAGACTCTCTCTCACAGGTGCTAGACTCTCTCTCACAGGTGCTAGACTCTCTCTCACAGGTGCTAGACTCTCTCTCACAGGTGCTAGACTCTCTCTCACAGGTGCTAGACTCTCTCTCACAGGTGCTAGACTCTCTCTCACAGGTGCTAGACTCTCTCTCACAGGTGCTAGACTCTCTCTCACAGGTGCTAGACTCTCTCTCACAGGTGCTAGACTCTCTCTCACAGGTGCTAGACTCTCTCTCACAGGTGCTAGACTCTCTCTCACAGGTGCTAGACTCTCTCTCACAGGTGCTAGACTCTCTCTCACAGGTGCTAGACTCTCTCTCACAGGTGCTAGACTCTCTCTCACAGGTGCTAGACTCTCTCTCACAGGTGCTAGACTCTCTCTCACAGGTGCTAGACTCTCTCTCACAGGTGCTAGACTCTCTCTCACAGGTGCTAGACTCTCTCTCACAGGTGCTAGACTCTCTCTCACAGGTGCTAGACTCTCTCTCACAGGTGCTAGACTCTCTCTCACAGGTGCTAGACTCTCTCTCACAGGTGCTAGACTCTCTCTCACAGGTGCTAGACTCTCTCTCACAGGTGCTAGACTCTCTCTCACAGGTGCTAGACTCTCTCTCACAGGTGCTAGACTCTCTCTCACAGGTGCTAGACTCTCTCTCACAGGTGCTAGACTCTCTCTCACAGGTGCTAGACTCTCTCTCACAGGTGCTAGACTCTCTCTCACAGGTGCTAGACTCTCTCTCACAGGTGCTAGACTCTCTCTCACAGGTGCTAGACTCTCTCTCACAGGTGCTAGACTCTCTCTCACAGGTGCTAGACTCTCTCTCACAGGTGCTAGACTCTCTCTCACAGGTGCTAGACTCTCTCTCACAGGTGCTAGACTCTCTCTCACAGGTGCTAGACTCTCTCTCACAGGTGCTAGACTCTCTCTCACAGGTGCTAGACTCTCTCTCACAGGTGCTAGACTCTCTCTCACAGGTGCTAGACTCTCTCTCACAGGTGCTAGACTCTCTCTCACAGGTGCTAGACTCTCTCTCACAGGTGCTAGACTCTCTCTCACAGGTGCTAGACTCTCTCTCACAGGTGCTAGACTCTCTCTCACAGGTGCTAGACTCTCTCTCACAGGTGCTAGACTCTCTCTCACAGGTGCTAGACTCTCTCTCACAGGTGCTAGACTCTCTCACAGGTGCTAGACTCTCTCACAGGTGCTAGACTCTCTCTCACAGGTGCTAGACTCTCTCTCACAGGTGCTAGACTCTCTCTCACAGGTGCTAGACTCTCTCTCACAGGTGCTAGACTCTCTCTCACAGGTGCTAGACTCTCTCTCACAGGTGCTAGACTCTCTCTCACAGGTGCTAGACTCTCTCTCACAGGTGCTAGACTCTCTCTCACAGGTGCTAGACTCTCTCTCACAGGTGCTAGACTCTCTCTCACAGGTGCTAGACTCTCTCTCACAGGTGCTAGACTCTCTCTCACAGGTGCTAGACTCTCTCTCACAGGTGCTAGACTCTCTCTCACAGGTGCTAGACTCTCTCTCACAGGTGCTAGACTCTCTCTCACAGGTGCTAGACTCTCTCTCACAGGTGCTAGACTCTCTCTCACAGGTGCTAGACTCTCTCTCACAGGTGCTAGACTCTCTCTCACAGGTGCTAGACTCTCTCTCACAGGTGCTAGACTCTCTCTCACAGGTGCTAGACTCTCTCTCACAGGTGCTAGACTCTCTCTCACAGGTGCTAGACTCTCTCTCACAGGTGCTAGACTCTCTCTCACAGGTGCTAGACTCTCTCTCACAGGTGCTAGACTCTCTCTCACAGGTGCTAGACTCTCTCTCACAGGTGCTAGACTCTCTCTCACAGGTGCTAGACTCTCTCTCACAGGTGCTAGACTCTCTCTCACAGGTGCTAGACTCTCTCTCACAGGTGCTAGACTCTCTCTCACAGGTGCTAGACTCTCTCTCACAGGTGCTAGACTCTCTCTCACAGGTGCTAGACTCTCTCTCACAGGTGCTAGACTCTCTCTCACAGGTGCTAGACTCTCTCTCACAGGTGCTAGACTCTCTCTCACAGGTGCTAGACTCTCTCTCACAGGTGCTAGACTCTCTCTCACAGGTGCTAGACTCTCTCTCACAGGTGCTAGACTCTCTCTCACAGGTGCTAGACTCTCTCTCACAGGTGCTAGACTCTCTCTCACAGGTGCTAGACTCTCTCTCACAGGTGCTAGACTCTCTCTCACAGGTGCTAGACTCTCTCTCACAGGTGCTAGACTCTCTCTCACAGGTGCTAGACTCTCTCTCACAGGTGCTAGACTCTCTCTCACAGGTGCTAGACTCTCTCTCACAGGTGCTAGACTCTCTCTCACAGGTGCTAGACTCTCTCTCACAGGTGCTAGACTCTCTCTCACAGGTGCTAGACTCTCTCTCACAGGTGCTAGACTCTCTCTCACAGGTGCTAGACTCTCTCTCACAGGTGCTAGACTCTCTCTCACAGGTGCTAGACTCTCTCTCACAGGTGCTAGACTCTCTCTCACAGGTGCTAGACTCTCTCTCACAGGTGCTAGACTCTCTCTCACAGGTGCTAGACTCTCTCTCACAGGTGCTAGACTCTCTCTCACAGGTGCTAGACTCTCTCTCACAGGTGCTAGACTCTCTCTCACAGGTGCTAGACTCTCTCTCACAGGTGCTAGACTCTCTCTCACAGGTGCTAGACTCTCTCTCACAGGTGCTAGACTCTCTCTCACAGGTGCTAGACTCTCTCTCACAGGTGCTAGACTCTCTCTCACAGGTGCTAGACTCTCTCTCACAGGTGCTAGACTCTCTCTCACAGGTGCTAGACTCTCTCTCACAGGTGCTAGACTCTCTCTCACAGGTGCTAGACTCTCTCTCACAGGTGCTAGACTCTCTCTCACAGGTGCTAGACTCTCTCTCACAGGTGCTAGACTCTCTCTCACAGGTGCTAGACTCTCTCTCACAGGTGCTAGACTCTCTCTCACAGGTGCTAGACTCTCTCTCACAGGTGCTAGACTCTCTCTCACAGGTGCTAGACTCTCTCTCACAGGTGCTAGACTCTCTCTCACAGGTGCTAGACTCTCTCTCACAGGTGCTAGACTCTCTCTCACAGGTGCTAGACTCTCTCTCACAGGTGCTAGACTCTCTCTCACAGGTGCTAGACTCTCTCTCACAGGTGCTAGACTCTCTCTCACAGGTGCTAGACTCTCTCTCACAGGTGCTAGACTCTCTCTCACAGGTGCTAGACTCTCTCTCACAGGTGCTAGACTCTCTCTCACAGGTGCTAGACTCTCTCTCACAGGTGCTAGACTCTCTCTCACAGGTGCTAGACTCTCTCTCACAGGTGCTAGACTCTCTCTCACAGGTGCTAGACTCTCTCTCACAGGTGCTAGACTCTCTCTCACAGGTGCTAGACTCTCTCTCACAGGTGCTAGACTCTCTCTCACAGGTGCTAGACTCTCTCTCACAGGTGCTAGACTCTCTCTCACAGGTGCTAGACTCTCTCTCACAGGTGCTAGACTCTCTCTCACAGGTGCTAGACTCTCTCTCACAGGTGCTAGACTCTCTCTCACAGGTGCTAGACTCTCTCTCACAGGTGCTAGACTCTCTCTCACAGGTGCTAGACTCTCTCTCACAGGTGCTAGACTCTCTCTCACAGGTGCTAGACTCTCTCTCACAGGTGCTAGACTCTCTCTCACAGGTGCTAGACTCTCTCTCACAGGTGCTAGACTCTCTCTCACAGGTGCTAGACTCTCTCTCACAGGTGCTAGACTCTCTCTCACAGGTGCTAGACTCTCTCTCACAGGTGCTAGACTCTCTCTCACAGGTGCTAGACTCTCTCTCACAGGTGCTAGACTCTCTCTCACAGGTGCTAGACTCTCTCTCACAGGTGCTAGACTCTCTCTCACAGGTGCTAGACTCTCTCTCACAGGTGCTAGACTCTCTCTCACAGGTGCTAGACTCTCTCTCACAGGTGCTAGACTCTCTCTCACAGGTGCTAGACTCTCTCTCACAGGTGCTAGACTCTCTCTCACAGGTGCTAGACTCTCTCTCACAGGTGCTAGACTCTCTCTCACAGGTGCTAGACTCTCTCTCACAGGTGCTAGACTCTCTCTCACAGGTGCTAGACTCTCTCTCACAGGTGCTAGACTCTCTCTCACAGGTGCTAGACTCTCTCTCACAGGTGCTAGACTCTCTCTCACAGGTGCTAGACTCTCTCTCACAGGTGCTAGACTCTCTCTCACAGGTGCTAGACTCTCTCTCACAGGTGCTAGACTCTCTCTCACAGGTGCTAGACTCTCTCTCACAGGTGCTAGACTCTCTCTCACAGGTGCTAGACTCTCTCTCACAGGTGCTAGACTCTCTCTCACAGGTGCTAGACTCTCTCTCACAGGTGCTAGACTCTCTCTCACAGGTGCTAGACTCTCTCTCACAGGTGCTAGACTCTCTCTCACAGGTGCTAGACTCTCTCTCACAGGTGCTAGACTCTCTCTCACAGGTGCTAGACTCTCTCTCACAGGTGCTAGACTCTCTCTCACAGGTGCTAGACTCTCTCTCACAGGTGCTAGACTCTCTCTCACAGGTGCTAGACTCTCTCTCACAGGTGCTAGACTCTCTCTCACAGGTGCTAGACTCTCTCTCACAGGTGCTAGACTCTCTCTCACAGGTGCTAGACTCTCTCTCACAGGTGCTAGACTCTCTCTCACAGGTGCTAGACTCTCTCTCACAGGTGCTAGACTCTCTCTCACAGGTGCTAGACTCTCTCTCACAGGTGCTAGACTCTCTCTCACAGGTGCTAGACTCTCTCTCACAGGTGCTAGACTCTCTCTCACAGGTGCTAGACTCTCTCTCACAGGTGCTAGACTCTCTCTCACAGGTGCTAGACTCTCTCTCACAGGTGCTAGACTCTCTCTCACAGGTGCTAGACTCTCTCTCACAGGTGCTAGACTCTCTCTCACAGGTGCTAGACTCTCTCTCACAGGTGCTAGACTCTCTCTCACAGGTGCTAGACTCTCTCTCACAGGTGCTAGACTCTCTCTCACAGGTGCTAGACTCTCTCTCACAGGTGCTAGACTCTCTCTCACAGGTGCTAGACTCTCTCTCACAGGTGCTAGACTCTCTCTCACAGGTGCTAGACTCTCTCTCACAGGTGCTAGACTCTCTCTCACAGGTGCTAGACTCTCTCTCACAGGTGCTAGACTCTCTCTCACAGGTGCTAGACTCTCTCTCACAGGTGCTAGACTCTCTCTCACAGGTGCTAGACTCTCTCTCACAGGTGCTAGACTCTCTCTCACAGGTGCTAGACTCTCTCTCACAGGTGCTAGACTCTCTCTCACAGGTGCTAGACTCTCTCTCACAGGTGCTAGACTCTCTCTCACAGGTGCTAGACTCTCTCTCACAGGTGCTAGACTCTCTCTCACAGGTGCTAGACTCTCTCTCACAGGTGCTAGACTCTCTCTCACAGGTGCTAGACTCTCTCTCACAGGTGCTAGACTCTCTCTCACAGGTGCTAGACTCTCTCTCACAGGTGCTAGACTCTCTCTCACAGGTGCTAGACTCTCTCTCACAGGTGCTAGACTCTCTCTCACAGGTGCTAGACTCTCTCTCACAGGTGCTAGACTCTCTCTCACAGGTGCTAGACTCTCTCTCACAGGTGCTAGACTCTCTCTCACAGGTGCTAGACTCTCTCTCACAGGTGCTAGACTCTCTCTCACAGGTGCTAGACTCTCTCTCACAGGTGCTAGACTCTCTCTCACAGGTGCTAGACTCTCTCTCACAGGTGCTAGACTCTCTCTCACAGGTGCTAGACTCTCTCTCACAGGTGCTAGACTCTCTCTCACAGGTGCTAGACTCTCTCTCACAGGTGCTAGACTCTCTCTCACAGGTGCTAGACTCTCTCTCACAGGTGCTAGACTCTCTCTCACAGGTGCTAGACTCTCTCTCACAGGTGCTAGACTCTCTCTCACAGGTGCTAGACTCTCTCTCACAGGTGCTAGACTCTCTCTCACAGGTGCTAGACTCTCTCTCACAGGTGCTAGACTCTCTCTCACAGGTGCTAGACTCTCTCTCACAGGTGCTAGACTCTCTCTCACAGGTGCTAGACTCTCTCTCACAGGTGCTAGACTCTCTCTCACAGGTGCTAGACTCTCTCTCACAGGTGCTAGACTCTCTCTCACAGGTGCTAGACTCTCTCTCACAGGTGCTAGACTCTCTCTCACAGGTGCTAGACTCTCTCTCACAGGTGCTAGACTCTCTCTCACAGGTGCTAGACTCTCTCTCACAGGTGCTAGACTCTCTCTCACAGGTGCTAGACTCTCTCTCACAGGTGCTAGACTCTCTCTCACAGGTGCTAGACTCTCTCTCACAGGTGCTAGACTCTCTCTCACAGGTGCTAGACTCTCTCTCACAGGTGCTAGACTCTCTCTCACAGGTGCTAGACTCTCTCTCACAGGTGCTAGACTCTCTCTCACAGGTGCTAGACTCTCTCTCACAGGTGCTAGACTCTCTCTCACAGGTGCTAGACTCTCTCTCACAGGTGCTAGACTCTCTCTCACAGGTGCTAGACTCTCTCTCACAGGTGCTAGACTCTCTCTCACAGGTGCTAGACTCTCTCTCACAGGTGCTAGACTCTCTCTCACAGGTGCTAGACTCTCTCTCACAGGTGCTAGACTCTCTCTCACAGGTGCTAGACTCTCTCTCACAGGTGCTAGACTCTCTCTCACAGGTGCTAGACTCTCTCTCACAGGTGCTAGACTCTCTCTCACAGGTGCTAGACTCTCTCTCACAGGTGCTAGACTCTCTCTCACAGGTGCTAGACTCTCTCTCACAGGTGCTAGACTCTCTCTCACAGGTGCTAGACTCTCTCTCACAGGTGCTAGACTCTCTCTCACAGGTGCTAGACTCTCTCTCACAGGTGCTAGACTCTCTCTCACAGGTGCTAGACTCTCTCTCACAGGTGCTAGACTCTCTCTCACAGGTGCTAGACTCTCTCTCACAGGTGCTAGACTCTCTCTCACAGGTGCTAGACTCTCTCTCACAGGTGCTAGACTCTCTCTCACAGGTGCTAGACTCTCTCTCACAGGTGCTAGACTCTCTCTCACAGGTGCTAGACTCTCTCTCACAGGTGCTAGACTCTCTCTCACAGGTGCTAGACTCTCTCTCACAGGTGCTAGACTCTCTCTCACAGGTGCTAGACTCTCTCTCACAGGTGCTAGACTCTCTCTCACAGGTGCTAGACTCTCTCTCACAGGTGCTAGACTCTCTCTCACAGGTGCTAGACTCTCTCTCACAGGTGCTAGACTCTCTCTCACAGGTGCTAGACTCTCTCTCACAGGTGCTAGACTCTCTCTCACAGGTGCTAGACTCTCTCTCACAGGTGCTAGACTCTCTCTCACAGGTGCTAGACTCTCTCTCACAGGTGCTAGACTCTCTCTCACAGGTGCTAGACTCTCTCTCACAGGTGCTAGACTCTCTCTCACAGGTGCTAGACTCTCTCTCACAGGTGCTAGACTCTCTCTCACAGGTGCTAGACTCTCTCTCACAGGTGCTAGACTCTCTCTCACAGGTGCTAGACTCTCTCTCACAGGTGCTAGACTCTCTCACAGGTGCTAGACTCTCTCTCACAGGTGCTAGACTCTCTCTCACAGGTGCTAGACTCTCTCTCACAGGTGCTAGACTCTCTCTCACAGGTGCTAGACTCTCTCTCACAGGTGCTAGACTCTCTCTCACAGGTGCTAGACTCTCTCTCACAGGTGCTAGACTCTCTCTCACAGGTGCTAGACTCTCTCTCACAGGTGCTAGACTCTCTCTCACAGGTGCTAGACTCTCTCTCACAGGTGCTAGACTCTCTCTCACAGGTGCTAGACTCTCTCTCACAGGTGCTAGACTCTCTCTCACAGGTGCTAGACTCTCTCTCACAGGTGCTAGACTCTCTCTCACAGGTGCTAGACTCTCTCTCACAGGTGCTAGACTCTCTCTCACAGGTGCTAGACTCTCTCTCACAGGTGCTAGACTCTCTCTCACAGGTGCTAGACTCTCTCTCACAGGTGCTAGACTCTCTCTCACAGGTGCTAGACTCTCTCTCACAGGTGCTAGACTCTCTCTCACAGGTGCTAGACTCTCTCTCACAGGTGCTAGACTCTCTCTCACAGGTGCTAGACTCTCTCTCACAGGTGCTAGACTCTCTCTCACAGGTGCTAGACTCTCTCTCACAGGTGCTAGACTCTCTCTCACAGGTGCTAGACTCTCTCTCACAGGTGCTAGACTCTCTCTCACAGGTGCTAGACTCTCTCTCACAGGTGCTAGACTCTCTCTCACAGGTGCTAGACTCTCTCTCACAGGTGCTAGACTCTCTCTCACAGGTGCTAGACTCTCTCTCACAGGTGCTAGACTCTCTCTCACAGGTGCTAGACTCTCTCTCACAGGTGCTAGACTCTCTCTCACAGGTGCTAGACTCTCTCTCACAGGTGCTAGACTCTCTCTCACAGGTGCTAGACTCTCTCTCACAGGTGCTAGACTCTCTCTCACAGGTGCTAGACTCTCTCTCACAGGTGCTAGACTCTCTCTCACAGGTGCTAGACTCTCTCTCACAGGTGCTAGACTCTCTCTCACAGGTGCTAGACTCTCTCTCACAGGTGCTAGACTCTCTCTCACAGGTGCTAGACTCTCTCTCACAGGTGCTAGACTCTCTCTCACAGGTGCTAGACTCTCTCTCACAGGTGCTAGACTCTCTCTCACAGGTGCTAGACTCTCTCTCACAGGTGCTAGACTCTCTCTCACAGGTGCTAGACTCTCTCTCACAGGTGCTAGACTCTCTCTCACAGGTGCTAGACTCTCTCACAGGTGATTTTAACTGATCCTGTGCAGAAATAAGGTGCTAGCGGATCACCCACTCACTATGCACCTTGATCTGTTGGTGCCTATTCTCCGCCGCCACTGAAAGTTAAAATCTGCTCTCCGATGGTCCCAAATTTGGTGCTGTAATATTTTACTGTGCTGCATGACCCAAGGATAAGAATGAGCCCACTTACATCGGCATTACTGCATTATCTCTCTCTTGCTAGACTCTCTCTCACAGGTGCTAGACTCTCTCTCACAGGTGCTAGACTCTCTCTCACAGATGCTAGACTCTCTCTCACAGGTGCTAGACTCTCTCTCACAGGTGCTAGACTCTCTCTCACAGGTGCTAGACTCTCTCTCACAGGTGCTAGACTCTCTCTCACAGGTGCTAGACTCTCTCTCACAGGTGCTAGACTCTCTCTCACAGGTGCTAGACTCTCTCTCACAGGTGCTAGACTCTCTCTCACAGGTGCTAGACTCTCTCTCACAGGTGCTAGACTCTCTCTCACAGGTGCTAGACTCTCTCTCACAGGTGCTAGACTCTCTCTCACAGGTGCTAGACTCTCTCTCACAGGTGCTAGACTCTCTCTCACAGGTGCTAGACTCTCTCTCACAGGTGCTAGACTCTCTCTCACAGGTGCTAGACTCTCTCTCACAGGTGCTAGACTCTCTCTCACAGGTGCTAGACTCTCTCTCACAGGTGCTAGACTCTCTCTCACAGGTGCTAGACTCTCTCTCACAGGTGCTAGACTCTCTCTCACAGGTGCTAGACTCTCTCTCACAGGTGCTAGACTCTCTCTCACAGGTGCTAGACTCTCTCTCACAGGTGCTAGACTCTCTCTCACAGGTGCTAGACTCTCTCTCACAGGTGCTAGACTCTCTCTCACAGGTGCTAGACTCTCTCTCACAGGTGCTAGACTCTCTCTCACAGGTGCTAGACTCTCTCTCACAGGTGCTAGACTCTCTCTCACAGGTGCTAGACTCTCTCTCACAGGTGCTAGACTCTCTCTCACAGGTGCTAGACTCTCTCTCACAGGTGCTAGACTCTCTCTCACAGGTGCTAGACTCTCTCTCACAGGTGCTAGACTCTCTCTCACAGGTGCTAGACTCTCTCTCACAGGTGCTAGACTCTCTCTCACAGGTGCTAGACTCTCTCTCACAGGTGCTAGACTCTCTCTCACAGGTGCTAGACTCTCTCTCACAGGTGCTAGACTCTCTCTCACAGGTGCTAGACTCTCTCTCACAGGTGCTAGACTCTCTCTCACAGGTGCTAGACTCTCTCTCACAGGTGCTAGACTCTCTCTCACAGGTGCTAGACTCTCTCTCACAGGTGCTAGACTCTCTCTCACAGGTGCTAGACTCTCTCTCACAGGTGCTAGACTCTCTCTCACAGGTGCTAGACTCTCTCTCACAGGTGCTAGACTCTCTCTCACAGGTGCTAGACTCTCTCTCACAGGTGCTAGACTCTCTCTCACAGGTGCTAGACTCTCTCTCACAGGTGCTAGACTCTCTCTCACAGGTGCTAGACTCTCTCTCACAGGTGCTAGACTCTCTCTCACAGGTGCTAGACTCTCTCTCACAGGTGCTAGACTCTCTCTCACAGGTGCTAGACTCTCTCTCACAGGTGCTAGACTCTCTCTCACAGGTGCTAGACTCTCTCTCACAGGTGCTAGACTCTCTCTCACAGGTGCTAGACTCTCTCTCACAGGTGCTAGACTCTCTCTCACAGGTGCTAGACTCTCTCTCACAGGTGCTAGACTCTCTCTCACAGGTGCTAGACTCTCTCTCACAGGTGCTAGACTCTCTCTCACAGGTGCTAGACTCTCTCTCACAGGTGCTAGACTCTCTCTCACAGGTGCTAGACTCTCTCTCACAGGTGCTAGACTCTCTCTCACAGGTGCTAGACTCTCTCACAGGTGCTAGACTCTCTCTCACAGGTGCTAGACTCTCTCTCACAGGTGCTAGACTCTCTCTCACAGGTGCTAGACTCTCTCTCACAGGTGCTAGACTCTCTCTCACAGGTGCTAGACTCTCTCTCACAGGTGCTAGACTCTCTCTCACAGGTGCTAGACTCTCTCTCACAGGTGCTAGACTCTCTCTCACAGGTGCTAGACTCTCTCTCACAGGTGCTAGACTCTCTCTCACAGGTGCTAGACTCTCTCTCACAGGTGCTAGACTCTCTCTCACAGGTGCTAGACTCTCTCTCACAGGTGCTAGACTCTCTCTCACAGGTGCTAGACTCTCTCTCACAGGTGCTAGACTCTCTCTCACAGGTGCTAGACTCTCTCTCACAGGTGCTAGACTCTCTCTCACAGGTGCTAGACTCTCTCTCACAGGTGCTAGACTCTCTCTCACAGGTGCTAGACTCTCTCTCACAGGTGCTAGACTCTCTCTCACAGGTGCTAGACTCTCTCTCACAGGTGCTAGACTCTCTCTCACAGGTGCTAGACTCTCTCTCACAGGTGCTAGACTCTCTCTCACAGGTGCTAGACTCTCTCTCACAGGTGCTAGACTCTCTCTCACAGGTGCTAGACTCTCTCTCACAGGTGCTAGACTCTCTCTCACAGGTGCTAGACTCTCTCTCACAGGTGCTAGACTCTCTCTCACAGGTGCTAGACTCTCTCTCACAGGTGCTAGACTCTCTCTCACAGGTGCTAGACTCTCTCTCACAGGTGCTAGACTCTCTCTCACAGGTGCTAGACTCTCTCTCACAGGTGCTAGACTCTCTCTCACAGGTGCTAGACTCTCTCTCACAGGTGCTAGACTCTCTCTCACAGGTGCTAGACTCTCTCTCACAGGTGCTAGACTCTCTCTCACAGGTGCTAGACTCTCTCTCACAGGTGCTAGACTCTCTCTCACAGGTGCTAGACTCTCTCTCACAGGTGCTAGACTCTCTCTCACAGGTGCTAGACTCTCTCTCACAGGTGCTAGACTCTCTCTCACAGGTGCTAGACTCTCTCTCACAGGTGCTAGACTCTCTCTCACAGGTGCTAGACTCTCTCTCACAGGTGCTAGACTCTCTCTCACAGGTGCTAGACTCTCTCACAGGTGCTAGACTCTCTCTCACAGGTGCTAGACTCTCTCTCACAGGTGCTAGACTCTCTCTCACAGGTGCTAGACTCTCTCTCACAGGTGCTAGACTCTCTCTCACAGGTGCTAGACTCTCTCTCACAGGTGCTAGACTCTCTCTCACAGGTGCTAGACTCTCTCTCACAGGTGCTAGACTCTCTCTCACAGGTGCTAGACTCTCTCTCACAGGTGCTAGACTCTCTCTCACAGGTGCTAGACTCTCTCTCACAGGTGCTAGACTCTCTCTCACAGGTGCTAGACTCTCTCTCACAGGTGCTAGACTCTCTCTCACAGGTGCTAGACTCTCTCTCACAGGTGCTAGACTCTCTCTCACAGGTGCTAGACTCTCTCTCACAGGTGCTAGACTCTCTCTCACAGGTGCTAGACTCTCTCTCACAGGTGCTAGACTCTCTCTCACAGGTGCTAGACTCTCTCTCACAGGTGCTAGACTCTCTCTCACAGGTGCTAGACTCTCTCTCACAGGTGCTAGACTCTCTCTCACAGGTGCTAGACTCTCTCTCACAGGTGCTAGACTCTCTCTCACAGGTGCTAGACTCTCTCTCACAGGTGCTAGACTCTCTCTCACAGGTGCTAGACTCTCTCTCACAGGTGCTAGACTCTCTCTCACAGGTGCTAGACTCTCTCTCACAGGTGCTAGACTCTCTCTCACAGGTGCTAGACTCTCTCTCACAGGTGCTAGACTCTCTCTCACAGGTGCTAGACTCTCTCTCACAGGTGCTAGACTCTCTCTCACAGGTGCTAGACTCTCTCTCACAGGTGCTAGACTCTCTCTCACAGGTGCTAGACTCTCTCTCACAGGTGCTAGACTCTCTCTCACAGGTGCTAGACTCTCTCTCACAGGTGCTAGACTCTCTCTCACAGGTGCTAGACTCTCTCTCACAGGTGCTAGACTCTCTCTCACAGGTGCTAGACTCTCTCTCACAGGTGCTAGACTCTCTCTCACAGGTGCTAGACTCTCTCTCACAGGTGCTAGACTCTCTCTCACAGGTGCTAGACTCTCTCTCACAGGTGCTAGACTCTCTCTCACAGGTGCTAGACTCTCTCTCACAGGTGCTAGACTCTCTCTCACAGGTGCTAGACTCTCTCTCACAGGTGCTAGACTCTCTCTCACAGGTGCTAGACTCTCTCTCACAGGTGCTAGACTCTCTCTCACAGGTGCTAGACTCTCTCTCACAGGTGCTAGACTCTCTCTCACAGGTGCTAGACTCTCTCTCACAGGTGCTAGACTCTCTCTCACAGGTGCTAGACTCTCTCTCACAGGTGCTAGACTCTCTCACACAGGTGCTAGACTCTCTCTCACAGGTGCTAGACTCTCTCTCACAGGTGCTAGACTCTCTCTCACAGGTGCTAGACTCTCTCTCACAGGTGCTAGACTCTCTCTCACAGGTGCTAGACTCTCTCTCACAGGTGCTAGACTCTCTCTCACAGGTGCTAGACTCTCTCTCACAGGTGCTAGACTCTCTCTCACAGGTGCTAGACTCTCTCTCACAGGTGCTAGACTCTCTCTCACAGGTGCTAGACTCTCTCTCACAGGTGCTAGACTCTCTCTCACAGGTGCTAGACTCTCTCTCACAGGTGCTAGACTCTCTCTCACAGGTGCTAGACTCTCTCTCACAGGTGCTAGACTCTCTCTCACAGGTGCTAGACTCTCTCTCACAGGTGCTAGACTCTCTCTCACAGGTGCTAGACTCTCTCTCACAGGTGCTAGACTCTCTCTCACAGGTGCTAGACTCTCTCTCACAGGTGCTAGACTCTCTCTCACAGGTGCTAGACTCTCTCTCACAGGTGCTAGACTCTCTCTCACAGGTGCTAGACTCTCTCTCACAGGTGCTAGACTCTCTCTCACAGGTGCTAGACTCTCTCTCACAGGTGCTAGACTCTCTCTCACAGGTGCTAGACTCTCTCTCACAGGTGCTAGACTCTCTCTCACAGGTGCTAGACTCTCTCTCACAGGTGCTAGACTCTCTCTCACAGGTGCTAGACTCTCTCTCACAGGTGCTAGACTCTCTCTCACAGGTGCTAGACTCTCTCTCACAGGTGCTAGACTCTCTCTCACAGGTGCTAGACTCTCTCTCACAGGTGCTAGACTCTCTCTCACAGGTGCTAGACTCTCTCTCACAGGTGCTAGACTCTCTCTCACAGGTGCTAGACTCTCTCTCACAGGTGCTAGACTCTCTCACAGGTGCTAGACTCTCTCTCACAGGTGCTAGACTCTCTCTCACAGGTGCTAGACTCTCTCTCACAGGTGCTAGACTCTCTCTCACAGGTGCTAGACTCTCTCTCACAGGTGCTAGACTCTCTCTCTCACAGGTGCTAGACTCTCTCTCACAGGTGCTAGACTCTCTCTCACAGGTGCTAGACTCTCTCTCACAGGTGCTAGACTCTCTCTCACAGGTGCTAGACTCTCTCACAGGTGCTAGACTCTCTCTCACAGGTGCTAGACTCTCTCACAGGTGCTAGACTCTCTCTCACAGGTGCTAGACTCTCTCTCACAGGTGCTAGACTCTCTCTCACAGGTGCTAGACTCTCTCTCACAGGTGCTAACTCTCTCTCACAGGTGCTAGACTCTCTCACAGGTGCTAGACTCTCTCACAGGTGCTAGACTCTCTCTCACAGGTGCTAGACTCTCTCTCACAGGTGCTAGACTCTCTCTCACAGGTGCTAGACTCTCTCACAGGTACTAGACTCTCTCTCACAGGTGCTAGACTCTCTCTCACAGGTGCTAGACTCTCTCTCACAGGTGCTAGACTCTCTCACAGGTGCTAGACTCTCTCTCACAGGTGCTAGACTCTCTCACAGGTGCTAGACTCTCTCTCACAGGTGCTAGACTCTCTCTCACAGGTGCTAGACTCTCTCTCACAGGTGCTAGACTCTCTCTCACAGGTGCTAGACTCTCTCTCACAGGTGCTAGACTCTCTCTCACAGGTGCTAGACTCTCTCTCACAGGTGCTAGACTCTCTCTCACAGGTGCTAGACTCTCTCACAGGTGCTAGACTCTCTCTCACAGGTGCTAGACTCTCTCTCACAGGTGCTAGACTCTCTCTCACAGGTGCTAGACTCTCTCTCACAGGTGCTAGACTCTCTCTCACAGGTGCTAGACTCTCTCACAGGTGCTAGACTCTCTCTCACAGGTGCTAGACTCTCTCTCACAGGTGCTAGACTCTCTCACAGGTGCTAGACTCTCTCTCACAGGTGCTAGACTCTCTCACAGGTGCTAGACTCTCTCTCACAGGTGCTAGACTCTCTCTCACAGGTGCTAGACTCTCTCACAGGTGCTAGACTCTCTCTCACAGGTGCTAGACTCTCTCACAGGTGCTAGACTCTCTCTCACAGGTGCTAGACTCTCTCTCACAGGTGCTAGACTCTCTCTCACAGGTGCTAGACTCTCTCTCACAGGTGCTAGACTCTCTCTCACAGGTGCTAGACTCTCTCTCACAGGTGCTAGACTCTCTCTCACAGGTGCTAGACTCTCTCTCACAGGTGCTAGACTCTCTCTCACAGGTGCTAGACTCTCTCTCACAGGTGCTAGACTCTCTCTCACAGGTGCTAGACTCTCTCTCACAGGTGCTAGACTCTCTCTCACAGGTGCTAGACTCTCTCTCACAGGTGCTAGACTCTCTCTCACAGGTGCTAGACTCTCTCTCACAGGTGCTAGACTCTCTCTCACAGGTGCTAGACTCTCTCTCACAGGTGCTAGACTCTCTCTCACAGGTGCTAGACTCTCTCTCACAGGTGCTAGACTCTCTCTCACAGGTGCTAGACTCTCTCTCACAGGTGCTAGACTCTCTCTCACAGGTGCTAGACTCTCTCTCACAGGTGCTAGACTCTCTCTCACAGGTGCTAGACTCTCTCTCACAGGTGCTAGACTCTCTCTCACAGGTGCTAGACTCTCTCTCACAGGTGCTAGACTCTCTCTCACAGGTGCTAGACTCTCTCTCACAGGTGCTAGACTCTCTCTCACAGGTGCTAGACTCTCTCTCACAGGTGCTAGACTCTCTCTCACAGGTGCTAGACTCTCTCTCACAGGTGCTAGACTCTCTCTCACAGGTGCTAGACTCTCTCTCACAGGTGCTAGACTCTCTCTCACAGGTGCTAGACTCTCTCTCACAGGTGCTAGACTCTCTCTCACAGGTGCTAGACTCTCTCTCACAGGTGCTAGACTCTCTCTCACAGGTGCTAGACTCTCTCTCACAGGTGCTAGACTCTCTCTCACAGGTGCTAGACTCTCTCTCACAGGTGCTAGACTCTCTCTCACAGGTGCTAGACTCTCTCTCACAGGTGCTAGACTCTCTCTCACAGGTGCTAGACTCTCTCTCACAGGTGCTAGACTCTCTCTCACAGGTGCTAGACTCTCTCTCACAGGTGCTAGACTCTCTCTCACAGGTGCTAGACTCTCTCTCACAGGTGCTAGACTCTCTCTCACAGGTGCTAGACTCTCTCTCACAGGTGCTAGACTCTCTCTCACAGGTGCTAGACTCTCTCTCACAGGTGCTAGACTCTCTCACAGGTGCTAGACTCTCTCACAGGTGCTAGACTCTCTCTCACAGGTGCTAGACTCTCTCTCACAGGTGCTAGACTCTCTCTCACAGGTGCTAGACTCTCTCTCACAGGTGCTAGACTCTCTCTCACAGGTGCTAGACTCTCTCTCACAGGTGCTAGACTCTCTCTCACAGGTGCTAGACTCTCTCTCACAGGTGCTAGACTCTCTCTCACAGGTGCTAGACTCTCTCTCACAGGTGCTAGACTCTCTCTCACAGGTGCTAGACTCTCTCTCACAGGTGCTAGACTCTCTCTCACAGGTGCTAGACTCTCTCTCACAGGTGCTAGACTCTCTCTCACAGGTGCTAGACTCTCTCTCACAGGTGCTAGACTCTCTCTCACAGGTGCTAGACTCTCTCTCACAGGTGCTAGACTCTCTCTCACAGGTGCTAGACTCTCTCTCACAGGTGCTAGACTCTCTCTCACAGGTGCTAGACTCTCTCTCACAGGTGCTAGACTCTCTCTCACAGGTGCTAGACTCTCTCTCACAGGTGCTAGACTCTCTCTCACAGGTGCTAGACTCTCTCTCACAGGTGCTAGACTCTCTCTCACAGGTGCTAGACTCTCTCTCACAGGTGCTAGACTCTCTCTCACAGGTGCTAGACTCTCTCTCACAGGTGCTAGACTCTCTCTCACAGGTGCTAGACTCTCTCTCACAGGTGCTAGACTCTCTCTCACAGGTGCTAGACTCTCTCTCACAGGTGCTAGACTCTCTCTCACAGGTGCTAGACTCTCTCTCACAGGTGCTAGACTCTCTCTCACAGGTGCTAGACTCTCTCTCACAGGTGCTAGACTCTCTCTCACAGGTGCTAGACTCTCTCTCACAGGTGCTAGACTCTCTCTCACAGGTGCTAGACTCTCTCTCACAGGTGCTAGACTCTCTCTCACAGGTGCTAGACTCTCTCTCACAGGTGCTAGACTCTCTCTCACAGGTGCTAGACTCTCTCTCACAGGTGCTAGACTCTCTCTCACAGGTGCTAGACTCTCTCTCACAGGTGCTAGACTCTCTCTCACAGGTGCTAGACTCTCTCTCACAGGTGCTAGACTCTCTCTCACAGGTGCTAGACTCTCTCTCACAGGTGCTAGACTCTCTCTCACAGGTGCTAGACTCTCTCTCACAGGTGCTAGACTCTCTCTCACAGGTGCTAGACTCTCTCTCACAGGTGCTAGACTCTCTCTCACAGGTGCTAGACTCTCTCTCACAGGTGCTAGACTCTCTCTCACAGGTGCTAGACTCTCTCTCACAGGTGCTAGACTCTCTCTCACAGGTGCTAGACTCTCTCTCACAGGTGCTAGACTCTCTCTCACAGGTGCTAGACTCTCTCTCACAGGTGCTAGACTCTCTCTCACAGGTGCTAGACTCTCTCTCACAGGTGCTAGACTCTCTCTCACAGGTGCTAGACTCTCTCTCACAGGTGCTAGACTCTCTCTCACAGGTGCTAGACTCTCTCTCACAGGTGCTAGACTCTCTCTCACAGGTGCTAGACTCTCTCTCACAGGTGCTAGACTCTCTCTCACAGGTGCTAGACTCTCTCTCACAGGTGCTAGACTCTCTCTCACAGGTGCTAGACTCTCTCTCACAGGTGCTAGACTCTCTCTCACAGGTGCTAGACTCTCTCTCACAGGTGCTAGACTCTCTCTCACAGGTGCTAGACTCTCTCTCACAGGTGCTAGACTCTCTCTCACAGGTGCTAGACTCTCTCTCACAGGTGCTAGACTCTCTCTCACAGGTGCTAGACTCTCTCTCACAGGTGCTAGACTCTCTCTCACAGGTGCTAGACTCTCTCTCACAGGTGCTAGACTCTCTCTCACAGGTGCTAGACTCTCTCTCACAGGTGCTAGACTCTCTCTCACAGGTGCTAGACTCTCTCTCACAGGTGCTAGACTCTCTCTCACAGGTGCTAGACTCTCTCTCACAGGTGCTAGACTCTCTCTCACAGGTGCTAGACTCTCTCTCACAGGTGCTAGACTCTCTCTCACAGGTGCTAGACTCTCTCTCACAGGTGCTAGACTCTCTCTCACAGGTGCTAGACTCTCTCTCACAGGTGCTAGACTCTCTCTCACAGGTGCTAGACTCTCTCTCACAGGTGCTAGACTCTCTCTCACAGGTGCTAGACTCTCTCTCACAGGTGCTAGACTCTCTCTCACAGGTGCTAGACTCTCTCTCACAGGTGCTAGACTCTCTCTCACAGGTGCTAGACTCTCTCTCACAGGTGCTAGACTCTCTCTCACAGGTGCTAGACTCTCTCTCACAGGTGCTAGACTCTCTCTCACAGGTGCTAGACTCTCTCTCACAGGTGCTAGACTCTCTCTCACAGGTGCTAGACTCTCTCTCACAGGTGCTAGACTCTCTCTCACAGGTGCTAGACTCTCTCTCACAGGTGCTAGACTCTCTCTCACAGGTGCTAGACTCTCTCTCACAGGTGCTAGACTCTCTCTCACAGGTGCTAGACTCTCTCTCACAGGTGCTAGACTCTCTCTCACAGGTGCTAGACTCTCTCTCACAGGTGCTAGACTCTCTCTCACAGGTGCTAGACTCTCTCTCACAGGTGCTAGACTCTCTCTCACAGGTGCTAGACTCTCTCTCACAGGTGCTAGACTCTCTCTCACAGGTGCTAGACTCTCTCTCACAGGTGCTAGACTCTCTCTCACAGGTGCTAGACTCTCTCTCACAGGTGCTAGACTCTCTCTCACAGGTGCTAGACTCTCTCTCACAGGTGCTAGACTCTCTCTCACAGGTGCTAGACTCTCTCTCACAGGTGCTAGACTCTCTCTCACAGGTGCTAGACTCTCTCTCACAGGTGCTAGACTCTCTCTCACAGGTGCTAGACTCTCTCTCACAGGTGCTAGACTCTCTCTCACAGGTGCTAGACTCTCTCTCACAGGTGCTAGACTCTCTCTCACAGGTGCTAGACTCTCTCTCACAGGTGCTAGACTCTCTCTCACAGGTGCTAGACTCTCTCTCACAGGTGCTAGACTCTCTCTCACAGGTGCTAGACTCTCTCTCACAGGTGCTAGACTCTCTCTCACAGGTGCTAGACTCTCTCTCACAGGTGCTAGACTCTCTCTCACAGGTGCTAGACTCTCTCTCACAGGTGCTAGACTCTCTCTCACAGGTGCTAGACTCTCTCTCACAGGTGCTAGACTCTCTCTCACAGGTGCTAGACTCTCTCTCACAGGTGCTAGACTCTCTCTCACAGGTGCTAGACTCTCTCTCACAGGTGCTAGACTCTCTCTCACAGGTGCTAGACTCTCTCTCACAGGTGCTAGACTCTCTCTCACAGGTGCTAGACTCTCTCTCACAGGTGCTAGACTCTCTCTCACAGGTGCTAGACTCTCTCTCACAGGTGCTAGACTCTCTCTCACAGGTGCTAGACTCTCTCTCACAGGTGCTAGACTCTCTCTCACAGGTGCTAGACTCTCTCTCACAGGTGCTAGACTCTCTCTCACAGGTGCTAGACTCTCTCTCACAGGTGCTAGACTCTCTCTCACAGGTGCTAGACTCTCTCTCACAGGTGCTAGACTCTCTCTCACAGGTGCTAGACTCTCTCTCACAGGTGCTAGACTCTCTCTCACAGGTGCTAGACTCTCTCTCACAGGTGCTAGACTCTCTCTCACAGGTGCTAGACTCTCTCTCACAGGTGCTAGACTCTCTCTCACAGGTGCTAGACTCTCTCTCACAGGTGCTAGACTCTCTCTCACAGGTGCTAGACTCTCTCTCACAGGTGCTAGACTCTCTCTCACAGGTGCTAGACTCTCTCTCACAGGTGCTAGACTCTCTCTCACAGGTGCTAGACTCTCTCTCACAGGTGCTAGACTCTCTCTCACAGATGCTAGACTCTCTCTCACAGGTGCTAGACTCTCTCTCACAGGTGCTAGACTCTCTCTCACAGGTGCTAGACTCTCTCTCACAGGTGCTAGACTCTCTCTCACAGGTGCTAGACTCTCTCTCACAGGTGCTAGACTCTCTCTCACAGGTGCTAGACTCTCTCTCACAGGTGCTAGACTCTCTCTCACAGGTGCTAGACTCTCTCTCACAGGTGCTAGACTCTCTCTCACAGGTGCTAGACTCTCTCTCACAGGTGCTAGACTCTCTCTCACAGGTGCTAGACTCTCTCTCACAGGTGCTAGACTCTCTCTCACAGATGCTAGACTCTCTCTCACAGGTGCTAGACTCTCTCTCACAGGTGCTAGACTCTCTCTCACAGGTGCTAGACTCTCTCTCACAGGTGCTAGACTCTCTCTCACAGGTGCTAGACTCTCTCTCACAGGTGCTAGACTCTCTCTCACAGGTGCTAGACTCTCTCACAGGTGCTAGACCCTCTCTCACAGGTGCTAGACTCTCTCACAGGTGCTAGACTCTCTCTCACAGGTGCTAGACTCTCTCTCACAGGTGCTAGACTCTCTCACAGATGCTAGACTCTCTCTCACAGATGCTAGACTCTCTCACAGGTGCTAGACTCTCTCTCACAGATGCTAGACTCTCTCTCACAGGTGCTAGACTCTCTCTCACAGGTGCTAGACTCTCTCTCACAGTGCTAGACTCTCTCTCACAGGTGCTAGACTCTCTCTCACAGGTGCTAGACTCTCTCACAGGTGCTAGACTCTCTCTCACAGGTGCTAGACTCTCTCTCACAGGTGCTAGACTCTCTCTCACAGGTGCTAGACTCTCTCACAGGTGCTAGACTCTCTCTCACAGGTGCTAGACTCTCTCTCACAGGTGCTAGACTCTCTCTCACAGTTGCTAGACTCTCTCTCACAGGTGCTAGACTCTCTCTCACAGGTGCTAGACCCTCTCTCACAGGTGCTAGACTCTCTCTCACAGGTGCTAGACTCTCTCACAGGTGCTAGACTCTCTCACAGGTGCTAGACTCTCTCTCACAGGTGCTAGACTCTCTCACAGGTGCTAGACTCTCTCTCACAGGTGCTAGACTCTCTCTCACAGGTGCTAGACTCTCTCTCACAGGTGCTAGACTCTCTCACAGGTGCTAGACTCTCTCACAGGTGCTAGACTCTCTCTCACAGGTGCTAGACTCTCTCTCACAGGTGCTAGACTCTCTCTCACAGGTGCTAGACTCTCTCTCACAGGTGCTAGACTCTCTCTCACAGGTGCTAGACTCTCTCTCACAGGTGCTAGACTCTCTCTCACAGGTGCTAGACTCTCTCTCACAGGTGCTAGACTCTCTCTCACAGGTGCTAGACTCTCTCACAGGTGGCTAGACTCTCTCTCACAGGTGCTAGACTCTCTCTCACAGGTGCTAGACTCTCTCTCACAGGTGCTAGACTCTCTCTCACAGGTGCTAGACTCTCTCTCACAGGTGCTAGACTCTCTCACAGGTGCTAGACTCTCTCTCACAGGTGCTAGACTCTCTCTCACAGGTGCTAGACTCTCTCTCACAGGTGCTAGACTCTCTCTCACAGGTGCTAGACTCTCTCACAGGTGCTAGACTCTCTCTCACAGGTGCTAGACTCTCTCTCACAGGTGCTAGACTCTCTCTCACAGGTGCTAGACTCTCTCTCACAGGTGCTAGACCCTCTCTCACAGGTGCTAGACTCTCTCTCACAGGTGCTAGACTCTCTCTCACAGGTGCTAGACTCTCTCACAGGTGCTAGACTCTCTCTCACAGGTGCTAGACTCTCGCACAGGTGCTAGACTCTCTCACAGGTGCTAGACTCTCTCTCACAGGTGCTAGACTCTCTCTCACAGGTGCTAGACCTCTCTCTCACAGGTGCTAGACTCTCTCTCACAGGTGCTAGACTCTCTCACAGGTGCTAGACTCTCTCACAGGTGCTAGACTCTCTCTCACAGGTGCTAGACTCTCTCTCACAGGTGCTAGACCCTCTCTCACAGGTGCTAGACTCTCTCTCACAGGTGCTAGACTCTCTCTCACAGGTGCTAGACTCTCTCACAGGTGCTAGACTCTCTCTCACAGGTGCTAGACTCTCTCTCACAGGTGCTAGACTCTCTCTCACAGGTGCTAGACTCTCTCACAGGTGCTAGACTCTCTCTCACAGGTGCTAGACTCTCTCTCACAGGTGCTAGACCTCTCTCACAGGTGCTAGACTCTCTCTCACAGGTGCTAGACTCTCTCTCACAGGTGCTAGACTCTCTCACAGGTGCTAGACTCTCTCTCACAGGTGCTAGACTCTCTCTCACAGGTGCTAGACTCTCTCTCACAGGCTGCTAGACTCTCTCACAGGTGCTAGACTCTCTCTCACAGGTGCTAGACTCTCTCTCACAGGTGCTAGACTCTCTCTCACAGGTGCTAGACTCTCTCTCACAGGTGCTAGACTCTCTCTCACAGGTGCTAGACTCTCTCTCACAGGTGCTAGACTCTCTCTCACAGGTGCTAGACTCTCTCTCACAGGTGCTAGACTCTCTCACAGGTGCTAGACTCTCTCTCACAGGTGCTAGACTCTCTCACAGGTGCTAGACTCTCTCTCACAGGTGCTAGACTCTCTCTCACAGGTGCTAGACTCTCTCACACAGGTGCTAGACTCTCTCTCACAGGTGCTAGACTCTCTCTCACAGGTGCTAGACTCTCTCTCACAGGTGCTAGACTCTCTCTCCAGGTGCTAGACTCTCTCACAGGTGCTAGACTCTCTCTCACAGATGCTAGACTCTCTCTCACAGGTGCTAGACTCTCTCTCACAGGTGCTAGACTCTCTCTCACAGGTGCTAGACTCTCTCTCACAGGTGCTAGACTCTCTCTCACAGGTGCTAGACCCTCTCTCACAGGTGCTAGACTCTCTCTCACAGGTGCTAGACTCTCTCTCACAGGTGCTAGACTCTCTCTCACAGGTGCTAGACTCTCTCTCACAGGTGCTAGACTCTCTCACAGGTGCTAGACTCTCTCTCACAGGTGCTAGACTCTCTCACAGGTGCTAGACCCTCTCTCACAGGTGCTAGACTCTCTCTCACAGGTGCTAGACTCTCTCTCACAGGTGCTAGACTCTCTCACAGATGCTAGACTCTCTCACAGGTGCTAGACTCTCTCTCACAGGTGCTAGAATCTCTCTCACAGGTGCTAGACTCTCTCTCACAGGTGCTAGACTCTCTCACAGGTGCTAGACTCTCTCTCACAGGTGCTAGACTCTCTCTCACAGGTGCTAGACTCTCTCTCACAGGTGCTAGACTCTCTCTCACAGGTGCTAGACTCTCTCACAGGTGCTAGACTCTCTCTCAGGTGCTAGACTCTCTCTCACAGGTGCTAGACTCTCTCTCACAGGTGCTAGACTCTCTCTCACAGGTGCTAGACTCTCTCTCAAGGTGCTAGACTCTCTCTCACAGGTGCTAGACTCTCTCTCACAGGTGCTAGACTCTCTCTCACAGGTGCTAGACTCTCTCTCACAGGTGCTAGACTCTCTCTCACAGGTGCTAGACTCTCTCTCACAGGTGCTAGACTCTCTCTCACAGGTGCTAGACTCTCTCTCACAGGTGCTAGACTCTCTCTCACAGGTGCTAGACTCTCTCTCACAGGTGCTAGACTCTCTCTCACAGGTGCTAGACTCTCTCTCACAGGTGCTAGACTCTCTCACAGGTGCTAGACTCTCTCTCACAGGTGCTAGACTCTCTCTCACAGGTGCTAGACTCTCTCTCACAGGTGCTAGACTCTCTCTCACAGGTGCTAGACTCTCTCTCACAGGTGTAGACTCTCTCTCACAGGTGCTAGACTCTCTCTCACAGGTGCTAGACTCTCTCTCACAGGTGCTAGACTCTCTCTCACAGGTGCTAGACTCTCTCTCACAGGTGCTAGACTCTCTCTCACAGGTGCTAGACTCTCTCTCACAGGTGCTAGACTCTCTCTCACAGGTGCTAGACTCTCTCTCACAGGTGCTAGACTCTCTCTCACAGGTGCTAGACTCTCTCTCACAGGTGCTAGACTCTCTCTCACAGGTGCTAGACTCTCTCTCACAGGTGCTAGACTCTCTCTCACAGGTGCTAGACTCTCTCTCACAGGTGCTAGACTCTCTCTCACAGGTGCTAGACTCTCTCTCACAGGTGCTAGACTCTCTCTCACAGGTGCTAGACTCTCTCTCACAGGTGCTAGACTCTCTCTCACAGGTGCTAGACTCTCTCTCACAGGTGCTAGACTCTCTCTCACAGGTGCTAGACTCTCTCTCACAGGTGCTAGACTCTCTCTCACAGGTGCTAGACTCTCTCTCACAGGTGCTAGACTCTCTCTCACAGGTGCTAGACTCTCTCTCACAGGTGCTAGACTCTCTCTCACAGGTGCTAGACTCTCTCTCACAGGTGCTAGACTCTCTCTCACAGGTGCTAGACTCTCTCTCACAGGTGCTAGACTCTCTCTCACAGGTGCTAGACTCTCTCTCACAGGTGCTAGACTCTCTCTCACAGGTGCTAGACTCTCTCTCACAGGTGCTAGACTCTCTCTCACAGGTGCTAGACTCTCTCTCACAGGTGCTAGACTCTCTCTCACAGGTGCTAGACTCTCTCTCACAGGTGCTAGACTCTCTCTCACAGGTGCTAGACTCTCTCTCACAGGTGCTAGACTCTCTCTCACAGGTGCTAGACTCTCTCTCACAGGTGCTAGACTCTCTCTCACAGGTGCTAGACTCTCTCTCACAGGTGCTAGACTCTCTCTCACAGGTGCTAGACTCTCTCTCACAGGTGCTAGACTCTCTCTCACAGGTGCTAGACTCTCTCTCACAGGTGCTAGACTCTCTCTCACAGGTGCTAGACTCTCTCTCACAGGTGCTAGACTCTCTCTCACAGGTGCTAGACTCTCTCTCACAGGTGCTAGACTCTCTCTCACAGGTGCTAGACTCTCTCTCACAGGTGCTAGACTCTCTCTCACAGGTGCTAGACTCTCTCTCACAGGTGCTAGACTCTCTCTCACAGGTGCTAGACTCTCTCTCACAGGTGCTAGACTCTCTCTCACAGGTGCTAGACTCTCTCTCACAGGTGCTAGACTCTCTCTCACAGGTGCTAGACTCTCTCTCACAGGTGCTAGACTCTCTCTCACAGGTGCTAGACTCTCTCTCACAGGTGCTAGACTCTCTCTCACAGGTGCTAGACTCTCTCTCACAGGTGCTAGACTCTCTCTCACAGGTGCTAGACTCTCTCTCACAGGTGCTAGACTCTCTCTCACAGGTGCTAGACTCTCTCTCACAGGTGCTAGACTCTCTCTCACAGGTGCTAGACTCTCTCTCACAGGTGCTAGACTCTCTCTCACAGGTGCTAGACTCTCTCTCACAGGTGCTAGACTCTCTCTCACAGGTGCTAGACTCTCTCTCACAGGTGCTAGACCTCACAGGTGCTAGACTCTCTCACAGGTGCTAGACTCTCTCACAGGTACTAGACTCTCTCTCACAGGTACTAGACTCTCTCTCACAGGTGCTAGACTCTCTCTCACAGGTGCTAGACTCTCTCTCACAGGTGCTAGACTCTCTCTCACAGGTGCTAGACTCTCTCACAGGTGCTAGACTCTCTCACAGGTACTAGACTCTCTCTCACAGGTGCTAGACTCTCTCACAGGTACTAGACTCTCTCTCACAGGTGCTAGACTCTCTCACAGATGCTAGACTCTCTCTCACAGGTGCTAGACTCTCTCACAGGTGCTAGACTCTCTCTCACAGGTGCTAGACTCTCTCACAGGTGCTAGACTCTCTCTCACAGGTGCTAGACTCTCTCTCACAGGTGCTAGACTCTCTTACACAGGTGCTAGACTCTCTCACACAGGTGCTAGACTCTCTCACAGGTGCTAGACTCTCTCTCACAGGTGCTAGACTCTCTCTCACAGGTGCTAGACTCTCTCTCACAGGTGCTAGACTCTCTCTCACAGGTGCTAGACTCTCTCACAGGTGCTAGACTCTCTCTCACAGGTGCTAGACTCTCTCTCACAGGTGCTAGACTCTCTCTCACAGGTGCTAGACTCTCTCTCACAGGTGCTAGACTCTCTCTCACAGGTGCTAGACTCTCTCTCACAGGTGCTAGACTCTCTCTCACAGGTGCTAGACTCTCTCACAGGTGCTAGACTCTCTCACAGGTACTAGACTCTCTCTCACAGGTGCTAGACTCTCTCACACAGGTGCTAGACTCTCTCACAGATGCTAGACTCTCTCTCACAGGTACTAGACTCTCTCTCACAGGTGCTAGACTCTCTCTCACAGGTGCTAGACTCTCTCACAGATGCTAGACTCTCTCTCACAGGTACTAGACTCTCTCTCACAGGTGCTAGACTCTCTCTCACAGGTGCTAGACTCTCTCTCACAGGTACTAGACTCTCTCTCACAGGTACTAGACTCTCTCTCACAGGTGCTAGATTCTCTCTCACAGGTGCTAGACTCTCTCACAGGTACTAGACTCTCTCTCACAGGTGCTAGAATCTCTCACAGGTGCTAGACTCTCTCACAGGTACTAGACTCTCTCTCACAGGTGCTAGACTCTCTCACACAGGTGCTAGACTCTCTCTCACAGGTGCTAGACTCTCTCTCACAGGTGCTAGACTCTCTCTCACAGGTGCTAGACTCTCTCTCACAGGTGCTAGACTCTCTCTCACAGGTGCTAGACTCTCTCTCACAGGTGCTAGACTCTCTCCCACAGGTACTAGACTCTCTCTCACAGGTGCTAGACTCTCTCACAGGTGCTAGACTCTCTCACAGGTACTAGACTCTCTCTCATAGGTGCTAGACTCT
Source organism: Somniosus microcephalus (assembly GCF_052327205.1). Classification (NCBI taxonomy): domain Eukaryota; kingdom Metazoa; phylum Chordata; class Chondrichthyes; order Squaliformes; family Somniosidae; genus Somniosus; species Somniosus microcephalus. The sequence goes on along the minus strand of NC_141009.1, from coordinate 45,582,566 downwards.
CTCTCACAGGTGCTAGACTCTCTCTCACAGGTGCTAGACTCTCTCACAGATGCTAGACTCTCTCTCACAGGTGCTAGACTCTCTCTCACAGGTGCTAGACCCTCTCTCACAGGTGCTAGACTCTCTCACAGATGCTAGACTCTCTCTCACAGGTGCTAGACTCTCTCTCACAGGTGCTAGACTCTCTCTCACAGGTGCTAGACTCTCTCTCACAGGTGCTAGACTCTCTCTCACAGGTGCTAGACTCTCTCTCACAGGTGCTAGACTCTCTCTCACAGGTGCTAGACTCTCTCTCACAGGTGCTAGACTCTCTCTCACAGGTGCTAGACTCTCTCACAGGTGCTAGACTCTCTCTCACAGGTGCTAGACTCTCTCTCACAGGTGCTAGACTCTCTCTCACAGGTGCTAGACTCTCTCTCACAGGTGCTAGACTCTCTCTCACAGGTGCTAGACTCTCTCTCACAGGTGCTAGACTCTCTCTCACAGGTGCTAGACTCTCTCTCACAGGTGCTAGACTCTCTCTCACAGGTGCTAGACTCTCTCTCACAGGTGCTAGACACTCTCTCACAGGTGCTAGACTCTCTCACAGGTGCTAGACTCTCTCTCACAGGTGCTAGACTCTCTCTCACAGGTGCTAGACTCTCTCACAGGTGCTAGACTCTCTCTCACAGGTGCTAGACTCTCTCTCACAGGTGCTAGACTCTCTCTCACAGGTGCTAGACACTCTCTCACAGGTGCTAGACTCTCTCACAGGTGCTAGACTCTCTCTCACAGGTGCTAGACACTCTCTCACAGGTGCTAGACTCTCTCACAGGTGCTAGACTCTCTCTCACAGGTGCTAGACTCTCTCTCACAGGTGCTAGACTCTCTCTCACAGGTGCTAGACTCTCTCTCACAGGTGCTAGACTCTCTCTCACAGGTGCTAGACTCTCTCTCACAGGTGCTAGACTCTCTCTCACAGGTGCTAGACTCTCTCTCACAGGTGCTAGACTCTCTCTCACAGGTGCTAGACTCTCTCACAGGTGCTAGACTCTCTCTCACAGGTGCTAGACTCTCTCTCACAGGTGCTAGACTCTCTCTCACAGGTGCTAGACTCTCTCACAGGTGCTAGACTCTCTCTCACAGGTGCTAGACTCTCTCACAGGTGCTAGACTCTCTCTCACAGGTGCTAGACTCTCTCTCACAGGTGCTAGACTCTCTCACAGGTGCTAGACTCTCTCTCACAGGTGCTAGACTCTCTTCCACAGGTGCTAGACTCTCTCTCACAGGTGCTAGACTCTCTTCCACAGGTGCTAGACTCTCTCTCACAGGTGCTAGACTCTCTTCCACAGGTGCTAGACTCTCTCTCACAGGTGCTAGACTCTCTCTCACAGGTGCTAGACTCTCTTCCACAGGTGCTAGACTCTCTCTCACAGGTGCTAGACTCTCTTCCACAGGTGCTAGACTCTCTCTCACAGGTGCTAGACTCTCTCTCACAGGTGCTAGACTCTCTCTCACAGGTGCTAGACTCTCTCTCACAGGTGCTAGACCCTCTCTCACAGGTGCTAGACTCTCTCTCACAGATGCTAGACTCTCTCTCACAGGTGCTAGACTCTCTCTCACAGGTGCTAGACTCTCTCTCACAGGTGCTAGACTCTCTCTCACAGGTGCTAGACTCTCTCACACAGGTGCTAGACTCTCTCTCACAGGTGCTAGACTCTCTCACAGGTGCTAGACTCTCTCTCACAGGTGCTAGACTCTCTCTCACAGGTGCTAGACTCTCTCTCACAGGTGCTAGACTCTCTCTCACAGGTGCTAGACTCTCTCTCACAGGTGCTAGACTCTCTCTCACAGGTGCTAGACTCTCTCTCACAGGTGCTAGACTCTCTCTCACAGGTGCTAGACTCTCTCTCACAGGTGCTAGACCCTCTCTCACAGGTGCTAGACTCTCTCTCACAGGTGCTAGACTCTCTCTCACAGGTGCTAGACCCTCTCTCTCAGGTGCTAGACCCTCTCTCACAGGTGCTAGACCGTCTCTCACAGATGCTAGACTCTCTCTCACAGGTGCTAGAATCTCTCTCACAGGTGCTAGACTCTCTCACAGGTGCTAGACTCTCTCTCACAGGTGCTAGACCGTCTCTCACAGGTGCTAGACTCTCTCTCACAGTTGCTAGACTCTCTCTCACAGGTGCTAGACCGTCTCTCACAGGTGCTAGACTCTCTCTCACAGGTGCTAGACTCTCTCTCACAGGTACTAGACTCCCTCACAGGTGCTAGACTCTCTCACAGGTGCTAGACTCTCTCTCACAGGTGCTAGACTCTCTCTCACAGGTGCTAGACTCTCTCTCACAGGTACTAGACTCCCTCACAGGTGCTAGACTCTCTCTCACAGGTGCTAGACTCTCTCTCACAGGTGCTAGACTCTCTCACAGGTGCTAGACTCTCTCTCACAGGTGCTAGACTCTCTCTCACAGGTGCTAGACTCTCTCTCACAGGTGCTAGACTCTCTCTCACAGGTGCTAGACTCTCTCACAGGTGCTAGACTCTCTCTCACAGGTGCTAGACTCTCTCTCACAGGTGCTAGACTCTCTCTCACAGGTGCTAGACTCTCTCTCACAGGTGCTAGACTCTCTCTCACAGGTGCTAGACTCTCTCTCACAGGTGCTAGACTCTCTCTCACAGGTGCTAGACTCTCTCACAGGTGCTAGACTCTCTCTCACAGGTGCTAGACTCTCTCTCACAGGTGCTAGACTCTCTCACAGGTGCTAGACTCTCTCTCACAGGTGCTAGACTCTCTCTCACAGGTGCTAGACTCTCTCACAGGTGCTAGACTCTCTCTCACAGGTGCTAGACTCTCTCTCACAGGTGCTAGACTCTCTCTCACAGGTGCTAGACTCTCTCTCACAGTTGCTAGACTCTCTCTCACAGGTGCTAGACTCTCTCTCACAGGTGCTAGACTCTCTCTCACAGGTGCTAGACTCTCTCACAGGTGCTAGACTCTCTCTCACAGGTGCTAGACTCTCTCTCACAGGTGCTAGACTCTCTCACAGGTGCTAGACCCTCTCTCACAGGTGCTAGACTCTCTCTCACAGGTGCTAGACTCTCTCTCACAGGTGCTAGACTCTCTCTCACAGGTGCTAGACTCTCTCTCACAGGTGCTAGACTCTCTCTCACAGGTGCTAGACTCTCTCTCACAGGTGCTAGACTCTCTCTCACAGGTGCTAGACTCTCTCACAGGTGCTAGACTCTCTCTCACAGGTGCTAGACTCTCTCACAGGTGCTAGACTCTCTCTCACAGGTGCTAGACTCTCTCTCACAGGTGCTAGACTCTCTCTCACAGGTGCTAGACTCTCTCTCACAGGTGCTAGACTCTCTCACAGGTGCTAGACTCTCTCACAGGTGCTAGACTCTCTCTCACAGGTGCTAGACTCTCTCTCACAGGTGCTAGACTCTCTCTCACAGGTGCTAGACTCTCTCTCACAGGTGCTAGACTCTCTCTCACAGGTGCTAGACTCTCTCTCACAGGTGCTAGACTCTCTCTCACAGGTGCTAGACTCTCTCACAGGTGCTAGACTCTCTCTCACAGGTGCTAGACTCTCTCACAGGTGCTAGACTCTCTCTCACAGGTGCTAGACTCTCTCTCACAGGTGCTAGACTCTCTCTCACAGGTGCTAGACTCTCTCACAGGTGCTAGACTCTCTCTCACAGGTGCTAGACTCTCTCTCACAGGTGCTAGACTCTCTCTCACAGGTGCTAGACTCTCTCTCACAGGTGCTAGACTCTCTCTCACAGGTGCTAGACTCTCTCACAGGTGCTAGACTCTCTCTCACAGGTGCTAGACTCTCTCTCACAGGTGCTAGACTCTCTCTCACAGGTGCTAGACTCTCTCTCACAGGTGCTAGACTCTCTCACAGGTGCTAGACTCTCTCTCACAGGTGCTAGACTCTCTCTCACAGGTGCTAGACTCTCTCTCACAGGTGCTAGACTCTCTCTAACAGGTGCTAGACTCTCTCACAGGTGCTAGACTCTCTCTCACAGGTGCTAGACTCTCTCTCACAGGTGCTAGACTCTCTCTCACAGGTGCTAGACTCTCTCTCACAGGTGCTAGACACTCTCTCACAGGTGCTAGACTCTCTCACACAGGTGCTAGACTCTCTCACACAGGTGCTAGACTCTCTCTCACAGGTGCTAGACTCTCTCTCACAGGTACTAGACACTCTCTCACAGGTGCTAGACTCTCTCTCACAGGTGCTAGACTCTCTCTCACAGGTGCTAGAATCTCTCTCACAGGTGCTAGACTCTCTCACACAGCTGCTAGACTCTCTCTCACAGGTGCTAGACTCTCTCTCACAGGTACTAGACACTCTCTCACAGGTGCTAGACTCTCTCACAGGTGCTAGACTCTCTCACAGGTGCTAGACTCTCTCTCACAGGTGCTAGACTCTCTCTCACAGGTGCTAGACTCTCTCTCACAGGTGCTAGACTCTCTCTCACAGGTGCTAGACTCTCTCTCACAGGTGCTAGACTCTCTCTCACAGGTGCTAGACTCTCTCTCACAGGTGCTAGACTCTCTCTCACAGGTGCTAGACTCTCTCTCACAGGTGCTAGACTCTCTCTCACAGGTGCTAGACTCTCTCTCACAGGTGCTAGACTCTCTCTCACAGGTGCTAGACTCTCTCACAGGTGCTAGACTCTCTCTCACAGGTGCTAGACTCTCTCTCACAGGTGCTAGACTCTCTCGCACAGGTGCTAGACTCTCTCTCACAGGTGCTAGACTCTCTCACACAGGTGCTAGACTCTCGCACAGGTGCTAGACTCTCTCTCACAGGTGCTAGACTCTCTCTCACAGGTGCTAGACTCTCTCTCACAGGTGCTAGACTCTCTCTCACAGGTGCTAGACTCTCTCTCACAGGTGCTAGACTCTCTCTCACAGGTGCTAGACTCTCTCACAGGTGCTAGACTCTCTCTCACAGGTGCTAGACTCTCTCTCACAGGTGCTAGACTCTCTCTCACAGGTGCTAGACTCTCTCTCACAGGTGCTAGACTCTCTCTCACAGGTGCTAGACTCTCTCTCACAGGTGCTAGACTCTCTCTCACAGGTGCTAGACTCTCTCTCACAGGTGCTAGACTCTCTCTCACAGGTGCTAGACTCTCTCTCACAGGTGCTAGACTCTCTCACAGGTGCTAGACTCTCTCTCACAGGTGCTAGTCTCTCTCTCACAGGTGCTAGACTCTCTCTCACAGGTGCTAGACTCTCTCACAGGTGCTAGACTCTCTCACAGGTGCTAGACTCTCTCTCACAGGTGCTAGACTCTCTCTCACAGGTGCTAGACTCTCTCTCACAGGTGCTAGACTCTCTCTCACAGGTGCTAGACTCTCTCTCACAGGTGCTAGACTCTCTCTCACAGGTGCTAGACTCTCTCACACAGGTGCTAGACTCTCGCACAGGTGCTAGACTCTCTCTCACAGGTGCTAGACTCTCTCTCACAGGTGCTAGACTCTCTCTCACAGGTGCTAGACTCTCTCTCACAGGTGCTAGACTCTCTCTCACAGGTGCTAGACTCTCTCTCACAGGTGCTAGACTCTCTCACAGGTGCTAGACTCTCTCTCACAGGTGCTAGACTCTCTCACAGGTGCTAGACTCTCTCACAGGTGCTAGACTCTCTCTCACAGGTGCTAGACTCTCTCTCACAGGTGCTAGACTCTCTCACAGGTGCTAGACCCTCTCTCACAGGTGCTAGACTCTCACTCACAGGTGCTAGACTCTCTCTCACAGGTGCTAGACTCTCTCACAGGTGCTAGACTCTCTCTCACAGGTGCTAGACTCTCTCTCACAGGTGCTAGACTCTCTCTCACAGGTGCTAGACTCTCTCACAGGTGCTAGACTCTCTCTCACAGGTGCTAGACTCTCTCTCACAGGTGCTAGACTCTCTCTCACAGGTGCTAGACTCTCTCTCACAGGTGCTAGACTCTCTCTCACAGGTACTAGACTCTCTCTCACAGGTGCTAGACTCTCTCTCACAGGTGCTAGACTCTCTCTCACAGGTGCTAGACTCTCTCTCACAGGTGCTAGACTCTCTCTCACAGGTGCTAGACTCTCTCTCACAGGTGCTAGACTCTCTCTCACAGGTGCTAGACTCTCTCTCACAGGTGCTAGACTCTCTCTCACAGGTGCTAGACTCTCTCTCACAGGTGCTAGACTCTCTCTCACAGGTGCTAGACTCTCTCTCACAGGTGCTAGACTCTCTCACAGGTGCTAGACTCTCTCTCACAGGTGCTAGACTCTCTCTCACAGGTGCTAGACTCTCTCACAGGTGCTAGACTCTCTCTCACAGGTGCTAGACTCTCTCTCACAGGTGCTAGACTCTCTCTCACAGGTGCTAGACTCTCTCTCACAGGTGCTAGACTCTCTCACAGGTGCTAGACTCTCTCTCACAGGTGCTAGACTCTCTCACAGGTGCTAGACTCTCTCTCACAGGTGCTAGTCTCTCTCTGAAAGGTGCTAGACTCTCTCTCACAGGTGCTAGACTCTCTCACAGGTGCTAGACTCTCTCGCACAGGTGCTAGACTCTCTCTCACAGGTGCTAGACTCTCTCTCACAGGTGCTAGACTCTCTCTCACAGGTGCTAGACTCTCTCTCACAGGTGCTAGACTCTCTCTCACAGGTGCTAGACTCTCGCACAGGTGCTAGACTCTAGGGGTGATTTTAACTGATCCTGTGGCGGAAATAAGGTGCTAGCGGATCACCCACTCACTATGCACCTTGATCTGTTAGTGCCTATTCTCCGCCGCCACTGAAAGTTAAAATCTGCTCTCCGATGGTCCAAATTTTGTGCTGTAATATTTTACTGTGCTGCATGACCCAAGGATAAGAAATGAGCCCACTTACATCGGCATACTGCATTACATTGTAGCCAATTGCTATTGCAACCTTTTTCACTTTCACATAACATTCTTTTAACATTCAGCTAAAACAAGCTAAAATAACAAATATACCTGTTTGAAGCTAAATCAAAACATGCACCACAAAAGTTTTATCAACTATTAAAAGTACAATTGATACAATGGAATAATACAGCACAGAAAGAGGCCATTTGGTCCATCGTGCCTGTACCGGCTCTTTGAAAGAGCTATCCAATCAGCCTTGCAGATTTTTCACCTTCAAGTGTTTATCCAATTCCCTTTTGAAAATTATTATCGAATCTGCTTCCACCTCCCTTTTAGGCAGTGCATTCCAGATCATATCAACTCGCTGAGAAAGACCATAATGGGTAAATTACCCTTCAAAAGAACCGTTTCAGCTATGAAAGGAAGCTCCTCTATCTGCTAGCTGTAAGGAATCTATGTGAAATCACACTGGGACAGTCTCAGTCCAGTTCTAAGTGGGCACAACACAAAACTGATTATAATTAGCAATGCCACTCAGAAAGATCATGGGCCCGTTGGTGCCGGAATTGGAAAAATACTGGTCCGGGGGGCGGGGGGCGGGGGGTGAGGTGGGCTCTCATCTACACTTGAAGATGAAAGCGCATTGTTCGGGCAGAGTAATGGGAGCTTCAATCTGCAGTTAGATGTATTAGAAACATAGAAACATAGAAAAATAGGAGCAGGAGTAGGCCATTTGGCCCTTCGAACCTGCTCCGCCATTCAATATGATCATGGCTGATCCTCTATCTCGCTACCATATTCCTGCTCTCTCCCCATACCCCTTGATGCCTTTTGTGTCTAGAAATCTATCTATCTCCCTCTTAAATATATTCAGTGACTTGGCCTCCACAGCCTTCTGTGGTAGATAATTCCACAGGTTCACCACCCTCTGAGTGAAGAAATTTCTCCTCATCTCAGTCCTAAATGTCATACCTCATATCCTGAGACTGTGACCCCTTGTTCTAGACCACACAGCCAGGGGAAACATCCTCTCTGTATCCAGTCTGTCAGAAATGTATACATTTCAATGAGATCCCCTCTCATTCTTCTAAACTCTAGTGAATACAGGCCTAGTCGACCCAATCTCTCCTCATGCAACAGTCCTGCCATCCCAGGAATCAGTCTGGTGAACCTTCGCTGCACTCCCTCTATGGCAAGTATATCCTTTCTTAGGTAGGGAGACCAAAACTGCACACAGTACTCCAGGTGTGGTCTCACCAAGGCCCTGTATCTGGTGCTGTAAGTGTTATTACCCCAGCACTAACATCCCCCACTTTGATGGGATTAACAAAAACAAAAACATTTAAACAAAGGAAAAAGATCTGTTTTTCAATGGTAAATTTCATCTGTTTCTGTCTTCTCGCACCAATTGCAGTTTCCATTGTTTTGAATCATAACATAGGCCACACACGGAGAATGAAACAAAGTGCTTCATCGGATCAGATACCAGAATTCAGAAGGTGCTGTTGTATTGTCGCTGAGCTGTGTTTTCAACTCCTTCATTTTTTGATCAGAAATACCGACAGACACAGAAGTGGGAAGCCAGGTAAGATGCACTTAATCCAATTAAAACATTCCATAAACGTGTCTGCAGAGGTGCAAAAGCTAATTGCTAACTCTCATCAAACCATTAACCCACCTTGGAATTAAAATCAATAAATTTGATCTACGATCACAGAACACTGCTTCATTAAAAAAACTAATTAATTCAGAGTGTGTGGCACATTTCCAATTGTATATTTTGTATTCGAAAAAAAATCTGCTTATCAAGTGTATGCTGGAAAATGGATTACTAGCTTCATTTTACAACAACAATTTACATTTATATATCACATGTAATGTAGCAACACGTCTCAAGGTGCTTCACAGGAGCGATTATCAAACAAAATTTGACACCTAGCCACATAAGGGGATATTAGGGCAGATAACCAAAAGCTTGGTCAAAGAGGTAGGTTTTAAGAAGCGTCTTAAAGGAGGAAGGAGGTGGAGAGGTTTAGGGAGGGAACTCCAGAGTTAGGGCCTCGGCAGTTAGCACCTTCTATCAGCAGGTACAGCACAGACAGCTTCAGAATAAAAGATCCTCCACGTGGGCCCTTGTATAAACTTTCACATTTTCCACACGAACTGGCCTTGGGATCTCTTCAGTTGAGACTGCCAATTCGCACTTAATTATGGGCAATTTTTTTAACACGGGCTGGTTGACAGGGGCCCCTTCCCCTCGACGGACTGTCATTCAAAGATACTTCAGCCAATCTGACTTTGTTCCCAATTGCAAAGTATTAATGCAGTCAGCCTTTAGGAGACGTCAGGATCACATGCAATTCAGCCTGTGTTTCAGTTGTCTCCTACTTGCGGGAGATTATATTGGATGCTCAAATAGATCAGGATCTTACCCTGATTAATTGACTGGCAATGTCAAAATCAGTTATTGTAAGCGATTCATTTGCCTCTGCATTCTGGTCGGATGGCGTGAGCCTTTATTCGCTTGTGTAAAATACTAATAAGGAATAATAAGCCACTATATTGAGCTTCAAGTCACTGCTATTTCTTTAATGTTGTAGTTAAGGAAGGCCGCCATTTCGTAAGACTTCAAGCTATTGATAATGCACAGTTCTTGCAAGCATAACGGGCTAAAGGATGATGTGAGCAAAACAGCAACATTCACAAGTATCTGTTTTCAGGGCATGGGAATGAAGATTTCAAACCAATTTGATCTGTGACCTTTGGGTCTTTAGCTCCGATTGCCTAATACTTCAAGATAGCAAATCTGCTTGTTTGATACTGTTCGAGAAATTGCAAATACTGAACTGAAATAGACTTTTAAATGCAGCACAAAAAGGCAATTACAAAGTCAAAAAGTCTTTATTTCAGGTAGTCACTGAACGACAACAGCTGCTTGCATTTATGCAGCATTTTTAATGTACTAAATCGTCCGAAGGTGCTTCACAGGAGCATTGTCAGGCAAAAAAACTTGACACTGAGCCAAAGAAAGAGACACGAGAACAGGTAACCAAAAGCTTGGTAGGTTTTAAGGAGTATCTTAAAGGAGGAGGGAGAGGTTGATAGGCAGAGGGGTTTAGGGAGGGAATTCCAGAGCTGAGAGCCGAGATAGTTGAAGGCACGGCCTCCAGTGGTGGGGCAAAGAAGTCGGGGAAGAGCAAAGGCATCATTTTCGCACTACTGAACTTATTAGGAAACTCGCATCAAAGATGCCTGTCACAGTTCGGAATTCAGTGACCATGTCCTAAAATGCATTTTGAGCAGAAACGTGGCTAACAGTGGTTACCTGCTCCAGACAGTCCCGCCTTGAGTTGTCAATCCAGTGGCAGTGAAGAGGTGTGTTAAATGCGGGATGAAGAGTTCCCAAACAATGGCCCATTTGTTAGCAAAATCCGGTCATTCAGGAGACATCTAGCACCTTGGGTTTGATAAATGTCTTTGATCGCTGCTAGTCTTTGAAGAGAGGCTTCTTAAAAATGAACACAGACACCAGAATACTGTAAGGCAGCACAAAGGCTGAGAAAGGGGGGAAAGCAGCAGAAAGGCCGTGAGGGAGAAATAGCCTCTGCGCTGTCGGCAGAGTGAATCTATCTTTCTACGTGACGGAAGAATCCTCCCAAGTTTGCGTGTTCTTCATTTTATAAGGGTACGCAAACAGAAGTTGAATTGATTGTATCAAGTGACTTTCGTCACACTCAATATTCTGTATGTTGTTTCTACCATAGAAAAAAGCTGGTTATGAACCGACGCAAATGACGCCTTGCCGAGTCTTAATCTGGGTCTGCCACTGGAGAGATTAAAGGATTATACGTGTTTAAGATACAGAGAACTGGTCCAGATCACAAGGAAGTTTTAATGTTGCACTCCCAGGGCCCACTCCCACACCAGCAGTCACAGGGTGGTGGGAGTCAATCTCTGTTAATAAAGCAGGACACCAGACCGCTTAAAGGAGTACGATAGCAAAATACTGCGGATGTTGGAAATCCGAAATAACAACAGAAAATGCTGGAAAAACTCAGCAGGTCAGGCAACATCCGTGGACAGAAATCTGAGTTGACGTTTCGGGTCGAACCCTTCTTCAAAAGAGTTCGACCCGAAACGTCAACTCAAATTTCTGTCCACGGATGTTGCCTGACCTGCTGAGTTTTTCCAGCATTTTCTGTTGTTATTTCCGCTTAAAGGAGTGACTGACACCGCTGAACCTGAGTAGATAACTGCTGCATATCTGTAACAAAGTCAAATAGTGTTTTCTAGTAACAACATCCAGATGTGAAGTCCACATCCACAAAGAATTCTGGACAGAGGTGCACTGTTCAATGTGCTGAGGGCTTTCTGAAAATCTGACTAGGTTTTGGTCATTCAGAGTCAAAGAACAAAGTTTAATGATGGATTTCTCTGCACAGAAGAATCCAACACATTGGATTTTCCCTCAAAGCAAAATTGATAAAGAAAGAGAGGAAAAAAAGAGAGACAGAAAGAAAGAGTGAAAAGAAGGAAAGAAAGAAATTGCATTTATCTAGTACTTTGCATGACCTCAGTATTTCCCAAAGCATTTCACAGCAAATTAAGTACATTTGAAGTGTAGTCACTGTTGCCATGTAGTGAAAACTATTCATTTCCTGCAGCTTTTGCATCTATTCTATGTGGGGGGGAAAATTCAATTACCATTGGGATGAGACTTAATATATGTATTCATTGAAGAGGAGACTATTCCTAAGTTATTGGAAGAAGCTTAGAATAAAACAGAGGAAAAATAAACTGTAAAGAGACCCAATTGTGCTTGGCCTCTGTGGTTGGACTGATCATTCAACTTTGTTGGAGTAGAGTTGAAGAGGTGGGGAACCGGGTGAAGCTGCAGGAAGCTGCAGTCAACACGTTCGGTCTCTTTGGGCCAGAACTTCCATGTCATTTTCGGTGCAACAATGGTGTATGCGTCATGTTGCGCCACTTTTTCCTTAAAATTTTCTGCGTATTAGTGACTTACTGATACCTTATGCTGGAACCGTTCATCGTGCAAAGTTTCTCGATCATTTGCAGCACTGGATTATGGGTCCTGTTCCTTTTTTAAAACTATTCATAAGACTTTTGCAGAAATAGAAAGAAGAAAGAGACTTGTATTTATATAGCGCCTTTCATTACCTCAGGACGCCCCAAAGCGCTTTACAGCCAATATGATACTTTACAAGTGTAGTCACTGTTGTAATGTAGGAAACATGACAGCCAAATTGCGCACAGCAAGCTCCCACAATCAGCAATGTGATAACGACCAGATAATCTGTATTTTTAGTGAGTTGATTGAGGGATAATTATTGGCCAGGACACCGGGGGTAACTTCCCTGATCTTCTTCGAAATAGTGCCGTGGGATCTTTTACGTCCATCTGAGAGAGCAGACGGAGCCTCGGTTTAACGTCTTCATCCGAAAGATGGATAATAAAACAAGCATAATGCAAATGACAAAATTCAATCATTGCAAGTAAGCAACATACAAATTAAAAGTTGTAGGCCTAGAAATTCAGTATAGCCACTTTTGGGGCGGTAAAGTCGGGCGGTCGCTAAAGTTAGCGCCCGCCGGAAACTGCAGGTCACTTCGCCGAAATTCAGTCGATCTGGCCAAGAGTTTGGGCGAGCACTGAAACTGGCGTTGCACTCCTATCTTCAGGCGCTAAGCCGGCGGTGCGGACTGATAACACCGAGGCCGGGCGCAGCGCAGGTGCGGTCATGTTTTGATTGACAGCAGACACCCTGACGCCGGCCAGCTCTTAAAGGGGGAAGGGTCGACTTTGTCTGCAGCCACGCCCTGGATAGTGGAGCCCTGCAGCTAGGCCTGAACACTGCTGGTGGACCCAAATAGCGCCTGAAGCCATGGAGAAGGCCCGTGAACGAGCGCAGCGCTTCTCCCAGCATGCTTTGAGGGTGCTGATTAGGGGGTTGGAAAGGTACAAAGAGATCTTGTGCCCGGACAGTGGCAAGAAGGCTCCCAGGAGGCAGTACAGGAGAGCCTGGAGGAAAATCGCCCACAGGGTGTCAGTCAACAGCGATGTCCCCAGGACTGGTGACCAATGCCGCAAGAAGTACAACGACCTCACTCGGATGGTCAAGGTGAGTACCCTTTCCAGTGTCCTCCTCATCCTTTCATGTGCACCTCACATTATGGGCAAAGGGACCTCAAAGGCCTAATGGCCAGCCCTCCTCCCGCAGCTATGGCACTGGCATGATCCTCAATAGCACTTTCTGCACTTAACACACTGGCCAAGCTATTCGACCATGGGAGGCAGTGCACACAACAACAGGGCACCACACTGGCCAAGCTATTCCACCATGGGAGGCAGTGCACACAACAACAGGCCACCACAATGTACTTAGAGGCCGTCCTTTCTCTTGCAGGCCAAGATGGCCTGGAATTTGAAGAGCCAGAATGTCACCGGGGGAGGCCGTGCCCAGTTCCAGGAGCTCAGTGAGCTGGAGGAGAGCGTGGCTCGACTCATGCGTGGCCGGGTGGTTGGCCCTGTTGCCATTGGAGATGCCGACCCTGTGCTGCGACCCAATGGTAAGGACATGACCGTTTGGACCTCTCTCGTTCCCCTAGCGCATCAGATCTACATCCTTTGCCACTGTCCAACCAATGCGCTGAATGCCACCACTCATGCCTCCCTCGCTGACGCCCTGTCCTCACTGTAAAGCTACTCTTGTGCCTTCCTGCTTTCAGCTGGTGAGGAGGAGGTCCCTGAAGCAGAGAGTGCCAGACCCTCGGAAGAGGAGCACGACGAGGACCAACAGGAAGGCGGCACATCGGGGGAAGCATCATCTGCGCCAGGGGATGGCAATGGAGGGGACACGTCTTGCCTGGAGGAGAGCCAGGGGGAAGTGTTGCAGGGGGGTGTAGCTCCTGGGCCCAGTGCCATCCAGGCACGCGGTAAGGGTCGGGCAGAACGGCGGCCTTCTCCCCAGAGTGGGGAAGTGTTGCAGGGGAGGGCAGTTGCTGGGCCCAGTGGCGTCCAGGCACGCGGGAAGGGTCGGCCAGCTCGGCGGCCTTCTCCCCAGAGGGAGAGTCCGGCCTCCAGTCCGGAGACGGACCTCGCCCAGGAGGTGTGCCTCCTTGATCAAATGTTGGCGGATTCGGAGCGGCGCCACAAGGAGTTCATGGGGGTTGTGGGACAGTTGCCTCAGGCCATTGAGTCCCTGGCTCATAGTGTGGCCGCTTTTGGGGTATCACAGGCCAGGGGTGTTGAGCAACTCGCGGCAGCACACGCCAGGGGTGTTGACCAACTCGCGGCAGCACAGGACAGGGTTGTCGAGCAACTCGCGGCAGCACAGGACAGGGGTGTCCACCAACTCGCGGCAGCGCAGGACAGGAGTGTCCACCAACTCGCGGCAGCGCAGGATGCGAGTCGCGAGTTCATGAGTGGTGCCGTGCAGACACTCACTGATCTGATGCGGGCACAGACCAGGGCAGTTCGGGCACTCACTTCTGCCACACTCGCTGTGTCGCGGAAGCATCGCCAGGGCACCCGCCGCCCTGCTGCAGCACAGCGGTCTGGCCTCCACCAGATTGCTGCGCTTGCTGCACTGCCAGCCCGGCCGAGTGCCAGTGTCTCTGGCGAACAGCGAGCGCGTGCCATCAGCCAGCTTGCCCCCATTGCTGCAGCCGCCACTGCAACTCCCCCAGCCAAGGTGCGACGAGCTGCTGCAGAGACTGATGCTGCGCAACCACAGCTGCAGCAGTCAGCAGCCGGCCCCTCCAGGGCCGGACCTCGTCTAGGCCGACCCCCAAGGGCATCTGCCGTCACGCATTCTGCCCCTCAGGAGCCTTCCCCCAGCCTTGCAACACCCACAGGGCCCAGGTTGAGGCAGAGCAACAGGTCGGGCAGGGGCCGCACAAGGCTGCACAAGGACTCGCCCTCTCGGCACACCCAGTAGAGTATGGTGGCAACGGTGTTTTTTATATGGGGGTGTTTGTGTTCTGGGGGGGCCTTCTTTTGGTAAGGCCGAGGATGAAGGCCAATGGTTTTTTATATGGGGGTGTTTGTGTTCTGTTGTGGGGGGGGCTTCTTTTGGTAAGGCCGAGGATGAAGGCCAATTGGATGGGCAAGTTTTGTTATTCCTCCCCAGGTTGTGGGAGTGAGATATTCTTTTCACAGTTTTTTGGGGGGTGTTGTCTGTTTTTCTGTTTCATGTGGGAAGGGCCCTGAGTTTGTTAAATAAAGCTTTTTATTTATTCAGCTTGTCCAGGTGTCATGTTTCCAGTGGTTGTTGCGTTAAGCGGCTGAGGGCTTGCGGAGCGGCTGCATTCAGGTGCGTTCATTGCCACAAGCCATTCCCTGACAGGGGGCCTAGAAGTGTCGTTCAATAAGCCGCCGGCGGACGGCCCTTGGACCTTGTGGCTCCCTCCTGGCCTGGTACTCCTCCTCCTCCTCCTCCTCCTCATGGTCCTCCTGCACGTCCTCCTGAGGTGGTGGTGCTACGTCAGGTGGCAGTGCCTGAGTCCTGCGGATAGCCAGGTTGTGCAGCATGCAGCAAACGACGACGAACTGGGAGACTCTATCCGGCGAATACTGTAGAGATCCGCCGGAGCGATCCAGGCAGCGGAACCGTTGCTTGAGGATGCCAATCGTTTGCTCTATGATGTTCCTTGTGGCTTGATGGCTTTCGTTGCATGCCTCCTCCGCAGGGGTCCTGGGCGCGCGGAGCGGGGTCATGAGCCATGTACACAAAAGGTAGCCCTTGTCCCCAATAAGCCATCCCCTTGGTGGAGGCTGTGCCTCGAACATGTCAGCCACAGTAGTCTGGCGCAGGATAAATGCATCGTGGCTGCTTCCTGGAAAGCGGGCATTGACAGCTAGGATGCGCTGCCTGTGGTCACACACCAGCTGTACATTGAGGGAATGGTAGCCCTTCCGGTTGCGGTAATCCTCAGCATTGTCGATAGGTGCCCGCATAGCCACATGCGTGCAGTCAATGGTGCCCTGCACCATGGGGAAGTCCGCGATCCTGCCAAATCCGACTGCACGCTGCTCCTGCCTCTCTAGGGTCATGGGGAAGGAGATGAATTGGTGTCTCCTTGCGAAAAGGGCATTGGTGACCTGCCGGATGCAGCGATGCGCGGCGAACTGGGAGATGTTCGCTATGTCCCCAGCAGCGGCTTGGAAGGAGCCGCTTGCATAAAAGTTCAGAGCCACCGTGACCTTCACTTCCACCGAGAGAGACGTCCTGCACATCAGCTGCGGACGCAGATCTCGGTGAAGCAGCTGGCAGATCTCTGCAACCACCTCCCTTCTGAAGCGCAGCCTCTTAACACACTGCGCGGCAGTCATGGTGAGATAGGACACCTGCTGCCGGTATTCCCTGAGTGGGTAAGGCCTACGTTGCCGACGCCTGATGGCCCCTCTGCGTCTAGGCATGGCTGGCCCTCTCACACAGCGTCTGCGAGCCCTTCGCACATAATGCTGCAACTGAGGGTTGCCACCCCATACAGCCCCCATAATAAACTTGCAAACAGTGAAATCACAATGAATCAAATTTCCAAGCTCTGGCCAGAAGCCAAAAATACCTCTCCTATGTTGTCCCAAATCAGTAAGCTCTGTTCCTTGTTCTCTGTCCAGAAATCCAAAGCACTAAAGTCATTGCAGCAAAATGGCTGGGCTTTATAGGTCAGTGTAAGTGCCCTTTAATTAGCGCTCCCCGAGGCCTGCAGGGCCTCTGTTGCGTTCCACTTCACAGTTCTTAACAGCGCCACGCCCACATTGGGCGGGCGCCACTGAATTTCCGGTTTGGGGCGCACAAACAGCGTTGCACGACGAAATGACGTCATAAGCTGCGCGCGCAGCTGAGCGGGTGCAAACACTTTGCGCCGGCGCTAAATGACAACTGAAGTTGGGCGTAGGCGCAGTTCGTTCTGCGCCCGGGCGCTAAGTGCCTAGCGCTGGAAATCTACCCCTCTTATGGCGTTAACGGCTGGCGAACGCAGCTGAATTTCTAGGCCGTAAACCTTTAACAATTAGCAATATGTTGTCAAGCTACAAGCATTTGAAGTTCAGTTATCAAGATATCCTTTGGGTCAATCTGGAGCAACCTACGAAAATAAGGAATACTGTGAAATGCAGCAGGTGCAAGCGAAGTTACAGGCAACTAACTGTAGGACGTGAAGAAAATAGAAGGAACATGGCAGCTGCAGAACAAAATGTGCAAGACTGTCACAAGAAAAGGAGAAAAAAAATCACAAATGAAAAATAATGGCCCAGATTTTCCTGTCAAAACAACAATGGGGCTAAGGTGCTCTGTGTTATTTATACACAGGTGGCACAGCAACTTCAGGCGACGGTTGATGCGAGGTTAAGCACGGACATACAGAAGTTACTGTCCGAGATGCGTTGTTCTGCCATTAGCTTTGTGAAAGCGGTATTTCACTGTCTGGCTCACCATTGAAATGCATCGAGTGCCATGAAGTTCTTGTACTTGCGCGGTAGGTACGAACTAAACTCGCCACAGAAAGTTACAACTTGTCCATTTCAGTCTAAGGACCCTTTTTAATGGTGCGATAAGTGTTAATTACTGCCAAACAGCCTCTCTGGCACTGAAAATGAGCTTTTACAAGTGTGGAGTCTCATTCCTTCAGCTTTTAATTATTGGAGATTTAAAATTAAATTGAATTAATTTTTCTTTTAATTTTCCTTTCTGTCTCTTTTATTCTCTCACTCTTAATCCGATCTTTGTTCCACTCTTTTTATTTTGCTTTCTGTACCTGATTTGACATTCAATCCACTATTTAACTTTCACTTCCTGGTTCAGACTGTGCGCTGTTCATTTCACAATCCTACAATCTGATTGGTTAAGGAGATAAACAGTTGCTTTCCCTGTTCACACAGGGCTAGGATGCCCTGTAGAGGGTGTCGTGCCATTTCCATCTCTCACGTCGCCACGCCCGGGCGCTAGTTGCTTTGCGCCCCATTAGTGCCCTCTTAAGGCCTTAACGGGAGGCGCAAACCAACTGATTTTTTCCCCCAAAGATCTTTAAAGATGTTCACTTCCATCTAGAACGGCATTATGAACTCAGCTTGTTGACATGTTAACTTTGAAGCTGAGCCATACAGTCCTGGAGGGATTGATGGAGAGTGCAGGTTCTAGAGCGGTAGCTTCCATTGTTTACTATGGTCCTGCTGCAGCCTAAGCGGATCCCAGTCTGTGATCAGTGAGGTTGTGATTGGGGCAGTACAATAGGCCTATCGGCTGACGGGGCGGAAATAAAAAAAAAAGCCAGGGTTCTGATTCTTGATTGCTGTCCAGTGAGTCCTGAATGTTTTTTGGCATAGTCAGATGCCAGGTCAGGATTTGGATCAGACTCGGTTGTGACATCACTTAGGATGAAAAAACCAGTTCCTGGTCCTGTCTAGGGCACATGGGTGAAGGACTGGAATGGGGCAGCTCCAGTGGAACCGTACACTCAGGAAAGGAGAGAAAATTGTATTGGAAGAAAAAACAGAAAGAAAAATTACTCAAGTGGTAAAAAGCTGTGATAGCTTTCCTGACATTCCTGGAACACAAACAGATTGTCCAATAAAACTTTCACGATGCCGTGTAATGTGCAAATGATTCTTCTGTGACAGTCACGCCAGAGAGAATATTTCCTCTTCTCATCACAGAACTTGAAGCACAACAACAAAGCTCAACGTGGAGATAAAAGATGCGAACTGCTCAGAGAATCTTAAAGTAGGGCATTGTGTTAAAAAGCAAGGCAACTTCAAAACTGGTAACTTCTCAACATCTTGTGTACGTTGCATAAAAGGAGTGCGCCTCCTGTGGTGTTGCCTGCAGTGAGTTGGAGGTTAGGTTCAACGTTTGTGAGATGTGGAGAAGGAGTGAAGTAAGTATCATGTGGTGAAGTATTTCTTGATTGGCTTAAATCTCCCAGGAATCAATTGGAAAGGCGCGTCAGATTTTCTTTGCATTGCAGTCATAGTTTGACGCATACTATTTACAAAACTTTTAATACATCTTCCAACCCATTATTCATGAGCAGTCCGGGTTCTGGAATACTCCGTTCAATGTGTACCATGGTCCCACTGCAGCCTAATTGGGACAGTAGTTTGCCTATGGCCATAATGCAACACATTTATTGAAGCAATATATCCCTTGACAAACATGAGACGAAAAATATCACTCACTGTACTGATACTGAAAGATACTGGGATACTGGGCCTCACGGATGTATTTGCAATACTATTTATCTATAAAACTTGCAACAAAATTTATTTGCTGTTCATTCCCTGAAACTTATTTGTTTTTTACATTATAAAATATATTGCTCTACCTTCCACAGTGAATTTTCAGTATTTGCTGACGGTGTTTTCATTTCCTCTTCCTTCCTCAAAATCTTCCTCCTTTGTTACATGACTATTAAAGGTTTGTTATTTCCTTCTCTTCTTTCTCATGGGGAATTGTTCTTCCTTGATCTTCTTCTTATCGTGTCCACGGACAGTCTATACATAGCCCAGCCAGAACTGGACACATTTTTGCACCTTGTTGTTGGATTCGGCAAGATCTGCAACAGTGCAGGGTTCCTCTAACGATGGACATTGCAGGAGATGTTGCATAGTCTGTGCCTCAGTTCCACATTCACAAGTTGTCGGGCTGGTTGAATATCCCCATTTGCTTAGTGACACCTTTGAGCAACCTACACCGGTTCTAAGTCTGTTAAGGCACTTCCAGATTGCCCAGTTGCAATTAGCTCCTGGGGGAAGGCTTTCATCAGGTAAAATTTCCATCGCTGGGGGTTGTTCAAGACTGGCGAGCCGGTCTTTCCACAAGGCGATGCGGGCTTCAGATGAGGTTGATTGTAATGGAACAACACTGTTCATGAAGCTCTTCCTTGACTTTAGGCGGCTGGGTGTAGGTGTATGACAATGCAGAGGGTGCCTCTCATCTGATGTTTGATGGAGTCGCTCTTTCTTGCTGGCGACTGTTCTTCTTATATCAGGGGGAGCGATACCCGCCAGGATATATAGGCTGTTGGTGTTTGTTTGTTTTAAGCAACCTGTGATAAATCGGCAGCTTGCATTCAGAATGGCATCCATCTTCTTGGCATGAGTAGACCTTTCCCATGCAGGGCAGGCGTATTCGGCAGTGGAATAGCAAAGAGCAAGTGCACTGATTTACAATGTTTTCTTCCTTGGTGCCACTGACAGATCTCTTATTGCCAGCACCTTGAGTCGGTTACAATTCACCATGGTCTCGACCTGGCTGACTAACTCTGGTTGTGCTGACGTCAAGACCTGAAACATTAACTCTGTTTCTCTCTCCACGGATGCTGCCTGGCCTGCTGAGTGCTTCCAGCATTTCCTGTTGTTATTTCACCTCGTAAACAATCTCTGGGTAGGACAAAGACATTCGTTCCCCTCAGTACCTTCAGCTCAGAAGTTTTATCGAAACTTTATACAACATTGAAAGAAATTGAAGCTGGTGGTTTATCTGACTGGCCCATTCCCTGACAGCACATTTTCAAGAACAAGTGAGTGGGGGTCCTAGGATGAAAACCAGGCGCCAAGTCGTCTTACGTTGCTCCAGACTTTCTGGGCTTTTCACGTAGGGAGTGCGCTGGAGTTATAGCGATATGGTGTGGGTGGTGGCGGGGGGGGGGTATTTCCTCAGGACTTCTCTGGCTCCTCCACTGTAACTTCGAAGGAAACCTTGTTAACGCGCAATGATTTCCATCGAAAGTTCGGGCAGCGGAGCGGTGGAAAGCCCTGAGGAATGTTCACCCTCGTGGATAATTGACTGAGTATGAGCTGTCTGCATCACAATACCAAAAAGCAGAGAAGTTATGTTAAACTTGTATAGAACCTTAGTTTGACCACACTTAGAGTATTGTGCATAGCTCTGATTCTCCATATTACAAAAAGGATATAGAGGCACTGGAGAGGGTGCAAAACAGATTTATAAGGATGATACCAGAACTGCAAGGTTATAACTATCAGGGAAGACTGAACAGGCTGTGGTTCTTTTCTCTAGAAAAGAGAAGGCTGAGGGGTGACCTGATAGGGTCAGCTGTGGCTCACTGGGTAACACACTCGCCTCTGAGTCAGAAGGTTGTGGGTTCATAGTCCCCCTCCAGGGACTGGAGCACATAAAAATCAAGGCTGACACTCCAGTGCAGTGCTGAGGGAGTGCTGCGCTTTCGGAGGTGCTGGCTTTCAGTTGAGACGTTAAACCGAGGCCCCGTCTGCTCTCTCAGGTGGACGTAAAAGATCCCATGGCACTATTTTGAAGAAGAGCAGGGGAGTTATCCCCAGTGTTCTGACCAATATTTATCCCTCAATCAACATAACAACAGTTTATCTGGTCAATATCACATTGCTGTTTGTGGGAGCTTGCTGTGCGCAAATTGGCTGCCGTGTTTCCCACATTACAACAGTGACTACACTTCAAGAAGTACTTCATTGGCTGTAAAGCGCTTTGAGACGTCCGGTGGTTGTGAAAGGCGCTATATAAATGTAAGTCTTTCTTTTTTCTCTTTTTCTTTAAAATTATGAAGGGGTTCGATAGGGCAGATGAAGGGAGGATGTTTCCACTTGTGGGGAGTCCAAAACTAGGGATCATAAATATAGGATATTCACTAATAAACCCAATAGGGAATTCAGGAGAAACTTCTTTACCCAGAGAGTGGTTAGAATGTGGAACTCGCTACCACCAGGAGCAGTTGCGGCAAGTAGCATAGATGTATTTAAAGGGAAGTTAGATAAATACATGAGGAAGAAAGGAATAGAAGGATATGGTGATAGGGTGAGATGAAGTAGGATGGGAGGAGGCTCGTGTGCATAGAGCAGTTTGGCCAAATGTTCTGTTTCTGTGGTGTAAATTCTATGTAAAAGTTCTGCAGGCCACATAAACTGCTTCTTTCTTCCTGTTTTCAAACTCGTCAGTGTTGTAGCCGAGAAAGAAACTCCCAGACAGCTGGTATTGTCCTTATGTTACTGTACACAATGCAGGAGTACAAACTGGGACTGGAGAAATAGTGAGTTTACTGTCATAAGCGATTCTCCCCATTCTCCCGTGTCATTAATCTTCCCCATGCTGCCACAGACACAGTCAATGTGGTTGCCCTCTGGGCCGCTTTTATTACACTTCACAGAGACTTCTATCTCCTCAAGACAATTCCTTTTTAATTTCTACAGTCTCCTCGTAATCTCTTGGGTTATTTCTGAGAGGTTTTGCCGGTTCCCTGGGCCCGCACCTGCCATCTGTTTTCATCAAACTATACCAGTTCCATGGGCAACTAATTGGTCATCTCTGTTCCACACATTTAAGGTTTATATCCTCTGCAGCGCACAGCATATAAAATAAAAGCCTCAGAGGGCTCCAAGTCTGGTGTTCAATCCGAAGCATTTTGTTGACTGTACAGACCATTTGACTTCACTTTCTCTTTCAGGTTATGGTGCTACCGGAACCTAACCTTGGAATTAAAACGTCATAAAGAAAGACTTGCATTTCTATAGCACCTTTCACGACCTCAGGACAGACCAAAACACTTTACAGCTATAAAATACTTTTGAAGTGTAGCCACTGTTGTAATGTAGGGAACGCAGCAGCCAAATTTGCACACCGCAAGATCCTACAGTAACGCAATAGTGACCAGATAACCTATTTTAATGATGTTGGTTGAGGGATAAATATTGTCCAAAGCACTCCCTTGCTCTTCTTCAATATAGAGCCATGGGATCTTTTATGTCCACCTGAGAGGGCAGACAGGGCTTTGGTTTACTGTCTCATCTGAATGATCACAATTCTGAAAGTGCAAGACTCCCTTAAAAGTAGAAGGAAAATAATCATTGACTAGACTTATTTTATTATTGTCAGCTAAATTGAAATTAGGATTAAATTTGTTAGGGTGAATAAACTAGAATGATCTTGATTCATTGGTCAGCTTGATCATTATGTCCTCTCCCTCATCAACATTATCCTCCTCGGCATCATCATTCTCATAATCCACGAAGAAGAATTTCCTTCTCCCCTGCTCCTGAAGGTAAGCATGCAGGTGCGGCAGGCGGTTAAGAAGGCAAACGGTATGTTGGCCTTCGTAGCGAGAGGGTTTGAGTACAGGAACAAGGATGTCTTGCTGCAGTTGTACAGGGCCTTGGTGAGACCACACCTTGAGCATTGTGTGCAGTTTTGTTCACCTTATCTGAGGAAGAATGTTCTTGCCATGGAGGGAGTGCAGCAAAGATTCACCAGACTGATACCTGGGATGGCAGGAATGACGTATGAGGAGAGATTGGGTCGATTGGGCTTATACTCGCTGGAGTTTAGAAGAATGAGAGGGGATCTCATTGAAACTTATAAAATTCTAACAGTACTAGACAGACTAGATGCAGGAAGGATGTTCCTGATGGTGGGGGAGTCCAGAACCAGGGGTCACAGTCTAAAGATAAGGGGTAAGCCATTTAGGACTGAGATGAGGAGGAATTTCTTCACCCAGAGAGTGGTGAACCTGTGGAATTCTCTATCACAAAAGGCAGTTGAGGCCAATTCATTAAATATATTCAAGAAGGAGTTGGATATATTTCTTAAGGCTAAAGGGATCAAGGGATATGGAGAGAAGGCAGGACAGGGTACTGAATTTGGATGATCAGCCATGATCTCATTGAATGGTGGAGCAGGCTCGAGGGGCCGAATGGCCTACTCCTGCTCCTATCTTCTATGTTTCTATGTTTCATCTTTTCATTGTTTACCCCCTGTTGCTGTGATGGATGGTGCAAGCTAAGAATGGGTGCGCACACCCACTTGCAATAAAGGAGACAGGGAAATATCACGGTGAGTATGCAGTTGTACTCCCACTAACCTTTTGCCAGCACTGTGCAACTGGCCCCACCCTGTTCATGGCCGTAATAGAATGCCTATCCATCAGCTCCATGGCCTATTGGTTGAAGGGGTGAGGTCGTTGATGTTGGGGGTGCCCAATATTGGGGATGCCTCTTGCCTCTCGCTGGCATTGTGCACAAGTTTCTCCTCCAACAAGACTGAGTGAATTAGGTGAAGGCTAACAATTGAGGGGTGTCTCTCAGGTCGAATGGCACTGATATAAGAGATCTAGTGGTATCACCCTATTAAAGTGGAGGAAGGGTTTTTATGGTTCTGCATGCAAATAGGTACTGTTACCATAGAAACATAGAAAAAAGAATAGGAGCAGGAGCAGGCCATTCGGCCCTTCGAGCCTGCTCCGCCATTCAATATGATCATGGCTGATCCTCTATCTCAATACCATATTCCCGCTCTCTCCCCATACCCCTTGATGCCTTTTGTGTCTAGAAATCTATCTATCTCCTTCTTAAATATATTCAGTGACTTGGCCACCACAGCCTTTTGTGGTAGAGAGTTCCACATGTTCACCATCCTCTGATTGAAGAAATTTCTCCTCATCTCAGTCCTAAATGTTAAGAAAGATGAGGGCACATATAAGATGCCAAGTTCTTATCCTCCTTAACCAAAGTGCACTGTGAAGGGTTAGTTGTACAGCTCTTAATTTAAGCAGGTATAGAGCACATTGGGTACCCAGGGAGAAAGAGGAACAATGGTTGGTATGTTACCTTGTCTGTCCTGCTCAGGTCATTGAACTTCTTGCAGGACGTCTCTGTAGTGGGGGCTGAGATATTTGCCACCTCCCCTAATATGGCACAAGAGATTTTTTTTGCAGCTTCCTCCAGTGGGGACCCAGCAGTCTGTCTCTCCTCTGCTCAATCCCCTCGAGGAAAGGTTTGGAGATCGATCTGACTGAAGTTGTGAGCTCTTCCTTTGATCCTTCTTGCAATGCTCTTGTCCCTTCTTTGTCTGTCTGTGCCGAATCCTCCAGTGGAAGACATTCTTGAAAAGAGGGGGAAAAATCACATGTGAGCATCCAGTACATCTACCTGCCGGTGAACGCAGTGATCCAAGCACTTCCCTACTTACCTGCTGCTGCAGTCTTTATCCGAACATGGCTTCGTAAAGGCCGCAGCCTCATTTCCAAGCAGTCTCCAGCAAACTGCACCAATTCTACACTGGATTTGCGCTGGAAAACAGCCAATAGATATTGAAAAGAGGCGGCCCAGAAAATCTGGGCAAAGTCGGATCTACAGGGCATCAGTGGGTACAACGGAAGACTCGTTGGCTCAAACCTGGTGCATTTCAACCACGTGCAAGTTGTGGGTCCTGTGCTGTTGTTTTACTGACTTAACTCATCTGGTGCAATTGTTCTTGTGAGCTTGATTCGAAATCTCTTTATTGTTGAAAAGCATGCCTTTTTGTATCATATCAGTTCAGCAATAAAATGCGTTTGCTGATAAAAATATGTGACAATCGGTCATGTGGCAGATCATCATTTTGAACAGTAGTGCATACATATTCATGAAAAAATGCATTTGGGCATTTGGTGCAGGAACTCGCTGCTACACATATTTTATTTACCAAAGTGAGTCCTTCAATAACTCTTCAAAAGTCAGCACTGTTCTCCCTCTCCTTACTCTTATTATTGTAGAATATTTATGACCGTGTCAGAATGCAACCCCCCAGAGCCTTGCGGCTCATTTAGAATTCTGCGCATTCCCAAATTTGTACAGGAAGTAATATGAAAAATCACGTCAGCTTTTTAAAACTGACATCCAGATTACTTCTATCTCTTGTGTGCTTGCGTGTCCCTGCATTTTAGTGTGTGTGGAAAACAAGACCTCCATTATTCACAAATCTTTGACATGGCGGTTGCAACTGCTTTGTGCTACTAAATCATTACGATGTGTTCACGCCTTATTTTAGACCCCAGTGGCACAGTTGGTAAATGCACTGCCTCGTGCAGCACCAGACAGACCGATGAAATCCCGATCTCAATCCCAATCTGTGCTGAGTTAACAGATCGCAGCTGGAGTGATTTTGTGGACCCTACAACTTAAGGCAAGGGAGAGAAAAAAATCAGCTGTTTTTTCGATCCAGGTGCATTTTAGGTGAGGACAGGTACAAGGTACTTAAGTGGATCATTCTCAATCTCTCTCCCTCCCTTCCTTCCCCCTCTTAAAGGTCTATTTCTGATCTTGTTTATCTCTGTCTCTCACTCCCCCCACCATCCAAACAGTGCTCTCTCTCCTCCCTTCAACTGGGCCTTTAAGAAGGTCTCTCTCCTTCTCCCCTATCAAAGTTTTCCACTCTTGCACTTCCTTTTCCCTCCCAGAAAGGCCCTCTCATTGTCCCTTCCCTTCCTGTCCTTGTTTTCTTCATCCCACAAGCCACAGCATAGCTGAAATAAATAAAGTCAGAAGTCTTTTCATTGAACAATGGAGCTGTGAGCATATCGTGGTGGGTGTTGGTTATAGTAATAGAGAAGCATCTTGCTGTTCCCATGTCTCTTTATTTTGGGGCCTGTTACATGGGCCTTCTATTGTGAAGAGTGAGCTGGTCTGGTGGGGATCATAAAGTATGGTCGAGAAAATGTACTCAGAGGCTAGGATGTTGAGGGGCTTGGTGGGGTGTGTGTGCTGTTTGTGGGGTGAGGGGAGAAAGTTGTTAATGACTTACTCTATAAATTTTACGTGTTATATCATCATAGAATCATACAACACAGAATGAGGCCTTTCGGCCCATCGTGCCTATGACGGCTCTCTGAAAGAGCTATCCAATTAGTCCCACTCCCCTGCTCTTTCCCCATAGCCCTGCAAATGTTTCCTTTTTAAGTATATATCCAATTAGGTGATACATTTTATTTTCAGAGGCAGACAGTGGAGTGAGTGTGGAACTATTACGGTGTCGGTATCTCAGAGAGTAATTTTTGTCAGGAAATGGCTGGTTAGAATTTTGTGGGGAAAAATGCAACAGTGTGAATTTATTTTTTGCGGGATTGTGGTTGGATAGAAAGGTTTTACACGATATGATTGATGAACAACAAATGTAGAAAATAATCAATTGGAAAAGAGAAAAACACAAAGATTTAAAGAGGAGGAAGAAAAATAAACTGCCGCGCTCAACATGGATGACAGACATCGGAGATTTTATTCTAAAGACGCATAATTGTAACTACTAGCTAAATGCACCCTTGATTTCTCAAGGTTCTTAGCGTTTTGGTGACATGTGCATGTAACAATGTGGGCCAGGAGAAAGGGAACAAAATCATCTGATTAGTTGCTCAATTTGTAGCAACACTGGAGCCCGCCAAACGTTGAGGTGAATATAGTTTGGTTTGTGGCAGAGGTTGAATGAAGATCGCCATATTTGAACCGTTTTAGACCAAAATAATTCTGTTCCCCTTTTTGAAAGCTTTGACGGTTTGAAATAACTGGAAAGTTAGATTGGCTGTTGGTAGTCCTGAGGTGAGGTAGCATAGTGGTTATGTTACTGGTACTAGTTAATCCAGTAGAGTTAGACTAATGATCATTCCAGTAGATATGAGTTCAAATCCCACCACGGCAGGTGGGGAATTTAAATTCAGTTAATTAAATAAATCTGGAATAAAAAGCTAATGTCAGTAATAATGACTGTGTAACAAGCAATTGACATAAAAACCCATCTGGGTTCACTGATTTATTTTAGGGAAAGAATTCTGCCGTCCTTACCCGGCCTGGCCTACATATGACTCCAGACCCACAGCAATGTGGTTGACTCTTAACGGTCCCCTGAAATGGCCTAGCAAGACATTCAGTTGTACCAAAACACCGTTACAAAGAAGTATCATGGACTGCAGCGGTTCAAGGAGATGGCTCTCCACCACCTTCTCGAGAGCAATTAGGGATGGACAATAAATGATGGCCTTGCCAGCAATGCCCACATCCTGTGAACAAATTTTTAAAAAGTTAATATGTGAATGGGTTACCTTTGATCTGCAACATTTTGTTCTTATTTTGAATATTGAACATGAACTTCATCGTTATCTGAAATAGAGGTGCCTATTGAAGCATAGTCCCCCTCCCCCCAAAACTGTACTAACGCAGAACTAAAAATCATTACAGAGTAAACAACCAATGACGTAATTTGATCTTGCAATACAAGAAGCTGAATGGTGCTACCCAAATTCAGGGTTTGAGTAAAAACACAGTGTGCTAAGTGATGGCAGCCAGGGGACTCTGGTTTGTAATGAAGAGAATTGACTTTTTAAAATTTGTTTATGGGATGTGGGCATTGCTGGCAAGGCCAGCATTTATTGCCCATCCCTAGTTGCTCTTGAGAAGGTGGTGGTGAGCCACCTTCTTGAACCGCTGCAGTCCGTGTGGTGAAGGTACTCCCACAGTGCTGTTAGGGGGGGGAGTTTCAGGATTTTGACCCAGCGACGATGAAGGATCAATGATATACTTCTAAGTTAGGATTGTGTGTGACTTGGAGGGGAACTTGGAGGTGGTGGTGTTCCCATGCGCCTGCTGCCCTTGTCCTTCTAGATGGAAGAGGTCGCGGGTTTGTGAGGTGCTGCCGAAGAAGCCTTGGTGAGTTGCTGCAGTGCATCTTGTAGATGCTACGCACTGCAGCCACGGTATGCTGGTGGTGGAGGGAGTGAATGTTTAAGGTGGTGGAAAGGATGCCAATCAAGCGGGCTGCTTCGCCCTGGATGGTGTCGAGCTTCTTGAGTGTTGTTGGAGCTGCACTTATCCAGGCAAGTGGAGAGTATTCTGTAGTGTATGTGCTTTAAGTCAGAACTACTTTTTACAGCTCCTGTATACTGTAGTACCGGCAGTGACCACACCGGGATATAAGCTGTGCGCATGCCTCTGTACCCCAGTCTAGAGATTACCCTCCTCCAGTAAAGACCCGTTATTTGTTTATGTACAGCATCCGTGTAATTATTTATCCACTGAACCATGGATCTAACAGTGGCGACGAGTGTTGATGCGAATCTAGCTGCAACATTAAAACATTTTTTTTTAAAGTAGCCGAGTCCAGGAACACGGACGTCGACCGCGAGCAACCGCCCAGCAGTCAGGCAGAGATCCAACTTCGCTGGGGAGGCTGTGGAGAGCCGGGCTTGGTTCCCCAGCCACAACGAGCAGTAAGAGACTGACGACAGGCCCAGAGCAGACCCTTCCTGAGCAGCGGCGGCTGGAGCCGACCGACGGCAGAGAGAGAGAGCCGGGCAGCGTCGATGGGGTAAGAAAGAGGGTGAAGAGAGCAGGGCGCAGCCGGGGTTTGATCACCGAGCGGCGTCGAGGAAAAATCCTGCAAACCGGAGAGAGGGTAAGAAACAGCCGGGTTCTAGACTGAGCGACGTCGACAAATATCAAGAGAAGAACATGCAGAGCACAGCCAGTGATCACGGGCTGATCAGGGTCCGCGGGGCGAAGCAAGGGGAGATGCCATTGCGCCGCGGAGAAGCAGGGAGAGCGCGGGAGATGCCATTGAGTTGCGGAGAAGCAGGGAGAGCGCAGGAGGCACCATTGAGCTGTGGAGAAGAAGGAAGAGCGCGGGAGACGCCATTTTGCGAAGCCGCAGCGGAGAAGACGGGCGAGCGCGGGAAGGAAGGAAAGCGCGGGAGACACCATTTTGTGCCAGCGGAGAAGAAGGGGAAGCACGGGAGGCGCCATTGGTGATAGTTAATGCACAACCAAGGATGCCGAAGAGTGGCAGTATCTCTACGTTCGACAATAAAGTCGAAGATTGGGCGACATATATGGAACGTATTGAGGTGTACTGCAGGGCGAATGAAGTGCCAGATGCTAATAAAGCACTGGTTCTGTTAAATTCCATGGGTGCAAAAACTTATGGGTTACTGCAAAATCTAATAACCCCAGAGAAGCCGGTAAACAAGAATTTTGAAAGCATAGTAGAAACCCTACAGGACCACTTAAACCCCACACCGCTGCTGATAGCAGAACCATTTAAGTTCCGTAAAAGGAACCAACACAAAGACAAAAGCAATGCTGAGTACCTAACGGAACTGCGCAAGCTATCGAAATACTACCAGTTTGGAGCGGGACTAGCAGACACGTTAAGGGACAAGTTTGTGTGTGGGCTACAAAGTGAAGGAACCCAGAAACGGCTTCTATCAGAAAAGGACCTTACGCTGGACAAAGCTTTCAGTATGGCAGTATCACACTAAGCATCTGCAAGGGGCGCTGCAGAGATACAACGGAGACCGCAAGAATATGGCACCAACGAAATGACCTATGGAACAGGGAAGTGCTATCGCTGCGGCAGAACAACACATGACCAGAAAGATTGTTGGTTCAAGGACCAAGTGTGCAGACAGTGTGGGAAAGCAGGACACATAGCAAGAGTCTGCAGGTCTGGGAAGAAAACCAACAGTCAGAAATCTCCACAGGAGAAGTACAAAAAGGTACACCAGGTGATGGACAGTGGTTCAGATGAACAGAAAAGTGACACAGACTCCGGTAGCAAGGAGCTGGGTTGTCTGAAACTACATAATGTAACCGAAATGGAGTATCACCAGGCTATCTGGGTTGCACTCAAGATAGACGGAGTCCAAGTGGAAATAGAATTGGACACAGGGTCAGCTCTAACAGCCATAAATCAAAGAGACTACAAGCGGCTATTTTCACACATACCCTTGAAAGCTACAGAGATTGTCTTGAAGACGTATACGGGGCAAACAGTCTACCCCAAAGGAAAAATAAGGGTGAAAGTGACATATAAAGGTCAGGAAATACCTAAAATGGATATATAAGTATTGCCAAATGGAGGACCACCACTGCTAGGACGTGAATGGATCCGGAAGATACATTTAGATTAGCATTCCGTACAGGCACTGAAGGTGGAGGCCAAAAAGGATGACGACGTCACACCTGGATGACCGTCAAAAATGCTAACTGATGCAAAAGAAGTGTTCCAGGAGGGACTAGGAACACTAAAAGGAATAACAGCGACAATTAAAATAGAGGATAATGCAAGCCCAAAGTTTTTGAAGGCCAGACCAGTGCCTGATGTGATCAGACCAGCGGTTGAAGCAGAGCTGGAAGGGTTGGAACATTCAGGAGTACTGTCCAAAGTGGACTGGAGTGAGTGGGCTACACCCATCGTTCCTGTAATGAAGAGGTCGTTGAGTAATACGCCTGGGGAACCAAAGAAGGTCCGCATCTGTGGTGATTTTAAGGTGACAGTGAACCCAGTCCTTCACACGGTGCAATATCCGCTTCCACGAATTGAGGATATTTTCGCCTCGCTATCTGGTGGTAAACGCTTCACCAAAATTGAACTAGCCCAGGCGTACTTGCAAATGGAGGTAGAAGAAGCTTTGAAACATTCGAAGCTCTGGCTATCTGGCAAAGGGCGATGGATCAGGTCCTGCAAGGGATTCCAGGGGCCCAGTGTTATTTGGACGACATCTTGGTCACGGGCAAAAATGACGGTGATCACCTCGCTAACTTGGAGAAGGTGCTCGCCAGATTAAAGGAATATGGGCTACGAGCTAATCGCCACAAGTGCGAGTTTTTTCAGAAACAGATCTCGTATTGCGGCCACGTCATCAATGAAGAGGAGTTACATAAGTCCCCTGACAAGATAGAGGCAGTAGTCAAGGCTCCAGCACCGGAAAATGTGTCACAACTGAGGTCATTCCTCAGGCTGGTAAACTATTACCACAAGTTCTTACCAAATTTGTCTACGGTATTACACCCGCTGAACACCCTACTGCAAACAGGGGTACCATGGAAGTGGGATGACGAACGTAGATGAGCTTTCCAGAAGTGTAAAGAATTGATCACATCAAAAGAGGTGTTGGCCCATTTCAACCCAGCACTACCAATTCGTTTGGCATGTGATGCATCACCCTACGGCATTGGAGCGGTGCTGTCGCACCAATTCCCAGACGGGTTGGAGAGGCCAGTAGCCTTTGCGTCTCGGTCACTAACCTCAGCCGAGCGCAACTACGCCCAGATTGACAGGGAGGCCCTCAGCCTAGTATGGGGAGTAAAAAAATTCAACCACTATCTGCATGGACAGAAGTTCACCTTGCTGACTGACCACCAACCACTTGTCTCCATCTTTAATCCTAAGAAGGGCGTGCCAGTAATGACTGCACAGCGGTTACAAAGATGGTCCCTGTTTCTAGGGGCGAATCAATATGAAATAGAATATAAAGACACGAGACAGCATGGGAACGCTGATGGGCTATCGCGCCTGCCACTGCCTACTGTGGAGGAAGCACCAGCAGTGGACCCTATCGAGATATTTTATTCGTCGATAATTGAACGATTGCCAGTAACAAACGCGGATATAGAGAAGGAGACCCGCAATGATCCGACGCTGTCACGGGTATATGAATTGACGGTGAGGGGATGGCCAGCACATGGCGACTCACTGTTGCCAGCATTCTCATCCAGAAGAGAACAGCTGTCAGTATGCCAGGGGACAGTGATGTGTGGATGCAGAGTGGTGATTCCACCCAAGTTAATGGAGAGAGTGCTAAAGGAGCTACATGAAGGTCATCTGGGTGGAGTGAAAATGAAAACCTAGCTAGGGCTTATGTGTGGTGGCCGGGAATCGATCAACAAATTGAAGACCTAACTAAGAGCTGCTTAGGATGCCAGAAGGTCCAAAATGCACCACCACATGTATTATGTCCGTGTGTAATTGAGACACGGACTGCAGGAGTTGGTTAAAACAGGTCTTTACTGAGTGGAGACAAACTGGAACTAACTATGCAAAGTTACTACACAGGCTTATATGCAGGGGTGGTCACTACTGGTACTGCAGTATACAGGGGCTGCAGAATATAGTTCCTTCTGCAAAGTACATACACTACAATTCCTCCCCTTTTAGCTAAACAGTACATAACATTCTATTAATAATTAAATAACATATTTACAATTACAGTTGTCATATACATTAGCTGAAGTTAAACAATTATAAGTTCAGTCTTTGAGGAGGCTTCCTGATTCTGTCTGGATAACGCCTCTTTGGGGTATCAGGTTCTTCTGGCAGAGTTGATTCGGAATCAACGTCGTTGTTGGGTTCGTCTGCTTCCAATATTCCCGATTCTGAGGTAAATGCAATTGGTACTTCGGTTTCATCACCAGGTGTATCGGGTCGTGGTGTGGAATTTACGTTTTCCAGTGACTCTAGAATCTGGTCAGCATGGCGTCTTACAATGCTCTCTCCAACGTCCACGGTATACATTACAGGTCCTTGCCGTGTACAGATCGTTCCTGGCTGCCATTTCTCTGTGCGGTAATCCCGGGCCAAATCTGGTTGAGCTATCTTAAAACTCCTGGTCGGCCTTTCATTCATATTCTGAAACTGCCTGCTCTCCACATCTCTTCTGATGTTTGGCTTAACCAAATCCAAGCGGCATCGTAGTCTTCGATTGAAGAACATCATGGCTGGAGTTTGGTTGGTAACCGCATGTGTCGCATTCCGGGAGGCAAACAAGAAGTTATCCACCTTGTGTTGTAGGGGTATGTCTTCATTACACATTGCCTTGATAGCCTTCTTGAATGTTTGAACGAACCTCTCAGCCAATCCATTGGTGGCTGGATGATATGGGGCAGATGTGTAATGCTTAACACCGTTGTTCTTTAAGAACCTCCAGAACTCTTCAGACACAAACTGTGGTCCATTGTCGGAGCAAATCTGTTCAGGCAGCCCATTCCTGGCGAATATGGTTCGTAAGACTGTGATAGTTTTTTCTGTGGTGGTTGAGGACATTTTTATTACCTCTGGCCACTTTGAATGTGCATCCACCGCAATTAAAAACATCGAGTCCATAAATGGACCAGCAAAATCAATGTGCACCCTTTGCCATGGAGATGAGGGCCACTCCCATGGATGTAGAGGGGCTTGTGGTGGGGCGTTTTGGACCTTCTGGCATCCTGTACAGCTCTTGGTCATCTCTTTGATTTCTCTATCGATTCCCGGCCACCACACAAACGCTCTGGCTAAGTTCTTCATTTTTACCCCTCCCAGATGACCCTCATGAAGCTCATTGAGCACTCTATCCTTCAATTTGGGTGGAATTACTACTCTGGATCCACACATCAAGGTTCCTCTGCACACTGACAGCTGTTCTCTTCTCGGCAAGAATGCTGGCAACAGTGGTTCGCCATGTGCTGGCCATCCCTTCACCGTTAAATCATAGACCCAAGAGAGTGTCGGGTCATTTTGTGTTTCTTTTTCTATGTTTGCATTCGTCACAGGTAGACATTCGACTATGGTCGAGTGGAATATCTCCACTTGATCCACTGCAGGTGCTTCTTCCACCGTCGGCAACGGTGGGCGCGACAATCCATCAGCATTCCCATGCTGTTTCGTTCCTTTGTACTCGATTTCATATTGGTGTGCCCCTAGGAAAAGGGACCAACTCTGTAGCCATTGTGCTGTCATTATCGGGACGCCCTTCTGAGGGTTGAAAATGGAGACGAGAGGTTGATGATCAGTTAGGAGAGTAAATTTCTGACCGTGCAGGTAGTGATTGAACTTCTTCACCCCCCACACCAGGCTGAGGGCCTCTCTGTCAATCTGGGCGTAGTTACGCTCGGCTGAAGTTAACGAGCGTGACGCAAAAGCTATCGGCCTCTCTGAATCATCAAGGAATTTATGTGACATTACCGCTCCAATGCCGTAGGGAGACGCATCACACGCCAGTCTTATCGGTAGTGATGGGTTGTAGTGAGCCAATACTTCTCTTGAAGTGATTAGGTCTTTACTCTTCTGAAAGGCCCGCTTACATTCATCGCTCCATTTCCATGCTACTCCAGTTTGTAGCAGGGCGCTCAGTGGGTGCAGAATTGTGGACAAATTCGGCAAAAACTTATGGTAGTAATTTACCAATCCGAGGAATGACCTCAGTTGCGACACAGTTTCAGGCGCTGGAGCCTTAACTACCGCTTCAATTTTGTCAGGGGACTTATGTAACCCCTCTTCATCAATCACGTGGCCACAATACGATATATGTTTCTTAAAAAACTCGCTCTTGGGGCGATTGGCTCGTAGCCCATGTGCTCTTAGTCTAGTGAGCACCTGCTCTAGGTTGGCCAGGTGTTCACTGTCATCTTCACCTGTCACTAGGATGTCGTCCAAGTAACACTGAGTCCCCGGAATCCCTTGCAGGACTTGTTCCATCGCTCTTTGTCATATCGCCGGAGCTGATGCTACTCCGAATACCAGTCGATTATACTGGTAAAGACCTTTGTGAGTGTTTATCATGAGATACTTCCTAGAGGATTCTTCAACCTCCATCTGCAAATATGCTTGTGCTAGGTCAATTTTTGTAAAACGCTTCCCTCCAGATAGTGAGGTGAAAATATCTTCTATCCTCGGGAGAGGATATTGTACTGTGTGAAGGACTGGGTTCACCGTCACCTTGAAGTCCCCACAGATGCAAACCTTCCTTGGCTCCTCAGACTTATTGTTTAACGTTTTCTTCATGACAGGAACGATGGGTGTCGCCCACTCGCTCCAGTCGACCTTAGATAACACGCCTGTATTCTTCAGATTCTCCAGCTCTGCCTCGACGGCTGGGCGAATTGCATATGGTACCGGTCTTGCTTTGAAAAACTTGGGAATTGCATTCTCTTCTATTTTTATCGAGGCGGTTACGCCTTTAAGAGTTCCCAGTTCTTGTTGAAATACCTCTTTGGCGTTAGCTAAGATTTTTAACAATCATCCAGGTGTGACGTCGTCATCCTTTTTACCAGCCACCGTCAGTGCCTGAATGGAGTGCCAGTCTAAACTTATCTTTCTGATCCATTCACGTCCCAATAACTTGCAGTATGTACAGATACAATTTCTGTTTTTCCTTGCCGTTGTATTCGACAGGCACCCTTATTTTCCCTCTGGGGTATACTTTTTGCCCCGTATATGTCTTCAAGACAATGGATGTCTCTTTCAAGGCTATGTGTGAGAATAGCCGCTCGTCGTCTCGTCGATTCATGATGGTCAGGGCTGATCCTGTATCCAATTCCATTTTGACTTGGGACCCTGCTATCATGAGGGTGACCCAAATGGTTCGGTGATCCTCTTTTGCGATTACGTTGTGAAGTTTGAGACAGCTTAGTCCCTTGTTCCCGGATTCACTATCGCTCATCTGGTCTTCGGAACTACTGTCCATCATCTTTTGTACTTTCCTGTACTGTTCCTTAGTAGCCTTTTTGTTGTCGTTAGTCTTCTTCCCAGACCTGCAAACTCGTGCAATGTGCCCCATCTTTCCACATTGCCTGCATATTTTGTCCTTGGACCAGCAGTCCTTCTGGTCATGGGTTGTTCTGCCGCAGCGATAACATTTTTCAAATCCCCGTGTCATTTCGTGGGTGCCGTATTCCTGTGGCTTTTGCTGTATTTCCGCAGCTCCCCTTGCTGCTGCTTCGTACGATATTGCCATGCTGAAAGCCTTATCTAGCGTCAGCTCTTACTCTGACAGCAACCTCTTCTGGGTTCCTTCACTCAGGAGTCCACAGACAAATTTGTCCCGTAGAGTATCTGTCAGTCCTGTTCTGAACTGGCAGTGCTTTGATAGCTTGCGTAGTTCCGTAAGATAATCAGCGTTGCTCTCATCTTTATGCTGATTTCTCCTGTGGAATTTAAATCTTTCTGCTATCAGCAGCGGTGTAGGATTTAGGTGTTCCTGTAGGATATCAACAATTTCATTAAAACTCTTCGCCATCGGTTTGGCTGGAGTAATCAGGTTCCGCAATAGGCCGTACGTTCTTGCACCCAGTAAGTTTAGTAGTACCGATGCCTTTTTCTCATCGGCTACTTCGTTTGCCTCGCAATATACTTCGACTCTTTCCACATACGTGGTCCAGTTTTCTATTGCATTATCGAAGGCAGTGATATTGCCAGTCTTCGGTATCTTGGAAATCTAAGATGGCGCCTCCCGCGCTTTGCCTTCTTCCCCGATTTAACAAAATGGTGCCTCCCATGCTTGCCGTCTTCTCCGCTGCTGCTAGCGCTTTTGCTGGCGTTTTATGCCTTGATGGCAACGACCTATGGTCTTCGCGCACTTCCCCCCGCACTGCTGCTAACACCGCTCTCCGCAGTTCCCGTGGCAAACTGCAGCTCCTCGCGGCTTTCTGCGCTTCTAATTTCTTTTATTTCCCCGTCATCGGAGCAACCCTACGGGACACTTTCCTCCCTCTTCTCGGGTCTGTACGCTGCCTGGCTTCGTAGCACCGGCCGCGCCCTGTGTGCTCCACCCTCTCTCTCTCTCTCCTCTCCCTGGCAACGCTGCTTGGCCCCGTTGAAAAGCCACCCGATCGAGCTCTAGCCCGCCGCAGCCCAGGAAGGATCAGTGTACTACCTGCCACCAGCCCACTTAGCTGGAACACCATCGACAGGATAACCAAGCCCCGCTCTTGACAGCCTCTCCTGCAAATCTTGAACTCCGATGAATCAGAGGCGGTTGCCCACGGTCGACGCCCGTTTCTTCTGTTTGTTTTATTTTTTTTTCTTTCTTCCTTCTGGCCTCGACCTCTGACAACTTCACTTCAGGGATGGATCCCCATGAGGTGGTGCAGACTGTAGGTAAGTTCGGATCTGCTCGTCGCCAGTATTATGTCCGTGTGTAATTGAGACATGGACTGCAGGAATTGGTTATAACAGGTCTTTACTGAGTGGAGACAAACTGGAACTAACTATGCAAAGTTACTACACAGGCTTATATACAGGGGTGGTCACTACTGGTACTGCAGTATACAGGGGCTGCAGAATATAGTTCCTTCTGCAAAGTACATACACTACAACATGCCCCTCTACACCCATGGGAGTGGCCCTCCTCTCCATGGCAACAGGTGCATATTGATTTCGCTGGTCCATTCATGGACTCAATATTCTTAATAGCAGTGGATGCTCATTCAAACTGGCCTGAGGTGATAAATATGTCTTCAACCACTACAGAGAAAATGATTGCAGTCCTACGGACCATATTTGCCAGAAACGAGTTGCCAGAGCAGATCTGCTCTGATAATGGACAACAGTTTTTGTCCGACGAGTTCCAAAAATTCATGAAAAGTAATGGGGTAAGGCATTACACATCCGCCCCGTACCATCCAGCCACCAATGGATTGGCTGAGAGGTTCGTACAATCCTTTAAGAAGGCGATAAAGGCCATGTGCGACGAGGAAATTCCACTACAGCATAAGATGGACAATTTCTTATTAGCCTACCGAAACGCGACACATGCAGTTACCAACCAGACCCCGGCCATGATGTTCTTTAACCGAAGGTTGAGATCTCGTCTGGACTTGCTCAGACCAAATGTGCGAAGAAATGTTGAGGACAAACAATTCCAGCACATCAACGAGAAGCCGACAAGGAGCTTCAATGTAGGGCAACCAGTCTTGGCCCGGGACTATCGAACAGAGAAGTGGCAACCCGGAACGATATGTACAAGGCAGGGGCCATTAATGTACACAGTGGATGTCGGGGAGAACATTGTGAGACGCCACGTCGATCAGATCTTAGCATCACAGGAATGCGTCAACCCCATGTCTCGAGTACCTGGGGATGAACCCGACATACCGGTAGTATCTACTTCAGACCCAGTAGCAGTGGAACCCGATGAACTACCCGATGAAAGGGGGTCAGAATCGCCTCTGCACCAAGAACAAGAACCTCTGGAAAGGCGCTATCCCGAAAGGGTCAGGAAGCCACCCCAAAGACTGAATCTATAAATGGACTTTTGTTATTGAATGTACATGTAAAAATGTAATTGTTATTTGAATATTAAGGGGGTATTATTAATCTAAAAAGGGAGGAATTGTAGTGTATGTGCTTTAAGTCAGAACTACTTTTTACAGCTCCTGTATACTGTAGTACCGGCAGTGACCACACCGGTATATAAGCTGTGCGCATGCCTCTGTACCCCAGTCTAGAGATTACCCTCCTCCAGTAAAGACCTGTTATTTGTTTATGTACAGCATCCGTGTAATTATTTATCCACTGAACCACGGATCTAACATTTTCCATCACATTCCTTACTTGTGTCTTGTAGATGGTGGAAAGATTTTGGGGAGTCAGGAGGTGAGAAACTCCTCGCAGAATACCCAGCCTCTGACCTGCTCTTGTTGCCACATTATTTATGTGGCTGGTCCAATTAATTTTCTGGTCAAAGGTAACCGCCAGGATGTTGATGGTGGGAGATTTGGCGATGGTAATGTCGTTGAATGTCAAGGGACGGTGGTTAGACTCTCGCTTGTTGGTGATAGTCATTGCCTGGCACTTCTGTGGCGTGAATGTTACCTGCCACTTATCAGCCCAGGCCTGAACATCATCCACGTCTTTTTGCATGCGGGCATGGACTGCTCCATTATCTGAGGAGTTGTGAATGGCACTGAACACGGTGCAGTTATCAGCGAACATCCCCATTTCTGACCTAATGTTGGAGGGAAGGTCATTGATGAAGCAGCTGAAGATGGTTGGGCCTAGGACACTGCCCTGAGGAACTCCTGCAGCGATGTCCTGGGGCTCTGATGATTGATCTTCAACGACCACAACCATCTTCCTTTGTGCTCGGTATGACTCCAACTAGTGAAGGGTTTTTCCTCCCGATTCCCATTGACTTCAGTTTTACTAGGGCTCATTGATGCTACACTCGGTCAAATGCTGCCTTGATGTCAAGGGCAGTCACTCTCACCTCACCTCTGGAATTCAGCTCCTTTGTCCATGTTTGGACCAAGGCTGTAATGAGGTCGGAAGCCGAGTGGTCTTGACTCAAACTGGACATCAGTGAGCACGTTATTGGGGAGTAAGTGCCACTTGATAGCACTGTCGATGACACCTTCCATCACTTTGCTGATGACTGAGAGTAGTCTGATGGGGCGGTAATTAGCTGGATTGGATTTGTCCTGCTTTTTGTGGACAGGACCTACCTGGGCAGTTTTCCACATTGTCGAATAAATGCCAGTGTTGTAGATGTACTGGAACAGCTTGGCTAGACTGAAAGGAATGAAACCTTTTAAAATCTTTTCAACTAGACCAACCAAGTAGATTAATCTAAATTATGTAAGTTCGGAAGCCAGAGATAAAGCAACTTGTTGGTTTTATTAATATCAACAGAAAGTGCAAGCAAGTGAATCCATTTATACACTTAGGTGGAAAATGTCAGATGATTTGTTCCAAACCGATTAATTCTGAGATTATTGTTATGTGTCATGTGCTACTGCACCAGTAGATGGCGATGTCGCAGGACATACATTCCATTCTCACTGGAATGTGGGCGGTGTTTCATTTCTTATCAGTTTTCAGTATCTTATCAGTAAGACAATTTTACACCGTTATAAACATCACACCTTAACAGAATGATAACAGCTGAAACGCAGGCATGTTGGGTCCAAACTAGCTGTAATTCTTGCATAAACGCTTTGATGCTTCTTAAATTGCATTTACCTGACACCTCCCGCTTGCTTAGCATTCCCCTAGACCTAATCTAAACAATGCAAAAAAAAAA
Source organism: Somniosus microcephalus (assembly GCF_052327205.1). Taxonomy (NCBI): domain Eukaryota; kingdom Metazoa; phylum Chordata; class Chondrichthyes; order Squaliformes; family Somniosidae; genus Somniosus; species Somniosus microcephalus. The sequence continues at coordinate 45,542,334 of NC_141009.1, read as the reverse complement.
TACTGCAGATGCTGGAAATCTGAAATAAAAACAGAAACTGCTGGAGATACTCAGCAGGTCAGGCAGCATCTGTGAAGAGAGAAACAGAGTTAACATTTCAGGTCGATGACCTTTCGTCAGAACTGGAAAAAAGCTGGAAATGGAACAGATTTTTAAGCAAGTGTAGAGGCTGGGAAAGGGGGGAGGGGAATGAAAGAACAGGTCTGTGATAGGATAGAAGGATGGAGAGATTAAGAGACATTTTTAATCTAAACAATGTGTTAGCCCCTCTCACACAGAGTACACTCTCATAATACAAGACATTAATAGTGACTTCTATACTGTTAAGCTATATTTCCTATTATATTACACACTATCCTACATTTTCCTTTTTCTATGTCTTCAGTGTTTTAACTGGTGCCGTTTCCACTGCTCCCATTTTATTGATGGCTGGATTCAGCACAGACATCTTCAGAATTTTTAACTTGTCATTCCTTCATTTAGTTACACTGAATTCTCTGAGTTATGTTGTGATGCTGTAATACAATCTGGCTCCTTTTGTCATGCTAATTGGGCAACAGACAGCTAAGTAGGATCCTAAATGCACTGTATTTGAAATCATATCTATCTTATGTGGCACTTTTCAAACTCATTCAATTAAAGGGTGGGGGGGGGGGAGTCTGGTCAAAAAATCCATGAGCACTCAGCTAAATATGCTTTCAATGCTGAGTTATGTATAGACGGCCCAAATACGTTAATATCAGAATGTCATATCCTACGAAAAAAAATCATTAAATCTTTTACTAGGAAACTACATGTTCCATCATGTACGCATGCAACAATCTCTGGAAAAAGCGGAATGGACTGATTCCTTTTTACATGCTTGCCTTGAAACTATTTTCATTTGTAATGAGCTCCTGCAGAAAAATTCACCCGTGTTTCCTATTCAAATTTGGCACTTTAGGAATCGGCTCAATACTGTACACGAATGAAGATTAGTACAGACAGAAATACACATAATAGCGGCCTGATTAAAACAATTCTACAGAGATCCAGGCATAACTTCAGACTCTAGTGTAATTGTGGGGTATGTTACTGCATCAATGGAGCATGATAAGGAATCAGTTTGCAACGAATGGAATAATTACAAAGTGAAGTGATGCGAAACTGATTTGTCTCATTTAAAAAAAAAATCTGGTATCTGCAGAGGCAGTAAAAATGAAAATTAATTTACAAAGGAAAATGCTACATTTTAAAATATACTTCTGTTAAACTGCCCTGTGTTTCAATTCAAACTGTGCTCAATAACGGGCCAACATTTGCGATCGGAGGCTTCCCCACGGGCAGATGTCTCCGACCTGCAAAATGTCTACGAGTTTACCTGGTGTCCCGGAGGCTCGCGCGATCCTGGGCCTCTCCGGGTTCGCGCGGGCAGAGCCCCACGTATCCCGGGGCGCAAGCGGTTCGTAGGCGCCCCTGGGATCATGTGGGCTGGTCCAACCAATGAAAGAAGGGAATCCCCATTCATATTACTGTCTAAAGTATGAATGGGGATCATTTAAAAAATACACCAACACATGAAATAGATATTTTTTAATTACTTATTTAAAATTAATTAAAATGCCATTTAATTAAATATGTTATGGGTCTAAAAATAAACTTACCTTTTTGAAGAGTATTTTAGTTTATAAGTGAGTGATAAAATTTTATTTTTCTATCTTTTGAAACTCTTATGCTGGTAAAAGCAGGCTCCAGCAGGCGTAAGCATTTGACAGGCATTCAGCGGGCGGAAGTTGTGCAAATAGCGCAACTCTCCACCCGCAGAGGCCCATCTCCCGGGGATGCGGAGGATCTGTCGAGAAGATTCTTGACAGATCGCAAGTGCCGGGTTTCAGCGCTTCGGACACCCGTTGGGGTCGCAAAATACGGCCCATTATACATCAGAAAAGAGCCACCTAGAGAAAGTAGATAATGATGTGGGGATAACATTTACTGTTTCTGAATATAAATACTGACAGGTCTTTTACAGGAATTAGCTTTATATTGCACTTGCTGCAAGATGGAATATTCATTAAAAAGGACACTATGGAAGAAGGCAGTAATGTACAATTTAAGACGCTGTATAAAGCTTTTTTGCAGTTGAATGGAATGTTTTCCTTGGGGCAGAAAACAGTTTGTCAATTTTATTTGGCTTTGTGTTCAAGTGCAATCATTCATGCAATTCAAATCATGTGTTCTGTTTTAAAGTGCAACTCCAGGAACACTCAGACAGAAGGAAGTAGCAGAAGATTACTTTAATAGCCTGTAAACTTTCATCTTCTGGTGTCAAATGGGGTCAGCTTCAGATGATTAGAGCTTTTAGTGAGGAGGACTATGTAGTACAGGAGTCCTATTAAAAAGCACACTGTGAAATATAAGGGGAAAAGTAGATTGCTGGGAGCATGAGAGATCAAATTATTCAACACAGTTAACCTTCCACCCCCTAGAGTCAACTCAGTCAGACTTCCCCAAGTTTGCGGCAATGGGGGATAGGATTTTTTTCATTTTATAGGTTGTCTTGAATTAGGCCACATCAATATAAAGAGCAGAAGTCACATGCAAAATGTAAAGGATCTTTCAAAATGATGCACATGATTACAGTAAATGCCATCAAGAGAAGCTCCTTGACTACAACAGTCAAAAGAGAAGGCTCCCTTTGGCCTAAGTCATGACTCAAGACAAAACTAATAAAATTTCCTACAAAATAAGATACTTGCCATTTTAACTTGACTTTTTAAGTGTGTATAGGCACCTGTGCATGTTCAGCTCAAGTATGTGTCACTTAAGCTACGTGCAAGAGAAGCATCATAACCAGCGCATGGCGTAACTGGTGTTAAATGGATGAAAATAATCTGAGAAAGGGAGATGGCAGAAGAAATTTGTGCAAAAGTTCTAATCATGAGGTAACAGAGTGTATAGAATGTTTCACAAGGAAAGACAGATGAACCTTTCCTCACCTGAAGTTGGATGTAAATAAGGGGTAAACTTTTTGGATTTGTGCACCTGCTGCCGAGCTCTGCCTGCTGGGAATGCATATCAGGAAATTGGGCATGGCGATCAGAGGGGCCCCACAAGGATTTCTGTCCACAATGGCTGGGAAATCCTGCAAGCTTGCTGATGCATGCGCCTAAATTCCCAATGTGTGCTCCCAATGTTGCACAAACTCCGTGCTGGAACCATAAATTGGTAAAATGCACTGCACCGAGCCCCATATTAACAGTTTGTAATTGTGTAGATAACGCAGCAACAAAATTGAGTTACTTCTTTGAATCAAAATAATTGGTAGAATGAGGTCACATGTGTGTGACTGATGTGACCGTAAACATTCACTCCCTCCACCACCGGCATACCGTGGCTGCAGTGTGTACCATCTACAAGATGCACTGCAGCAACTCGCCAAGGCTTCTTTGGCAGCACCTCCCAAACCCGCGACCTCTTCCACCTAGAAGGACAAGGGCAGCAGGCGCATGGGAACACCACCACCTCCAAGTTCCCCTCCAAGTCACACACCATCTTGACTTAGAAGTATATCGCCGATCCTTCATCGTCATTGAGTCAAAATCCTGGAACTCCCTCCCTAACAGCACTGTGGAGTACCTTCACTGCACGGACTGCAGCGGTTCAAGAAGGCAGCTCACCACCACCTTCTCAAGGGCAGTTAGGGATGGGCAATAAATGCTGGCCTTGCCAGCAACGCCCACATCCCATAAGCGAATAAAAAAAAAAATCATCTGATCCTTCTCAGACCCAATGGACAAACAATTGCTGTTGACTACCCGGAAAACAAGAAGGTAATTAATGATATTCACAAGAGAGCCTGCAGTGAATCAATATGTGACAATCGCAGGGAATTTCAGCATCCCAGAAGTTAAGCCAACACATTAAAGATGAGCAAGAGGGATGGACAAAACCAACAACAATTTCAAAGTGTTCAAATACAGAATGTTTCTGAGGAGAGAGATTCTTCAGGGAAATGGGCAGAGATTTCTTTACTTTCGTCCTCTGCCAAAACAGATAAATGTTGCTAGGCAAAGGTGAACGCCACAGGTAGCAAAGACAAACTAAGTAAAAGAATTGGAGCAAATTAATAATTAATGAATGAAATAAATCCTAAAGAAAAAAAGTACGGTCATATGGCAAAGCAGGATGAGAGAAAATTGGGAATTAAGAAATGACACAGCGGCGCCCAGGGAAGTGGGCTTCTTGGGCAGCAGGGATTAAATGGCAGCATGTTGGGCAGGTGGAGCAGTGCGGGCAGCAAAATTGGAAACAAAGTAAATGAGCTGAGGAAACAAGCAAGTTGGGGAACAAATGTAATAAATTTCAACATTAGTAGTGAATGGCACAGTGGCAATCAGGATAAGACATGAATTGAAAGTCATTTTTTCATGGGTTGGGGAAAACAGAAATTGGGATTAAATGGAAGAAAAGTTTAAATGAAATTAAAATGAAAGAAAAATATTACAAGACGTAAGCTGTCTCACAGCGTTTGACCTGTTCAGCTGGTGATACGAGTTCATCTGAACAGAGTTGGGAGGTGGAGCTGGGCGTGTTTGGCCACTTGGTCAGAATCAGCCATTAAGAAGTCAGCAAGTGTTCAAAAGCTGTGAAAACATAGGAATAAAGTGTTTTAAAACATGTCAAAGCATTACTGTGACCCGTGACAATGAGGTGTGACACCCAGGCCTGACTAAATGATGACACAAGTATGTATGACAAAGAGCAAGTGCATGCAAAACGCAAGACTTTAAATTTAATCTCTCATGGCATTGCACATAAAGAGGCAAGACCAAGCGTTGACATCCTTTGTGACTGTGACAAAGGTAAACTATCCCTCCTTGTCCTTCTTGACTTGTCTGCAGCCTTTGACACGGTTGATCACTCCATCCTTCTCCAATGCCTCCCAACCATCGTCCAGCTGGGTGAGGCTGCACTCGCCTGGTTCATTTCTTATCTAGCTAATCGTAACCAGATAATCACCTGCAATGGCTTCTCTTCCTGCTCCCGCATCGTTACCTCTGGTGTCCCCCAAAGACCTATCCTTGGCCCCCTCCTATTTCTCATCTACATGATCATCCAAAAACACAGCGTCAGTTTCCACATGTATGCTGACGACACCCAGCTCTACCTCATTACCACTTCTCTTGACCCCTCCACTTCTCCAGTTAGATATTGGGAAAACCAAAGCCATTGTTTTCAGTCCCCACCACAAACTCTGTTCCCTAGCCACTGACTCCATCCCTCTCCCTGACATCTGTCTGAGGCTGAGCCACACTGTTCGCAACCTTGGTGTCATTTTTGACCCTGAAATGAGCTTCCGACCACATATCCACAGCATAACAAAGACCGCCTATTTCCACCTCTGTAACATCGCCCGTCTCCGTCCTTGCCTCAGCTCATCCGCTGCTGAAACCCTCATCCATGCCTTTGTTACCTCCAGACTTGACTATTCCAACGCACTCCTGGCTGGCCTCCCACATTCTACCCTATGTAAACTTGAGGTCATCCAAAACTTGGCTGCCTGTGTCCTAACTCGCACCAAGTCCCATTTGCCCATCACCCCTGTGCTCGCTGACCTACATTGGCTCCTGGTTAAGCAGCACCTCGATTTCAAAATTCTCATTCTTGTTTTCAAACCCCTCCATGGCCTCACCCCTCCCTATCTCTGTAATCTCCTTCAGCCCCACAATCCTCCAAGATATCTGCGCACCTCTAATTCTGCCCTCTTGAGTGTCCCTGATTATAATCGCTCAACCATTGGTGGCCGTGCCTTCTGTTGCCTAAGCCCTAATTTCTGGAATTCCCTGCCTAAACCTCTTTGCCTCTCTACCTCTCTTTACTCCTTTAAGACGCTCCTTAAAACCTACCTCTTTGACCAAGCTTTTGGTCACCTGCCTTAATTTATCCTTATGTGGATCGGTGTCAATTTGTTTTTTGTCTTAAAATACTTCTGTGCAGCGCCTTGGGACGTTTTCCTACGTTAAAGGCGCTATATAAATGCAAGTTGTTGTTGTTGCCTCGAGGTGAAAGGGCAATAGAGGGTGGTGACAATTGGATCAGGGCATTCAGTCACCATTTTAAATTCATACTTTTTGTTCTTATTTTTCTATAATACTTTAACTTTATATTATTTATAGCTAAATCAGAAAATATAAAACAACTTGGAAAGCAGAGAAGCACAGTTAATAGGAGCATCCAAGCTTCTCCGCAGTGCAAGCTGTCGAGCTGGGAGGTGAAAAACTGAGGTGCTACAGTGCCACCACTGGCTAGAGGGTGTAATTACAGGATGACATGTTATTATCAGCAGATAATTCACCATGTGGTCTCCTCTACATTGGGGAGACCAAACGCAGATTGGGTGACCGCTTTGCGGAACACCTCCGTTCAGTCCGTAAGGGTGACCCCGAGCTTTCGGTCGCCTGTCATTTTAATTCACCGCTCCATTCCCACTCGGACCTCACCGTCCTTGGCCTCTTGTATTGTTCCACGGAAGCTCAACGTAAACTCGAGGAACAGCACCTCATCTTCCGATTAGGCACTCTGCAGCCTTCCGGACTCAATATCGAGTTCAACAATTTCAGATCATAACCTCGGCCCCTATTTCATTTTTTCTTGTAATTTTTCCACTCCTTTCCCCCCCCCCCTTTCCTTTTGTTTCTCTCTCACACCTGGCAGCTATCTCTTGCCCTGCCAGTACACTTTACACCCAATCTCAGCCTATTACCATCTCGTCTAGCTTCTAATACCTTTTATTGTCTCTTTTTTACTTCTCTTGTTTCTTTTATTCTTTTGTCCGATCGCAGCCCTGCCTCCGATCTATCTTTTCTTTTCAGTTTTGAAGAAGGGTTCCACCCTAAACGTCAACTCAAATTTCTGTCCACGGATGTTGCCTGACCTGCTGAGTTTTTCCAGCATTTTCTGTTGTTATTTCCTATTATAAATGCGAATCCAGGAATTTATCATGTAAAAAAAAAACTGACAGGAAGTGTGTACAGACATAAAGGCCCATAAATTCAATGTAGGTTCTATAAGTCTACACTGTTATTACAGCACCAGACCAGCGAACCCCCCAGGGAAATGGTTGAAAAGAGTTACGGGTGGTGGGCTGGGGAGACCAATAAAACCCCCAGGGAATTTTAGGGCCAAGATTTGTAATAGATTTATTATATAGATAGATGGTGCCATAAATGACCAAGTGTTGAAATGACTTCTTTGCTAATGTTTAATTTGCCTCTAAAACTAATGCTCTGCATCATGACAACACGTTCATTGTTTCAGTGGAGCTGACTCTGCTCATTATTCTGCGATGATTCGCGCGGGTACATGAACATGATCGGAAAACATTACCTTAACTTTAAATCTCTGTTTAAAATAAAATATGGAACATCATTTGCCATTTTGCTGTGCATTATCTCTGCACTAACGTTTAATGGGTGACGTGGAAAACAACACTTTTATTTGGCTTTTTTGCTTTCAACATCTCACTTTATTTTCGATAGCGTGATCGTGCAGTTTTCTTCTGCGGGATTTTAGAGCTCAGCCTGAGGGGAATAAGACACATGTCATACTGAATTAAAATGTTAAATTAGAATTAAATCATTCTGGTAGTTTTGAGGATTGAATATGTCACCGTAAGTCTTGTTTTATTTTATGCAGTCCTGCCTCTCTCCTCCCGATCTCTCTGATGACAGCGACTCCTGCTAGAATGTGGATTTGTGGAAATGCCAGTAGCCTTCTGATCCTTAAGTAAGTAACTGCTGTTCATGTATGAGTCCAGAAAGTGAGCGCTGGCAAGTTGTTTGACTGGTAGGACACCAGAGCTGAGCCGAATCACAGGAGCAACTTCAAGTAGAGGTCTTTGGGCAAGACAGCAAACAGGAGCGAGACATAGAAACATAGAAGATAGGAGCAGGAGTAGGCCATTCGGCCCTTCGAGCCTGCTCCGCCATTCAACGAGATCATGGCTGATCATCCAAACCCTAGCACCCGGTCCCTACACCGACAGCCATCCCACCCAAGCCCTATCCCCGTAACCCCATAACCCCATGTATTTAATCCCCCCTAACACTAAGGGCCAATTTTTTTTATCATGGCCAATCAACCTAACCCGCACATCTTTGGACTGTGGGAGGAAACCAGAGCACCCGGAGAAAACCCACGCAAACACGGGGAGAATGTGCAAACTCCACACAGACAGTCACCCGAGGCCGGATTTGAACCCGGGTTCCTGGCGCTGTGAGGCAACAGTGCTAACCACTATGCCACATGTGGCTGCTTTTATTCTCCTCTCTGGCCCAGGGCATACTGAGGCTAATTGCAGCTCCCCAACTGATGTCTTGGCTGTGACTGTCTATCTCAACACTAACCTGGGACCTTCTGGTCTGTATGGCTTAGTATTATAGTGGGTAGTCCTGGGTACGATAGCATAGTGGTTATGTCATTGGGCTAGTAATTTCCGTAAACTTGGACCAATGAACCAGTACGCGGGAGTTCAAATCCCACCACGGCAGTTGGGGATTTTAAATTCAATTAATTAAATAAACTTGAAATAAAAAGCTAGTATCAGTAATGATGATCCATGTAAGACTACTGGACTTGTCGTAAAAACCCATCTGGTTCACTAATTTCCTTTAGAGAAGGAAATCTGCTGGAGTTACCCGGTCTGGCCTATATGCGACTCTAGACCCACAGCAATGTGGTTGACTTGTAACTGCCCTTGGAAATGGCCCAGCAGGCCACTCAGTTCTATCCAAGATGGCGGCTCACCACCACCTTCTCCATTAGGGACGGACAATAAATGCTGGCCTTGCCAGTGACGCCCACATCCTGTGAATGAATTTAAAAAAAATATTAAGCCATCATGGTTATTATATTTTGATTGCATTTATATACATTGGAAATGAAAAGGTGATCCTGTACCCTCAGCTACCATGGGAGGGGGGGAGAAGAATATTTATTTCTCTTTATTCGTGTGGGTAATTTTAATGCGTTGTACGAGCATCTATTGAATTGATTCCCCATTGCTGACCACCCTAGTGATAGCTCTAATAATGGGCTAATGGCTCCTTCCTCCTGCACAATGCTCTGCCAAGGAGACACAGTCAGACATGCGAGGGTAGATGGAAGCGCACAGCTGAAGAGCAGCTGGGTGCAGCTTAGATTAATTACAGTATATTTTAAAAGTATAATCAGTAATTTACAATTTTAACTTCACTGGTGGCAAAATTGCATGATTATTGATTCCCCAGTGAAGACTAATCCTGGGATAGCTTGAGTCAACAAGAAGATGTAATGGAACAAGTAATCTAGGAATTTTACATAAAACGCTCTGAACATTAACCAGATCCTCGCATTTAAAAAGGAAATTAAAAATATTTCCACCAAATCAAATTTGAACCCATAATTTTAAAAGGCTTTATGAGCCACACATACCGGAAATGTTGGTTCTCTTTGTTTTCCATTTCCTGTTCATCCACTTCAAAGGTTCAAATCTCCGTGCTCTGTTTCTCCAAGTTTAATTACAGAATGGATAATGGCATAATGATGGTTTGGAATGTCACAGTATATCTAGCTGTTAATTCTTTGTTAAAAAGTACTCTATTATTATTGCATACCAGGTAAGGGAGGTGTTTTGTTTAATATATATACAGGTATATATATATTGTACTTACTTTGAGAGCTTTGATGAACATTTTTCCTGTATCGGTTTCGACTGGGATTTAAAGAGTCCAATTCTTTTGTTTTCTGTGGTACAAGTACTTGGCACATGTTATCTCCTGCCACAATGTTCTGTCTTTGGAGCACACAATTAAAATAAAAGCATATAGGCCTAGAAATTCACTTGGGCGCGGGCAGCTCGCTCGCGCCCAAAAGTTAGCGCTGGGCGGGGAGCGCACGCCGTATATTCGTCTTCTGCGCCCCAATTCGGAAGCGGGCGCTATACCAGGGTGTGCTCGCCTCCGTTTGGGGCGCTGCAACTGAATATCGGCGTGCTAGTTGCCGCAGCGCCACCCGATGCGGTGCGGCAGGCTGCGGTACTGCAGGCCTCCTCCTTCTCTTAAGGGGGAGGTGCCTGCAACGACCGGAGCCCCGATCGCGAGTGCCGGCAAAAGAGCCCGGCACAACGGAGAAGTGCCGGGCTCCACGGAAACCAGCCGGCAATGCCGCGGGGGGTGTGGAGGAGGCCGGGGAAGGAGGTGCGGGCAGGCGGCCGCCGAAAAAGCGGCCGGCCGCACCTTCCGCTTTAAAGCGCCCCACTATGGCAGCAGGACGGCCCCATTTTCTGGTCGCTGTTTGCGCCCACTTCGGAGGAGGCGGCCGCAAATAAATATGGGGATCGGCGTGGTTTTGGGGCGTTACGGGCCACCGCACACACCGATGACGTCATCGGTCCCGGCGCAGCGCTAACGGCTACCGCTGCCAATACCGCTGCACTCAATTTCCGCGCTACCACCCCGCCGGCGCAAAAGACCTCTTTAGGCGCTAAGTGGGCGCAAGGCCCACTGAATTTCTAGGCCATAGTGTCTTAAAACACACTGACAAGATGAACCCAAACTCTGCCAACTTTGTGGATGTTTTGACCAGAGAAAAGTATTTTGGCCCGGTAGTCACACCATGGAATACGGGCAAATGAACGAGCATGTTCATCTGAAATTCCTCTAATTATTATGGTAGCATTCGCATCATATCTATTTCAAACAAATTGATACCTCAGTTAAAAGAGAAAAGAGAGAAATTCCAGACAAATGCTTTAAGGGTTCTTCTGCTAATATCTTATGGAGTCATTCTAGGGGCTTCCATCTTTTCTTTTAAAACAACATTTCTCCAAATGGTTATGCTCTATACAGAATTGTATTGCTTATTGTCCTGTTTGTCACTACATGGAGACTAGAACAGGCTGGGCAGTGAACTTTTCCTGAAAGTGTCACCAATATCCTTGCCCCCACTGCCCCCCCGCCCACACCATGACTGGTGAAAGTGAGATATGGACAGGTTGGCTGATTGGGCAGATGCATGGCAGATGCAGTATAATGTGGATAAATGCGAGGTTATCCACTTCGGTGGCAAAAACAGGAAGACAGATTATTATCTGAACGGCAATAGATTGGGAAAAGGGGAAGTGCAACGAAACCTGGGTGTCCTTGTGCACCAGTCGCTGAAGGTAAGCATGCAGGTGCAGCAGGCGGTTAAGAAGGCAAATGGTATGTTGGCCTTCATAGCGAGAGGATTCCAGTACAGGAACAATGATGTCTTGCTGCAGTTGTACAGGGCCTTGGTGAGACCGCACCTTGAGTATTGTGTGCAGTTTTGGTCACCTTATCTGAGGAGGGATGTTCTTGCCATGGAGAGAGTGCAGCGAAGATTCACCAGACTAATACCTGGGATGGCAGGAATGACGTATGAGGAGAGATTGGGTCGATTAGGCTTATATTCGCTAGAGTTTAGAAGAATGAGAGAGGATCTCATTGAAACTTATAAAATTCTAACAGGACTAGACAGACTAGTTGCAGGAAGGATGTTCCCGATGGTGGGGGAGTCCAGAACCAGGGGTCACAGTCTAAGGATAAGGGGTAAGCCATTTAGCACGGTTGCATAGTGGTTAGCACTGTTGCCTCACAGCACCAGGAACCCGGGTTCGAATCCGGCCTCGGGTGACTGTCTGTGTGGAGTTTGCACATTCTCCCCGTGTTTGCGTGGGTTTCCTCCGGGTGCTCCGGTTTCCTCCCACAGTCCAAAGATGTGCAGGTTAGGTTGATTGGCTATAATAAATTGACCCTTAGTGTTAGGGGGATTAAATACGTGGGGTTACGGGGATAGGGTGGGATATGTGCTGGTGTAGGGGTTACGGGGATCGGGTGGGATATGTGTCGGTGCAGGCTCGATGGGCCGAAATGGCCTCTATCTGCACTGTGGGGTTTCTGTGTGATGAGGAGAGTGGTGAACCTGTGGAATTCTCTGCCACACAGGGCAGCTGAGGCCAATTCATTAAATATATTCAAGAAATAGTTAGATATATTTCTTAAGGCTCAAGGGATATGGGGAGAAAGCAGGGAGAGGGTACTGAATTTGGATGGTCAGCCATGATCTCATTAAATGGCGGAGTGGGCTCGAGGGGCTGAATGGCCTACTCCTGCTCCTATCTTCTATGTTCCTGTGGGCTGGGTTAGTTTTGCTAATTTTAACACCCCTTCGAGACGGAATAAAATACTCCAGCCACAGTGACCAGGGTTGTGTAATACTGTCCGTAGTAAGCTTGACTGAATCTAAAAGTGACCAAATATACCGACAAGCTTGGAGGGCAAGAGACTGCTTAGCTAAAACATTTGCAAAATAAATGGTGCGCTGGTATTTTTTCCTTCAAAAGACAAGATCTTGAAAATTCTGGGAGAACCACGAGTCAACAACCCTGCAGATGTGAAAACATCGACTCTCTCCAACCTTCGAATATCTGGCCTTGGTTAACTAAGCGTCAAAACAGATAGAAGGAGAGAGAGAAAAACAATTTTAATCACACAGTCTGGGGCATGAATGCTGTGGGGGAGTTGCCAAGTTTTGGGGTATAAGGGATGTTGTAGGCTGACATTCGAGGCTGCAGTCGTGGGCGACCTGGTCAGTTGCCAGTTAAAGTCAGACGTCTAGTCATCGCTGAATTGATCTCTCACTGGTGTTAGTACGCATGTAGTGCTTATAATCACTTGAGCTTAAAGTCAATGAATTGAGTGCAAATTGTATTTTTTGCATACTCCGTGCGTATTTACTTGTAATGTGTAAATGAATTGAGTACGGTTTGTATTTGGTACTTACTTGTAACCTCTTGCTGATTTTTAAGTAAAGAACAGTTTACCCTGAAATTTTTGTCTCGAGTTGACTGTTCCGCGGGTCAGACAATCTGAACGTCTTACAGTTTGTAAACTTGTAAAGTTCAACCGCAGTGAGTGAGGGAAGTGAAACTGGAATGAGAGCAGTCAAGTGGGATTCAAAGTTTGACATAAGAATTTAGCACCTGGAGTCAAGACCACCCCCAAAAGAATGTTGAGTCGGAGAAAGTTAATATTGCATACGGAATTCTGGAAGCAATAAAGTTATAATTAAACGCAAGATTCCGATGTCGTAAAACACAAAATTGTAACTTGGATGGTTTATGGAGATCAGTTAAACGTTAGGTGAAAGGCCATAATTTAGTCATGTTATTTTTCTAATGTATGTATCATAGTCTCAATTAAATGAGAGGAATGCTAACGATAGTTAATTGAAGCAATAACTTTCTAGAAACTGCAGAAACTATTCTGTTGCAACAATCATGCACAAATGCTTTCACTTATTCATGAAAGGTTATAATTGGGGAAATGTTTTGCAGCTGGAAAGAAAGAAAGATAGAATAATTGATCTTCTACTTTGTATGACAGCTCAGTTTTCCCGTGTAATCAAGTTTTTAAAAACCAACAGGAAACAGCCACAGTTCTGAGATTTTAAATGTCTATCATCTAAATCTTATAACATTCTGAGTTTGCACCTCCAGCAGAAAATACAAACTAACTTCATTGCTCGCATTTTTTGTGCATTTAAATGAGGATCTGCCTTTCACTTTTTCCCCCAAATTCAAAAAGGACGGGTTATCTCATGCTCTGCAGTTTAATTATCTCGAATTTTGAGCAATATTGATTGAACATTTTTTAGCATGACAATGATTTATGGTATTAAATGCAAATTAGAAAAGCTATTGAGTTGCTTTCATTTTGGAACATCTCCATGAATTTGTGGTGCACATTAATCTTGTGGGAGTGAAGGTAACAATTTAGCGCAATATTGGATGTATAAAGAGCTTGAAAAGTTTCACTTCTTTCCCTTCATCAACTGTTTCCATAGGATCCAAGTCAAGTGGAAGTCAAATGAAGCCAACTTGAAATCTTTCTCCATGTCCCTCTCCCAACTTTACTGGAAATAGTGCGTACAGTAGGCACCGAGGCAATTTCCCATGCAACTGAAATGCTTTTCAAAATTGCACCTACTGTGAGAATAACAGTACCTGTCCTAAAGTTTATGATATTAATGGATCAGCTAACAATCGTGAGTTGGATCAGACCTGTGTCAGAAGGTTGTGGGTTCAAGTCGCACTCCAGAGGCCTGAGCACAAAAATCTAGGCTGACACTCTGGAGAATGCTGCACTGTCGGAGGTGCTGTCTTTCGGATGAGACTTCGAACCGAGGTCCCATGTGCCCTCTCAGGTGGACGCAAAAGATTTCCTGGTACCATTTCGAAGAAGAGCAAGGGAGTTCTCCTTGGTTCCCCGACCAATATTTATCTCTCAACCAACACTACTAAAACAGGTTATCTGGTCATTATCATATTGCTGCTTGTGGGAGCTTGCTGTGCACAAATTGGCTGCCATGTTTTCTACATTACAACGGTGGCTATACTTAAAAAGTACTTCTTTGGCTGTAAAGCGCTTTGGGATGTCCTGAGGTTGTGAAAGTCGCTATATAAATGCAAGTTCTTTCTTTCTCCTTCTTTCACTTGGACTATTCACTTAGCTTCTACCTCCTTTTTGGAACCTATGGGATTGTTCTGGCTTCTTCAGTAAGTGAGTGAAATCTCACAAGACATTTTTATTACCTCATAAAACTATAGCTAATGCATCGCTGCTAATAGTATCATCGAAATTAATTGATGCCTGAACTGGACATCTGTCGGGAATGAGGTCAGGAGTTGCACTTCTCTGGGTCTGCAAGAACTTCTGGTTAAAGAAAAGAACTGTCTGTCTTGGGTAAAGCCACAGATTTAGCAAGGAACATTTTGTATTTTAAAAAATGGCCTAAAGAAACCTGGAGGCCATCACCAGGGAAACCAGGTATAGAAGCTTTGTGAAAGTGGCAAGGGCTTTGGGTTATGTTGAACACCTGCCAACTTTAGTTGTATGTATCATTAGTTGGGATGTAGAAGGGTCACTGGGGTCTGTGATGTGAGTAAGGTGGCTCAAAAGAAATCAAAGAGTACACAGTAAACAATGTATGTTGCCATTCATTTTAGTGCATCTTCAAACATCAAGAACAGCTCAAAATGTTTAAAAGATATTAGTGGCAGGTAACATTTGCACCACAGAAGTGCCAGGCAATGACTATCTCCAACAAGCGAGAGTCCAACCACCTCCCCTTGACATTCAACGGCATTACCATCATCGAATCCCCCACCATCAACATCCTGGGGATCACCATTGACCAGAAACTTAACTGAACCAGCCACATAAATACTGTGGCAACAAGAGCAAGTCAGAGGCTAGGTATTCTGCGGCGAGTGTCTCACCTCCTGACTCCCCAAAGGCTTTCCACCATCGACAAGGCACAAGTAAGGAGTGTGATGGAATACTCTCCACTTGCCTGGATTAGTGCAACTCCAACAACACTCAAGAAGCTCGACACCATCCAGGACAAAGCTGCCCACTTGATTGGCACCCCATCCATCACCTTAAAAATTCACCCCCTCCACCACCGGCGCACCATGGCTGCAGTGCATACCTTCTACAAGATTTACTGCAGCAACTCACCAAGGCTTCTTCGGCAGCACCTCCCAAACCCGCAACCTCTTCCATCTCCTCTCCATCTCCATCTCCATCTCCATCTCCACTCCATCTCCTCTTCTATCTCCTCTCCATCTCCTCTCCATCTCCTCTCCATCTCCACGCCATCTCCTCTCCATCTCCTCTCAATCTACTCTCCACCTCCTCTCCATCTCCTCTGTATCTCCATCTCCATCTCCTCTCCATCTCCATCTCCATCTCCTCTCCATCGCCTCTCCATCTCCTCTCCATCTCCTCTCCATCTCCATCTCCTCTCCATCTCCTCTCCATCTCCACGCCATCTCCTCTCCATCTCCTCTCAATCTACTCTCCACCTCCTCTCCATCTCCGCTGTATCTCCATCTCCATCTCCTCTCCATCTCCTCTCCATCTCCATCTCCATCTCATCTCCATCTCCTCTCCATCTCCTCTCCATCTCCATCTCCTCTCCATCTCCTCTCCATCTCCACTCCATCTCCTCTCCATCTCCTCTCCATCTCCACTCCATCTCCTCTCCATCTCCTCTCCATCTCCACTCCATCTCCTCTCCATCTCCACTCCATCTCCTCTCCATCTCCTCTCCATCTCCACTCCATCTCCTCTCCACCTCCACTCCATCTCCTCTCCATCTCCTCTCCATCTCCATTCCATCTCATCTCCATCTCCTCTCCATCTCCTCTCCATCTCCACTCCATCTCATCTCCATCTCCACTCCATCTCCTCTCCATCTCATCTCCATCTCCACTCCATCTCCTCTCCATCTCCACTGCATCTCCTCTCCATCTCCTCTCCATCTCCTCTCCATCTCATCTCCATCTGCACTCCTTCTCCTCTCCATCTCATCTCCATCTCCTCTCCATCTCCACGCCATCTCCACTCCATCTCCACTCCATCTCCTCTCCTTCTCATCTCCATCTCCACTCCATCTCCTCTCCATCTCCACTGCATCTCCTCACCATCTCCACTGCATCTCCACTCCATCTCCTCTCCATCTCATCTCCATCTCCACTCCATCTCCTCTCCATCTCCACTCCATCTCCACTCCATCTCCACTCCATCTCATCTCCATCTCCTCTCCATCTGCACTCCTTCTCCTCTCCATCTCATCTCCATCTCCTCTCCATCTCCACTCCATCTCCACTCCATCTCCACTCCATCTCCTCTCCATCTCATCTCCATCTCCACTCCATCTCCTCTCCATCTCCACTGCATCTCCTCTCCATCTCCACTCCATCTCCTCGCCATCTCCTCTCCATCTCCACTCCATCTCCTCTCCATCTCCACTCCATCTCCTCGCCATCTCCTCTCCATCTCCTCTCCATCTCCTCTCCATCTCCACTCCATCTCCTCGCCATCTCCTCTCCATCTCCTCGCCATCTCCTCTCCATCTCCTCGCCATCTCCTCTCCATCTCCACTCCATCTCCACTCCATCTCCTCTCCATCTCCACTCCATCTCCACTCCTCTCCATCTCCGCTCCATCTCATTTCCATCTCCTCTCCATCTCCACTCCATCTCCTCTCCATCTCCTCTCCATCTCCACTCCATCTCCTCTCCATCTCATTTCCATCTCCACTCCATCTCCTCGCCATCTCCTCTCCATCTCCTCGCCATCTCCTCTCCATCTCCTCGCCATCTCCTCTCCATCTCCACTCCATCTCCACTCCATCTCCTCTCCATCTCCACTCCATCTCCACTCCTCTCCATCTCCGCTCCATCTCATTTCCATCTCCTCTCCATCTCCACTCCATCTCCTCTCCATCTCCTCTCCATCTCCACTCCATCTCCTCTCCATCTCATTTCCATCTCCTCTCCATCTCCACTCCATCTCCTCTCCATCTCCTCTCCATCTCATTTCCATCTCCTCTCCATCTCCTCTCCAACTCCACTCCATGTGCTCTCCATCTCATTTCCATCTCCACTCCTCTCCATCTCCTCTCCATCTCCTCTCCATCTCCTCTCCATCTCATTTCCATCTCCTCTCCATCTCCACTCCATGTCCTCTCCATCTCCTCTCCATCTCCTCTCCATCTCCTCTCCATCTCCACTCCATCTCCACTCCTCTCCATCTCCTCTCCATCTCATTTCCATCTCCTCTCCATCTCCACTCCATCTCCACTCCATCTCTGTAAAGTCCGCGCCTCAATAATACACGGACTTTGGGAGAACAGTTTAACAGGTACTTTACTGAACAAGAGGCAGCTTGAAACTGAAACTACAGAAGCCTGCTCGGGCCTTTTATACAGGGGTGGTCACTGCCGGTACTGCAGTCTAAGACCAGTTATTCCCTTAAAGGTACATACACAACAATTCCTCCCCTTTTAGATAAGCAGTATATAACATTCATTTAACAACTAAATAATAACTAATTACAATTACAATTTTCTCAGTAATATATACATCAACTGAAATAGTCATTTATAAGTTCAGTCTTTGAGGAGGCTTCCTGATCCGGACTGGATAGCGCCTTTCTCGAGTATCCTGTTCTGGTGGTGGAGTCAATTCTGGCTCATTGTCATTGGTTGGTTCGTCAGCTTCCAATACCCCTGCTTCTGAGGTAGACGCGATCTGTACTTCGGGCTCATTGCCAGGTGCACATGCTTGTGGTACAGGTTTGGCTTGTTCCTGTGACTCTAGAATCTGGTCAGCATGGCGTCTCACGATGCTCTCTCCAACGTCCACTGTGTACATTAGTGGTCCCTGCTGTGTGCATATCGTGCCTGGCTGCCATTTTTCTGTTCGGTAGTCGCGGGCCAAGACTGGTTGCCCTATCTTGAAGCTCCTGGTTGGCTTCTCATTTATGTGCTGGAACTGCTAATCCTCAACGTCTCGTCTTATGTTTGGTTTGAGCAAATCCAAGCGACATCTTAGTCTCCGGTTGAAAAACAGTACGGCTGGGGTTTGATTGGTAACTGCAAACAGGAAGTTATCCACCTTGTGTTGCAGTGGTATGTCGTCATTATACATTGCCTTTATGGCATTTTTAAAGGTCTGAACAAACCTCTCAGCCAATCCATTTGTGGCTGGATGATGTGGGGCAGATGTGTAATGTTTTACCCCATTATTCTTCAGGAACCTCCGGAAATCCTCAGACACAAACTGTGGGCCATTGTCGGAACAGATCTGTTCTGGCAACCCATTCCTGGCGAAGATGATCCTTAGGACTGCAATAGTTTTCTCCGTGGTGGTGGAGGACATTTTACTGACCTCTGGCCATTTTGAATGGGCGTCCACAGCAATTAGAAACATTGAGTCCATAAATGGACCAGCGAAATCAATGTGTACCCGTTGCCATGGAGATGAGGGCCACTCCCATGGATGTAGCGGGGCCTGTGGTGGAGCGTTTTGGACCTTCTGGCATCCTGTGCATCTCTTGGTCATATCCTCGATTTCTTTATCGATTCCCGGCCACCACACAAACGCCCTGGCTAGGCTCTTCATTTTTACCCCTCCCAGATGACCCTCGTGAAGCTCATTGAGTACTCTATCTCTCAACTTGGGATCCACACATCAAGGTTCCCCGGCACACTGACAGCTGTTCCCTCTTGGCGAGAATGCTGGCAACAGTGAGTTGCCATATGCTGGCCATGCCTTCACCGTCAAATCATAGACCCGAGAGAGTGTCGGGTCATTTCGGGTTTCCATCTCAATACTTGCGTTTGTAACAGACAAACATTCGACTATGGTCGCATGGAATATCTCCACAGAGTCCACTGCAGGTGCTTCTTCCGCCGTAGGCAACGGTAGGCGCGACAGCCCATCAGCGTTTCCATGTTGTTTCGTACCTTTGTAATCTATGTCATACTGATGTGCCCCTAGAAAAAGTGACCATCTTTGCAGCCATTGCGCCGTCATCACCGGAACGCCCTTCTTTGGGTTAAAAATTGAGACCAAGGGTTGATGATCAGTCAATAGGGTGAATTGCTGCCCGTGCAGATAGTGATTGAACTTCTTCACCCCCCACACCAGGCTGAGGGCCTCCCTGTCAATCTGGGCGTAGTTACGCTCGGCTGAGGTTAGCGAGCGCGATGCAAACGCTATTGGCCTCTCTGAACCGTCACGGAATTTGTGTGACAGCACCGCTCCAATGCCGTAAGGTGACGCATCACATGCCAACCGAATCGGTAGTGTTGGGTTGTAGTGGGCCAATACTTCTTTTGAAGTGATTTGGCATTTACATTCCTGAAAGGCACGCTTACACTCATCACTCCATTTCCATGTTACACCAGTTTGAAGGGGGGCGTTCAGTGGGTGCAGAATTGTAGATAAATTCGGCAAGAACTTATGGTAGTAGTTCACCAACCCGAGGAACGACCTCAGTTGCGACACATTTTCTGGTGCTGGAGCCTTGACTACAGCCTCAATCTTGTCCGGCGACTTATGCAACCCTTCCTCATCAATCATGTGGCCACAATAAGAGATTTGTCTCCTGAAGAACTCGCATTTGGGATGGTTGGCTCGTAGCCCATATTCTTGCAATCTCGTGAGCACCTGTTCCAGGTTGGCAAGGTGTTCATTGTCATTTTTGCCCGTAACCAGGATGTCGTCCAAATAACACTGGGTCCCCGGGATCCCTTGCAGGACTTGTTCCATTGCCCTCTGCCACATAGCCGGGGCCGATGCTACTCCAAATACCAGTCGATTGTACTGGTAAAGGCCTTTGTGAGTGTTTATCGTGAGGTATTTCCTAGATGCTTCTTCCACCTCCATTTGTAGATATGCTTGAGCCAGGTCAATCTTTGTAAAACGTTTCCCTCCAGATAGTGAGGCGAAAATATCTTCTATCCGCGGAAGCGGATACTGTACTGTGTGCAGGACTGGGTTCATCGTCACCTTGAAGTCCCCACAGATGCGAACCTTCCTTGGCTCCCCAGGCGTGCTGCTCAATGCTTTCTTCATTACAGGAATGATGGGTGTGGCCCACTCGCTCCAGTCCACCTTAGACAGCACCCCCGAATGCTCCAGACTCTCCAGTTCAGCTTTCGCAGCTGGGCGTATCGCATATGGCACCGGTCTGGTCTTGAAAAATGTTGGGGTTGCGTTATCCTCAATCTTTATGGTTGCCGTTACTCCTTTTAGAGTCCCAAGTCCTTGTTGGAACACCTCTTCCGCGTCAGATAGAATTTGTGACAGACGTCCAGGTGCGACGTCATCATCTTTTTTGTCAGTCACAGTTAGTGCCAAAATGGAATGCCAATCCAATTGTAGTCTTCGGATCCATTCACATCCCAATAATGGTGGTCCTCCATCTCATAGTATATACATGTATAGTTTCTGTGTTTCCTTTCTGTTATATTCAACTGGCACCCTTATTTTTCCTCTGGGGTAGACCTTTTGCCCCATGTATGTCTTCAATACAATGGACGTGTCCTTCAAGGGTATGTGTGAGAATAGCCGCTCATAGTCTCGTCGATTCATGACAGTCAGGGCTGATCCTGTGTCCAATTCCATCTTCACTGGGGACCCTGTTATCATGAGGGTGACCCAAATGGTTCGGTGATCTTCTTTTGCGATCACATTGTGTAACTTTAAACAACTTAGTCGCCTGCTCCCAGAGCCCTTATCACTCTCCTGATCTTCTGAACTACTATCTGTCAGTTTCTTTACTTTCCTGTACTGTTCCTTAGTAGTTCTTGTCATGTTGGTCTTCTTTCCCGACCTGCAGACTCTTGCTATATGTCCCATTTTCCCACATTGCCTGCACATTTTGTCTTTAAACCAGCAGTCCTTCTGCTCATGGGTTGTTCTGCCGCAGCGATAGCACTTTTCGGCTCCATACGCCATTTCGTTAGCGCTGTATTCTTGTGGTTTCTGTTGTATTTCCGCAGCTCCCCGTGCTGCTGCTTCATAGGATACTGCCACGCTGAAAGCCTGTTCTAGCGTCAGGTCCTTTTTTGAAAGAAGTCGTTTCTGGGTTCCTTCACTCTGGAGCCCGCAGACAAACTTATCCCGTAAGGTGTCTGCCAGTCCTGCTCCGAACTGGCAGTGCTTCGATAACTTTTGTAGTTCCGTAAGATAGTCAGCATTGCTCTCATCTTTGTGCTGGTTTCTTTTATGGAACTTGAATCTTTCTGCTATCAGCAGTGGTGTAGGGCTTAGGTGTTCCTGTAAGATATGAACAATCTCCTCAAAACTTTTCTCCATTGGTTTAGCTGGGGTAATTAAATTCCGCAATAGGCCGTACGCACTCGCACCCATCAGATTTAATAATACCGACGCCCTCTTTCCATCGGCCACCTCATTTGCCTTGCGGTACACTTCAATTCTTTCCACATATGTGGTCCAGTCTTCTACCTCGTTGTCGAAAGCAGTGATACTGCCACTTTTCGGCATCTTGGGCGATTTAAAATGGCGCCTCCCGCGGTTTTGCTTCTTCCCCAATGGAATAAAATGGCACCTCCCGCGCTTTTGCTTCTTCCCCAACGGGATAAAATGGCGCCTTCCGCACTTTTGCTTCTTCCCCTTACTGCCACGCTGCTCCTAGCGTTCTACGGGGTAATGGCGGCGACCCGCAGCTTCGGCACGCCTCGCTTTCCTTCCCCCCCGTTTAGTTTCTCTCCGCTGTCCTGTTCTCGAGCACCGACCGCGCCCTGTGCACTCCACCCTCTCTCTCTTGTTTTCTTTTCCCGGCGACGCTGCGCAGTCCGATTTGTAGAGCCGCTCGATTGAGCTTGAGCCCGCCGCAGTCCGGAAGGGTCAGCGCGCTACCTGCTACCAGCACGATTCGTTGGAACCACAGTCTGTCCCGCAATTCTCCAAACACTGATGGATTCTTTGGGCGGTTACCCTCGGTCGACGCCCGTTGCTCAGACTACGACCTTCCAGGACCTTCCTTTCAGGCGAGATCCCTGTGAGATGATGCCACACTGCAGGTGAGTTCGAACTTACTCATCGCCACTGTAAAGTCCGCGCCTCAATAATACACAGAGTTCGGGAGAACAGTTTAACAGGTACTTTACTGAACAAGAGGCAGCTTGAAACTGAAACTACAGAAGCCTGCTAGGGCCTTTTATACAGGGGTGGTCACTGCCGGTACTGCAGTCTAAGACCAGTTATTCCCTTAAAGGTACGTACACAACAATCTCCACTCCATCTCCACTCCATCTCCTCTCCATCTCTATCTCCACTCCATCTCCTCTCCATCTCCATCTCCTCTCCATCTCATTTCCATCTCCTCTCCATCTCCACTCCATCGCCACTCCTCTCCATCTCCTCTCCATCTCCTCTCCATCTCCTCTCCATCTCCATCTCCTCTCCATCTCCTCTCCATCTCCTCTCCATCTCCATCTCCATCTCCATCTCCTCTCCATCTCATTTCCATCTCCTCTCCATCTCCACTCCATCGCCACTCCTCTCCATCTCCTCTCCATCTCCTCTCCATCTCCTCTCCATCTCCATCTCCTCTCCATCTCCTCTCCATCTCCTCTCCATCTCCATCTCCACTCCATCTCCTCTCCATCTCCACTCCATCTCCTCTCCATCTCCATCTCCTCTCCATCTCCTCTCCATCTCCTCTCCATCTCCATCTCCTCTCCATCTCCTCTCCATCTCCATCTCCTCTCCATCTCCTCTCCATCTCCTCTCCATCTCCATCTCCACTCCATCTCCTCTCCATCTCCTCTCCATCTCCATCTCCATCTCCTCTCCATCTCTATCTCCACTCCATCTCCTCTCCATCTCCTCTCCATCTCATTTCCATCTCCTCTCCATCTCCACTCCATCGCCACTCCTCTCCATCTCCTCTCCATCTCCTCTCCATCTCCATCTCCTCTCCATCTCCATCTCCTCTCCATCTCCATCTCATCTCCATCTCCTCTCCATCTCCTCTCCATCTCCTCTGCATCTCCACTCCATCTCCGCTCCATCTCCGCTCCATCTCCGCTCCATCTCCACGCCATCTCCTCTCTATCTCCACTCCATCTCCACTCCATCTCCACTCCATCTCCTCTCCATCTAGTGAGACTTTCGAACAAGGTTAGAGGAGCAGCAACCCTCCTATAACATGAGTGAGGGAGGAAAGCTAAAGTCAGGAAGTTTGTACTTGAACCTTTTGCGTCCAACAATGAATGATCTCCAAAATCACAGGGAGAAATTTGCATGTAGACTCCAAAAAAATTGCAAGGATGAAATTGTGCTGAGCTATTGTGCTCTTCCAACATCAAGCCTTTATCTTTATTTTTCATTTTCCATTCAAGTATTTGACATTGTCAGTTGTCCATGATACAAATGAAGAGATGAGGCCAACAATCAAAAATGATGCCACTGTCAACCATGAGGGATTATGGAGTGCCCTCTTTCAAATTTGGCTGCCCCCAAAAGTTTGTCACTATCCTCCGCCTGCTTCACGACGACATGCAAGCCGTGATCCTGACCAACGGTTCCAACACAGACCCAATTCAAGTACGAACCTGGGTCAAGCAAGGCTGCGTCATCGCACCAATGCTTTTCTCGATCTTCCTTGCTGCAATGCTCCATCTCACCCTCAGTAAGCTGCCCACTGGAGTGGAGCTAATTTACAGAACAAACGGGAAACTGTTCAAACTCCGTCGCCTCCAGTCCAGATCCAAGGTCGTCCCATCCTCTGTCGTCGAATTATAGTATGCAGACGGTGCTTGCGTCAGCGCTCACTTGGAGGTCGAACTCCAAACCATTGTCAACACCTTCACCGAAGCGTACGAGAGCATGGGCCTTACACTAAACATCCATAAGACAAAGGTCCTCTACCAACCTGCCCCCACCATACAGTGCTGCCCCCCGATTACCAAAATCCATGACAGGGCCTTGGACAACGTGGACCACTTTCCATACCTCGGGAGCCTACTGTCAACAAGGGCAGACGTTGACGACGAAGCACAACACCGCCTTCAGTGTGCCAGTGCAGCCTTCGGTCGCCTGAGGAAGAGAGTGTTTGAAGAGCAGGACCTCAAACCCGGCACTAAGCTCATGGTCTACAGGGCAGCAGTGATACCCGCCCTGCTGTATGCCTCAAAGACATGGACCATGTACAGCAGGCACCTCAAAGCACTGGAGAGGTACCACCAACGCTGCCTCCGCAAGATCCTGCAAATCCATTGGCAGGCTAGGTGCACCAGCGTCAGTGTTCTTGCTCAGGCCAACATCCCCAGCATCGAAGCACTGACCATGCTCAATCAGCTCCGGTGGATGGGTCACATTGTCCGCATGCCCGATACGAGACTCCCAAAACAAGCGCTCTACTCGGAACTCCGGCACGGCAAGAGAGCCCCAGGTGGGCAGAGGAAACGCTTCAAGGACACCCTCAAAGCCTCCTTGAAAAAGTGTAACATCCCCATCGACACCTGGGAATCCCTGGCCCAAGACCGCACAAAGTGGAGGAGAAGCATCCGGGAAGGCGCCGAACACCTCGAGTCTCTTCGCCGGGAGCAAGCGGAAGCCAAGCGCAGGCAGCGCAAGGAGGGCACATCAACCCAAGCACCCCACCCACCCGCCCCTTCAACCACCGTCTGCCACACCTGTGACAGAGACTGTAGGTCCCGCATTGGACTCACCAGTCACCTGAGAACTCATTTTTAATGTGGAAGCAAGTCATCCTCGGTTCCGAGGGACTGTCTAAGAAGAGAAGAATGGAAGAAGATGCCAACAATGAGTTATGTTATGACTGAAAATGAACCAAGAGCAAACGGAGCAGTCATTTGTTTTTGCTGCAAATTTATCAGTAATTTTATCCCAGTAAAGGATTGTTGGGTACTGTCGAGAGTATTACAAGGAACCTTGGTGTGATATCAATCTTGCCTCTAACTACACCAGACAGTCACTGTTGTCTGATAGACTGAGAAAACCAAAAAAAAAACTGAAGCCCACAGTATGGGGAAAACTAGCCATTCAATCCTACTTCTGGACAGGATTACAGAAACAATAGGATTTGGAAACCATTAGAGAATAGATCCAACAACTTTTAGTTAGATGAAGTTAGATAAACCTGCCTTGCTGAGGTTAAAGCCAGACTGTGATAGATGAGGTGGTGCTGGGAACAGAGTTATAAATAATTTATTTCTTGCAGAACACCGCACACTGCCTCTACTATCTGATTTATTGTCAAAATGGTCTCTCTTGATGAAACAAAGGAATTAGCGTACCATTACTTTAAGTCACACAATCGTTCTGTAGGAAAAGCACAAAAGGCGTAGCTGTCGAGAACAGGTACCTGAAGTTATTTGCAACTTTGTAAGTGATGCGATAACAGAAAATAAATCACAGGTGTGCATTAGTGAGTTTAGGGGTGACTGTTGGGTGTGTCGAGTTTGTCACTCACTTTGACTGAAGCTGAAGCACATCTGTGGTGTTGTGTTGAATATGGTTTGATGGTATCAGGGTTAACAGACTAGCAAATGTAACTCCTCCACTTGCTGGATGGGTGAAATGCACCTTGTGGTGTGCTACTGCACTGTACAGAGCTGAAGGTCACTGCTTCATCTCCTAGTTCATGTTGTGGTAACAGCTCTCAGCTGGGCAACAGCTGGTGATCTATAATAAGCTTCAGCACCTCTGGGCTAGGGAGAGTAAAAACCAGCTTGTGTTCATGGTCCTGCATACTATTCCATGCTCTGTGCTGGAAAGCGGGCATGTTTGTGCATCAGCTGTGAGGAACATTGGGCTTGCTACATCTGGTGCTCTACATAGTCAAGCAGCCTGAAATTTAAAAAGTGATGTGTAAATAAAGAAAGTCTTGCATCTATATAGTGCCTTTCATGACCACCAGACGTCTCAAAGCGCTTTACAGCCAATGAAGTACTATTTGAAGTGGAGTCACTGTTGTAATGTGGGAAATGCGGCAGCCAATTTGTGCACAGCAAGGTCCCACAAACAGCAATGCGATAATGACCAGATAATCTATTTTTTTGTTATGTTGGTTGAGGGAGAAATATTGACCAGGACACCGGGGATAACTCCCCTGCTCTGCTTCAAAATAGTGCCATGGGATCTTTTACATCCACCTGAGAGAGCAGACGGGGCCTCGGTTTAACATCTCATTCGAAAGACGGCACCTCCAACAGTGCAGCGCTCCCTCAGCACTGCACTGGAGTGTCAACTTAGATTTATGTGTTCAAGTCCCTGCAGTGGGGCTGCAGCAGCAGCAGCAGCAGCAGCAGTGGCAGAGCGGACCTGGGAGGAGCAGTGAGGTGGCAGCGGGGGTATAAAGTGAGCCCAAGGCACAGGTAGGCCCCACAGCAGCAGAGGCGGCGGCGGCAGTGCGGACCTGGGAGCAGGGGCGAGGCGGTGGCAGCGGTACCAACTCAGCACCGGCAGAATTTTCAAAGAGTGACGTCAGAAGTCAAAAGTGACGTCGGCACAAGGGGTGTGAGCTGATTGGTGAGTATCTGGTAAGTGTTTTTACTTGGCTTTCTTAAAGTTTTTAAGTTTAATCCTTCTAGGTTAGTAAATTAGAGGTTAATTAGAGGTATGGCAGGGCAGCTCACACCCGTGGAATGCACATCCTGTGCCATGTGGGAAGTCCTGGAGACCTCCCCTGGTCTGGACGACCACATGTGCGGGAAGTGTCGCCAGCTACAGCAACTCGAGCACCGGGTTATGGAGCTTGAGCGGCGGCTGCAGTCACTGCTGTGCATCCACGAGGCTGAGAGCTATGTACATTTCGGGAGGTGGTCACCCCACAGCTTAAGAGTGTGCAGGCAGAGAGTGAATGGGCGACCATCAGACAGAAGAGGAGGACCAGGCAGGTAGTGCAGGAGTCCCCTGTGTAACATTTGCATATTGAATTATCATTGGCCTGCAGGCATCTGTAAGGAATACCTATTATATTCACATGTGATCGCATGCTGAGTTGTCATTTCTTGCAGACATCTGTAAGGACTACTATTGTTTTGAAGACCCAGGCTGGGGTCCTAATGCCAGGCCTTCCCCCTGGTGCTGTTATGAATAAGATCACAGACCTAATGCTTAATAAAAGAGTTAAACTGTAATACTCTGTTGTCCTGCAATTTATTATTTTTGTATACAGTGTGCAAAACAAGACATGGTGTCAGAAGTGGGATTTCACACATGTCACATCAAGCCCACATTACTCTCAAAGTAATGGCCTTGCTGAAAAATCTGTCCAGATTGCAAAAACACTCATGGGCAAAGCCAAAGCGGAAAAAGAGACCCCTACATCAGTCTCCTTGAGTACCACAACACTCCGGTTGACAACTTCAAGTCACCAGCACAGCTGTTGATGAGCCGCAGACTTTGCTCAATCCTTCCAAGCACCAACCAGCAGCTGCAGCCAGAGGTTGCCAGCTGCAAGCAAGTGCATGCAAAACGTGTACAGAGACAGCAACACCAAAAGAGATACTACGACAGGTCAGCTAGACTACTGCTGCCGCTGCACAATGGAGAATCCATCAGAATCCAGGAGCATGACTACTGGAAGCCAGCAGTCGTCATCCAGCCAGCTGACACTGAGTGATCGTATCACGTCCACACCCCAGAAGGACAGGTGTACCGCCGCAATCACAGGCACCTCCTGAACACCAAGGAACAACACCATCATTCTGACGAGAGGGTCAGTTCAACAGAGTGTGATGAACAGAGCAATACACAAAACACATCATACTTACCTGAACCTAAACCTGAACCTGAATTGTTGACCGATTCAGGAGCATGCTCAGTTTCATACCACACAAGGTCGGGATGAGAGGTCAAACCTAGAGTTATCCTTGACTTGTGACCTGTCAAAGGGTGTAGGCGGATCGCTGCCCTAAAAAAACTGTACATCGTTATTGAAACATTGAGGTGTTTTCAGTGCTAGTTAAATGCTGAGTTTACTTATATGTTTAAGCTACCGAGAACATTATGTAGAAGAAAGGTTTAAAAGTAATGCATAACATTTTTCTTTTAAAAGAAAGGGGATGTAACATTTGCATATTGAATTATCATTGGCCTGCAGGCATCTGTAAGGAATACCTATTATATTCACATGTGATCACATGCTGAGTTGTCATTGGCCTGCAGGCATCTGTAAGGACTACTATTGTTTTGAAGACCCAGGCTAGGGGTCCTAATACCAGGCCTTCCCCCTAGTGCTGTTATGAATAAGATCACAGACCTAATGCTTAATATAAGAGTTAAACTCTAATACTCTGTCGTCCTGCAATTTATTATTTTTGTACAATGTGTGCAAAACAAGACACCTTGAGCCCATCTTGCTCACCAACCAGTACTCGGTGCTGATTGCAGGTGAGGGTGATGGTTCCTCTGGGAAGTGCAGCCAGAGCCAAGTCCACAGCACCATGAAAGGCTCACCTGCACAGGCGGAGGGGAAGAGGAGAGGGAGAGCAATAGTGGTAGGGCATTCAATAGTTAGGGGAGCACACACGCATTTCTGCGGCCGCAGACGTGACTCCAGGTTGGTATGTTGCCTCCCTGGTTCCAGGGTCAAGGATGTCACTGAACGGCTGCAGGGCATTCTGAGGGGGGAGGGTGAACAGCCAGAGGATGTGGTCCATATCAGTACCAACGACATAGATAGGAAGAGGGATGAGGTCCTTCAGGCAGAGTTTAGGGAGTTAGGAAAGCGGTTAAAAAGCAGGACCTCAAAGCTAGTAACCTCCAGATTACTACCAGTGCCACGTGCTAGTGAGTACAGAAATAAGAAGATAGAGCAGATGAATGCGTGGCTGGAGAGATGGTGTAGGAGGGAGGGCTTTAGATTCCTGAGGAATTGGAACCATTTCTGGGGGAGGTGGGACCTCTACAAGCCAGATGGGTTGCACCTCATTGGGAACGGGACCAATATCCTCGTGGGAGGGTTTGCTAGTGCTGCTGGGGAGGGTTTAAACTAGCTTGGCAGGGGGATGGGAACCTAAGTATAGAGTCAATAGGGAGGGAAGAAAAACTGGAATTGGAAAACAAAAATGTAGAAAGTAAATTGGAAGGACAGAGGAATCAAGGGCTAGATAATAGTCAACAAGGAGGTTTGCCTGTACTAAATGGTATCTACTTCAATGCAAGGAGTATAGCGAACAAGGCAGATGAGCTGAGGGCACAGGTAGATACTTGGGACTATGATATTATAGCTATTACAGAGACGTGGCTGAAAGAGGGGCCGGTATGGCAGCTCAACATTCCTGGTTTCAGGATTTTCAGATGGGATAGAGAGGGAGGTAAAAGGGAGGGGGGTCACGGTATTGATTAAGTAAACTATTACAGCTGTGAGGAGGGATGATATGTTGCAGGGATCATCAAACGAGCCCATATGGGTCGAATTGAAAAGCAAAAAAGGGGCGATCACACTGCTGGGAGTGTACGACAGACCCCCAAACAATGAGAGGGAGATAGAAGAGCAAATATGTAGACAAATTTCTGAGAAGTGCAAAACTATAGGGCAGTAATAGTAAGGGATTTCAACTACCCCAATATTAACTGGGATAAAATTAGTGTGAAGGGTATAGAAGGTGCGGAATTCCTAAAATGCATCCAGGAGAACTTTTTTAGCCAGTATATAGCAAGCCGGGAGGGGGCGGTTCTGGACTTAGTTTTAGGGAATGAAGCTGGGCAGGTAGAAGGCGTATCAGTGGGGGAGCATTTTGGTGCTAGTGACCATAATTCAGTTAGATTTAAGGTAGTTATGGAAAAGGACAAGGTTAGACCAGGAATAAAAATTCTAAAATGGGGAAAAGCAAATTTTGCTAAGCTCAGAGGGGATTTAGCCATAGTGGACTAGAAACAGCTACTTGAAGGTAAATCAGTGTCAGAGTAGTGGGAGGCATTTAAGGAGGAGATCTGGAGGGTTCAGACCAAACATGTGCCCTCAAAGGAAAAAGGTGGGACTAACAAATCTAGAGCCCCCTGGGTGTCTAGAGACATACAGGGTAGGATAAAGAAAAAAAGGGAGGCCTATGACAGATGCCGAGAGCTAAATACTGCAGAATCTTTAGAGGAGTACAGAAAGTGCAGGGGTGCATTTAAAAAGGATATTAGGAAAGCAAAGAGAGAGCATGAAAAATTCTTGGCAAGGAAAATCCAAATATGCTTTATAAATATATTAAGAGTAAGAGGATAACTAAAGAAAGGGTAGGGCCTATTAGAGATCATGAGGGTAATCTGTGTGTGGAGGCGGGAGACGTCAGTAAGATTCTTAATGAATATTTTGCGTCTGTTTTCACAAAGGAGAGGGGCGAAGCAGACATTGCTATCAGGGAGGAGGAGTGTGAAATATTAGATGAAATAAACATAGTGAGAGTGGAAGTATTAAGGGGTTTAGCAGCTTTAAAAGTGGATAAATCCCCAGGCCCGGATGAAATTTATCCCAGGCTGTTAAGCGAAGCAAAAGAGGAAATAGCAGAGTCCCTGACCATCGTTTTTCAATCCCCTCTGGCTTCAGGTGTGGTGCCGGAGGACTGAAGGACTGCTAATGTGGTACCTTTGTTTAAAAAGGGAGAAAAGGATAGACTGAGTAATTACAGGCCAGTCAGCCTAACCTCGGTGGTGGGAAAATTATTGGAAAGAATTCTGAAGGACAGGATAAATCTTCATTTAGAAAGACATTGATTAATCAAGGATAGTCAGTACAGATTTGTTAAGGGAATGTCGTGTATGACAAATTTAAATGAATTTTTTGAGGAGGTAACAAGGAGGGTAGATGAGGGTAGTGCATTTGATGTAGTGTACATGGACTTTAGCAAGGCTTTTGATAAGGTTCCACATGGCAGACTGGTCATGAAGTTAAAAGCCCATGGGATCCAGGGCAAAGTGTCAAATTGGATTCAAAACTGGCTCGGAGACAGGAAGCAGAGGGTGATGGTTGATGGGTGTTTTTGTGACTGTAAGGCTGTTTCCAGTGGGGTTCTGCAGGGCTCAGTACTAGGTCCCTTGCTTTTTGTGGTATATATCAATGATCTTGACTTGAATATAGGGGGTATGATTAAGAAGTTTGCAGTTAATACTAAAATCGGCTGTGTGGTTGATACTGAAGAAGGAAGCTGTAGACTGCAGGAAGATATCAATAAATTGGTCAGGTGGGCAGAACAGTGGCAAATGGAATTCAATCCAGAGAAGTGTGAGGTTATGCACTTGGGGAGGGCTAACAAGGAAAGGGAATGCACATTAAAAGGTAGGACACTGAGTAGCGTAGAGGAACAAAGGGACGTTGGAGTGCATGTCCACAGATCCCTGAAGGTAGAAGGCCAAGTAGATAAGGTGGTTAAGAAGGCATACGGAATGCTTGCCTTTATTAGCCGTGGCATAGAATACAAGAGCAGGCGGGTTATGCTTCAACTGTGTAAAACACTAGTTAGGCCTCAGCTAGAGTACTGCATGCAATTCTGGTCACCACATTACAGGAAAGATGTGATTGCACTAGAGAGGGTACAGAGGAGATTTACAAGGATGTTGCCGGGAGTAGAGAATCTTAGCTATGAGGAAAGACTGGATAGGCTGGGTCTGTTTTCCTTGGAACAGAGGAGGCTGAGGGGAGAACTTATTGAGGTGTATAAAATTATGAGGGACCTAGATAAAGTGGATAGAAAGGACCTATTTCCCTTAGCAGTGGGGTCAAAAACCAGGGGGCACAGATTTAAAGTAATTGGGGGAAGGTTTAGAGGGGATTTGAGGGGAAATTTCTTCACCCAGAGGGTTGTGGGGGTCTGGAACTCACTGCCTGAAAGGGTGGTAGAGGCAGGAACCCTAACCACATTTAAAAAGTACTTGGATGTGCACTTGGGATGCTCTAACCTGCAGGACTACAGACCAAGAGCTGGGAAGTGGGATTAGGCTGGATAGCTCTTTGTTGGCCGGCGCGGACACAATGGGCCGAAATAGCCTCCTTCTGTGCTGTAACTTTCTATGATTCTATGTAACCCACAACCTTCTGACTCAGAGGCGAGTGTGCTACCCACATGTCACGGCTGACCCAGAAAGCAAAGACATTAAGTGATTTGTTCATCGAGCAACATATATTTAATAATTCTTGTACTCCATTCTGGAGACCGTTTACTTGATTGGTCTGTTCCCTGTGGCGGGATGCTCAAATGATCTAAACGTACCACTCCCCTATTTATATTATGATTGCTCTCCCTGTGGTGCATCTCTTCCTGTAGCCCTGTTAGAGGCTGATTCATGGTACAGAGAACTGACTTCACAATACAATTGTGTGCCACAGCATGATGAGCAGGAAAAGCCAGTCTTCAAATATTGCAGAGCTAGTCCTGTGTGCTTTCATCTTGATGTTGTTTAAATGTGCCGATGCACAGAACTTGGTTCTGCGCACTTAGCTCACATCAAAGTACGATGAGATGTTCAAAGAGTTTGGGATCATTTTCAAGGTCAAAATTGGGCTCTAGGCATCCACTAAATGACCTTACTTTGGGCTAATTATCTTAGACTATAATTTCATAAATCACAGGGCTAGATTTGTTCTTGACTGGCTTTTTCTGTTTCCCAGTTATTTAAGAGCTGCAAGTAAACGTCAAAATAATAGCCAAATTGGATCACTAACAATAGTCCCTGCACTTCAAAGTCATGCATTGTATGTGAGATGTTTATGAGCGATGCAAGTCTTACTCATTTAGCTTGCCAGTTTGCTGCCCATATTTCCTCCCATCCACACCCTCCCTGACACAGCAGTGACATGGTTGCCATCTTGCATTGCTCCTTTCCTGAACCTTGAACCAACAGTGACGGCCATCTGCATTTCACACTGTGTCGTGACAGCATCACACTCATCTACCACTGCAGAACACATTAGTGCTCCTGACTGCAAATATATGACACACTGACAAGTTGATCACTTGCATATTGAGCAGCCAATCCCTCATGGTGTTTAAAGGCCCCTGCCCCTACAGATTCTGACCTTTATCTGGTTATGAAGGGTGCATAAAAGCAGCTTGGAGTGACCTGTTTGCTGATTTCCCCTCTATCTCTGCAGGGAAGCAACTATTCCCTACGTGTCATCTCCCGATAACAGCCAGTGTGAGATGGGGAACTCACCATTTGTGTTAAGATGGGTGTGAACTGCAAGAAACCAACCTGTGTTGCAATGCCATAATTCTACGAATTATAGGATCTTATTTGTTTCTATCTATTAGAATGCAGAACTTGCTACCACATGGAGTAGTTGAGGTGAATAGCATAGATTTATTTAAGGGAAATTTAGATAAGTACATGAGGGAGAAAGGAATAGAAGGATATGTCGATCGGGTGAGATGAAGTAAGGTGGGAGAGGCTCGAGTGTAGCATAAACATCAGCATAGACCTGTTGGGCCGAATGGCCTGTTTCTATGCAGTAAATACTATGTGATACTATATCATTTCCTAATATAAGGAAAAATAATATTTTTCTGGTTTTACTCCGATGTAAAAAGCTAATTTAGTCCTTAACAGGTTAAAGAGTTAGAACATTAATTCCTCATAGAACACAAAATTGCCTTTTTATTTAACGCTTAAAGATTGGGTTTACAAGATTCCTTTCTCCATATGAGAACATAAAGCCTGAAATGGCCTGTTAACAGCCAAATCCCATTTGGGCAATAACACTGACACAACTAATGCACTTTATTCATCAGCAACTGTAATTACACCCTAATTGCAGTCTTTATATCATGGCCTGAGTAGGCTTTGCATGGTGGATTGTTAAATAACAATTTGACTTGTTGAATTTTGTCTTAAAATAATTTTTCGTTCAATTTAACAACGAAAAAACGACTCGTGTATTATATCTGATGAAAGGGGAACTTCTTAATTGCCAGCTTCTGAAAGGGTTTTATGTTTTGTATCTCTTTATCAGAACTGTATGCCAACAATGGGGAGAATTGTTCCAAAATTGTGACTGTTTTCAAAAAGAAATGGGGTAGTACTTTGTACGATAGTGTAAAACGAGTGATAGTAAATCGGCAGCTCGTTTTGCATCTCTCCTGATTTTTATTTCAATTGAATTGATTGACTTCAAAATCGACGGAGGCAACGCTCTCACGGCTGGCCTTCCATCTTCCACCCTCCATAAACCTGAGATAATTCAAAACTGCTGCCTGTGTCCTAACGCGCACCAAGTTCACCCATCACCCCTCTGCTCGCTGTCCTACTTTGACACCCAGTCTGGCAATACCTCAATTTTAAAATTCTCATCCTTGTTTTCAAAGCATCGCCATGGACTCGCCTCTCCCTAACTTTGTAACCTCCTTCAACCCTACAACCCTCCGAGATCTCTGCACTCCTCCAATTCTGGCGCCTCTCGTGCATCCCCGATTTTAATCGGTCCACCTTTGGCTGCCGTGTCTTCAGCTGCCTGGGTCCTCAGCTCTGGGCATCCCTCATTAAAACCTCCCTCTTTGACCAAGCTTTTGCTCACCTGTCCTAAGATCTCCTTACGTGGCTCTGTGTCAAATTTTGTTTGATAACGCTCCTGTGAAGCGGCTTGGGACATTTTACTACGTTACGGGCGCTATATAAATGCAAGTTGTTGCTGTTTTGTAATGGGCAGCCGATCCGACATGGCCAGTTTTTTGCCCTCAATGAAGTTTAAAGCTACCCCAAATAAAATAGGCGGGTGGTCCCATGTGGTAAAAATGTCCATTTTTATAGTAAGAACCAAGAAAGATAAAAAAGAAAGGAATAAACAGATTTGTACATTTCACTTTGTTCATAATTATTTCTGGCACAGTACTTCACTAAAATGTTCTACTTAAACTAGAGTTTTCCCTTTGAATACAATCGGCAATTCCAGTGCAAAATGCCCCCAAAATTTCAAAAGAGTTCTTTTCCCCCCCTCCCCGAGTTTCTGCTGAAACTAATTTGCATATCGATGAACACAAAATCTGCCATGAACCAGCGCAATCAGGCCACATTTTAAAACGTACCTTAAAAAAAAAATTTGCTTGAAAAAGTATTCCCTGATATAATTAAGAGTGGTAACTTGGTGCAGTTTGATTAATACAGATGAAAATGGGTTTATCGCAAAAGCATTTCAAATCACAGGGTCAACCCACCATCTGTGAGTAACCTGATTTTAAATTACTGAAAATGATTTTAAAAATATATATAAAACTGGTTTCTAGTCAGATGTGTTAGTCAGTGGCTCAGTGGGTAGCACCCTTGCCTCTGAGTCAGAAGGTTGTGTGTTCTAGTCGCAATCCAGAGACTTGGGCACAAAAATCTAGGCTGACACTCCAGTGCAGTGCTGAGGGAGTGCTGCGCTGTCGGAGGTGCCTTCTTTAGGATGAGACGCTAAACCGAGGACGTAAAAGATCCCATGGCACTATTTTGAAGAAGAGTGGTGTTCTAGCCAATATTTATCCCTCAATCAACATATCAAATTGACTACCGTGTTTCCTATATTACAACAGTGACTGCCCTCCAAAAAGTACTTCATTGGCTGTAAAGCGCTTTGGGACATCCAGTGGTCGTGCAAAGCACTCTATAAATGCAAGTCTTTCTTTCTTTGGATAGGGGTACAGTAATCAGTTCCTTAGTAAATTTAAAAAAAATTACATTCAAAAGCTTTTAAAATGTTCTTATTAGTGTCCTTGCGCTCAAAATATCCAGCTTAATTTTTAGAGCCTCCTCAAAGGCCTGCAAAGGAGCGCAATTAGTGGACTCGCAATGATGATTAATTCACGCCAGGGGGCATGACCAGTTTTATGGGCAGGGCCTGTTTCCACACCAACAACAAAAACTTGTATTTATATAGCACCTTTAACGTAGTAAAACATCCCAAGGCGCTGCACAGGAGTATTTTAAGACAAAAACAATTGACACCGATCCACATAAGGATAAATTAGGGCAGGTGACCAAAAGCTTGGTCAAAGAGGTAGGTTTTAAGGAGCGTCTTAAAGGGGGAAAGAGAGGTAGCGAGGCAGAGAGGTTTAGGCAGGGAATTCCAGAGCTTAGGGCCTAGGCAACAGAAGGCATGGCCACCAAAGGTTGAGCGATTATAATCAGGGATGCTCAAGAGGGCAGAATTAGAGGAGCGCAGATATCTCGGGGGGTTTTGGGGCTGAATGAGATTACAGAAATAGGAAGCAGCGAGGTCATGGAGGGATTTGAAAACAAGGATGAGAATTTTGAAATCCAGGCGTTGCTCAACCAGGAGCCAATGTAGGTCAGTGAGCACAGGGGTGATGGGTGAAAGGGACTTGGTGCGAGTTAGGACACGGGCAGCTGAGTTTTGGATGACCGCAAGTTTATGTAGGTTAGAATGTGGGAGGCCAGCCAGGAGTGCGTTGGAATAGTCAAGTCTAGAGGTAACAAAGGCATAGATGAGGGTTTCAGCAGCGGATGAGCTGAGGCAAGGGTGGAGATGGGCGATGTTACGGAGGGGGAAGTACAATGTTTTTCAAACCAGTGCAACAGATCGCAAAAACTTAAATTGTGCTGAATGCAATGTGCGCTTATAATTCTGCAATCTTTTTGCATCAGTTACGCTGATACCGGGTGAATTGCGTCCAAAAAACCAGCGCCATCGAGCGGAAACTCTTTGATTTCTGGGCTTTTACTCAGATTCTCCCTCCAAACATTCTGGCCAAGGTTTTCCGTGGGGGTCAACGGGCTCGACTGGTGGCGGGTCGGGTGGGGAAGTGTTTTGTTTCCCCAGCGGGTCGGGACCCCGCTGTGAAGCCGCCACCTCACGCCTTTCTCAATGTCGGGCCTGTCAGCACTGAGCAGAACTGACACACAGCGGCGGGGAACCCAATTCAGGCCATTATGAACTTGTTTCGAGATCATTAAGAATACATTTGAGATCAACTTTTGATTTTACGTGCTCGCCTACGGGGTCCACGCTAGTCATGGACCACGTGGCTTCAAATGTAAAGTAAAAGCTCCCACCTCACAGAGATATCTTCCCTCAGCCACAAGCTCTTCCTCACTGCATTTCCACAACAGATTCAGGATGCTGCAAGTCTTTACACAAGTCTCCATCCAGTCTGACCTCATTACCTCTTTCACCATTGACAGATTGCCTCTGTCATCTCTACTTCATCTGCCATCTATTACATCAGCATGGATGTCCTTTATACTCTCTCACCTTGGCTCTCACAATCCCACCACGATCAGCCCCGACACCAGCAGCACCAGGCACACCAGAAGCACCAACAACAACAACAGTAACCTTCTCCACAATCACCTGATGCTGCACAGGACACGGGGCACCAGTACCCAACCGCATTGCTGCCCGGGAGACCAGGGATGGCCTCACCATGGCCAGATTTACTTCACTTGATGCTGTACACCCTAGCTGCCACATGATGCGCCAGGTTGGCATCTCCCCACACCAACACCATAAAGCATCCCTACAATGCCCAAGCCATTCTTTTCACACTCATCACCAAGGTGGGGGGGGGGGTGTACCATTATGTTTCACCATTCACTGCAACTCACTAAGCCACTTCCAAAGTTGCACACAAATCTGTCCAAGAATGCAAAGTGTTGAAATTAAAGATTTCAATGTTTGACACCACACTAACAGAAACTTTACATGAGCATTGCATAAAACACCCAAGTGCCTACCCTTGTGTGTTGTTAAGTTGGTATGATTGCACTAGGATGAGGGTGAGTGTGAGGGGAGGCTAGTGAGATAGGGACGTGATAATGTAGATAGAGAGGGATGGGTGGAGGTGCAAGGTAGGTTGGTGTGACTAAGGATGTGCAGAAGAAGGGTAGGGAAGGCAGAGTGATGGGGATGTGATAAGTGGCACAGCAGGATGAGGTTGAGTGTGGATTTGTACTAACATTTCGCGATCTA
The DNA here is from genome assembly GCF_052327205.1 of Somniosus microcephalus. Taxonomy (NCBI): domain Eukaryota; kingdom Metazoa; phylum Chordata; class Chondrichthyes; order Squaliformes; family Somniosidae; genus Somniosus; species Somniosus microcephalus. Next base: position 45,504,052 of record NC_141009.1, on the reverse strand, counting down.
CTGAGATAATTGAAAGGTTTGCTGCACTGCACCCAGGTCCTCCTGACCACATCCCTGCTTGTGCCCTCCTGTGCAATGTGCAACCAGGCTGTGTTAAACTCCTGGGGAGGTCTCTTCCGCCCATTGGAAGGGAAGAGAACCTCTCTGCATGCAGTGACTCCCTCCATAACCCCTCCATAACCATATGGACCTCAATAGAACACTGACAGCACAAATGTCAAATTAAAGCTGGCCATGGTCCATTTAAGGAAACCGGCTGATGACGCGTCATCAAGTGACGTCACCAGACCCGCTTCCTCTAATTGGTCGGGAAGCTCCCTGTGTGGGCTTAACAAGTCCCATCAAGGGAAATTCATTTTACAGAGCGGGCTGGAGCAGGCAGCGGGGTCGGGATCTGCCACCGTCGTTGCCCGTCACAGACCCACTGAGGTTAGTAAAAGACTTTGGGGGGAATTGTAACACCCACCCCCCACCCCCACACATACACACAATGGGTGGAGAGGGGGCTTCAATTGGTAAAAATGTAATACCCACTGTGATCTCTCACCCAGCAACCTCTCGCTCCCTGCACTCTCTTCCCCGTCACGAGCTCTCCCCCCTGTGATCTCCTCGTGACCTCTCATCTCCGTGACCAAATGCACCGCCTTCCGGTTTAACCACGGAGGTTTGGGGTCGGCTGAGTAACCCGCTCTGGAGAGCCGGGTCCACCATTATAATATGTTAATGAAGCTCCGTTCCTCAGGTTTTGACAGCCATTTTTTAATGGCTGCGAGCCAAGCTTCCCAGGGCTTGGGAAACCCGGCAGCTAAAGGGAGGCTGGAGCTGTCAGATCCAACAGGTAAGGCCTTTACTAGGACTGCTTTTGGGCCAGGAGGAGCAGTAGGGTGCAGTAGTGCTTCCTTCTCCCCCCCGCCCCTCAAGCTAACCTGCCGTGATATCTCCCCCCACCCCTGCGATCTCTCCCACTGTGATCTCACCCGTGATCTCCGCCCCTATGATTTCCCCACGATCTCTCATCCCTGTGACCTTTCTTTCCCTGCTATCTCTTCCCCTCATGATGACTCCCCCCATGATTTCCCTCTGTGATCTCTCCCCGCCGTGATCTCCCTGCGATCTCTTATGCCGTGACCTCTCCCTCCCTGCGCTCTCTTCCCCATCGTGATATCTCACCCCCTGTGATCTCCCTCTGCGATCTCTCCCCCCTGTGATTTCCCTGCGATCTCTCCCCCCTGTGATCTCCCTCTGCGATCTCTCCCCCCTGTGATTTCCCTGCAATCTCTCATGGCATGACCTCTCCCTCCCTATGCTCCCTTCCCCCTCACGAGCTCTCCCCCCGTGATCTCCTCGTGACCTCTCACTTCCGCGACCTCTCCCTCCGCACGATCTCTTTCCCCCTGCGATCTCTCCCTCCTTGTCACATCGCTGCCGCGCTCCGAGCAAGCCACCAATGACCTCCGATGTTCTCGATTTCTGGGGACCATCTTCAGCAGTCCCTGGCTGCCTCCTTGTACTGCAGGCTTTCCTGCCCAGCAGCCAGCCAGCCTCTCAATCTGGCCGGCTGGCAGGCAGGAAATGGTGTAAAAAAATTCTAATGAGATCCTGCCATTAAATTCGGCAGGACCGCCGTGTTCCTGGCTTTTCCAGGATTCCCAGCCGCAGACATGTGCCCTCGCTGCCTTCCCGCCTCCCTGTAAATATCGGGGCCTTTGTTTCAGCTTTCAGTTTACTTTTAACTTCTCTTTCTCGAACAAACATGTGAAAGAAAATTAGCCATTCTAACTATTAAAATACATACAAAACATCTGAAAATTAATCTGCGCCACAATTTCAAAGTGCAAAGTTTCATCTCTGCAACATGATACATGCTGAGTTTGCTAAATAAGCATCTTCTTGAAAATATTAACTTAAATCAAATTCCTGGTCAAGTTACCACAGATTAAATTCTAAATTTCATGCTTTACATTGTTTTGATAGTCTGATACAAACAAAGCCCAAATTAAATTCGTTGAGCTACTTCTAAGTATGGCTTCCCTGGGCCTTCCCCGTTAATGGACAGAAGCTGGGGCGGGATGGGTTTGCAGACAGCAAGTTCTGGTACAGTGTGTGAACGGCGGATTTTGCAGTCAAATCTGAAAAAGATTCTGCTGGTTCGAGGCACAAACCCGCCTGAGGTGCCGCCTGATGACATCATTGGCGCCGCGACTTAAATTTAACTAGAAGTGAGATGGAGGCCGGAGCTGTTGACTGCCCGGCAGCTTATCCGAGGCGGGAACTGCCGACTCCCAAAGGTAGGTGTTAACGATCTCTTTTCATGCTCCTTGTGGGCCAGGAAGAGCAGGAATGATCTCCCGCGCCCCCCCCCCCACAAACACCCCCCCCCCAGGCCTCATAAGGAAGCCTTCGGCCTCCCGCAGCCTCGATCACTTCTTGGAGCCTCTCTCCTCCCCCTGGCCCCGATCTCCAGCCTCTTCCTCCCCCAATCTCAAGCCTCCCCCGCCCCTTTCCCGATCTCCAGTCTCCACCCCCCCCCCACCCCTGCTCCCAATCGTGGCCCGTAGCTGATGCTCCCATCCGAGTGCAAGGGACCCTCCTCACAGGCCCCCGGCTGCAGCCTCCTGCTGCTATTTTTCTCTTCCTTCGGCCAGGCTATCAATTCGGCCAGCTGCTGGGTGAGAGGCGGCCCAATATTCTAATGAGGCCCTGCCGTTAAGAGCTGCAAGGCCTGCACATCACCAGCCTTGCCGGATTCTTCGACTGATTATATGCTCCCCGAGCCCTTCTCCTCCCCAGCTCCCCGTTAATCAGGAACCCCAATGAACTCAAGATTCAGGCTTCTCAGATTGGCAAAGGCCAACAATGGGAAACACTGCCAGAGGCATTTCAAACAAAGCAAAGGTAATCATATAGAGAAGTTCAATCTTTTGTTTTGTTCCTACTGTAATTTTTTTACGCCTTTGTCATGCTACAAACCTTAATCACAGTGATTAGCCATCAGCTGAGCGGAGAAACCAGGACTTTACTGACTGATCATTCTTGATTTGTTGTTCATTTGTCTTTAACTGCTCCTCATTGGAACGTTTTGTTCCTGCTTTGTAAGTTTTAATTGGTAAATTGACGACCAATTCAATTGTGATTTTGTTACAGTTTAACAAATATGAAATTTAAGTCAGTCAAGTTCAAGTGTGACAAAGAAATGTGCACATATCCAGATGTGACCTCCAAGGTGTAATCAACAAAACATGCACTAGCTGTTAACCATATGTGTAAATCGCTACTGCAAAAAAGCCAGTCATGTTATGAGAGTTTCTCTCATTATAGTGAATGCTACTCGCTGATGATGAGAATGGGACCACAGCTTAAACTACTGGCAGTTCACAGAAAGGGCTGTTACCTAGGTAGAATAAATCTGACTATCTAAGTATGGGAGATGGCATTGTTCTTGACCATTTATGTTATTTCCTCACATGCCATCATACCGATGTTATTCGCATATAGAGTGAAGGTCATCAAATTCAGCTTTCATGAGCAACATCACCTGTCTTTCAATTTGGGATTTTTCTCAAAAACTGTGCAAATTAGTTCATTTTTTCCCGATGACACATCCTGAACCAGCTTCTTTTAGACTGTGGGTCCTTGGCCACTGAGAACTGGCTTGATGCCACCCGGGCATTCCTTCCAATTCAACAGTCTCCCTCTCAGAGCTCCCGAGTATAAAGAAAGTCAAAAATGATCAGCGTCAAGCTGGGCACATTACCTTGCACCCTGAAGTTGGTGGGAATGATCAGCGTGCCATAGTGACGGTTTGTACTGCTGAAGGCTAGTGCCACACCTGATGTGGGCGTGGTTGATGTTTGCACTGGATCGACGGCAAAGGAATCTCCATTCCAGTTGCAGGAAGTGAGGCTCCTCACTAACATAGTTTGACTTGTACATTGCAAAAGTAGGAACCAGGGACAGCAAGAAATCACTTGTTTCAATCATGCTGTGCGTAGCTTTTACAAAAATAATTCTGATCCAAACTGACAACTCCTGTAATGTCCAAATGTAAATAGGATTCCAAACCTGATATTTTTGGTTAAGTTATAATGAATAGCTTGCTTTGGCCTTTTTTACACTGGGGAGTTCTACCTGCATAAATCTGGTACTGTATTATTATTTGTGTCTCAAGTGTAAACCCTCAAGATTCATGTTGCAAGCTATTTATGTTGCATGAAAGCAGTATGACATCTCACCCTTCTAAATGAGAGTCCTAATTTATTCTATTTTATGCCCTTGGCATATATAGGTAAGCAAATCAGCAGTGTGAGAAATGTCCCAGAGGAGCAACATGTTGAGGGTGGGTAGTATATGGACTTCTCTACTATTGTTGAAGCAGAGCCCAAAATATTTGTTAACAGGGATTTACTTGAAAGGGAGGAATGTTAAAAGGAATGGGCGTGAGCAAAAGAGTGATCTTAGACTGGGTGCCTCACCGGCACAGACTTGATGGGCTGATTGGCCTATTTCTGAGCTTTAACATATGATTCCACAATTAATTTGCAAATGTTTCGACTGTGGAGTTTATCTCCCCAGCTCTCCCATCCTGTGAACTCAATTTATTCTGTCTGGTTCCCAGCACAACTTTTTAACTATGCAGCCAAAAGGATTATCATCAAACCTTCTTCATTAGCCTCCTTATTACAAAGAATTTACAGCACAGAAACAGGCTATTCAGCCCAACAGGTCTGTGCCGGTGTTTATGCTCCACACGAGCCTCCTCCCACCTTACTTCATCTCACTCTATCAGCATATCCTTCTTATTCCTTTCTCCCTGGTGTACTTATCTCACTTCCCCTTAAATGCATCAGATACAGAACCTAAAAGACATTGCTGAGCAGTCTTTGCGCTTTGATCCTTAATTTCCGACAGACTTCGCCATGACAACTTCTACTTTTGTATGTACAAAGCATATACCAGATGAGAGAGGAAAAACAAAAGAAGGAAGAAAGAACTTGCATTTATATAGCGCCTTTTATGACTTGAGGATGCCCCAAAGCACTTAACAGCCAATGAAGTCCTTTTGAAGTGTAGTCACTGAAGTAATGTAGGATAAAGAAGCCAGTAAAGTGGAAGGAAAGCAAAAGAAGTAAGTCATTTTTTTTAATACAGCAACTTGGCAAATTGTCACAGGGATGCAGCAAGAAATCCTTTGAGATGTTGCTTTTATCGAGCAATAAAGCAACGTTTCGCACCAATTTCCACCAGGCATTAAATATTGTCATTCATCTCCTGCTTGTATTTGGACAGAAACTGTGATATGTCTAATTTTTATAGGTATGTGCCACCACATTAAATGTGTATAAGTTAGAATACTGATCAGAAATGGGGAACATGCCCAACTTACAGGTCAGGAATCTACAGCAGGTGGGTAATTCAGTCCCCGCCGCATATAGTGGACGGGCTCGTGCTAGCGCCATTTTCCCGCTACATGTGTCGTACAGTAAAATCAACTGATTGAAGCTGCCCAAAGTCACCACTTTCTGACTGCCTCCTGTAGTTGTTGACAGCCCGAACAGCTAATTGAAGCTGCTTGAAGACCTGACTTTGCATTTAATCAGTGGAGTTTTGAAATCAGTAAGTACTGAATTTCACAAAATAGTTAGCGCGTTTAATATGTTTTAAGCAGCGCCTTTGTTATTGACACCTATCATGATGACAAATGGTTAGCGCCAAATCTTCGATATAGGCGGTTGCCCCCGATAAGCGTGGATAGTGTAAGTGGCGGGGACTATATGAAAACATTTAATTTGTGTCTTTGTGATCCTCACGTTAGTCCCTAACATTGGTGATAACCTCTCAGCTCAGGGGTTGGCGCAGTTGAGGCAAGCCCAATGCCAATAGTACCCTCAGCGTCACTTAGTCCACCCACAAAGAGATATTGTTGAATGGTGGCGGTTAGTTTTCTTTCCATTTCCAGGATAAGTTGGCAAATGGTCTTGTACTTACCACCAACAGCTTGCGCAAGTTGAAAATGTCCTCTGCGAGTGGGATGTACATTTGGGTCTCCCAAGAGCCCAACACTCTTGCATTGTCACTGTGTCAGGCAAAATTGTCACTTGTGAACCAAATAAAGGATGTTGCAGTAATTAATCCAATGTTTGTGACGTGGTTGTAACGAAAAGTGATAAACACAACCAACTCACTGTGGTTTGACCTTAATCAATTTCAGCTTGTTTTGAGTCACATTCAATTCCAAATTGGCAAGCCAACATAAGCCTTCATTAGTTTTGTCTTCACTCTGCTGATCCAGCCCAATCAGTTATAAATGTTACCTGTCATCAAGCCAACTTTGTCTGCAAGATCCAAACTGGACAACTACTTTCCTGTAATCCATGGATCCCAGTCCTTATTTAAGAAATTAGAGGTTGATTTTAAGAACGGCAGTGTTCTAAAATATTCAAATCTACTGATGGAGAGACACAGTGAAATGAACCATTTCAGAAATAATACTTAGACAAAGAATGAGTTTGCAGCTAACAACATAAGATCAGAAGCCAACTAAAAATTTGGGATGTTGAAGAATGTATGTCAATCTCATGGGATCTGTGACTCCTGAACTTCTAATTCACCATTGCCACGTGATGATACTTTAGAAAAGTAGTTTGGTTTGTGGTGGGTGCAGGATACTGTCCGAATGGAATATGGCAATTTCCAGAGTCAACATTTGTATAATTTGTTTGGATTTGAAAGCATTTTTCTTTCTATCGATCGATAGGCTCTGAGCTATTTTATTTCTGTCGTTATCTCTATTGTAGCTCTGTCACCAGGTATTTAAATCTGATGCTATTAGACCTGCGATATGCCATCAGGCTGGTAGGGATGTATTGATTCAGCAAAACGTAGCTTCTGTAACAAACTGAACTGGCAGCCAGTAATTTAAGCTGCACTGTGCATGAACTATTGGGCCAGAATTTGCTGTCAAAATAATGGCGTTTGAGGAGGTCAGCGCAAGGTCCATTTATTCACATTCCTGAATCCAGGGCAGGAAACGCTTTAATGATCTTGTGCGAACATCAAAAGTGAGTATCCCATCACACTTACCTTCAATGTGCTTCCCTTCTTTTCACATCACCAGCACTCTGCTTTGTAAGCCTGCTCCTCCACATCCCACCTTACCCTTACTTCCTCTGCACCCTTACCTATCCACCTCTATCTCTGTACTGAATCACTTCAAACATCCTGCCTACTCACCCCTCACACTCCCCCTGACTGTCATGCAGTGACAACAACTAACAACACACAGGGAGCTAGCTTCCTCTTGGCACCTTATCCCATCTTCGTCTCCCTCAAAGCTTCTATGGTAGGGATTCTTCACACTCACTCCATAACTGTGGATGAAACTCCGCTTGTGTCCCTCCTTGCAGGAAAAGATGGCCCAGAATAAGAGGGAGAGAGCAATGACTGGAGGAGGAACACCTACCCTAGCAACATTGACAAGTGCTGAGGAGGCTGCACATGTAATTGTTGGAGGTGGCGAGGATTTGGAAGTGGGCGATGGAGAGATGGGCACACGAGAGGAAGCTGGTGACATAATAGAGTTTCATTCCTCTCATTGACATTTAGCAATTGACTGCAATGGCATGTGATGTTCATAAAGATTCGCGTTGTATCATCTGTTCAAAAGGATGTGTCAGCTATATCAATATCAGATGTCTAAATCCTGCCTTTACTCTCCCACAGGACCATCGAGTGCCCCACTCCCCACGATCCAGGATGAAGAGCCGGACGACTCCTCAGAGGAACCTGAGGTCTCTGAGGGAGCAGCATCACCAGGACTCAGCGCACCCAGCACCAGTGCAGCAACGCTCACTCGGTGGGGCCCTCACGAGTTAGAGTAGAGTTGCCACCTGGTCTATCACAGTGCACGGTTGAGCATCAGTGGATGGTGGAGACAGCGACAACAGTGGAGAGTCCTCGGCGGAGATCGCAGCAATTTCCTAGCTCTGCTGAGCTGCATGCAGACGCTGTGCCTCTGGGGCCATCCAGAAAAAGAGCGTCTCGGGAAATACAGGAACAAGTGCAGGAGTCTCTGGAAGGGTTTGGCTGCAGGGTTAGTGCGAGTGTGGATAGAATGGAGGAGTCCATCTGTAACATCAGCACTGTTGTGGTGGAGGCAACAGCGCATGAATGCACCATCATGGATCGGATGGCACCCTCCATGGATAGGATGGCAACCTCCATGGATAGGATGGCAACCTCCATGGAAAGTATGGCTACTGCCATGGACAAAATAAGTCACCAGAGTCAGGAAAACATGGTGACTGTTCAAAATAGAATATCATCTCTGGAGGGGAGATGGGCAGCTATTGAGCAGAGAGACCAGAGCTTCATGGACATCCTTGTGATGAGGACTGCCAGTGCAGATACGGATCCTCATGGTCCCCCTGATGTGCAGCAAGGTGCTCTCCAGCCACTTGTCAGCACTGAGGTGCGGCTGACCCATGAGAGGGATGCTGTTGGCAGGACAGAAGAAAATGTGGTCTCCTCTCAAAGTACTCAGACGACCATGCCACTGTGGAGTCCTCGGTCAGAGATCCTCTTTGCAGAGACAACTGAGATAGCCATTTCAGCCCCTGCACAGGCACAGGAAGAGCAGACTGTTGAAGAGCCCTCCCAGGCTTCCAAACCCAGAGGACACCCGCCAAAGGTGTCTAAGCAGGAGCAGCTTCCTAGTCAGCAAGGTGCCTCTACATCTGCTGAAGCCACAGGGGAAGCACCACGTAGAAGCATGCATAAGAGAAAGATTAAGCACCTATAGTCACAAGAGGACACACATGGGTGTTTTGTCTTTTTTTTCCTGACTGTTCTTGGTTTATTATCCTTTTGTCATGTGTAAAAGAAAAATTATGGCAAACAGTTGATTGTGTGGCCTATGTGTTCTGGGAAATGGCAAAAGCGCATTGAGGGCTCAGGGTGACTTGGTTTTGTAATGCTGATGGTGAAAGTGATAGGAAATAGCTGGGTATAGCAGAGAAGATGTATGACATTGGACAAGTGTCACCTATAATTACAGAGCCATATGGTAGCCACCTATGGTTGAAGAGTAAGCTTATGGTAGTGTGGCATGGCAGTGTGCATACCCTGCTTGACGGGCAGCAGTGAACTGGAGGGATGCTGCATTGGTCACAACAGGGCATGCAAGGCTCCCCTCATCCTTTTCCTATTCCTCCTCTTCCCAGTAAGACCTGCACTGAGCCACACAGCTGCTGCTCCTCCAATTATCAGGACCAGGATGAGAGGAGATAAATGTTTCCCATCCCCTTGCTATAGATTTCATTTGAGGCAACAAGCTTGCAAGCGCACAGTCAAAGTGCCCTGAAATTATTCCATTCAGGTCACACTGCAGATGGGTGTCAGTTTGAACAGTCACAAGGTCAGTAGATGTGCAAAATCTTATCCCATACCTAGGACAGCAAAGTTGTTGTATTTGAATGTCAGCTATGTTTCAGGGGCACTTTTAAAGTGCTCCACCAATGCATACAAATCATGTCCTCCAGCAATTTGTCTCCTTGAACCTGGCCTGTTTCTGACCAGATGGGAAACAGGAGCCAGAAGCACGAAAATGGAAAACCACTATGAAAATAGGATTAGCAAAGCAGTTAACAGGTTCTTAACTGCCTGTCCCACCGGTTCCAGTTGGGTCAGTTTGGGAGCGGCTGAACAGACACTCACGAAAATCGGGTGGGGGGGTTGGGGGCGGGGAGGGAAGAAGGTGGGCTGGGTGCCTGAAGCCATTTTTTCCGATTTTCCCAACAGACCCGCCTCCAAACCCGCCTCCTCAGGGCTATTAAAATCAAGGCTTAAGTATCTTTTTAGCGATGTGATAAGTGTTAATTACTGCCAATCAATCTCTCTGGCACTGAAAATTAACAATTACAAGTGTAGAATCTCATCCCTTCAAGTTTTACTTGTTGTATATTTAAAATTGTAAAATTTTAAATTAAAATTACTTTTCTTTTCTGTCTCTTTTTTCTCACTCTCTTAGGCCAATCTTTCTTTCCCTGTCTGTATTTCTCTTTCTGTACCTGATTTGACATTGACTTCACCCACTCTATTTTACACTTCCTTCTCAGTCCTTGCGCTGTTTATTTCCCAATCCTTCAATCTGATTGGTTATGGAGATAAACAGTTGCCTGCCCTGTTCACTCAGGTCCCAGATTCAGCAGGCACATGGGAACACCCCCACCTCCAAGTTCCCCTCCAAGTCACACACCGTCCTGACTTGAAATTATGTCGCCGTTCCTTCATCGTCACTGGGTCAAAATCCTGGAACTCCCTCCCTAACAGCACTGTGAGAGTACCTTCACCATCAACATCCTGGGGAGGGTCACCATTGTCCAGAAGCTTAACTGGACCAACCACATAAATGCTGTGGCTACAAGAGCAGGTCAGAGGCTGGGTATTCTGCGGCAAGTGTCTCACCTCCTGACTCCCCAAAGCCTTTCCACCATCTACAAGGCACAAGTAAGGAGTGTGATGGACTACTCTCCCCTTGCCTGGATGAGTGCAGCTCCAACAACACTCATGAAGTTCAACACCATCCAAGACGAAGCAGCTCACTTGATTGGCACCCCATCCACCACCTTAAACATTCACTCCCTCCACCACCGGCGCACCATGGCTGCATTGTGTACCAGCTACAAGATGCACTGGAGCAACTCGCCAAGGCTTCTTTGGCAGCACCTCTCAAACCTGCGACCTCTACCACCTAGATGCATGGGAACACCACCACCTCCAAGTTCCCCTCCAAGTCACACACCATCCTGACTTGGAAATATGTCACCGTTCCTTCATCGTCACTGGGTCAAAATCCTGGAACTCCCTCCCTAACAGCACTGTGGGAGTACCTTCACCACACGGACTACAGCGTTCAAGAAGGCGGATCACCAACACCTCCTCAAGAGCAATTAGGGATGGTCAATAAATGCTGGCCTTGTCAGTGACGCCTACATCCCGTGAATTAATAAATAAGAAGATGCCCCGTTTACCTCGCTGCGCCGTTATCAGCTCACACTTTCAGCAACTGGATGCACAAAAAATTAAAAAACTTAACGTGCAACGGCAAGTCTAACTAATGGCAGATGCCGGGAGATACCCTGCCACTGTAGGAATCGACAGATCCCTAACTGAAGTACTGAGGTCGAGTCAGTCTGATAATAAAACGAAGTTTAATGTAAACTAGAGAATAAACAATGGTATGCAGGAGAAACAATCAACAGGTCTTTTCTTAATGCTGGCTTCACAAGCTCTGAGCTGGGAACCTCCCAGTCTGACGTCATGACGTCATCACGTTTCCCGCCGTTCGGGACGTCACGACCAATGTGATGACGTCATCGCACTGATTCTGGGACCTACCCAGAACTGGCTATTTACATACAGTAAACAACTTAGGTGCTGTAGCACTCTTGCTAAAGGCAGTTATACAGTTATACAGGAGTCCCTTGGTGGCTTTGCCACATGCGCCCCCCCAGAAGTGTCTTTAACCGCAAAAGTCAATCGCGGAGGAGGTCGGACGAGCCTGTTCGAACGACTCCGATATTCCCGGAGAGGAATGGGTTGGGTAGATGATGAGCTGGTCTGTGGAACAGTCTGTTCAGGCACGGCGGCCACGGGCGGCCGCCCACGACACGGTGGCTGCGCTGTCTCGACCGGTCGCTCGAGGTCCAGGTGTGCGGCCTTGAGGCGGTCCACGGAAATGTGGTCAGGCTTGCCCCCGATGTCCACTAAAAAACTCTTGGTGCCCGCCTGTAGTACCTGGAAAGGGCCCGTATATGGAGGTGTGAGAGGACTAGGGTGGGCGTCATGCCTGAGAAAAACGAATTTGGCCCGCATAAGCTCCGGCGGAACGTGTGACGCGGGCAGCCCGTGATGTGACGTCGGAATGGGCCGGAAAGATTGAGCTGTGTCCCGGTGAGCCTGCAGTTATTCGGCCGCCGACCAAGGACGCGTTGTTGACAGAAGAAACTCACCGGGCACCCGGAGTGGTTGTCCATAAACCAGTTCAGCAGCCAATGCCTGCAGGTCCTCTTTAGGTGCTGTGCATAACCCGAGCATCACCCAAGGCAGCTTGTCCATCCATGCGGTCCCCTGGAGGCAGGCCCGCAGCGACGCCTTCAAGGACCGATGAAAACACTCACATGATCCATTGGCCTGCGGATGGTAAGCCGTGGTCCGATGGAGCTTGGTGCCCAAACCCAAGGCGACGGCGTTCCACAAAGCAGACGAGAACTGCGGCCCGCGATCCGATGAAATATCAGACGGAATGCCGAACCGTGCAACCCAGGATGAGAGAAAAGCCCGGGCGACATCCGCAGAGGTGGTGGACGTCAAAGGAGGCACCTGGTGGTATGTTCGACTATAGTCAAAAGATGTGTGAAACCTTGTGACGGCAGCAGTGGGCCAACGAGGTCGACATGGATGTGATCAAAACGCCGCTCCGGTACTTCGAAAACGGCGACGGGAGCTTTGACGTGTCGCTGCACCTTAGCTCGCTGGCACACAACGCAGGTGTTGGCCCAGTCGCGGGCATCTTTTCGCATTCCTCCCCAGACGAACTTGGAAGCCAGTAGTTTTTGTGAAGCCTGCACGCCAGGGTGTGCAAGCCCATGAATGGCATCGAAAACGTTCCTACGCCAGGACAGCGGAACGATCGGGCGGGGGTTCCCCAAGGAGACGTCGCAGAGCAGGGAGGTGCCAGCCGAGTGGAAAAGCACATCCGCTGGCTGAAGGCAGGAGGAGTCGGTGTGGAAAGCTTGCATTTCCAGATCAGCCGCTTGGTCAGCAGCCATGAGTGAATAATCGAGTCCCAGCTGGACGGCCTGGACAGTCGCACGCGAGAGGCAATCGGCGACCACGTTGTCCTTGCCGGCCACGTGCCGGATGTCGGCGGTGAACTCGGAAATAAAGGTGAGTTGTCGTTGTTGTCGAGCTGACCACGGCTCAGCCGTCTTGGCCATAGCAAACGTCAGGGGCTTGTGATCCACAAATGCGGTGAATTGGCGCCCCTCCAACAGAAAACGGAAATGGCGGATGGCCAGAAACAACGCCAACAGCTCCCTGTCGAACGTGCTGTAGCTATGTTCATTACGGCGCAATTGGCCACTAAAAAACGCCAGCGGTTGCCACGTCCCTTCGACCCATTGCTCCTGCACGGCGCCTACGGCGTAGTCCAAAGCGTTGGTCGTAAGCGCGATGGTGGCGCCAGGCTGCGGGTGCGCCAACATCGTTGCGTTTGCGAGAGCATCTTTCGTGTCCACAAAAGCGCAATCCATCTCTGGTGTCCAGACCACAGGTTCTTTCCCTGGTTTCCCTCTGAGTGTCTCGTAGAGTGGCCGCATGAGCTGCGCGGCCCGGGGAACAAACCGATGGTAAAAATTTACCATACCGAGGAACTCTTGGAACGCTTTAACGGATTGCGGGCGTGGAAAAGCAGCAATCGTCTCCATCTTCGACCGAAGCGGCACTGCCCCTTCCGCCGTGATGCGGTGGCCCAAGAAGTCGATTTGTCACATCCCGAATTGGCATTTGGCTGGGTTAATTATGAGGCCATGCTGATGGAGGCGGCAAAAAAGGAGGCGCAGGTGGTCGAGATGTTCCTCTTTCGAAGTACTGGTGACCAGGATGTCATCGAGATACACAAACAGGATCTTGAGATCCCGCAGCACTGAATCCATAAGGCGCTGGAACGCCTGCGCCGCATTCTTGGGCCCGAACGGCATTTGGAGGAACTCAAACAGTCCGAACGGGGTAATGACAGCCGTCTTCTGGATGTCCTGGGGGCGGATGGGCACTTGATGGTACCCCCGGACGAGGTCGATCTTGGAAAAAAACGAATTGCCTGCCAAATGTGCGGAGAAATCTTGGATGTACGGTATTGGGTACCGGTCGGGCGTCATGACCTCATTGAGGCGCTGGTAATCGCCGCAGGGCCGCCAACCGCCACCGGGCTTAGGGACGATATGAAGTGGCGAAGCCCAGGGACTATCCGACCGGCGAACAATCCCCAGCCGCTCCATGTTGGCAAACTCCGCCTTCGCGGCCTCGAGTTTGCTGGGTTCCAGCCGCCGAGCCCGGGCATAGACCGGAGGGCCGGTCGTCGCGATGTGGTGCTCCACACCATGTTTAGCGGTCGTCGCCGAGAAGATGGGCCGAGTTAGATCCGGAAATTCCCCGAGAATGCGGGCGAAGTCGTCGGCCGCCAGCAGGGTGCAGGAAACCACGTGAGTCGCGCCGAAACCCCGAAAGCACGGGATGGAGGCAAACGTGGTGGCGTGAACCAGACGGCGATTTCGTAAGTCAACCAATAAGTTATTGGCACAGAAGAAATCAGCGCCGAGGATTGCCTGATCGATTTGGGCGGTGATAAACTCCCATAGGAAACTTTGCCCGCTGAAACACACCGGGATCTGCTGCGCCCCGAACGTACGAATGGCGCTGCCGTTGGTGGCCCGGAGTGGGGAACCGCGCCTCCTGGCCCTGACGTCGAGGATCGAAGTGGGAAGGATGCTGCACTGGGCGCCCGTGTCACACAAAAACCGCCGGCCCGAAATGGAGTCAGAGATATAAAGTAACTTCCCGGAATCTCCAACCATCATCGTAGTTGCGAAACCGACCTCGGGGTCGTCCTTCCACTTACGCAGCCGGTGCTGTTGCTTTCTCGGTGCATTAGGCACGAAACTACAGGGAGGATGGCAGCATCTGGCTTTTGGGCCGAAACGGGCGTGGTAGTAACAGAGCCCGGATGGTGGAGGTGCCAAAGCGGGGTTCTTCGGGACGCGACGCTTTGAGGTGGCGCAGTACTGCTGCATCACTGCATAAATGGTGTCGGCTTCGGCCGCGAGCGCTACACCGTCCGCAGCCTCCGACCTGGCGAGGGCTGCTTGCACCTGCTCGGGGAGCTGGCTCAGGAACAGTTCCCGAAACAGGAAACACTGCAGCTCGGAACCGAGTAGCGTGAGCATCTGGCTCATCAATTCGGACGGCTTGGCGTCGCCTAACCCGGGCAGTGTGAGCAAACGTTGCGCGCGCTCCGCTTTTGTGAGGCCGAAATCCTGCATTAGTCGCGCCTTAAGCGTATCATACTTGTTATCTATGGGCGGGGTCTCCAGCAGGCTGATGATCCTTGAAGCCGTCGAGCTGTCCAGTGCGGAGACCAAGTAAAGATAACGGGTCTGATCCAGCACTATGTTCCGAAGCTGGAACTGAGCCTCCGCTTGGACGAACCAGGAGCCGCCTGTTGTTCCCAAAATTGAGGGAGCTTCAAGGTCGCTGCGTTAGCATCCATCGTTTTGTTCTGCGCATCCTCCGCGAAAATCGTCCGCGAAGCTTCGGGGTCACCAAAGTAGGAATCGACAGATCTCTAACTGAAGTACTGAGGTCGAGTCAGTCTGATAATAAAACGAAGTTTAATGTAAACTAGAGAACAAACAACAGTATGCAGGAGAAACAATCAACAGGTCTTTTCTTAATGCTGGCTTCACGAGCTCTGAGCTGGGAACCTCCCAGTCTGATGTCATGACATCATCACGTTTCCCGCCGTTCGGGATGTCACGTGACCAATGTGATGACGTCATCTCGCTGGTTCTGGGACCTACCCAGAACTGGCTATTTACATACAGTAAACAACTTAGGTGCTGTAGCACTCTTGTTAAAGGTAGTTATACAGTTATACAGGAGTCCCTTGGTGGCTTTGCCACACCACAGCATTTTATGGCCCACTGTGTTTGTCTCATATTAAGTTGCTTATCTGTATATAAAGTGGAGGCTAGGATTCAGAGAGGAGCAAAGGAAATGTTATTCTTCATCTAAACTGCATTATGCATGAGCTGGGAGTGTCTAAACTGAAAAGTATTCAATTCCCTCAAAATAGCACCTTCTTTATCTCAAAATTCACACAAACAAACTCAGACAGAGAATAAATCAGAAGATGGCAACAAAAATGGAGATAAGTCTTGATACCTGGTAGGAGATCGATGTTCCCCGCGACAATTATTTTCCCAATCCTGTCCTCATTATCTGGCTGATGGCAACAGTCGTGACCAAAGGGTGCAACATAACAATAAATATTGCGTTTCAGTTGGACAAACATTTCTTCATGTAACCCTGAGACATGTTAAATCTGAAATTATGATGGATAAATCCAAACTCTAGTGTATAAATTTCAGGGGCCCAGTTTTGGAACTTGAGTTAAAAATAGCTGATGATGTTCTCCATGGAATGCTTTACATATCTGACAGCAAGCAATATTTGAAAAATGTGAAAATTGTGGCACAATAATTAGCCTGCAGGAACCCTTTTTTTTTACAGTTGTTTCAGCCTGCTCAACTGTCCATTTGAGGCCTTGAAAATACAGCTAATCTCATTTCCAGCTTTCCAGATCAAACATAATGAGCTTCCGGTCGCCTGTCACTTTAATTCACCACTCCACTCCCACTCTGATCTCTCTGTCCTCGGCCTCTTACACTGTTCCAATGTAGCTCACCGTAAGCTCGAGGAACAGCACCTCATCTTTCGATTAGGCACTTCAAAGCCTTCTGGACTCAACATTGAGTTCAACAATTTCAAACTATAACCCCAGACCCCATTTTTCATGCAGTATGATTTTGCTATTCCCATTTGCAACATTTTATCTTTCCTGCCTCTTACAAAAGCACAGTATATTCCTTCAATTCCTTCCTCCCCTCTTGTCTCTGCACCTGCTTAATATCTGTTACATCTCCAGCTTTTTCCAGCTCTGATGAAGGGTCCCAGACCTGAAACGTTAACTCTGTTTCTCTCTCCATGGATGCTGCCTGGCCTGCTGAGTTTTTCCAGCATTTTCTGTTGTTATTTCAGATTTCCAGCATCCGCAGTATTTTGCTATTATAATAATGGGTCGGGAACTTGTTGAAAATTAATAGTATGTTAACGATGATGTGAAAATTGGACAGCAAGTTCAGGAGATTAAGATATAAGCCGTGAGTTGCGCATCTTCAGCACCTGCTGGTCGATTTACACCGCTCCGCCATTTGCTTTGCACAAACTGCATCTCACCTTAACCGCCGCGTTATTTTAAGAACTTGCTGGATTTGCACATTAATTGCCTATTAAACTCACCACAAAAACTTAAGTCTAGTAATAATAGTGTAAGCACCCTTTTAACGATGTGATAATTGTTAATGACTGCTAATCAACCTCTCTGGCCCCGAAAGTGAACAATTTAAACTGTGGCGTCTCATTCCTTCAGGTAGTGAATTGTTTTTGGAGATTTTTTTTCTTACTTTTCCTTTCTGTCTCTTTTTTTTCTCTGCGTAATGCCCTGTTCAAGCTACTGTATTATTTACTGGTCCCACTCCTATTTAAACATCTTCTAATTAGTTGGCTCATGTGCTGTCTTCTATGTCTTCAAAATTCCTTCAATTGCATTTAGAATTGTCTGAATTTGGATTATATTATTTATCATTTTGAAATGGCCTTTCCACTGTTCCTGTCACTTTCCATCATTGAATCATCCTGACCTATTTAAGACCTGTTCTTTGAGTTGGCTGCCCAACCCAGAGCCTTTGTTGATAGGGCACATTACTTTTATATTGCTTCTGGCTACAGCAGTCTGCTGATGCAAGCTTTACTGCTCCTTTATCATCTTCTTGCTATTGGTATTTCAGCTCCAGTTTCAGGCCATTGCCTTTGAACTTTGTTTTCATTTCCTCAGCCTCCAGATCTCTGCCTGACTCGTGGGAAGGGGTTTGCAGCCTATTGATGTTGAAGCCACCTCTCAGTCACCATGCAGCATATCATCTTCCTAAGCTGGCTAATGTCATTTATCATAGACTTATCAAAACAGAAGGCAGTTGTTTGGTCTATAATACCTCAGCAGTGCTAACTCCAACATCACTTATCTAGTCCAAGCGGATTTTCCTTTACTTCCCCCGTACCTGTGAATATTTTTCTGCTTCAGTTGTTTACCTAAGACCCTCTTAAATGCATTGATTGAATCTGCTTCAACAGTCATTTATAATCATGCATTCTATATTTTAATAACTCTTTGCATGAAAAAATAATTGAATTTCCACCTTTTTAACTTTTAGTACTGATTCTAAATATATGACCCTATTGTGCTGATTCACCGAGCAGTGGAAATAATCTTTCAATAATTGCCCTCCCAAAACCTTTCATAATTTGAGCACTAATATTAGATTTCCCCTTTAACCTTCTCTGCTCTAGTGTACATAGCCCTATTTTCACATCTCTCATTATAACCATCCTCTCACCCCTATTGTCTTGGGAAAAGTAAAAGTGGATAAAATGAGGTTGGGAATTATTAAAGTACACAGGAGATTCTATAGCTTCAAACACAGACCGAAACAGGGAAATCCAGAACAGGTCTATATAATAACAAAATAAATGGTAAAGGAAACAAAAAATCAGCTTTGCTTCCTTGTTTACACCAACATCAATATATAACAGAGGTGTTAAATTCTGAAAGATCAAAACCCCAATTTAACTCGCTAGATGGGGGTTTTGCGTCCAGGGGCCGAGATGGATGGCAAAGCCTGGGAGATTTTAACAGTCAGTCTCCTGCCCAAACCCGGTGAGAAGCAATAGCTGGCCAGCAGGAAGGTGTGGGATTTTGGGTGGTAGAGGCCGCTGCCAGGGTCCCAAAGGAATGATCCCCAGGACTCAGGTAAGTAAAGGGGGATGAGGAGGGAATCACAGTTGGGGAGAGAACGCAACTCTAGGGGAGGCTCAAGGTGGCCCTGTGGAGAAGTGCCCAATAAATTCTCATAGTATAAGAAGTACAAATTTAGAAATGCATGCAAAAAATAAGCTGCCACATTGCCTACTTTACAACAAGGACTACACTGCAAAACAACTTCATTGTCTGTGAGGTGCTTTGGAAAGTGCTGTGGATGTGAGAGGCACAATATAAAATACAAGTTCTTTCTTCAAAGAAACAGAAAATGCCCGACAAACTTATTCTCAGGATGTGGGCGATACCAGCAAGGTCACATTTCTTGCACACCCCTAGTTCCCCTGAGGACTCACTGAAAACATAACCAAATGTCATTCACATTAAATGGGGAGACAGAATTAAATCACCGCAGAAGAGGACACAAGCTTAATTCAATGCCTTCTGTAGCCAGAAATATTGTATGTCATTTTATTAATGCCATAGATTTAAAGCGAGCATACAACTGGTATCATTATGGAGCTAGGACTGAGACTGAGAGTACTGAAGTGAATCTAGCCTCTATTGTATCGATGTGTCTCTAAAATCAAGTTATTGTAATTGTTGTCCTAAATATTTTGATAACAATGTTATTTATTCAGGTATAAAGTTAGGAAAATGAAGTAATTTTTAAGATACAACTCTCTTACACTATTTGGGGGAGAAATTCATTATAGCCCTGTTTGGGGCACTAGCTTTTAAAAGTTGAAAAAATTAGTATCAGGCGTAATGTCCTTCAACTTTAAAAAAACATTGGTTTTGCGCTCCAGGAAGGCAGTGGGGTGCTAAATCAAGCACTCCACTTCCTTCCTGGAGTGCAAAAGGCAGCAGGCGGGTCGGTAGCTGTGCAGCGCTGCTGTGTTGGAAGGCTCCTCCCCTCCCTTAAAGGGAAGGGCCATCGCTGCAGTCTCTGCAAGGGCAAAACTTACCTGGTCCCCGATGGCAGCCGCAATCTGGCCCGATCAGCCCAATGCACTGCAGCAGAGTCCCGGGCTGATCGATCGCTGGCGAAGAAAGCAGGAAAAAAAACTGATGTAAGAAAACTACTAGGCACTTGGTCTAAGCATTAAACAAAGCTTTAATCAACTGTTTTACAACATGAAGGTCTAGCTGTGTCCTTCACTAGTTCCTGTTAAGAATGTCCTGCGCAAGCTGGGCCCGTGCCCGAGTATTTATACTCTCCCTGGACAGCGCCACCCGTAGACCGCTCAGTATTATTTCATAAGTCTTTCTTTCATGAATGACTGATTCATGTCAAAAACTGAACCAGCATTTCAGATTTTTTGTTACTTACCTCGGCCGCTTCGCCTTTAAGTCTCGCCCCCGAAGCGCCCGGCCTCCCGATGAACGCCTCGTGCAGCTGCCAGTGTTTTCACCCAGCGATGCTGCAGGGGGCGGAACCGAAGTTCGGTGCTGGAGCGTGACCGGGGCGATGCGCAGGGCGATGAATTCACGATCTCCAGGTGAAGGAGATCGGGGCGCAACGCCATACCGCCACCGCAAACCTCTCACTGACTATCGCGGGAGTCGATCTTCTCGCTGCGCCCCGTCGGTAAGTGATTACCGTCCCGTTATCGCCCCCCCCGAAGGCGATAACGGGAGGAGCAAAGGTACCCAATTTTTCCCCCTTTATTTCATCATCTCCTATCAGGTAAATAGTTTTCAACCAACGTCGCACTTTACTCAAACTGTTGGCAGATTTTATAAAAAGAACTGTTGTGTCCATGTATAATAAGACACAGACTGCGGAGAACGGTACAACAGGTGTTTACTCAACGTGGCTCACAATGGAACTGCCTGTACAGATTACTACTCAGTGCTATATACAGGTGTGGTCACTGCCGGTACTGCAGTATACATGAGCTGTAAAAAGTAGTTCCCCCCTTAAAGGTACATACATTACAATTCCTCCCCTTTTAGATTAACAGTACCATAACACTCATTTAACAATTAAATATCAAACTAATTACAATTAACACTTTTAACATGCAACATTAGCTGAAAATAGTCCTGATCCTTTCTGGATAGCGCCTTTCCTGAGTGTCTTGCTCTTGGTGCGGAGGCGATTCTGGCCCCCTGTCGTCGGTTGGTTCATCAGCTTCCGATGCTACTGTTTCTGGGGTAGATGCGACCTGTACGTCGGGTTCATCACCAGGTACATATGGGCGAGGCATGGGGTTGACTTGTTCCTGTGACTCTAGGATCTGGTCAGCATGGCGTCTCACGATGCTCTCCCCAACGTCCACTGTGTACATTAGTGGGCCCTGCCATGTGCATATCATTCCTGGCTGCCATTTTTCCGTTCGGTAGTCGCGGGCCAAGACTGGTTGCCCTACATTGAAGCTCCTTGTTGGCTTCTCATGGATGTGCTGGAATTGCTTACTCTCAACATCTCTTCGTAGGTTTGGTCTGAGCAAATCCAGGCGAGATCTTAACCTTCGGTTAAAGAACATCATGGCTGGGGCCTGGTTGGTGACTGCATGTGTCGCATTCCGGTAGGCGAACAGGAAATTGTCCACCTTGTGCTGCAGCGGAATGTTGTCATTGTACATAGACTTTATTGCCTTCTTAAAGGTTTGTACGAACCTCTCAGCCAATCCATTTGTGGCTGGATGATACGGGGCGGATGTGTAATGCCTTACCCCATTCTTTTTCAAGAACCTCCGGAACTCTTCGGACACAAACTGTGGTCCGTTGTCGGACCAAATCTGTTCTGGCAAGCCATTCCTGGCAAAAATGGTCCGTAGGACTGCAATAGTTTTCTCCGTGGTGGTGGAGGACATTTTGATGACCTCAGGCCATTTCGAGTGCGCATCCACGGCTATTAAAAACATTGGCCTAGAAATTGATTGACGCCACTTTTGGGGCGCTAAAGTGGGGCGTCCGCTAAAGTTAGCGGCCGCCGCCAAATCTAGGCCACTTCTCCGATATTCATTAGCTTCGCCCTACTAGTTCGGGCGAGCGCTAAAACTGCTGTTGGATGCCTCTCTTTGGGCGCTAAGCCGGAGGTGGTGATCGATAGCGCCGAGGCCGGGCGCAGCGCAGGTGCGGCCATCTCGTGACTGACAGCAGACACCCTGGCGCCGGCCAGCTCTTAAGGGGGAAGGGTCGACTGTGTCTGCTGCCACGCCCTGGATAGTGGAGCCCTGAACACTGCTGCTGGACCCAAATAGCGCCTGAAGACATGGAGAAGGCCCGTGAACGTGCGCAGCGCTTCTCAGAGCGTGATCTGAGTGTGCTGCTTGCTGCTGTGGAGAAGAGGCGCCATGTTTTGTACCCGGACAATGGCAAGAAGGCGACGGTCCGCGTCTACAGGAGAGCCTGGAGGCATGTCGCCAGCAAGCTGTCAGCCAACAGCGATGTCCCCAGGACCGGTGCCCAATGCCGCAAAAAGATAAATGACCTCACACGCATTGTCAGGGTGAGTACCCTTTCCAATGACCTCCTCATCCTTGCATGTGCACCTCACATTATGGGCAAAGGGACCTGAAAGCTCTAATGGCCAGCCTTCATCCAGCAGCTATGGCACAGGCATGAGCATCAATTGCACATTCTGCACTGAACACACTGGCCAAGCTATTCCACCATGGGAGGCAGTGCACACCAGATCATGGCGACACACTGGCCAGGCTATTCCACCATGGGAGGCAGTGCACACCAGATCATGGCGACACACTGGCCAGGCTATTCCACCATGGGAGGCAGTGCACAGCAGATCATGGCGACACACTGGCCAGGCTATTCCACCATGGGAGGCAGTGCACAGCAGATCATGGCGACACACTGGCCAGGCTATTCCACCATGGGAGGCAGTGCACACAAGATCACGGTGACACACTGTACTTAGAGGCCGTCCTTTCTCTTGCAGGCCAAGCTGGCGAATAATCGCAGGAGCCGGACTGCGACCGGGGAAGGACGACCCCATATCCAGCTACTCACCGACCTGCAACATCGCGTGGAGCGCCTCATGGGTCGCCGGGTGATTGGGCCCGTTGCATGTGGAGATGCTGACCCTGTTCTGGGAAGCAATGGTAAGGACATCACCTTTTGCACCTCTCTCGTCCCACTTGCGCATCAGATCTACATCCTTTGCCACTGTCCGACCAATGCGCTGAATGCCACCACTCATGCATCCCGCACTGACGCCCTCTCCTCACTCTAAAGCTACTCTTGTGCCTTCATGCTTTCAGATGGTCAAGAGGAGGTCCCTCAACTTGCCAGTGACAGACCCTCCGAGGAGGAGCAGGAGGAGGAGCAAGAGGAAGGCGGCCCATCAGGGGAACCCTCAGCCGCGGCCACCCAGGCCAATGTAGGGGACACGTCTTCCCTGGAGGGCAGCGTGGCGGAAATGTCGAAGGGGAGGGGAGCTCCTGGGACCTGCGTGCTGCAGAAAGGCGGGAGGGGGGTGGAAGCTCGGCGGCCTTCTCCCCAGAGGGGGGATGCGTCGGAGGGGAGTCCAATTGCTGGGCCCAGCGGCCTCCAGCAACGCAGGAAGGGTCGGCCAGCTCGGCGGCCTTCTCCCCAGAGGGAGAGTCCGGCCTCCAGTCAGGAGATGCTCTTCGCCGAGGAGATGGAACGCCTCGAAGACTTGTCCGCGGACTCGGAGCGCCGGCACACGGAGCTCATGGCGGCAGTGGCACGGTTGCCTGAGTCCATCGATTCCCTCTCTCGGAGTGTGGCCGAGTTCGGGCCCTTAGAGGCCACCAGTCAGGCGGAATACCGGGCAGATCTTTCAGCGACTGGCCAGGTGATTAGTGGTGCCGTCCAGTCACTGGCTGCTCTGCTGCGGGCAGTGAACAGGTCAACACGGGCACTCACTGCTGCGACACTCGCTGTGTCAGCCAGGCATCGCCAGGGCACCCGGCGTGCTGCAGCAGCACATCGGTCTGTCCCTCGGCAGATTGGTGCGCATGCTGCAGTGCTGGCCCGGGCGAGTGCCAGTGTCTCAGGCGACCAGCGAGCGCCTGCCATCCGCCAGCTTGCCGCCATTCCTCCAGCCACCACTGCCACTCCCCCAGTGGAGCTGCCAGGAGCTGCTGCAGCGACTGATGCTGGCCAGCCACAGCTGCAGCAATCAACAGCCAGCCGCTCGATGCCCAGACCTCGACTAGGCCGACCCCCAAGGGCATCTGCCGTCACGACATGTGACCCTCAGGAGCCTGCCCCCAGCCTTGCAGCAGCCAATGGCCTTACTTTGAGGCGGAGCAGCAGGGCGGGCAGGGGCCACCCAAAGATGGCCAAGGCATCGCCCTAGCGGGCCAAATAGTCGAATGTGTGGCCATTTGTGTTTGTTTCTTGAGGCCGAGAATTGGATGTTTGTTTTTTGAAGGCCGATGATGTGATGTTTGTTTTGGACGAAGGCCGAGAATGACGGCCATTTTAGTTGCCCTATTTTGTTAATCCTCCCCAGGTTGTGGGAGCGAGTAATGTGTTTGAGTGTTTTTTGGGGGTTTCCTCTGTTTTTGGTTTTCATGTGGGAAGGGCCCAGAGTTTGTACAATAAAGCATTTTATTTATTCACATTGTCCATGTTTGATCTTTGAAGTGTTTGTTGCCTTAACCGGCTGAGGGCTTGCGGAGCGGCTGCAATCATGTTCTATCATTGGCACAAGCCATTCCCTGACAGGGGGCCTAGAAGTGACGTTCAATAAGCCGCCGACGGGCGGCCCTTGGACCTTGTGCGTCCCTCCTGGGCTGGTACTCCTCGCCCTCGTCGTCCTCATGCTCCTCCTGCTCCTCCTCCTGAGGTGGTGGTCCAACGTGAGGTGGCAGTGCCTGAGTCGTGCGGATAGCCAGGTTGTGCAGCATGCAGCAAACGACGACGAATTGGGAGACTCGATCCTGCGAATACTGGAGGGCTCCCCCGGAGCGGTCGAGACAGCGGAACCGTTGCTTGAGCACGCCGATTGTTTGTTCTATGAGGTTCCTCGTCGCTTGATGGCTCTCGTTGTATGCCTCTTCAGCAGGGGTCGTGGGCGCGCGGAGCGGGGTCATGAGCCAGGTACACAAAGGATAGCCTTTGTCCCCGATAAGCCATCCTCTTGGGTGAGGCTGTGCCTGGAACATGTCAGCCACAGTTGTCTGTCGCAGGATAAAGGCATCGTGGCTGCTGCCTGGAAAGCAGGCATTGACAACTAGGATGCGCTGCCTGTGGTCACACACCAGCTGTACATTGAGGGAATGGTAGCCCTTCCGGTTGCGGTAATCCTCGGCATGCTCAAGAGGTGCCCGCAAAGCCACATGCGTGCAGTCAATGGCGCCCTGCACCATGGGGAAGCCCGCTATTCTTGCAAACCCCACTGCACACTGCTGCTGCTTGTCCAGGGTCATGGGGAAGGAGATGAATTGATGTCTCCTTCTGAAAAGGGCTTCGGTCACCTGGCGGATGCAGCAATGCACGGCGAACTGGGAGATGTTAGCGATGTCCCCAGAAGCGGATTGGAAGGAGCCGGAGGCATAGAAGTTGAGAGCCACCGTCACCTTCACTGCCACCGACAGAGACGTCCTGCGCATCAGCTGTGGCTGCAGATCTCTCTGAAGCAGCCGGCAGATGTCTGTAACCACCTCCCTTCGGAATCGCAGCCTCCTAACACACATCGCGGCAGACATGGTCAGATAGGAGGTCTGCTGGCGGTATACCCTGCGTGGGTAAGGCCTCAGTTGGCGACGCCTGTTGCCCCCTCTGTGTCTAGCCAGGGCTGCCACTCTCTCACGGCGTCTGTAAGCCCTTCTGGCATAAGGCTGAAATTCAGCGTTGCCACCCAATGCAGCCCCCATTATATGCTGGCAAACACTGAGCTCTGAATGAAGGCTAAGATAATTGGTAAGCTCTGGCCTGAGCCAAAAATACCTGTCCAAGTGTTGGTCCAAAGCAGTAAACTCTCCTCCTTGGTCTCTGTCCAAAAAACCGTTGCACAAGAGTGAATGCTGCAAAATGGCTGGCCTTTATACTGCTGGGTAAGTGCCCTTTAATTAGCGCTCCCCCCGGCCCGGCTGGCCTGTGTACCGTTCCACTTCACAGTCGCTCGGGACGCCCGGCGCACAATGGGCCGGCGCGAGTGAAGTTCCGGTTTGGGGCACACCAAGGGCGTTGCACTGTTATATGACGTCATGATCTGCGCGCGCAGCAGGGCGCGCGCTAAGACTTTGCGCCGGCGCTAAATGTGTCCTGAAGTTGGGGAGAGGCGCAGATCGTGCTGCGCCCGGGCGATAAGCGCCTAGCGCTCGAGATCTACTCTCCCTAAGGCGCTAACGGCTGGCGCGCCCAACTGAATTTCTAGACCATTGAGTCCATGTGTGGACCAGCAAAATCAATATGCACCCGTTGCCATGGAGATGAGTGCCACGCCCATGGGTGTAGAGGGGCCTGTGGTGGTGCATTTTGGACTCTCTGGCATCCTGAGCAGCTCTTGGTCAGGTCCTCGATTTGTTTATCGATTCCCGGCCGCCACACATAAGCCCTGGCTAGGCTTTTCATTTTTACCCCTCCCAGATGACCCTCATGAAGCTCATTGAGCACTCTATCCCTTAACTTGGGTGGAATTACCACTCGGGATCCACACATCAAGGTCCCCCGGCATACTGACAGCTGTTCTCTCCTTGTCGAGAATGCTGGCAACAGTGAGTCACCATGTGCTGGCCATCCCTTCACCGTCAAATCATATACCCGAGACAGTGTCGGGTCATTTCGGGTTTCCTTTTCGATACAAGCATTAGTTACCGGTAGGTATTCAACTATAGTCGAATGGAATATTTCGACAGGATCCACTGCTGGTGCCTCCTCCGCAGCAGGCAGTGGCAGGCGTGATAGCCCATCAGCATTTCCATGCTGTTTCGTGCCCTTATATTCAATCTCATAGTGTTGCGCCCCTAGAAAAAGTGTCCATCTTTGTAGTCGTTGCGCAGTCATCACCGGAACGCCCTTCTTCGGATTAAAAATGGAGACAAGAGGCTGGTGATCAGTCAGCAAGGTGAATTTCTGCCCGTGCAGATAGTGATTGAACTTTTTCACTCCCCACACTCGGCTGAGGGCCTCCCTGTCAATCTGGGCATAGTTACGCTCGGCTGAGGTTAGTGATCGTGACGCAAAGTCTATTGGCCTCTCTGAGCCGTCCGAGAATTTGTGTGACAGCACCGCACCAATGCCGTAGGGTGACGCATCAAATGCCAACTGAATTGGTAATGCCGGGTTGTAATGGGCCAATACCTCTTTCGATGTGATTAGTGTTTTGCTCTTCTGGAAAGCTCGTCTACATTCGTCACTCCAATTCCATGGCACCCCAGTTTGCAGTAGGGTGTTCAGTGGGTGTAGTATTGTGGACAAGTTTGGCAAGAACTTATGGTAGTAGTTTACCAGCCCGAGGAACGACCTCAGTTGTGACACATTTTCCGGTGCTGGAGCCTTGACCACTGCCTCAATCTTCTCTGGGGACTAATGTAACCCCTCTTTATCGATAACGTGGCCACAATACGAGATCTGTTTTCTAAAAAACTCGCATTTGGGGCGGTTAGCTCGGAGCCCATATTCCTGCAATCTAGTGAGCACCTGCTCCAGGTTGGCAAGGTGGTCACTGTCATTTTTGCCCATGACCAGGATGTCGTCCAAATAACACTGGGTCCCTGGGATCCCTTGCAGGACTTGTTCCATTGCCCTCTGCCAAATAGCCGGAGCTGATGCTACCCCGAATACCAGCCGGTTGTATTTGTAGAGACTTTTATGGGTGTTGATTGTGAGGTATTTTTTTGATGCTTCTTCTACCTCCATTTGTAGATACGCCTGGGCCAGATCAATCTTAGTGAAGCGTTTTCCTCCATATAGCGAGGCGAAAATATCTTCAATCCGCGTAAGTGGATATTGTACGGTGTGAAGGACCGGGTTCACTGTTACCTTAAAGTCCCCACAGATGCGAACCTTCCTTGGTTCCCCAGGCATGCTGCTCAATGACTTTTTCATCTCAGGGACGATGGGTGTAGCCCACTCGCTCCAGTCTACCTTGGACAGTACACCTGAATGTTCCAGACTCTCCAGCTCTGCTTCGACGGCTGGGCGGATTGCATAAAAAATTTTGGACTTGCGTTTTCTTCAATTTTAATCGTCGCTGTCATGCCTTTTAGTGTTCCGAGTCCTTGCTGGAACACTTCTTTCACGTCAGTTAGGATCTTTGACAGTCGCCCAGGTGGGACGTCATCATCCTTTTTGTCAGCCACAGTCAGTGGCTGTATGGAATGCCAATCCAGTTGTATTTTCCGGATCCACTCACGTCCCAGTAATAGTGGTCCTCCATCTTGCAATACATACAGGTCTAGTTTTGGTGTTTCCTTACTGTTATATATAACGGTCACCCTTACTTTTCCTTTGGGGTAGACTTTTTGCCCCGTTTACGTCTTCAAAATATTTTTTGTGTCTCTCAAGGGTATGTGTGAGAATAGCCGCTCGTAGTCCCATCAGTTTATGACAGTTGGGCTGATCCTGTGTCCAATTCCATCTTTACCTGGACTCCTGCTATCTTGAGAGTGACCCAAATGGTTCGGTGATCCTCCGTTGTGATCACATTATGTAGTTTCAGACAACTCAGTTCCCTGCTTTCGGAGTCGGTATCACTCTTTTGTTCGTCTGAACTATTCTCCGTCATCTTATGTACCTTCTTGTACTTTTCTTTGGTAGGTTTCTTATTGCTGGTTTTCTTTCCCGACCTGTAGACTCGTGCTATGTGTCCTACTTTTCCACACTGTCTGCACACTTTGTCTTTGAACCAGCTATCATTCTGGTCGTGTGTTGTTCTGCCGCAGCGATAGCACTTCTCTGTTCTATATGACATTTTGTTTGTGCCATATTCTTGCAGTCTCTGTTGTATCTCAGCAGCGCCCCGTGCTGCTGCTTCATATGATACCGCAATGCTGAAAGCCTTTTCCAGCGTAAGGTCCTTTTCAGATAAAAGCCGTTTCTGGGTTCCTTCACTTTGAAGCCCACACACAAACTTGTCCCTTAAGGTATCTGCCAGTCCCGCTCCAAACTGGCAGTGTTTCGATAGTTTGCACAGTTCTGTTAAATAATCAGCATTGCTTTCATCCTTATGCTGGTTCCGTTTGTGAAACTTGAATCTTTCTGCTATCAGCAGCGGTGTGGGGTTTAAATGTTCCTGTAGTATCGTTACTATGTCTTCAAAACTCTTTTCCATTGGCTTCGTTGGGGTTACTAGATTTTGTAATAAACCATATGTCTTTGCACCCATTAAATTTAACAATACCGACGCTTTCTTGTCATCTGACACCTCATTTGCCTTGCAGTACACCTCTATTCATTCGACATATGTAGTCCAATCTTCGACTTCATTGTTAAATGCGGTGATACTGCCACTCTTTGGCATTTTGGGTCTGGTTTAAAATGGCGTCTCCCAATGTCTTAAAATGGCGTCTCCCGCGCTTTCCATCCTCCCCCGCTGCTGCCAACGCCGCTCCCGGCGGCTCTCATGGCAATGTCAGCGCCTCGCGGGTTTCTGCGCGTCTCTCTCTCCCTCTCTTCGATGCTGCTCGGCCCCTGAACACCAGCTGCGCCCTGTGCGCTCTGCCCTCTCTCTCTCTCTCCCCCATCGACGCTGCTCGGCCCTTTGCTGTGCCGCTCGGTCAGGCTCTAGCCCGCCGCTGTCCGGGA
Organism: Somniosus microcephalus; assembly: GCF_052327205.1. Lineage (NCBI taxonomy): Eukaryota > Metazoa > Chordata > Chondrichthyes > Squaliformes > Somniosidae > Somniosus > Somniosus microcephalus. The sequence goes on along the minus strand of NC_141009.1, from coordinate 45,474,657 downwards.
AGGGTCTGCGCACTACCTGTTGCTAGCCCGTTTCGCTGGACCACCTTGACTGGAAAGCCAAGCCTGGCTCTCGACAGCCTCCCCCGCAATTCTCGAGTCTCTGCTGGATGACTGGGCGGTTGCCCGTGGTCAACGCCCGAGTCTCTGGCCTTGACCTCCAATCCACTGATCTCCAGGAAAGAATCCCCGGGAGGTGATGCAGAGTTACAGGTAGGTTCGAACTTGCCTTGTCACCAAATGTTGTGTCTGTGTATAATAAGAAACAGACTGCAGGAGAAACGGTACAACAGGTGTTTACTCAACGTGGCTCACAGTGTAACTGCCTGTACAGATTACTACTCAGTGCTATATACAGGTGTGGTCACTGCCGGTACTACAGTATACATGAGCTGTAAAAAGTAGTTCCTCCCTTAAAGGTATATACATTACAAGAAATCATATCATTTAGGTTGGAGTGATGTAGGTCAGGTCGAGTGAGCTAAATTCAGCATCAGAGGTTAAAACCTAGATGTACAGAGGTAAATTTTGGCATCCTTTCATTGTAATGTGAAGATAGTACAATTAATTGCTCCTACATTAGTAGGTGCTAGGATTAGACACACAATAATGATTGAGACAGTGTCGTCACATGTTGCAGTTTTCCCAAGTATCCTTTCTATAATGGGATCCCTGGAACTGCACCTAATATCTCAACCAATAGCCGAACCAATGTATTTTACAGATTTATCATCAGCTCCTGGATCTTCTATTCGCTGACCCTATATATCAAACCCAGAATCCCATTTGCTTGTCGGATTGATGAATGCTAAATGCCTCACAATATAGATTATTGTAACTTAAGTCCTGGGTGCCAGGATCATCAAATAACAAATCATACAGAGAGATGCAGCAACTAATGTTAGTTTGTTTAACAACATCTATGATAGTACTACTAAGATTAAGTATTAATAATTGCCGTGAAGTAAATAAATAATTAATATCAATGAACAGAATCTAAATCACTTTGGGAACAACAGTAACTTAAATGTATACCACTATCTCAGCACCAGCTGGGTTTTGCTTAGCAACAGCAGAACAAAATTACTTTCATGTTCAAGAATAAAGGATAATTTAGCAGGGTTAAGGTCACAGTCGGCATTCAATGTATCTGCTATTGTTCTGCTATTGAGGCTGTCCATTTTTGACATGAGCATAAGATATAGGTTCACTGCTGTGGCACTGGGTAATTCTGCTTTCTTCAGGAATGCTCATGCTTCAGTTCTGGGGTGAGCCGTGATGACACTTCATCCATGGCTGTTGTCTTCTTTCTTAAATTGTCTTCTTCTCCTCGTGGCTTGAGCTAACCTTGCACACATGACAAACCTCTTTGCTGTTACACTGGGCTTCCGCTCTGTATTCAGAAACTTTCAAGGAAATTACAGTTATGGACCTAACAAGACGATCAATTCAATTTCAATGATCATGGAACTGCGCGGACATGTGTCGAAAAATATCACTGCAGATTTAATTAGTTTGGCAAAGATCAGGTCTCCAATTATGTTGCTTTTCACTTCCCAGTGCTTAAATCAAAAAAAGGAAGACATATTTTGGATATCAGTAGTTGGTTAAAGTTACTTCTCGGTTATTAACCGGATCAGTTTGTTGATCTTCTATTTAGGTGAAATCCAGTTCTGTTAAAAGGAAAGGTTAGCCCTTCTAACTAAGAGCAGTCCAGAATGCCTGCAGCATGTTCCGAATACATATAGTGTTCCTACGTGCCATTTTGTAAAATGGCTTTATGCACCTGCGGCCCTGCCCTGAAAGATTTGAACATCTACACCATCTGGGGGCGTGTCAGCTGTTTTTCGAGTCCTGAACCCGACTCCAGTGTGATGTGGGAAAAAAGTGCGATTTTCCCCTAATTGGGCACTTGATTTCCAGCGTGTGGGAACCCCTGGCCCAATTAGTCTTTCCATCCTGAAAGTCGCCTCCGATAATGTCATCAATGTTGCTGGATTTAAGGCCTGCAAGCAGCCTTGCTTCTTCTCGAGACTGGAAACTTTATGCCCATTGCTGTGATCGCTTCATTCAGCAACTATGTCCAGCAGTAGGCCAAAGTGTGCTCCACGGTTCAATGACGCTGCCCTGCAAGCTCTGGCGGAGGGAACAAGAGCAAATAAGGAGGTGCTCTTCCCTTCCTCAGGGAGGAAGAAGCCTCCCCAGCAGACTAAAGCTGTGTGGATGCAAGTGGCTCCGGAGGTCAACTCTATGTCTATGTGCTGCAGAACCTGGCTGCAGTGCAGGAAGAGGTTTCATGACCTTCTGCGCACAGGAAAAGTGAGTATGACTTTCCCATCACCCTCAATCTGATCCCCATCTCCTCTCCTCACCAGCACTCTGCTTTGCCAACCTCTTCCTCCACATCCCACTTGACACTTACATCCCTGCACCCTTACCCATTCCCTCTCTCTCCATGGTCACATTCACTTAACTATTCTACCATGCAGCCCTCACACTCTCTATCACTGTGATGCAATGACAACTTACAACAGACTAGATGCAGGAAGGATGTTTCTGATGGCCAGGGAGTCCAGAACCAGGGGTCATAGTCTAAGGATAAGGGGTAAGCCATTTAGGACTGAAATGAGGAGGAATTTCTTCACCCAGAGAGTGGTGAACCTGTGGAATTCTCTGCCACAGAGGGCGGTGGAGGCCAGTTCATTAAATATATTCAAGAAGGAGTTGGATATATTTCTTAAGGCTAAAGGGATCAAGGGATATGGGGAGAAGGCAGGGACAGGGTACTGAATTTGAATGATCAGCCATGATCTCATTGAATGGCGGAGCAGGCTCGAAGGGCCGAATGGCCTACTCCTGCTCCTATCTTCTATGTTTCTATGTAACACACAGGGAGGGCCCTTTGTCTCCTTCTTAGCATCTATGCTATGGAATCTTTACACTCACAGAAATCACAGAAACCCCACAATGCAGATAGAGGCCATTTCAGCCCAACGAGCCTGCACCGACACATATCCCTCCCGATCACCGTAACCCCTACACCAACACATATCCCACCCTATCCCCGTAACCCCACGTATTTAATCCCCCTAACACTAAGGGTCAATTTATCATAGCCAATCAACCTAACCCGCACATCTTTGGACTGTGGGAGGAAACTGGAGCACCCGGAGGAAACCCACGCAAACACGGGGAGAATGTACAAACTCCACACAGACAGTCGCCCGAGGCCGGATTCGAACCCGGGTCCCTGGTGCTGTGAGGCAACAGTGCTAACCACTATGCCACCGTGTCTCACTCCTTCATTCTCACTCAAACTCCACTTGTGTCCCTCATTGCAGGAAAACAGAGTTCACATTAAGAGGGAAAGAGCAAGGACAGGAGGAGAGCCACCCTCAGTTGCCCAGCTCACCACCTCGGAGGAGGCGGCCCTGGAAATTGCTGGGATCGAGGAGGATTCCCAAGTCGCGGATGGACAGACAGGTGCATTACAGCAAGCTGGTGATGGAATAGTTTGGCATCTCTCTCATTGATTGCATGAGTCACTGATAATGAATCTGATGCTCTAACAGATTGACTTATGATCATCTGCACTATTCAATGTGCATGTAACCTTGACCTCACATCTCTAACTCTTTCTTTTACTCCCCCACAGGACCATCGACAGCCCCCATCCCCACTGTCCAAGAGGAAGAGCCTGAGCTTCCAGACACCTCAGAGGAAGCTGCAACCTCTGAGGGTGCTGCGTCAGCAGAATTAAGTGCACACATCACCAGCGCAGACACTCACACCTCGGTGGGACATGCGGGACATAGAGCAAAGTTGTCACCTGGTGTATCACAGCTCACAAGTAGCATCAGCAGATGGTGGAGACAGGGACAGCAGTGGAGAGTCCTCGTCGGAGGGTGCAGACCGCTCCCAGCTCGGCTCCGCTGCATGTCGACCCTGTGCCTCCGGGTCCATCCAGAAGGAGAGCGGTGCTGGAACTCCAGGAACAGGTGCAGGTGTCTCTGGCAGGTTTTGTCTCCAGGGACGCTGCGAGTGTGGGGCGAATGGAGGAGTCCATCGCTAACATGAGCAGAGCCTTTGTGGAGGCGTTGGCGCATGAACGCATCACCACGGAAAGGATGGCAACCTCCGTGGAAAGGATGGCTACCTCCATGGTAAGGCTGGCTACCTTAGAGGAGAGGATGGCTACAGTAGAGGAGAGGATGGCTACGTCCATAGAGGAGCTTAGTCGCCAGGGTATGGAAAACATGGTAATTGTTCAGAATAGACTGACATCTCTTGAAGAGCGATGGTCAGCTATTGAGCAAACAAACCAGACCTTTATGCAAGTCCTCGGGGGTAGGACTTCCAGTGCAGAAATGGGTCCTCATGGCCTGCCTGAAGTGCAGCAAGGTGCTGTCAAGCCACTTGCTAGCTCTGAAGTGGGGCTGACCCATGAGAGGGATGTTGGTGACAGACAACAAGTAAGTGGGGGCTCCTCTCCAAGTGTTCACATGACCATGCCAATGCAAAGCCCTCGGTCAGAACCCCACCAGAGTCCCCACCCAACTGAGATCAGCCTCTCAACCCCTGCACAGCCGCAGGAGCAGCAGACTGTTGCCGAGCCCTCACATGTGAGGGTGCCAGTTAGTTCCCTCAGTAACCCCTAGATGGTACCTTCACTTGTTTTTTTCCCTTTGCCAATTGTTACTAGTTTCTCCTGTGTTTATTACTTAACTGCCTTTTATCAGGTTTATTGGTTTCACCTGTTTTTGCTTGTACTTAAGTTCTGTGGTTTCTTCCCTCTGTCTTGACAAGCTGTTTGCCTAGTGGTAGCTTGTCTTGAGCTCCTATGTTTGTAACTGTTTACCTGTATGATTCTAGTAAAGTACTTTTATTTAAGACTGCATACCTGCTTCTCACCTCGTCTGTCTGCACTTGGGTCCAGAACCAGCCTCGCCCCGACACTCACAGGTTTGCAACCCCAGAGGACACCCGCCACAGGTGTTGAGACAGGAGCAGCAAGAAAGTGAGCAAGGGACCTCCACATCTGCTGAAGCCGCAGGGGAAACACCACATAGGAGCACGCATAAGAGGAAGATACTGCACAAGTAGTCACAAGGATAGTCACTTGGGTGTAATGTTATGTTTAATTATGAAAAGCCATCAGTTGGTTATTGTTATTAAAAATTCTGATGGCAAACTGTTGCAGTTGTGGCATGTGTCATTTCGCTAATGGGACTTCCACATTGAGGGCTTAGGATGACTTGCAATTGTCAGTATGGTGGTCAGAGTGATAGGAATCCGCAGATTCTTGGCCATTGTCGATGGTCTGATAAGAAGGTGCGAGGCAAAAGTGTTTGATTGTGCAGGCTAAGCAAATCTGGCCAAGATGAGTGCGTGCCTTGCATCCCAGCCAGCAATGTGCTCGCATGTTGCTGGCGCTGGTTGATGAGCCTCTGCAAGCTGTTCGTTGTCGCTGTCCTCCTCCTCCTCCTCCTCATCTGAGGAGGCTATGTGATGAGTCAGGCAGCTGCAAGCCACGATGCTCTGCCATGTTGTGAAGTGCACAGCAAACCATGACCATTCTGGAGACCCTGGCTGCTGAGTACTGCAGGGCTCCACCTGATTTATCAAGGCATCTGAAGCGCATCTTCAGCAAGCTGATGGTTTGCTCGATTATGGATATGGTGGAAATGTGGCTGGAGTTGTAGCGCTCCTCAGCTTCGGTGGATGGGCTCCTCATCGGCTTCATTAGCCATGTCTTCAGGGGATAGCCCTTGTCTCCAAGTAGCCATCCGAAAAGTTGGTCTGGCGGACTGAAGAGCGGAGGAACACTAAATTGGTGCAGGATGAAGAAATCATGGCAACTGCTAGGGTACTTGGCACAAACATGCAAAATTTCCTTCTTGTGGTCACACGCCAGCTGTATGTTGAGGGAGTGGAAGCCCTTGCGGTTGACAAAAATACCTGGATTGTGATGGGGTGCCTTAAGGGCCACATGTGTGCAGTCAATGACGCTCTGCACCCTTGGAAAGCCTGCCAGATTGTCGAACCCAACCGCACGTGCAGTTACACTGGCTTGATCCTTGGAGAAATTTATGTAATTGTACGCGATGGCAAAGAGGGCATCAGTTACCTGCATGATGAAAGTGTGTGCGGCCGCCTGGGAGACACCGCTGATGTCTGCTGCTGATCCCTGGAATGAGCCTGAAGCAAAAAAGTTGAGTGCGGTGGTTATTTTGACGGCCACTGCTAAGGGGTGTCCACCTGCTCCTCTGGGCTCCAGATCTTGCTGCAGCATTGCGCAGATGTCACCCACTACCTCTCGCAAAAGTCGAAGCCTCCTTTGGCACTGCTGCTCAGTCACGTTGAGGTAGCTGATCCTCTGTCTGTAGACCCTGTTTTGGGGGTATCTCCTGCGCCAACGTGCTTCCATGCGCTGGCGCCTTCTGGCCTGTGCAGCTTCAGGTGGGTGAGCAGCAGCTTGGCGCTGCTGCTGTTGCTCCTGCAGTTGGTGCTGCTGTTGGTCAGGGTTCTTCTGCTGCCGTGGCTGGTCTTCGTCCGAATCTGATGTCCAGGAGGAAAGGAAATAAATAGTTCCCATTCTTCTGGTAGATACCTCAGTTGAGGAAGCGCTCATTCAAGATGGGGAGAGGGGTTTCCTGGAGGTCAGACTGGAGATGGGTGTCAGACTCCAAACTTCCACAACAATGAGTATGCATGCTAAAAGTTCCCCAGACCTGAGACAATAAAGTTCTGCCACCTGCAAATGATGATTGGTGAAAACTCCTTTTTAATGGTGGAGCTACATTGTTAGTAAGCAATCCACTTGTGAAGCTGCCAGGATTCACTGGCATGTTCCAGAGGAGGCGTGCAGCATGTGGGAAAAGTGGGAAAATCAGAAAGGCCTCTCAAAATGGGATTATAGAGGCAATTAAGTGGTTGTTAAGGGCCTTAAGAGCCTATCCCGCCTCTTGGAGGCGAGATGGAAACAGGGTCAGAAAACTCGCATGTGGGAAAATTGCTCGGAGGCGGGATGGAGGCGGGATCGGGCCCGCACGCCATTTTTTGTGATTTTACCACCTCACATGCCTTCAATCCCGCCTCCTCGGGCCTGGCAAAATCGAGCCCCTTGCCTCCTTTTGTCTTCTCATTGCCTTACAACCTATATGCTTTCAAAATCCAAGTGTGACCTCTCACAAGCAATATACCTTTTAACCTTGGTGGCCTTCTGCATTATGTACGTTGGCCATTCATATCGCCATTCTCAGTAATAACAGTGACACTAAAAAAATATTGAGGTCATATTGAGTTAAGCAAAACAAGAAGCAAGTACAGGAAACTTTGTATTATCCGGAGGTTAACTGTCCGGAATGCTCGAGCCACCGGCAAAAATCAGGAGCCGTTTCGTTAGGTTTTTTTCTTTTCGTTGCTTTTTTCTCAACAGTCAAGCTCTGCAAGGTCCCGCTGAAGCTGTTGCTAAGCTACAGAGACGCTACAGAGACGCTTGCAAGGTACGGCAGACTGTTTAGAAGCTGTTAAGCAACAGGGTTTGTTGCCAGATACGGAGCTCAAAATCTCCGTATGTTTCAACATTAGCGCTGGTTTGTCCGGCAGTTTTGATGGGACGGCAACAGCTCGGTCCCGTCGGTGCTGGATAGCACAAAGTTTCCTGTACTCTGCAGCATCCAACGTTTGGCAAATTTCTTAGTGGTCATCTCCAATGTCTGTAGCTGAAGTCCTAACTAGAATTATACATAGCTGCTGCACATCTGCAGCAGAAATACTAAATAAGCACATTATGTAGTGTATCAGTTCCTTACTTTTCCTTTCAAATCTCAACTTGTAGTATTGCAATTGCTCTTGTGATCATTTCATCACACTTCGCACTCATTGCAGAGTTCCCCAGGGTCCAAGGTTGCAGGGGCCTGCACTCACATTGCCTTGCGTGCTCCCAATCACCAGCCTGGCACCTTTCTCAATAAAGACGAATTCCATTCCCTCAACATCCAGCTGGTCTGAGGCCGCAGGCAGCGCATCATGCAAGTCTGTGCCCAGTTTCCCGGCAGCAATCATGATTACTTTATCCTGCGCCAACTGGTAACATTTTGCTCTGCTCCTAACCTGCGGGCATCACGTACGGTTAGTTGTAATGGAAATGATATCATCTACTCGCGTGATGGACAGCCTGTACAATCTAGACTGAAAGTAAACGGCTTGGCAATAGAAAATATTTAAAGCGAACAACTTGTAATGCCTGTTAGTGACAGTGACTGAGAGGAATCCTATTTTCAAGAGCTTTAGTGTAATTACCTTTTAGAGAGCTGTTGGGGTATAAATATGCCACATTTGATGGAATTCCATTTTGTTCGGACATGGAAAGTTTCACCTGATAGACGTAGCTTGGAACTAAGAAAAGTGCTTTTGCACTACCTAGTAATTGAATTTGTCAGCTACACGGGCCAGATTTCCATGTTTTTGATCGCCTGAAACCAATGTCAGCACCTGCTTGTTGGAAATTATTATTTTTATTATTTGTGATGAAGGTACTTGATGAAATGTGAAAATATATTAGATTAATTTAGTTTGGGAATATTGTTAATCATAGTAAATGGCACCTTGTCACTTCAGCATTTGGCTATGGTGATGAATATAGAGCTCTCATACAACTAATGATCCTCAGTCCTCTGCTCATCCACAAAATGAACTGAAATGCAGATGCTTAAGGACTCCAGAGGAGTGAACCTTTGGCGAAGTGGTAACATTCCTGCCTCTGGGCCAGACAGTGCAGGTTTCCAAACCCCACTCCAGACAGTCCCGGCGAGTGGAGTTAGAGCTCTGGCTTTGAATTCTGGTTTGACATCTTGCATCTGGTGGGTGTGGGTGGCCCCCTCTCATTGTATGGGCTGTGGGAACCCATTAAACCCTTCCACTGTATAGGACTAGCCATCCTGTCAGCTGGTATAAAAGATGGTTCTGGCCGTGGAAGGAGCGTTAATGCAGCCAGTCAGACTGTTAATCAGCCTGCAAATGCTTCCACTACTTCACACCCTTCCCCCAAAGGGAACAGCAAGAATGACACAAAAAGAAGGGACTCCAGAAAGAGCTTTACATTATACACCAGTTAACAGACTGTTTTAGATTATCCAGAACACATTGACAATATAAAGTGTAAATGTATCTGTAAATTGAACTCTTACCTATCGGCCATTCGCCCTCTCTTTAAGATGAGACGTTAAAACGAGGCCCCGCCTGCCCTCTCAGGTGGACGTAAAAGATCCCACGGCACTATTGGAAGAAGAGTAGGGGAGTTCTCACCAGTGTCCTGACCACCATTTATCCCTGAACCAACACCTAAAACAGATGATCTGGTCATTTATTCCATTGCTGTTTTTGTTACATTGCTGTGCGCAAATTGGCATCCTGAGGTTGTGAAAAACGCTATATAAATGCATATTGTAGGATTCGCAAAATTGGACTTTATATTAATAAGGGTCAAATGGCAGAAGAGGCCGTGATTTTAAAGACTGTTTTAAAAAGAAGCCCAGAAAAAGGGGCATACAAAATGGCTTACTGGGACACGTTAAAATGGTTCCTGCGCAACCTCAGACAGCTTTGTAGATTCAACCTACAGCAAGTTCTGGAAGCCGTTTCTGAGAGAACGAATCCAGACCCACACGTATGCATATGGATTAGATGCAGATCTAGTCAAGATTGGCCTGGAGACAGAGGCCATCAAAATGTTGACCCAGACAAAAGGGGACAATTTCATATTCATGAGAACAGCACCCAGGACTAGATAACGAGATTAGCAGGACATTAAAAACAATGAAGGTAATTCCAGACCAGAGATGGGCCTTTACCAGCCGTTTAAGACATTTTAAAATATAATAACTACCCCACTGTGCTCCCAGCCCACCAAAAATAAAACAAAGACTAACCTGATTTTGGGCGGGAAGTGAAGCCTCTGAAAAAAAGGTATAACTGGAGTTACAGTTGGAGGGAGTTACAGTTGCGAGCTGGAACACAGTTGCAAGTTGCAGCTTGTGTCGAGTTTGAATCCGGACAGCCAGAAGAAGAAAGAGGCACTCGCAGGAGGAAGAAGAAAGCCAACATCGAGAAGGTCGTCTCGAAGCCGGCGTCCCGCCCCGGGAAAACACATCGGGAGATCATCGACCGTCCCCGGGCCGTTGCCGGAACGAGAGGCCATCGACCCAACTTGGGAGAAGAAACAAAAAAAATAAAGGTCCCAAGAGAAGAAACCTTCCAGCCACCCTGGCTCGGGAGAAGAGAGAAAAGGAACCTGAAGAAGCAATGGGAGCCAGCCCAAGGCTCCTCTGGCCAGGGTTGAGCCGACGATCCTCAACCCTGCCGACATCCAGGCCCGCTGGTGTCCAGCCGCTCCTGACCCCCACCTCAGGAGAGAGGTGTGGGGCAGCTCGCAGGGGCTCCACGATCCACGTGGAGACGAAACGCCTGAAAGGACCAAACACAGACTCAATTTCAAAACCTTGCACTTCCTAGTGGGATTGGTGAGCATGTTTCTGGCCCTTCACAACCAGACCTAGATAGGTTTAATAAGGGGGTGGATTTAAAGGTACAATTAACATGAGTTGTTGTCTCTCGATGTTCCGTGTGTTCCCTTATTTCATGAAGATCTTTGTAGAGTATAAGATGCCTGTATTTGCCTTAGTTAGTACTGTGTCGTTATGATTTGTTTTGTGTTTTTCCCTCCCATGTACTCCCTTATCTGCTTGTATTTGATGTGATATTTTTCCTTATGCAATAAAATTTCATTTTGTTTCATCAAACTTGGTCTACAAGAGTTTTCTCTACATTGTAGTTCCTGCACCTAAGTCCAGAGTATAGAATCTAAGGGGCAAGTGGGCCGAACCACTCAAGGTTTACTGTGCAAGAGAGAGAGGCCTCTAGAGAGAGAAACCTCAGGGAACTCTCTCAAGGAAAACCCCTTACAGAAAATTGCAACCACGGCAGCTGGGCCTCACAGCGCCAGGGACCCGGGTTCAAATCTGGCCTCGGGCGACTGTCTGTGTGGAGTTTGCACATTCTCCCTGTGTTTGCGTGGGTTTTCTCCGGGTGCTCCGGTTTCCTCCCACAGTCCAAAGATGTGCGGGGTAGGTTGATTGGCTATGAAAGAAAAAAAATTAAAAAAAAAATTGGCCCTTAGTGTTAGGGGGGATTAAATACATGGGGTTACGGGGATAGAGCTTGGGTGGGATGGCTGTCGGTGTAGGGACCGGGTGCTAGGGTTTGGATGATCAGCCATGATCTCGTTGAATGGCGGAGCAGGCTCGAAGGGCCGAATGGCCTACTCCTGCTCCTAGTTTCTATGTTTCTATGTTTCTATGACTCTGGCAGCAGGATTGCAATGTAGTAGATCCAAGTTTGAATGGTCGAAATGCAATGGATGAGAGGATAGCGGATTATGTCTTTGGCAAGGTAAATCTCACTAAACAGTGGATTTCCGATCTCTTGCTGGATGGGCGTCCGGTGGACGCAGCCATAGATGGACAGAGAGCAAAGAGCATAAGAAGTCAGTGGAGAAGGCAGTATGGCTGATGTGTTACAAGAAGCAGGTCCAGATCTTGGACCGGGTCGTTGCAGCACAGGCAGCCAAGATCACAACCCAGGCAGCAGAGATAGAGGAAAAGGCCATGGGTGGGGAAAAACTCATCACAGCGCTTCACGCGCTGAATCGGGAATGCCAAGTGGTAGCTAGTCAACATCAGGCTAAGATAGAGTACCTGGAGTGCCAGGTTACTGAGGCAAAGATCAATGAAACGAGGATACGGGAGAAAAGCGCCCGCCTCGCACAACAGCTAAGAGCACAGGAGGAGAGAGTAGTGGAGGTTAAGGCAGCTTACAAGCTAGCCCTCGAGCACGGGTTTGAGAGCACAGACCATGGACCCTGCCAAAAGACCATAGAGGACCTAAGAATGGCCCTGGTTAAGGCAAGAGGCATGGTGTGTCTCGTCAGCCCGAAAGCTAGTCACAAGGGTTTTTTAAAGGAATCAAAACAGCCGATTCCAGCTGAGGTAATTGTGGTACCAGCCACCGAGCCCACAGCACCGCCGAGCTATAGTGAGACTTGGTCGGAAAAGGAGGGGGTAGCGAAAGAGGAGGTAGCCGAGGTGGAGTGCGAGGAAGAACCACTGGTAGCAAAGCCGGAACTGGCACCAATGTGTCCCGCTCGGCACCAGAGGTTCGGTCCCAACGCTGCCGATGGCAGTGTCGGACCCCACCAGAACCAGCTCATGGTACCCTACGCTGGCCCGCAATTAAGGTCCATGGTGAGCCACCTCAAACGACTCACAGTGAAGGGAGATCCCTCGATTCATTTCAGGGAGATAGAGGAAACAGCAGCAATCAATGACTGTGATGATCAGGAACAGGTCAAACTGTTGCTTTTCTCCCTGGATTGCACAATCCTTCAGTGCCTCTCAGATGAGAGTAAGAGGGGACGGAAAGGGTATGCGGATCTCAGGGAGGAAGTTTTAGAAGTGATGGGAGTGGACGATGGTAGTCCGTTCGACCGTGTAGATGGGACCGTGCAGCTATCTGGAGAACCCCCACGGGATTTCGCAGAAAGGCTGTGGCCAGTATATCGACGCAGCTGTCCGGGTATGCCTGAACGGGCTCTAATGAGCAATGAACAGTGGCTCCGTTGTTTGGTTACCAACAGCTTGCCGCAGATACGGGCCCTAGCCAGATCTTGGTTCGATCCCCAAGGTCCCGGCGTCACGGAGGAGATGGTACTCCGTCAGCTTAATGTGGCGTACAAGAATTGTAGAGGTCAGGAAATACCTCCCCAGAAGGGAAAGGTGCATGAGGCAAAACCCGCAGCCCCAAGCCAGAAGGAGTAGCGTCAGGAGGGGAATCGCCCTGTCCAAGCCAAGCTCAATTGCTACGGGTGTGGGAAGGATGGTCATTGGCGCAAGGACTGTAGAAATCCTTGGAAGGATAGTAAAGGGAGATTTCCCGCAGCCCAAGCCCAAGCCCAGACCGCTGCCCCAGAACCAGCCCAAACCCAAGCCGTAGCTCTTGCCCCAGCACAAGGAGCTGGTGCAGTTATGAATCCCGCTGCGATTGAATCGATCATAGAGACAATGCGGTCTCTGATGATTTCGCAGGGGAAAATAGCCGTCACCACTGGTCTTGTCGTGCCCGAAACCCCGACTCCTGTGCCCAATTGACTAGAGCCAGCGCAGCCTGTTGACCTGTGTCCTCTAGAAAGACATGCACAGGAAGAGACCTCCTGTAAAATGGAGGAATACCTGCGGTGCCAGGTTGCGGAGGCTAAGTTAGTTGAGCAGGCTTTAAGGGAGGAGAACGCCAGGTTAACAGCGAGGGCTGGCAGTTTAGAGGACCAGCTAAGGGTTTGTAAAATGGTTCATGACCAGTGCAAACTGTTTAAACCGGGTGCAAGAACATCAGCAACCGAAGCCAGGTCTGAGGATAAAGATCCTCAGCCTGAGGCGCGCGATGAGTCACAGACCACACAAGCTGGCGTTGTAGCCTGCTTGGAAGGAGAGGAGGTCCCGCCCACCTGGGGGGAGGTTTCTCCGATGGCCTGGGACTCGGACGAGGAGGGGCCCGAACAACAAGGTCCTGCCCTCGACACGATTCTGGAGGAGGTGGAGTCGGAGGACGGAGATCCCGCCCTCGACTCGAGCATGGGGGAGGTAGAAATTGGGGGCAGAGATTCTCCACCTGTAGGGACAGGTGAGGAGGAGCCGTCTGCCACAGGCCCAATTCCCGAAGGGGCGGAGCCTGAGGGGAGGGAGCCGAAGCCCACAGTCGTGGAAGAGCCACGGGCTGTGAGAGCTGAAGTTCCACCCGAAGGTCCACTCACCAAGGGAGCCTGCCAAATCCCAAAGGGGCAGAGCCTGAGGGAAGGGAGCTGAAGCCTACAGTCGTGGAAGAGCCACGGGCTGTGAGAACTAAGGTCCCACCCGAAGGTCCACTCGCTAAGGGAGCCACGCCCAAAGTACCTTTTCGCAGGTCGACTCGAACGCCTCAGCCTGTAAAACCTTGGCCCGATTCCCCCACTCCCAGTAAACGCCGACTTCAGAAATCCATGAAAAAACACAGTCCCCGTTTAACAGCAAAAGGCTGCGGGGAACCAGAGCCACAGGTCACTGCAGCCCCGCCACAGGGAGCGGCGAGCTGCAGTTCAATCAGGGATTAGGCAAGCCGCCCGGGGACGGGCGGCACTGTACATAAGTTAAGTTTAGGTTTAAGTTTAAGGTGTGTAAATATTGAAATGATTTAGAGTTTAAGTAGTTTAAAATCTGCCCAGTATGTGTGTGTTTTTGGATCGAGGTTGAAAGACCCGATAATGCCGTCACCTAAGCCAGAATCTCTCGGGAGCCTGGCTATATTGTTTGATTTATTGCAGGAACCAGGAGAAAGATGAGAGGGATCCTCATCGCGTTCATGATGGTCGGATGGAGCTGGGCCTATCGGGGCCGCACCAAGGACTCCACCATCTATGGGTGCTCTGGAAATAGAGGCCCCATCGCGACTGACGGAACCAGCTCATGGGACGCTGAAGAGACTGCTGCCTACTTCCATGAAGGGAGATGGCCAGGCTGGCTGGGGTCGAACTCTACTGAATATTCCAGCCAGATGGGGTTGGCGTACAGAGAAACGTCTCTGATGTGCCCCAGGGTGCGGATCATTGCACCCAGGATCAGCGTCACCGTGGGCAAGAAGATTTGCCTTGTTTGTTTGGGACATGTACCTTTGGACCGCTGGTGGTGGCTGCGCAAGTTGAGCAGCACCATGAAGAACTCGACGGTGGAATGGGAAAGATTGGGTAATAACATCCATCGGACAGTAACGGGAACACACGGGGGGTTGAGTGTCTGTTGGGACAAATGGTGGGAACCAGATGAGGGGATCTACATCTGTATGTGGGGTTCAGAACGCGCTTGCCCCACAGGCGTCTCCATCTTTTTCCAAAGACAGTGGCAGGATGCTGGACAAGGGATGAGGTGGGACGTCAGCTCACGGGCGTGCGGAGTCCCATACTCTCAGATCCCAGTAAACGCCACTGAAAACATAAGAACATAAGAAGTAGGAGCAGGAGTAGGCCATACGGCCCCTCGGGCCTGCTCCGCCATTCAATAGGATCATGGCTGATCCGAATCTAGACTCACGTCCGCTTCCCTGCCCTCTCCCCGTAACCCCTAATTCCCTTATCTGCTAGGAAACTGTCTATCTCCATTTTAAATTTATTTAATATTGCAGCTTCCACAGCTCTCTGGGGTAGCAAATTCCATAGATTTACTACCCTCTGAGTGAAGAAGTTTCTCCTCATCTCAGTTTTGAAAGCGCAGCCCCTTATTCTTAGATTATGACCCCTAGTTATAGTGTCACCCATCAGTGGAAACATCCTCCCCGCATCCACCCGATCAAGCTCCCTCACAATCTTATATGTTTCGATAAGATCGCCTCTCATTCTTCCGAACTCCAATAAGTAGAGTCCCAACTTACTCAACCTTTCCTCATACGTCAACCCCCTCATCTCCGGAATCAACCGAGTGAACCTTCTCTGAACAGCCTCGAGAGCAAGTATATCTTTTCTTAAATATGGAAACCAAAACTGCACGCAGTATTCCAGGTGTGGCCTCACCAATACCCTGTATAACTGCAGCAAGACTTCCCTGTTTTTATACTCCATCCCCCTTGCAATAAAAGCCAAGATTCCATTGGCCTTCCTGATCACCTGCTGCACCTGCATACTAACTTTTTGTGTTTCATGCACCAGGACCCCCAGATCCCTTTGTACTGTAGCACTTTGCAGTTTCTCTCCATTTAGATAATAACTTGCTCTTTGATTTTTTCTGCCAAAGTGCATAACCTCACACTTTCCAACATTATATTGCATCTGCCAAACCTCTGCCCACTCACTTAGCCTGTCTATGTCCTTTTGCAGGTTTTTTATGTCCTCCTCACTCATTGCTTTCCCTCCCATCTTTGTATCGTCGGCAAACTTGGATATGTTGCATTCGGTCCCTTCCTCCAAATTGTTAATATAGATTGTAAAGAGTTGGGGTCCCAGCACTGACCCCTGCGGAATACCACTAGTTACTGATTGCCAGCCCGAGAATGAACCATTTATCCCAACTCTTTGTTTTCTATTAGATAGCCAATCTTCCACCCATGCCAGTGTATTACCCCCAATCCCATGATTTCTTATCTTGATCAGTAATCTTTTGTGTGGAACCTTGTCAAATGCCTTTTGGAAGTCCAAATACACTACATCCACTGGTTCCTCTTTATCCACCCTGTATGTTACATCTTCAAAGAATTCGAGCAAATTTGTCAAACATGACTTCCCCTTCATAAAACCATGCTGACTCTGTCCTATTAAATTATGTTTATCCAAATGCTCTGTTACTGTTTCCTTAATAATGGACGCCAACATTTTGCCAACCACAGATGTTAGGCTAACTGGTCTATAGTTTCCAGCTTTTTGTCTACTTCCCTTCTTAAATAAGGGTGTTACATTAGCAGTTTTCCAATCTGCCGGGACCTTTCCTGAGTCCAGGGAGTTCTGGAAAATAATCACCAATGCATCCACAATCCCTACCGCCACTTCTCTCAAGACCCTAGGATGTAGGCCATCAGGTCTGGGGGATTTATCCGCCTTAAGTCCCATTATTTTACTGAGTACCATCTCCTTAGTGATTTTAATCATCTTTAGCTCCTCCCCCCCCCATTGCCCCCTGTTTGTCCAGTGTTAGGATATTTTTAGTGTCCTCTACTGTAAAGACTGATACAAAATATTTGTTCAGCGTCTTTGCCATCTCCATGTTCCCCACCACTAGTTTCCCGGTCCCATCCTCTAAGGGACCAACGTTCACTTTAGCCACCCTTTTTCTTTTTATACAGCTGTTGAAACTCTTGCTATCTGTTTTTATATTTTTTGCTAGTTTACTTTCATAATCTATCTTCCCTTTCTTAATTAATCTTTTAGTTATTGTTTGCTGGCTTTTAAATGCTTCCCAATCTTCTATCCTCCCACTAGATTTGGCTACTTTATATGCCCTTGTTTTCAGTCGGATACTATCCTTTATTACTTTAGTAAGCCACAGATGGCTGTTTTTTCTTTTACTCCCCTTTTTCCTCAGTGGAATATATTTATCTTGAAAGATGTGAAATATCTCCTTGAACGTCGACCACTGCTCTTGTACCATCTTACACTTTAATCTGTTTTCCCAGTCCACTTTAGTCAATTCTACTCTCATACCTTCATAGTCTCCTTTATTTAAGCTCAGTATGCTGGTTTGAGATCCAACTCTCTCACCCTCAAACTGAATTTGGAATTCAACCATATTATGGTCACTCATTCCAAGGGGATCCTTTATTCGGACATTTTTTATTAATCCTGTTTCATTACGCAGGACCAGATCTAAGATTGCCTGCCCCCTGGTTGGTTCAGTTACATACTGCTCAAAGAACCCATCCCTAATACACTCTATGAACTCTTCCTCAAGGCTGCCATGCCCAATTTGATTAGTCCAGTCAATATGAAAGTTAAAATCCCCCATGATTATAGCTGTTCCCTTATTACAAGCCCCAACTATTTCCTGATTTATACTCCGACCAACAGAGTTGCCACTGTTAGGAGGCCTATAGACTATGCCCACTAGTGACTTTTTCCCCTTCTTATTCACATCACCCGACCCCGCAAGCCTCTGCCCACAGTTGCAGTAGCTAAAGCCCTCAAGAAAGGGTGCCCCACCATGACAAAAGGACCCGGGAACGGATTGGTATTGGTACCCACAGATCAGGTACTGTACCAAGGGGTCCACTACGCGGTGGCTTCGGAGATTTTAAACCTCACCGTGGTAAGATTGCCCGCGTGGTGCCCCAAGGAAACGGAGCAATTATACCAGATCCTGTTAACAAACATGTTTAAACAGTTTTACGAATTCAAATTTGCCGATGTCGACAGAGCCGAATTGTACACCACACCACATGAGGTCTTGGACAGAGTAGGGAGGCAAAGAAGGGGTGCAGTAAATGATATTTTCACAGCTTTTAATACAGAAACTGCCGTCATCAACACACTGATGAGAATAAGGTAGTGGGTTCTGAGTTACATGAGGACCAGGCCATGACACTACACTTAAAAGAGATTATAGCTGAGCTGGAGAAACACGCCAGAACGGTAAATGCTCTCATCAGGGAGGATCGGAATGCGTCCGATCAGGCTGCGCAGAACGAAGCTTGTGTGCTATACGGGGTGTGGTTACTGGGCGAGGGCCGCAGTAATCTGGAGGATTTAAAGCAAGGTTTAGTCCCCTCCTGGATCAGCAGCAAGCACCTCGCAGCCCTCCACCCTTTTGAGAATGCATTGAGTCCGTGCCAGCTCAGACTAGCTTCAGAGGCCTACCCAGGCCCAGTGGACTGTGGACGGTCTAATCACACCATTATGGGTATAGTGGTAAGAATGCCGGTGATGGGAAAGACAGCAAAACCCGCCTCGGTATACAGGGTGGAGATCATTGGAGTCATTCAGGGGGGTGCGCACATTCGCTACACAGGGGTCCCACCTTACGTCATTTGATGGGAGCATGCAATGACAGGTACCGACCTCTCGGGGTGCCGGAACTGGGGAGCACACATCATCCTGTGTCCCCAGCACTTGAATGCCCATTCAAAACCACTGTGCGGGTTCAGAACTGCTGGCGCGAAGCCTATAAATTGCACCATGGAGGCAATGGCACAAGGCCATGTGCACCCGCAGGTGGCATATATAGGAGGTGGGACATACTGTGTCACCACTGCAGCGCCCCACTACCAGCATGGAAAGCACGGTTGGTGTCCGGTTAGTGACAGCAGCTTCTGTTTCAAGCCCAGGGCAGAAGTTCAAGTGGCCCAAGACCGAATTGTCCCCATTCCTGAACCTTCCACTGTTCACATCACTGTAAAAGAGAATTTTACCAATTTGCAGCAATTCATTGCACATTTTGGATATATCATTCCCCCTCTCCCTGAACACCTCACCAAGATATTAAAAGCTGTTGTTGTTTCACAAAAACACTTCTACACACTGGAGCAGAAGACTTTAGAGATAGGGGCAGACATATTGGACATAGTGACCCCACCATGGTGGGACCTGTTCACTAATATAGAAGTCCCTTCCTGGATTAGGATAGCCTCCCACATTCTTGTAGTGTGCCAGGTTGTCATTGTAGTTTATTTACTGTTTGTACATTGTAAAAAGGTCAAACATTCGCAAAAGTACGAGAATAGAGGGGAATGGAGGGAGCATTATGTGCGGGTAGAAGAAGAGACACCCATTTAGATTTTGCTACTTTGTATAAAGCTAAAGTTTTCCCTCCCTCCTCTGTATTATTTTTGATATGCATTCATGTGTATTCTTGAATTTTCGGGTATGTACTTTATTTTATTATTACATTTGAATTAGATGTGATGTTATTATTAGAAGGTAATGTGTATACACTAGGTGATGTAGGGGTATAAGGACCCCCTCCACGCCTGGAAGTAAGTTGCTAGATTTTTAACTCCAAGGTATTGCCATCTATAGATGCTTAATGTACACTAAATTTTTCTGAAATGGGAAATGCATGTGTCGTGGGGTCATAGATAGGTAAATACTGGGGATGGTTAGATTGTGGAAAATCTGAAAATTTTGCTCACCCAGAATTATGATACTTCAAGCAAGTTACAGTATCATCAGGGGGGAGTGTAGGATTCGCAAAATTGGACTTTATATTAATAAGGGTCAAATGGCAGAAGAGGCCATGATTTTAAAGACTGTTTTAAAAAGAAGCCCAGAAAAAGGGGAATACAAAATGGCCACAATACCATGTGACCAGCTTATTGGGACACTTTAAAATGGTTCCTGCGCAACCTCAGACAGCTTTGTGGATTCAACCTACAGCAAGTTCTGGAAGCCGTTTCTGAGAGAACGAAACCAGGCCCACACGTATGCATATGGATTAGATGCAGATCTAGTCAAGATCGGCCTGAAGACAGAGGCCATCAAAATGTTGACCCAGACAAAAGGGGACAATTTCATATTCATGAGAACAGCACCCAGGACTAGATAATGAGATCAGCAGGACATTAAAAACAATGAAGTTAATTCCAGACCAGAGATGGGCCTTTACCAGCCGTTTAAGACATTTTAAAATATAATAACTACCCCACTGTGCTCCCAGCCCACCAAAAATAAAACAAAGACTAATCTGATTTTGGGCGGGAAGTGAAGCCTCTGAAGAAAAGGTATATCTGGAGTTACAGTTGGAGGGAGTTACTGTTGCGAGCTGGAACACAGTTGCAAGCTTGGAGACAGTTGCAGCTTGTGTCGAGTTTGAATCCGGACAGCCAGAAGAAGAAAGAGGCACTCGCAGGAGGAAGAAGAAAGCCAACATCGAGAAGGCCATCTCGAAGCCGGCGTCCCGCCCCGGGGAAACACATCGGGAGATCATCGACCATCCCCGGGCCGTTGCCGGAACGAGAGGCCATCGACCCAACTTGGGAGAAGAAACAAAGAAATAAAGGTCCCAAGAGAAGAAGCTTTCCAGCCACCCCGGCTCGGGAGAAGAGAGAAAAGGAACCTGAAGAAGCGATGGGAGCCAGCCCAAGGCTCCTCTGATCAGGGTCGAGCCGACAATCCTCGACCCCGCCGACATCCAGGCCTACCGGTGTCCAGCCGCCCCCGACCCCCACCTCAGGAGAAAGGTATGGCGCAGCTCGCAGGGGCTCCACGATCCACATGGAGACGAAACGCCTGAAAGGACCAAACACAGACTCAATTTCAAAACCTTGCACTTCCTAGTGGGATTGGTGAGCATGTTTCTGGCCCTTCACAATCAGATCTAGATAGGTTTAATAAGGGGGTGGATTTAAGGGTACAATTAACATGAGTTGTTGTCCCTCGATGTTCCGTGTGTTTCCTTATTTCATGATGATCTTTGTAGAGTATAAGATGCCTGTATTTGCCTTAGTTAGTACTGTGTCATTATGATTTGTTTGTGTGTTTTTCCCTCCCATGTACTCCCTTATCTACTTGCATTTGATTTGATATTTTTCCTTATGCAATAAAATTTCATTCTGTTTCATCAAACTTGGTCTACAAGAGTTTTCTCTACATTGTAGTTCCTGCGCCTAAGTCCAGAGTATAGAATCTAAGGGGCGAGTGGGTCGAACCACTCAAGGTTTACTGTGTAAGAGAGAGAGGCCTCTAGAGAGAGAAACCTCAGGGAAATCTCTCAAGGAAAACCCCTTGCAATATTCCTTTTTCTTCTTTGTTTCTTATTGTCAGCTGCTATATTTCTTTTCTCCGATTTTCTTCCTCATTCTTGTCCTGAAGGTGTTGACTCCTGTTTGCTATGGTTCTCTGGTACCTCAATTAAGTCACCATTCTACTTGTATCAACTTTGGAAGGTTATTTGACCACGGATGAATCCTGTCCATACCTGATATCCAACACATGCCAGCAGGAGAGCAATCAGAAGTGTAAATAAAGGCGTTTTCCTCTTCGTTAACCATGAGGGAATTTAGGCCAATTATAGAGCCCCAACCACTCAGCCAGGGAAAGAACAAAAGGGAAAGGGTCAGTGATAGGGTAGAGGGCAGGGGTGATTAAATAACAAAAGGGATGATGGTGCAAGGCAAAAGGAGGTGAAAATGGGCCACACATGGGAACAGGAAGTAATGAAGGTAAACAGGCCACAAGAAATAAATGAAAATCCCATCAGAGAGTAGAGCAGATCTTCTTCAAGGTGGGCATTCCTGGAAGAGACTTACCAATGAATTAAAAAAACTTGCTTTTGCTTGCAGAGTCCTTGCATGATTATTTTATATGGGGACTTTCCCCTCCCCTGTAACCACCTTTTGATTCTATACATTAAAGAACACATAGAAACATAGAAGATAGGAGCAGGAGTAGGCCATTCGGCCCCTTGAGCCTGCTCCGCCATTCAACGAGATCATGGCTGATCATCCAAATTCAGTACCCTATCCCTGCCTTCTCCCCATATCCCTTGATCCCTTTAGCCTCAAGAAATATATCCAACTCTTTCTTGAATATATTTAATAATTTGGCCTCCACCGCCCTCTGTGGCAGAGAATTCCACAGGTTCACCACTCTCTGGGTGAAGAAATTCCTTCTCATTTCAGTCCTAAATGGCCTACACCTTATCCTTAGACTATGACCCCTGGTTCTGGACTCCCCGGCCATCAGAAACATCCTTCCTGCATCTAATCTGTCCAGACATGACAGAATTTTATAGGTTTCGATGAGATCCCCTCTCAATCTTCTAAACACTAATTTCCTTCTTTCCCCTATCTCTAATGAAAAAATATCAAGCGGTGTTATTTATTTCAGTATAACTCTCAATCTCCTTTCTCAACAGTGTTTAGTCCCTTTGCCTTTTAAAGGTGTTAGTTAACCCTGAATCAACTCCTTTGTAAAGGAGAAGGCCACTACTACCATCCCCTTCCCAGGGCAACCCAGGATGGGCAATAAACGTGACGTTGCCACATCCCATGAACAAATAAAAAAAGTCTCTGGGAGTCTCTTTCACATGCTGACTATCACATGGGAAAAAGCTTTTCTTAATCTCAGACCTTGCTGGAGGCTTGGGAATTTTATACTTGTGTCCTCCAGTCCTACATACCACAATTCTGAATTTTACCATTAAGCGTTGAAGCTAAAATTTAAGCACTTCAAATACTCTTTTAATTTGTGTACAAGCATATAAAATCCTAATGAAATACTAATGAAATTGATAAGGTGGAATCTTTTTTAAAAAGAAATCCTGTAAGTGGGGAGGATTGTGGATTTGAAATGTGTTTCTAGCTTGTAGCACCTGTCATGAATCTTATCTGAGAAGTCACACAACACCAGGTTATAGTCCACCTGACGAAGGTGCAGCGCTCCGAAAGCTTGTGATTTCAAATAAAGCTGTTGGACTATAACCTGGTGTTGTGTGACTTCTCACATTTGTCCACCCCAGTCCAACACCGGCATCTCCACATCATGAATCTTATCATTCATGAAGAAATGACTCATGAAATAACATTGGGCGGCCAGCTGGTGGCGCCGTCCAAGGAGTATAAATACTCGGGCGTGGGCCCAGCTTGCCCAGGACGTTTTTGTAACCAGGAACTAGTGATGTAACTAGAATCTCATGGTTGTGAAACAGTTGATTAAAGCATTGTTTTATACTCAGAAATCACAGAAACCACACAGTGCAGATAGAGGCCATTTCGGCCCATCGAGCCTGCACCGACACATATCCCACCCGATCCCCGCAACCAACACATATCCCACCCTATCCCCATGTATTTAATCCCCCTAACACTAAGGGTCAATTTATCATAGCCAATCAACCTAACCCACACATCTTTGGACTGTGGGAGGAAACCGGAGCACCCGGAGTAAACCCACGCAAACACGGGGAGAATGTGCAAACTCCACACAGACAGTCGCCCGAGGCTGGATTCGAACCCGGGTCCCTGGCGCTGTGAGGCAACAGTGCTAACCACTATGCCACCGTGCTACTCAACCAAGTGCTTACTGAGTTTTCTTACGTCTGCGTCTTCAGTACCTAAAATATATCATAATGTCTTACATATGATCAAAATGATCCCGTGGACCGGTTTCGATCACAAGAATTTCCCATAGTATTTTTTTCCCAGATTGGCCCTGGATTTTTCTCTGCTTTTTTGTCTCTCCCAAGAGATTAAATGGTTGCGGGGGTTCAGAACTGTCTAGTCATGATGCTGCAGGCATGAGTGTGGGCATGCTTGATGAACCTTCTGGTCTTTGCCTGAAATTTTCATATGTCCGTATCTTTAACATCAATCAGAGGTGTCAGGCCACTCGTTTAAGCTTTCCAAATGGAATTCTTCTCCTCAGAATTTTTTTGTTGTTGGATAATTCTGTTTATTTCTCTTTGATTTTATATTTCCCTCTTAAAATTCTTTCAGTTTGCATAAATTCTGCACTTACACTGGTATAAAATCTCTAAGGGCAGTAAAAATATTCGCGACTCTATCAAGAATTGCACTTGCCAAGTGGCGTAAATTGGACTTTGAGCCAGAGTAATGGTAAAGACCGAGGGAAAGACACAGTGAGAACAAATTTAACATAAAATCAATCTCTGGTGGTTACAAAGTGATTTTAAGCTGCAGCTCTACTGCATTGCCAGTCTCAGACCAGTATCTATCGAGTGCAACGTGCAGGCAGCAATACCCGAGTTATACTGCAGGATGTGCCTAGTTGTGACTCGCAAGCATGTGCAGAGTCAGCTCTTCCAGTTGCTGTTGCTTACTGTCAGGACAGTGTATGTGGCTGCATCCACTTCCTTATAATATTTAAAAGACTCAATACTTAATAATATGCCCAGGAGATCCAGCAGACTGGATTGATGGCACCTCTGTTAGGAAGCCCAAGTGGTGTGAGAAGGCCTCCTGGAAGATGCCTTGACTTGCGTGTACTCAGATTATGATTTGACTCCCCAGTTATACTGCACTTTCATGTTGATTTGCACCCGAAACCATTTCACATGTAGGGGGGCATCTTTTAACTGGTTTACGGTAATTTACCTGGTCAGGCAGCCTTGCCTGTACTCTGACCAATTCCAACCTTTTACCTGGTTTACGGTAATTCACCTGGTCAGCAGCCTTTTGCTGCTACACTGTAAACCAATTTCCAAACAGCGGTTTCGAATCGCTACCCCACCTTCCAGTTCTGACTGAAAGACTTATAATTAATGATATTAAAAATGGACAAATGGTCTGGATTAGAGAAAAATCAAGCTTTATTAACTAAAAGAAACTAAAATCAAACATTAAACTATACCACATGAACACAGTAATTACAGTAGAATTGCTTAAATGGGGGAAGGCAGACGGCAAAAACGAGGGGTAAGTGGCTACAATGTTGATTAAACACTCTTAGCAATTTCCCCTAAATCACCACCCCCCCGCCCTAACTCCTGACTAGGCTGCCTTGCTGAGGAGTCAGAAACCCTGCTCACCTGTGGTCCAGCGAAGTAAGAGCGAGATAGCTTCTCAGGAGCTATCTTTATACCTGGTGAGCTCCTGTTGTTTTTGCTGTCTGCAAAATTTGCACCCAAAGTCCGAATATACAAGAGAAGGACTGTGATTGGCTGATTCAAAATGGTTGGAGTGATTTAATGTGTCTACACTCTGGGGCCAGAATGTTCCCGCCCACCTCCAGAGTTCACCTGGGCTAAAACAAAAGGGAATCCAACTGCCCTATTGTCTGAGTGATTCAAACCCATCCATACTGATCTCTTTCAAAAGTCCTTTTTCCGGAGTTTCAAATGTGCCTCAATTGTATGTAAGTGCTTTCAATGGGTTTGGATTTCTGTGCAAACAGAAGCCGATTGTTCTGCGGTTTGTCTCAAGTGGGCTAATCTCTTAAGTAAATAAACATCCTGTAGTTTTGTATAAACAAACCTTGCCTATCCACAAAAGTGATCCTCCCTGGTTTGATTGACAGGTCTTTCACACAGACACATTACAAGCTGCTTTTCCAAACCCCACTGTTCTTGGCCAATGCTTTCTGTGGCCATTTTAAAACCTTTTGCTTTCACCAAACTCCAGGGAACAATTTTATTGATAAAAGTACTGTCTTAAGGTGTGTGAATATTTTCCACGAATTTCCTCAATTCCGGTGTTGTCCATGCGCAGCCCAGCTCAGAGCTGTCTTTCGTGGCTCTGAGTATGTCTTAAAACATTGTAGACAATTCACATCACCCAATTCTTCGTCCACAATGAGGACCAATATTTCCCAATCTTCAGGGAAAAATAGGGGAATTTTGCAAACCCCTACATTTCCTCTTTTGATACTCCCAACTTGATTGAAGTATCCACTCGAAGAAGTGAGCAAAATTTTCTGACTCCCCCGACAAACAACCATCCCCTGTATTTACCTAACAGCTACCTACCAATGATGCCCGTCCCGTCTAAAAACCCCTCAAATTCGAGAAAAACCGTGGTATGGTAGGCATCTTACAGATACATCAATTTACAATAAAGGGTCTCATACCCCTGTGTCACTTGTTACATTATACAATGCATCAAAATTTACAAACACTTGTTACATTATAACTTATTACAAAATGTTGCAATCTTGGTTACACAATGTAATCAAAATGATCCCAAGCACGGAGAGGGTCCTACACCTCTGCTCAACTTGGGGTTGTCACAAAATAATCCCAAGCACAGAGAGGATCCTATGCCTCTGCTGAACTTGGGGCTGTAACACAAAATACAAAAATCTTGAACAACATGCTTAAACAAACCCCGACCATCATGTGCCAATGATGGGTTGCGAAATTTGAGTGGGTATTGCTCCTCCCACCTGGGCAGTAAATGTACCTTCCACCCCCCTTTGATTGTCTTAAACTTTAAAACAGACAGAATGGATTTACAGACCAGCCTGTTCCGCCAGCCCCGAGCCGTTCCCTTGTCCCTTTATGGAGGCAGGGTACCCCTCATGTTTAAGATTACCTTGGCACAGGCCGAGACCGGGGAGTATGGGATCACGACTCCCAGTCCCTCCCCCTCCCGTCTACCCTGGACTGGCTGCAGAAAATGATGGGTGCCTGTGTGGCAGCTCTCGCTGGCCTCACACTCAAACTTGGATCCCGGATCCAGCCATCCACTCATCCTCCCCAGCCACACTTACACTAACTTTGCCCGTGGGCCCCCGGGTGAGTTCCTCCCTCCCTTGAACGCACCCACACAACTCTTGGGCCTCCCCCTCCCCTTTACAATCTTTCCTGGGCCATCACCATCCACTCCCGGGGAACGCGTCCCTATCTGACAAGGCGCCCACACTTCCCCACCATGACTCCTCAACAGCGAGGTCTCCCGCAAGTGAAACTTCGGTCAGGATAGTGCTGGGTTGGGGGCCGTGCCCCACCCAGCTGGGGCCATCTCTTCTGCGTAGGAGGAGTAGGCAAGTTCCTCCGGACACTGTCCGGTTTCTCCCGAAGGTCGCTGTGGGGTTTCCCTCTGGATTTGTCCAGTGGCGAGGTGATCCCCAACATTCTGTATCCATATCTTCATTCGATGCCCAGCTCGGGCTGGGCGAACAGGGCTGTTTCAGCTTCTACTCTCCTGAAAAACTTAAAAGGACATGCAGCCAGGTCTCACTGACCTGCTGCCTTAGGTGGAGACATGGTTGGGTCCCTTGACCTCGGACCAAAATAGAAACATTTGGCACACATGTAAACTTAAATTTAACTTAAACTACAACAGTTAATTCTAAACTTATGATTTACACCTTAAAGCAAGCTATATACACACATAGCTATAATACAAATGCCGCCCATCTCCAGACGGCCAGGCTAATCTCTGGCACTGTCGCAGATTACTGCTGGCTGCAGCGAAGCTGGACTGCCTCCTGCTTCTCGTCCCTCGCAGCTTATGGCTGCTGGTTGGGGACCTCTGCCCTTTGGCTTCTCCCTGGTTCGGGAGTCCATGTTAATCCACTGTAAAGTGGGTGACCATGCTTTCTTGGGCTGGGGCACCCTAAGAGACCTTCTGAGGTGCGTCTCTGTGGGGGAAACTTTGGCTGGTGGACCCTGAGCTTGGGACACAGCCCTAGCTGGCTGGGAACCTTCTCCCCCTGGTGCAAACATCCCGGACTGTATAAGATACCTGGCAGCCTGCCAGTACTCTGGGTTTGTCTGCTTTTCCCTGCCCACTCCTGTGCTGGGGGCAGGTATTTCCTCACCACCCGCTGCTGGTGGCTGGAAATCTTCCTCCCCATGTGCAATACCTGTTACCAGCTCCCCTGCAAGAGGAATTGCTATCCCTGCCTCCCCAGGGTCCCACATCATGGGGGGGGCCACTCTAGAAGCGGGCTGGGAAGCTTGTTCCTTTAAACAGGCGACTGCGCCTGCGCAAATCTCCTCCCCTGAGTCCCTCGGCAGAGGCTGTGAAGCCTCTGTATTCAAGCAGGTGAGTGTGCCTGCGTAAACCTCCTGAAAAAGAGCCACTGTGGTCCCACCGGCAACTGCGCCTGCGCAAACTATCTTTTCAGAGTCCCTCGGCAGAGGCTGTGAAGCCTCTGGCTTCAAACAGGCAATTGCGCCTGCATGGGAAAACTTAGGAAGAGCCACTGGGATCCCGCAGGCAACTGCGCCTGTGCGAACAATCTCTTTAAAGGGCTGGGGAACTGCTACATTAGCGCAGGCCACCGCGTCTGCGTGTTCGATTTGATTGAAAAAGATAGGAAGAACCGCTGGGTCTTCCAAGCAGGCTACTGCACCTGCGCGTATCAATTTGGAAGCGGGGAACTTTAAACGGCCGACTGCGCCTGCGCGCTGGGCCTCAAACTGAGCAAGAGCCGCTGGGGGTTCTGGGTCCGCGACTGCGCCTGCGCGAACCCAGTGTTGAGAAACCTCTCCTCTCAGGCATGTGGCTGCGCCTGTGCGAACCTCCTGTTGGCAAAACTCTCCCCTCAAGCGCGCAACCGCGCCTGCACGGGAAAACTGAGGAGGATCCGCTGGGGGTACGGGCTGGGGAACCGCGCTTGTGCGAGCAGTTTCTGTGAATGGATGGGCAGCAGCCTGCTGATTTCTAATCCCAGGCTGCTGTTTCTCTGTTTCTGAGCCACCTAACATTTTCAAATTTGAACTTTGGGCAAAACTAGGGTCCCACTGGGGCGGGGAAGTGTCCCAACTTGTGGGCTGGACAACCTTTCCCTGGAAACAAGCCACAGTGCCTGTCTTTACAGGCTGTGAACTTGAACTTGTCTTGTCAGATTTGTACACTTTTCCTGACTTTCTCTGTGTCCCATCCCTACCTGTAATCACTGCCACTGGCCTGGACCCATATGGGTCCCAGAAAGTGCCTGCACATGCACCCTCCTTGGTCAGCACACCGGCCAGTCATTGTGGGGAGGCAGAGGTGGGCGAGGGGGTTGCAGCACCACTGATGGCTGTCACCTTTCCCTGGTTGGTAAGGAGAGACCGCATTGCCTCCAGCAGCGACTCGACTGAGGCGGGGGAAATTCCTGTCTCTACCCTTTGAGTTGAGGCAGGGGTCCCGGCTTTATCATCCCTCTCAGGCTTTTTACAATCCCTGCGCCAGTGGCCATCCTCCCCGCACTTGTAACAAGTGACCTTGTTCTGGGAGGGACGGCTCCCCTCCTGGCGCCACTCTTTCTGATATTGAGCCCCAGGTTGAACCTCGTGGACTTTACCCTTTTGCTGGGGGGTCTCACTATTCCTCCCATTCCTTTATGCTACTGTGAGCTGCCAGATTACAGTCTCTTCGGTTACTAAGGGGTCTCGGGAGTCAAACCAGGTATCAGCTTTTACCTTTATCTGGGGCAGGCAATTGGACACCAGGCATCGAAGCCATTGGGTCTGCTGCCACTGGTTCAGTTGTGCCCTATCTTGTCCCCCTGCACAGGCTCGATTGTAGACTGGCCACAGCCTGTCTGCAAATGCCTGTGGGGTCTCCCCTTCCTTCTGCATGGTTTTCCCTACGCGATCGAACAGATTGCCGTCGTTCGCACCCATGGCTTCCAGTAATTCCTCCTTCAGGTCCTCAAAACCTTTCTGCCCGCTCTTGACCTCATCTGAAAGGGTCTAATAGAGCTTGCTATCCATAGAGAAAAGCAACATTCTAGCTTTCTCTTCATCATCACAGCCGTTAATTCCGGCTGCCTGGTCTACTTGTTGGAAGTGCATTGAGGGGTCTCCCTTTTCAGAGAGCATGGGAATATGGTTCACCATGCCTCTGAGCTGTGGGGTATCATAGGGCACCATATAGGTATGCTGAACAGCCCCTGGGTTATTATCATCCACGGGCAGACCGTACCTCTGTTGTCGAAGGGGGTACACTGGTCCTGGTCCCCGCCTGCCTAGCGGGACCTGCTGTCATTCTGCCGCCACCCCATTGTCCACCCCTCCTTGCTGCCAGAGCTCCTCAAGACTTGGAGCTGTGGGCTGCGGTCTTGGGATCTCTAGTTCCCAATCCAGCACTGCTCTGGGTGCTGCCTGTGCGGCGGTCTGGTTTGGGCTGCCAATAAAATCCGGCTGACCTGCCTTAGGGCTGATCACACAAATCATCCCCTTTGCTGCTTTTAAAGCCATGTTAAGGCTTTCTATCTCTGCCCTACAGGGGCCATGATCTGCTTCACTAAACCTTTGGGCGCAGGCCAGCTTATAAGCTACTGTAACTCCTGAGATGAGGTGGACATTTTCTTCCCGCAGTCTCATCTTGCTATCTCTGGCCTCAGTGACGTCCTGCACAAGGCGCTCTATCTCTGCCTGGCATTTATCAAGCTGGGACTCCCGATTCTTGGCCTCTATAGCCTCCTCCTGCACCCTCATCTCACCCTCCTTAACCCAGCCACCTATACTATAATAGGTCAGCCTACACGCTGCCGCTAACTTCTGCAGGACTACCCACAGACTGAAAGCAAGAAAGGCAATAGCTGGTGCTTTCTCCAGAAAGTGAGCAAAATTTTCTGACCCCCCCCGACAAACAACCATCCCCTGTATTTACCTAACAGCTACCTACCACTGATCCCTGTCCTGTCTATTTCCCCTCAAATTCAAGAAAAACCGTGGTATGGTAGGCATCTTACAGATACATCAATTTACAATAAAGGGTCTCATACCCCTGCGTCACTTGTTACATTATAGAATTCATCAACATTTACAAACACTTGTTACATTATAACTTATTACAAAATGTTGCAATCTTAGTTACACAATGTAATCAAAATGATCCCAAGCACGGAGAGGATCCTATGCCTCTGCTCAACTTGGGGCTGTAACACAAAATACAAAAAATCTTGAACAACATGCTTAAACAAACCCCGACCATCATGTGCCAATGATGGGTTGCAAAATTCGAGTGGGTATTGCTCCTCCCACCCGGGCAGTAAATGTACCTTCCACCCCCCTTTGATTGTCTTAAACTTTAAAACAGACAGAATGGATTTACAGGCCAGCCTGCTCCACCAGCCCCGAGCCGTTCCCTTGTCCCTTTGTGGAGGCGGGGTACCCCTCATGTTTAAGATTACCTTGGCACAGACCGAGACCGGGGAGTATGGGATCGCGTCTCCCAGTCCCTCCCCCTCCCGTCTACCCTGGACTGGCTACAGAAAATGATGGGTGCCTGTGTGGCGGCTCTCGCTGGCCCCACACTCAAACTTGGATTCCAGATCCAGCCATCCACTCATCCTCCCCAGCCACACTTACACTAACTTTGCCCGTGGGCCCCCGGGTGAGTTCCTCCCTCCCCCGAATGCACCCACACAACCCTTGGGCAATTATGATCATGTATGAGAAGATTGTGAGGGCAATGCCACAGGATTGGATGGAAGAAATAAATGCGGAAATCTCCAAAGGAAGTAAACTGCGTCCCGCTTTTCCAAGCATTCTGCTGGAGAAAGGGGGAGAGTTGGTTCAATTTGACAATTGTAATAATCAAGATTTCTATGAGGCATTTAGAGAATGGTGATTCAAGACACCTGCTGGTCAGGAGTTTTGGCAGAGTATATACCCACAGCTGGATGTCAACAGGATTTGGAACGGATTGTGGGTGAATTTTAAATGTCCAGAGTGGATTGAACTGGATTGCAAATTGGCTCCGAACTGGATTTTTACCATGATGGTCTTATGTAAGATTGGGCGAGTGGAGGTGGCAACTTGCCCAGTGTGTGGGCCACGTGATGAGACTCTGTTCCATTTACTGGTGTTATGTCTGCAGTTAAAGGATTTTAAGTACTATGTTTGACAGTTGTGCGAGGTTTCTTTGCTGGGTGGAGACTGAAGAGCGAGAATGGGAATCCCGTGGGACTCACTTTTGAGATGGGGATTGCAGGAGAGTCTACCCAAGTCTAGCGGAGTGGCGATTAATTGGCTAAATTTGTGATTGAAGGAATGCTCTGTTTTTTAAGGGGAGGAAAATAAACCTAAAAGTGTATTTTAAATATAAGCTAAAAGATCATTATAAGGCCCTGTGGATGTTTTATGCAGAAAGGAATTTAAAGATAGTATTTTATGATCAATTTTTAAAGTACAATAGATTAATATATGTTATGGGAGACAAATTAAACTTTAGGTTTTGATGTTAATATGCGGTGGCAGAATGGCTGTGCAGCGCGGCGGAATGGATTTGTATGATACAATGGAATGATCATGATGTTCTAAATGTTTCTAATGTTCAATAAATAAAAAAAAGTGGGAGCGCATTCACCCCTGAGTCAGGAGGAGAAGGTTGTGGGTTCAAGACTAAGTTCCACACCAGGGACTCGAGTGCATCATGTAGGTTGATACCGCAGGGCAGTACTCGCATACATATTATATAAGAAATATTTATTCTGTACAAATGTTTATATGAATTATATTTATACATAACACATGTAAATATATTTGAATATAGAATTTATATATTTCAAATTAATTTATTTTACCTCACCTATTCTCTAAGCCTAAACCATATACTGGTTATATATATGATTTTGGTTAATGTTCCAATTACTTACATTAATTGTATTTCAATTTCCATATAATTTCTCTCTATCATTTACCCTATATTACATTAATTTTGTCAAGCAAAATTCCATTTATTCCCAAGAGCTAAATATCCCACTCTAATAATATATTCTTGCTTACAACCTGGGGCTAATTTTAACCCCCAAAAACAGGTGGGTTTGGATTGTAAAAGTAAAAATGTTCAAAATTTCAAAACAGGAACCCAACTGCCTCGAACCCGGCCACTTCCGGTTTTAACGGAGACGGGTCAAGGGGCCAGTGACCAATCTGCTCTCAGGAGTCAGCTCGGCTGTTGAAACCTTTTATGGGGGTTACGTGCCTTCATTTTAACAAGGTTAGAATTTTTTACTGCAGTCGTCTGGGTTTCCCTGGCCTCGGAAGGAGGTGCGAAGGGAAGTATCCATAAGGTAGGTGCCTTTACAGCACTGCTTGTGGGCCAGGAGGAGCAGGACTGTTACTTCCAGGCCCAAGAAGCTAACCCTGGAAAACCACCCCCAGCTCCATGATCTCCACCTGTAGGAATTATTTACAACTTTCACACCTCCTACATTAGGTGTTGGAGAAGGGTTCGTAGCCCTGGATCCACTTTAACATAAACCTCACAGATACACTGGGGGGAATTATGCCAGCCCTGTGGAGGTGGGACTGCTGGGAAAATGGCAGAAACTGGGAGCGGGTGCCGTACCAGCTCCCAACCCTCTCCCGAGCCATCTTGCTGGGAGGTGGGTCCCCGACTCGCGCTGGGACCTGACTCCTCATGGCAGGAAGGGGATTACAGCCACTTAACTGCCTGTTAACAGGCAGTTAACAGGTTTATCCCCATTTTACCAACACAAGTGTGGGCTTCCCGACGTCGGGAAACCCTGCCAGGGTCAGCGATGTGAGCTGTGGGTCTGCAGGGTTGTGATGGGGCGAAAAGTGTGCTCTGGAGGTGAGTAATGAGTGCAAGTGTGGAGAGGCAAATACGGGAGGTGAGTGAAAAGTGTTAGAAAAAGTTTCCTTACTTTTGTTTCTTCCTGCAGGCTTCAACCGTTGGGGATCCGAAGGCTCCTTAACTCCACAGCAGAGAAAGCAGAATGGCTGCTGCATTCTCTGATGAAACAGCCATCTGATTACTGCTCAGGAAATAGGTTACATAGAAACATAGAAACATAGAAGATAGGAGCAGGAGTAGGCCATTCGGCCCCTCGAGCCTGCTCTGCCATTTAATGCGATCATGGCTGATCATCCAAATTCCGTACCCGGTCCCTGCTTTCTCCCCATACCCCTTGATCCCTTTAGCCTTGAGAAATATATCCAACTCCTTCTTGAATATATTTAATGAATTGGCCTCTACTGCCTTCTGTGGTAGAGAATTCCATAGGTTCACAACTCTCTGGGTGAAGAAATTCCTCCTCATTTCTGTCCTAAATGGCCTACCCCTTATCCTTAGACTGTGACCCCTGGTTCTGGACTCCCCGACCATCAGGAACATTCTTCCTGCATTTAGTCTGTCCAGTCCTGTCAGAATTTTATAAGTTTCAATGAGATCACCTCTCATTCTTCTAAACTCCAGCGAGTACAAGCCCAATCGATCCAATCTCTCCTCATACGTCATTCCTGCTATCCCAGGTATCAGCCTGGTGAATCTTCGCTGAACTCCTTCCATGGCAAGAACATCCTTCCTCAGATAAGGAGACCAAAACTGCACACAATACTCAAGATGTGGTCTCACCAAGGCCCTGTACAACTGCAGCAAGACATCCTTGTTCCTGTACTCAAATCCTCTCGCTACGAAGGGCAACATACCATTTGCCTTCTTCACCGCCTGCTGCACCTGCATGCTTACCTTCAGCGACTGGTGCACAAGGACACCCAGGTCTCATTGCACTTCCCCTTCTCCCAATCTATTGCCACTCAGATAATAATCTGCCTTCCTGTTTTTGCTACCAAAGTGGATAACCTCACATTTATCCACATTATATTGCATCTGCCATGCTTCTGCCCAATCACCCAATCTGTCCAAATCATCCTGGAGTTTCTCGGCATCCTCCTCACAGCACACGCCCACCCATCTTTGTGTCATCTGCAAATTTGGAGATATTACATCTAGTTCCCTTGTCTAGTTCATTAATATATATTGTGAATAGCTGCGGTACAAGGACCGATCCCTGCGGTACCCCACTAGTCACTGCCTGCCACTCGGAAAAAGACCCGTTTATTCCAACTCTTTGCTTTCTGTCTGCCAACCAGTTCTCTATCCAATTCAGTACCTTGCCCCCAATCCAATGTGCCTTAACTTTACATGCTAATCTCTTATGCGGGACCTTATCGAAAGCCTTCTGAATGTCCAAATACAGCACATCCACTGGTGCTCCCTTATCTATTGTACCAGTTACATCCTCAAAATATTCCAGTAGATTAGTCAAGCACGATTTACCCTTTGTAAATCCATGTTGACTTTGTCCGATCCTGTCACTGTTTTCCAAGTGCTCTGCTATTACATCTTTTATAATGGACTCTAACATTTTCCCCACTACTGATGTC
The DNA here is from genome assembly GCF_052327205.1 of Somniosus microcephalus. Taxonomy (NCBI): domain Eukaryota; kingdom Metazoa; phylum Chordata; class Chondrichthyes; order Squaliformes; family Somniosidae; genus Somniosus; species Somniosus microcephalus. The sequence continues at coordinate 45,439,573 of NC_141009.1, read as the reverse complement.
AGGCTTACCGGTCTGTAATTCCCGTTTTCTCTCTACCACCTTTTTTGAATAGTGGAGTAACATTAGCTACCCTCCAATCCATGGGTACTGTTCCAGATTCCATCGAATGTTGGAAGATGATCAGCAATGCATCTACTATTTCTAGGGCCACTTCCTTAAGTACCCTAGGATGTAGATTATCAGGCCCTGGGGATTTATCGGCCTTCAATCCCATCAATTTCCTTAACACCATTTCCCTACAAATACTGATTTCTTTCAGTTCTTCCCTTTCATCAGACCCTATGTTCCCGGACATCTCTGGGAGATTATTTGTGTCCTCCTTTGTGAAGACAGAACCAAAATATATATTTAATTGGTCTGCCATTTCTTTGTTCCCCATTATAAATTCCCCTGATTCTGACTGCAAGGGACCTACGCTTGACTTCACCAATCTTATTCTTTTCACATATCTATAAAAGCTTTTACAGTCAGTTTTTATGTTCCCAGCAAGCTTACTCTCATATTCTATTTTCCCCTTCTTAATTAAACCCTTTGTCCTCCTCTGTTGAATCCTAAACTGCTCCTAATCCTCAGGTTTACTGCTTTTTCTGGCCAATTTATATGTCCTCTCCTTGGATCTTATGCTATCCCTAATTTCCCTTGTTAGCCACGGTTGAGTCACCTTTTTTGATTTATTTTTATGCCAAACTGGGATGAACAAATTCTGTAGTTCATCCATGCGGTCTTTGAATGTTTGCCATTGCCTGTCCACCATCAACCCTTTGAGTGACATTCCCCAATCAATCCTACCCAACTCACGCCTCAGACCATTGTAGTAAATTCAGGACCCTAGTCTCTGAGTCAACTTCATTCTCCAACTTAATGAAGAATTCGATCATATTATGATCGCTCCGACCCAAGGGGCCTCGTACAACAAGATTGGTAATTAATCCTTTCTCATTACATAATACGCAGTCTAAGATGGCCTGATCTCTGGTTGGTTCCTCGACATATTGGTCCAGGAAACCATCCCGTAAACACTCCAGGAATTCCTCCTCCACAATATTGTTACTAATTTGGTTAGCCCAATTTATATGTAGATTATAGTCACCCATGATGACTGCTGTGCCCTTATTGCACGCTTCTCTAATTTCCCTTTTAATGCCATCCCCAACCTTCCCATTACTGTTTGGAGGTCTATATACCACTCCCACTAATATTTTCTGCCCCATGGTATTTCTCTGTTCTACCCATACAGATTCCACATCATCAGATCTAATATCCATCCTTACAATTGTGTTAATCCCTTCTTTAACCAGCAATGCTACCCCACCTCCCTTTCCTTTTTGCCTATCTTTCCTGAATATTGAATACCCCTGGATGTTGAGTTCCCAGCCTTGGCCACCCTGGAGCCATGTTTCTGTAATCCCAATCAAATCATAATCGTTTACCTCTATTTGCATAGCTAATTCATCCACCTTATTACGAATGCTCCTCGCATTAAGACACAAAGGGCTGGATTTTGCTACGGAAGCAGGTTGGAGGTGGGAAACCCACATTCGGGCTTGTTGTCCCGCCTCCATGGAGATGTGGCCAACCCACTGGATTTTCCTCTGATTGACCTTGTTGAGCCCGCCCTGTGGGCTCAGCAGGCCAATTAAGGGCCACCCAGCAACAGGTGACGTCAGAGATTGACATTTCATCTGTCAAAAGCTTTTGGCAGATGAAATATCAGTGTTTAACAGCTGTTTGAAGCTGTCAAGCACTGAAAAACTGCTAATTCAGCCTCAGTCCTTTCTCAGGATAACTTTAAAATCATTTTGCTGCAGAAACCAAGAAGCTGATTTTTTTTTAAAAATCGGAGCTTCTGTGTTTCTTGCAGCCGACTCCCGACACCGGAATGCAGGACTCCTGTAAAGGTAAGTAAAAGTAAGTTAAACTTATTTAAACACTTTAAACACTTGCAAAACACTTACCTTTGCACTCCTGCACCCCTCACTCACCTGAACACTGGGCATCTCGACCCCTCCAAGACCTCAGACCCACGTCCCGCCTCGAAAACTTTTCGTGGTTTGGAGCTGTCGGGAAGCCCACAAACCAGCAATAAAAATCGCGAATAGGCAAGAAACTACCTGTTAACTACCTGTTAACAGGCAGTTTAATTGCCTTTAATCCCTTCCCACCTCTGGGAGTCGGGTTCCAGCACTTGTCGGCAACCCGACTCCTATGAAATTGACATGGAGGCGGGTTGGAGGCGGGATGGGGTCGGGACCCCCGGATCTCCGATTTTTATCGCCTGCACGCCTCCAACCCGACTCCAGGGGCTTAGGAAAATCCAGCCCATTGCCTTCAGGATTGTTTTTTTTAACGCTCTTAGACCTATTAGAATTATTATTTACTGTGGCCATGTTTGATTTAAACTGTTGATTTCTCTGACTGCCACTTTTGTTTTTCTCCTTCCTGTCTTTTGTTGAGCCTTGAGTACAAGGACTCACCAAAGAACAGGGATGGTCAGTGTCTCACAGCTTCTCAAAGCTGTCAAACGATGACAATTCATCTGTCAAATTTTTTTGACAGATGAAACGTCATACTCTGACATTCCCTTAATTGGCCTGCTAAGCCCGCTGGGTGAGCTTAAGAATGTCAATCAAGGGGAAATAGCGTGGGTTGGCTGGACATCATTGGGGGCGGGACTGAAACCCAACAACCAGCAATCCTGTCCCCAACGCGTCCCCATTGATAAAATCCAGCCCAGTCCCAGAGATCTTTTATTTAACCACCAACTCACAGATTAAATAAGAACCCAACTTAACCTGTTCTGGAATCTTCAAGTGCCCCGTGGCCAAACTGATGATCACTTGAAGTCTGTTGAAATCTTTAGACGTCTTTTCTTCATTAGACTAGGATACATTTATTCTGGCTGACTGCAGTAAAAAAAACTAGGTTATATGTCCGTTCTTATATTTTTTGTGCTCTAGATATTTAAAATAGATTTTCCTTCACTCTGAAACCCCACCCCTTCATCACCGATCCACCCCAGTCACCTCGAGATCACCGACCCCCCCCCACAATCCCCTCATGATTACCCCCGACACCCTCAATCATGATCTAGCCCCCCCCCACACTGCGGTCACTTCCCCCCCTCCCAAAAAAAACTAACCTTACCTGCTCCTGGGATGGAGCTTTTTCTGGAGCCTTCCATGTCCGACAGGCAGCCAAGCATGTCAGTCAGGCTGGCTTTTGGGCAGGGGACCTGGGAAAAAAAATTCAAACACACCGTGGATTTAAAACTCCATGGCATTCGGGGAATGCCACACTTCCGGGTTCCCCGACCATAACTCCTCCCCACCCCCACTCGGAAGCCCCACCCCAGTAAATATCGGGGCCCATATTATCCTCGTGTTATCAAACTACAAGCCCACTAGCTCCCAAGAGCATTGCCACAAGAGAGCCAGTGGATATCGATATCAATTTACTAATTGTTAATGAAGTCACAAAATAATGGGGATGCTTTCTCTGTAAAGTTTCTACTATTCGTTCCAGCCTGAGGCCTCAAAGAAGCATGACATTTTTTATTCAGAATAAATCAATATCTTTGCTTTTTTATATTTAATGATGCTTTTAAAAAGAGATGAGTTGGAAGGGGTTGGCTCCGTAATTTTTTCCCAGAATTTTGAAGGCAAGAATTTTTAATGGGGCAAATTGATGGAAAGAAAAATGAGCGTGACACTAAAGGGCCACAAGTAGAGCAATAATGAATGACAAATCAAACGCTTAACGGTGTTTTGTTGCTTTTTCTGAAGCGTGACAGGCTCAGTCTACTGCCTGATTGATTGCTATTATTGTGAAGCTGCACATTGCACCGAAGGACATGAAGAGGCGTAACGTTGACATCTAAATTAATGTTCTGTTTGCTTTTCCCAAGGCACTTTTGCCCTCCCCCCCTCCCCTCCTATCCTGAAGATGGTGGCTCCTTCCTGGGGTACCAGTCCACAAGTACCATCCATCTTCCAGTTCCTCACCACGTGGCTATTCTTAATGCGTTGGGACGGACAATGAGTGTTGCAGGCTGTTTGACCATGGAAGGTATCACAGTTAAATCATCTGATTTCTATTGCTGGATAGTAATCAGGAGCAAGGTCCCTTTCTGATTCCCCCCACCGCCCCCAACCCTCCCTATTTCCTACCCCAACAGCACTTAGGTTAATTGTAGCATTCTACCGAAGCCCCAGGTAAGATCAGCTGACTCAGCACCAACCTGATTACTCAGTTCCACAATAGGGAGTGCACTGAGCAATTAAGGCATTCTCAAACGACAGCCATGAACCAGGTTCTCGTTGTTGAAGCCAAACTTGGCACAGTCCATAGAAGAGAAACAATCAAGGCAGAAAGAGAGTCATGATAAAGGTAGAGTTAGAGAGAGAAGTGTGAGGTTGAACCAAAAGGTTAGAGTGAAGAACCATCACCATAAATGGTTAAAGTGGTTACCAGGAAGAGTAGTGAAGATATGTGGCCCTCGCACATATTTGGTCAAGATATTTGGTCATGGAAAGGTTAGGTTTGTTCACGTTGATCATATCTTAACCACAGATGTAGAAGGAGTTGCAAGCTGGGAAGATTCAATTTATTCTGATAAGTCAAATAATCTTGTTACAAGTAAAGTGCCAGTAGAAAATCCTACATCAGACGTCCCAGAAACAAGTCCAAGACAAAATCAAAATCTAAGTCTGAGCCCGAGTCAGGCAGACAAACAGTCTGAAAGTGTAGAGAGTCCAAATGTAGATCAAGGTCTGCCCCTGGAGAAAAGTTCTCTGCAGGCTCAGCCTAGAATGAGTCAAAGTCCTACAACAAGATCTGGAAGTTCTGTTCAAGAAAGAAGGTATCCCCTTCAAAACAGATAACCAGTGGTTAAGTTTAATCTGTAAATATGGAAAATAAGTTCATATCTTTTGTTTGTGTTACAGAATTCTATAGTAGAATTTGGAAACATAAAATGGATTCCATTTGAAAAATGTATACCAAGAGTTTTGTATACAATGCAAGTCATGTACAATGATTATTTTCTATCATTAACTTCTTCAATAAGGAGGGAGAAATGTAATAGAGCCACCTGGTGGACTACTGATGTATATAATAATAAAGCATGTGCAGTACAGTTCTTACTGGAAACCATGTTGTGCTGTTGTATATATATGCTGTGTCCCAAGACATCACAAATCCTGTCGTATATTTTGCCTCATTCCATATATATGGTCCCACTCCTCTATGTAGTGAAGTTGGTATTTTATGCTTTGCCTGAGAATGGTTCATTTCTGAAGTATTGTTACACCCAAAGTTTATGTAACTCCTTGGCCCCGATTTTCGGCTTGTGTGGGAAATGGTCGGGTTTCCCCGAATGTGGGGTTTCTGACACACATAAAAAAGTGTCAGCCAGCTCCACGCAATTTTCCCTCAATTGGCCAATTAATTCCCAGCATGTGGGAAGACTTGCTAATTGTCCAATTCGAGTCAGAAATCCCCACAGTATGATGTCATCATTCATGCTGCTTTCAAGGTCCATAGCAAGCACTGCATCCTCTGAAGGCTTGCAAATGAACCATACAGGATGGCAGAGGAGCCTGCAGCAGCTGTGGCCAGTGCCAGACCCCGAGCTGCCTTCAAATTCGACGAGGCTTCACTGCAGGCATTATTGGATGGGGTTAGGGCCCACAGGGAGGTCCTCTTCCCTAGGTCAGGGAGGAAGAGGCCTCCCACTGAGACCAATGCTGCATGGATGCAGGTGTCAGCAGATGCCAATTCGCTGGGAGTCACCAGAAGAACCTTGGCATTACATCTCTAACTCCTTCCTTTACTCCCCCACAGTACCATCCAGAGCTCCCATCCTCACTGTGGAGGAGGAAGAGGCTGTGCAGCCAGACTCCTCAGAGGAAGCTCCAACCTCTGAGGGCACAGCGTCAGCAGAAGTAAGCGCACCCAGCACCAGCGCAGACACTCACACCTCGGGGGGACCTTCGGGACATAGAGTAGTGTTGTCACCTGGTGTTTCACAGCTCACAAGTGAGCCTCAGCAGATTCTGGAGACAGGGACAGCAGTGGAGAATCCTCGTTGGAGGGCACAGGACTCTGCCAGCTCAGCTCAGCTGCGCTGCATGTCGACCCTCTGCCTCTGGGTCCATCCGCAAGAGAAGAGGTGATGGATCTCCATGCACAGATGCAGGAGTCTCTGGCAGGTTTTGTCTCCAGGGTCACTGCGAGTGTGGAGCAAATGGAGGAGTCCATAGCGACCATTAGCAGAGCCTGTGTGGAGTCATTAGCGCATGAACGTATCACCATGGAAAGGTTGGCAACCTCCATGGAGGAGATAACTCGCCAGGGTACGGAAAACATGGTGAGTGCTCGTAAGAGAATGACATCTCTTGAGGAGCGTTGGCCATCTGTTGAACAGAGAAACCAGATCTTCATAGGAGTCCTTCTGAGTAGGACTGCCAGTGCAGAAACGGGTTCCCATGGCCCCCTAAAGCCACTTCCAAGCGCTAGCCCCTTCTGGCCTGTGCAGCTTCAGGTGAGTGAGCAGCAGCCTGGTGCTCCTGTTGCTGATCCTGCTGTTCCTGGTTCTGCTGCTGCCGCCTCTGCTGCTGGAGATCCTCTAATGGCAAGAAGGGAAGGAAAAAAAGGCATCCCATGCTTCTCGTAGATGCCTCCGCTGAGGAAGCGCTGAGTGAGGGTGACGAGAGGGGCTTCCCAGGAGATCGCATTGGAGAAGTGTGTGAGGCTCCAACCTTCCACAGCTGTGCCTAAGCCTTGAAGAAGTAGCCCCAAACCTGCAACAACAAGGTCCTTCAACATACAAGTGCTGTCCCTTTAAATCACAGCTTCTCCGATTCACCTGCAGCTGACAGCAAGCAAGCCGGCAAGCTTCACACCAGGTCTCAGCAGCGGGGTTCCCCGCAGGCGGGTTTGATGTGGGGAAAGCCCCAAAGTTGCAACGGCCCCGGAAAAACTACCTCAACAAGCTGATAATTACTTATTAGTGCTCCGACGACCAGTCCCGCCAGCGGCGGCCGGGACTGAAGCGGGTCGTGGAGAAACGGCGGGCCGAAAGTCGGACGGGGCGCGGAATCAGGCGGGGAAGGTCCCGACCCGCTTTTTCGCCGATTTTTGGCCCCCGGCCACATGAAAAGCCGCCCGACGGCGGCCAGAAAATTGACCCCTTAACTCCCTTAGTCTTCCCTTCCTTCTATAATCTGCAGGCTTAAACTTCTTGATTCACCTCATCTCTCCTACTCTTTCCAACGCTGTTGCCTCTCACTGTGAAGCTTGGTCCTTCACCTAACTTTCTAAATACAGGAAACTTTGTGCTATCCAGCACCCACGGGACCGAGCTGCTGCCGTTGCCTCAAAACTGCCATACTCTCCAGAGTTAATGTTGAGAGATACGGAGATTCTTATCTCCGTATTTGACAACAAACACTGTTGCTTAGCAACAGCTTCTAAACACTCGGGTGTGGCCTGCAAGCTCTGTAGCTGAAGCTGTTGCTATAGCTACAGACTTTGCACAGCTTGACTGTTCAAACAAAGCAAAAAAAACAAGCAAAAAGAATAAAAAACGGCTGCTGATTTTTGCCAGTGGCTCCAGATTGCCGGATAGCTCACCTCCTGTAGCTTTTATTTTAAAACTGTGACTCATATTGAATATGGAGCATGAACATCTTTGAACAGTAATGTTTCTCACTGATTTGTTGGCATATTTAACCCCTGAAGATTTGGTGTTATGAATGCAATAGTGCAACTACAATATTTAATGGGCTTGTGGCCGCTACTACCGTTGTTAAGGATTTTATGGGGGAGAAATTCAGTATCGCCCCATTTGGGGGCGCTAACTTTTGAAAGCTGGGAAACTTAGCGCCAGGTGCTAATGATTCACAGCTTTTGCAAAATTGGCTGTTAGCGCTCTAGGAAGGAAGTGGAGCGCTAAATTAAGTGCCCCACTTCCTTCCTGGAGCACTAAAGGTCACAGGTGGGGCGGTTGTGGTGCAACGCTGCACAATGTCCCGTGCAGCACGGCCGAGATCCGAGGTTCCTTCCCTCCCTTAAAGGGAAGGGCCCTCGCTGCAGGCTCTGTATTGGGACCAGTTAGCTGGTCCCTGACGACAGCCGGGATCCGGCTCGATCAGCCCCATGCACTCCAGCAGAGTGCTGGGCCAATCGATCGCGGCCCACGAGCAATTGAAAAAAATCACTTGGAAGGTTGTTACAATTTTTCTCCTGCCTGCACCAACGTCCCCTTTTGTTTGCTCCTCCAAAGCTCTCGGCCTCCCAAACAATGCCTCCTGCAACTGTCGGTGTTTTCACCAGGTGATGCTGCAGGGGGCGGAACCGAAGTTTGGGTCCGGGGCGCTACCAGGGTGATGCGCACAGCAATGAAGTCACGATCTCCGGGCACAGGAGATCGTGGCGCAGTGTCACCGCCACCGCAAACCTCTTGGCCAATTTAGCTGGAGTCGTTCATTTTGCCGCGCCCGGTCAGTAAGTCGTTAGCGTCTTGTCATCGTTCCCCGGAGGCGATAATGGGAGGCGCTAAGGTACCGAAATTCTGCCCCATTGTTTATTGAAACACAGCATTTGCAAATTTAGCAGATTAAAGTCAGGGAATATGAAACCTTTCACAGTACTCCGGCAGAGTGTTAGCTGATGTTAACTGGCTTGTAAATGCGCCAGTACAAATAACATTTGTCAGTTAAACTCTTCAAAATTTAATGCATAAGGAACTCCAAAATATCCTCACCGTTGGTCTTTGTTTGTGTACATCGTACTGAGAGAATACCTTCTGGTGAAGTAATTGTCATCAGAATTAAGCCTGGTCTAATCTAAATGATTGTGATGAAAAGGACTTGCTCATTACTCAAACATCTTATTTTGCATTTTGCTAATTATAAAACATCAATTTTCCAATTACTTTTTTCCTCATAAAGGGAGATTTGCTTATCGTAGGTACATAAAATTGTCCGGAATGCTAAATATTTGATTCAGCAGCAAGTTTTCCCTGCATATTTTATTCAAATTAAAGAGATCAATCAAAATGCAGAAAATAACAGATGGCTTCAAGTGTGTTACTGGGCTGCACATTCTTTGACTCCTGTTATGTTATTTGTAATTAAGTCTGTTTTTCCAATTATTGTTTTATTGTACGAGTTAATATTTCATAGTTCTGATTTCAATAAGTTCTGTTAACTCTTTCTGAATATTTCTCCAACCATTATAAGCTCATAGAGCAACATTAAGATGCCTGCCCCAAATTTCCATGGACGGCAATCTTGGCACTTGTGCCTGCCAGTGTATGGGGCCAATGGGCAGAAGTGGCACTTGGGGCCTGTCTGCCCTATTCCAGTGTAAATTCAACTGACTGCCCGTCTGTGGCGGTGGGGGGGGGAGAGGGGTTGGAATGTCTGGACACTCCACTCCCTGCCCGATCGTAACAGTGCTCCGATCGTCCCCAAGCAAGGTGGCTGACCCAGGAAATTAAACAAAAAATCCCTCTCCAGGGGGTTCAAGCCATTTGCCAGGCCTTGACCTCACTGGTGAGGCCCACATGTTCCATGTTCCCTTGGTAAGTTCAACACAGCTCATCTCACCTGGCCTACCAGCTGTCTGATATGCCGGTCCCCAACCAAGGCCAGGAGCAGAAAATCCTGGTTTAGGGAGCCCCCTCCCCTTGGACTGTCATTTGCCTTGTAAGGTCTGGACAGAAGTTCTGCCCCATACAACCCAAAACATGTATAAACGGCAGACATCTGATGTAACTAGGCCTTCTCCATATCCTTGTGGTTCCACTGGTCTCCCGTGGAAGTTACAGAGGAAGACAACAACAACAACAACAACTTGTATTTATATAGTGCCTGTAGGATCCGCAAAATTGGACTTTATATTAATAAGGGTCAAATGGCAGAAGAGGCCGTGATTTTAAAGACTGTTTTAAAAGAAGCCCAGAAAAAGGGGCATACAAAATGGCCACCATACCATGTGACCAGCTGATTGGGACACTTTAAAATGGTTCCTGTGCAACCTCAGACAGCTTTGTGGATTCAACCCACAGCAAGTTCTGGAAGCCGTTTCTGAGAGAACGAAACCAGACCCACACGTATGCATATGGATTAGATGCAGATCCAGTCAAGATCGGCCTGGAGACTGTAGTGTATGTAACTGTTCCACCTTTAAGAGAACTATTTTAGGTGTGGCACTACTTTATCTTGGCTGCTGTATACTGTAATACCAACGGTGACCACACCGGTATATAAGTGCTGTGTCAGGATTTATTGGGCAGATTCGCCCTGACCTTCGAATAGTAAAGTCCTGTTAAAGTTACTCTTGTAGTCTGTGTATTAATTCGCCATAATACCTACAGACTTTACAGTGGCGACGAGTTCGATCTTACCCTGCGGCAACAATACTGCCGAAGCAGTTAACAAGCGTCGAGAAGAGGCACCCGCCCTCGTCGTTCTGCTGAGAGAAAACTCGAGTCTGCAGAGCAAGGAAGAAGGAAGAATTCAGACACGAAGCCTTCCATCAGCAACAGGCACTGATTGTCCCTTCTGCCACGGTGGTGAGTGAGCCGATCAGCACGAGAAGCAAGTCGGCCACGGTGACTGTGAGTAAAGGGAAAATAAAAAAATAAACGGAGGATAAGGGCGGTGAACTCGACCACGGTCGGGGGAAAGGAGCCGGACAGAAGTCGGGCCCAGAGGCGCTGAGACTGGGGCAGCGTGGAGCATGGAAGCCGTGGTACAAGCGGGCTGGGAGACGCAACGGCGTCGTGAGGCAGCTAGACCGCGACCGGCGAAAAAGGCCGGGCAGCTACCGAGGCCACGAGGCGCTGCGACCGGGATCGTAAGGCATGGGAAGATATAAAAATAAATAAACCGCGGTGAACTCAGCCGCAGCCGGGGAGGAAAGCACCGGACTGCGAGAGGGCTGGGAGGCGCGATTGGAGTGAAAAAGGCCGGGCAGCGACCGAGGCCACGAAGCGCTGCGACCGGGATCGTAAGGCGCGGGAAGATAAAAAAATAAATAAATCGCGGAGAACTCAGCCGCAGCCGGGGAGGAAAGCACCGGACTGCGAGAGGGCTGGGAGGCGCAATTGGAAGCCGCTGAGGGAGAGACAGAGCCCGAGCGAGCGGGAGAGACAGAGCCCGAGCGAGGGAGACTGAGCGAGATCCAGCCCAGCGGCTGAAACTGTTCGCCGTCAACGGGTTGTACCCAGCGCCGGTTGCCCTGCCGAGAAAAGGGAACAAGGAACGCACTGAAGACGACGCGCAGGCTGCGAACCCCGAAAGCCAGCGGTCGTCGCCCGAGGGAAAAGCTTACCCCTCCCACCAGGGGAAGAAACGCGGGAAGCCGCCAGTAGGCGGGGAAGAAGACAGAAGCGGGAAACCGCCATTTTGAAAGTGGGCGGGGAAAGAAGACAAGAGCGGGAAACCGCCATTTTGAAAATAAAAAAGTTAAAGAAATATTTCGTTGTTGTTTCTCAGGAAGAGTGGGAAGATGCCTAAGCGTAGTAACATCAACGGGTTCAATTCCGATGTGGAAGATTGGGCCACGTATGTAGAACGCATCGAGATATATTGTAAGGTCAATAAGATAGCAAATTATGACAAAGCTCTAACCTTACTAAACTCAATGGGTGCGAAGACATACGGGTTATTGAAGCATCTTCTATCACCAGCTAAACCGGTGGATCAGTCTTTCGCTAATATTGTTGCTGTCCTGAAGGATCATTTTAACCCCGCACCGCTGATGTTAGCGGAACGATCTAAATTTTACGTGAGAACGCAACGAAAAGAGGAAAGCAACGCGGAGTACCTGGTTGAACTGCGTAGGCTAGCAAAATACTGTCAGTTTGGGGTAAATCTGACAGAGGCACTGAGAGACAAGTTTGTGTGCGGGATGTCGAAGGAAGGAACACAAAAACGACTGCTCGAAGAGAACGATCTTACACTTGATAAGGCTGTCCTTATTGCAGCATCGCACGAAGCCGCAGCGAGAGGCACGGCGGAAATGCAGCGGAAGACAGCGGTACTCAGTGTGGATCAAATGACTTCGGGTACAACGAAATGTTATCGTTGTGGGAAGACAACACACGACCAGAACCAATGCTGGTTTAAAAACCAGGAATGTAGAAAATGTGGCAAGCTTGGTCACATAGCTAAGGTATGCCGGTCAGGAAAGAAGACCAGCAATAATAAGTCACCGCAGAAGAAGTACAGAAAGGTACATAAGGTGACTGGGAAGAGTCCAGATGAACAGAATTCGGACTCAGACTCCAACAGCAAGGAACTGGGTAGTCTGAGGATTCACAATGTGAGTAAAGAAGCTGACCGACAAACTATCTGGGTCACACTACAGATTGCAAAAGTCCAAGTGAAGATGGAAGTGGACACCGGATCGGCGTTGACGGTCATGAATAAGCAAGATTACAAAAAGTTATTCAAACATATTCCCCTACGGGATACGGAGATAGTATTGCAGACATACACGGGGCACAAAGTATACCCCATCGGAAAGATAAAAGTCAAGGTGAGATACAAGGACAAAGATCACCAAGGGATGGACATGTATGTGCTGCCCAAGGGAGGTCCACCACTTCTGGGATGGGAGTGGATCAGGAAAATAAAGATAGACTGGCATTCACTAAACACAATGACGGTAGATTCCGGAAAGGAAGATGTCAAACCTGAACGGTTGTCCAGAATATTTGACGAAGCTAAAGAGGTATTCCAGCAAGGACTGGGAACACTGAGAGGAATTAAAGCAAAAATCAAGATTGCAGAACATGCAAGCCCAAAATTTTTCAAAGCCAGATCGGTACCTTACGCGATACGACCTGCTGTGGAGGCAGAACTGGAAGAGCTTGAACGTACAGGGGTACTGTCTAAGGTGGACTGGAGTGAGTGGGCCACGCCCATTGTTCCCGTCATGAAGTCTTCATCAAGTAACAAGCCAGGGGGACCGGAAAAGGTCCGCATCTGCGGAGACTTCAAGATCACAGTTAATCCGGTGCTTCACACGGTACAATACCCGCTTCCGCGGATTGAGGATATCTTTGCTTCATTGTCTGGCGGGAAACACTTCACCAAGATAGACCTGGCACAAGCATACTTACAAATGGAAGTCGAGGAAGAGTCGCACCAGTATCTCACAATCAACACGCACAGAGGCTTGTATCGTTATAATAGACTGGTTTTTGGAGTAGCTTCGGCTCCAGCAATTTGGCAGAGGGCCATGGAGCAGGTCTTACAGGGTATTCCAAGCACGCAGAGTTACTTGGACGATATCCTGATTACGGGAGATGACGAGGAGGAACACCTCACAAATTTGAAACTGGTGCTCACCAGGTTGAAGGAATATGACCTTCGAGTTAATCGCCAGAAATGTGAGTTCTTCCAGAAACGGATCTCGTACTGCGGTCATGTCATTGACCAAGAGGGGCTGCACAAGTCACCTGACAAGATAGAAGCTGTCGTGAAGGCCCCCGCTCCGGAAAATGTATCACAGTTGAGATCGTTTCTGGGGTTGATTAATTATTACCACAAGTTTCTGCCAAATCTATCCACGGTGCTGCATCCGCTGAATGCTCTGTTGCGGAAAGAAGTACCATGGAAGTGGAGCGAGGACTGTAAGAAGGCCTTTCGCAGAAGCAAGGCGTTGATTACCTCTGAGGAAGTGTTGGCTCATTTCAACCCAACGTTACCTCTTCGTCTAGCTTGTGATGCTTCCCCTTATGGAATTGGAGCAGTACTTTCACACCAGTTACCAAATGGCTCGGAAAGGCCAGTCGCACTTGCGTCCCGATCATTGACCTCCGCTGAGCGAAATTATGCTCAGATAGATAGGGAGGCCCTCAGCCTTGTGTGGGGAGTAAAGAAATTCAATCATTACCTGCAGGGCAAGAAGTTCACATTGCTGACAGACCACCAGCCGTTGGTGTCCATATTCAACCCTAACAAGGCCGTTCCCACTATGACAGCGCAAAGGCTACAGAGGTGGTCCGTGTTACTTGGGGCACACCAATATGACATTGAATACAAAAGGTCCAAACAGCATGGAAATGCTGATGGGTTATCGCGCCTACCGTTGCCAGTAGTAGAAGAGGCGGCTACAGTGGACCCGATAGAGATGTTCCACTCATCCATAGTGGAATGTCTACCAGTAACAAATTCGATGATCGAAAATGAAACAAGAAATGACCCGACTCTCTCACGAGTCTACGATTTAACAGTGGAGGGATGGCCAGCACATGGCGAACCAACGCTGCCCGCATTTTCGCAAAGAAAAGAACAGCTGTCAGTGTGCCGAGGAACCTTGATGTGTGGATCTAGAGTGGTGATTCCACCCAAACTTCAGCATAAGGTGCTAAAGGAGCTTCACGAGGGGCACCTGGGTGGAGTGAAAATGAAGAACCTAGCAAGAGCGTTTGTGTGGTGGCCAGGTATTGATGGAGACATCGAAGAAATAACCAAGAGCTGTCTAGGATGCCAGAAGGTCCAAAACGCGCCACCACAAGCTCCTCTGCATCCATGGGAGCGGCCCTCATCTCCTTGGCAAAGGGTACACGTCGACTTTGCTGGTCCATTTATGGACTCAATGTTTCTAATCGCGGTGGATGCACACTCCAAGTGGCCGGAGGTAATAAAGATGTCCTCCACCACCACGGAAAATACCATCACAGTATTAAGGACCATATTTGCCAGGAATGGGCTGCCGGAACAGATCTGTTCTGATAATGGACCGCAATTTGTGTCCGAAGAATTCAGGAAGTTCTTAAAAAGGAATGGGGTCAAGCACTACACGTCAGCCCCATACCATCCCGCCACCAATGGATTAGCTGAAAGGTTTGTCCAGACCTTCAAGAAGGCCATAAAGGCCATGGGTAATGAAGACATCAACCTACAACATAAGGTAGATAACTTCTTGTTGGCGTACAGGAATGCAACACATGCGGTCACAAACCAAACTCCCGCCATGATGTTTTTCAATAGAAGACTAAGATGCCGGCTGGATTTGATTAAGCCAAACATCAGAAGGGACGTAGAGAACCGGCAATTTCAGGGCATGAATGAAAGGCCAACTAGATCCTTTCCGATAGGTCAACAAGTTTTGGCCCGGGACTACCGTACCGAGAAATGGCAGCCTGGAACTATTGGGAAAAGGCTAGGGCCGCTGATGTATACCGTGGACATTGGTGACAGCATAATAAGGCGCCATGTTGACCAGATCATAGGGTCATCCACAAAGGACCAACCTACTCCACAACCTTACACGGCTAATGTTGGAGCAGAGATACCCAGAGCACCTACCTCCGATCTGGTAATACTGGAATCAGATGAACCTGACACTGTCCTTCAAGCCGAATCGACCTTGCCAGAAGAACCTACTACCCCGCCGAAAACTACTACACCACCGAGGCGTTATCCGGACAGAGTCAGGAAGCCTCCAGAGAGACTGAATCTGTGAACTGTTTTGCATAAGTTGTATATATGTTATGATGTTATGTTAATGGGGAATAAGTATGTTGTAAGCTAAAAAGGGAGGATTGTAGTGTATGTAACTGTTCCACCTTTAAGAGAACTATTTTAGGTGTGGCACTACTTTATCTTGGCTGCTGTATACTGTAATACCGACGGTGACCACACCGGTATATAAGTGCTGTGTCAGGATTTATTGGGCAGATTCGCCCTGACCTTCGAATAGTGAAGTCCTGTTAAAGTTACTCTTGTAGTCTGTGTATTAATTCGCCATAATACCTACAGACTTTACAGAGACAGAGGCCATCTAAATGTTGACCCAGACAAAAGGGGACAATTTCATGTTCATGAGAACAGCACCCAGGACAAGATAATGAGATCAGCAGGACATTAAAAACAATGAAGGTCATTCCAGACCAGAGATGGGCCTTTACCGGCCATCGAAAACATTTTAAAATATAGTAACTACCCCGCTGTGCTCCCAGCCCGCCAAAAGTTAAACAAAGTCTAACCTGATTTTGGGCGGGAGACGGAAGTTTCTGGAAGAAAGGTATACCTGGAAGACTTTTCGGCAGTTGGGAAGAGAGAGAGAAGCTTGAATCCGGACACTCAGAAACAGAAGCAGGCACTCGGAGGAGGAAGAAGAAAGCCAACATCAAGAAGGCCGTCTCGAAGCCGGCGTCCCGCCCCGGGGAAACACATCGGGAGATCATCGACCATCCCCGGGCCGTTGCCGGAACGAGAGGCCATCGACCCAACTTGGGAGAAGAAACAAAAGATTAAAAACCCCAAGAGAAGAAACCTTCCAGCCACCCCGGCTCGGAAGAAGAGATAAAAACAAACCGAAGAAGCGATGGGAGCCAGCCCAAGGCTCCTCTGACCAGGGTCGAGCCGACGATCCTCGACCCCGCTGACATCCAGGCCCACCGGTGTCCAGCCGCCCCTGACCCCCACCTCAGGAGAGAGGTGTGGCGAAGCTCGCAGGGGCTCCACGATCCACATGGAGACGAAACGCCCGAAAGGACCAAACACAGACTCGATTTCAAAACCTTGCACTTCCTAGTTGGATTGGTGAGCATGTTTCTGGCCCTTCACAATCAGATCTAGATAGGTTTAATAAGGGGGTGGATTTAAGGGTACAATTAACATGAGTTGTTGTCCCTCGATGTTCCGTGTTTCCTTATTTCATGATGATCTTTGTAGAGTATAAGATGCCTGTATTTGCCTTAGTTAGTACTGTGTCGTTATGATTTGTTTTGTGTTTTTCCCTCCCATGTACTCTCTTATCTGCTTGCATTTGATTTGATATTTTTCCTTATGCAATAAAATTTCATTTTGTTTCATCAAACTTGGTCTACAAGAGTTTTCTCTACATTGTAGTTCCTGCCCCAAAGTCCAGAGTATAGAATCTAAGGGGCGAGTGGGTCGAACCACTCAAGGTTTTACTGTGCAAGAGAGAGAGGCCTCTAGAGAGAGAAACCTCAGGGACATCTCTCAGGAAAACCCCTTACAGTGCCTTTAACATAGTAAAATGTCCCAAGGCGCTTCACAGGAGTGTTATAAAACATAATTTAATGCCAAGCTACATAGGGAGATATTAGAGCAGGTGACCAAAAGCTTGCTCAAAGAAGTAGGTTTTAAGGAGCATCTTAAAGGAGGAAAGAGAGGTCGAGAGGTTTTGGGATGGAATTTCAGAGCTTAGGGCCCTGGCAGCTGAAGGCACGGCCACCAATAGTTGAGCGCTTAAAATCGGGATGCTCAAGAGGCCAGAATTAGAGGAGCGCAAATATCTCAGAGGGTTGTGGGGCTGGAGGAGATTACGAGATAGGGAGGGGCGAGGCCATGGAGGGATTTGAAAATAAGGATGAGATTTTTTAAATCGTGGCATTGGTTAACCGGGGGCCAATGTAGGTCAGCGAGCACAGGGGTGATGGGTGAATGGGAACTGTAGCGCCCTATTGGAACTTTGTCCTTCTTTAAGATGAAATAATTTCAAACTTTTCTGCAATTTACCCAGTACCAGCATTAACTGAAGTTTAAGTCCCACAACAGTAACAAAAGAAATTCTGGAATTTGCGGTGGGTAATAATGGCGAATTATTATTACCCCTTTGAAACTGACCACAACATCAGGATGTAGTGCATGCCCATCTAAACGCAGGAATCTTGAAGTTGCAGTCAATAATTCACTGCTCCGACACTGGCTGCACTGTGCTTAAAACTAATTTATGGGTTGTGAGGTGCTTTGGGATGTCCGAAGGATGTGATAAGGTCTTACATAAATGCACTCCTTTTCTCTTAATGCTAGTGTTTTTTATTTTGCCGTATTCTTGGGCCAGCCTGCAAACAGGTGAGAGCATGTGTCAAATTCTGACCTTTTCATCCTGGTGTTGCTGGCACTAAAGACAATACTTCAATATACTAACCCTGTAAGATTGGGCTGAGTATTGATACAGTCATGGTGAATGCATAGCTGAACAGCAGGTTTAATGTTCTCCATTAAGTGATGGGTCACCTTCAGGATTTATAGGGCGCGGTCCCTATTTCAGATCAATCATTGTTGACAGAAATGGGAAGAGGGATGTTGCTACTGAGTGAAGCTGAGGCACTTGTCGCAGGGAAGAAAGAAACATCAATTGGATGTGTTTCCATCCAACTCTTAACTGCTCGTTACTGAACAGCATTGACAAAATCTGGAAATAGGCTTGCTTATGTTCTACCTTAAACACAGGATGAATAATTCATTGTTGCCCCCCATAAAATAGTTTTCATTAACTTCTGCTACAAGTGCACTATGAAGACATCTATTTGTAATACAGATAACACAACAACTTGCAATTATATAGCATCTTTAACGTACAGGAAACTTTCGATTTACCGGCACCTAAATAACCGGAAATCTCGGTTAACCAGCAAAATTCAGGAGTAGGTTCAGGTAACCTTTATTACTTGCCTTCCTCCATGTGTTGCTGTGCAAGGGTGTGGCTGCAGCTGTTGCTAAGCTACAGAGACGCTTGCAACTTGTGGACATTGTTCTGAAGCTGTTGCTAAGCAACAGAGTTTGTTGCTTTATACGGAGCTCTCAGCTCCGTATCTTTTACTATAGCGTTCGGTTATCCGGAATTTTTGATGAACCCGCACCACGTCGGTCCCGTCCGTGCCAGATTTAAAAAAGTTTCCTGTAGTAAAACATCCCAAGGTGTGTCACAAGCGATTATCAAAAAAAATTGACACCAAGCCACATAAGGAGATACTTGGTCAAAGAGATAGGTTTTAAGGAGCATCTTAAAGGAGGAGAGAGGTGTAAAAAGGTGGAGAGATTGAGGGAGGGAATTACAAAGCTTAGTGCCTAGGCAGCTGAAGGCTGGAGCAGTGGCGGAGCAAAGAAAATCAGGGATGCACTAGAGGCTAGCATTGGATGAGCGGATCTCAGAGGGTTGTGGGGCTGGAGGAGGTTACAGAGATAGGAAGGGGCGAGGCCATGGAGGGATTTGAAAACAAGAATGAGAATTTTTAAATCGAGACGTTGGCAGTCCAGTAGCCAAAGCAGGTCACAGGGTGCCGTGTGAACAGCGCATCCTGTGAGTTAGGATGCGGGCACCAAAGTTTTGGATGAGCTCGAGTTTACGGAGGGTGCAAGGACTGGCCTAGAGCATCAGAGGTAATGATAAGTTCAATAGTGAGTATGCCATAACTTAAGTTATAAAAACAATATGATTTGATCTCCAGAATCTGCCTAAAAGCTAATATTTCACCCCCCAAAAAAATTATTAAAACACAGGGTGCGATTTTTCCAATGGAGACGGGTTGGAGGTGGGTTTCGGTTTGGGTGGGCTCCAACCCGCCTCTACTGAGAGCTGGGAAAAATTGTCGATTTTCCACAAATTGGCCAGTTAATTTCAGAGGTGTGGGTTCCCCTGGGGCAATTAGTGTTTTGGGACTGAAACTCGCCTCTGCTGACGTCACTTATCCAGCTTCATTTAAGGGCTGCTTGATACCTTGGTTCATTCCACTGGTTTTTGTTTGATGCTGCTCCACCTTCAAGCTGTTACCTCCTTGAAGAATGGCCAGCTCCAAGGCAAGGGCCTCCCCGAGTTTCTTGGATGAGGCGCTGGGTATGCTGATTGAGGGGGTGAGAGCTAGCAGGGAGCTGCTCTTTCCCTCATCTGGGAGGAAGAGGCCTCGCAAAGAAACCAAGGCTGTGTGGGTCCAGCTGGCAAGGCATATAACCTCCAGATCTGTGTGCAGATTGGTGATTGTTTCTGTTTATTGATGAAATGCCATCCCTGTGGGAATGTATTCAAATTAGGTGATAGCAAACTGTTGGCATGATGACATCTGTTATTTCAGCTTAGGCAGCTCCACATTGCAGGCTCCACGACACTAGCGTGGTCAGGTTGGTGATCAGAGTGAAAGGAGGCCAGAGAGTCATGCCCATTGTCTATCATGCGTTAAGAAGGAGTCAAGTACATGTGCCACAATGGGCAACCTATACAAATCTGGCCAGGATGAGTGCCTTCCTTGCACGACGTGCTTCCATGCGCTGGCGCCTTCTGCCCTGTGCAGCATCAGGTGAGTGAGCAGGAGATTGGGGTTCCTGCTGCTGTTGCTGCTGAGCTGCCTGGTTCTGCTGCTGCCATGACTGCTCCTCATCCGAATCTGAGCTCCATGGTGAAAGGAAATAAATGGTTCCCATGCTGCTGGCAGATACCTCCGTTGGTGAAGAGCTCAGTCCAAGCGGGGAGAGGGTCTTCCAAGGAGGTCCCACAGTTGAGAGATAGAAGCTGCAGCACCTCCGACTGCGGTAAGCCTGCTAAAAGTGCTGAAAGACCTTTGGAACAAAAGTTCTGCCACCTGCAACTGTTCCCTGATGAAGGCTCCATTTTAATATGAGGAGACCACCCACTTGTCAACCCGCCAGGATTAGCTGGCATGGTTTAGGAGGGTCATGCAACACGCTGAAAATATGGTAATATAACAAAGGCCTGTCAAAATCGGATTATAGAGGCCCTTAACTACTATTTAAGGGTCTTAACTACCTCTCTGGACTGATGGAGGCGGGACCGAATCGCACCCATCAAACCCACCTCCAGCAAAATTGCGCTGAGGTGGGTTGGAGGCGGGTTCTGAACCCCCCTCAGTTTTTGCCATTTTGCCAACTATCCCACCTCCAAACCCGCCTCCTTGAGGCTGGGAAAATCGCCCCCACATATTGGGAAATGATGCATCCTCAGCCTGTGATTTTCTGTCTACTAATTTTAATTGGATGAAAAGTCACAGAGAGTGAGAGGTTTCTAGCACTCCCGCCAAGTGCCTGGAGTGTCCAGATGAGAAATCTCTTCCTGAACCTCTTCATCTGCACTTCTATTTTGGAATCAGGACTTTAAGGCATTTTTGGCCCAGATTCTACACCGCAAACTTAGCCATCTAATGCACCAACCGCACTGATGATAACTCACTCCTAAGTTGTGAAGAGAGACGTACTGAATTGAATTTGTTTTAGTTGGATGAAGTTTAAGAGGGACCAGGACAGAGGCCTCTAAAATGCTGAGAGGAGTAGACAATATACACGCATTTAACTTGAACTATTTTGAAGCTGACTAAGAATTAGAGAGCCTCAAATGAGACTCAAGATTAACAGCTATGTTTCTCCCCAAGGAATGATGGATATGTGGAATCGACTACCTAGAAAACCAATTAAAACTCTGTTGACTAACTCCTCCCAGAAAAAGACGGTTTGAGTTTGGGACTGAGGGTTATAAGGCACAGATGGTCAAATAATCGATAGAATGGCTTGGGTGATTCTAGGATCATGGATATGTCATATGTAGAAAGCAATTGGTCACAATGTTTTAATGTGAATGACAGCGTTGGATATTCTTATCTTCTGGAGCTTTGTTTGATTACCTCTGAGAGGTGGGGAATATTCAGAGTATTATCTTACCTTTTGAAGTTTACTTGAAGTTGGACAGAGCTTGCGCGAGTTAGGTAGAACCCTTGACAAAGCAAATTGGACATGATGGGCTGGATTTTGATACTGGAGGCGTGTAGGAGGCGGGACTACAACTTTTGGGGTTGTAGTCCCGCCTCCATCGAGTTGTGGCCAACCCACTCAATTTTCACTTGATTTACCTTGTTGAGCCCGCCCAGCGGGCTTAGCAGGCCAATTAAGGGCCACCCGGCAACAGGTGACGTCACAGATTGACATTTCATCTGTCAAGAGCTTTTGACAGATGAAATATCAGCGTTTGACAGCTCTTTGAAGCTGTCAAACACTGACAATCTGTACACTGAGTTAATTCCTTCCTCTCAGGCAACTTTTGACAGCTCGCGGCCATTCTGCTTTCTGTGCCGGTGAGATGAGGGACTCCCGAGACCTGAAGGAAGGAAGGCTGTAAAGGTAAGTAAAGGTAAGTAAAACTTCTTTAAACACTTTACACACACCAAACACACTTACCTCTGCACTCATGCACCCATCACTCACCTGAACACCGGACATCTCGAACCCTCCAAGCCCTTCAGCCCGACAGTCCATCTCGCTAACTTGGCGTGGTTTGGAGCCGTCGGGAATCCCACACTTCAGGAATAAAAATAGGGATTAGACTAAAAACTGCCTGTTAACTGCCTGTTAACAGGCAGTTAATTGGCACTAATCCCCTTCCCGCCTCGGGGAGGCGGCTCCCAGCACAAGTCGGGTATCTGCCTCCTTTGAAACTGGCATGGAGGTGGGTTGGGGGCGGGATGGGTTCTTGCCCCCCGATTTCAAGATTTTAACCACCCACGCGCCTCCAATCCCGTCTCCACGGCCCAATGAAAATCCTGCCCGATATGTGGAGGAAAGCGAATCAATGGCTCAAATGTTCTTTTCTTATTCCATACTTTTTTCTTAGTTTTAAACCAAACAAAAGGTAGAATTTGCCAAAATAGCTAACTGAGTGACATTTGGATTGAAAGTCTTAACCGCTTCATCATTAGTCAAATTATTTTCATAGTTTCTACTCATATTATATTTACACCACTACTATAATAACAAGGAAATAACTGTCATTTTTGAAAGGTCAGACAAATATTCAGGAATACTGCTGAACCTATTGGCCCAGAAATTCGGGTCGGGGGCTTCCCACGGGTGCAAGCCCCTGACCTGCACTTACCTTGCGCACCAGCAGTTGAGCTGTAGGGCCCCGTGGAATTCCGCTGCGGGGCCTGGCCCAGCTGCTGGCGCGCTGTGCTTGCGTGTCCCAATGGCGTAGTTAGTGCGATGCGTCCCCTGGGATCACGTGAGCCATGGGCAGCCAATTGGAGGAGGGAAAAGCCCATTCATAAGATTGACAGAAGACCTGTCAAAACTTATAAATACTACGGGCCCCAAAATAGCAGTAAACCTTCAAATAATTTTTTTTTTAAATCACACTTTTTAAATAAACTATAAATTACAATAATTTAAATTTTTGAAAAAAATAATTTTATATTATAACGGGGCTAAAAATAAACTTACCTTGCTTTAAAGTATTTAAAAATAATAAACCTGTGGAAAAAATGTTTTAATTTTAATTAATTGACCACTTACCTTGCAAAAAGCAGGCCTTACGCCTGCTTTTTAAATGTGTAAATCCTGCAGGCTTACCCTCCCGGGAAAACCTGTAAAAAAAATGAAGTTCAAAGCGCACGCGCAGCCTCCCCTGCGCACGCGTTCAACCTCTGAACCCCTTCGTTCAGAGGATCGGAACTGCCGGTTTCCCGTGCATGCGCAGTGCATGCAGAAAACCCGCGCTTCCATTCGGCCTACGGGTGAGTACCCCGTGCGTACTCACCTGTGGAGACCCGAATTTCTGGGCCATTATTTTGCCACCATTGTTTCTGGGTCATGATAAGCTATCATTTCAGATATAATACAACATAAAATGTTATGATATACACTGTATATTGAATGTATTTTCTGTACTAAAGGTTCATGATGTCACCTATTTATCAACTCACTGCAAGACATCAGGGACAAGAAGGAAAGGGAGGTTCCTTATCTGGACCATTCAGCTGTGCTGGTCTCACTGTGCGCATGGCCTCCTGTGGATGATGAATGCATGGTTCCCTTTGCTAGCAACAGGTGTTCCACCATCACTTATGTCCATTGCTTTTTGACCCAATATTTTTCTCTCTGAGATAAAAGCAAGGTAATAAAGAACATGACTTTGGAACAGAGGACACAATTTTAGAACTGACTTGATCCTTGGGATTCAGCAGTTCAACTCAATCTTGAAAGTTGTGAGTAGACAGTTCAATCCTCCATTCAAGAGGAAGTAAAGATAAAGATGTATATCATAAAAAATTACTGTTTCCTCAATATTTCCTCTGTATTGATTTAAGCGTGAAACTGTGTATAATAGGAGAGCACTCTTTCTTAAGGGAAACAATACCTTGTGAGCTCACACGGTTCAGAGCTCCTCTTGTGCTTTATTAACAAGTTTTAATTTCACAGGAGAACTGGATAACACCGTAGGGCAAAGTAATGTCTTTTTTTTCACCTCTGAGCTGTGGATCCCAATAAAGACAAAACTGATAGTTTCAAGCTGTGCTCTCTATAATGCCTGTAATGTCCAAAATGAAATGAATCTGGGCCGACGGGACCACGTTTGTTGCGTCAACAACACAAAGCGATTTGTAACGCTGTTTTAGAGTTAAAACCATACCAGACTAATCGGCATTCGTACACAGAAAAGAGTAAAGGATGGCTGGTATGCAACATAGAATTGCTTAACAGGTACAAGTCATAGGTGGTCTGTTGTTTTTGGGTTCAGTGCAGTCATAGAATCATATAGAATCTTACAGCACAGAAGGAGACCATTTGACTCATCATGCCTGTGTTGGTCGGCTTGCGAAAGAGAAAGATGGACTCAACGTTCACCCAAAATGCTAACCTTTGTTTCTCTTTCAGATGCTGGGTATTTACAGCCTTTCTTCTGTATTTTTCAGAATTTGTTATTTTTTTCTTTTTATCTCTGGCCAAAGAACTGGGGCGGGGGTGTGGGGAGAATAAGAGAATTTATTTTTTACACAGCGAGCTGTTACGATCTGGAATGCATTGCCTGAAAGGGGAGTGGAAGCAGTTTCAATCGGAACTTTCAAAAGAGAATTGGACATATATTTGAAAAGGAAAATTTGCAAGGCCATGGGGAACGAGCAACAGAGTGGGACTAATTGGATCGCGCTTTCCAACAGCTGGCTCAGGCACGATGGGCCCAATGGCTTCCTTCTGTGCTGTAAGATTCTATGATGGGGTAGTGCTCAGGGAGTTTTGCTGTGCATTTGGGCAGCACTATAGCTAATCTGACACTGATGCTGGATACCATGGGGGAAAAGGGTTCTATTAATAGCAGTGACATCCCTCACCTTGACACGCACAAAAACTATCTGAAGGGGAAGAAAATCGTCTGTTTGTTCTCCCCAACGTATTGTGAAGGTCGAATTAGTGGCGGATGCCAAGATGCTTATTCATGGAACAATGTACACGTATTTTACAACTCCACCATTTACTGAGTTGACAATGGGGACATTTGACAATTAACTTAGCACAAGGATGCCCAGGTCAGCCCCACCCAGTCCGTACTTCTGACACGCGTTCTGAATTATGATGAAATAATCGTGATTCTGCCATGATAAGTTACCTAAAATCTCCTCTAAAATCTTACAACATGATGATTTATCACTTCCCCCTTTGAAAGGATGCTGTTTTTGCTATGAAGTGATCCGTAAACTTTGTTTCGCTTCTGTTCGTCATTTTCTTTGCCTAACACCAGTTATATTAGTTTGGGTTGATATCATTCCTCCTTGCCTTTGTAAATAAATGAAGAAAAGTTCACCGATTTCTTTCTTGATATGTTTTGTCTGTCACAAAAGTGCATGCCATTCCGCCATTGTATACTTTATGTTTCATTTCCTTTGGTTTCTGAGGTGCACAGCCCCACATCCCTTAAAGTGGCGCAGTATTTCAAGTTGCTCATGCAGAATATTGTAATGTATGTTCACACACATTTGCTTACTGCAGTCTCCTTTTTGTTCTCGTATCTTCTGTGTCACTGACAATATTAAATGTGAAATAATAGATAATTGTCTGCAGCCAACAAGACTAGAATTCAAATGAGCAATTCCAACAAACTGTGAGGGCAAAACTCGAACAATTCATGTCCATCAGCAGAACTACATGGTTGAATAACTGCCTTAAACCTCTCTGCGAATTTGCTATCAACTACAATATATTGAATAAGTTCTTGACTTTTTCCCCCCTATTTTCTTTCTATGGTATTGAATGTGCGATTGTGCCATAGAGTTGGTGTGCTGCAGTTTAAAGGGAAATTATATTAATAATGCTGTTAGCTGCTATAATTGTACTGTAAGTGTCATTTTATTTTAGTACTGCATTACCAGTAGTGCCGGCCTTGGCACCGTGGTAGCATTCTCAACTCTGGGTCAGAAGGTCGTGAGTTCAAGTTCCATTCCAGAGACTTGAGCACGTAATCTAGGTTGACGCTTCAGTTCAGTACTGAGGGGGTGCTGCACTATCGGAGGCGCCGATTTTCAGATGAGACCTTAAACTGAGGCCCTGCCTGCCCTATCAGGAGGACATGGAAACATAGAAACATAGAAGATAGGAGCAGGAGTAGGCCATTCGGCCCCTCGAGCCTGCTCCGCCATTCAATGCGATCATGGCTGATCATCCAAATTCAGTACCCTGTCCCTGCTTTCTCCCTATACCCCTTGATCCCTTTAGCCTTAAGAAATATATCCAACTCCATCTTGAATATATTTAATGAATTGGCCTCTACTGCCTTCTGTGGTAGAGAATTCCACAGGTTCACCACTCTCTGGGTGAAGAAATTCCTCCTCATTTCTGTCCTAAAAGGCCTACCCCTTATCCTTAGACTGTGACCCCTGGTTCTGGATTCCCCGACCATCGGGAACAGCCTCCCTGCATCTAGTCTGTCCAGTCCTGCCAGAATTTTATAAGTTTCAATGAGATCCCCTCTCATTCTTCTAAACTCCAGCGAGTACAAGCCCAATCGACCCAATCTCTCCTCATATGTCATTCCTGCCATCCCAGGTATCAGCCTGGTGAATCTTCGCTGAACTCCTTCCATGGCAAGAATATCCTTCCACAGATAAGGCGACGAAAACTGCACACAATACTCAAGATGTGGTCTCACCAAGGCCTTGTACAACTGTAGCAAGACATCGTTGTTCCTGTACTCAAACCCTCTCGCTATGAAGGCCAACATACCATTTGCCTTCTTAACTGCCTGCTGCACCTGCATGCTTACCTTCAGCGGCTGGTGCACAAGGACACCCATGTCTCGTTGCACTTCCCCTTCTCCCAATCTATTGCCATTCAGATAATATTCTGCCTTCCTGTTTTTGCCACCAAAGTGGATAACCTCACATTTATCCACATTATATTGCATCTGCCATGCTTCTGCCCAATCACCCAACCTGACCAAATCATCCTGTAGTTTCTCTGCATCCTCCTCATAGCACACACGTCCACCCAGCTTTGTGTCATCTGCAAATTTGGAGATATTACATCTAGTTCCCTTGTCAAGATCATTAATATATATTGTGAATAGCTGGGGTCCAAGGACCAATCCCTGCGGTACCCCACTCGTCACTGCCTGCCACTCAGAAAAAGACCCGTTTATTCCAAAAGACACAAAAGATCCCATGGCACTATTTCGAAGAAGAGCAAGGGAGTTGTCCAGGACAATATTTATCCCTCAACCAAAATCACGAAAACAGATTATCTGGTCATTATCACATTGGGAGTTTGCTGTGTGCCAATTTCCTGTCGTGTTTTCCTACATTACAAGGGTGACTGCACTTCAAAAAAGTGCTTCAGTGGCTTTAAAGCATTATGGGACCTCCTGAGGTCATGAAGGGCGCTACATAAATGCTGTTCTTTCTTTCAGTGAATAAACTACAGACTATGTTGCAGGTTTTGTCCTTTTTCAAGATAATAAAGCAATAATGGCATCGAAGAGCAATTGGTACGTACCATAATTACGGCAAATAAATGAGGGATGACAGATAATCTGCAGGGGTTATGTCTGTTCACAGGGCATCATAAAGACTATGGTTATTCAATAGAAGTCAAAGCAACGACTAAGGCTGGGGATTTACAGTGCCATTGGGCTACGATACTGCCTTTTGTTAAAATTTTAATAGTTAAAAATAAAAATACCATCCATTTCACACTATCACCAAAAGTTAAAACTACCGTCCCCCTGAAATTTGCATTCTAAATGAAGGGAGACCTGGCCTGGATGAGTAGTTGCTTGAAATGAACAAGAATATAAACAGCCGGGAGACCATTCTGTACTTGTTCCTAAAATTGACGCACATTTGCGCCCAATTCTTGCAGCTCAAGTGACCCCCAATCCTTAACGATTAAACTGGACGTTTGTTCTTTCCTTGTCATTGCCAGTGCGTCCAGGTACACTGTAGCTGCAGTTTTTATGGTTCAGTTGCTTCAAGCAATTAAGGTAGATTGACTGAGCTTTCTCCAACCTTTACTAAAAACAGAGGCTGTTTATCATTGTGTCAGAACATTGGCAGAATGGAAAAAAAAATCTAAATTTGCTAGGTGACTGAGCCTCATATGCTTGAGTGGAATCTATAGACTTTGTGTGGAACGTGAGGCATAAGGTTGAAAGCAAAGCCGCAGCCAAAGAAATTGCCAGTTTAGAGAAAGTTACTAAATCAAATCAATTTTGCTTGCTATACCCTTGCATCTGTGTTTAAGAATTTAATCCTTTAAAAGGCCAATTTCATTTCCAGCACCTGGCAGTGCTGACTTTCTTCTGCAGTCCAGCACTTCTGATCACAAAGTGACTGGCCTCTTTGACTTTTGAAACACATTGTCATGAATATTAAGTTAGGACTTCTATTTTGTTTGTTGTAGTGTTCGTTGGGTAGAGTTGAGAAAAAAGACTGACCTTCTCACTTTCATAAGAACATAAGAACATAAGAAATAGGAGCAGGAGTAGGCCAATCGGCCCCTCGAGCCTGCTCCGCCATTCAATAAGATCATGGCTGATCTGATCCTAACCACCAATCTACTATCACAGAACCATCTCCTGAATCTAACAGAATTAGACACACGAAATAGGAGCAGGATCAGGCTACACGGCCCCTGGGCCCGCTCCGCTACCCACAGGGTCATGACCGATCCGAACCTAGACTCATGTCCAAATTCCTGCCCGCTCCCCATAACCCTTTATTCCCTTTACTTCTAGGAAACTGTCTATTTCTGTTTTAAATTTATGTAATGATGTAGCTTCTACAGCTTTTTGGGGCAGCATATTCCATGGACCTACCACCCTCTGAGTGAAGTAGTTCCTCCTCATCTCAGTTTTGAAAGAGCAGCCCCTTATTCTAAGACTATGCCCCCTAGTTCTAGTTTCACCCATCATCGGGAACATCCTCCCCGCATCCACCCGATCCAACCCCTTCACAATCTTATATGTTTCAATAAAATCGCCTCTCATTCTTCTGAACTCCAATGAGTAGAGTCCCAATCTACTCAACCTCTCCTCATATGTCCATCCCCTCATCCCCGGGATTAACCGAGTGAACCTTCTTTGTACTGACTCGAGAGCAAGTATGTCTTTTCTTAAGTATGGACACCAAAACTGTATGCAGTATTCCAGGTGCGGTCTCACCAATACCTTGTACAACTGAAGCAATACCTCCCTATTTTTATATTCTATCCCCCTAGCAATGAAAGCCAACATTCCATTGGCCTTCTTAATCACTTGCTGCACCTGCATACTAACCTTTTGAGTTTCGTGCACCAGGACCCCCAGATCCCTTTGTACTTCTGTACTTTCCAGTTTCTTGCCATTAAGATAATAACTTGCTCTACGATTTTTCCTGCCAAAGTGCATAACCTCACACTTTCCAGTATTGTATTCCATCTGCCAAATCGCTGCCCACTTACTTAGCCTGTCTATGTCCCCTTGCAGGTTTTTTATGTCCTCCTCACTCACTACTTTCCCTCCCATCTTAGTATCATCTGCAAATTTTGATATGTTACACTCGGTCCCCTCCTCCAAATCGTTAATATAGATTGTAAAAAGTTGGGGACCCAGCACTGACCCCTGTGGAACACCACTAGTTACTGATTGCCAGTCCGAGAATGAACCATTTATCCCAACTCTCTGCCTTCTGTTAGATAGCCAATCCTCTATCCATGCCAAAATATTACCCCCAATCCCGTGATTTTTTATCTTAAGCAATAATCTTTTGTGTGGCACCTTGTCAAATGCCTTTTGGAAGTCTAAATATACTACGTCCACTGGTTCCTCTTTATCCACCCTATATGTTACTTCCTCAAAGAACTCCAACAAATTTGTCAAACATGACTTCCCCTGCATAAAACCATGCTGACTTTGTCCTATTAAATTGTGATTATCCAAATGTCCTGTTACTGTCTCCTTAATAATGGACTCCAATATTTTACCTACCACAGATGTTAGGCTAACCGGTTTATAGTTTCCAGCCTTCTGTCTACTGCCCTTTTTAAATAAGGGCGTTACATTAGCAGTTTTCCAATATGCCGGGACCTTTGCTGAGTCCAGGGAGTTTTGGAAAATTATTACCAATGCATCCACAATCCCTACCGCCACTTCCCTCAAGACCCTAGGATGTAAGCCATCAGGTCCAGGTGATTTATTCGCCTTGAGTCCCATTATTTTACCGAATACCACTTCCTTAGTGATTTTGATCGTGTTTAGCTCCTCCCCCCCCTAAAGCCCCCTGTTTGTCCAGTGTTGGGATATTCTTAGTGTCTTCTACTGTAAAGACTGATACAAAATATTCATTCAGTGTTTTTGCCATCTCCATATTTCCCACCGTTAATTTCCCGGTCTCATCCTCTAAGGGACCAACATTTACTTTAGCCACCCTTTTTCTTTTTATATAGCTATAAAAACTCTTACTATCTGTTTTTATATTTTTTGCTAATTTACTTTCATAATCTATCTTCCCTTTCTTAATCAATCTTTTTGTTATTTTTTTGCTGTCTTTTAAAGTTTTCCCAACCCTCTATCCTCCCACTAGATTTGGCTACCTTATATGCCCTTGTTTTTAGTCGAATACTATCCTTAATTTCTTTACTTAGCCACGGATTGCTGTCTTTTCTTTTACACCCTTTTCTTCTCAGTGGAATATATATTTTTTGGAAGTTGTAAAATAACTCCTTAAATGTACACCACTGATCATGTATCGTCTTACCCTTTAATCTATTTTCCCAATCCACTCTACTCAATTCCACTCTCATACCTTCATAGTCTCCTTTATTCAAGCTTAGCACGCTTGTTTGAGATCCAACCTTCTCACCCTCTAATTGAATATGGAATTCAACCATGTTATGGTCACTCATTCCAAGGGGATCCTTTACTAGGACATTTTTAATTAATCCTGTCTCGTTACACAGGACCAGATCTAAGGTTGCTTGCCCCCTGGTCAGTTCAGTTACATACTGCTCAAGAAACCCCTCCCTGCAGAGGTTCGCTCACTTGCCCATTGTTAACTTCAAGGAATAGCTGCAGAAATCCCAGAAACACATTGTAAGCACCACTTACACTGTTTGTCAGGGATTCCGCAGCTTTTCCACTGAACTTGCCTAAGATTGTAAATCCACCCCTTTACAATTACATTTAAAATCTGCTTTATTTAATGTATTACCTCTGCACACATATCTTTTATTTGTACCAGTCACTGATACAAATGTCTATAGATTTGTGACTAAAGCACCAATAACTTCCCAATTAATGCACTTTGTAAATTATTTTCTTGATTGTATTTGTAGATTGTGTCATATTACTTAATGATATTATTATTTAAATATTTCTTTGTCACTCTTCTATAACTTTTGTTATGTTATTGTAGAGTAAAGATTCAACACCCACTTTGCTAGATTAAACTTCAAATGTAATGTGGCCATGGTCCCTTTAAAGGTCCTGGCTGAAAACGTGTCATGAATGATGTCACCAGACCTGCTGCATCTCATTGGGCCGGGTAACACGCTGGGCGGGGCTTAACAGGCCCCATTAAGGTAAGTTCATTTTCAGCAGTGGGATGGAGCCAGCAGCGGGGTCACGACCCGACATGGCCACCGCCCACACCGGACCCGCCCAGGTAGGCAAAATTCCGGCCGATAACTTCAGTCTCAGACAGTTAATGGCACCTTTAAAAGAGGCAGCGGTGCAGCTTTAAAACATCAGCACTGCCGCACTTTTCTGAAAGTTGGTTTGCCGACTGGATGAAAGCTTTCTTCGGTGAAGTTGCATTGAAAATTAAATTGATAACTTTCATTCCTTCATGCTAATGTCAGCAGAAGCCATTATCGTATTTCTTCTGTCAGAATTTTAAAGTACCTTGGTCACGGTTGTGCAATTATCCAGATATTATGCTCTGTAGATGCCGAGACATTGATGCATTGGGCCCTTAGTTACTGACCCATTAAAAGTTGACGGTGGCTGGCTAGGGACATCAGAAAAGAATGGAACTCCAGCTTGGCAGGTGAAAAGGTTTTGCAAGAAAGTTTGAATGTTGAAAAACAAAATTGCATTTTCTAAACCTGAATTTAAAAAAAAATCATTCTCGGGTTATTGGCGTCACTCGCAAGGCCAGCATTTACTGCCTATCCCGAGTTGTCCTTGAGAAAGGTGGTGGTGAACTGTCTTCTTGAACCGATGCAGTCCATGTGATGAAGGTCTCCCACAAAGATGTTAGGGAGGGAGTTCCAGAATTTTGACTCAGCGACGATGAGGGAATGTTAATTTATGTTCACGTTGGGATGGTGTGTGACTTGTCAAATTTTGTCTGTAACACAGGTTCTATATGAATGCAAGTTGTTGTTGTTGATAGGGAACTTGGAGATGATGCTGTTACCATGCACTTGCTGCCCTTATCCTTCCAGTTGATGGAGGTTGTGGGTTTGGGAGGTGTTGTCAAAGAAATTATTTTATAGATAGTTTACAATTTTAAACCATGTTGTTGAAAATGGTGTTTTCACATTGATATGGAGGCTAGAAAGACATAACTAGGAATTCTCCCATCTTTTATATCACAGGCAGATGCTGACAGTGCCTGACTTTGGGAGAAATCAAGAAATGCCTCAAGAAATAGTTTTCATGGGGCATTTCTGAGGAAGCAGCTGTCCTTGCGAAGATGTAAATTGCTGCCACAGGTTTTTCAGGCCCTAGGTAGACTGCTTAGCCTACGCATACAGGCCAGAAACATAGGCCGGAATTTTCCCGGGTGTCAGCATGTGGGATCGGTGATGGGTCGGCTGGAAACGTGGGTTTTTTGACAGCAGGTTGGGAAGCCGCTGTCAACCTGCCATAACATGCCTTTCCCAATGTTGGGTCTGTTAGCGTTGAGCGGACCCATCAGGCAGTGGCATCCGACCCAATTAAACTAATTATAATGTACTTACCAGACACTAAACAGGTTTTTTTTACTTACTTTTTAACTTTAACTTCATGGTCACAGGAACCACGCTGTTCGGTGACCACGAATGTCAACCTGAGGCAGGAGTTCAATGGTCATTGTTCCAGCTGATTACTTGACAGCTTCAAATGTACAGTAAAAGCACCCACCTGACAGAGATTACTGTCCTCAGCCACAAACTGTTCCTCACTGCATTTCCACAGCAGATTCAGCATGCTGCAAGTCTTTCCACAAGTCTCCATCCAGTTTCACCTCATTACCTCTCTCATGCATAACATAGTTCAGTACAAATGATGCATAGGTAACACTTTTAATAATGACACCTCTTTTATCCCAAAAGATTAGAATAATTGACATTTATATCATGCAGCAAATGCTCAGATGGATTCAGTAAATAGCACATTGATTACGGTTATCAATTTTTCATCATTACATTAGTGTTAATGTGTTCATCTGACACACCCTTGAACTGCAAGCTAAGAAGCAGCTCATTAACCTTTGACTTACTGTCATGTCATAAGCAATATAATCGATATAATGTGTGTTAATAGCTAGATTATTTAGGTAAACATTTAAATTACAAAAAATGTCATTGCAAGAATAAGAAAAAGCACAGACCAGCAATAAAACGATTAATTGTTCTGTGTAAAACAGACTTTATTTTTAACATAAAATCTTTCAGATGAGACATTTAACTGCGGCCCCATCTGCCCTCTCAGGTGGACATAAAAGCACCCATGGCACTATTTAAATAAGCGAGTTCCCCCGTCGTCTTGGCCAATATTTATCCTGCAACCAACATCACTAAAATAGATGATCAGGCCATCTATCTCATTGCTGTTTGTGGGGCCTTGCTGTGCACAAATTGGCTGCCGTGTTTTCCAACATTACAACAATGACACTGTATAAATGCAAGTTCTGTCTTTCTTTCTTACTTTCTTTCTGTCTTTCTTTCTTTCTTTCTTTCTTTCTCTCTTTCTTTCTCTCTTTCTTTCTCTCTTGCCTTTATGTCCCACCTCCACAGCCATCGTCTGCAGCCAAAGAGGTGGTCCAGGTAATAATCTGCTGTCTGTTGTGGAAAAAGTTTTCAGAGAAGGATAAATCTCCCTGCAGCTTTGTCCTTCTCCACAAGACTATGGGCCGGAATTTGCTGAAAAAATAATGGCGTGTGAACGACGCATGCTATTACTAACGTGAAAATTGGCCAGCAACTTGTGACGAGGAAGAGATACCCCGTGAATTGCGAATCGCCACAAGTTGCTGGCTGATTTTTGCCTCTCCGCTGGTAGCTCCGCGAAAATGACATTGTGCCCTTAACCTCCGGGTGACTTTCATGTAGTTGCTGCACTTGCACATTAACTGGCCATTAAACGCACCACAGAAACTTAATCTCGTAATTAATAGCTTAACTACCTTTTTAACAGTATGATCATTGTTGGTGAATGCCAATCAACCTCTCTGGTTCAGGAAGCTTAAACGTGTGGAGGCTCATTCCTTCTGTTGGAGATTTAAAAAATGTTGAATTGTAAATTTAAAAAAAAATCATACGTTTAGTTTCTGCCTCTTTTTTTTCTCTCTCTCTTAATCCAATCTTTCTTTCCCTCTCTTTCTTTATTTCTCTTTCTGTATCTGATTTGACATTGAATTTACTCCCTCTAATTCACCCTCCTTCTCAGTCCTTCCTCTGTTTATTTCTCAATCGTAAATCTCATTGGTTAAGGAGATATACTGTTGGTACCATCGTTCACCAGGTCCCAGATGCCCCATCGCCCGTTATCAGCTCACTCTTCCAGCAACTTGCAAGGCAAACAATTTTTGAACTGAAGGGTGCAGGAAAAGGTTTAACTAACCGGGCATGCCGCAAGATGCCTTGCTCCAGTAAATTCTGGCCCGATGTGATCTTGCCCTCCGGTGAGTTGGAACCTGTGGCATCCTATTCCGATGCCCTGACTCCTGAACACTTGTGCCCGGTGATTCACCACGTGAAGACTCCTCCTCTAGCCTACCTTCTAAAATACTCATAGTGCCATTCTCTGAGCTGGTGATTACAAGAGTGAGATCAAGCAAGTATCTTCAGGAAGGCTGGCCTCCTCTTCCTCCACTGGCAGAGAGACATCCATATTTTCAGCACCTGAAATGGAAGAGAGGGAAAGGGCTTTGTTTTTAGTGGAAAGGGAGAGCAGAGAGAGAAGTGACTGGTTTTTGGGTGTAATCAGATTTCTAGGCCCAAATGCCACAGGCTATAGACAGAGCTCAGCGATCCCACAGTGAACAGCCATGTAGCCCTATCACTTTCAGATAAGAATGGTGGTGGACAACCAGGCAACTAACAGGAGGAGGAGGCTCCATGAACACCTGCATTGTGAATCATGGTGCAGTGCAACATATGAGTGCAAGAGACAAATTTGAAGTGTTTGCAGGCATCTTCAGCCAGAAGATCCTACTTGGCCTCCTCCTGAGGTCCTCACCATAATACATACCAGTGTTCACCCAATTCGGTTCAGTCCACCTGACATTAAGAAGCAGCTGAGTGAAATGGACACAGCAAAGGCTACAGGCCATGTCAATAACCCGGAGGCAGTGCTGAAGACTTATGAACCAGCGCAAGTCCCCTCGCCAAGCTGTTCCAGTGCAGCTCTTCTTAGGCATCTACCTGAAAATGTGGAACGTAGGCATGTTCTATCCACAAGAAGCAGGTTAATTCTAACCCAACCAATAACCAAACTACAGGAAACTTTTTTATCCGGCACCGACGGGACCGGCGTGGTGCCGGTTTATCAAAAAGTCCGGATTACAGAGAGGTATAGTAAAAGGTACGAGAGCCCCATACACAGCAATAGATCCAGGCTTCCCTGTTGCTTAGCAACAGGTGCAGGCACCCCAGCCACAAGATCCAGGCATCCCTGTTGCTTAGCAACAAGTGCAGGAACCCCGGCCACAAGTTTCAGGCATCCCTGTTGCTTAGCAACAGGTGCAGGAACCCTGGCCACAAGATCCAGGCATCCCTGTTGCTTAGCAACAGGTGCAGGAACCCCGGTTACACAGCCACAGATCCAGGAACGGCCACTAACATGAAGTAAAACTTACCTGAACCTACTCCTGAATTTTGCCGGTTAACAGAGATTTTTGGTTATTTAGGTGCCAGTAAATCGAGAGTTTCCTGTAGCAGATTCTTCCCAGTTATCAGTAAGTGAAGGGAGGAGTCATGAATAGAGTCATCAAGCAACACCTACTCACCGACAATCTACTCACCAACACTTAGTTCAGGTTCTGCCAGAACTGCTCAACTCCAGACCTCATCACAGCTTTGATCCAGATGTTAAAGCTGAATGCTAGTGGAGAGGTGCCAGAGAATGGAACCACACTGAAACAAGAAGAGGGAGTCTTTGTGGAGTCTGAAACAGGGGGATCTTGCGGACGATTACTGGTGGGACTTGCTGGGTAAGGAGATCTTAAATTATAAGGTCGGGTAGGAGGAATCTAATGGGTAATTTTGCAATACTGTGCTCCCGGTGTGGAGCCTCTCCAGACAGGTGGGCTGGTGAGTCAGAGACAGGCCTATAACACGATAGGGCCATGTCTACAATCTGAGCTCCCAACTAGCGAGACTGGGAACAGAGCTTTGTAAAATGAGCCTGCAATATCTCGAGTGGGAGGGGCCTGACTGCTTTCTGACACGTTACCTGGTTGCTACGTGACTGGCTCCTGGCCCCATTGTGATGTCACATGGAGACAGGTGTTTCCCTGGTTACCCATCTTTCAATGATAGTCAATATGAGCAGGAGCTGGGCTTGGCAACTGAGACTGGGAGTGAAATTATTCTTTAGAAACAGTGCAGAGGGAAGGATAAGAACAACCTAGTGTGGAATTCATTCAACCAAATTCCCTTATCATTATACATTCAAATTAAATATAGTCAGAAAAAATAATCATCTTGTATCCTAGTCATAGATTCCAAATATTAATTATCATCATATTCTGATCATATTAAGTGTCTGAGATGAACATTGTCTCAGGAAGGGGAATTGAAAAAAGTTTCATCCATGTCGAACCAGCTACAAGTGGAGAAATGTCACTCACCAAACAATGCAGATCCGAAGTGGGGCCGAAACCCCGTGTCGAAGAGGGAATAAACGGGAAACTTCCAGAATGGGAGAATACTGGAAAAGGTAGGAATCTACCTCGATTAGGACCCCTCCCATGTGAACCTAACTAGCCACTTGCAGTTGGCGACAGCTGCCCAGAAAGATGCAGCCTTTGATGTTCCCTCTCTCCCTCCCTGTGGGTGAGCACCTCACCAAAATGGCTTCCATGGTGAGGAGGAATTATGTGCGGAGGGGCGGGTGGGAAGAGGGTGACCCCATGACCTGTCACCACATGACAGAGGAAGAAAAACAAATGACGTTGAGTTTGGACAAAGGGCTCGATTTTCCAAGCCCCGAGGAGGCGGTTTTGGAGGCGGGAGTGGTGGGAAATTGCAGAATCGGGGGGCAGGAACCCATCCCGCCCCCAACCCGCCTCCCTGCCAATGTCCCAGGGGGCGGGTACCCGACCTGTGCTGGGAGCTGCCTCCCCGAGGCGGGAAGGGGATTAGTGCCAATTAACTGCCTGTTAACAGATAGTTAACAGGCAGTTTTTTGCCTAATCCCTATCTTTATCCCTGAAGTGTGGGCTGTCCGACGGCTCTGAACCACGCCAAGTTAGCAAGGCGGACCATCGGTCCGCAGGGGTTGGAGGGGTCGAGATGTCCATTGAGCAGGAGAGTGATGGGTGCATGTGTGCAGAGGTAAGTGTGTGAGGTAAGTGTAAAGTTAAAAAAAAAGTTTTACTTACCTTTACTTTCTCCTGCAGGCTTCCTTCCTTCGGTTCTCGGGAGTCCCTCAGCTCACCGGCACAGAAAGCAGAATGGCCACTGAACTGTCGAAAGCTGCAGCATTCTGCTTTCTGGTCTGGAGAGATCTCTAACTGAGTCTGAGTAGAAGGATTCAAGTTAGAAGACAGATTGTCAGTGTTTGACAGCTTCACAGAGCTGTCAAACACTGATTTTTCATCTGTCAAATGCTCTTGACAGATGAAATGTCAATCGCTGACATTACCAGTAACCAGGTGTCCCTTAATTGGCCTGCTGAGCCCGCTGGGCGGGCTTAACAAGGTCAATCAAGGGAAAATAGCATGGGTTGGCCACAAGTCGATGGAGGCGGGACTACAACCCAAAAAGTGGGAGTCCCGCCTCCAAAAGCTCCCCATTGACAAAATCGAGCCCAAAGAAGTTGATGAACTCATCACATTTGGATGGAGGAAGTGGTTAATAGAGTTGATTTAAATTCCTGTTTGCCAGGATGATCTTGGAGGATTATGAGGACTTGATCATAGCAAGGGAGTGATGGTAGTGTTTAATGTGATTGAGCCATTTGGGTAGCGTAAGACCATCTGGTAACCTGTACACTTGTACTGTGGTTGTCCAGCCTGCAGAGGTGACTGTTGTACCAGAAGAAGGGGGTTGGTTGGGAGACCATTCATAATGGCATGAGGATGGGACAAGAGGACATTTGTGGAGATCGACAGATGTATCAATGTCATCATGGGTGATTGGCAAGATATTGGGAAGGTTGGAATGTGAGAGGTCAATTGAGAGATGATTGTGATGTAGTTTTTCTGCGGGTTAAATGTGAAGTAGAGGGATTTCATAGAATCTTACAGTACAGAAGGAAGCCTTTCATTCCATCATGCCTGTGCTGGCTCTTTGAAAGAGGTATCTTATTAGTCCCACTCCCCAGCTCTTTCTCCACAGCCCTGCAATGGGGAATACAGAAGGATTCATATAAGAGAAGAGATGAGAATGTGATCCGAGAGTTCTGATTGTGATATAGACCACAGAGGCCAAAATGGGGATTGAATGAGGCAAGTAGGACAAGGGAATTGGCTTAAAAACAGAAAATGCTGGAAATACTCAGCAGGCCAGGCAGCATTGGCTGATGTGGAAGGATGAGTTGAGATGAGTTACAAAGGATAAGGAGTTGTTTAGTGCAGAGACTGAGGACAGACAACAGGGCTGAGAATTTGATGAGAAAAACATATAGAGAGTCATAGATGAGGAAAATGCTGTGGAAGAATATTCATATACAAGCAAGAAACAGAAGGAATAGAGACAAGATTTCAATGTGGAATTTGGAGATGAGTGCTATAGTGGCACCAGGTCAGTTAGCACAGGGGGTGTTATGGAACATGAAACCAGGCATGGGAAACGTTGGTGATGGGGAAGGACTCTTTAATCAATGAGCCAAGTTTTAACCAGGCTGAGGTTGTCATTTCCCTCCTCCAATCAGGCTATGGAAAGGGATGGCCTTGTTTGTTTAAAAGCAGACATTTTGTAGGGTAATGGGGAGGAGGGTTACTAGAGGCTCACTAGGAGTTGGGGAGATAGAAGAGTTTCTGGGGACGCAGTCTGTGCAGTTTCGAGGCACGAATTCCAGGATGGCAGGGTGGGAGTTGGGGGAGGCGGGTAAAGGAGACCAACAGAAGATGGGAA
The DNA here is from genome assembly GCF_052327205.1 of Somniosus microcephalus. Taxonomy (NCBI): domain Eukaryota; kingdom Metazoa; phylum Chordata; class Chondrichthyes; order Squaliformes; family Somniosidae; genus Somniosus; species Somniosus microcephalus. The sequence goes on along the minus strand of NC_141009.1, from coordinate 45,400,049 downwards.
TGAGGTAGTTCAGGTGACTGCTGGGGCAGAGCCATTAGGAGTGCCACGGCTGGCATGGAATGGCACAGCTACTGATAGATTTGAAGGTGAGGAAAAGTCGATTGTCTGGGACATGTGAAGCTGAGAGAGCTTCGTGAGAATGGGAGGGATGTAGATTCAGGCCTAATTTCAGGTGAGAACATAAGAACATAAGAAATAGGAGCAGGAGTAGGCCATACGGCCCCTCGCGCATACTCCGCCATTCAATAAGACCATGGCTGATTTTTTACTTCAATTCCACTTTCCCGCCTGATCCCCATACCCTTGATTCCCTTAGTGTCTAAAAATCTATCGATCTCAGTCTTGAATATACTAATCGACTGAGCCTCCACAGCCCTCTGAGGTAGAGAATTCCAAAGATTCACCACCCTCTGAGTGAAGAAATTTCTCCTCATCTCAGTCAGTGATCTCGATGACTTGGAGTTTGTGGAGGGTGGAACTTCGAAAGTGCAAAGGAGGGCATCAGGGAAGCCTTGCCTCAAGGGGTTGATTAGAGATTTGGCTGCGGAGGGGGAAGGTAGGGACAGAGGCAGATGACATTACAGAGGTGGTACGTGTTGGACATCCTGGAGAGTTTTATGTTGGATATCATGGGGAGTTAAGGGTTAATAGTTGAACTTCCCTGTATCCTGGAGCAAAGACTTTCCAATAAAAAACAGGATGGCTTTGAAGTGTTGTGAGAGGAGATCATAGCTTGTCTTCTGCTTTTAGTTTCTTGAATGGTATATACAGAAAGTGCTTGTGAAAGGAAATAAGTAACAGTAATAACATCAGCCATGAGTGATTAAGGTATAACTTTAGTGGCTAGGTTACTAAACATAAGTAGAGGGATCCATTATCTATAGCATGGAAAGATAATGGTTAATAAACCTACTCTTCAAAGGATTCGAGAATAGTTCAGTCAGGAAACCTTGTTTGAGGAAAGTATCTTTTCTGTTTATGTAAGTGGACTGTTTTCAAAGGATTCAGGAACAAATACACCATGAGGCCTTATCTGTAACACATACCTTTGATGTCGGCAAAATATGGTGTATAAATAGTTCCTTGGAGGGCTTCAAAGATAGAACTAGAAACCGAAAACCACTCTCTGTGCACACTATAGATCGATCACCCATGCTGGATCAAAGTCTGTTCCTTATAGTTCACCATCAAGTGTCTCGTGTTTACTCGAAGTTTGTCATTGTGAATCATAGAAGGAAGGAGGTTGTCTAACAGATGAATGTTAGCAGTAAGAAAGCTGTCTTGTTGCTGGATCACGTTGGGGAGGAAGCTGAGCTCGAGGTTGAGGAGCACATCAAGGTTCCACAGGAACGTTAGACATCCTACACTCAGGAGCACACCCTGGGAGAGGGCAGCACTGACTGTGCAGGTACATGAGTAACCTTTATAGATCAGTTACTTTCTGCACCCAAACTCATTCAGGATTTTCTTGCAACTAACATATTGCAGGTGTGTGACATCTAATCTAAGGAATTTTCCAACTTTCACATCTCCAGTTTTTTTTTAAATTTCAGCTCACCTTTGAAGACCAGGACTGTCCTTCAGATGTCTCAAATTGCCCGTCAGTTCGATATTTCCAGAACTGTATAAAGGACACGACAGCAATCCAGACAGGTAGGACATGGTGAGTCATATTCAGCCCTAAGATTGGCCACACTTGTTGCTGTGCTACAGCAAATTGAGAAATGCTGGGACTCCTCCTGCAATGGGATTGAACCGTAGCTCTGGGATAAAAAACACTCAATACCAAAGGTGGTGAAGGAAGGAATCTCAAAATATAAAGCTTTGAAAAATTGGATTCTTAAATAAAAACAGTTCCTCAGATCCTGACGTGTTCACATCAGATACACCCGCAGTCCAGAATTAATCCAGAATGCCTGCAGGCCAACAGGAGTCAAAGTCAGTTCCAGATTAACACGTATTAAACCTGTCATAGGGGCACTGGAAACAAAAAAAGGACAACAATAAATCAGACTGAAGCGTCGATCAGTGGATAGATTTGAATTTTAGCCTTGGAATGAAAGTTGAACCTACAGTTGGAAGGTCAGATTATATATTAATCAGGACATGACAGCACTAATGTGTTGTGCCAGGGGCTGAATTGGATGGTCAACCCAGACCACTCTCATTTACTTCCTGATGCTGATTCTAGAATGGGGGCATCACTGATACTGGCCCCATTGGATGGGCTTACAGTCAATCCCACCATTTGTTACAAAGATCCAATGGGCTAGAATTTCCTCCATGTGTAACAAATCAAAAAATACGAAAATGTGAAGCATTTCAAAGGGTCACGAATGGCAGAAATGACTTCCACCTGAATTTTCTCACTAAAGAAATATACTACGCTTTTCCTACACTGCTAAAGCACCTAAAGCATTGAGGAAATTCACCCCAATTTGTTTGCGCTCAGTATATTGCTCTGTTCTCTTTCTCCAGAGGCTGATGGTGCAAATGCCAGTGTGGAAACCAACCAACGTACGGAGATTGTCCAACGCTTAATCAGAGAGGAAATCTATGGGCATCTTCTTCTCCATCTCTTCTCCCACCCTCAGCTCTTTGGAGACACCAACATCATCTGCTGCTGGTTGCCATGGTCATCGTTTGCCCTTAATGGTGGGACAGACTGGGCACCAAGGGCCAGTAAATCTGAAACTTATGGGAAATGACTTGGTAACATCTCGATAGTCATGGAAGGCCTTACAGGGAGGACTGATGCAGAATCTGATCTCTGGCATTTCAGGAACAGGTGGAAGATCCCTTCTGATGGTGCCAACACTACCCTTGATCATGTTGCTCTCATCAGCAGCAGTGCATCACTTAGTCATCTTCAAAAATCAGGTTGGCATTTTGTGTATTCATTTGGTTCCATTTCTTGGTTTCCTTAGACTTTTGAGTGCTCTGTTTTTAAAAAAAATTATTGGGAAAAAATTCAGTTGCTTTGTGCCTCCCATTAGCGCCCCGCAAAGCACCTAGTGCCCAGGCGCGGCGCCGCTAACACCTCCTGTGAAATTCAGCGGGAGGTTACCGGCGGCAGTAGCCTGTAGCGCCCCGCGGCACTGCGCCTCCAGTGATGATGTCATCGTCGTGCGCGACACCCCACTTGTGTCCAGGCCGCAAACTTGGCTCGTGCCCCCTGACCTACCACCGGACGCAATGTCCGACAGGGTCAGGGTGCCGTGTTTGTGGCCGAGGCGGCGCATATTACAGGGCAGGTGCCGGGCGGCCATTTTTTGGGGGCTGCCTGCCAGCACCTGCCCCCCTGTCACCTCCTCCTGTGGGGTGCTGGCCGCGATCCGTCAGCCCTGCACTCCTCTTGAGAGCTGGGCTCTTTTGCTGGCACCCCGCTCCCCGGTGGTCCAGCAGGGCCCCGGTGCACGCTGCGCTAGGCCCCTCCCCTTTCATCAGGGGAGGGAGGCCTGTAATACCGCGGCACTACGTGCTGACGCGTGTGGCACTGCTGCACGTAGCGCTGTGATATTCAATGGGAGTGCCCCAAGAGGGAGGGGGAGCATTTCCAGTAGCACCCTGCCTCCTGCTTGGGATGCTACCATTCAATTTCAGGCGCGGGGGCGCTAACATTTTCGGGGCGCTAAAAGTAACGTCCTGGTGAAGCTAGCGCCCCAAAGGGGGCGCGACTCAATTTTTCCCCCACGACCCTAGGTGCAAGACCCAGTCCCAGTAGCATCAGAGTGTGGCTCAGGGTGAAGGCAATTTTTTTGGACCGGTCCTTGGGGGGGTGGTTATAGCTGGGACATGAGTAAGAGGTCTCTACCTGTAATGTTTGGCACTAATGGATACTGGCCTGGGCCAGGCTCAGCCAATGGGACAATGGGAGCTTATGCACCGAGCTGGTCTGCTTCACCCTCCCGGGACATGGTTTGGTTAGCTGGGGCTGAAGGGGCTCGTCTTTTGTAGGCCTCCAGAAAGGAGCCCCAAATGAACAGGAACTCCTCTAGCTGCTAGAGGAGACCATACACCAGGCATCCCAGGTAATCTGCCCATCCATTGGTAGGAGATTGTTTACTTTAGCCCAATAGTAGGCTGGTACTTATTTCTGCAGCTGGCAGGGATAGCCAGGCTGGGCTGTGTGGTGCATGTCCATTCACTGGGAAAGTGACATCCTTCAGGCAATGGGGCTATGTCTGTGGAGGTTGTGAGTTCAATCAGTGTCATGTGGTCTTCCAGCATGCTCTGCAGATCAGTTGAATGCAGGGGGCAGAAGCAGAGCCTGTTTAGCAGAGTGCCAGTGCACCTGTAAATCCCTCCAGCATCTGTCAGCGAGGGGTGAAATGTAAAGTTTATATTGTGTACGGTGCATGTATGGCTGATGCAAACTTGGCTGTCACCCCTTCCAGAACATGTGGAGGTTGTCACTTTGCTCTATTCCACCACCTGAGGGTGAGGATATTTGTGCTGCTGTGTGAGGGGGAATTTGCAATCAACATGTTGGAAGTACACAATCTGCTCCTCAATCAAGTTGGCCTAATCTAATGATGCCTTTCCCATGCTGGGCTCTGAACCCTGAATCTCAGTTAACATTTCTGGGAACTCCCCATTGAGTCAGATTGGGGAAACTGTGAAGGTCGGGAGGAGTTTTCAGTTGTGCACAGGCCTCCTTCTGGCTGATTCCACTATGGTGTGTATCTGTTGACTATGAGATTTATGGAGGGATTTATAAATGGCAGAGATTTTAGCAAGGGTGGCAATTTTCATTTCCAAGTGTAGACTTCTTTTGAGAGTGCAAACTCCAGCCTATGAGCTATCGTGATATAGTTCCTTTAATGCAGTGAAACATCCCAAGACGCTTTGCAGGAGTGTTGTCAAACAAAACTTGACGTTGAGCCACGTAAGGACATATTAGGCCAGGTGAGAAAAAGCTTGATCAAAGAGGTAGGTTTTAAGGAGTGACTTAAAGGAGGAGAGATTGGTGGAGAGGCAGAGAGGTTTAGGGAGGGAATTCCAGAGCTTAGGGCCTCTGCAGCTGAAGGCACAGCCGTCAATGATGGAGTGATGAAAATCGGGGATGTGCAAGAGTCGAGAAGTAGAGGAGTGCAGAGATCTCGAAGTGTTGTAACGCTGTAGGAGATTACAGAGATAGGGAGGGGCAAGGCCATGGAGGGATTTGAAAACAAGGATGAGAAGTTTTAAATTGTGGCGTTGCCGGACTGGGAGCCAATGTAGGTCAGCGAGCACTGGGGAGATGGGTGAAAGGGACTTGGTGCGAATTAGGATACAGGCACTAGAGGTAGGCTCTCTGCTAGTAAATGAGAGAGAGAACTTACTTTGATACAGTGCCTTATCATGTCCTCAGAACATCCCAATGTGCACCACAACCACTGAATTATTTTCAGAACATCAATCAGTGTGGGAAAACATGGCAGCCAATTTTTGCATAGCAAGGTCCCACAAACAACCAAAGAGGTGAATGATTAGTTTGTTTTTGATGATGATATTTGAGGCGGATGTTAGCCAGACTACCAGGAGAACGCTGATCCAATTCTGTTTTAGGACCGCTTTTGTTTAATATCTTCATAAATTATATGGAGCAAAGAGTCACAAGCACAGTGACAAAATGTGCAGATCATACAAAGCTAATGAAGGTGGTAGACTGCAAAGCTGAACAGGATCAGTTACAGGAGGATTTGAATATACTTGGAAATTGAGCAAACAGATGGCAGATGAAATACAATGTAAAGAAATGCAAAGTGCTTCACATGGAGACAAAAAATCCAGGAAGAGAAATACTACTTAAATCGAAAGAAAATAAAGTCCATGGAAAATGAAAGAGATCTGGGGGACCTGATTGGCAATAAATTGAAGCTATTGCAACAATGCTTGGTGGCAGTGAGTGAAGCAAATTAGATGTTGGGATATATTAAAAGGTCAATATTGAGCTGAAATAGTGAGGTAATTCTGCTATTTTATAAATCATTGGTGCAACCACACTTAGAATACTGTGTACAGTTCTGGTCACCACAATACAAAAAGGATATTGCAGCTATTGAAAGGATACATAAGAGAGTAATCAGAATGATTGAGGGAGTGGAGGAATTGGACTATGATGAGCGATTACGTAAATTGGGCGTGTTCTCACTGGGAATGGTTGAGAGGTAATATGATTACTGTTTTTAGGATTCTAAAGGGACTAGATAATATAGACTATGACGAGCTATTTCACCTTGTCCAGAACACAGAAGCCGAGGACACGGCCTTGCGCTGGAAGGGGGGTAAATTAAAAATATGCGGAAACACTATTTCAGTGAGCGATTGGTAAATCCATGGAACAGGCTCCCTAGGGGGATGATGGAAGCAGATAGTGTAGATTCAATTAAATGTAAATTAACTAGATTTCTTCCTGAAGGAGAAATGGAAAATGAACAATCACAAAAGGGAAAGAAGAATAAAACGAGGGCAGTGCAAACAACATTTTTAAAAAAAGACAAGGAGATGGTGAGGTAAGTAGAAAACAAGAGACAAGGCGAGAAAAAGGGAAAGTGTATATTGGAGGTGTGTGGAGAGCAACAGGGAAGTAGATTTAAGAAAGATGAGAAGGAGAAAGAGAAGGAAATAAACAGATGGGAGCGTTTAGAAGGGAAGAATATGAGGAAGAGAAAAGAAAAATTGAAAAAGTGAGTTGGGGAGAGGAAATGCTAAATGCAATTAGAAATTGAGACACAGAGGTAGAAAAAGTAAATAGAATTAACAAAGATAAGGAGATAGGAAAGGAAATATAAACATGAGAGGCAAGAAGATACAGGAAACTTTGTGCTATCCAGAAGTTGAATGTCCGGCAACTTTGATCTAACGGCAGAAATCAGCAGCCGTTTTGGTTAGGTTTTTTTTTCTCCTAGCATTCTTTTCACAGGCAGGCTCTGGAAAGCGTCTTTGTCGCTTAGCAACAGCTTCAGAGACCCTTCCAAGCTACTGGGCCGAGTGTTTACAAGCTGTTGCTGAGCAACAGTGTTTGTGGTCAGATACTGCGATGAAAAGCTCCTATCTGATAACATTGACGCTGGTCTATCCGGAGCTTTTAAAAAAACGGCAGTAGCTCGGTCCCATGGGTGCCAGATAGCACAAAGTTTCCTGTACAAAGATATATAGAATGAAGTAAGAGGAGGCAGGAGAGCAAATAGTAAAATGAGTGACAGAAGGAAAGAAAAAGAACAAAATGAGAGGACCAGCAAAACAGGAAAAAAGGGATGAGGCGAGGCAACGTTAAATACAAGCTGAGAGCGATAAGGAGAGGAATAGAGCCAAGAAATAGGAAAGGAAGATAGAAAAATGAGGGTGATGAGGAAAGGAGGAAACCAGAAAAGGAGTTGAAGCGAGGAAACGGTATGTAAAATGAGGGGGACTGGAAGGAGAAAAGGGGAAACATAAATAAAGGCATAAAAGAGAGAAAAGGTAAGCAGAATTAAGAAAGATGAAGAAAAAAGAAAATTAGAACAACGAGGTAGAAAAGTATGTAAATAAGGGAAAATCTGAGATAGAAAAATGGGAGAGTGGAAAGAGGAAATGGTAAGTACAGCGCAGGAGTGGAGAGAGAGAGTGAACCAAGCAAATGAGAAATTTGAGGAGAGCACAAGGGAACAATGAATAACAAGATATGTGAAGGAGAGCAAAAGATTCCTGGAAATTGAGGGAGGGGAGTCAAAAACAAGAGTCATGAAAAGAGAGAATAAGATAAAAGGAAAATGAGACAAAGGGACGCAAAGCAATTAGAATTAAGAAAGTTGTAAATATATCTTCTTCTTAGGCAGTCCCTCGGAACTGAGGATGACTTGCTTCCACATTAAAAATGAGTTCACAGGTGACTGATGAGTCCAATGCGGGACCTGCAGTCTCTGTCACAGGTGGGGCAGACGGTGGTTGAAGGGACGGGTGGGTGGGGTGCTTCGGTTGACGTGCGCTCCTTGCGCTGCTTGCGCTTGGCTTCCGCTTGCTCCCGGCGAAGAGACTCGAGGTGTTCGGCGCCGTCCCGGATGCTTCTCCTCCACTTTGTGCGGTCTTGGGCCAGGGATTCCTAGGTGTCGGTGGGGATGTTACACTTTTTCAAGGAGGCTTTGAGGGTGTCCTTGAAGCGTTTCCTCTGCCCACCTGGGGCTCTCTTGCCGTGCCAGAGCTCCGAATAGAGCGCTTGTTTTGGGAGTCTCGTATCGGGCATGTGGACAATGTGACCCGTCCATCAGAGCTGATTGAGCGTGGTCAGCGCTTTGATGCTGGGGATTGTTAAGTATGTGTATTGTATTGAACAATTAACACAAAGACTTAAACGTATAACTCAAACAGGTCTTTACTGGTTGGAGGTAGGGACTATACGTAGGTCTTTACTTCATGCCCACAGGCGGGAACTGAGGGGAGATCAGTACCCGCAGTACTATTTATACCCCTATGGCCAGGAGTGGTACTGCGTATCACTACGCCCTACAAGTAGTGCAGTCCTGTCCATAGGTTCAAAGTAGCACACATATTACATGCACAACATTCCTCCCTTCCTAGCTTTACAGTCATCTCCCCATTTAACATAACGTAATAACATATATACATATATAACTTCAGGTTTACATAACAGAATAACATAGATACATAGATAACTTCATGTCAAAACAGATCACAGATTCAGTCTCTGTGGAAAACAGTTCACAGATTCAATCTCTGTGGTGTAGTCGGTTCACATTGCTGGAGTGACTCATTCAATAGTCCTTCCATGGATTTAACAGTTTGAACTTCCGAACTGAATTGGCTCCGTTCGGAGGGACCACGTGTGTGATCTGGTAGAGGTAATAATGGTTCAGATGGGTCATCTTCTGTTTCGACTTTTCCTTTTCTGCTTCTTGGAGACTCTCTGGGCTCCACTGTCAGCTGCCAGCTGCATGCGCAGTTCCTCCTTCTCTTCCTCCTTTTTCCGTAGTAGAGCCACCTTCTCCCGATGTTCCGTAGACTTTCGGTGCTCCTCCATGATTTCTGTATGGTGGGAGTCGAAGTTACAAGTTGGGCAGGACAGGACATAGTAATATTCGGTGTCGTCCTGATCTAGGCCAGCGGGAGGGTCTTCTATTTCCTCCATACCCAGCTGGGCATTAGCCAGCTTTTGTTCCAAGTCCAGACATCTTTCCTGAAGAGACTTCTTCATGCGTACCTCTTCATCCAGCTTTTTCTGGGCTTTCAGCAAGTCGTTTACTAATGACCTCATTTGAGATTTTACTACTTCAACTTCTTTTGGAGATTGATTGATCGGACTATTCAATCCCTCTACCGGAGCAGCTGTTTCAGCGGTCTGTTGTTCTACGTTGACGTGAGTCAGCGTACTTTTGGCATCCAAGGGCTGTTCTGTTGCAGTCATCTCAGTCTGTGTTGCCACCTCAGCTCTTCCAATAACCTTTGAGAGCTCCGAACCCCTTTCGTTTGAATATTGAAGTTCGTGTTCAAGTTTTTCCCATTTCAGAGTCCTGTCCTTCAGCATATGCAGGAGTTGGCTGACCGTTAACTCCTCTGACATCAGACGTTTTGTGTGCTCCTGCTCCATTTTCTCCATCAGCTGCTTCTGTTGTCTTTCCAGATTCTCCAACTCTATATCAAAGAACTCTTTCGTTGCATTCAACTCTTGCTCAAAACGGCAAAGCATTTGTTCTAATTGCTGTTGTAGTTTGAAATGGAGTTGAGTTCGAGCCCGGTGTCCCTCAGAAATGGGCACATCAGTAGACTTGCCAGACTCAGAATCCACAGTTAAACTATGTTGTTGTTGCTCAGTGGAATTCTGTGCTGAAACTTTGTCTTTTGCACCTGAGTTGGGCTTACCATCATCCGTTCCAGAGTCTGGGCCGACTATCTTCACCGAGTTCTCACTCATTATTGTTTGTAGGAAATGCCAGTCCATATTCATTTTCCTAATCCACTCCCGTCCTAGTAGTGGAGGACCTCCTTCAGATATCACATATAAGTCCAACCGGTGGTGAACTTTATCTTTGTATTTCACCTTGACCTCTATCTTCCCGATGGGGAATACTTTTTGCCCCGTGTATGTCTTCAGTATCAGATCCGCATCCCGTAGTGGAATATGCTTGAAAAACTTTTGATAGTCATGCTTATTCATGACCGTCAACGCCGATCCGGTGTCCACTTCCATTTTTACTGGGACCTTTTCAATCGGTAGCGTTATCCAAATAGTTTGACGGTCGGCTTCATTGCTCACGTTGTGAATTCTTAGACCGTCCAGTCCTCTGCCTTTGGCGTGTGTGTCCGACTTCTGTTCCTTCAGACTCTTCCTATTTGCGTCATGTACCTTTCTGTCCCATTTTTGTGAGGACTCATTATTGTTGCACGTCCTTCCTGACCGGCACACTTTAGCTATGTGCCCGATCTTGCCACATTTCCAGCATTCCTGGTTTTTACCCCAGCATTGCTTTTGGTCGTGTGTTGACTTCCCACAACGATAGCATTTGGTGATATTACCTCGTTTAGGCATCTTCTCTTCTCGAGAACAACACAAGTATTTCTTTACTTATTATTAATTTTCTTCTCTTCTTGAGAACACCACAAGTATTGCTTTATTTATACTTATTTTTCCTCTCTTCTTGAGAACACCACAAGTATTGCTTCACTTATTTCTTGTTTCTGAAAATTCTTATTAATTTTCTAAGATGGCGGTTTCCCGCTTCTGCCTTCTTCCCCAGCGGTTTTCCCGCGAAAAATGGCGGCTTTCCCGCGCTTCTCACTCTCCCCGCCCACTTCAATGGCGGTTTTCCCGCTTCTTGTCGCTCTCCGCCCACTTCAATGGCGGTTTTCACCCGTTCCCCGACGCTGACTTTCAGCCCGACTGCGGCCCTTATCTCCTGTGCGATCGATAGCCCGCGCTGTGCACCGCGGCTCTCGCACCTTGAGCTTCTGCAGCCGCCGCGCCTTTCAGTCCTAGTGCGGCCCTTATCTTTGGTCCCGATCGCTGGCCCGCGCTGCGCCTCGCACTTGAAGCGGCTCCCGGCCTCTGGCTCACCCGCTCGCGCGGCTCTTGCTCGCTCCCTCCCGGGCTCTGGCTTACCCGCTCGCGCGTTTCACCGCGGCTCTTATCAGGGATTGCGATCGCCCTTATCTTCTCCAACTTCCCCAGCCCTGTCTTTGCAGCCAACGCTGCACGGCTTACCCCACCACCTAGGTTGAACAAGGAAACTGCAGAAAGACTTCTGTCAGTCGCTGGAAGCTGTCAGGATGGCTGCTGCACTCCAGTGCTCAGTCGCTGATGGAGGCTTCAGAGTCCTAAAGCCTGTCGCTTCTAGTGGGGTGGTGATGTTTGAAACCTCTCTTCAACTGCCGCAGGGTAAGAACCTGACTCGTCGCCAGTGTTAAGTATGTGTATTGTATTGAACAATTAACACAAAGACTTAAACGTATAACTCAAACAGGTCTTTACTGGTTGGAGGTAGGGACTATACCTAGGTCTTTACTTCATGCCCACAGGCGGGAACTGAGGGGAGATCAGTACCCACAGTACTATTTATACCCCTATGGCCAGGAGTGGTACTGCGTATCACTACGCCCTACAAGTAGTGCAGTCCTGTCCATAGGTTCAAAGTAGCACACATATTACATACACAACAGGGATGTTGGCCTGAGCAAGAACACTGACGTTGGTGCGCCTATCCTGCCAATGGATTTGCAGGATCTTGCGGAGGCAGCGTTGGTGGTACCTCTCCAGTGCTTTGAGGTGCCTGCTTTACATGGTCCATGTCTCTGAGGCATACAGCAGGGCGGGTATCACTGCTGCCCTGTAGACCATGAGCTTAGTGCCGGGTTTGAGATCCTGGTCTTCAAACACTCTCTTCCTCAGGCGACCGAAGGCTGCACTGGCACACTGAAGGCGGTGTTGGGCTTCGTCGTCGACGTCTGCCCTTGTTGACAGTAAGCTCCTGAGGTATGGAAAGTGGTCCACGTTGTCCAAGGCCTTGTCGTGGATTTTGATAATCGGGGGGGCAGCACTGTGTGGTGGGGGCAGGTTGGTAGAGGACCTTTGTCTTACGGATGTTTAGTGTAAGGCCCATGCTCTTGTACGCTTCGGTGAAGGTATTTACGATGGTTTGGAGTTCAACCTCCGAGTGAGCGCAGACGCAAGCATCGTCTGCATACTGTAATTTGACGACAGAGGATAGGACGACCTTGGATCTGGACTGGAGGCGATGGAGGTTGAACAGTTTCCCGTTTGTTCTGTAAATTAGCTCCACTCCAGTGGGGAGCTCACTGAGGGTGAGATGGAGCATTGCAGCAAGGAAGATTGAGAAGAGCGTTTGTGCGATGACACAGCCTTGCTTGACCCCGGTTCGTACGTGAATTGGGTCTGTGGTGGAACCGTTGGTCAGGATCACGGCTTGCATGTCGTCGTGAAGCAGGCAGAGGATAGTGACAAACTTTTGAGGGTAGCCGAATTTGAGGAGGACACTCCATAATCCCTCACGGTTGTCAGTTTCGAAGGCCTTTATGAGATCAAAGAAGGCCATGTCCAGCGGTTGCTGCTGTTCCCTGCATTTCTCTTGTAATTGACGTGTGATGAAGATCATGTCCATTGTGCCCCTTAGTGAGCGGAATCCGGACTGCGACTTTCACGACCTCAAGACATCCCAAACTATTTGATCACCAATTTTTGAAGTGCAGTCCCTGTTCTAATGTAGGAAAAAGCAGCAGCCAAATTGCGCACAGCAAGGTCCCACAAACAGTAATGAAATAAATGACCAGATAATTTGTTTTAGGTGCTGTTTGATGGCTAAGTATTGGCCAGGACACCAGGAGGTCTCCCCTGCTCGTCTTAGAAATACAGTCATGGGATCTTTCACGTCCACATGGGATCTTTCACGTCCACCTGAGAGGGCAGACGGGGCCTCGGTTTAACATTTCTTCTGAAAGACAGCACCTCTGATGCTGCACTCCCTCAGTACTGCACTGAAGTGCCAGGATTGTTTGCTCAAGTCTAGAGTGGAGCTTGAACCCATGGCCTTCTGACTCAGAGATGAGAGTGGGCCAAGTAACTGAGAGATAAAGTAAAATAGGACGAAGAGAGCAATCAGGGAATGATAATCTAAATGGAAAAAGGAGAGGAAATATAAGAAATTGAGAGGGGAAAGGAAATAGAAAACCAAGAGCTGTGGGGGGAGCGAACAGTAAGTATAATGAAGAAAAATAAGAGCCCAAAAAGAAAGGTTAATAAAAAAATCAGATTTGTAGAATTAAGAAAGAGGAAATGGACAGAAATCAACAGGAAAATGAGAAATAATAAGATAAGTTGATTTAAGAAGGATGAGAAAGAGAAAAGATTACTTGAAAACAAGAGAAATGAGGAGCAAGTTGAATAGAAAAAGGAAAGAGATGTAAAGGAGGAAAAACAGGTAAGTAGGAAAATAAGGTAGATGAGAGGTAAAGATCATGGCCTGTATTTTCCGATAGGAGGCTTCCTGCGTGCCGATGCCTCCTATCAGAAAAAAACCTACGCTCTTACCTGAGGGCTCCCGAGGTCCGGACACTTCCGATGCTGGGCCTCTCCACAGTCGAAAACCGCAGGGCCCACGTATCCCAGAGGCGCAGGTGGTTCGCAAGCATCCCTGGGATCACATGGGCCAGGCCACCCAATAGGAGAAGGGAATCTCCCTTCATACATTTGACAGATAGAACTGTCAAATATATGAATGGAAATCACCCCAAAAACACATCAAAACATTAAATAAATTCAAAAAAAAACACACGTTTTTAAAATGAGTTAAAATTAGATTAAATTAAATATTTTAAACAAAAATTAAATATTTGAAAAAAATAACGTTTGTTACGGGGCTAAAAATAAACTGCTTTTACCAGGTGTAAGATTTTTAAGGGATTTCAGCGGGCGGAGGTTCTGCAGAAAGCGGAACTCTCCGCCCGCAGATCCCCTTCTCCAGGGCAGGCGGATTCTTGACAGATCGGAAATGCCAGTTTTCAGCACATGCGCTTGGCATGCTTGAAACCGGCATTTCCGATGTCCCTACGGGTGTGTGCACAGAGCGTACCCACCCATAGGCATTGGAATATACGCGCCAATAGGACAATAATAAGTATGAGAAAAATGGGGAATTGAAATGGGGAAAAAAAAGATGAAGAGAGAAAAATGATGAGTAGAAATTAAAATTAAAAAAATACTCATGAGACCCTAAGTAGAGAAAAAACAGACAGGAATAGGCAATTAGAAAATAATGATAAGGAGATGAAAAGGAACGAGATAAATCAGAGCGATGAAGAGAGCAAAAGGTAGTACAATTTTAGAAAGTGGGAAGAAACAAAGGAAACAGAAGTGAGTCGAGTACAGAGAGAGAAAATGTGAACTAGAAATAAAGAGGAAAAGCTTAGAAGAAAGCAACAGGGATTAGTAGAGAGGAAAGGGGAAAGGAAAAGGATCCAGACATAAAGGAGATTATAAAGGTAAGTAGAATAGAGAGAGCGAAGGAGAGAAAAAGTTAATTGAACAAAGTAAAAAGAGAGAGAAGAAAATGGAAACAAAAACAAATCAAAAAATGAATGAGAATAGGAAAGAGACAACAGGAAACAATAGTAAAGAGGAGAGAATCAGAGAAATAGAAATTGAGGCATAAAAATAAAGAAAGGGAAGTTCAAAAATGAGAGATCAAGAGGAGTGAAAACAAGTATAGTTAATAAAGATTAGGCATGGGAAATAGAAATGGAAAAGATGAGAAGGAAGGAAAATGAGAAATATTAATGGAGAAATAAATGGAGTGAGAGAGGGGTTGATAAGACATGGAGAGGAAAAGGTAAGAACGTTTGAAAGGAAGTTTAAAAATGAAAGACGAGGAGAGGTTAGAAGGTGACCAGAAGTAAAACAGAAGATTGAGAGAAAATTTTCAGTGGAAAATACATAATGCAGCTGAGAGTGCGAGGGAAATGGAAACAGAAAAGTGTGATGAGGAAAAGTAAAGTTAAATGGAATTAAGAATTATTAAAAGCGGAACCGGGATAATGGCAGATGAGAGGTAAAAGGTAAAAAGAATTAACAGAGATGATAAGGAGAGAGAAAAGACTAGTAGGAAACACGAGAGATCAGAAGAAAAGAAATAGAAAAGGGAACGTGATGGAAAGGAGGCAAAAGTTCAGCAGAAAAATAAAGGAGATGAGGAGAGAAGAGGGGCAGAAATGAGAAAAAATAAATTGACGCAGACAGAAAAGGGGAAAAGGGGAGAGAGAAAATGAAATAAGAGACTAAAGATTATCAGAAAATGAAAGGAATGACGCGGAGAGCAACAGGAAAATAAGTGAAGATAGAAAAAGGTAAGTACAATTAATACCGATGAAAGAGAGAAAGGAAATTAATAAATGAAGAAGATGAAGAGGAGAGATGAAGCAAAATAGAAAGGAAATAAGGAGAAGAAAACTTCAACTAGAAAACAAGGGGGACGGGAAGGTGACACTAAATAGAAAAAAAGAGACAATGAGAGGAATAGGTAAGCAGAAAATGAGAGATGAGGAGTCCGCCAATCCCTCAGTCCCCCCACTCCCTCCGTCCCCACTCCCTCCGTCCCCACTCCCTCAGTCCCCACTCCCTCAGTCCCCCCACTCCCTCAGTCCCCCCACTCCCTCTGTCCCCCACTCCCTCAGTCCCCACTCCCTCTGTCCCCACTCCCTCTGTCCCCCACTCCCTCAGTCCCCCACTCCCTCAGTCCCCCACTCCCTCCATCCCCCACTCCCTCCATCCCCACTCCCTCAGTCCCCCCACTCCCTCTGCCCCCACTCCCTCCGTCCCCCCACTCCCTCCATCCCCACTCCCTCCGTCCCCACTCCCTCTGCCCCCACTCCCTCTGTCCCCCACTCCCTCAGTCCCCCACTCCCTCCGTCCCCCACTCCCTCCGTCCCCACTCCCTCAGACCCCCCACTCCCTCCGTCCCCACTCCCTCAGTCCCCCCACTCCCTCCGTCCCCACTCCCTCTGCCCCCACTCCCTCTGTCCCACACTCCCTCAGTCCCCCACTCCCTCCGTCCCCCACTCCCTCCGTCCCCCCACTCCCTCCATCCCCACTCCCTCCGCCCCCACTCCCAATGCCCCCACTCCCTCTGCCCCCACTCCCTCAGTACCCCACTCCCTCCGTCCCCCACTCCCGCCGTCCCCACTACCTCATTCCCTCCACTCCCTCTGCCCCCACTCCCTCTGCCCCCACTCCCTCTGTCCCCACTCCCTCCATCCCCACTCCCTCCATCCCCACTCCCTCTGTCCCCACTCCCTCCATCCCCACTCCCTCCATCCCCCACTCCCTCATTCCCTCCACTCCCTCTGTCCCCCACTCCCTCTGTCCCCCACTCCCTCCATCCCCACTCCCTCTGTCCCCCACTCCCTCATTCCCTCCACTCCCTCTGCCCCCACTCCCTCAGTCCCCAGTCCCTCAGTCCCCACTCCCTCAATCCCCCCACTCCCTTAATCCCCACTCCCTCAGTCCCCCCTTCCTCAGTCCCCCCTCCCTCAGTCCCCCACTTCCTGAGTCCCCACTCCCTCAGTGTCCCACTCCCTCATTCCCCCCACTCCCTCAGTCCCCCCTCCCTCAGTCCCCCACTCCCTCAGTCCCCCTCCCTCAGTCCCCCACTCCCTCATTCCATCCACTCCCTCAGTCCCCACTGTAATGATATTAGCAAATAGTGATGTTATTCGCCTGTTCGATTGTCATGCCTTACCGGCATAATTGCATGTATTGATTACTTATGCCTGACCAGCAGAGGTCATGTGACAGAGACAAGCAGTTGAGTTTTAGTTTCAGTTTCGTTCTAGATGCATCACTAGCTTGATGTCTCCTGTAAATGCTGTTAAAAGAGTTGAACAAGCTTTAGATTAAAAGACATTCTCTTTCATAAATGTCTCATCATTGAACCCACAAAGAAATCAATACATGGTGTCAGAAGTGGGATTGAAAGAGATGAAGAGAAAAAATCTGAAGTTAAATCAGCTCTCCACAAATTAGCAAGCCAAAAGAGAACATCGTTGCTTACCATTGGAGAATAGCTAACAAAGTGAAAAATGGAAGGTTTACACCCACCGGCGATGCTTCAGTTGACAGGTAATGTGGCTGAAAATTGGAGAAGGTTCAAACAACGTGTGGGGTTGTATTTATCAGCAATCGGAGCTGACGAGAAAAGTAATAAAAGGAAATCGTCACTGTTCTTACATGTCGTGGGTGACGAAGCGCTGGAGGTGTATAATAACTTCACATTCGCTGCTGATGGAGACAAAATGAAGCTAGATAAAATAATGGAACAGTTTGAGGCCTACTGCATACCTAAACATAACGTGACGTTTGAGAGGCACAGATTTTTCACATGTGTACAGAAAACGGGTGAGGCTATTGATCAGTATGTGACTGAACTGAGAAACAGAAGCAATTCGTGTGAATTTGGGGGACTGACAGACTCGCTGATAAAAGACAGACTGGTGTGTGGTATTCCAGATAATGGTCTAAGGGAAAGACTGCTAAGAGAGCAAGATCTAGACCTGGGAAAAGCCATAGCACTGTGTAGGACTACAGAGACTGTGAAGTGGCAGGCAAAGGAGCTGTTCAGTGACAGTAGCTGCAACGTGGATGCAGTGAGAAAGAACGGACACAAACCGTTTAACAAAAAGAGCGCCAATGTGAAAAAAGAGGCGTGGCCAGCGAACGAAAATGAAAGGGACAATCGATAGACATATAGTCGATGCGGTACACAGCATCCACCAAAAAAGTGTCCAGCATATGGTAAAACATGCAATTGTTGCAACAAAAACAACCATTATGCCCGTTGCTGCAAGAACCAAGTGCAACAAAGCAAGGTCCATGCAGTAGATGAAAGCGACATAGAGGAGTTCTATGTAGATGTGGTGTCTGAAAACAAAAAAGAAGAAAGAGACTGGATGTTGACACTAAAAGTGAATGACATACATATTCCATTTAAATTGGATACTGGAGCACAAGTTAATGTGATATCAGAGACTGATTTTAAGAAAATTAGACCCAGACCAAAGATACATGGAATAAAAGTGAAAGTGACAGGATACTCAGGTACTGATATACCAGTGAAAGGAAGATGCATTGTCAAAGTAACACACAAGGACAGAGAGCACACGCTAGCATTAATCATGGTGCCAAAGGATGTGCAAGCCATACTAGGTTTAAAAGCCTGTGAGAGACTGAACCTGGTAAAGAGAGTCCTCGTTGTGGAAAGCAAAGGAGAGACAGTCTATGATGAACTGAATGTTGCGTACACACCGGGTAAGCTGATGTATACAGCAGACACGTTGTCCAGAGCTGTTGACCCAGGAGAGCCCGCAAACACAGTGAAAAGACTGATGTACAAGGCAAAAGACAGTGCAACTGACTTCTACCAGAGCATGCTTGTATACCGCACAACGCCGCTCGAGTGTGGTAAGTCACCAGCTCAACTCCTGATGGGACATCGGCTAAGGTCAAACCTACCCATCCCGGAGAACCTCCTGAAAACAAAAGAGGGGGAGAAAGTGAGGAAGTTCAAAGAACAACAGAAAGAAAAGCAAAAGTACTACTATGACAGAGGAACACAAAACCTACTTGAACTCCACACTGGTGACCAAGTAAGGTTGAAAGACAAAACAAACACATGGACTCAGAAGGGAACTGTCCTGAGTGAAGTTCAACCAAGATCATACACCATTCAGACAGATGAGGGTGCTGTTCTGAGAAGAAATTGTCGAGATCTTCTCATGGGACCAGCCACAGCAGGTCAAGAGACTGATACTGTTGAACAACCTGATCACACAGCTGAGAACCAATCATCTGAGGCAACAACTCAGATTCAAGGACAATCAATCAGAAAATCCTCAAGACACGTGAAGCCTCCTGAGAGACTCATTGAGCAAATTTAAGGACTATTGTTATAGAAGGAAGTAATGTTATCTTATTCTTTCTTCAAGTTCTAGTGTATTGACATATTTCATGTGAACACACAAAGCAAGGTCAAAAAACCTTGATCATGATAATGATAATGTAAGTTCATTAAGTGTTACAGTTAAAATGCAGATTAATACAAAGAAAACATGTTGTTAGTTAAAAGTAAAATACTTTTGTTTTAAGAAAGGGAGATGTAATGATATCAGCAAATAGTGATGTTGTTTGCCTGTTCGATTATCATGCCTTACCAGCATAATTGCATGTATTGATTACTTATGCCTGACCAGCAGAGGTCATGTGACAGAGACAAGCAGTTGAGTTTTAGTTTCAGTTTTGTTCTAGATGCATCACTAGCTTGATGTCTCCTGTAAATGCTGTTAAAAGAGTTGAACAAGCTTTAGATTAAAAGACATTCTCTTTCATAAATGTCTCATCATTGAACCCACAAAGAAATCAATACACCCACTCCCTCAGTGTCCCCACTCCCTCAGTCCCAACTCCCTCAGTCCCCCCTCCCTCCATTCCCCCTCCCTCACCCCCCTCCCTCAGTCCCCCCTTCCTAAGTCCCCCATTTCCTGAGTCCCCACTCCCTCTATCCCCACTCCTTCAGTCCCCTACTCCCTCCGTCCCTACTCCCTCTGTCCCCACTCCCTCCGTCCCCACTCCCTCAGTCCCTCCACTTCCTCCATCCCCACTCCCTCAATCCCTCCACTCCCTCCGTTCCCACTCCCTCCATCCCCACTCCCTCAGTCCCCCACTCCCTCATTCCCTCCACTTCCTCCGTCCCCACTCCCTCAGTCCTTCCACTCCCCACTCCCTCACTCCCTCAGTCCCCACTCTCTCAGTCCCCCCACTCCCTTAGTCCCCACACTCCCCACTCCCTCACTCCCCACTCCCTCACTCCCTCAGTCCCCTCACACCCCACTCCCTCACTCCCCACTCCCTCAGTCCCCACTCTCTCAGTCCCCCCACTCCCTCACTCCCCACTCCCTCAATCCCCACTCCCTCACTCCCTCAGTCCCCACTCTCTCATTCCCCCCACTCTCTCGCTCCCCACTCCCTCGCTCCCCCCACTCCCTCAGTCCGCCCACTCCCTCAGTCCCCACTCCCTCAGTCCCCCCACTCCCTCAGTCCCCCACTCCCTCAGTCCCGCACTCCCTCAATCCCCCCACTCCCTCAGTCCCCACTCCCTCAGTCCACCACTCCCTCAGTCCCCACTCCCTCACTCCCCACTCCCTCAGTCCCCCCACTCCCTCAGTCCCCCACTCCCTCAGTCCCCACTCCCTCAGTCCCCTCACTCCCTCCGTCCCCACTCCCTCCGTCCCCACTCCCTCCGTCCCCACTCCCTCAGTCCCCACACTCCCTCATTCCCCCACTCCCTCAGTCCCCCCACTCCCTCAGTCCCCACTCCCTCCATCCCCCCACTCCCTCAGACCCCCCACTCCCTCAGTCCCCCCACTCCCTCCGTCCCCCACTCCCTCAGTCCCCACTCCCTCCGTCCCCACTCCCACAGTCCCCCCACTCCCTCAGTCCCCCACTCCCTCAGTCCCCTCACTCCCTCAGTCCCCACTCCCTCAGTCCCCCCACTCCCTCAGTCCCCACTCCCTCAGTCCCCCCACTCCCTCAATCCCCCACTGCCTCAGTCCCCCCACTCCCTCAGTCCCCCACTCCCTCAGTCCCCCCACTCCCTCAGTCCACACTCCCTCCGTCCCCCCACTCCCTCCATCCCCACTCCCTCAGTCCCCCACTCCCTCAGTCCCCCCACTCCCTCAGTCCCCCACTCCCTCAGTCCCCCACTCCCTCAGTCCCCCCACTCCCTCAGTCCCCCACTCCCTCAGTCCCCCCACTCCCTCAGTCCCCACTCCCTCCATCCCCCCACTCCCTCAGTCCCCCCACTCACTCAGTCCCCCCACTCCCTCAGTCCCCCACTCCCTCAGTCCCCACTCCCTCAGTCCCCCCACTCCCTCAGTCCCCCACTCCCTCAGTCCCCTCACTCCCTCAGTCCCCACTCCCTCAGTCCCCCCACTCCCTCAGTCCCCACTCCCTCAGTCCCCCCACTCCCTCAGTCCCCCACTCCCTCAGTCCCCCCACTCCCTCAGTCCCCACTCCCTCAGTCCCCCCACTCCCTCAGTCCCCCCACTCCCTCAGTCCCCCCACTCCCTCAGTCCCCCCACTCCCTCAGTCCCCCACTCCCTCAGTCCCCACTCCCTCAGTCCCCTCACTCCCTCAGTCCCCACTCCCTCAGTCCCCCATTCCCTCAGTCCCCCACTCCCTCAATCCCCTCACCCCCTCAGTCCCCACTCCCTCAGTCCCCCATTCCCTCAGTCCCCACTCCCTCCGTCCCCCCACTCCCTCAGTCCCCTCACTCCCTCAGTCCCCACTGCCTCCGTCCCCCCACTCCCTCAAACCTCCCACTCACTCAGCTTCTGGGCCCTCATTTGCCGGCCCCATTTCCCCCAATCCTCCCAATAAGTCAGGACCCAGTTTTTCTTCACATCACTCATTTGGTGTGACAATGAAGTCCATTCCAAGGCCCGTGAGATCTCCGGACAAAGGTTCCGCTCGCAGTCCGCACAGGGTGAGGCCTGGGATCCAGTCAAGTCTACTACATATTTGAGAGGGCCATGCCCATCCAGGCCCATCATTGCTACGCAATGAGGTCATGTACCCCTTGATCCCCACATAAAGACGAACTACACTGCCGTCTATGTTACATCTTCAGAGACTGTTCAGTCCAGCCAATCCTTTATATACAGCTGGGTGTGATTGTAATTTAGCCATTCGGGGCCACTGACAGGCTGGGAAATGGGAAAACTGGGCGCCAGCATCTCACTCTCTCCACACTGAGACACAAAGCCCTGTCTACTTTGCTAATTTGCAAACTACCGCCCCATCTCCAACTTCCCTTTCCTTTCCACAACTCCATGTTTGAACATCTCCAACCTGGTTTCCGCCCCTGCCACAGCATTGTAACAGCCCTAATTAAAGTCACAAAAAACATCCTCTGTGACTGTGACCGTTGTGCACGATTCCTCAGTCTTCCTGACCTGTCTGCAGTCATTGACATGGTTGACCACACCATCCTCCTCCAATGCCACTCCTCCATTGTCCATCTGAGTGGCACTTCTCTTGCCTGGTTCCAGTCTTACCTATCCGGTCGTAGCCAGTGAATCTCCTGCAACAACGTCTCTTCCCACCCCCGCACTGTTAACTCTGGAGTCTCCAAGGGTCTATACTTGGCCCCCTCCTATTTATCATCTACATGCTGCCCTTCGGCGACATCATCCGAAAACATAACGTGAGATTCCACATGTAGGCTGATGACACCAGCGCTACTACCACCACAACCACCTCTCTCGACCCCTCCGCTTCCTCTGTGTTGTCAGACTGCTTGTCCGACATCCAATCCTAGATGAACCAAAATGTCCCCCCATTACATTGGGAAGACCGTAGCCATTGTCTTCAGGTCCAACCACAAACCCCGTTACCTTGCGACCGATTCAATCCCCCACCTCCCCTGCCCCCAGCCACTGTCAAAGGTTGAACCAGGCTGTTCACAACATCACCGTCCTATTTAACTCTGAGCTATGTTTCCATCTTCAAAGCCTCTCAATCATCAAGACTACCTACTTCCACCTCCGTAATATCGCTGGTCTCTGCCCCACCGCAACCCATCTGCTGCTGAAACCTTCATCCATGCTTTTGTTACCTCAAGAGTCGACTATTTTAATGCTCTCTTGGCCTCCCAACTTCCAACCTCCATAAACTTGAGCTCATCCAAACCTCTGCTTCCAAGAACACTGGAGATGAGGTAGAAGATCAGCCATGATCTTACTGAATGGTGGAACAGGCTCGAAGGGCCAAATGGCCGACTCCTGCTCCTATTTCTTATGTTCTTATGTTCTTATTGCCCATCCCTATGGTATAACTGAGTGGCTTGCTGGGCCACTTCAGAGGGCAGTTAAGAGTCAACCACACTGTTGTGAGACTAGTGTCATATATAAGCCAGAGCAGGCAAGGACGGCATGTTTCTTTCCCTAAAGGACATGAGTGAACCCGTTGAATTTTTATTTCAATCCGACAGCTTCTGCCATCTGTGGTAGTTGGTATTTATTTCAATATAATTGCCCCCTGTCCAATTGGCCCTTTCCAATGTTGGTATTAACTGATGACTCAGACCATTCCTGCTAAAGTCCTGTATGACAGCTCAGTGGAAATCCAATTTTCCCTTTATTTCATTAAACGTTGCAATTATTACTTCTGTTTTCAAAAGACCTTGTGGCATTGAATGGTCATAACAACTAGCAAATCCATACAGAAATATCTGACTGTTCAACTTTTGCTGTGATATGAATTACTTCAGTTTGTTACAGGCATTTTGCGGAGTAAGTTTACATCTGCCCTTTGGGACTATCATTAATTTCATCGGAGAGTTCAGCATGGATACATCAGTCGTCATGTATCATAAGCATATGCACTCTCTGTCCTGGATGAATTATGATCGGCTTGGCTTGACTGATCAGCAATGTCCTTTGGCTGTACTTTATTCTCACCAAATGGGACTGCTGGTGATAGGGATAAGAGTAGACAGAGAAGGTTAAATAGTCCATTGAACACAACAGGCCCCTAAGCCACTGAGACTGTGGAAATGTCATCAGTGAAAAGCTACTGGCCTGTTTTGAATAACTAAGGTAAAGTGCAGAAATATATTGCAAGTTTTACATTCATGTCTTTGAGGGGCCAGGAAGAAGTTTTGTTGAATTTGCTCTTCGGCGATTAAATAAATAGCAGAAAATCTGTACCAGGGCAGATTTCCATCGTGTAAGAAGTAGGATTAATTGATGAAATGGCCACTCAGTGAATGGTCTCTCATGTTCCAGGGGTCACAGTCTAAGGATAAGGGGTAAGCCATTTAGGACAGAGATGAGGAGGAATTTCTTCACCCAGAGAGTGGCGAACCTGTGGAATTCTCTACCACAGAAGGCAGTGGAGGCCAATTCATTAAATATATTTAAGAAGGAGTTGGATATATTTCTTAAGGCTAAAGGGATCAAGGGATATGGGGAGAAGGCAAGGACAGGGTACTGAATTTGGATGATCAGCCATGATCTCATTGAATGGTGGAGCAGGCTCGAGGGGCCGAATGTCCTACTCCTGCTCCTATCTTCTATGTTTCTATGTTCCTACTCCATGGTGCTACTTAAGCCTCAAATTTCCTTCTTCACTTTATTCTCTCCAAATGGGACTGATGCTTACAGGGAGTAATATACCCCAATTAAACCACTTAGCACACTCGCTGATCTTGTGGCCTCTCTGGGCGAGATTACCAAAATACGTTGACAGGTGCCAAATTACAGGCACTTCATGCTGTAGTCCAAAGTGGGTTGAGATTGTACAAACCTGTTTTATGTGCAATCCTTTCAGTCAATCAAAAGAGGATAGTTGCATTCTATCAATCAATGCTGGGTTCAAATTCAGCTGCTTATCCTTATATAATATTTAAAAAAAATCTGTCATATGTATCATTTCTTTTATCTACATCATGATTGTCAAGCCATTCTTCATTCTTCTTCATTGAATAAATGCTTAAGTTTTTTTTTGTTCTTGCATTGTGGCAAGGCTGCATTTATTACCTATTCCTAGTTGCCCTGAGAAGATGGTGATGGACTTTCTTATTTGGGGTGATTTACTAGACTACTTTGGAGGGCCTGAAGAGTCCGGACGAGAGTTATATATAGGTCAGACCAGATATCGTTAGCAGCTTCCCAACTGGGTTTTTAAAACAATCTTGCAGCTTTCCTGGTCATTTTTTCCCTGGTGTTAGCCAGTACTTTAGCAACTATGGTGCCGCGTAAGTTTATGTGTTTTTCCCTATCTAATTGGCCATTTTTGACATTTATTATTCACTATATGTAAAACCTAACAGCCCAATTAAAATTTTCTCCCCAGTCATTATCCAACACGTTCACTCCAAAATAAAGCACCGTAGAATAAAATTGGTCACGTGACAAGCACATGAAAAATAACCCCACAAAAAATTCAGAAATTAGCTGTGAATTTGGCTCCAACAACTTCTCCCCTTCTTCCACAAATAGCACAGTGCTCTCTGTGGTACCACTGGACATCCTGGGCTGTAGGGCCACTGGACATCCTGGGCTATAGGTACACTCTCCCTCCCATATTTCATATTCTCACCTGGCCAGGTAACTCCTGGGGGCCTCCTAGACACCCCCACCCGCCCCCATCCCCAACCAGGGACTGAACCATGCAGATGTTGCTCTGTTATTGACCAGTTCAAACCAGATGTGGTGCAGCCAATAATCAACCTGGAGTGGGCTCACCACCCAACCCCGGGCCTAAGTCCCCGCTTCTTCCTCCTCCCCCCTCACAGAGACAGTGCCGCAGAACTCACTCCTTGGTCCAGCGTGGCTGCAAGTCCCATTGCTGTTGTATAGCAATCATTAACAGCCCCAGCTGCATCAATGGCTAAAAAAAAGAACAGAACTTTTGATGTCCTGCCTTTGTTTTTCAGAAGTCTGCACCAAGTCACAGTGCATGCAGCGTTACATAATTGCTCAAAAGGTTCTCTGCACTTTATTTCCTTCTCCCCAGATTTGTTCAGTATTTTCAAATCTCTGCAAATGCTCAACATATGGTCAGCACAAATTGCATATAAATTGTAATGTGTAACACCAGAACCCTGCTTGGTCACTTTTATTTTTGTAAAAGTGATATTTTGCAGCAAGACCTGGACAACATCCAGACTTGGGTTCATAGGTGGTAAATATGATTCACGCTACACTAGTGCCAGGCAATGACCATCTTAAACAAAAGAGAACAGTCTCTTGAAATTCAATGGGATTACCATCACCAAATTCACCACCATCAACATCTTGGGGGTCACCATTGACCAGAAACTCAACTGGACCAGCAACATAAATGCCAAGGCTACTGGAACAGGTAAGAGTCTGGGCATTCTTAACTCTCAAAGCCTCTCCACCACCTACAAGACAAAAATGAGGAGTGTGATGGAATACTCGCCACTTGCCTGGATGGTTGTAGCTACATCAACACTCAAGAAGCTCAACACTATCCAAGACAAAGCAGTCGGCTTGATTGGCACCCCATCCACCAATTCAAACATCCACTCCCTCTACAGCATACTATGGCTGTAATGTGTGCTATTTCCAGGATGCACTGCAGCAAATTGGCAAGTCTTCTTCTGCAGCATCTCCAAATCCGGGATCCCCGCCACCTAGAAAGACAAGGGCTGCAGGTGCATGGGAACACCATCACCTCCACATCCCCCTCCAAGACACACACCTTCCTGACTTGGACAAATATTACTGTTCCTTCATTGTCGCTGGGTTAAAATCCTGGAACTCCCTACCTAACAGTATTGTTGGGAGCACCTTCAACACATGGACTGCAGCGGTACAAGTAGAATGCTCACCACCACCACCTTCTCAAGGGAAACTAGGGATGGGCAATAAATGCTGGCCTTGCCAGCAATGGCCACAGCCTGAGAGTTGATAAAAATGATCTTTATTAATTCCCCCCATGCAATATTGACAGCCTTCATCGCATTGTCCTTGTACTGGTTGATATATATTTCTGTTTCTGCTGGCAACCTTCTCTTGGTAATGTACATTACAAGCTGCATGGTCCACTTTATATGCATGTCTTTATACAGCAAGTAATACCTTTGTTCTGAAAATCAATATCAATCCAAATTGGAAAAAGAAAAGAAAAATTTACGACAGACCATGCAGCAATAAGACCTTTGAAAATGACGATTCCGATTTAATTGGATTTTGTCTTTTCTTAGGCAAAAGCAGCAGCACAGGAGAAAAACAACCCTTTACACAATTGTGTATTAGGAGGATTTCTTTTGGAAAATTCTGATGGAAATTGAGACAAAGTCTGATTTGGTTGGACTTCAGAATTCATTAGGGTCCTGTTTATCGTAGAATAGAATCATAGAATCGAATCATAGAATCATAGAATGGTTACAGCATGGAAGAAGGCCATTTGGCCCGTCGAACCAGTGCCAACTCTCAGCGAGTCCCACTCCCCCGCCCTTTCCTCCCTAGCCCTGCAAATCTTTTTCCTTCAGATACTTATCCAACTCCCTTGTGAAAGATAAGATTGAGTCTGCCTCCACCACCCTTTCAGGCAGTGCATTCGAGAACCTAAAGTTTTTCCTCATGTCGCCTTTAGTTCTTTTGCCAATCACCTTAAATCTGTGTCCTCTGGTTCTTGACCCTTCTGCCAATGGGAACAGTTTCTCTCTATCTACTCTGTCCAGACCCCTCATGATTTTGAACACCTCTATCAAATCTCCTCTCAATCTTCTCTGCTCCAAGGAGAACAACCCCAGCTTCTCCAATCTATCAACCTAACTGAAGTCCCTCATTGCTGGAATCATTCTCGTAAATCTTTTCTGAACTTTCTCTAAGGCCTTCACATCCTTCCTAAAGTGTGGTGCCCAGAATTAGACACACTACTCCAATTGGGGCCAAACCAGTGTTTTATACAGGTCCATCATAATTTCCACACTTGTGTACTCTATACCTCTATTTATGAAGCCCAGGATCCCATAAGCCTTATTAACTGCTTTCTCAACCTGCCCTGCCACCTTCAACGATTTGTGCACACAATCCCCTAGGTCTCTCTGTTGGTGTACCCCCTTTAGGATTGTATCATTTAGTTTATATGTCCTCTCCTCATTCTTTCTGCCAAAATGTATCACTTCACACTTTTCTGTGTTAAATTTCATCTGCCACGTGTCTGCCCATTTCACTAGCCTGTCTATGTCTTCCTGAATTCTATCAATCTCCTCCTCACTGTTCACTATTGTTAAGTCTGTGTGTCCCAGTTAAGCTTATTATAAATCACTGGAAACAGACCACAAGAATAACTTTAACAGGTCTTTACTATTCGGAGGTCAGGGCTGAACTGCCCAGCAAATCTCTACACAACGTTTATATACCGGTGTGGTCACCACCGGTATTACAGTATACAGCAGCCAAGAGAAAGTAGTACATCTCTTAAGGTAGTTCTCTTAAGGTGGAACAGGTTACATACACCACAATCCTCCCTTTTTAGCTTAACAGTTATATCCCCATTTAACATAACATAATAACATATATATATACAACTTCATGCAAAACAGTTCAAAGATTCAGTCTCTGAGGAGGCCTCCTGATTCGAGTTGGATAACGCCTTTCAGGGGTCTCTGATTCTCGTTGCTGGGTTGACTCATCTAGTTGGTCTCTTATGGATTGGACATCATCATCATGTACATTCACTTCTGAGGTAGATGCTTCAGGTTCACTAACTTCTTCCACGGTTGTCTCTGCCGTAACCATAGGTTCGACCCTTGTTCTCGATTCTACCAGTTGGTCAGCATGACGCCGTATTACATTTTCACCAATATCTACCGTGTACATCAGGGGTCCTTGTCTGGCCCGAATTGTTCCAGATTGCCATTTCTCGTTTTTATAGTCCCGGGCTAACACTGGTTGTCCTATTTTGAAACTCCGAGTGGTCTTGTTATTTATATGCTGGAACTGTTTGTTTTCAACTTCCCGCCGCACATTTGGTTTTAACAAGTCCAACCTGGACCGCAACCTCCTGTTGTAGAACATCATGGCAGGACTTTGGTTTGTCACTGCATGAGTGGCGTTTCGATATGCCAGTAGGAATTTGTCCACCTTGTGTTGTAGTGGGATCTGATCTTCGCTCATGGCCTTTATTGCTTTTTTGAACGTTTGTACAAATCTCTCGGCCAACCCATTTGTAGCCGGATGATATGGGTCAGGGGTATGATGTTTCACCCCATTCTTCTTCATGAATTTCTGGAATTCTTCTGACACGAACTGCGGTCTGTTGTCTAAACATATTTGTTCTGGCAATCCATTTCTTGCAAATATCGTTCTTAGCACCGCGATCGTCTTTTCCGAGGTAGTGGTAGTCATCTTAATCACTTCTGGCCATTTAGAATGTGCGTCCACCGCAATTAAAAACATGGAGTCCATGAATGGACCAGCAAAGTCAATATGTACACGATGCCATGGGGTTGAAGGCCATTCCCATGGATGCAGCGGTGCAATCGGAGGTGCATTTTGCACTTTTTGGCACCCTGAGCAGCTTTTCGTCAGATCCTCTATCTGTTGGTCGATACCCGGCCACCACACATAAGCCCTAGCAAGGCTTTTCATCTTGACTCCCCCCAGATGACCTTCATGCAGTTCCTTTAGAACTCTCTCTCTTAACTTAGGAGGAATAATCACCCTTGTTCCATACATCAACGTTCCTTGACAGACGGACAGCTGGTCTCGTCTTGCTGAGAATGCCGGTAACAGTGGATCACCATGTGCTGGCCATCCCTTCACTGTCACTTCGTAGACCCGGGACAGTGTCGGGTCATTCCTGGTTTCTCTTTCAATACTTGCATTGGTGACTGGTAAACATTCGATGATGGTCGAGTGAAATAACTCAACAGGGTCAACCGTCGGTGCCTTCTCCTCTGTAGGTAGTGGCAGGCGCGACAGCCCATCAGCATTACCATGCTGCTTTGTACCTTTGAATTCAATCTGATATTGATGTGCCCCTAGGAAAAGGGACCATCTCTGGAGTCTCTGTGCTGTCATCACCGAAACACCCTTCTTAGGGTTAAAAATGGATACCAACGGTTGGTGGTCTGTCAGAAGCGTAAACTTTTGGCCCTGCAGGTAATGATTAAACTTCTTTACTCCCCACACAAGGCTGAGAGCCTCCCTATCTATCTGAGCATAGTTGCGCTCAGTGGAGGTCAATGATCTGGATGCAAACGCGACTGGCCTCTCCAGGCCATTTGGCAACTTGTGTGAGAGTACTGCCCCAATACCATATGGAGAAGCATCACAAACCAAACGAATAGGCAGCGTTGAGTTGAAGTGAGCCAACACTTCCTCTGAGGTGATCAATGCCTTGCTTTTGCGAAAGGCCCTCTTACAGCCCTCGCTCCACTTCCATGGTGCTCCCTTCTGCAAAAGAGCGTTCAGCGGGTGCAGCACCGTAGATAAATTTGGCAGAAACTTATGGTAATAGTTAATCAACCCTAGGAACGACCTCAACTGGGATACATTATCTGGAGCGGGAGCCTTCACAACAGCTTCGATCTTGTCAGGAGACTTATGAAGCCCCTCCTGGTCAATGACATGACCACAGTACGAGATCCGCTTCTGAAAGAACTCACATTTCTGGCGATTAACTCGAAGTCCATATTCTTTCAATCTGGTGAGCACCAGTTCCAAATTTGCAAGGTGTTCCTCGTCATCATCTCCTGTAATCAGAATATCGTCCAGGTAACATTGTGTGCCTGGAATTCCCTGTAATACCTGCTCCATGGCCCTCTGCCAAATTGCTGGAGCCGATGCCACTCCAAAAACCAGTCTATTATACCGGTACAAGCCTCTATGCGTGTTGATCGTGAGATACTGGCGTGACTCTTCCTCAACTTCCATCTGTAAGTACGCCTGCGCCAGGTCTATATTGGTGAAGTGTTTCCCGCCAGACAACGAAGCGAAGATATCCTCAATCCGCGGAAGTGGATACTGCACCGTGTGAAGCACCGGATTAACAGTGATCTTGAAATCTCCACAGATGCGAACCTTCCCCGGTTCCCCCGGCTTGTTGCTCGATGAACGCTTCATGACGGGAACAATGGGTGTGGCCCACTCACTCCAGTCTACCTTAGACAGTACTCCTGAACATTCTAGCCCTTCCAGCTCAGCTTCCACAGCAGGTCGTATCGCATAAGGTACCGGTCTGGCTTTGAAAAATTTCGGGTTTGCATGTTCTTCAACCTTGATGTTTGCCGTAATTCCTCTCAATGTTCCCAGTCCCTGTTGGAACACCTCTTTAGCATCGTCCAATATTCTGGACAATCGTTTAGGTTTGACATCTTTTTTACTGGAATCTACCGTTAGTGCTTTTAAGGAATGCCAGTCCATATTTATTTTCCTAATCCACTCCCGTCCCAGCAGTGGTGGACCTCCCTCAGGTAGCACATATAAGTCCATTCCTCGGCTTTCTTTGCCCTTGTGGACCACCTTTACCTCTATCTTCCCGATGGGGTATACTCTTTGCCCCGTGTATGTTTTCAATACAATCTCCGTATCCCGTAGGGGAATATGTGGGAATAACCTTTTGTAATCTTGCTTATTCATGACCGTCAATGCCGATCCAGTGTCCAATTCCATCTTCACTTGGACTCCTGCTATCTGAAGTGTGACCCAAATTGTTTGGAGGTCTGCTTCCTTACCAACATTGTGTACTCTTAGACTACCCAGTTCATTACTGCTGGAGTCTGAATCTGACTTCTGTTCGTTCGAACTGTTCTCTGTCACCTTGTGTACCTTTCTGTACTTTTCCTGTGGTGACTTTTTGTTGCTGGTCTTCTTTCCTGACCGGCATACTTTAGCTATGTGACCAAGCCTGCCACATTTTCTGCATTCCTGATTTTTGAACCAGCACTGGTTCTGATCGTGCGTTGTCTTTCCACAACGATAACATTTTACTGTACCCAAGACCATTTGATTGGTGCTGAGTTCCGGTGACCATAGCTGCATTTCCGCCGTGCCTCTTGCTGCGGCTTTGTGCGATGCTGCAATAGTGACAGCTTTATCAAGCGTAAGATCATTCTCCTCAAGCAGTCGCTTTTGTGTTCCTTCTTTTAACAACCCACACACAAATTTATCTCTCAGCGCATCTGCTAGTGCTGTTCCAAGCTGACAGTGCTTTGATAGCTTACGCAGTTCAATTAAAAATTCAGCGTTGTTTTCGTCTTTCAGCTGCGTTCTTCTGTAAAATTTAAATCGTTCCGCTATCATCAGCGGCGTGGGGTTTAAATGATTTTTCAGGACAGTAACAATATTCGCGAAAGTCTGATCCGCCGGTTTATTTGGTGATAGAAGGTGCTTTAGTAGCCCGTATGTCTTCGCACCCATTGAGCTTAATAAGGTTAGTGCTTTCTCATCATCTGGTACCTTATTTGCTTTACAATAAACTTCCATGCATTCTACATACGTGGTCCAATCTTCGATATCGCTATCAAAGGTATTAATGATCCCATGTTTAGGCATCCTTGCAAGTTTTTAAATTTTTCTTTTTCTCAAAATGGCGGCTTCCCGCGCTTGTCTTCTTCCCCTGCCTACTAAAATGGCGGCTTCCCGCGCTTGGCGGTCTTTCCCGCGCTCGTCTTCTTCCCCCGCCGAGTACAATGGCGGATTCCCGCATTTGCCTTCTTCCC
This sequence comes from Somniosus microcephalus, assembly GCF_052327205.1. Taxonomy (NCBI): domain Eukaryota; kingdom Metazoa; phylum Chordata; class Chondrichthyes; order Squaliformes; family Somniosidae; genus Somniosus; species Somniosus microcephalus. The sequence goes on along the minus strand of NC_141009.1, from coordinate 45,367,812 downwards.
CCGCTGGCTGCAATGGCGATTGCCGTGCTGCTGCCGTTCTCGCCTCCCCAGGGGTTCTCAATTCCCCGACGCTGCTTTGCCTCACAGCCCCGCTTGCAGCCCAGTCCTTGACACCGGCTGCGTTTGAGTTCTCCGCGGCTCTCGTCCCTTAAGCTGCCCCAGTCGCTGCGCCTCTCGGCCTCGATTGCAGACCAGCCCTTTTTACCGGCCGTGGTCGAGTTCTCCGCCCTTTTTCCTCCGTTTTCCCTCCCCCACTCCACAGTCAATGCAGACGACTTTCTGCTCATGTCGCTGATCGGCTTACCCACCACCGTGGTAGAAGGGATGATCACTGCCTGTCGCTGATGGAGGGCTTCGTGGTCAGAATTTTTCTTTTTAACCCGGGTTCTCGATGCCTCCCGTGCGATGGTGTTCAGCAGGATGATGAGGGCGGATGCCTCTTCTCGACGCCCATTCTGAGGACGAAGCTGCCTTGGATGTAGAACTGCCGCAGGGTAAGATCGGACTCGTCGCCACTGTTAAGCCTGTGTGTCCCAGTTAAGCTTATTATAAATCACTGGACACAGACCACAAGAATAACTTTAACAGATCTTTACTATTCGGAGGTCAGGGCTGAACTGCCCAGCAAATCCCTACACAACACTTATATACCGGTGTGGTCACCACCGGTATTACAGTATACAGCAGCCAAGAGAATGTAGTACATCTCTTAAGGTAGTTCTCTTAAGGTGGAACAGGTTACATACACCACAACTATACTTCCAAGTTTTGTGTCGTCTGCAAATTTTGAAATTGTGCCCTGTACACCCAAGTCCAAGTCATTAATTTATATCAAGAAGAGCAGTGGTCCTAGAACTGACCCCTGAGGAACACCACTGTATACCTTCCTCCAGTCCGGCAAACAACCGTTCACCACTACCTCTATTTCCTGTCACTTAGCCAATTTCGTATCCATGCTGCTCCTGTCCCTTTTATTCCATGGGCTTCAACTTTGCTGGCAGGCCTATTATGTGGCACTTTGTCGAACACCTTTCGGAAATCCATGTACACCACATCAACCGCATTACCCTCATCAACTCTGTCTGTTACCTCATCAAAAAACTCAATCAAGTTGGCTAAACATGAGTTGCCTTTGACAAATCCGTGCTGGCTTTCCTTAATTAATCCACACCTATCCAAGTGACTGTTAATTTTGTCCCTGATTACTGTTTCTAAAAGCTTCCCCACTACTGAGGTTAAATTGACTGGCCTGTAGTTGATGGGTTTATCTTTACACCCTTTTTTGAACAATGGTGTAACATTTGCAATTCTCCAGTCCTCTGGCACCACCCCAGTATCTAAGGAGGATTGGAATATTATGGCCAGTAAATCTACGATTTCCGCCCTCAATTCCCTCAGCATCCTAGGATGCATCCCATCCGCTCCTGGTGATTTATCTACATTAAGTACAGCCAGCCTTTCTAATACCTCTTCTTTATCAATTTTTATCCTATCAAGTGTCTCCACTACCTCCTCCTTTACTATGTCTATGGCAGCATCCTCTTTCTTGGTGAAGACAGGTGAAAAGTACTCATGTAGTACCTCAGCCATACCCTCTGCCTCTATGCATACGTCTCCTTTTTGGTCCCTAATCGGCCCCACCCCTCCTCTTTCTACCCATTTACTATTTATATGGCTGTAGAAGACATTTGGATTACTTTTTTGTTGGCTGCCATTTTATTCTCATACCCTCTCTTTGCCCCTCTTATTTTCTTTTTCAGTTCTCCTCTGACCTTTCTATATATTGCCTGATTCGCGGATGTATTTGCAACCTGACATCTGTCATACGCACTCTTTTTCTGCTGCATTGTATTTTCTATCTCTTTCATCATCCAGGGAGCCCTGACTTTAGTTGCCCTGCCTTTCCCCCTAGTGGGAATGTACTGAACTGTACCTGAACTATTTCCTCTTTAAAGGCAGCCCATTGTTCCATGACAGTTTTGCCTGCCAATCTTTGATTCCAGTTTACCCAGGCCAGATCCATTCTCATCCCACTGAAATTGGCTTTCACCCCAGTTAAACATTTTTACTCTAGGTTGCTTCCTATCCTTTTCCATAGCTAATCTAAACCTTATGATAATATGATCACTGTTCCCTAAATGTTCACCTACTGACACTTGCTCCACTTGACCTATCTCATTCCCCAGAACCAGATCCAGCAATGCCTCCTCCCTCATCGGGCCAGAAACATACTAATCAAAAAAGTTCTCCTGAACACATTTCAGAAATTCTTCCCCTTCTCTGCCCTTTACACTATTACAATCCCAGTCTATATTAAGATGGTTGAAGTCCCCCATTATTACTACTCTATAGCTCTTGCACCTCTCTGTAATTTCTCTACAAATTTGCTCCTCCATATCTTTCCCACTAGTTGGTGGTCTATAGAATACACCTAGTAGTGTAATGGCACCTCTATTATTTCTTAACTCTAGTCATATAGATTCTGTCCTTGACCCCTCCAGGACATCCTCCTTCTCCAGCACTGTAACATACTCCTTAACCAATAATGCCACCCCACCTCCTTTCTTTCCTTCCCTATCTTTCCTGAACACCTTTTCACCAGGAATATTTAATATCCAATCCTGTCCTTTTTTGAGCCAGGTCTCCGTTATCGCCGCGACATCATATTCCCATGTGGCAACTTGTGCCTGCAGCTCATTTACCTTGTTTATTGTGCTTTGTGCATTCACATACATACACTGTAAACCCATCTTAGTTCATCATATATTCTCTCTTCATTTCATCCCACATAATAACTTAGTATTTGTTACTTTAGTGCTCTCTGCCTCTCCCAATCCTTTGAGCACCTTATTTCCCCTTTCTAATGTTACATCCTGGTGCCCAGTCCCCTGCCAAATTAGTTTAAACCCTCCCCAACAGCACTAGCAAACCTCCCCATGAGGTTATTGGTTCCGGCCCGGTTGAGGTGCAACCCGTCCGGCCTGTACAGATCCCACCTCCCCCAGAACCGGTCCCAATTCCTCAGGAATCTGAAGCCCATCCTCCTACACCATCTTTCCAGCCATGCAGTCATCTGCTCTATCGTCCTATTTCTATACTCACTTGCATGTGGCACTGGGAGTAATCCGGAGATTACTACCTTTGAGGTCTTGCTTTTTAACCTCTTTCCTAGCTCCCTAAAATCTGCCTGCAGGACCTCATCCCTCTTTCTGTCTAAGTCATTGGTACCAATATGGACCACAACCTCTGGCTGTTCACCCTCCCCCCTCAGAATGTTCTGCAGCCGCTCAGTGACATCCTTAACCCTGGCACCAGGGAGGTAACATACCAACTGAGATGAGGAGGAACTACTTCACTCAGAGGGTGGTAGGTCCATGGAATATGCTGCCCCAAAAAGCTGTAGAAGCTACATCATTACATAAATTTAAAACAGAAATAGACAGTTTCCTAGAAGTAAAGGGAATTAAGGGTTATGGGGAGCGGGCAGGAATTTGGACATGAGCCTAGGTTCAGATCGGTCATGGCCCTGTGGGTAGCGGAGCGGGCCCAGGGGCCGTGTAGCCTGATCCTGCTCCTATTTCGTGTGTCTAATTCTGTTAGATTCAGGAGATGGTTCTGTGATAGTGGATTGGCGGTTAGGATCAGATCAGCCATGATCTTATTGAAGGGCGGAGCAGGCTCGAGGGGCCGATTGGCCTACTCCTGCTCCTATTTCTTATGTTCTTATGTTCTTATGTTCTTATCCTGGAGTCACATCTACAGCCACAGAAATGCCTGTCTAACTATCGAATCCCCTACCACTATTGCTCTCCCACTCTTCTTCCTCCCCCATTGAACAGCTGAGCCACCTGTGGTGCCACGGACTTGGCTGTGGCTGTAGTCCCCAGAGGAACCATCGCCCTCACCAGTACTCAGAACAGAATGCTGGTTGGAGATCGAGATGCACTCAGGGGACTCCTGCATTACCTGCCTGGTCCTCCTCTTCTGTCCGACAGTCACCCATTCCCTCTCTCCCTGCGCACTTCTTAGCTGCGGGGTGACCAGCTCCTAAAACGTGCTATCCACGTCGCTCTCAGACTCGTGGATGCACCACAGTGACGCCAGCTGCTGCTCAAGCTCTGAAACCCGGAGCTCGAGCTCCTCCAGCTGACGACACCTCCTGCAAACGTGGTTGCCCACACGGGAAGGTTCCTGGAGTTCCCACATGGCACAGGATGTGCATTTGGTGGGACTGAGCAGCCCTGCCATGCCTCTATTTAACAGGCTATTAACTAACTTACAGGAATAAACTTAAGACTAAGGGGGAGAAATTCCCCCAGAGGGCCGTTTGGGGCGCTAAGTCAAAAATGTTTGAAAAGTTCACGTCAGGCACTAACCTTTCCAAACATTTGAGAGATTCCCATTTTTTGCTCCAAGCGGGAAGTGAAGCGTTAAATCAGGCTCTCCACTTGCTTAAGGCAGGGAATGTCCTGATCCGGGGTGATGTGCTCAGCAGCGCCATGAGTGGCCACATGTGGCGCTGCCGCATTGCAGGGGCTCTTCCCTCAATTAAAGGGAAGGGCTCCATGGAACCAACTCTGCATTTTTTTTTGGCATCTGCTGGAGCACTGGGGTGCGGGAGTGCCGCGCGATCAGCCCGCGTCCGGTGCTCAGAATTTTTTTTTTTTTAAAGATTTTTTTTTTCCTGCGTTTAATGGCGCCCCGTGAGCTGCCAACCTCGGTGTTCGCGACCCCTGCAGCAGTCGGTAACATCACCTGGTTATCGCCTCGGCGGGGGGCAAAAAGCCATTTGCGCCCCGTTAGCACCTAAGAGGACGTTAAGGGGCGCAAAGCAACTAGCGCCTGGACGCGGTGCCGCTAACGCCTCCGCAAAATTCAGCGGGAGGTTAACGGCGGCGGTAACCGTTAGCACCCCGTGGCGTTGCGCCGCTGGCGATGATGTCATCAGCATGCGCAGCGCTCTACTCGCGCCCCGACTGCGATCTTCGGTAGCGCCCCCTGACTTACCGCCGGACACTATGTCCGACAGGGTCGGGGGGGGCCTACCTGCGGACTGGGCTGCGCTAATTAAAAGGGAGGTGCCGGGCAGCCATTTTTGTTGCTGGCCGCCTGCCAGCACCTGCCCCCGTTGCCGTCCCCGGTCTCCTCTGCAGCCCCCCCCACGGGGTGCCAGCTGCGCTCTGTGAGCCCGGCACATCTCTTGAGTGCCGGACTCCTTTGCCGGCTCTCTGATCCCTGGTGGCCCAGCTGGGCCTCGGGTCGTGCTGCGCTAGAAGAGGAGGAAGGCCTACAGCACCGTGGTGCGACATGCCGTAGAGTGTGGCTCTGCGGCACGTAACGCCGCGATAGTCACTCGCAGCGCCCCAAGAGGGAGGTGGGGCGCTAAAAGTAGTGCCCCGGTGAAGTTAGCGCCCCAAAGGGGGCGCGACTCAATTTTTCCCCCTAATACTCACCCACCAATCACCTATCTGCAGTCCTGTGACATCACTCCTTGCTTTTGCTGTTCCTTTGGAATTCGGCGGCCCCGCGCTCTTTATCCTCTGCGGCTGCCTCTGCTGTCGATTCCTTCCAGGTCCGCTGTCCTCGGGCTCCGCGCTCTTTATCCTCTGCGGCTGCCTCTGCTGTCAATTCCTTCCAGGTCTGCTGTCCTCGGGCCCCGCGCTCCTTATCCTCTGCGGCTGCCTCTGCTGTCGATTCCTTCCAGGTCCGCTGTCCTTGGGCTCCGAGCTCTTTATCCTCTGTTACCACCTCTGCTGCCGATTCCTTTCCTTAAAGACTTCTCAGATTCCCCATACTACCTCATGAAGCAACAATGACAGTCTGATTCAGTGGAGAGACAGATATAATGCTATTTGTACTTGCTCATGCCAAAAGCTTTACTTAAAACTGAGAACTCATTTGTATGAATAAACAGAGGCTGGCCCCAACATTGCCTTAAACCCCTCATTTAGATTTGTGAAGTAATTGAGTTCAATATTTCAGAAGTAAATTCAATTTGTTCAGAAGCTAAAAGAATCCCATCCCTAAGGAAGCATCACTGACTTGCATGTAAATGAAGTGTGATGGCAATCGTATATAACATTGTCAGCCTCTCCAGAGCAATATATGACAAATCAAGCTAAATCAATGTATTTAACCTGGCTGATACTTCAACTTTTTCAACCGTGTGTTCTAAGTGTTGTGCCACTTTTTTGGCAAATCCAGATTTTTTTTCTGCTACTTGTTTCTCGATGGAAGCACAGTGATTGTTCGCTCCAGCTAAAGTCCAAGATTGTGAAGTTTTTCTTCAAGGACTCACCTGCAATTAAGAAAAGATATTATTGAGCATCAGCCTGGCTCAATACGTAGCACGCGATCCTCAGAAACAGACAACAACAACTTGTATTTATGTAGCGCCTTTAACGTAGTAAAACATCCCAAGGCGCTGCACAGGATTATTTTAAGATAACAAATTTGACACCGATCCACACAAGGATAAATTAGGGCAGGTGACCAAAAGCTTGGTCAAAGAGGTAGGTTTTAAGGAGTGTCTTAAAGGAGGAAAGAGAGGTAGAGAGGCGGAGAGATTTAGGCAGGGAATTCCAGAGCTTAGGGCCAAGGCAACAGAAGGCATGGTCACCAATGGTTGAGCGATTATAATCAGGGATGCTCAAGAGGGCAGAATTAGAGGAGCGCAGATATCTCGGTTGTGGATTCAATCACTGCTCCAGGACTTGAGCACATTTTCTAGGCTGACACTTAAGCGAAGGAGTCTGAGGTGCCATCTTTTGGATGAGGTGCTAAACCAAGTCCCCATCCTTTTGTTGAAACACAAAACAGGTGAATATTTCTGTATTTCTGAATAGCTAAACTCATTATGAAATGAAGTAGATTATGAAGGAAGAGAATATCCATCTTCTGACATAATGGAAATTAATAACGGCAGATTCAGTTTTCATTTTAATGCATTTATATTACTGTGCTTCTGTGGCTTTGTTATATTTGTTAATGTACCTTTTTTTTTAAAGTACTGTCTTCTAGGAAACAAAACAATTTATCAACCTATCCATTGGCCAAGGTCATACCTGCTGTAGTATTCTGTCAGAAATATAGCCATCACCTTATCAATGACAAGTGAAGTCGTAAGAGAAGAGTAGACAAGCATTTGAAGCAGAGGAATAGTTACGGCTACGGGGAGAGAGAAGGGCAGTGAGATTAGTTTTAGATGTCTGTGGCAAAGAGTGTGAAGGGCAAAATAGCCTTCTTCTGCATGGTGAACATCTATGGTTCCACAAAATGGTTACAGATGAACATAGGGTGAGCATTTTTGTTCTGTTTTACACAAGAAAAAAACAATGCCAAAAGGTAGATTTCCCACTTATCACCTAGGGATAAAACTATCGTCGAGGAACAGCCACCCATTATAGAAACAGTAGTACGATAGCAAAATACTGCAGATGCTGGAAATCCGAAATAACAACAGAAAATGCTGGAAAATTCAGCAGGCCAGGCAACATCCGTGGAGAGAAATTAGAGTTGACGTTTCGGGTTGAAACCCATTATAGAAACAGCTTCATTTGCACTTCCATTAAAATCAGAATTTGCACCCTGACCAAATCACTAATAAATGTTTATTACTATGTCAACATACAGGAAACTTTGTGCTATCCGGCACCCACGGGACCGAGCTGCTGCCGTTGCCTCAAAACTGCCGTACTCTCCAGAGTTAATGTTGAGAGATACGGAGATTCTTATCTCTGTATTTGACAACAAACACTGTTGCTTAGCAACAACTTCTAAACACTCGGGTGTGGCCTGCAAGCTCTGTAGCTGAAGCTGTTGCTATAGCTACAGACATTGCACAGCTTGACTGTTCAAACAAAGCAAAAAAAACAAACAAAAAGAGTAAAAAACGGCTGCTGATTTTTGCCGGTGGCTCCAGATTGCCGGATAGCTCACCTCTGGATAGCACAAAGTTTCCTGTATTAACAAATCACTCTCGCCTTTCTCACAGTGCAAGAACAGAATCATAGAATCATACAGCACACAAGGGGGCCATTCGGCCCATCATGCCTGTGCCAGCTCTTTGAAAGAGCTATCCCATTAATCCCAATCCCCTGCTCCTTTCCCACAGCCCTGCATTTTTTTTCCCCTTCAAGTATTTATTCAATTCCCTTTTGAAAGTTATTATTGAATCTGCTTCCACTGCCATTTCAGGCAGTGGGTTCCAGATCATAACAACTCGCTGTGTATAAAAATGATTCTCCTCATCTCTCCCCACTGGATCTTTTGCCAATTACCTTGAAACAGCTTCTCAATAATTACTCTATCAAAATCCCTCATAATTTTAAACACCTCTGTTAAATCTCCCCTTAACCTTCTCTGCTCAAAGGCGAACAAACCCAGCTTCTCTAGTCTCTCCACATAACTGAATATATAACAACAACAACAACTTATATTTATATAGTGCCTTTAACATAGTAAAACATCCCAAGGTGCTGCACCGGAGTATTGTAAGACAAAAAAATTTGACACCGAGCCAAATAAGGATAAATTAGGGCAGGTGGCCAAAAGTTTGGTCAAAGAGGTAGGCTTTAAGGAGGGCCTTAAAGGAGGACAGAGAGGTAGAGAGGCAGAGAGTCAAGTCTAGAGGTAACAAAGCATGGATATAGAAGTCTGGTGACATTGAAATTACAGAAGTCCAACTAGAATTTCCTACAGGATTCTCCTCATCTGCCGGTGTAACTTCAATGGAAGATTGGCAGAAATCCCGGAGAAACGGCTTTTAGGTTGTTTTTGTGGGACTTCTGTCGATCTTCTGCTGAAGCCACAGCAGCAAATCAGGAGAATGCCGGCGGAACTTCTACCACATGATCAGTAGCTATTTTTTCATGCGGGGCAAGGGGAACAAGCATGCTTTCCCCTTCTGTGCCCTGTGCCATGTGTATGGACTGCAGTCTCTGTGACCAGACCAGATATCCTGGAAGAATAATACGGATGGGGAAAAAAAATCTGCTTTTGCATGTTTCAATTTTGTGAAATTGTTATGCTGTACAGCCTTGTTGATTTAACTTTTATGACTCTAATTTCTGAAAGCTGTGGTAATATTTCAAATCTTCCCATTGATTAACACCACTTACTTTTCTATTTGAAAGCTGGATCACTTTACAACTCAGTTTTAAAACTCAGAATGGTGGCTTGCTCTTTGGACATGATTGCACATTGTAGATCCCCACATTGGCACCGAGATGAGCTCAAGTAACAGCAAAGAAGGAGAACCTACAAACGGCCTCACTAAAGCTTCCCTTGTGGGATGGGTCGATATACTGGAGGGGATAAAGGCTCAGTCCCTGACCGCCACGGCAGCTGGGGAATTTAAATTCAGTTAATTAAATAAATCTGGAATAATTACTAGTATCAGTAATGGTAACCATGAAACTATCAGATTGTCGTAAATATCGTAAAGGTTCACTAATGTCCTTTCGGGAAGGAAATCTGCCATCCTTACCTGGTCTGGCCTATATGTGACTCCAGACCCAGAGCAATGTGGTTGACTCTTAACTGCCCTCTGAAATGGCCCAACAAGCCACTCAGTTGTAACAACTGCTACGAAACAAAATAATAAAAATGAAACCGGAGGGATCATTCGGCATCGACCTTGGCACCGGCTCCGGTACAACCTGCAACCCTGCAAAGTCCTCCTCAGCAACATCTGGGGACTTGTGCCAAAATTGGGAGAGCTGTCCCACAGACTAGTCAAGCAACAGCCTGACAAATTCATACTCACAGAATCACACCTTTCAGCCAATGTCCCAAACTCTTCCATCACCATCCCTGGTATGTCCCGTCCCACCGACAGGACAGACCCACCAAGGGTGGTGGCACAGTGTTATACAGTTGGGAAGGAGTGGCCCTGGGAGTTCTCAACATTGACTCCGGACCCCATGAAGTCTTATGGCTTCAGGTCAGGAATGGGCAAGGAAACCTCCTGCTGATCACCACCTACTGCCCTCCCTCAGCTGATGAATCAGTACTCCTCCATGTTGAACACCACTTGGAAGAAGCACTGAGAGTAGCAAGGGCACAGAATGTACTCTGGGTGGGGGACTTCAATGTCCATCACGAAGAGTGGCTCAGTAGCACCACTACTGACCAAGCTGGCCGAGTCCTGAAGGACATAACTGCCTGTCTGAGTCTGCGAGAACCAACACAAGGGAAAAACCTACTTGACCTCTTCCTCACCAATTTACCTGTTGCAGATGCATCTGTCCATGACAGTATTGGTAGCAGTGACCACCGCACAGTCATTGTGGAGACGAAGTCCCCTCTTCACACTGAGGACACCCTCCATCGTGTTGTGTGGCACTACCACCATGCTAAATGGGACAGATTCAGAATAGATCTAGCAGCTCAAAACTGCGCATCATTGAGTCACTGTGTGCCATCAGCTGCAGCAGAATTGTATTCCACCATAATCTGTAACTTCATGGCCCGGCATATCCCTCACTCTACCATTACCATCAAGCCAGGCGACCAACCCTGGTTCAATAAGGAGTGTAGAAGAGCATGCCAGGAGCAGCACCAGGTGTACCTAAAAATGAGGTGCCAACCTGGGGAAGCTGCAACACAGGACTACATGCATGCTAAAAAGCGGAAGTAGCATGCTATAGACAGGGCTAAGCGATCCTACAATCAACGGATCAGCTCAAAGTTCTGCAGTACTGCCACATCAAGTCATGAATGGTGGTGGGTCATTAAACAACTAACAGGAGAAAGAGGCTCCATGAATATCCCCATCCTCAATGATGGTGGAGCCCAGCACGTGAGTGTAAAAGACAAGGCTGAAGCGTTTGCAACCATCTTCAGCCAGATGTGCTGAGTGGATGATCCATATCGGCCTCCTCCTGAGGTCCCCACCATCACAGAAGCCAGTCTTCAGCCAATTCAATTCACTCCACATGATATCAAGAAAGGGCTGAGCGCACTGGATGCAACCAAGGCTATGGGCCCTGACAACATCCCGGCTATCGTGCTGAAGACTTGTGCTCCAGAACTAGCCACGCCTCTAGCCAAGCTGTTCCAGTACAGCTACAACACTGGCATCTATCCGACAATGTGGAAAACTGCCCAGGTATGTCCTGTCCACGAAAACCAAGACAAATCCAACCCGGCCAATTAACTCCTCATCAGTCTACTCTCAATCATCAGCAAAGTGATGGAAGGTGTCATTGACAGTGCAATCAAGTGGCACTTACTCACCAATAGCCTGCTCACTGATGCCCAGTTTCAGTTCTGCCAAGACCACTCAGCTCCCAACCTCATTACAACCTTGGTCCAAACATGGACAGATGAGCTGAATTCCATAGGTGAGGTGAGAGTGACTGCCCTTGACATCAAGGCAGCATTTGACCGAGTGTGGCATCAAGGAGCCCTAGTAAAACTGATGTCAATGGGAATCGGGGTGGGGGAAACTCTCCACTAGCTGGAGTCATACCTAACAGAAAGAAAGGTGGTTGTGGTGATTGAAGGTCAATCATCACAGCCCCAGGACATCACTGCAGGAGTTCCTCAGGGCAGTGTCCTAGGCCCAACCACCTTCAGCTGCTTCATCAATGACCTTCCCTCCAACATAAGGTCAGAAATGGGGATGTTTGCTGATGACTGCACAGTGTTCAGAGCCATTCACAACTCCACAGATAATGAAGCTAGTCCATGCCCACATGCAACAAGGCCTGGACGATGTTCAGGCTTGGGCTGATAAGTGGCAGGTAACATTCGCGCCACAGTAGTGCCAGGCAATGACTATCTCCAACAAGCAAGAGTCTAAACACCGCCCCTTGACATTCAATGGCATTACCATCGCCAAACCCCCCACCATCAACATCCTGGGGGTCACCATTGACCAGAAACTTAACTGGACCAGCCACATAAATACTGTGGCAACAAGAGCAGGTCAGAGGCTAGGTATTCTGTGGCAAGTGTCTCACCTCCTGACTCCCCAAAGCCTTTCTACCATCTACAAGGTACAAGTAAGAAGTGTGATGGAATACTCTCCACTTGCCTGGATGAGTGCAGCTCCAACAACACTCAAGAAGCTCGACACCATCCAGGACGAAGCAGTCGCTTGATTGGCACCCCCTCTGCCACCTTAAACATTCACTCCCTCTACCACCGGTGTACCATGGCTGCCGTCTGTACCATCTACAAGATGCACTGCAGCAACCCACCAAGGCTTCTTCAGCAGCACCTCCCAAACCCGCGACCTCTACCGCCTAGAAGGACATGCAGGAATTAAATCGGGGATGGGGTTATTGCCTCTGGCCAGTCAGAAGTCTCTGAGCTGCTCCAGAGCCCCGTGTGGTTTCGAATCACTCCCCTTTCCTGGTTCTGACCGCCGGACTTATTCAGCAGTGATGTAGACAGAAACGAGACTCGTGGTTGGGTGCAAACCAGACCAGCATTTATTGAAATAAAAAAAAAGAATAAATTGAAAATAATCAATACAGCACTCCTATGCTTAATGCAACACTTATACTTAACACAGTACCCTTTTACTTACTACAGCACTTTTAGTCTACTACAGCACTCTTGCTTAGTACAACACTCTTTTACTTAAATACAGCACCTTTTACCTAGTGCAACACACTTTTACTTGGTGCAGTACACGTTTGTCTACTACAGCACTCTTTGCTTAGTAGAACACTCTTTTACTTAATAGGGGAGGAGAAAATGGACACAATGAGGGAAAATTGACTAAAATCACAATTTAACAATAATCCCTTAATTCCCACCCCTAAATACCTATCTAAGTTGCCTTGTAATGGGTCAGAAAACCTATGCTCACCAGAGAACGCCTGCTCCGTGCCCTTGCGGTCTTAGATTCTTCACCACCCTGAAATGGAGATAACCCAGTGTTTAAAAGTAACTGCTGGTATTCCACTCCTTGGGCGGGCTGTAGAGTTGTTCTTCTGTAGGCAGTGCACGGAGGCGAGGCGGCAGAGGGAGAGAGAGATGGCTTCCTGAGAAGCTATCTTTATACCCCATTTGGAGCCGAAATCTTCGCGCCCAAATCCGGATGTATCTGGGCTAAACAAAAGGGATCCAAACTGTTCCCATTGACTGTGATGGGGTTTGGATGAATTACCCATTCATTTAAACTGGGTTGAATAAAGCTGTCTCAGTTTGAAAAAAAATGACTGTTTCCTTAATTGCTGGGTAAACAGCCCTTGGATGTTAGTGTAAACAAAGCCATTGTCCTGTGGTCAGTGCAACCACAATTGATTGACAGCTTCAAGTGGTTAAGCCTTTGTGTCAACATTGTAGACTTCCTGTAAACAAACATGGATTGTCCTGTGGTGAAACTCACTAAACTGCCTTTGACTGACAGTTTAAATACCTCATTGCTTCAGAGGCTGGGTTTTTTTCTAAATCCTTTGTCAGCCATCTTTGATTTTCCTTTCCACATGCACACAGGCTGTGTTGTGTCTTTTGCCACGAGGTCGGACAGCCATCTTTGATTTTCCTTTTTCACAGACACACAGGTTGCCTTTCAAGTCCTTTTTGTCAGCCCGTGCTTTGAAGAGAGACTGTCTTTTGTCTTCTGCCACGGGGTCTGATGGCCATTTTGATCCCTGGATTTTTAAAGGTATATTCTACCCAGGTTTATCTTTGATCAAAAATATAATCTTCGGAGCTGTAGAACATTTCAAAATTATTGCGAAATCCTACAGACAAGGGCAGCAGGCACATGGGAACACCACCACCTCAAAGCTCCCTTCCAAGTCACACATCATCTTGACTTAGAAGTATATCGCCGATCCTTCATTGTCGCTGGGTCAAAATCCTGGAACTCCCTCCCTAACAGCACTGTGGGAGTACCTTCACCACACGGACTGCAGCAGTTCAAGAAGGCGGCTCACCACCACCTTCTCAATGGCAATTAGGGATGGGCAATAAATGCTGGCCTTGCCAGCGATGCCCACATCCCATAAAAACAAATTCAAAAAAGTCAATTACTTAGGCCCATTAATTTATGGTGACCAATTAAGTCCAATTCAGTTTTTACATAGAATTTTGGTATTTTCTGAGAGATTCGTTGGTGTTTTGTATTCCATGGTTCTATCCAATTTTCATGAAAGCTGTAAATCAAAGGCCTTGAATGGGATCCAAAACATTACGGAAAAAAAAATAGTTTTGAAGTTCCAACATGTTCTAATTGAAATGTGCAATAAGATGGAGCTGTATGATAGAGCTCCTTTGAGCATCTCACCTTATTTCACCCCTCTCATTTAAAATTCTCGTTCTCTACCACTCACTCAAGTACCATAAAAATGTTATTACCAAGATATCATCACTACTTTCCTCCCTCAGCCTCTGCACTGAGCAACTTCTCATCCTCGGTGATTTCAACATCCATCTCAATTCATCCTGCTCTCTCTCCTCTGAATTCACTAGCCTCGAATCCTCCCTTAATCTCTCGCTCCATGTAAACTCCCCAACACATATTCACAGCCACCCCGTCGATCTTGCCATCTCTGGTAGCCTCGCTAGTCCCATCATGTCTGATAAGGCCATCTCTGACCACTTCCTCATATTGCTCTCCACCTACCTCCCCCTTCCCCACTGCCCCCACCCCACCAACCCCAACCCTACTTCCTTCTGTGTCCGCCCCTGGAAACAACTCTCTCCTAACTCTCTTACAACTGCACTTACGAAATCCCAACTGTCCAGCCTCTGGCCCTCCATTCACCATGACATTTCTGCAGCTACCGATCTGCTCAACCACACCCTCACCACCCCCTTTGATGCCCTAGTCCCTATTAAAACAATTACTTTCTCTCACCCTGGCCATTCCCCCTGGTACGGCCTTCATCTTCACACTCTTAAGTCCAAGAGATGCAGACTTGAACGGATTTAGCAATTCACCGCCAGATCTGGCTGAGCCATTATCGGGCCCTGCTCTCATCTGCCAAAATTTCTCACTATTCCAGAATCATTTTTGAATGTAAAGATAAACCCCAGCTTCTATTCGCCACTGCTAACCATCTTCTTAAACCCCTATCCCCTGTCTCCTCCACCCTGTAGAGATCTCTGGTAAACCGGATCAAGTGCAAACCAATATGGTGGATGACATAATAAAACTCACTACGCACTTTGTTTGAGCATAAAGCAAAGCTTTAATCAACTTGTTTCAGAACATGGAGGTCTAGTTGTACTTCACTAGTCCCTTGTCTTATAAAATGTCCCTGGCGAGCTGGGCCCACGCCTGAGTGTTTATACTCCTTGGACGGCGCCACCAGCTGGCCGTACAGCATTATTTCATGAGTAGTTTCTTGATGAATGATGAGATTTATAACATTCTTCCTGCCTAAAAGATTTGGAAGTCCGACGACTTCCTCTTAGCGGATTAGGCGGACCACGAATAGCCCCAGTCTTTTAGATTTCTGTTTATGGCTAGAAGGCACGTCTACCCAGACCGTATCTTGGTTCCTGGGCCGCTTGATCTGTACCGATGGATCGACAGGGCCCATGTTGTTCTGATCGACCCGAGGGAGGCTGAGGAGATCGTGACTCCGGGTGTGGGCCCCCACAGGCGCAGAACTGGCTTCATCCTGTTGGATAGCCGGAGATTGACTGGCGTCCTGGCCTCGAGTGGCCATCCCACGGGGAGCGCTCGGCTCCCCGAGTGGACCTGGTGGGGCAGCTGGCAGATCTTTCGATGTCCCAGATAGGGCGTCATATTCGGGGGAGCGCAGAGTGTCGGCATCATCCCCGTGGGTCCCTCTATCGGTTGGGTCCGTGGAACCGGCCGGTCAGGGAGCCAGGTCCCGGAGCGAAACGGTGGACTCCCGGCCGTCAGGGTACCGCACGTGCGCATACGTGGGGTTGATGTCTGTGAGTTCTACCTCGTCGACGAGAGGATCATTTTTAGATGATCGGACGACTCTTCGGAGCAGCACGGGGCCGGGAGCTGCCAACCATGATGGTAGAGACATCCCATGGGTGGAGCGATGCTGGAAGCTGAAGAATCGCTCGTGAGGTGTGACATTGGTACATGTAGAAAGGAGAGATCTGATGGAATGCAACACGTCAGGGAGCATATTTTCCCACTGCTGGTCTGGTAGGTTGCATGACCTCAGCGCAAGACGAACAGCGTTCCAAATGATAGCGTTGTATCTCTCAACCTGTCCATTACCAATGGGATGGTATGGTGTCGTTTTTCTTGTGGCGATTCCCCGTTGGGAGAGATAACTTTTGAGTTTGCTTGACATGAAGGAGGGACCCCGATCAGAGTGGATGAAATTGGCCGTACCGCAAAGGGAAAAGACTTGATCAAGGCATTTGATCACTGTGGAAGTAAGCATATTGAGACAGGGGCAAGCAAAGGGAGAGCGTGAATATTCATCCACCATAGTCAGTAAATAGGTGTTTTGTGTTGAGGAAGGCAATGGCCCTTTAAAGTCAATGCTGAGTCACTGCATAGGCTGCATAACGTGTATGAGCGAGCCATCCGATGAATGGAAGAATTGCGGTTTTAATTCCACACAAATTCTACAGGAGGAGCACGTTTTTTCACATCTTCCGTAGAAAATGGGAGATTTTTAGATCACACAAAGTGCAATATACAGGTAACGCCAGGAAGGCATAAGTCAGTATGAAGATCTGCCAGAGTCGAAGTTGACATAGAAGAGCAGAATGCCCACGTGAGGGTATCCGGGGCCACATTCTCTTTGCCGGGTCGATAATGTATGGTGTATCCAAAGGCAGCCAATTCCATCCTCCAGAGTTGTATTTTGTTATTCTTGACCTTAGTGCGTTTCCGGTTATCCAGCATAAAGGCCACGGAGCGCTGATCGGCTATAAGTGTGAAATGGCGACGAGCGAGAAAATGACTCCATTTACGTACCGCTTTGATGATGGCCGTAGCCTCCTTCTCGACAGGAGGATAATGGAGCTCGCTACCCTGCAAAGTTCTGGAAAGAAATGCAATGGGTCGACCACCTTGATTCAAGGTAGCAGAGATCGCCACATCCGATGCATCGCACTCAACCACGAAAGGAAGATTTTCATCAATGGAATGAAGCGTGGCTTTTTCCAGTTGTCGCTTGACGAGGTTGAAAGCTGAAATAGACGTTGCCTCCAATGGAAATTACTTTGCGTGAAGCAGGGGCTGGATCTTGTCGGAGAAGTGGGGTATCCATTTCGCATAACAGGCGAACATGCCGAGTGCCCGACAAAGAGAGCCGAGATTCGTAGGGGGAGGGAGCTCCTGAAGCGGACGAAGTCGCTCCAGATCCGGTTTGATGACACCGTTACCCACCCAGTAGCCAAGCATGTTGACTGATGGTACTGATTTCACAGATTTGGACTCTTTTAAGGTTAATTTGTGACGACGGAGAACGTCAAAAAATTTCTGGAGGTTGGCATCATGCTCCTTCTGATCATGACCAGCAATGGTGATATTATCCAGATATGGAAAAGTGTCCGTTAAGTTTCCCTGTTTGACTAGGCTATCCATTGCCCGTTGAAAGACAGACACCTCATTGGTGACCCCAAATGGAAGGCGACAAAACTGGTAAAGCCGACCATTGGCCTCAAAGGCCGTATACTTTTTGTCAGAGTCCTTTAACGGCACTTGATGATATGCACTCTTTAAATCAAAAGTTGAAAACACCTTGTAGTTGGCAAGGTTATTGACCATGTCATCGATGCGTGGTAGTGGGTAGGCATCCAGGTCGGTATACTGGTTAATAGTTTGCGAGTAATCAATGCAAAGACATTTCTTGTGTTGCTTCAGAGGATTTTTAACAACGACGACTTGAGCCCGCAGGGAGATGAACATGGCTCAATGATACCGTCAGCTAGAAGGCGAGAGATTTCTGCCTCGATAAAGGATCGATCATCTTGGCTGAAACGTCATGATTTACTGACTATGGGCTTACATCGGGGGGAAAGATTGGCATACAAGGAGGGCTCGTCGAGTGAAGCCGCCAAAAGCGCACAGAACGGTACTTTGAAAATAGTAAGCTCCGGCTTTGACCCTCCAAACTCGAAAGTGAGTCTTTTGTGTTGTTTCTGGAAATCCTGTCCCAGGAGCACATCACTGCATAGGTTCTTGAGCACCCCGAGCCGGGTGGAGAAATAAGTGCAGCCATTGAGAATAAGGTCGACAAGACAAAAGCCGGAAGAATTGGTGGTCAGTGTCGTCAGAGCCATTGCAATTTCCCTGTCCGAGGGGTAAATATGCAGTTTTAACTTACTGACAGCCTGCTCACTAATGAAGCTGTCAGAGCTGCATGAGTCGATTAGTGCACTCAAAATGTGTCCATTTACCGAAACCTTCATGGCTGCATGGGACAGACTTTGGGGAAAAACAGCTGTGATGGGAGATGGGGCAGTTTTACTCTTGACAGCTGTAACCTTAGTAGTGGTTCTTGGGGGAGGAGCAGTTTTATAGATTGCAGTTGTAACCTTAGTAGTGGCTCTTGTGGGAGGAGCAGTTTTATAGATAGTAGCTGAAAAACTAACAGGAGCACTCGACCGGTATACCTTAGAAAAGTGGCCTTTCTTACTAACAGCAGTTCTTGACTGGCATACCATAGAAAACTGACCTTTCTTGCTGCAATGATTGCAGGTCGCGTTACGAGCAGGACTAAATTTCCTATAATGGAACGCACCTCCACAAAAGAAACACTTCCTTCCAGAATGCCAAGATGCCGTTAGGGCGGGGTCACCATCAGTGTAGGTTTCTAGGGTAGGGTTGTCATCAGCCGGGTTGGAGTCATTATCCATGAGGGCCTCCACCCGAGGCCTATTGAAAGAGTCACTACAAGTGATAGCAGCAGCCCATGCACGTGGTGAAAAATAGGTGTCTGCATTCCTCTTTGCTAAGTCCAGAGAACACGCCTGGTCATAGGCAGCCTGTAACTTGAGGATTTTATTCTCCAACAGATGCTGACATATGAAGGGAGACACAATTCCGTTAATAAAAGAATCACAAATTAACTCCTCCTGGTACTGCTCAGCTGTAACAGCTTTAAGATTACAATCCTTGCTGAGCCTGCAAAGTTTCTGAAGGAATTCGTCAAGTGACTCCCCGGGTTGTTGTCGAGTTGTGGCCAGTAGATGCCGAGCAAAAATTTCATTTGGGGACTTGACATATAGCTGCTGTAGTATTTGGATAGCGGCGTCTTAGTCTACACAGTCTTCGATATAATCAAACACATGAGGGGATACATAATTAGCAAGCATTCATAACTTGTTAGGAACATTCTCAGCATACTCCTCAAGGAAGTTGCTAAAGGTACGATATCAGTGTTTCCATACCTTAGCGGTTGTAAGTGAATTCGGGTCCAGGTCGAGACGGGCAGGTCTGATTAGTTTCTCCATGATGGATCGATTGCTTGTCTGAGTTCCTTTCTACGGTTCAAGTCGTAGCTGGCTGTTCCTGAATCACCCAAAGCATGGAGTCGATATCAAGTTGATTAAATTGACATAATAAATCTCACTACGCACTTGGTTTGAGTATAAAGCAAGACTTTAATCAACTTGTTTCAGAACATGGAGGTCTAGTTGTATTTCACTAGTTCCTTGTCTTACAAAATGTCCCTGGCAAGCTGGACCCATGCCCAAGTATTTATACTCCTTGGATGGCGCCACCAGCTGGCCGTCCAGCGTTATTTCACGAGTAGTTTCTTGAATGATGAGATTTATAACAGTGGGTATATTGTGTTTAATCAGAGTTTAGGATGGAATATAACACACTAATAATACAGCAAAAACATACGACCTTGACAAGCAGCTTGTACCGGACCCGATCAGACAGATGGCTGGCATGCGTGAACAGATCTTTGGCCTCTGGCCTCTCTCTCTAGCTCTCCAGAGCCTTCGATGGTGAACATGGGATCACTCTCAAAAGAGCGTTCGACCAGCCCAACTTCTCTTTGCAACTTCTAATCGGCTCTCCCTTCCACAATCTGTGTGCAAGCCCTTGGGGTGTCACTTTTTATTCACTTTTTAGGGGTGGGCCTGAGGCCAAGTTATCGACAAGACCATTTAACCTATAGCGGTTCCTCCAAAATTTCATCAACCAATGACAGCTCAAGTTCTTTGTCTTGGTTCTTGGATGAAAGCCCTCCCCAAAAGAGGGTCTCATTACTTCATCCAATTTATCTTTCTTGTTTTTACATTTTGAAGGTTCCTCCACTGGAAACCATCTTATCTCTTTTGACTCTAACCTCCTTAACCTAGCAAGTACAAGGCCCGGCCCTGTCCTTCTTAATCATGGCCCCAGCCAGAGCTGTCGCAATCTCACCATTCTGACCTTCACAATTAAGGTCTATGATTCCCTCCCCTTTTCTGCTGTGAGCTTTACTGTGAGAAATACATAGCAACTTGCAGCTGCTTGGGCTAGCTCACCTTCATCTAACAAATGGCCCATTCTAAGATGGATACCTTAGCCTCCTCAAATTCCTTTCATTCTATGTCTTTTCATAAGAACATAAGAACATAAGAAATAGGAGCAGGAGTAGGCCAATCGGCCCCTCGAGCCTGCTCCACCATTCAATAAGATCATGGCTGATCTGATCCTAACCTCAAATCTTCTATCACTCTGCATCCACCCGAACCCATGTGATCTCCCGGGAGAGGCGAAAAACCAGATAAAGACCCAATGGCCAATTTGGGAGAAAAAAATCTGGGAAATTCCTCTCCGACCCATCTAGGCGATCGAAATTCTTCCAGGAGATCACTCTGTCCCTATATTTTCTACAGTACTTACCTTCTGTAAAGGCGATCTCCACCCCAGCCAGGAACAGGAATAAAACCATCTCCTGAAATCTAACAGAATTAGAACACAGTAGGAGCAGAACAAGGCTACACGGCCCCTGGGCCCACTCCACTACCCACAGGGCCATGACCATTCCGAACCCAGACTCATGTCCAATTTCCTGCCCGCTCCCCGTAACCCTTAATTCCCTTTACTTCTAGGAAACTATCTATTTCTGTTTTAAATTTATTTAATGATGTAGCTTCCGCAGCTTTCTGGGGCAGCAAATTCCACAAACCTACCACCCTCTGAGTGAAGAAGTTTCTCCTCATCTCAGTTTTGAATGAGCAGCCCCTTATTTTAAGATTATGCCCCCTAGTTCTAGTTTCACCCATCATCGGGAACATCCTCACCGCATCCACCCGATCAAGCCCCTTCACAATCTTATATGTTTCAATAAGATCGCCTCTCATTCTTCTGAACTCCAATGAGTAGAGTCCCAATCTACTCAACCTCTCCTCATATGACCACCCCCTCATCCCCGGGATTAACCGAGTGAACCTTCTTTGTACTGACTCGAGAGCAAGTATGTCTTTTCTTAAGTATGGACACCAAAACTGTATGCAGTATTCCAGGTGCGGCCTCACCAATGCCTTGTACAACTGCAGCAATACCTCCCTGTTTTTATATTCCAACCCCCTAGCAATAAAAGCCAACATTCCATTGGCCTTCTTAATCACTTGCTGCACCTGCATACTAACTTTTTGAGTTTCGTGCACCAGGACCCCCAGATCCCTTTGTACTACAGTACTTTCCAGTTTCTTGCCATTAAGATAATAACTTGCTCTATGATTTTTCCTGCCAAAGTGCATAACCTCACACTTTCCAGTATTGTATTCCATCTGCCAAATCTCTGCCCACTTACTTAGCCTGTCTATGTCCCTTTGCAGGTTTTTTATGTCCTCCTCACTCACTACTTTCCGTCCCATCTTTGTATCATCTGCAAACTTTGATATGTTACACTCGGTCCCCTCCTCCAAATCGTTAATATAGATTGTAAAGAGTTGGGGACCCAGCACTGACCCCTGCGGAACACCACTAGTTACTGGTTGCCAATCTGAGAACGAACCATTTATCCCAACTCTCTGCTTTCTGTTAGAGAGCCAATCCTCCACCCACGCCAGAATATTACCCCCAATCCCGTGATTTTTTATCTTGAGCAATAATCTTTTGTGTGGCACCTTGTCAAATGCCTTTTGGAAGTCTAAATACACTACGTCCACTGGTTCCCCTTTATCCACCCTGTATGTTACTTCCTCAAAAAACTCAAGCAAATTTGTTAAACATGACTTCCCCTTCATGAAACCATGCTGAGTTTGCCCTATTAAATTATGTTTATCCAAATGTCCCGTTACTGTCTCCTTAATAATGGACTCTAACATTTTACCAACCACAGATGTTAGGCTAACAGGTCTATAGCTTCCAGCCTTCTGCCTACTACCCTTTTTAAATAAGGGTGTTACATTAGCAGTTTTCCAATCTGCCGGGACCTTTGCTGAGTCCAGTGAGTTTTGGAAAATTATTACCAATGCATCCACAATCCCTACCGCTACTTCCCTCAAGACCCTGGGATGCAAGCCATCAGGTCCAGGGGATTTATCCGCCTTGAGTCCCATTATTTTACCAAGTACCACTTCCTTAGTGATTTTAATTGTATTTAGTTCCTCCCCCCCTAGAGCCCCCTGTTTGTTCAGTGTTGGGATATTCTTAGTGTCCTCCACTGTAAAGACTGATACAAAATAATTGTTCAATGTTTTTGCCATCTCCATGTTTCCCACCATTAATTTCCCGGTCTCATCCTCTAAGGGACCAACATTTACTTTAGCCACCCTTTTTCTTTTTATATAACTATAGAAACTTTTACTGTCTGTTTTTATATTTTTTGCTAATTTACTTTCATAATCTATCTTCCCTTTCTTAATCAATCTTTTTGTTATTTTTTGCTGTCTTTTAAAGACTTCCCAATCTTCCATCCTCCCACTAGATTTGGCTACCTTATATGCCCTTGTTTTTAGTCGGATACTATCCTTAATTACTTTACTTAGCCACGGATGGCTATCTTTTCTTTTACACCCTTTTTTCCTCAGTGGAATATATTTTTTTTGGAAGTTGTAAAATAACTCCTTAAATGTACACCACTGGTCATGTACCGTCTTACCCTAATTAACTTTTAATTATCTTCAAAAGCAGTTCTGCTAAACAAACCCCAAATTCTATCTGTGGAGATTATAATATGGTTATTAGTAATAATGGAAGAAACATAGGTTGGGCTTTCACTGGCCAAATTAAAGATACATTAACAAAGTCAAAACCCTAACTTACAAACAACAGATAACTAGCCTGGCAGGGCCATCCTATGGGCCCCCGTGTGGAATGTTTATGTTTTACCTAGTCTAACAGATTAAAAAGTCTGTCTCAAATTCTAATGCAAGCTTTCCAGGAAAACAAAACTTATCATTTAAACACAGTATTATTCGTGTAGCCATATACATTTTCAGGCACCCCTAGTTTCTAACAGTCCCCACCTTGAGAGGGAGAAAAACTCTATTTCGACCTCTCATTTACGTACCTCTACCAACCGTGCCAACTCTAAATTATTGGTTCGACGGTTCAATCCACTGTTCCGGTGTTCCAATTCTGCCCCGCCTGGGATATCCTCTGTTTCTTCTATCTTTCTTGATCTTACCCCGCCTGGGGTCTCCTCTACATTGCCTCTGATTTTCAGCCATCATTAATTCATTAGTACAGTTAGTCATACTTATAGATACACATTTGACTTATGCATCAAAGTCTTATTACACGGGTTACATATATCAAATACACTGTCATTACAAGTTGGAGAACTGGCAGAGCATGTGAAATAATATGAACCTAAGGTTGTGCTGATAAATATACCCCAATATCCCACCAGGGTGAATCGTCCCCGATGCTGTCAATTTCAATACCTATTCTCGAGTTGTCTTGCTCCAAAACATAAAACTGCTTTAGGGGGGAGTTCAGTCGCATCACGAGCTCACTGAATTCCTCAGACAACAGGAGAATGTCGTACCTGAATTGTACCACATAACTGTGCAGCTCATACTGGATCGTATTGGCTTTTCCCACGCTCTGTTACCTACAAAACACAATTATTACAGCCACAGTTATAATTCAGTCTTACAATCATTAGCACATTGACAAAGTACATACATTTCAAGTGACAATGATGCAAAAAAAAATACAGAAATTGTAAAGAAAGCTACAGTTTAACATCTAACCAGGAATATTTATTCTTTCACTGTTTTCAACTGATTGATATGGTACCATTTAGCCACCTTGGCTCTCCCTTTTTTCGCAGGGAATTGCACCAGATAAACTGAAGGACTGGCCCTGTCAATAATCGGGAAGGGGCCATTCCACTTTGGTTCGAAGCAACGTTGCTTCTTCCCATAGTTTAGTACCATTACAGCATCTCCCACTTGATACTCAAATGGTCGGACCTTCTTGTCGAAGTATTTCTTTGTCTGGTTTTTTGATTTGCCTGTTTGTGTAGCTACAAACATGTTAGTTTGTTCTATGTCAAGCCATTTTTGGTTGGCAATTCCCTGTACTAAGGGTGTAGCTAAAGGAGTTAACAGATGGGTTGGCATTCGCATTAGTCACCCGTGATATGCCATCAATGACTCAAAGACAAGGATTCAACTGAAGGCTTTTAATCACTAAGAACATAGCAGTATAGCAGGTCTTCCCACATCGGGTTCGTCTGGTAGTAAATGACTCATACAGCTCCTGAGACCTTTATATGGCAAAAGACAGGGGCGTAGCCAATACACACAATAGGAACAAAAGGGGGCGGTTCACAATACAAGCAGGTAAAATACAAGCAGGTAAAATACAAGCAGGTAAAATACAAGCAGGTAAAACACATGGGTTGATGAAGGCATATTTCATCACATTCACCCCTTCTACAGATTTAGTCTGTCCGGGGGTGTGATAGTCCTTCCTGAACGTCGCAACAGTACCTCGGGTTCCGACCGGGAGTCCGTGGTGCCCTCCTGGGCATACCCATGTGCTGGGGGTGTTGCAGGTACTTCAGGGGGTGGTGAGGATACCTCTGGGGATGGTGGAGGTTCTTCTGGGGGTGGTGGTGATCGGTCGTTGTCGTCGCTTCCTGCCGAGGCGAGGTCCTTTATGGACACGGTGTCTTCACGCCCGTCGGCGTGCTTGACGTACGCGTACTGTGGGTTTGCGTGGAGTAGGTGTACTGCCTCCACGAGGGGATCCGTTTTGTGGCCCCTCACATGCTTCCGCAACAGGACTGTCCCTGGGGTGGAGAGCCACGAGGGTAGGGATACTCCTGAGGTTGATTTGCGGGGAAAAACAAACATCTGCTCGTGAACAGTGGCGTTAGTAGCAGTACACAGTAGCGACCTTATCAAGTGGAGTACGTCTGGGAGAACCTCCTGCCAGCAGGAGGTGGGGAGGCCTTTAGACCTTAGTGCTAAGGTGACCGCCTTCCACACTGTCATGTTTTCCCTCTCCACTTGCCCATTACCCCGGGGGTTATAACTAGTGGTCCGACTCGTGGCTATCCCCTTCGACAGCAGGTATTGGCGCAGTTCATCGCTCATGAACGACGCCCCCCTGTCAGTGTGGATGTAGTTAGGCATGCCAAACGTGCAAAACAGGTTGCCGAGGCACTTGGTGACCGTGGCACTGGTCATATCTGGGCAGGGGTAGGCGAATGGGAAGCGGGAGTACTCGTCCACAATGTTGAGAAAGTACACATTGCGGTCGGTGGAGGGGAGTGGTCCCTTGAAATCTAAGCTCATGCGCTCGAATGGCCATGTAGCTTTGATCAGGTGGGCTCGGTCGGGTCTGAAAAAATGGGGCTTGCATTCCGCACAGGTGCGGCAGTCCCTGGTCATAGACCGGACCTCCTCGATGGAATAGGGCAGATTACGGGATTTTATAAAGTGGAATAGCCGGGTGACCCCCGGGTGGCAGAGGCCATTGTGGAGGCCCTGTAGCCTGTCCCCCTGGATGCTGGTACACATCCCTCGTGATAGGGCGTCGGGGGATTCGTTGAGAGCCCCCGGCCTATATATTATGTCGTACTCAAACGTGGAGAGTTCGATCCGCTACCTGAGAATTTTGTCGTTCTTGATCTTCCCCCTCTGTTTGTTGTTAAACATGAAGGCTACCGACTGCTGGTCGGTAAGCAGGGTGAAGCGTTTGCCGGCTAGGTAGTGCCTCCAGTGCCGCACTGCCTCCACTATGGCCTGGGCCTCCTTCTCTACCGAGGAGTGCCTGATCTCGGGCCCTTGGAGGGTTCTTGAGAAAAAGGCTACGGGCCGCCCATCCTGGTTGAGGGTGGCTGCTAAAGCGAAGTCGGACGCATCGCTTTCGACCTGGAAAGGGATGTTTTCATCCACTGCCCGCAGCACGGCCTTCTCAATGTCGTGTTTAATGCTGTTGAAGGCGGCGTGGGCCTCGGCCGTGAGCGGGAAGGACGTTGATTTCAGGAGGGGACGGGCCTTGTCGGAATAATTGGGGACCCATTGGGCATAATAGGAGAAGAACCCCAGGCACCTTTTCAGGGCCTTGGGAGTGTTTGGTAGGGGTAGCTCCCGTAGGGGGCGCAATCGGTCGGGGTCCGGACCGATTTCCCCGTTTTCCACCACGCAGCCCAGGATGCAGAGGCGCGTGGTGCTAAAGACACACTTATCCTCGTTGTAGGTGAGATTGAGTCTGAGGGCGGTTTTCAGAAATCTCGCGAGGTTCGAGTCGTGGTCTTGCTGGTCGTGGCCGTAGATGGTGACGTTGTCTAGGTATGGGTAGGTGGCTGTTAACTGGTTCTCATCGACCATGCGGTCCATCTCCCACTGGAAGACCGAGACCCCGTTCGTTACCCCAAAGGGGACTCTGAGGAAGTGGTAGAGACGTCCGTTCGCCTCGAAGGCGGTGTATGGACGGTCCTCCGGCCTAATGGGGAGCTGGTGGTATGCCGATTTTAGGTCGATGGTGGAAAACACCCGGTATTGCGCGATTTGGTTAACCATATCCGCTATGCGGGGCAGAGGGTAGGCATCTAGCTGGGTGTATAGATTAACCGTCTGGCTATAATCTATCACCATCCGCTTCTTTTCGCTACCCTTAACTACTACTACCTGGGCGCGCCACGGGCTGGTACTGCATTCGATGATACCCTCCCGCTTGAGTCTTTCTACTTCCGACGCAATGAACCGTCTATCCTCCCAGCTGTACCGCCTACTCTTGGTCGCTATGGGTCGACAGTTGGGTGCGAGGTTGGCGAACAGAGAGGGCGGCTTGACCTTCAGGGTAGCCAGACCGCACACTGTGAGGGGCGGCTGGGACCCACCGTAGGTAAGCGTGATACTTTGATGGTGGCACTGGAAGTCCAGACCCAAGATCACGCTCACGCAGAGATCTGGCATTATCAATAGTTTAAAATCTCTGTAATCATTGCCTTTTACCGACAACATAACCGCGCAGAAACCTGTAATTTTTGAGGTATGAGTCTTATCGGCCATGGCGATTTTGCCCTGTGTGGGGACTATCGTTAGAGAAAGTCGTTTTACCAGGCTAGGATGAATAAAGCTTTCGGTGCTCCCGCAGTCAATCAAGCATTTAACCTTGTTTCCGTTTACCTCTATGTCCATCATCGATTTAGACAACGGATGTGGCCTGGATTGATCCACTGTGATCGAGGCCACCAGTGGGTCCTGGAGGTCTGTGTAGTCGGGGCAAGATGGTGGACTCCATGAGGGTGGACAAGATGGCTTCCAAGATGGCAGCTCCCACGGCGCGCACGCGGCGGTGGTGGAGTTGGAGGCGGGGTTTCCTCTGCAGACTTTGCTGAAATGTCCTTTCTTCCCGCATTTAAAACAGGTGGTGCCCTTCGCTGGGCACAGATGCCTGGAGTGTTTGTCCTGGCCGCAGAAGTAGCATTTCGGGCCCCGATGCATCGCAGCAGTAGTGGGGCTCCTGGGTGGGGGCTGGGGCTCCGATGGTGCTGGGCTGGCCTGAGACCTGGGAGGTGAAGATGGCTTCCAAGATGGCGGCCCCCACGGCGCGCACGAGGCGGAGTGGGCCGCGTGGCCTGAGGAACAGGATTCAGAGTTCCTCTGGGCCATATCCAGCGATCGCGCTATATCTATAGCCTGTTTTAAGTCCAGTCCCTCCTTTCCAAACAGTTTCTGCCGAATATAATTTGAACTGAGGCCCGCAATAAGGGAGTCTCGAATCAGCTCCTCCGTGTACACGATGGCAGACACGGCCTTACAGTTACAGTCTCGGCCCAGTACTTTTAGGTTTAGTATAAAGTCCTCTAGTGACTCACCATGCCGCTGCGTGCGAGTAGTCAGAAGATGCCTGGCGTACACCACGCTTATTGGCCGCGCGTAGTGGGCCTTCAGAATGGTGCAGGCATCCTCGTAGCTGGTGGCATCTTGGATGAGAGGGGAGACCCGATGGCTCACCCAGTTTCGCAGGATTCCCAGTTTCATGTCTCCGGTAGCGGTTTCGGCTGTGGCTATGGCACTGGATGAGTTTGCAATGAAAAATTCAAAGCATTGGAACCAGTGTCCGAACTGTGTGGCTGCGTCTGAGGCATGGGGGTCCAGATCCAAGCGCTCTGGTTTCAGGAGTCGATCCATCTTGGTGTTTTAGTGATTAAAATTGATATGCCATCAATGACTCAAAGACAAGGATTCAACTGAAGGCTTTTAATCACTAAGAACATAACAGTATAGCAGGTCTTCCCACGTCGGGTTCGTCTGGTAGTAAATGACTCATACAGCTCCTGAGACCTTTATATGGCAAAAGACAGGGGCGTAGCCAATACACACAATAGGAACAAAAGGGGGCGGTTCACAATACAAGCAGGTAAAATACAAGCAGGTAAAATACAAGCAGGTAAAACACATGGGTTGATGAAGGCATATTTCATCACAACCCGGTCATAGCCTGGTAGGGTGAGATACCCGTTGTGCTATGCGGGATGGATCTAATAGCCATCAGACACATTGGCAACATACCATTTGGTGGGGTGATCTGCACAAAATTTGTCTAACATAGTTTTCAGAGTTTGGTTTCCTCTTTCCACTACACCAGATGATTGTGGGTGATGGGAGATGTGAAGTTTATGCGAGATACCCGTTATCCGTTGCAATTCAGTAAACTTTGGGCGGTAAAGTGTGATCCCTGATCACTATCAACTTGAATTGGCACTCCCCACCTGCAGATCACCTTACCCAATAAAAGGCGAGCTGCTGTCAATGCGGTGTTTGTTTTAGATGGAAAAGCCTCCATCCATTTAGTAAATTTATCAACTATAACCAGACAATACCGCAAGCCAGAAGGTCCTGTAGGTAAGGGCCCTATAAAATCAATTTGAAGGTGGGTCCACGGCCCATCGAGAGGAGGGGGACTGCGCAACAGTGCCCGATTAGTGTGGGCACTTGGATTGTGCTGTAAACAGGGCAGACAACGATTCAACCTATGAGTGACATCTGTGATGCAATCGAGATACCATGAAAATTTGCATAGTTTCTGAACAGTTGCATCAGCTGAATAGTGCCCTCCTACCGGATGTGAGAGCAGGAGATCAAAAATTTTGGGTGCCATGGATAGGGGAACACAGACAACCGGGAGATCAGATGATAGCCACTGCATGCGGGGATTGAACATTAACAGGGGAGCAGCTTCCCCAGACTGATCTGGAGCCAATTGTGTGTCTGCAGCCCATGGAGTGGGCTGAGGTAACGGTCATCCATTCTGATGCAATACAACAACATCTGCATAGGGGGAATAACTGGACTGGAGGGAAGGGAGGTCGATGTCCCCACCTTGGATACTTGAGACTGATCTTAAGGGAGGGGTAGGGGCTTGCCAGAGGTCACCGTTAACGGCGGCGTCCTTGGCAGCATGATCTGCCTGTGAGTTATCCTGGGTATGTACATCTGAAGAACGTGAATGGGACTTCACCTTACCAACATAGAAAGGGGCTGATCATGAATTTAAAGAGTCCCAAAGGGAAGCAAAGAGGTTTGCATGGAGCAGGATCTTGCCATTAACAGTACAAAAATTATTCCTAGCATACAGTGTGTGATGAAATATGCCATTCATCAGGCACTGTATTCCCTGTGTTTAGTTTAGTTTCAGTTTCATTTCCTTACCTGTATTGTATTGTGTGTAGGGCTCTGCCCATACCTGGCCCCTACTTAAGCAAGCCTCAGCGTGTCTCACAGCAGAACAGCAGATCTCTGGATGAGAGACACTTCTCCAATGTGTATTACTTTCTGAGTTAATAAAGCCTTGCTTTGCTCCGTTAACATCGAGTCTCGGATTCATTGAGGCACATCAATTTTATTAACTCAATTTTCAACGCAATGGACCAACTCTTGAAACCCGAACGTTTGGATTTGGACCCGCATGCTTCGGACACATCGGCACGATTCGGACACTGGTTTAAGTGTATGGAATTCTTCCTGGACAATTCCGCAGCCATCACAGGCGCTACGGACGCCGAGAGTATGAAACTCGGAATCCTGCGGAATTGGGTAAGCCACCGGGTTTACCCCCTCATCCAAGACGCCAACACGTACCCGGCCGCCTGCGACATCCTAAAGGCGCATTACCAGCAGCCTACGAATGAGGTGTACGCTAGGCATCTGCTCGCTACTCGCACACAGCGACCTGGGGAATCGCTGGATGAGTTCCTAGTCACCCTGAAAACGCTTGGCAAAGACTGCAAGTGCCAAGATGTAAAAGCCGCAGTGTACACTGACGAGCTTGTTCGTGATGCCTTTATCGCAGGCCTCAGCTCCACTTACATCCGGCAGCGACTACTGGAAAAAATGGGATTGGACCTGAAACAGGCTGTGGACACAGCGCGATCCCTGGATGTGGCCCAGAGAAACTCAGATGCCTACTCTTCGGCCCGCGCCGCCCATGCCGCCACGTGTGCACCACGGGCGCCGCCATCTTGGAAGGCATCTTCCCCGCCCGGCAGCCCGACACCGTCGAGGCCCCGCTCTCCCCCCAGAAGCCCTACGACAGCTGCGACGCGTCGGGGCCCCTACTGCTACTTCTGCGGGCAGCCGAAGCACATCAGAAACCTGTGCCCGGCGAAAGGCACCACCTGCTTTAAGTGCGGTAAGAAGGGGCACTTCGGGAAGGTGTGCAGAGGGAACCCCGCTGGAAAACCCGCCACCGCCGCGTGTGCACCGTGGGAGCGGCCATCTTGGACGCCATCTTGCCCGACCTTGTGGGGTCCGCCATCTTGTGAGCAGACAGAGTGGACGCCATCTTGTCTCGATCAGGGCCCTACAGTGGCATCGGTCACAGTGGACCAGACCAGACCGCACCCGCTATCCAAATCAATGGTGGACATCGAGGTAAACGGGTGCGGGGTTAAATGTTTAATTGACAGTGGAAGCACGGAGAGTTTTATCCACCCTGAACTAGCACAACAACTCTCTCTAACGGTGGTCCCTGCTCGGGGCACCATCTCTATGGCTGATAAAACCCAGACATCGACCATTATGGGTTACTGCGCAGTACAATTGTCCGTTAACGGAACTGTATACGATAATTTTAAATTACTAATCATGAAGAATCTATGTGCGAGTGTGATCTTGGGCCTGGATTTCCAGTGCCACCACCAAAGCATCACGCTCAATTACGGTGGGTCCCAGCCGCCCCTCACAGTGTGCGGTCTGGCTACCCTAAAGGTAAAGCCGCCTTCGCTATTCGCGAACCTTACTCCCAACTGCCGGCCAATAGCAACCAAAAGCAGGAGGTACAGCTGGGAGGACAGGTGGTTTATCATGACCGAGGTAGACAGGCTCCTGAAGGAGCGCATTATCGAACGCAGCAACAGCCTGTGGCGCGCCCAAGTGGTGGTGGTGAGGGGTAGCGAGAAGAAGCGGATGGTGATAGATTATAGCCAGACTGTTAATCTATACACCCAGCTAGATGCCTACCTGCTACCCCGCATATCCGAGATGGTGAACCAAATCGCCCAATACCGGGTGTTCTCCACCATCGACCTCAAGTCAGCGTACCACCAGCTCCCTATCAGACCAGAGGACCGCCCGTACACCGCCTTCGAGGCGAACGGACGCCTCTACCAATTCCTCAGAGTCCCCTTTGGGGTGACGAATGGGGTCTCGGTCTTCCAGAGGGAGATGGACCGCATGGTCGATGACCACCACTTGCAGGCAACCTTCCCCTACCTCGACAACATCACCATCTGCGGTCACAACCAGCAGGATCACGACTCGAACCTCGAGAGGTTCCTGAAAACCGCACAAAAACTCAACCTCACTTACAACGAGGACAAGTGCGTTTTCAACACCACGCGCCTCTGCATACTAGGCAGCGTGGTGGAGAATGGGGAAATCGGACCAGACCCCGACCGATTGCGCCCCCTACGGGAGCTCCCCCTGCCCAACACTCCCAAAGCCCTGAAAAGGTGCCTGGGGTTATTTTCTTATTATGCCCAATGGGTCCTCAACTACTCCGACAAAGCCCGCCCCCTCTTGAAAGCATCCTCTTTTCCGCTCTCTACTGAGGCCCACGCCGCCTTCAAAAGCATTAAGCGGGATATTGAGCGTGCCACGCTACAGGCAGTGGACGAGAACACTCCCTTTCAAGTGGAAAGTGATGCGCCTGACTTTGCCTTGGCGGCCACCCTCAACCAGGCGGGGCGGCCCGTAGCTTTCTTCTCAAGGACCCTCCAAGGGCCCGAGATCAGACACTCCTCCGTGGAAAAGGAGGCCCAAGCCATCGTGGAGGCAGTGCGCCACTGGCGGCACTACCTAGCCGGCAAACGCTTCACCCGACTTACCGACCAGCGGTCGGTAGCGTTTATGTTCAATAATAAACAGAGGGGGAAGATTAAAAATGATAAGATTCTTAGGTGGCGGATCGAGCTCTCCACCTTCGAATATGACATCATTTACCGGCCAGGGGCCCTTAACGAATCCCCCGACGCCCTCTCACGAGGGATGTGTGCCAGCGCCACTGGGGATCGGCTACAGACCCTCCACAATGACCTCTGCCACCCAGGGGTCACACGGCTGTTCCACTTCATAAAGTCCCGCAACTTACCCTACTCGATTGAGGAAGTTCGGTCTCTGACCAGGAACTGCCGCACTTGCGCTGAGTGCAAGCCTCGGTTCTACCGCCCAGATAGAGCCCACTTAATCAAAGCTACACGGCCCTTTGAGCGGCTCAGCCTAGATTTCAAGGGCCCCCTCCCGTCAGTCGACCGCAATGTTTACTTCCTGAACATTGTGGACGAATACTCCCGTTTCCCATTCACCTTCCCCTGCCCAGACATGACCAGTGCCACGGTCATTAAATGCCTCAACAGCCTGTTCTGCCTGTTCGGTATGCCGAGCTACATCCATACGGATAGGGGGGCGTCCTTCATGAGTGAAGAGCTACGCCAGTACATGCTGTCCAGGGGGATCGCCACGAGCCGTACCACCAGCTACAACCCCCAGGGTAACGGCCAGGTGGAGCGAGAGAACGGGACAGTATGGAAAGCAGTCACTCTAGCTCTAAGGACCAAGGGCCTCCCTATCTCCCGCTGGCAGGAAGTCCTCCCAGATGTGCTCCATTCGATACAGTCGCTATTGTGTACTGCCACTAATGCCACGCCTCATGAACGAATGTTTGTCTTTCCCCGGAAATCCACCTCAGGTGTATCCATGCCGTCATGGCTCTCCACCCCAGGTCCGGTATTTGTACGAAGGCATGTGAGGGGCCACAAGACGGACCCCCTCGTGGAGTCAGTGCACCTACTCCACGCCAGCCCCCAATACGCGTATGTCCGGCATGCCGACGGAAGGGAGGACACCGTGTCCATAAAAGATGTCGCCCCAGCCGGTAACGACAACAACCACGACAACAACAGCAACAACGATCACAGCAATTCTTACCCACGCACTATCCTTTCACCACCCCCGGAAGAACATCGACCAACGGTGCCCCCACCAACTACCCCTTCAACAACCCTGGCGGCGCCCCCGGCAGAGACCCAGGAGGCCACCGGGGACACCCAGCCGACACCCGCGGCACCACAACAGCTACGTCGGTCACAGAGGACTACCAAACCCCCGAACAGACTAAGGCCTAGAAATTCAGTCTGGACACTTTTGGGGCGCTAAAGTCGGGCGCTCGCTAAAGTTAGCGGCCGCCGGAAAGTGTAGGCCACATCGCCGAATTTCAGTAGAGTTGGCCCTAAGTTTGGCCGAGCGCTGAAACTGGCGTTGAAATGCTGTGTTCCGGCGCTAAGCCGGCGATGCGGCCTAATAACGCCGAAGCCGGGCGCAGCGCAGGTGCGGTCATGTTTTGATTGACAGCAGACACCCTGGCGCCGGCCAGCTCTTAAAGGGGGAAGGGTCAACTTTGACTGCTGCCACGCCCTGCATACTGGAGCCCTGCAGCTAGGCCTCAGCACTACTAGTGTGCCAAAGTAGCGCCTGGAGCAATGGAGAGGGCCCGTGAGCGAGCGCAGCGCTTCTCAGAGCATGCTCTGAGTGTGCTCATTCATGGTGTGGAGAAGAGAAGAGAGATCCTGTGCCCGGACAGTGGCAGGAAGGCTCCCAGGAGCCAGTACAGGAGAGCTTGGGGCAAAATCGCCCGCAGGGTGTCATCCACCTGTGATGTCCCCAGGAGTGCGGACCAATGCCGCAAGAAGTTCAACGACCTCACTCGGATGGTGAAGGTGAGTACCCTTTCCAGTGTCCCCCTCATCCTTGCATGTGCACCTCACATTATGGGCAAAGGGACCTCAAAGGCCTAATGGGCAGCCCTCCTTCCGCAGCAATGGCACTTGCATGTTCATCAATAGCACTTTCTGCACATAACACACTGGCTAAGCTATTCGACCATGGGAGGCAGTGCACCCAGCAACAGGGCACCACACTGGCCAAGCTATTCCACCATGGGAGGCAGTGCACACAGTGACAGGGCACCACACTGTACTTAGAGGCCGTCCTTTCTCTTGCAGGCCAAGCTGGCGAGCAATGTAAGGAACCAGGCTGTCACTGGTGGAGGCCGTCCCGAGTACCAGGCGCTCACTGATCTGGAGGAGAGCGTGGCACGACTCATGCGTGGCCGGGTGACTGGCCCTGTCGCGATCGGCGAGGCGGACCCTGTACTGGTACCCACTGGTAAGGACATGACCGGTTGCACCTCTCTCACTGCCCTCGCGCTTCAGATCTACATCCTTTCCCACTGACCGACAAATGCGCATAATGCACCACTCAGGCCTCCCTCGCTGATGGCCTGTCCTCACTCTAAAGCTACTCTTGTGCCTTCCTGCTTTCAGCTGGTGAGGAGGAGGTGGTCCCTGAAGCGCAGAGAGCCAGGCCCTTGGAGGAGGGGGACGTCGAGGACCAGGAGGAAGGCGGCACATCGGGGGAACCCTCCTCCGCGCCAGGGGATGGCAATGGAGGGGAGACGTCTGGCCTGCAGGAGAGCCAGGGGGAGGTGTTGGAGGGGAGGGCCGAAGCTGGTCCCAGTAGGGTGGACGCACGCGGGAAGGCTCCGGCAGCACGCCGGCCTTCTGCCCAGAGCGGGGAGGTATTGGAGGGGAGGGCACAACCTGGCCCAAGTGGGGTCGACGCACGCGGGAAGGGTCGGCCAGCTCGGCGGCCTTCTCCCCGGAGGGAGAGTCCGCCCTCCAGTCCGGACACGGTCCTCGCCCAGGAGGTGCGCGTCCTCGATGAGATGTCGGCGGCGTCTGAGCGGCGCCACCAAGAGTTCATGGGGGTGGTCGAACAGATGCCTCACGCCATTGAGTCCCTGGCTCAGAGTGTGGTGGCTTTCGGGGAATCACAGGCCAGGGGATGCGAACAACTCATGGCAGCACACGACAGGGGTGTCCAGCAACTGGCCGCAGCGCACGACAGGGGTGTGCAGCAACTCGCGGCAGCGCAGGACGCGGGTGTGCAGCAACTGGCGGCAGCGCAGGACGCGACTCGCGAGATGAGTGGTGCCGTCCACACACTGGCAGAGCTGATGCGGGCACATACCAGGGCAGTTCGGGCACTCACTTCTGCCACACTCGCTGTGGCACGGAGGCATTGCCATGGCACCCGCCGCCCTGCTGCAGCACAGCGGTCTGGCCTCCCCCAGATTGCTGCACTTGCTACACTGCCAGCCCGGCCGAGTGCCAGTGTCTCTGGCGAGCAGCGCGCACCTGCCATCAGCCAGCTTGCCCCCAATGGTGCTGCCGACACTGCCACTCCCCCAGCCAAGGTGCGACGACCTGCTGCTAAGACTGATGCTGCCCAGCCACAGCTGCAGCAGTCAGCAGCCGGCCCCTCCCGGGCCAGGCCTCGTCTAGGCCGACCCCCAAGGGCATCTGCCGACACGCTTTGTGGCCCTCATGAGCCTTCCCCCAGCCTCGCCACACCCGCAGGGCCCAGGCTGAGGCGGAGCAGCAGGTCGGCCAGGGGCCGGAGAAGCCTGTCTAAGGACTCGCCCTCTCGGCACACCCATTAGAGTGTGGTGAGAGCAGTTTCTTTTATATTGGGGGGCTTGTGTTGTGGGGGGCATTATTTTGTTAAGGCCGAGGATCAAGGCATTTTTTGTTTTCATGGGGGTGTCTCTGTTGTGGGGGGGGCTTATTTTTGTAAGGCCGCTGTTGAAGGCCTTTTGGATGGGCAAGTTTTGTTAGTCCTCCCCAGGTTTTGGGAGTGACAGATGTTTTTGACTGTTTTTTGGGGGTCTTGTCTGTTTTTCTGTTTCATGTGGGAAGGGCCCTGAGTTTGTGAAATAAAGCTTTTGATTTATTCAGCATGTCCAGGTGTCATGTTTGAAGTGGTTGTTGCGTTAACCGGCTGAGGGCTTGCGGAGCGGCTGCCTCAGGTGCGTTCATTGCCACAGGCCATTCCCTGACAGGGGGCCTAGAAGTGTCGATCAATAAGCCCCCGGCGGACGGCCCTTGGCCCTTGTCGCTTCCTCCTGGGCTGGTCCTCCTCCTCCTCCTCCTCCTCCTGCTCGTCCTCCTGAGGTGGTGGTGCAATGTCAGGTGGCAGTGCCTGAGTCCTGCGGATAGCCAGGTTGTGCAGCATGCAGCACACGACGACGAACTGGGAGACTCTATCCGGCGAATACTGAAGAGATCCTCCGGAACGATCCAGGCAGCGGAACCGTTGCTTGAGGACGCCTATCGTTTGCTCGATGATGTTCCTTGTGGCTTGATGGCTTTCGTTGTATGCCTCCTCCGCTGGGGTCCTGGGCGCGCGGAGCGGGGTCATGAGCCATGTACACAAAGGGTAGCCCTTGTCCCCGATAAGCCATCCCCTTGGTGGAGGCTGTGCCTCGAACATGTCAGCCACAGTAGTCTGGCACAGGATAAATGCATCGTGGCTGCTTCCTGGGGAGCGGGTATTGACAGCTAGGATGCACTGCCTGTGGTCACACACCAGCTGTACATTTAGGGAATGGTAGCCCTTCCGGTTGCGGTAATCCTCGGCATTGTGGATAGGTGCCCGCATCGCCACATGCGTGCAGTCAATGGCGCCCTGCACCATGGGGAAGCCCGCGATCCTGCCAAATCCGACTGCACGCTGCTCCTGCCTCTGTCGGGTCATGGGGAAGGAGATGAATTGGTGTCTCCTCGCGTAAAGTGCATCGGTGACCTGCCGGATGCAGCGATGCGCGGCGAACTGGAAGATGTTCGCTATGTCCGCAGCAGCGGCTTGGAAGGAGCCGCTTGCATAAAAGTTCAGAGCCACCGTGACCTTCACTTCCACCGAGAGAGACGTCCTGCACATCAGCTGTGGACGCAGATCTGTGTGAAGCAGCTGGCAGATCTCTGCAACCACCTCCCTTCTGAAGCACAGCCTCTTCACACAATGCGCCGCAGTCATGGTGAGATAGGACACCTGCTGCCGGTATTGCCTGAGTGGGTAAGGCCTACGTTGCCGACGCCTGATGGCCCCTCTGCGTCTAGGCATGGCTGGCCCTCTCACACAGCATCTGCGAGCCCTTCGCACATAATGCTGCAACTGAGGGTTGGCCCCCCATACAGCCCCCATAATAAAGTTGGGAACAGATAAATCACAATGAATCAAATGTCAAAGCACTGACCAGAAGCCAAAAATACCTCTCCTATGTTGTCCCAAATCTGTAACCTCTGTCCCTTGGCCTCTGTCCAGAAATCCAAAGCAGTAAAGCCATTGCAGCAAAATGGCTGGGCTTTATAGGTCAGTGTAAGTGCCCTTTAATTTGCGCTCCCCGAGGCCCACAGGGCCTCTTTTGCGTTCCACCTCACAGTTCTTAGCAGCGCCACGCCCACATTGGGCGGGCGCCACTGAATTTCCGGTTTGGGGCGCACAAACAGCGTTGCGCGACGATATGACGTCATAAGCTGCGCGCGCACCTGAGCGGGTGCAAACACTTTGCGCCGGCGCTAAATGTCAACTGAATTTGGGCGTCGGCGCAGATCGGACTGCTTTCAGGCGCTAAGTGTCTAGCGCCGGAAATATAGCCCTTTTATGGCGTTAGCGGCTGGCGCAACCCACTGAATTTCTAGGCCTAAATCTGTAGAAGGGGTGAATGTGATGAACTATGCCATTCATCAGGCACTGTATTCCCTGTGTTTAGTTTAGTTTCAGTTTCATTTCCTTACCTGTATTGTATTGTGTGTAGGGCTCCGCCCATACCTGGCCCCTACTTAAGCAAGCCCCAGCGTGTCTCACAGCAGTACAGCAGATCTCCGGATGAGAGACACTTCTCCAATGTGTATTACTTTCTGAGTTAATAAAAGCCTTGCTTTGCTCCGTTAACGTCGAGTCTCGGATTCATTGAGGCACATCACAGTGGTAAAGATAACAAAGTGTTAATCGCATAGGCACTATCTGACCAGACATTAACAGATATGTCATGTTTAATTTGGATTGCTGTCACCAGGGCTGCAACTTCAGCATATTGGGCAGAGTGGGAAATGCATTTATA
The DNA here is from genome assembly GCF_052327205.1 of Somniosus microcephalus. Lineage (NCBI taxonomy): Eukaryota > Metazoa > Chordata > Chondrichthyes > Squaliformes > Somniosidae > Somniosus > Somniosus microcephalus. The sequence goes on along the minus strand of NC_141009.1, from coordinate 45,329,021 downwards.
CTTAAGTTCTCGTTCAGGCATGACTACTGCAAATCCAGTAAGAGGCTTTCCGTCCCTGTGATAGACATTCTGGGTGTCACTTAGCAGAGTAGGGGAGACGGGGTGACGGTCGAACTCCAGTGGTGGATGGGGGCACTCATGGCTTCCCTCCTCGTACAGTAGGAGCTGAGGTAGTAGAGTTGTCTGCCTTGGCATTATTTTCAAATCTCTTTGAGTTAACAAAAGTGTCCAGTGACTGAGTCGGGCAGAGGAGACCAAAGTGTCCCCTGGTTTAAGTAAACGATTCAAAGGGGTGTGTGGGCTATGTATGATCATTTTGTTCAGCTCAGTAATAAACGTGAAGTGTTTGACTGCCCAAAAAAGTGGCTAGCAACTGTCGCTCACACACAGTTAAATTCTTTTCCATGCCATTCAAAATATAGGAGGCGAATGCGATTGGCATAAGTTTACCCTGTACCTCTTGGCACAGAACAGCAGCAAGACTCTGGTCGGTGGATCCCACTTCCAGGTGGAAAGGCTTCTCTCGGTCAGGGCTTGTCAGACATGTGGCTTGCATATCAGCAGTTTTAAGGAGGAACACAGCTGTTGTATGTTCGGTGGTCCAGTCACAGGACACAGCATCCTCTTCATCCTTTAACAGTTCATATAATGGTTTGGCTAGCTCTGCAAATCTGGGAATAAATGAGCGCCTGTATCCCACTAGGCCCAGGAAGGAACGAAGTGCGGTTTTGGATGCGGGCAATGGTAAACGCTGAATCACCTCAATCTTGTGGCAGTCAGGGCTGAGTCCCTTTTGTCCCACAGAAACCCCTAAAAATGTCACTTCTGGCTGTAACAGTTGTACCTTTTTGGGGTTAATTTTCAGCCCAGCTTTTAGAAGAAGGCCTAATAGTTCTTCCATTAATTTAATATGAGCCTTTTTATCAGGCGTTGCAAGCAAAAGGTCATCAACATACTGCAGCAGGCAGTTGGGTCTTGAGTGCCTGAGTCATCCGTTTGTGGAATATAGTTGGGGCGTTGTGAAAGCCTTGAGGTAAACATGTCCAAGTATAACTTTGATCTTCAAAAGTGAAGGCAAACTTGTACTGATCCTCTGACTTAACAGGAATACTCCAGAAGCCGTTTGAAATGTCAAAGGTGGAGAAGTAGCAGCTACCTGGTGGAATCTGGGACAGGAGAGTGGGGGTCTCCCGAACAACAGGGGCACAAGCTGGGGTTACCGAATTAAGCTTGCGATAATCAATTGTTAGACACCAGCTATCGTCTGGTTTCTTAACTGGCCAGGTTGGAGAATTAGTGATAAAAGTGCCAGTGCGGATAACACCCTGCTTTAACAATGAATCGATAGTAGACCGAACATAAGGTTTACTCTCAGCCGGAATGGAATACTGCTTAACAGGAGGGTGGGAAGGTCCATTAATCTCCTCATCTCCCGACATCCTACCACAATCATGTTTAGACTTAGCAAAAACCTCTGAAAATGTATAAATTTAAAGTATTAACCATGGGGTCTTCAGTCCCGGGAAGTGTGAAATCCTTGGGATTTTTAATTGCATATACAAAATGGGCATCTGAAATAGGTGTCAGTGGTCCCTCATTGAAGTGCCACCAAAGACAATCATTAGCATAGTTGAGGACAGCACAGTGTTTAAGCAAAGTGTATCTTCCGAGGATACCTTTCTGGTCATGGGTGGCCATATATACAGGAGAGGGGACATCGACGGAATTTCCATCAATGGACAAGACTGTGGAGCTCAATCCCTGATTAACTAACTGAGTAGAAGCATTGAAGCCAGAGAGGTTTAGGGCAGTGCCAGAATGGGAAAAGGGAGCGGGGTCATGTAAAATAGTCTCGGCAGAACCGGAATCCACAAGCATAACATGGTGGCGGCCTCCATGATCAGTGGCCCGGACAAAAGGTCGCCCGTCCTCCCTGTACCAGACAGGGGAAGACGTGGTCACCGTGGAGGCCTCTGACCGTCACTGGGGCCGTGAGCCTGGGAGCGCATCTCCACTGCGAGAAACAACCGAAACGTTTTGCTCCCCCCCCCCACCGCCTGACTGTGCTTCATGGCCTCAACTACTGCCGAAAGGTGTTCGAGCTGCTGCTGCAGAGAGTTCAAATCAGATCCATTACCTTCACGGATTGGGGGTTGGTAACATGGGCCATTATTTGGACGTCGACTATTGCGGCAGTCGCGAGCATAGTGTCCGGGCTTATAACAGTTATAACAGATTACGTGGCATTTGTCTCCCGACTGGGGAGGGGTTTGTGGAGTCAGAGGACCCTCCACCGCTGACACTTTGGACTCAGTAGGGGTGAGGGACGATTTAACTCGGTCCCAAGCTCGAATGCAAGCATCCTTCAGATCAGCCCACGGGGTTCCTTGATGAACAGTAATACCAAGAGCGTCCCTTACGAGGGGTAAGAGAGCATCAATGAATGTCAGCTTAAATCCCTCCGTGTCCCAAAACTCTTGACCATTACAGTTTTATGGGACTGGTTGTACAAATCATACAATCGATTTGCAAAGGCTACGGGATGCTCGTTAGCCTTTTGCCGGGTGTCCCCAGCCGCACGGGTGAAATTAACTACGTCCATGCCCAAACGGGAACAAACTGAATCCATAACATCCCACCACCCCTTACTTTTATCATAGATTTCCCGTGAAAGTGATAATTTGACACATCGTGGAGAGAGAAACAAAGTTAACGTTTCAGGTCGATGGCCCTTCGTCAGAACTGGAAAAGGTTGGAGATGGAACAGATTTTTAAGCAAGTGTGGGGCAGGGAAAGGGAGGAGGGGAGGAAAGAACAGAAGGGAAGGTCTGTGATTGGGTGGAAGGCAGGAGAGATTAAATGACAAAAGGGAAGATGGTGCAAGGCAAAAGGAGATGGTAATGGGACAAGTTAAGAAACAAAAGGTGACTCTGGATGAGGTGTGAATCGCAATGGCTTAATCATCAACAGGTGACATTATCTGAATCTGTTCATGCATCCCCTACAGATAGCAGTGCTGTATGTAGATGTTGAGTCCAGAATGCCAGAATGGATTATGCTCCACACGAGCCTCCTCCCGTCTTTCCGCATCTAAATCTATCATGTTCCACATTCTCACCACTTTTTGAGTAAAGAAGTTTCTTCTGAATTCCCTATTGGATTTCTTGGTGACTAGCTTATATTGATGGGCTCTAGTAATGCTCTCCTCACAAGTGGAAACATTCTCTCTCTATCCAATCTGTCAAAAATTGTCATAATTTTAAAGACCTCTATTAGGTCATCCCTCAGCCTTTTTTCAAGAGAAAAAGAGATCCAACCTGTTCATCCTTTCCTGATATGTATACTCTCTCATTTCTGGTATCATCCTTGTAAATCTTCTCTGAACCCTCTCCAGTGCTTCTATATCCTTTTTATAATATGGCGACCAGAACTGTACGCAGTACTCTAAGTGTGGTCTAACCACCACTACCACGACCACTAAACCCCACTACCGAACATCAAACCACCGTTTCCAAGACTATCACTGACCTCATCTCCTCTGGAGATCTTCCCCCCGCTGCCACCAACCTCATAGTTCCCCAACCCTGCACAGCCCGCTTCTACCTCCTTCCCAAGGTCCACAAACAGGACTGCCCTGGTAGACCCATCGTTTCAGCCTGTTCTTGCCCCACGGAACTTATCTCTTCCTATCTTGACTCTATTTTTTCTCCCCTTGTCCAGTCTTTTCCCATCTACATCCGCGACTCTTCGGATGCCCTCCACCACTTTAACAGTTTCCAGTTTCCTGGCCCCAACCGCCTCCTTTTCACCATGGACGTACATTCCCTCTACACCTCCATCCCCCACCCGGATGGCCTGAGGGCGCTACGCTTCTTCCTCGAACAGAGGCCCGACCAGTCCCCATCCACCACCACCCTCCTCCGCCTGGCTGAACTTGTTCTCACATTGAACAACTTCTCCTTTAACTCCACTCATTTCCTCCAAATCAAAGGTGTTGCCATGGGTACCCGCATGGGTCCTAGCTATGCCTGCCTTTTCGTGGGCAATGTGGAACAATCTTTGTTCCAGTCCTACTCGGGTCCCCTCCCTCACCTCTTTTTCCGATACATTGATGACTGTATCGGTGCCGTTTCCTGCTCTCGCCCTGAACTAGACAATTTCATTCACTTTGCCTCCAATTTCCACCCTTCCCTCACATTCACATGGTCCATCTCTGACTCTTCCCTTCCCTTCCTCGACTTCTCCGTCTCCATCTCTGGGGACAGGTTATCGACCAATATTCATGACAAGCCCACTGACTCCCACAGCTACCTGGACTACACTTCCTCCCACCCCGCTTCCTGTAAGGACTCTATTCCATTCTTCCAGTTTCTCCGTCTCCGCCGTATCTGCTCCGACGATGCCACCTTCCACACCAGTGCTTCAGACATGTCTTCCTTTTTCCGCAGCCGAGGATTCCCCTCTACCGTGGTTGACACTGCCCTCGACCGTGTCAGTTCTATCTCCCACACTTCTGCCCTCACCCCTGCCCCTCCCTCCCGGAACCACGATAGGGTTCCCCTTGTCCTCACCTTTCACCCCACCAGCCTCCACATTCAACGGATCATCCTCCGGCATTTCCGTTAGTTCCAAATTGATCCCACCACCAAACATATCTTCCCCCCCCCTCCCCTTTCAGCATTCCGTAGGGACCGCTCCCTCCGAGACACCCTAGTCCACGCCTCTATCACCCCAAACAGCCCTTCCCCTTCGCCTGGCACCTCCCGTGCAAGCGGAGGAGATGTAACACCTGCCCTTATACCTCCCCCCTTCCCACTGTCCAGGGCCCCAAACACCCCTTCCAGGTGAAACAGCAATTTACTTGTACTTCTCACAATCTAGTATACTGTATTCGCTGCTCACGATGCGGTCTCCTCTACACTGGGGAGACCAAACGCAGATTGGGTGACCGCTTTGCGGAACACCTCCGTTCAGTCTGTGAGGGTGACCCCGAGCTTCCGGTCGCCTGTCATTTTAATTCCCCGCTCCATTTCCACTCGGACATCACCGTCCTTGGCCTCTTGTATTGTTCCACGGAAACTCAATGTAAACTCGAGGAACAGCACCTCATCTTCCGATTAGGCACTCTGCAGCCTTCCGGACTCAATATCGAGTTCAACAATTTCAGATCATAACCTCGGCCCCTATTACACATTTTTTCTTGTAATTTTTCCACTCCTTTCCCCCCCCCCTTTCCTTTTGTTTCTCTCTCACACCTGGCAGCTATCTCCTGCCCTGCCAGTACACTTCACACCTAATCTCAGCCTATTACCATTTCGTCTGGCTCTTTTACTGCTTTTGTTTCTTTCACTTCTTTTGTCCGATCGCAGCCCTGCCTTCGATCTATTTTCTTTTCTTTCCAGTTTTGAAGAAGGGTTCGACCCGAAACGTCAACTCAAATTTCTCTCCATGGATGTTGCCTGACCTGCTGAGTTTTTCCAGCATTTTCTGTTGTTATTAAGGTTCGATACAGGTTTAGCATAACTTCCCTACTTTTCAATTCTATCCCTCTAGAAATAATCCCTAGTGCTTGGTTTGCTTTTTTTATGGCCTTGTTAATGTGTGCTGCAACTTTTAGTGATTTGTGTATTTGTACTCCGAGATCCCTTTGTTCCTCTACCCCACCTAGACTCGCACCCTCCAAGTGATAAGTGACCTCCCTATTCTTCCTACCAAAATAAAATACCTCACATTTATCTGTGTTGATCTTCATTTGCCAATTATATGCTCATTCTGCAAGTTTATTAATGACCTCCTATAACTTTTTGCAGTCCTCCTCAGTATTGACTATCCCCCCAAATTTGGTGTCATCCGCAAATTTAGAAATTGTGTTTTTGATTCCAAAGTCTAAATCGTTAATGTAAATTGTGAACAGCAGTGGTCCCAGCACTGGTCCTTGTGGAACACCACTACCCAGCTTCTGCCACTGTGAATAGCTACCCTTTACTCCTACTCTCTGCTTTCTGTCCTGAAGCCAGCCAGGAATCCATTCTGCTACTTGTTCCGTGACTCCGCATTCTCTGACCTTGTTCATCAGTCTGTTATGGGTTACCGTATCGAAGGCCTTTTGAAAATCCAGATAAATTACATGAACTATATTACCATTGTCTACTCGCTCTGTTACCTCTTCAAAAAATTCAATAAGGTTGGTCAAGCAAGACTTTCCCTTTTGAAATCCTTGTTGACTATTCATTATTATATTTTTCATTTCTAGATGTTCTTCTATTTTCTCCTTTAGTAGGGATTCCATTATTTTTCCTACCACCGATGCTAAGCTAACTGGTCTATATTTCCCTGGACATGTTCTATCCCCCTTCTTAAATATCAGTATTATGTTAGCGATCCGCCAGTCCTCTGGCACTATAGCTATTTCCAACGAATAATTAAATATACATAGTAATGCCTCTGCTATCTCTTCCCTAGATTCTTTTAAAATGTGTGGATGCAATCCATCCGGACCAGGGGTTTTATCCTCCTTTGAGTTTGATTAATTAATTTAATATATCCACTTTTAAAAATTTTAAATGCACTCATTACTAATCTCATCATCCTATGACATGTCCACCTGTTCTATCTCCCTGGTAAATACTGAAGCAAAATAAATATTTAATATTTCTGTCATCTCTCTATCATTACCTATGGTACTATCCTATCTATCCCTTAATGGCTCTATTCCCATCCCAACCATCCTTTTTATATTGATGTGCCTATAAAATATCTTACTTTAAAAAAAAATATTCTGCAGGAATTAACGAATTCCTACGAATAACGGAGATCGACACAAGAGAACAATCAAACAGGTCTTTACACAACGGAGATGCCACGAGGACTGCCTGGGCAGTCCCGTGGTTTGCGATGTGACGTCATTGCATTTGCCCGCATTTTCCTGCGCTCTTAAAGGGGCCATGCCCCATACATGCAAACTCGAAATACAAAACACAGTAATGCCTAACACAATGGTACAGGTTTAGGCTGGTGTTAGAACATCGTTAAAGAGAATTATATACAGTTAGCCAGAGTCATTCAGTGGTTCTGCCACATGCACCCCCCCAGAATTCGCTTTAACGGACAAAGTCAAACGGTGAGGGGGTCTGACGAGCCTGTCAGAACGACTCCTGTACTCTCGAGGCGGAGGCTGCAGGGCAGCTGACGGTCTGGCGGGCGGTCGCACTTGGTCTGCCATAACGACGATGGGTGGCCGACCCCGTCTCGGCGGTTATGCTGTCTCGACGGGGCGGTCGAGGTCCAAATCTGCGGGCTTTAAGCGGTCAACCGAAATGTGGTCCGGTTTACCACCGACATCTACCGTGAAGGTTTTGTCTCCTGCTTCCAACACGTGGAAGGGACCGGTATATGGGGCCTTGAGCGGATCCCTATGTGTGCCATGGCGAATAAAAACATATTCAGCCTTGTGACGCTCCGTGGGAACGTGTGACCTCTGCAGCCCGTGGTGCGAAGTGGGCACCGGTGCGAAACATCTGGCCGCCTCTTGGTGACTAGCAAGCTGGGCAGACGCGGACCAGGGCTCCGTCGATGTTGGTAGGAAGTCTCCTGGGACTCGCAGCGGCTGACCATACACGAGTTCCGCTGATGAAGAGTGAAGGTCTTCTTTGGGGGCCGTGCGAAAGCCCAACAAGACCCACGGTAGCTTGTCTGCCCATCCAGCGTCCTGGGGGCTGGCCCTCAGGGCGGCTTTCATTGAGCGGTGGAAGCGTTCGCAGAGGCTATTCGCCTGTGGGTGGTAGGCTGTGGTGCAGTGTAATTTGGCACTGAGTCCTTGGGCCACTGCATTCCAGAGTTCGGAGGAAAACTGCGGTCCCCTGTCCGACGAAATATCTGCGGGCACTCCGAAATGGGCGATCCAGGAGGAAATGAACGCCCTGGCCACGTCCGCCGAAGTAGTGGATGACAGGGGGACCGCCTCTGGCCATCTGGTGGTGTGGTCAACCATGGTCAGGATGTGTGAAAAACCATGGGAGTGTGGGAGTGGTCCTACCAGGTTCACGTTGACATGGTCAAAACGTCGCTCCGGAACTGTGAAGGTGGCCAACAGAGCTTTGATGTGGCGCTGCACCTTGGCCTTTTGGCAGACCACGCAGGTGTTGGCCCAGTCGCAGACATCTTTATGCATGCCATGCCATACAAATTTCGCTGACATCAGTTTCTGAGAGGCCTTCATTCCAGGGTGTAACAACCCATGTATGGCGTCGAACATTTTGCGGCGCCAGACGACCGGCAGGACAGGGCGAGGATCCTGTACGGAGACGTCACACAACAGCGTGGTACCTGCCGAATGGAACTGGACGTCGGCCAACTGGAGGCCAGTGATGGCCGTTCTGTAAGCTTGGACTTCCGGGTCTGATGCTTGGTCCGCTGCCATGAGGGCGTAGTCGATGCCCAAATGAACCATATTGACGAACGCGCGGGAGAGGCAGTCTGCCACCAGGTTGTCCTTACCGGCCATGTGCCGTATATCCGTGGTGAATTCGGATATGTAGGTCAGTTGACGCTGCTGTCAGGCTGACCACGGTTCAGCAGTCTTGGACATTGCAAAGGTCAGTGGCTTATGGTCCACAAAGGCGGTGAAAGGACGTCCATCCAGAAGGAACCGAAAATGGCGGATGGCCAGAAAAAGGGCGAGCAACTCCCGGTCGAACGTGCTGTATGCTCTCTCATTCTGCCGTAGTTGACGACTGAAGAATGCCAATGGCTGCCACGTCCCGTTCACCCATTGCTGTTGCACGGCACCGACTGCGTAGTCCTACGTGTCAGTGGTGAGGGCGATGGTGGCTCCTGGCAGCGGGTGCGCCAGCATAGTCATGTTGGCTAAGGCGCTTTTGGTGTCGGCGAACGCTCGGCCCATGTCATCCATCCAGTCTACCGGGTTCTTGCCAGTCTTGCCCTTGAGGGCCTCGTAAAGGGGCTGCATGAGTAGTGCCGCCTTAGGCACGAAACGGTGGTAAATGTTTACCATGCCTAGGAATTCCTGCAGGGCCTTTATGTGCTGCGGGCGTGGAAAGGATGTCACCGCCTCTACCTTCGAAGGTAAAGGAACCGCTCCCTCTGAAGTGATGCGATGCCCCAGGAAGTCAATTTGGAGCAGGCCAAACTGACACTTGGCCGGGTTGAGAATCAGGCCGTGTTGGCTGAGGTGTCGAAAAAGGGTGCGTAGGTGACGGGTATGTTCTTCCTTAGTAGGACTGGCAATTAGAATGTCATCCAGGTAGACAAAGAGGAACTTGAGGTTCCGCAGCATGGAGTCCATCAGGCGTTGGAAAGCCTGGGCGGCGTTCTTTAACCCAAACGGCATTTGTAAAAACTCGAAGAGGCTGAATGGCTTGATGACTGCAGTCTTCTGGACATCTTGTGGATGAACTGGGACCTGGTGGTAGCCCCGGACGAGGTCGACTTTAGAGAACACGGTGTTCCCTGCCAAATGGACAGAGAAATCCTGGATATGAGGGATCGGGTACCGATCAGGAGTGGTGGCGTCGTTTAGGCGTCGATAGTCGCCGCATGGCCGCCATCCGCCATCCGCCATCCGCCGCCAGGCTTCGGGACGATATGGAGGGGTGAGACCAGGGACTATTCGACCAGCGAATAATCCCTAACCGTTCCATGGTTGCGAACTCCACCTTTGCGACCGCCAGTTTGCCAGGTTCCAGGCGCCGGGCCCACGCGTAGACCGGGGGGCCATTATTGGTGATGTGGTGTTCCACACCATGCTTCGTGGCTGTGGAGGAGAACGTGGGTCTTGTCAGGTTGGGGAATTCACCGAGCAGGCGAGCGAACTCATCAGGAGTCGGGAACGCACAGGAGACGGTGCGTGACATAGTGTTACTGCGGTAACACGGAAGAGAATTAAAAGTTGCTGCATTGATCAGCCGCCGGTTCCTGACGTCGACTAGGAGGCTGTTGGCACAAAGGAAATCCACGCCGAGGAGGGGCTGGGAAACTTTGGCCATAACAAAATTCCAGTGAAAACGTTGCCCCCCGAGGCACACCTCCACTCGCCGTCTGCCGAAGGTCCGAATTGCTCTGCCATTGGCCGCTTCAAGGGTGGGGCCGTGATTCCCCGTTTGCACATCAAGGGCGGACGCGGGTAAAATGCTGCACTGCGCTCCGGTGTCACACAGAAAACGACGACCGGAGAGAGTATCAGTGATGAACAGCAATTTTCCCGCGTTGCCGATCGCCATCGCGGCCGCGGGGTGCCCGTTAGACCCGTTCCTTGGTGGTCGCAGTGTCAGTTGTTTTTTTGGGGGAAACTGCAGGGAGGGCGGCAATGCTTCGCCTGCGCGCCAAACTGCGCGTGGTAGAAACACAGTCCAGCAGGCTGACGAACTGGGGCGGCGTCTGTGGGGGATGGGTTCCTTGTGGCTGCGCATTACTGCCGAGTTACAGCGAAAATGTTGTCAGCCTCTGCAGTGAGTGTTGCGCAGTCTTCAACTTCAGATCTGGCCAGGGCTCATCAACTCTGAAGGCTTGGAGTCCCCGAGCCCGGGCATAGCGAGTAATCGGCGGGCGCGCTCCGATTTCATGAGCCCGAAATCCTGCAGTAACTGCACTTTGAGGATTTCATACTTGCACTCCGTTGGGGGGTTTTCGAGGAGGCTGATGATCCGAGAGGTGGTAGAGCTGTCGAGTGCGGAGACCACATAAAGATACTTGGTCTGATCCGCATCGATGTTCCTCAGGGCGAACTGGGCCTCGGCCTGAATAAACCACGAGGGCGCTTGCTGCTCTCAGAATTGCAGTAGCTTCAGCGAAACAGCGTTTGCTTCCATGCTGTGCTCTTCTTTTGTGAAAACGTTCACAAAAACGGGGTCACCAATGTAGGAATTAACGAATTCCTACGAATAACAGAGATCGACACAAGAGAACAATCAAACAGGTCTTTACTCAACGGAAATGCCACGAGGACTGCCTGGGCAGTCCCGTGGTTTGCGACGTGACGTCATCACGTTTTCCCGTGCTCTTAAAGGGGCCACGCCCCGTACATGCAAACTCTATATACAAAACACAGTAATGCCTAACACAATGGTACAGGTTTAGGCTGGTGTTAGAACATCGTTAAAGAGAATTATATACAGTTAGCCAGAGTCATTCCGTGGTTCTGCCACAGTTCCTTGATAATTTAATTTCATAGTTCACTTTGCCTCCCTAATTTTTTTGACTTTTCTCCTAATCTTTTCATATTTTCTCTTATCATGCACTCCCCTGCTGTCTATGTACTTAATATATGCCTCTTTCCTTACCATTAATTGTTCCCTTATGGCTTTATTCATCCATGAATTCTCATTATTGTTTAGTTTGTTCTTTCCTTTCAGCGGAATATATTGTTCCTGCACTCTGATGAACACCGTTTTAAATGTTTCCCATTGCTGTTCTACATAGTTGTTTGCCAATATTGTTGCCCATTTTTTCCCCCAAGTTCTATTCTCAGCCCCTCAAAATCAGATTTTCTCCAATCTACTAACCTGGTTCTCATCATACTTATGTCCTTCTCAATTACCATCTTAATGCGTATTATATTATGGTCACTATTGCCTATATGTTCCCTTTCCTTTACTTCTCTTATCTGCTCTGGTTCATTTCCCATTACTAGATCCAATAGTGAATCCAACCTTGTTAGACTTTTTACATATTGGGTTAGAAAGGAGTCCTGTACGCATTGTAGGAACTCTATTCCCTTATCCCCTTTACCGACCTCTTCTGTCCAATTAATTTCGGGGTAGTTGACATAACCCATGATTATTATTCTATGTTTTTTACTCATTTCCCTAATTTGTCTGCATATTTCTTCCTCCACCTCCCTTCCACTATTAGGCGGTCTGTAGACAACACCTATTAGTGTGATTGATCCTTTATTATCTTTTATCTCTCTCCATATGGATTCTATTTTTGTCTTGCTGATGTCTGCATCACTTTTTTCTACTGCCATTATGTTATCCCTATTAAGTACAGCTACTCCACCTCCCCTTTTTCCCTCCCTATCTTTTCTAAATATGTTGTACCCTACAATGTTTAATTCCCAGTCCTGATTTTTCTGTAGCCATGTCTCAGTAACCCCGACTGTGTCTGGTTCCTCGCAACGCATGATTGCCTCCAGCTCCCCTGTTTTATTATGGAAACTGTGTGCATTGCTGTACAGACAGTTTAACTCATTTTAATAGGATTTCCTCTCACTTTATGTTTTACCATCTTTTTAGACTTCTGTTCTATAACTCTATTTATTCTCTTGCCATGAATGCCCTCCCTTACTTTATGCTTTCCTATTTTGTTTATATTTAGGCTGGTTCCGTTTCTTGTAGATCGCTTCCCCCATGATGTATTCTCTCTTATTATGTGAGGTACTACATTTTGGCCCCCTCCCCTCTCTCCACGATGCTGAGTGTTTCCTGCATTTTCTGTTGTTATTTCTGATTTCCAGCATCTGCAGTATTTTGCTATTGTATTAGCGGTCTACAATCTGGTCAGAGCAAGCTTGGCACTCTTAAAAGCTGCCTGCAGGTGACATTATCTGAATCTACTCCTACATCCCCCACAGATAGCAGTGCTGTGTGTAGATTTTGTTTCTGCATTGACCAGTGAAAAGTGAGCTTGAAGATGAATACAGCATGTTTAAGCATATTGGCTCCATGGATGTGCCTGTGCACACCTGTATGTCTGTGTTTTTTTAATGAAATGGGTCCAAGTCAAAGAATAATTTGAGAATATGTGGTTCCATCTTGCAGAGTGAATTACAAGCTATTAACTGTGAAGTGGTGTGCTTGTAAGTTTCAACAATACAGGAAACTTTTGATTTACCGGCACCTAAATAACCGGAAATGTCGGTTAACCGGCAAAATTCAGGAGTAGGTTTTACTTCATATTTATTTGCCTTCTTCCATCTGTGCTGTGCAAGGTTGTGGCTGCAGCTGTTGCTAAGCTACAGAGACGCTTGAAATTTGTGTTCACTGTTCTACAGTTGTTGCTAAGCAACAGGGTTTGTTGCTTTATACGGAGCTGTCAGCTCTCCCTATCTTTCACTATAGCGTTCGGTTATCCGGAATTTTTGATGAACCGGCACCACGTCGGTCCCATCCGTGCTGGATAAAAGAAAGTTTCCTGTATTGCTATTAAAAATGTGCTACTCTGAGATGTAGTTACAGTTTTGTGACTGAATAGATTTTGGAATGTGAAAGATGGAGAGATTTTGATTGTTAATCAACCCAAAGAATTGTATTGCCTGTAAGTGGTGTGGTCAGATAGGAATTCCTAGCCACAAAAGTTCCCCCTCCTACAGCAGCTTCCTGATCTTAGCCTGCATGATTGACACTCTCCTGCACACTTAGCTTGTCACCTTGTGGATTTATCTGTCTCTTGGAGCTCGATATTTAATGCCTATAATGGGATTGTGAGCAAAAGCAATTTGATCTGTTGCATTCATTATTTTATGTCTGAATTTTGTGTTTTTAGTTAAAAAAAAATGTAGACTGAAATTCTTCAACTGATTTACAACCCATTTATAGGAGGCTGTAGCTGACATGGACAATGCTGTTAGTAAGAGAATGGCCCATTAATTCCTCTCCCACGCGTGAGTACGGACGGGGTACTCACGCGTGTGCCCGGAGGAATTGCCGGTTTTCAGCATGCACAGCGCATGCGGGGAAAACCGGCATTTCCTCTCCTCTGACCCAAGGGGTTAAGAGGCTGAACGCGTGCGCATACACAGGCAGCGCGTGCGACTTGGATTTCCTTTATTTTTAGAGAGTTGCGCATGTGTAAAGGCCTCCGGTTTTTAAGCATTGAAAAACCACACGTAAGTACTTAGTTTTAGAACATAAGAACATAAGAACATAAGAAATAGGAGCAGGAGTAGGCCAACTGGCCCCTCGAGCCTGCTCCGCCATTCAATAAGATCATGGCTGATCTGATCCTAACCGCCAATCTACTATCACAGAACCATCTCCTGAATCTAACAGAATTAGACACACGAAATAGGAGCAGGATCAGGCTACACGGCCCCTGGGCCCGCTCCGCTACCCACAGGGCCATGTCCGATCCGAACCTAGACTCATGTCCAAATTTCTGCCCGCTCCCCGTAACCCTTAATTCCCTTTACTTCTAGGAAACTGTCTATTTCTGTTTTAAATTTATGTAATGATGTAGCTTCTACAGCTTTTTGGGGCAGCATATTCCATGGACCTACCACCCTCTGAGTGAAGTAGTTCCTCCTCATCTCAGTTTTGAAAGAGCAGCCCCTTATTCTAAGACTATGCCCCCTAGTTCTAGTTTCACCCATCATCGGGAACATCCTCCCCGCATCCACCCGATCCAACCCCTTCACAATCTTATATGTTTCAATAAGATCACCTCTCATTCTTCTGAACTCCAATGAGTAGAGTCCCAATCTACTCAACCTCTCCTCATATGTCCATCCACTCATCCCCGGGATTGACCGAGTGAACCTTCTTTGTACTGACTCGAGACCAAGTATGTCTTTTCTTAATTATGGACACCAAAACTGTATGCAGTATTCCAGGTGCGGTCTCACCAATACCTTGTACAACTGAAGCAACACCTCCCTATTTTTATATTCTATCCCCCTAGCAATGAAAGCCAACATTCCATTGGCCTTCTTAATCACTTGCTGCAGCTGCATACTAACCTTTTGAGTTTCGTGCACCAGGACCCCCAGATCCCTTTGTACTTCAGTACTTTCCAGTTACTTGCCATTAAGATAATAACTTGCTCTACGATTTTTCCTGCCAAAGTGCATAACCTCACACTTTCCAGTATTGTATTCCATCTGCCAAATCTCTGCCCACTTACTTAGCCTGTCGATGTCCCCTTGCAGGTTTTTTATGTCCTCCTCACTCACTACTTTCCCTCCCATCTTAGTATCGTCTGCAAACTTTGATATGTTACACTCGGTCCCCTCCTCCAAATTGTTAATATAGATTGTAAAGAGTTGGGGACCCAGCACTGACCCCTGCGGAACACCACTAGTTACTGATTGCCAGTCTGAGAATGAACCATTTATCCCAACTTTCTGCCTTCTGTTAGATAGCCAATCCTCTATCCATGCCAGAATATTACCCCCAATCCCGTGATTTTTTATCTTAAGCAATAATCTTTTGTGTGGCACCTTGTCAAATGCCTTTTGGAAGTCTAAATACACTACGTCCACGGGTTCCCCTTTATCCACCCTATATGTTACTTCCTCAAAGAACTCCAGCAAATTTGTCAAACATGACTTCCCCTTCATATAACCATGCTGACTTTGTCCTATTAAATTATGATTATCCAAATGGCCTGTTACTGTCTCCTTAATAATGGACTCCAAAATTTTACCTACCACAGATGTTAGGCTAACCGGTCTATAGTTTCCAGCCTTCTGTCTACTGCCCTTTTTAAATAAGGGTGTTATATTAGCAGTTTTCCAGTCTGCCGGGACCTTTGCTGAGTCCAGGGACTTTTGGAAAATTATTACTAATGCATCCACAATCCCTACCGCCACTTCCCTCAAGACCCTAGGATGTAAGCCATCATGTCCAGGTGATTTATCCGCCTTGAGTCCCATTATTTTACCGAGTACCACTTCCTTAATGATTTTGATCGTGTTTAGCTCCTCCCCCCCTATAGCCCCCTATTTGTCCAGTATTGGGATATTCTTCGTGTCCTCTACTGTAAAGACTGATACAAAATATTCATTCAGTGTTTTTGCCATCTCCATATTTCCCACCATTAATTTCCTGGTCTCATCCTCTAAGGGACCAACATTTACTTTAGCCACCCTTATTCTTTTTATATAACTATAAAAACTCTTACTATCTGTCTTTATATTTTTTGTAAATTTACTTTCATAATCTATCTTCCCTTTATTAATCAATCTTTTTGTTATTTTTTGCTGTCTTTTAAAGTTTTCCCAATCCTCTATCCTCCCACTAGATTTGGCTACCTTATATGCCCTTGTTTTTAGTCGAATACTATCCTTAATTTCTTTACTTAGCCACAGATGGCTGTCTTTTCTTTTACACCCTTTTCTTCTCAGAGGAATATATATTTTTTGGAAGTTGTAAAATAACTCCTTAAATGTACACCACTGATCTTGTATCGTCTTACCCTTTAATCTATTTTCCCAATCCACTCTACTCAATTCTGCTCTCATAACTTCATAGTCTACTTTATTCAAGCTTAGCATGCTTGTTTGAGATCCAACCTTCTCACCCTCTAATTGAATATGGAATTCAACCATGTTATGGTCACTCATTCCAAGGAGATCCTTTAGTAGGACATTTTTATTTAATCCTGTCTCGTTACACAGGACCAGATCTAAGGTTGCTTGCCCCCTGGTCGGTTCAGTTACATACTGCTCAAGAAACCCATCCCTAATGCACTTAATGAACTCATCCTCAAGGCAGCCCTGCCCAATTTGATTTGTCCAATTAATATGATAGTTAAAATCCCCCATACTTATAGATGTTCCCTTATTACAAGCCTCAACTATTTCCTGATTGATACTCCGTCCAACAGAGTTGCAACTGTTCAGAGGCCTATAGACTGCGCCCACTAATGTTTTTTCCCCCTTATTATTCCTTACCTCCACCCAAACTGTTTCATTATCCTGATCTTTTGACCCAATATCATTTCTCTGTATTACAGTGATTCCTTCCTTTATTAACATAGCCACCCCACCTCCCCTTCCTTCCTGCCTGTCTTTCCTGATCGTTAAATAACCTGGTATGTTTAATTCCCAGGCATTGTCACCCTGCAGCCATGTTTCTGTAATGGCCACAAGATCATACCCATATGTAGTTATTTGTGCCATTAACTCGTCTATTTTGTTACGAATGCTACATGCATTCAGATAGAGAACTTTCAAATATGTTTTGTGACACTTAGTTCCTGCTTTTGCCCTTTTTATTACTTTACCTTTTACTCCATACTTTCTGCCCCTTCCTGACACGCTCTGGTTTTTAATTTCCCCACTGCTACCTAAGTCTATGACCGTCTCTGTTGCCATTTTTATTATTTGCTCTCTAGGAACCTCCCCCCCACTAATTAGTTTAAAGCCCTCTCTACAGCCCCAGTTATATGATCCGCCAGGACTCTAGTCCCAGCACTGGCCAAGTGAAGCCCGTCCCAACGGAACAGCTCCCTCCTGCGCCAGTACTGGTGCCAGTGTCCCAGGAAGCAAAACCCATTTCTCCCACACCAGTCTTTGAGCCACGCATTTAACTCTCTAATTTTATTTGTCCTAGCCAAATTCACTCGTGGCTCAGGTAATAATCCAGAGATTATTACCCTTGAGGTTCTGTTTTTTAATTTGACCCCTAGCTGCTCATACTCCTTTAACAGAACCAGCTTCCTCATCCTATCTATGTCGTTTGTACCAACATGGACCACGACAACTGGATCCATCCCCTCCCACTGCAAGTTTCTTTCCAGCCCAGAGGAGATGTCATTAACCCTGGCACCAGGTAGGCAACACAGCCTTCGGGACTCTCGCTCTCGGCTGCAGAGAACTCTATCTATCCCCCTAATAATACTATCCCCTACATCTACAACATTTCTATTTACTCCCCCCTCTTGAATGGCCCCCGATTCCACGGTGCTGTGGCCAGGTTGCTCATCCTCCCTGCAGTCCCTGCTCCTGTCCCCACAGGGAGTAAGAACCTCGAACCTGTTGGACAAGCGCAAGGGCTGCAGCTCCTCCAACACTACCTCCTGGATCCCTGTACCTGCCTCACTCCTAGTCACACCGTCCTGTCCCTGACCATGGGCTACATCTGAATTAATTAACTTCATAGGTGTGACCACCTCCTGAAACACAGAGTCCAGGTACTTCTCCCCCTCCCTGATGTGTCACAGTGCCTGAAGCTCAGACTCCAGCTCATCAACACGGAGCTGGACTTCCTGTAGCAGCAGACACTTGTCACAGACTTAATCACCGTGAGCCTCAATGGGGTCCACCGGCTCCCACATCTCGCAACAGTAACACATCACCTGCTCCATTCTATGCAATTAATTACATTTTTTATTGTTAGTTATGGACACCCTCTGCCCGATTTTAGATGCTAGTATCCCCTTTAATTAAGTGGATTTAAATTAAATCAATCCCTCTAATTACTCCAGTTAAATGGTTTACCAACAGTCACTCTGCACCAGAAAGGCCTTATTAACTACAACCCACAGAGTTAAAGTTTGAAAA
Source organism: Somniosus microcephalus (assembly GCF_052327205.1). Taxonomy (NCBI): domain Eukaryota; kingdom Metazoa; phylum Chordata; class Chondrichthyes; order Squaliformes; family Somniosidae; genus Somniosus; species Somniosus microcephalus. Next base: position 45,310,783 of record NC_141009.1, on the reverse strand, counting down.
AGCACCTAACACCCCACTTACCCTATCTCACACTTACCCAAACTCACAGCACTCTCTGCTAACTCGCTCTCAGTGCTTGCTCGCACTAGTACTGGTCTTTTTATACCGTTTGTTTGTTTACAGCCAAATGAGTCACCCCTGCTGATTGGTTTGAAAACTGGTTTCTACTGCCTGCTGTGCCATTTACTCCTACTGCAGTGTAACCTTGTTTTACTCTTCTTAAACCAACAGAATCCCAAATATTTAACTTTTCCCCTTTACTTAAACTGTTTAAGTAATCTTATCAAGAATGATTTAAAGAGAAATAACAATTAAAGAACTCTCACACTTACCCAAACTCACAGCATTCTCTGCTGACTTGCACTATTAATACAATTTATAAAAAAATTTTCCACAGGTTTATTATTTTTTAATAATTTACAGTAAGGTAAGTTTAGTTTTAGCCCTGATTTTTTATATAATAATTTTTTTCAAATTTTAAAATTATTGTTTAAAATAGTTTTTTACAGTAATTTATGGTTCATTTAAGTAGTGCAATGTTTCTTTAAATTTTCTTTCAAGTTTAAGTAGTGTTTTGGGGCCAGGAGTTTTCATGAGTTTGACAGCTCTCACTATCAAACTCATGAATGAACTTTTGCAACCTCCCATTGGTTGCCCTGTGCCCACATGATCCCAGCCGGCTCATCGCACTAAGTACTCCGCTGGGTCACGCACGCACAACGCGGCAGAACCTCAAGCGGGCCAGTGAGAGGAAATGCAATGCGGGCCAGGATTGAAATGTCAGCGCGCCGGGTAAGTGCACATCGGGGACTTGCACGCGCGGCAAGCTCCCGATCCTAATTTCAGGGCCATTGTCTCTGAGCTTTACTTCTTATCAACACTGTCTAAAGACCCCATTAGATTGCTGTTCTTCAGTTACAGGATTAATACAACAGCTACAAAGGACACATTTTAATGTATACCAACCTCAGAGGTATGAACAGCCCACGTAGTCAGCACAAGTCTCCCAGATGACCTGTCTCAAACCTGCAGTACACAAGCACTTCTGCTTCCTGTGCTTGCAATAAGATATGATTGCTTTCTCGAGAGGCAGCTGACACCACACTCACCCACTTAAGAATGATCATCACTGTTGGATTATTGATTGTCTTTTTGCTGGTGTGGTCTGCTCCTTGAAGTAGTTTGAAGGTGTACTCCAAGAGCATTTGAGGCTGTTGTCAACTTTGGTTTAAAAAAAAAATTGTGGGATATGCGTGGTTTTTAGATCACATTTGTTTTCTGGTACTTTATACTTTTTGGCTGCCTGCTTTGGCGAGAAGGAAGGGGCAGGTGTGTCTGCTCGTGCCAGTCACACTAACTGGCAACTGGAAGCAATAGAGCAATGGCACAGATTCAACTTACTATCTTGTTGTCATTCCCTGAGAGGATATGGTGGATCTCTAATAGCATATCTAAGATGAATATGTTATTATTCATGCAGAATTGTAAAAAACAAATCCTGCTCATATTATGGCATCAACATGCTGTCGGCCATTCAACCATGAATTGTAAAATTTTAAACCGTTAATTACAGAGCAAAAGTGAAGCTGTAGTCTGATATTAAAAAAAATATTGTTATAAAGTATTACCCAAAAATTTTAAATGAAAGAAATCGCTTCTGTGCAGATGAGATAGTGCTGCAGTGTTGTGGAGTATCAGTGGATGACATTACGGAGTTGCAAGACATGTTTGGTCCTTTGATTTCCCCCCCCTTCGCCACCCCCCCCCCACACCTTAGTGAGTTAACAAACTCTGTCTTGCTGCTGTCACAAGGAGATCACAAGTTGAGACCAGGTAATCCTGTAGTCAGTGGCTCGATAGTCAATAACTATCCTACCCATTTGGGCAGACATGATTCATAGTGCTTGGCGACACGAAAGTAGAAAGGGGCAAAGAAACTAGAAAGTACCTGGTGAAGGGAGTCTCATCCAAAAAATAATGAAAATAAATATGCCTGGAACAGGCATGTTGGGCTAAATGGCCTCCTTCTATGCTGCATCATTCTTTGAACCTCTTTAATGATTGTTTAATAGTATTGCAAAGAGTGACAAATAATCCAAGTTTTGAATCAACTGTGTGGGTTCAACTAGGGTTACACTCTATAGGTTAGTGGTTGAAGGAAATTGAGCGTGGCTTCCTTTACTGCCCACCTCCAAATTCTGTTTATCTTATGGAAGTGATTTAGAATAAAACTTTTGGAGTCTGAATTTGATTATGGGCTGCTGTACTTGATTGCAATGATCAATAACTTGCTTGACAATATTGTGAACACAGATCCATTTGACTTGAGAGCAACCAATAACTTGTAGGACCTTTCAAATTGCTCTCTTGGTATTGAAGGCAGGAGCGCGGTAGTCTAGACATTGCCAGAGCAGGCAAGTTTCAGACATCCAGGAGTGCCTGAAAACTGTACCTCTTAATGTTGACTCACCCATGGTGACCAATGACAAACAAGTGTGGTAAAAAGCAAAGATCAGCTGCTCAGAGATTGCAAATCTCTATTTGAATGACAGCTGGTGCCCCTTTGTAGAAAAAGCGTCTTTAGTTGCAATGGCAGTAAAGGACCAGAAGATTGTCATGATAACAAAATACTGCAGATGCTGGAAATCCGAAATAACAACAGAAAATGCTGGAAAAACTCAGCAGGCCAGGCAACATCTGTGGAGAGAAAATAGAGTCAACGTTTTGAGTCAAACCCTTTGTCAAGACTGGAAAGGCACAGGATATGAAATCGGTTGAGAGGCCAGGCTGGGAGAGAACAAAAGAGAAGTGAAGAGCCATTAAGAGGTATTCAAAACGAGACAAGATGGTGATAGGACTAGTGGAGACAAAAGACGGCTCTAGATTAGGTGTGAAATGTGCTGTCAGAATGAGAGACAGCTGCCATGTGGGAGAGAAAAAAAAATTATCATGATTGCTTCATTGATTATGATTTCTGAAAAAGAGAAAAATGAGACAGGTATGTTCTCAAAACAGGAAATGACTTTGACATTGTAGAACTTTTTTTGGGGGGGGGGCAGTGTTGGAAGCTCTGTGAATGGCACTCTCATCATGTTGTTAATCTCATTGTTTGTTTGTCATTTAGTTGCCTATGTTTTACTTTTTTTGAAACCAATGCTGAATGGCATCCATTTTGCCTTCAATAGTGTAGGGTTGTGACATATTGCTGAATAGAGACCCACAGCAAGCAGCACCAACAGAAAAGAAGCTTCATGCTATCTGGAAAGCACTTTTTTACAGAACAAACGGGAAACTGTTCAACCTCCGTCGCCTCCAGTCCAGATCCAAAGTCATCCCATCCTCTGTCATCGAATTACAGTATGCAGGCGACGCTTGCATCTGCGCACACTCGGAGGTCGAACTCAAAACCATCGTCAACACCTTCACCGAAGCGTACGAGAGCATGGGCCTTGCACTAAACATCCGTAAGACAAAGGTCCTCTACCAACCTGCCCCGCCACACAGTACTGCCCCTCAATTATCAAAATCCACAATGAGGCCTTGGACAATGTGGACCACTTTCCATACCTCAGGAGCCTACTGTCAACAAGGGCAGACGTCGATGACGAAGTCGAACACCGCCTTCAGTGTGCCAGTGCAGCCTTCAGTTGCCTGAGGAAGAGAGTGTTTGAAGACCAGGACCTCAAACCCGGCACCAAGCTCATGGTCTACAGAGCAGTAGTGATTCCCACCCTGCTGTATGCCTCAGAGACATGGACCATGTACAGAAGGCACCTCAAAGCATGGGAGAGGTACCACCAATGCTGGCTCCAAGATCCTGCAAATCCATTGGCAGGATAGGCGCACCAATGTCGGTGTTCTTGCTCAGGCCAACATCCCCAACATGGAAGCTTTGACCACGCTCAATGAGCTCCGATGGACGAGCCACATCGTCCGCAGGCCCGATACGAGACTCCCAAAACAAGCGCTCTACTCAGAACTCCGGCACAGCAGGAGAGCCCCAGGTGGGCAGAGGAAACGTTTCAAGGATATCCTTAAAGCCTCCTTGAAAAAGTGCAACATCCCCTCCGACACCTGGGAATCCCTGGCCCAAGACTGCTCAAAGTGGAGGAGAAGCATCTGGGAAGGCGCCGAACACCTCGAATCTCTTCGCCGGGTGCAAGCGGAAGACAAGCGCAAACAGCGGAAGGTACGCACATCAACCCAAGCACCCCACCCACCCACCCCCTTCAACCACCATCTACTCCGCCTGTGACAGAGACTGTAGGTCCCGCATTGGACTCATCAGCCACCCGAGAACTCATCTTTAGTGTGGAAGCAAGTCATCCTCGGTTCCAAGGGACTGCCTATGAAGAGAAGAGCACTTTATTCAAAGCTTGATCACGTTCTGAATTAGTGAATGGTTAATAGATTTTTGCTTTGCTGCTGGTAAATCCCACTGACAAGGAGGGAGGTGAAGTCAATTATTTTATTTAAACTTGATGGGCTGGATTTTGCTAGGGCCGGGGAGGCGGGATTGGAGGCGTGTGGGGGATAAAAATCGCAAAACTGGCGTGCGGGCCCAAACCCGCCTCCATCCCACCTCCACGCAATTTTCCTAAATTCGTGTCTGCTGGTCCCGACTCCGTCCCGCCTCCAGGAGGCGGGATAGGCCCTTAAGGCCCTTAACAAGCCCTCAATTGGCTCTATAATCCCATTTTCCTAACCACTTGCAAGTTTACTCGTTTTCCCACGTGAAACACGCCTGGTGGGAAACACACATCTGAAACCTGGCGGGAGCACAACTGGCTTGCGGAGTAGCAGCTGCAGCTCAACCATTAAATGGCAGATTTGAACAGGCTTTAATTGCAGGTGGCATAACTTTGTTCTCTCAGGTCTGGGGGATCTTTCAGAAGGCATACCCACAGCTCTGGAAGTTTGCAGCCTGACAACCGTCTCCAGTGTGACCTCCTGGGAAACCCCTCTCGCCACCTTCACTGAGCGCTTCCTCAACTGAGGCATCTACCAGAAGCATGGGAGCCATTTTTGTCCTGCCCTTCTAGATATTACATGAGGCCGCACAACAGCAGCAGCAACAACATTTGCGCCAAGATGCTGCTGCCCCGCCTGAGGATGCACAGGCCAGAAGGGGCCAGCGCATGGAAGGCCGTCGGCGCAGGAGATACCCCCCAAACAGGGTCTACAGACGCAGGGTCAGCTACCTCAACATGTCTGAGCAGCAGTGCCAAAGGCGGCTCCGACTTTCGCGAGAGATAGTGGCTGACATCTGCGCAATGCTGCAGCAAGACCTGGAGCCCAGAGGAGCAGCTGGACACCCCTTATCAGTGGCCGTCAAAGTCACCATCGCACTCAACTTTTTTGCCTCAGGCTCATTCCAGGGATCAGCAGCAGACATCAGCGGCATCTCCCAGGCGGCCGCACACACCTGCATCAAGCGGGTAACCGATGCCCTCTTTGCCATCGCACACAATCACATCCATTTCACCAAGGATCGAGCAAGTGTCATGGCGAGAGCGGTTGGATTTGCTAATCTTGCAGGCTTTCCAAGGGTGCAAGGCATCGTTGATTGCACACATGTGGCCCTTAAGGCTCCCCATCGCAATCCTGGTATTTTTGTCAACCGCAAGGGCTTCCATTCCCTCAACGTTCAGCTGGTGTGTGACCACAAGAAGGAAATTTTGCATGTTTGTGCCAAGTACCCTGGCAGTTGCCATGACTCCTTCATACTGCGCCAGTCTACTGTGCCTCCGCTATTCAGTCCGCCACACCAACTTAACGGATGGCTACTTGGAGACAAGGGCTATCCCTTGAGGACGTGGCTATTGACGCCGCTGAGGAGCCCATCCAACGCAGCTGAGGAGAACTACAACTCCAGCCACCTTTCCACCAGAGCCATGATCGAGCAGACCATTGGTCTGCTGAAGATACGCTTCAGATGCCTGGATAGATCAGGTGGAGCCCTGCAATACTCAGCAGCCAGGGTCTCCAGAATCGTTGTTGTTTGCTGTGTGCTTCACAACATGGCACAGCGTCGTGGCTTGCAGATGGCCGAGGACCAAGTGGCTCCTGACATATCCTCCTCAGATGAGGAGGAGGAGGAGGGGGAGGAGGAGAGCGAAGATGAACATCTTGCAGAGGCTCATCAACCAGCGAGAACATTGGTGGCCGGCATGCAAGGAACGCGCTCATGTTGGGCAGATTTGCTGAGCCTCGCCCATGAGGGACTATTGCCTCGCATCCTTTTACCTGAGCACTGACAATAGCCAGGAACCAGCTGACTTCTAGCAATGTGACCACCATACTGACCTCAAAGTGAAAGTCCCATTCGCGAAATGACAGACGCCACAACGACAGCAGTAGCCAACAGATGATTTATTAACATTATTCTGATGGCTTTCAACCATAACACATTAAATTCCACCCAAGTGACTACCCTTGTGACTATTTGTGCAGTTTCTTTCTCTTACGCGTGCTCCTACGTAGTGGTTCCCCAGTGGCATCAGCAGATGTGGAGGCCCCTTGCTCACTTCCTTGCTGCTCCTGTCTGGACACCTTTGGCGGGCGTCCTCTGGGGTTGCGAGCCTGTAAGGGCTGCGCAACAGTCTGTTGCTCCTGCGGCTGTGCAGAGGTTGAGACGCCGATCTCACTTGGGTGCTGACTCAGGTGGGGCTCTGACCGAGGACTTGTCAGTGGCATGGAAGTTTGAGTGCTTGGAGAGGAGCCCCCACCTCCTTGTTCTCTGCCACCATCATCCCTCTCATGGGTCAGGTCCCCCTTAGCGCTTGCAAGTGGCGAGAGAGCACCTTGCTGCACATCAGGGGAGCCATGGGGACCCGTGTCGGGACTGGCAGTCCTTCTCAGAGGGACTGCCATGAAGGTCTGGTTTCTCTGTTCAATAGCTGCCCATCGCTCCTCCAGAGATGTCAGTCTAGTCTGAACACTCACCATGTTTTCAACACTCGCACGACTTATCTCCTCCATGGCCGTAGCCAGCCTTTCCACGGAGGTTGCCATCCTTTCTGTGGTAATGCGTTGATGCGCCAATGACTCCACAAAGGCTCTGCTCATGTTAGCGACGGACTCCTCCATTCGCTCCACACTCGCAGCAACCCTGGAGACAAAACCTGCCAGAGACTCCTGCATATTTTCCTGGAGTGCCATCACCGCTGATACTGTGGATGGACCCAGAGGCAGAGGGTCGACATGCAGCTGAGCCGAGCTGGGAGAGTGCTGCGCCCTCTGACTAGGACTCTCCACTGCTGTCCCTGTCTCCACCATCTGCTGAGGCTCACTTGTGAGCTGTGATACACCAGGTGACAACACTACTCTATGTCCCGAAGGTCCCACCGAGGTGTGAGTGTCTGCGCTTGTGCTGGGTGCGTTGCCTTCTGCTGACGCTGCGCCCTCAGAGGTTGCAGCTTCCTCTGAGGAGTCTGGATGCTGAGGCTGAACCTCCTCCTGCGTCCTGGAGACGGGAGCTTGCGATGGTCCTGTGGGGGAGTAAAGGAAAGTGTCAGAGATGAGAGGCCAGGGTTACCTGCACAGTGCTTATTGCAGATGATCAGAGGTCCATCTGCTAGAGCTTCCAAGTCATTATCAGCGAGTCATGCAATGCAATTGAGAGAGTTGGAAAACTCTTCTGTCACCAGCTTGCTCTGCTGCACCGGTCTCTCCGTCCCCCACTTGTGTGTCGTCCTGGATGCCGACGATCTCCAGGATCGCCTCCTCCCATGGGGTCAGCTGGGCTAAGGAGGCTGCCCCTCCCCCTGACCTGGCTCGCTCTCTTCGGTTGTGAGCTCTCTTTTCCTGCAATGGGGGAGACAAGTGGAGTTTGAGCGAGAATGAAGGAGTGAGTGTAGAGAATCGATGACATCGATGCTTAGAAGGAGAGAAAGATGGAGTGAGATGGCAAGACCAAGGGCTCTCCCTATGTGATGTAAGTTGTTTTCATAGCATGACAGTGATAGGGAGTGTGAGGGCTGCATAGTCCATTAGTTAGGTGAATGTGACCATAGAGAGAGAGGGAGTGGGAAAGGGTGCATGGATGTCAGTGTCAAGTGGGATGTGGAGGAAGAGATTGGTAAAGCTGAGAGCTGGTGAGGAAAGGCAATGGGGATCAGATTAAGAGTGATGGGAACATCATACTCACTTTTCCAGTGCGCAGAAGGTCATGGAAGCGTTTCCGACACTGGATCCATGTTCTGCTGGTATTCGAGCTGGCGTTCACCTGCTCTGCCACCCTCAGCCACACAGTCTTGGTTTGCTGGGGTGGCTTCTTCCTCCCCGAGGAGGGGAAGAGCACCTCCCTGCTCTCTGTCGCTCCCTCCACCAATGCCTGGAGGGCTGCCTCGTCAAATCTGGGGGGTGCCTTACTCCGATGTGTCGCCATGATGGATGATGGTAGCAGCAGCTGCCAGGGCCAGAAGCTTGGCAGTCTGCTGAAGTGGGCAAGGCTTGTGGAAGCCCTTAAATGAAGCAGCAGTGATGATGTCATCGGAGGCGAGCTTCCCACCTGAAAAGCTCACTGGCTAGGGGTTCCCACACGTGGGGAATCAATTGGGCTATAAAATCAAAATTGCATCAATTTCCCACATCGTTCAGGATTCGTGTGGGAAACACGAAATGTGGGGAACACGACCCCAACCCGCCCCTGTAGCAAAATCCAGCCCGATGAATTTTACATCCGTACAGTGATATGTTTCTCCTCTTGCTTATTCTGTTGTCTCTGTCACTCCCCAACAAAGGCCTTCGGTATTATTCAAAGAACTGCAGAACTCCCATATTATGAGTACAGGAATCATGGCATTTTATAATATCTCTGGACTGATGTGACCTTCCCGCATGACAAACTAATTCAGAGAAACCCCCCAAACAAAAACACACCAGTCTCGGCTTTTATATAAAAAACAAACACACCAGTCTCGGCCTTTATATAAAAAACAAACACACCAGTCTCAGCCTTCATATAAAAAACAAAAACGCCAGTCTCGGCCTGTTTATAAAAAACAACAAAATTGGCCAGACCTTCTACTTTTCACCTGCGAGGGTGATCCGTCTCGCTTCCGGGCATGGCCCCTACCCACCCTGCAGCTCCTCCTCAATGGGACCCCAGTGGCTGCAGCATGGCAGGGGGAAAGCTGCTGAGGGTTAGTTGGTGAGACAGCAGATGCCCTTGGGGGTCGGCCTGGACCAGCTCTGGGCCTAGAGGGCCCGGCTGCGGACTGCTCCAACTCAGCTTGGGCGGCAGCAGTCTGCCCTACGGGTGGTGGCAGCTGCAGTGGAGGAGTGACAGTGTTGGCTGGAGGAATGCTGCCAACCTGACAGAGCACAGGCACTCCCTGTTCGGCTGATTCACTGGCACTCGCACAGGCCAGCACTGCAGCATGCGCAGCAATCTGCTGAAGCACAGACTGCTGGGCTGCTGCGGCGCGGTGAGTGCCCCGGCAATGCCTGGCCAAGCCAGCGAGGGTGGCAGCAATTAGTGCCTGTGTGGCCCTGGTCTGTATCTGGATGACACCAGCCAGTGAATGCACGGCACGACTGAGCACTTGGCTGGAGGCCGCCTGTACTGCCGCGAAGTCCTGCAGACTCCTGGCCTGTGCTGCACTGAATTCTTGCAGACTCCTGGCCTGTGCTGCCTCGAATTCCTGAACACTCCTTGCCAGAGACTCTATGGAGTCCGGCATCCTTGCCACTGCAGCCATGAGCTCAGTGTGCCTGCGCTTAGCCTGGGCGCCCATTTCCACAAGGAGCTGCACGTCCTCTGCGCTCACTGTAGCAGGACTGGAGGCCACACTCTCCCTCCGGGGAGAAGTCCGCCGAGCTCCCCCACCCCTCCCGCGTTGCTGCAGCCCGCTGGTCCCCGGAGCATCACTCTCCTCCGACACTTCCCCCCTGCTCCCCTCCAGGGAAGACGTGTCCCCAGCATGGCCATGGGCTGCCTCAGCCGAGGGTGTCCCTGATGGGGCGGCTTCCTCTTCCTCCTCCTCCTCCTCTAGGTCTGAGTCCGACACAGTGCCAGCTTGAGGGGCCGCCTCCTCACCTGGCGAGTCACCATCTGAAAGCAGGGAGGCACAAGAGTTGCTTTAGAGTGAGGACAGGATGGCAGCGAGGGAGGCATGAGTGCTGCTATGCACTGCATTGGTTCGATAGTGGCAAAGGATGCTGGCGTGAGGCGCAGGTGGAAAGAGAGAGGCCAAAAAGGTGAGGACCTTACCATTGGTGCCCAGAACAGGGTCGGCATCTCCAGTCGCGACGGGGCCAATCAGCCGGCCTGCCATGATCTGCTCCACTCGCAGCTCTAGGTCGCTGAGCTGCTTAATGTCAGGACGGCCTCCCCCGGTCTGGCGCTGCTGTCTCCGGTTGTGCGCCAGCTTGCCCTGCAAGAGAGAGGATGGCCTCTAAGTACAGTGTGAAGCCCTCATCTTGCCTGCACAGCCTCCCATGCTGGAATAGCCCTGACAGTGTGAAGCCCTCATCTTGCCTGCACAGCCTTCCATGGTGGAATAGCCCTGACAGTGTGAAGCCCTCATCTTGCCTGCACAGCCTCCCATGGTGGAATAGCCCTGACAGTGTATAAACTCCTGAATATGCAAGTGCTTTTCTTGACAGTCCCATAGCTGCTGGATGAGGGCTGGACAGTAGGGCTTTCATGTCCCTTTGGCCATCAACTGAGGAGCACATGCAGGGATGAGGAGGATACTGGAAAGTGTACTCACCCTGACAACCCGAGTGAGGTCGTTGAATTTTTTACGGCATTGGAGGGGAGTCCTGGCAACCACGCTGTTGGAGGCGACCCTGCTTGCCACCTCCCTCCAGGCTTTCCGATATTCGGAGGGCAGCGGCCTCCTGCCACCTTCAGGCAACAGAACATGGCGCCTGCGCTCAACTGCGCCAACCAGCACCCTCAGGTCACCCTCGCTGAAGCGCTGCGCTCTCTCCCTTGGCTTCTCCATTCTCCTGGGCATGGAGCAGTTGAATTAGCACTGTTCAGGCCTTCCCTCAGGGCTGCAGTGTGCAGGTCGTGGCAGCCAAACAATTCCACCCTCCCCCTTTAAGTGCTGACCGGCGCCTGACTGTCTGCCTTCAATCAATAACTCGCCGCACCTGCGCTGCACCCGCCCTCGGTGGTAGCGCCCCGGATCGCCGGCTTAGCGCCTTATGATACTTGTGCATCACCTGCTTTAGCGCTGCAGCAGCCTCTTGGGGCGATGCAACTGAATATCGGCGAAGGTGGCGCTAAGTTGCGCCGGGCGCAAAGTTTTGCGACCGCCCGGCTGTAGCGCCCCAAACGCGGCAATACCGAATTTCTAGGCCAAAGATTCTGAAGCATGAAATCCAGATTGCTGCCCTATCAATTACTTTGCTTCTCTATTCAGTATAATATCCCAGTGAATATTTGGAAGCGCAACAAATCAGTTTTCGCTGGTGGAATTGCGGAACTGACTAGCTGTGGAAGAACATCCGTTGTTTCTGTGTTCTATCAAAGGAGTAGTTCGATTAATTTTTAAAAATAGAAATTTCGATGTGTGTTTGAACACTCTGAACACCCCCTGTCTGCACTACTGATGCAATTACATAGGTATACACCAGAAGGAGCCCAGTCCTAGAGGTAATGTTGTTCATCTGGTAACTCTTTATTGACTGGTACAGGATCAATAAGTTCAAACATGGGCTGGATTTTGCCAATGGGGAGCTTTTGAAGGCGGGACTCCCACTTGTCGGGTTTTAGTCCCTCCTCCATCGACTTCTGGCCAACCCAGGCTATTTTCCCTTGATTGACATTGTTAAGCCCGCCCAGCAGGCTTAGCAGGCCAATTAAGGGGAAGCCGGTTACAGAGAACGTCGGCGTATGATGTTTCATCTGTCAAATTTTTGACAGATGAATGATCATCGTTTGACAGCTCTGTGAAGCTGTCAAACACTGACATTCTCTGTAGTTTGATGAGTTCTTGTATTCAAGCTCCTTAAAACCTACCTATTTCTGCCCTAATATCTCCTTATGTGGCACGGTGTCAAATTTTGTTTGGTAATGCTCCTGTGAAGCGCCTTGGGACATTTTAGTACGTAAAAATATCTAGCTTTCGTGCGCAGGCAGCAGCTGCATTTGGTTCCTGAATTTTATTAATGAAAAAACAATCTGAACCCTGGGCAGGAGGCTGTCTTCTTCAAACACTCATGGGCATGTAATTCGGTGATATTTTAATAAACTTTGTCTAAATAATCAAATGTGCAAGCTGCCACTTCAGCGCTTTGCTAACCATTCAAATCCTTAAATCTCATTGGTTAAGGAGATACACTATTAGTCCTATCATTCACCAAGGTCCCAGATGCCCTGTTGGCCCGGTGTTAACAGCGCATGCTTCCAGCAATTTGTGGCGCAAAATTAATTGAAGCTGAAGGGTGAGGGGGAAAAAAAACTTGTGCGCTCACCGTGAGATGCCCTGATCCAGCAAATTCTGGGCCAATGTTAGAAAAGGTCCTCTGTGTTTCCATGGAGATTTGATTGCAGTGTCTAAAATAGCCACTTCAAAACAACTTTATTCTTTAAGTCAAGAGTCCTTTTTTTTCCTGAAAGATTTGAGGAAAATAGCTTTTGAATTCATAAATCTGAAATTGTCAAAGATGAAGATAATTGTTTGTATGTTGTTCTGCCATTTTAAAAAAGGTAATACGGACACTGCAAAATAGTGCTTCTAATTTATTTTGTCACTCAAAACACATGTAAAAGATTTTAACAACTGAAAAATCCATTGAGAGCCTGGTATTATGAATGAACTGGAATAGAATATCGATGTGGAATAGAATCTTGTCAGCAGGCTCCTCCAAACAGGGCTCCACTTTTGGCTCTATGGTACTTCAAACAATTGTAAGTTCACAGATGTATTTCAATTCATTGAAAAACTCAAATGTGTGGTGTTTAATATACAGCACATGTCTGCAGAAAATTGCATATAATTACATTAGTTCACACTTCCAGTCTTGACCATAAGTTAGCATTCTGTCACTTTAGTGCATTATATGGCTGACAATTAAACATGACTTGCCCTGTAGGCAGGCATGTTATAAAGATAACTGTGGTGTATGTGCCTTTAAGAGCAATTATGGTGTATGTGCCTTTAAGAGCCCCAGGTGTGCGTAATGCCGGTAATTGCCACTTGGGCTATATAAGCCTGTGTATTGTGTATATCCTTTAGAAGCCCCCCCCAGACTTGCTTAGTAAATACCTATGAACCAACTCCTGTCTTCAGTGTCTTTATCTACACACGGACACAACAGTGGCGACGAAGTGGAAACGGACTTACCTGCAATTTGGCAGCACCTCAAGGACATCGATTCCTCCAGCGTCCAGAAGACTCAAGGAAGTAAGAGAAACTGTGGTTTCATCAGCTGGCCAAGCTGGTGACAGGTACTGCGCTAATCCTTCCTGGGCGTCAGGCTGGAGCTCCAGTGGCGGGCTCTACAGCTGAGACAGGCAGCGAAATCGGAGGCAAGCAATAACGGACTGGGAGGGAGCACTCGAGAGACGGCCGGCGCGGCAAGCAGGTCAGTGTTTAGACCTCCGTCGGGAATGAGTCTCCAACAGTGAATAAACGGAAACCACAGTAAAACAGCGTTGTTATCGGTAGCAGCGGCGGGAAAGTGCGGGAAGCGCCATATCGTTGCTACAGAGAGAAAAAAAAAGCGCGGGAAGCGCCATATCTTTTCTGAAATGCCTAAATCTGGTAATATTGAGGCTTTTGATGGCGAAATAGAAGATTGGACCACATACGTGGAAAGAGTAGAGGTTTATTGCACTGCAAATGGAATAACAGATGAAAAAAAAGCTTCAGTACTTCTGAACTTAATGGGCGCGAAGACATACGGGCTGTTACGAAATTTAATCACTCCAGCCAAACCAAAGGACAAGACTTTTAAAGAAATTGTTGATACCCTGCAGGAGCATTTAAACCCAACACTGCTGCTGATAGCGGAACGATTCAAGTTCTTCAAGAGAAATCAACACAAGAATGAAAGTAATGCTGATTACCTAACCGAATTAAGAAAGCTATCAAAGTACTGCCAATTCGGAGCAGGACTATCGGATTATCTTCGAGACAAATTTGTTTGCGGTCTCTTAAGTGAAGGAACATAAAAAAGACTGCTTTCTGAAAAGGATTTAACATTGGACAAAGCTTTCAGTATGGCTGTATCATACGAAGCAGCAGCAAAAGGAGCTGCAGAGATACAACAAGAGACGCAGGACTTCGGCACCCATAAAATGACACAAGAGTTCGGAAGATGTTATCGCTGCGGCAGATCCACCCATAACCAGAGGGACTGCTGGTTCAAGGGCAAAGCATGCAGGCAATGTGGTAAGATTGGACACATTGCACGGGTATGCCAATCTGGACAAAATAAATCCACTGACAGAAAACAAAAAATCAATAAAGAAAAGTACAGGAAGGTACAAATGATGACGGACAATAGTTCCGAAGACCAGAATAGCGATAGCGACTCTGGAAACAAGAGACTAAGCTGTCTCAAATTACATAATGTACTTGCCAAAGAGGATTACCAAACCATTTGGGTTACCCTCACAATAGCAGGGTCCCCAGTTAAAATGGAGCTAGATACAGGATCAGCTCTAACCGTAATAAATCGACAAGATTACGAGAGGCTATTTTCGCATATACCTCTAAAAGACACATCCATTATCTTAAAAACATATACGGGGCAGAAAGTCTACCCCAAAGGAAAAATAAGGGTGCCTGTGGTATACAACGGCAAAGAAATACAAAAGTTGTATTTATACATTCTACAAGATGGTGGTCCACCGTTGTTGGGACGTGAATGGATAAGGAAGATACGTTTAGACTGGCACTCCATTCAGGCACTGACGGTGACCAGTAAGGAAAAAAACAATGATGACATCATACCTGAACGATTAAAAGACATCTTGGCCAACGCCCAAGAAGTGTTTCAAGAGAAACTAGGAACCTTGAAAGGCATCACCACCTCAATAAAAGTGGAAGATACAGCAATTCCAAATTTTTTTAAGGCAAGACCGGTGCCATACGCAATACGTCCGGCAGTCGAGGCAGAGCTGAAGAATTTGGAAAAGGCAGGCGTATTATCCAAAATAGATTGGAGCGAATGGGCAACACCCATCGTTCCAGTCATGAAAAAAACATTGAAAAATAACTCTGAGGAACAGAAAAAAATTCGCATCTGTGGGGACTTTAAGGTGACTGTAAACCTGGTCCTTCACACGGTACAGTATCCTCTTCCGAGGATAGAAGGTATTTTCGCCTCACTATCCGGAGGGAAACGTTTCACAAAAATTGACTTGGCACAGGCATATCTACAGATGGAGGTTGAGGAGACCTCTAAAAAGTATCTCACAATAAACACACACAAAGGCCTGTACCAGTACAATCGACTGGTTTTTGGAATAGCATCAGCTCCAGCTATCTGGCAAAGAGCTATGGAGCAAGTCCTGCAAGGGATTCCGGGGACTCAATGCTACCTAGACGACATCCTTATAACAGGAGAAAACGACAACGAGCACCTTGCCAATTTGGAGCAGGTGCTCACTAGGCTGAAAGAACGGGGCCTACGAGCAAATCGCCCCAAGTGCGAATTTTTCCAAAATCAGATATCATATTGTGGCCACATAATTAATAAGGAAGGGTTGCATAAGTCACCTGAAAAAATTGAAGCAGTTATAAAAGCCCCAGCACCTGAAAATGTTTCACAATTAAGGTCATTCCTGGGATTAATAAATTACTATCATAAATTTTTACCGAACTTATCAACTATTCTACACCCTCTTAATGATCTTCTACAGACAGGAGTGATTTGGAAATGGAACGAAGACTGTAAACGTGCCTTCCATAAATGTAAAGACTTAATCACATCCGAGAAAATTTTGGCTCATTACAACCCATCACTACCAATCAGACTGGCGTGCGATGCATCCCCTTACGGCATAGGAGCGGTATTGTCCCATAGGTTCCCTGATGGCTCGGAACGGCCGATAGCTTTTGCGTCACGCTCATTGAACTCAGCTGAGCGTAACTATGCCCAGACAGACAGGGAAGCACTCAGCCTGGTATGGGGAGTGAAGAAATTCAACCATTACCTACACGGACAAAAATTTACCTTGCTGACTGACCATCAACCCCTCATCTCCATATTCAACCCTAAAAAAGGTGTCCCCATTGTGGTAAACCACTTTTATCGTTCACTATCATTACACTATGGTTATCACTGTTTATATAGTTACACTATGGTTATCACTGTTTACACTGTTGTATCACTACACAAGGTCACCTCTTGTCACGCTGTTATACCTGGGCTGCCTACAGCTGACTCCGCCCATGACTCCGCCTGCTTGCCCAGGTATAAAGGTGGTCGACTGGCTGGTATTCCTCCTTGTTGGACCCGATCACCCACGAGGATGGACTCTGTTATTTAGCCAATAAAAACCTATAGTTACTATCTTAACTCGTCGCTTTTCATTGGATGAATTGATAGGTATATCAATTTTATTGGCTAAATTTTGAAATGAGTGGATCGGAGCAGCCAAACGACCAGCCAAACGGCCAGCTACAACAGCCACAGCAGCCGGCCTGGCTGCGAGCCCTCCGACCGCCGTACCTGGATCTAAACCCACAGGCAGCGAACTCAGCCCTCGACTTCAAACACTGGCTGAGCTGTTTCGAATCCTACCTGGGAGAATCCGGCGTGCCTCCGGGATCCAAACTAAGAGTTCTGACCGCCCAAGTGAGCCCTAAAGTATTTGCACTCATCCAGGACCTTACTACATACGAGGACGCCCTCAACCTGCTGAAAGAGCAGTACCGGAGCCCGGTAAACTCTATGTATGCCAGACATCTCCTAAGATCCCGCTCGCAACAGCCAGGAGAGTCTGTAGATGAATTTTTACGGGCGCTACAAACACTCGGCAGGGACTGTGACTTTAAAGCTGTAACGGCTGCAGAAAATACTGAAGGGAATATCCGCGATGCCTTCGTGAAAGGCCTTCGGTCCGACTACTCACGGCAAAGACTGCTCGAATCAAAGGACCTCGACCTGAATACAACTGCAGCCCTCGCTCGCTCTCTGGAAGTGGCCCATCGGGACCTCGAGGTGTATTCCAGGTACTGTGCTGCGCGACCCTGGGACTCCGGCCCGACCCCGGCCGCAATACCCCTCGCACCGCCGCCTCTGGGACCTACCTCAGCGTCGGCGTCCCAGAACCGATCGGGACCGCCACCCCCGGTACCGGCTGCAACATCGGAGCCCCGCGATCGGGCCGCCGGCTGCTTCTTCTGTGGCCAGGCGAAACACCCGAGGACGCGCTGCCCTGCAAGAAACGCGACTTGCTCCGATTGCCACAAGAAAGGCCACTTCGCTAAGGCCTGCAGGGGGAGAGCCACAGACGCCAGCAGTGCCTCATGCGAGTTGTGGGGGTGGCCATCTTTCATCAAGGCCACAGATGCCAGTATCCCCTCGTGTGAGTCGTGGGGGCGGCCATCTTTGATCAAGGCCACCGACGCCAGCAGTGCCTCATGTGAGTTGTGGGGGCGGCCATCTCCTCCGCCATTTTATTCAACCTCGTGGGCGCCGCCATTTTGTCCACCACACTCGACCGCCACCTTGTCTCCAGACCCGACCACCGCCTCACCCGCAGACTACAGCAGCTCGCTCAGCCATACACTAGCCTCCGTCACACTGGACCAAGCTCGCCCGCATCACCTGTCTAAGTCCATGATGGACATCAAAGTAAATGGCCACGCCACGACCTGCCTGTTCGACAGCGGAAGCACGGAGAGCTCCATCCATCCAGACACGGTGAGCCACTACTCCCTCACTGTCCGGCCAACGCGCAACCGGATCTCGATGGCGTCGAGGTCCCATTCTACAGACATCAGCGGCTACTGTGTTGTGACCCTGTCGGTTAGGGGCACGGAGTATAAAAATTTTAAACTCCTCGTCCTGCCCCAGCTCTGCGCTGCCGTCCTACTAGGGCTGGACTTCCAATCCCACCTTCAAAGTGTCACTTTGGCATATGGTGGACCCCTCCCCCCACTCACAGTCGACAACCAGCAGCCTTTAAACCGCCCACCGCATACCACCTGCGGCCTATCCATCCTCAAGGTCCCGCCCCCCTCCCTGTTCGCTAACCTCACCCGCGACTGTAAACCCGTCGTCACCAAGAGCAGGCGGTACAGCGCCGGGGACAGAGCTTTTATTAGCTCTGAGGTGCAGCGTCTCCTGAAGGAGGGCATCATCGAGAGGAGCAACAGCCCCTGGCGTGCCCAGGTCGTAGTCGTTAAGACCGGCAATAAAAAACGCCTGGTCATCGACTACAGCCAAACCATAAACCGGTACACCCAGCTGGACGCATACCCCCTTCCCCGCATATCTGATATGGTCAATCAGATTGCACAGTACCGGGTATTCTCCACCATCGACCTTAAGTCGGCCTATCACCAACTCCCTATCCGCCCTGAGGACCGCCAGTATACCGCCTTCGAGGCGAATGGCCGCCTCTACCACTTCCTTAGGGTTCCCTTCGGCGTCACCAACGGGGTTTCGGTCTTCCAAAGGGAGATGGACCGGATGGTTGACCAGAACGGGCTGCAGGCCACGTTCCCTTATCTAGATAACGTTACCATCTGCGGCCGCGACCGGCAGGACCACGATGTTAATCTGGAGAAATTCCTCCGTACGGCCGAACGGCTGAACCTCACTTACAATAAGGAGAAATGTGTGTTTAACACCTCGCGTCTCGCCATCCTCGGCTGCGTAGTAGAGAACGGGGTCATCGGCCCCGACCCCGAAAGAATGCGCCCCCTCATGGAGCTACCCCTCCCCCACTGTCCAAAGGCGCTGAAGAGAACCCTGGGGCTCTTCGCCTACTATGCCCAATGGGTGCCGAATTATGCGGACAAAGCCAGACCCCTCATGAAGTCCACCTCCTTCCCCCTGACGGCAGAAGCGTGCGCAGCCTTCTCCCTCATAAAGGGAGACATTGCTAAGGCCACGATGCACGCGGTGGATGAGTCTATCCCTTTCCAAGTGGAGAGCGATGCATCCGACTTCGCCCTAGCAGCAACCCTTAACCAGGCGGGGAGACCTGTGGCCTTCTTCTCAAGGACCCTCCAGGGCCCTGAGATCCGACACTCTTCGGTCGAGAAGGAGGCCCAGGCGATCGTGGAGGCAGTACGACGCTGGAGGCATTACCTGGCAGGCAAACGATTTACCCTCCTCACCGACCAGCGTTCGTTCGCTTTTATGTTTAATAACAAGCTGAGGGGCAAAATCAAGAACGACAAGATCTTGAGGTGGAGAATCAAGCTCTCCACCTATGATTATGATATCTTGTACCGGCCTGGTAAACTGAACGAACCCCCAGATGCTCTATCACGAAGTACATGCGCCAACGCGCAAATTGATAGACTGCAGACCCTCCACAACGACCTCTGCCACCCCGGGGTCACCAGACTTTACCACTTCATTAAGGCCCGCAACCTGCCCTACTCCATCGAGGAGGTCAGGACCATGACCAGGAACTGCCAAACCTGCGGCGAATGCAAACCGCATTTCTTTAGGCCGGACAGAGCAAGCCTGATCAAGGCCACCCGCCCCTTCGAGCGCTTGAGCATCGATTTTAAGGGGCCCCTCCCGTCCTCTGACCGTAATGTGTACTTCCTCAACATCATTGATGAGTACTCCCGTTTCCCCTTTGCCTTCCCCTGCCCAGACATGACCAGTACCACGGTCATCAAATGCCTGAACGACCTCTTCGCCTTGTTCGGGTTCCCGAACTATATACATAGCGACCGGGGCTCATCCTTCATGAGCGAGGAACTTCGCCAGTTCCTACTAGCGAGAGGCATTGCTGCAAGCAGGACCACCAGCTACAACCCCCGAGGGAACGGCCAGATGGAAAGAGAGAACGCGACTGTCTGGAAGGCCGTTCTCTTAGCCTTAAAGTCTAAGGGCCCGCCAACCTCTCGCTGGCAGGAAGTCCTCCCGGCAGCGCTGCATTCCATCCGGTCACTGCTTTGCACGGCCATTAACGCCACCCCCCATGAACGAATGTTTGTTTTCCCCAGGAAGTCAACTACGGGAACCTCGCTACCAACATGGCTGACTTCTCCGGGGCCCATCTTGCTGCGAAAGCACGTGAGGGCCCATAAAACGGACCCCCTGGTCGAGAGGGTGGACCTCCTGCACGCCAACCCCCAGTACGCCTACGTGGCATACCCAGACGGGCGGGAGGACACAGTCTCCTTACGAGACCTTGCACCCTCGGGCACCCCTGAGACACCACCGTTACCCCCCACCACCCCCCCAAATCCACCCCAGGTAGATGGCATGCCGGAACCCCATGAGCCTTCGCCGACCACGCAGACACCAGCATTAACATCGGATACTGCATCACCGCCGCCGCTGCTGCGCCGATCAGAGAGACTTACGAGGCCTCCGGACAGACTGACATACCCGAACTGGTAGTACACTTCACCCCGCCGGACTCAAATCTAAACAAGGGGTGAATGTGGTAAACCACTTTTATCGTTTACTATCGTTACACTATGGTTATCACTGTTTATGTCGTTACACTATGGTTATCACTGTTTACACTGTTGTATCACTACACAAGGTCACCTCTTGTCACGCTGTTATACCTGGGCTGACTACAGCTGACTCCGCCCATGACTCCGCCTGCTTGCCCAGGTATAAAGGTGGTCGACTGGCTGGTATTCCTCCTTGTTGGACCCGATCACCCACGAGGGTGGGCTCTGTTATTTAGTCAATAAAAACCTATAGTTACTATCTTAACTCGTTGCTTTTCATTGGATGAATTGATAGGTATATCACCCATTATGACGGCACAAAGACTACAGAGGTGGTCCCTTTTTCTAGGGGCACACCAATACAACATTGAATACAAAGGGTCAAAACAGCATGGGAATGCTGACGGTTTATCACGCCTACCGTTGCCAACGATAGAAGAGGCACCTACAGTAGACCCAGTAGAGATATTCCACTCTACCATAGTGGAATGTCTACCGGTGACAAATTCTGCCATTGAAAGGGAGACAAGAAATGACCCTACTCTCTCACGGGTCTACGATTTAACAGTGAAGGGATGGCCAGCACATGGCGAACCACTGTTGCCAGCATTCTCGCAAAGAAGAGAACAGCTGTCAGTGTGCCGAGGAACCTTGATGTGTGGATCCAGAGTGGTGATTCCACCCAAACTCCAGGATAAAGTGCTAAAGGAGCTTCACGAGGGGCATCTGAATGGAGTGAAAATGAAGAACCTAGCTAGGGCGTTTGTATGGTGGCCAGGTATCGATGGAGACATCGAAGACATGACCAAGAGCTGCCTAGGATGCCAGAAGGTCCAAAATGCTCCGCCCCAGGCCCCTCTACATCCATGGGAGTGGCCCTCATCTCCCTGGCAAAGGGTGCACATCAACTTTGCTGGCCCATTTATGGACTCAATGTTCTTAATCGCAGTTGATGCACACTCCAAGTGGCCGGAGGTAATAAAGATGTCCTCCACCACCACGGAAAAAACCATCACAGTATTAAGGACCATATTTGCCAGGAATGGGCTGCCGGACCAGATATGTTCTGATAATGGACCGCAATTTGTGTCCGAAGAATGCAGAAAGCTCTTAAAGAACAATGGGGTAAAGCACTACACGTCCGCCCCATACCATCCCGCCACCAATGGATTGGCTGAAAGGTTTGTCCAGACCTTCAAGAAGGCCATCAAGGCCATGGGTAATGAAGACATAAAACTTCAGCACAAGGTGGATAACTTCTTATTTGCATATAGGAATGCAACGCATATGGTTACTAACCAAACTCCCGCCATGATGTTCTACAATAGAAACCTAAGATGCCGGCTGGATTTGGTCAAGCCCAACATCCGAAGGGACGTGGAGAACCGGCAGTTTCAGGGCATGAATGAAAGGCCAACTAGGGCCTTCCAGATAGGCCAACCGGTTTTGGCCCGGGACTACCGTACCGAGAAATGGCAGCCTGGAACTATCTGCACACGATTAGGACCACTGATGTATACCATGGACATCGGAGACAGCATAATAAGGCGCCATGCTGACCAAATCATCAAGTCATCCGAAAAGGGACAACCTACACCACCACTCTATACATCTAACGATGAAGTAGAGATACCCATATCTACCTCCGATCCGGTGATACTGGAGCCCGATGAACCCGACACTGGCCTTCAAGCTGAATCAGCCTCGCCAGAAGAACCTACTACACCACCAGAAACTACTACACCCCCGAGGCGTTATCCGGACCGAGTCAGGAAGCCTCCTGAGAGACTAACTTATAATTAATTAATACAGCAATGTATATTATTTTGCATATAACATGTAATTAATAATTACTTAAAATATGATGTACTAGTTAGCTAGAAGGGGAGGAATTGTGGTGTATGTGCCTTTAAGGGCAATTATGGTGTATGTGCCTTTAAGAGCCCCAGGTGTGCGTAATGCCGGTAATTGCCACTTGGGCTATATAAGCCTGTGTATTGTGTATATCCTTTAGAAACCCCCCCCCAGACTTGCTTAGTAAATACCTATGAACCAACTCCTGTCTTCAGTGTCTTTATCTACACATGGACACAACAATAACGTTCAGATTAACGTGTCAGTGAAGTGCCTTGGGACGTTTTCCCCCATTAATGTTGTAAAATGGTTCAGCAGAAAGTGTGGAAAATCAACTGTGTGACGCCGTTTCAATTCTAGCCCAGACTGGTGAGATGCGACTCTATTTTCAGCCTGTTGTAAGGGTTTTGCATCAGAATGAGATGAGGAGGTCTCAATCCAGTTCCTCGTAGCCATGGTCACAGTCGCATTCAGACCACAAGGATGGCTGGTGAGGGAAATGGAAATGTCACCTTATTGCAGTAAAGGGTGTTCTTCTTCTAATGTTGAGGTTAAGGTGCCTTGTTCAGTCAGAGAAGCATCAGCTTGCATTTTGCTGTGCTGTACCTGAACTAGCTCGACACGAACAATGAATGGTTGCCTGGAAATGAGAAATATTTCTGCCCTCTAGCAGTGATTGTAACTTGCCTTATAATACATTTAGAAGCACAAACAACCCTTCACCTTCCTAAAAACAGGACTGGGAACCCCAGGAGATGCGAGAACACCACCCCTGTACTGGTCTCGCTAGACGTACTCCTATCTAGTTATCCAGCCAGCTAAACACTCATTCAAATAATTCCTCGAGAAGCGGGTTTGCTGTTTTGAAGCTTTACTTGAACAAATTTGTGAAACTGTAAACAAAGACAAAGTATGTTTTGTACATAGAACTGAGTACTATACATTAGATGTTACATAAGATATAAACATATTTATAACAACAGAATAGACTAATTGTATGACTAACTAGCACTGAAGCTAAACCTCGGTAACTAACAGCTAATAACTTCTTATAGACAAAGTAATGACCAAATACTACACTGACAAGGTTGTTATCATGTTATTAAACAAAGATACTCACAGACATTGCGTCTTGCCTAGCATATAAGATGGGATGGAACAGGATTGAGAATCCCTCATGTGAGCTTCTTCATAACTCAGCAGGAACACTCCCCGGAATACTACTTCTGGGTCAAACAGGAAGAAAGTTCAAATAACATATTGCTATCTACTAACACTGCTATACACTAACTATCACTAGAGGGTGCTATCTGCATGTAATAAGTCCAGAACACTCCCCGTCTGGGGTCGTTAACGACTCCACATAATCCTAACTCTACTCGTCACTGGAGTCC
Organism: Somniosus microcephalus; assembly: GCF_052327205.1. Taxonomy (NCBI): domain Eukaryota; kingdom Metazoa; phylum Chordata; class Chondrichthyes; order Squaliformes; family Somniosidae; genus Somniosus; species Somniosus microcephalus. The sequence continues at coordinate 45,286,965 of NC_141009.1, read as the reverse complement.
TCTGGCGACAAAAGAAGGACCACCTCTGAGAAGTCCGCCGGTGTCGATGATAGGATGCAGCTTCCGTAGACTGCTGTGAGGGGGTAGGTTGTATTCTGCTGCTATGCACTTCAACTCTTCTGAGTAACACTCGTGTTGGACGCTCTTCATCACAAGGATTTTGGCTCTCTTGAGCTCCTCTTCAGAGGGACTCTTACGACAGATGTGCCACCCATGGCAGCTACTCCCTTGTGTAGCCTGGGAGAAGGTATGAGCTATGTGGGTTAGGCGTGCTACTGTCTTTATGAGAGTGTTCCATTTGGAGAAACGCTCGAAGCGTTTGGTGCTCATCAGGTCCTTGGAGATTTGAGTAATGTTTGCTGTGACTTGTGGGCGTATCTCGGAGTCAGAAACAGGGTTGAGGAGGTCGAATGACTCATTGAGTTCAGAGGAGTGAAGGGACGGATCCTGAAGAAATGCAGGTCCTGACAGCCAAGTCGTGCTGCTGAGAAGGGACGCTGTTACAGATCTAGACCCATGGTCAGCTGGGTTCAGGTCTGTGGGGACGTACCTCCATTGGCCGGGGGATGTGGACTGTCAAATACGTTGGACCCTGTTGCTCACGTATACGTAGAACTGTCTACTTTGGTTATGGATGTATCCTAGCACCACTTTGCTGTCTATATAATACGTGATGCTGTCGAACTTCAGATCAATCTCCTCTACTATGAACTCTGCAACCTCAACTGCTAATACAGCTGCGCACAGTTCCAATCTGGGTATGGTGAGGTCTGGCTGGGGTGCCAACTTGGCCTTACCAAAGACGAAGCCAACTTTGCTTTGTCCACCTTGAGTGGTGACCTTCAGATAAGCCACACCTGCAATGACCTTAGCGGACACAAAGCTCTTTGAATTGGGCATTTCAGGGAGAGAAGGACGTATAGGAGTGAGGTATTCGGATCTCCTGTAAGTCTTGAAGTGAGTCTCTCCATCTGTTCCACTCTGCTTCCATCTCTTCAGGGAGGGGTGAATCCCACTCTTCAGCGCGTGTGGAGAGTTCCCTGAGGAGCAGCCTGCCTTGTATGGTGACAGGGGCTAAGAAGCCGAGAGGGTCGTATAGGCTGTTGACTGTAGAAAGCACTCCTCTACGTGTGAAGGGTTTCTTGTCATCTAAGGCTTGGAACGTGAACGTGTCTGTTGCTATGTTCCAAGACACTCCTAGGCTATGCTGTAGGGGGAGGTCATCAGTAAAGAGGTCTAGATCCTTGACGTCCTTAGCACGATCTTCAGGGGGGAATGCCTTAATCACTTCTGGTCTGTTAGAGGCTATCTTGTGTAGCCTGAGGTTGGATAGTGCAAGTAGTTCCTGAGCTCGTCCAAGGGTACTGATGGCCTCTGCTTCGGTCGAGAATGACTTCAGTGCATCGTCGACGTAGAACTCTCGTTCGGTGAACCCTCTCACATCACTGCCAAAGTCATCTTCTTATTCCTTGGCAGCCCTCCTTAGTCCGTATATGGCGACAGCAGGGGACGGGCTATTCCCGAAGGCATGGACACGCATTCTGTAGTCCACAATGTTTCTGTTGGGGTCGTTGTTGCGATACCACAGGAAGCGGAGGAAGTCTCTGTGGTCTTCTCTCACCACAAAGCAGTGAAACATGTGCTGGATATCGGCAGTGATGGCGACGGGCTCTTTCCTGAATCTCATGAGTACCCCCATGAGCCTGTTGTTGAGGTTGGGCCCTGTGAGGAGTACATCGTTGAGGGAGACTCCCTGATATGGTGCACTGGAGTCAAACACCACGCGGATCTGTTCTGGCTTTTTGGGGTGATAGACTCCGAAGGAAGGGAGGTACCAACACTCTTGGCCTTCCTGGAGTGGAGGAGAAGGCTCTGCATGATCGTTGACAAGCATTTTCTTGACAAACTCTAGGAAGTGTGCTTTCATCTTTGGCTTCTTCTCTAGTGTGCAATGGAGTGAGTTAAGGCGATTATAGGCATACTCCCTGTTGTTCGGCAGCCGTCGTCTGGTGTTCTGGAAGGGTAAGGGTGCAACGCAGCTGTTAGAGCTGTCGCGAGAGGCCTCATTGTCAATAATCTGGAGGAATCTCCTGTCGCCAATCGATGGAGCAAGTTTGTGGTCATTGGCGGTGCGACAGAAGACTGACTGACCCGGGTTCTCTCCAGTGAGATCACCCGTGTGCTGTTTGCGGAGATCAGCGCTGGGGGGTTCTGAGGCTGGGCCGTATGACTGAACTTCTCTGTCACTCAGATCTGACTACGGCATGGGGGTAAGGTAGCTTGGATGATCATTCTCCAAGATGGAAGTTTTGTGTGTGCTCACCTGAGATGGCTTGTGAGCACCCCTGAGGCACACGTCTCCAATGATGACCCAACCGAGGTCTAGCCTTTGGGCGAAAGGGGCATCATGTGGACCATTGATCTGTTTCCTTATCTTATGTACCCTCAGGATGTCCCTTCCCAACAACAGAACTATGTCTGCGTCTGGATCAAGAGGTGGGATCTCATCTGCAATGCGTCTCAGGTGACTGTGGTGATGAGCTGCATTCGGAGTGGGAATCTCGGAACGGTTGTCAGGGACTTGATTACATTCGATGAGTGTAGGAAGGGGGAGACTAATCTTCCCATCGGCTGACTCAACAACATAACCGCAAGCCCTCCTGCCGGCTGTCTCTGAAAGTCCAGCACACGTCTTCAGCGTGTAAGGCGACGGACTTCCTTTGACCTTGAAGATGTCGAAGAACTCGGATCTTGCTAGAGAACGATTGCTTTGTTCGTCTAGTATGGCATACATCTTTTCAGATTCCTGGCGACGTCCTACAGGGTACACATTAACGAGGCATATCTTGGAGCATGCTCTTGCGCTCACTCCTTCTCCACATACCTCGGTGCACTTGGATGTAATCTCCGGACCGGCGGCTCTGAGGTGGGAGGAGGCGACTCTGACTCTGACTTCCAAGAAGCTGGGCCTGGGTGGAGTGCTGAAATGTGCCGATCACTTTCACATTCTGTACATTTTACTACTTCCAGGTCAAACAGGAAGAAAGGTCAAATAACATATTGCTATATACTAACACTGCTTTACACTAACTACCACTAGAGGGTGCGATCTGCATGTAATAAGTCCAGAACAACCCCTCCATCAGAAGTATATTGAAATCTGTTTCATCTATGACAATGTCCCATTCACCATTTTAGTGCATGAGATGGAGATATTTGCATTTCACACCTAACAAAAGCTTCCAGTTCCTAAATGCTGATGATCAGTCAGTGGATAAGATAGAGTTTTCTGTTCTTTCAAAGGCTCACAGCCCTGTTACACACCGAGGCCATTTTAGATATGGTCAATGGTGTAAAATGGCCAATATTGAATTGTTGCTTATTATAAATCCAGCCTGATTTTTCCCTTCAATTGACTAAATGGAGTGTCTTCACCACATGGATTGCAGCGGTTCAAGGAGCCCCACCACCACCACCTTCTAAGGGCAACTTGGGATGGGCAATAAATGCCAGCCTTGCCAGCGACGACCACATCCAGAGAATGAATTAAAAAATAATATATGTATTTGTTATCTCTTCTTGGATTCTGAGGCATTGGCGCAGATTTTGTGGTGGGCATGATGGCGTACTCTGAGAGTATGCCGTCATACCGCCTTTGAAATTGACCGCAAGTTTTGGATTTCCACATGTGCTTGCGATCTGTCAAAGTACACTTTGACATCATCTGCACCTCCGGGGCGATGGCCCCCAAGTTTCCCTTTCCCCATGGTGTTGCAGCAGCCGGCTGGCTCCCGGAGATTCACCCACACCAGACCCATGTACTAGGCTCCCCTCCAGCGACCCCGTCACCCCATTATCGGATCTAGCGCCTTCGGGAGACACAGACAGTGAGGCTCTGGCTTGTTCTTCATCCTCCTCTCCCGTGTCACTGCCACTGGCAGGCTGAGGGACAGGCTGGTCATGTGGTGACTGATTAATGAAAGCATAAAGGCACAAGAGTGGGTTTAACGTCAGGGGAGGGGGGCAGGAAGGGAGCAAGGAATGGAGACAGTACACTTAGATGGAAAATGGGAAAGGCTTGTGGTGTGAGGGGTAAGTGGCATGAGAGAAGAGGGAGAGGTGATTACAATACCGTTGTTGTCCCCAAGGGGGTCGACGTCTCCGGTGGCAAAGACGCGGCCCATTCGCTGTTCGAGGTCTGTAAGGCGGGGTGCATGTCTATCTCATCTCCTCCTGTTTGTACCTGCTCCCTCCTGTTGTGAGCAAGCTTGGCCTGCAAGAAAAAGGAAAGGGTGTGAGTGAGTGTGCAGCCATGTGTTTGGCATATGTGCCTACCATAGTTGAATGGCTGTTAATGTATGCAAGGTATGAGATGATCATGTCACTTTTAGTAGGTGGGCATAGTTGGTGGGTGAGTGTTGGGGATGTGATGGTTTATGCAGTGTGTGCAAAGAGTGAGGTTGAGATGGTGGCATGTAAAGGCTTTTGAGGCATCTACTCACCCTGACCACCCGAGTGAGGTTGTTGAATTTCTTCCGGCACTGGGTGGGAGTTCTGGGGACCACACTTCTGGCCAACACGTGCTGGGTGACCTCCCTCCACACCCCCCTAAAGGCCTGTGGCAATGGCCTCATGCCAGTGTCCGGGAAGAGCACTGCCCGTCGGCATTCCACGGCTGCGATCAGAGCCTCCAAGGCATGATCGCTGAACCGGCGAGCTTTCTCTCTGGGCCTCTGATCAGTCATCAGTTGCTTGAATAAAGGCTTGCGGCTCCATGCAGGCCCAGTTCACAAGCAGCAATGACCAGAGTGAGGCTGTGCAGCATGATTGAACCTCCCCTTTAAGAAGTGGAAGGCGCCAGTCTGTCTGAGGACTCTTTAATTGACAGCGCCAGAACTTGAGTAGCGCTCTGAAGGTAGCGCTCCACTCTGTGGCGTTAGTGCCCTAAGAGAAACGTGTAGCACTTGATATACCGCTCCACCTCCCTCTTGGGGCGCTGAAATTCAATTTTGCGGTCGCCGGTGCCACAGTTAGCTCCCAGGCGATGTTAGCGCCTCAAAATGGTCGCTACTGAATTTTTCCGCCTTAGTCTTCAAAAGACTTTAAAAGATCATTTCAATGCTACAGATGGAAAAATGTTTCTGTGGGCGTGGCTTAGTTTTGACAGATTTTGTGAGCATGTCTGCTCTTACACACAGGCTGTGCGCTGCGCTCCTGGGCTCAGTGATGCATTAGGCTGCACACAACTCTGCAGGGCCCAACAGTGAGTCTAAGTTTGGGGCCTCGCACAAGGTGGGCGTGAATTCTTTTCGTAGGTCGGCGGCGCCGCCGACTGCAATTTTTGGGCCACGGTATTGGTTCCAGCTATTAGACTGGCGGTGAGGAGGCATCAATCCACACACAAGCAGATTATGACGTTGTGACTCTAGAGGATGATTTCTGTACCAAGTTTACGCCGCCACAGGTGTAAAATTGCTGCAAGGACCTCGCCCTGGAGATTGTCTTGCCTACATTTGAAAGTTGTTTCGTTGAAGCATCAACAGTAACCTACCTCAGTCTTCATTTACTGAAACAAAAATTCGATGGCTCAGCCTCACCAGTGAGGTGTTTTGGAGCTTCAATGTGCTCCATCATGAAATAGCAGGACAGTGCTTCCTACTGTGTTTTCCTGAACAGCAAATTCATTAACTGATGTATCCCGTGGGTTGTGTCTGCCGCTGTCGCCCTACAACATTCAGTGTCATATGTCACGTTGGACACTGGAGTCTTTGCTCAGTTGCGCTGGATTTTTCGCCAAAATTTGGCGTAACCGGCGGAAAAGATCGCTGAATTTTGAGCGCAAATTACGCGCAGTGCAAATAGAGTTTCTACGATCTTTTGCACTAGTTTAAAAAAAAACATAGCGCTGGAAGCATGCCCCTCCCGCAACTGGCCGCGCCCCCCAGATCGAATTAATCACCATTGGGAGTTTCCGCTAATTACGTTCGTTTGCCGGCCTTCGAGGAGGCTTTAATAATTAATTCGGATCTTTTGGCGCAACGGCACAGGTATATTTTGAAAGGTTTCAGACGCCATTTTTTTTTATTTACTAAAAAACTGACTACTGTATCCCAATATAACTAGCAAATAGTTTTCTATATTAAAAGTCATTTTCAGTCATTTAAAATCTGGATATTCACAGGTGGTGGAGTGACACTGATTTAAAATGCTTATTATTTTGTGATAAACCCATTTTCAGCTGTATTGATCTAACTGCACCAAGTTACCACTCTTATATATTTCAACAACAACAACTTGTATTTATATAGCACCTTTAACATAGTAAAACGTCCCAAGGCGCTGTACAGGAGTATTTTAAGTCAAAAAAAATTTTGACACCGATCCACATAAGGATAAATTAGGGCAGGTGACCAAAAGCTTGCTCAAAGAGGTAGGTTTTAAGGAGCATCTTAAAGGAGGAAAAAGAGGTAGAGAGGTTTAGGCAGGGAATTCCAGAGCTTAGGGCCCAGGCAACAGAAGGCACGGCCACCAAATGTTGCGCGATTATAATCAGGGATGCTCAAGAGGGCAGAATTAGAGGAGTGCAGATATTCGGGGGGTTGTGGGGCTGAAGTTGATTACAGAGATAGGACGGGGCGAGGCCATGGAGGGATTTGAAAACAAGAATGAGAATTTTGAAATCGAGATGCTGCTTAATCGGGAGCCAGTGTAGGTCAGCGAGCACAGGGGAGATGGGCGAATGGGACTTGGTGCGAGTTAGGACACGGGCAGCCGAGTTTTGGATGACCTCATGTTTACGTAGGGTGGAATGTGGGAGGCCGGCCAGGAGTGCGTTGGAATAGTCAAATCTAGAGGTAACAAAGGCATGGATGAGGGTTGCAGCAGCGGATGAACTGAGGCAAGGGCAGAGACGGGCGATGTTACAGAGGTGGAAGTAGGCGGTCTTTGTTATGTTGCGGACATGTGGCTGGAAGCTAATTTCAGGGTCAAATATGACACCAAGGCTGTGAACAGTGTGGTTCAGCCTCAGACAGATGTTAGGGAGAGGGATGGAGTCAGTGGCTAAGGAACAGAATTTGTGGCGGGGACTGAAAACAATGGCTTCAGTCTTCCCAATATTTAATCGGAGAAAATATTTGCTCATCCAGAACTGGATGTCGGATAAGTAGTCTGACAATTTAGAGACCGTGGAGGGGTCGAGAGAAGAAGTAGTGTGGTAGAGCTGGGTGTTGTCAGCGTACATGTGGAAACTGACGCTGTATTTTCGGATGATGTTGCCAAGGGGCAACATGTAGATGAGAAATAGGAGGGGGCCAAGAATAGACTCTTGGGGGACACCAGAGGTAATGATGCAGGAGTGGGAAGAGAAGCCGTTGCAGGTGATTCTCTGGCTACGATTAGATAGATAAGAATGGAAATGGGCAAGTGCAGGCCCACCCAGCTGGATGGCGGTGGAGAGGTGTTGGAGAAGGAGGGAGTGGTCAACCGTGTCAAAGGCAGCAGACTAATCAAGAACGACGAGGAGGGATAGTTTACCTTTGTCACAATCACAAAGGATGTCATTTGTGACTTTGATGAGAGCCGTTTCGGTACTGTGGCAAGGGCAGAAACCTGATTGGAGGGATTCAAACATGGAATTGCGGGAAACATGGGCATGGATTTGGGAGGCAACAACACGTTCAAGGACTTTCGAGAGGAATGGGAGGTTGGAGATGGGGCAGTAGTTTGCAAGGACGGAGGGATCAAGGGTTGGTGAATGGATGGTCTCAATCTTAGAGACAAAGAAGTCCATGAGTTCCTCACACTTGTTATCAGAGGTGAGGGTGGAGGAGACGGGGGAGAGGAGTTTATGAAGACAGCTAGCAGTAGAGAATAGGAACCAGGGATTATCTTTGCATTCCAGAATGATTCTGGAATAGTGAGCAATTTTGGCATATGAGAGCAGGACCCGATCATGCTTTATGTGGTCCAGCCAGATCTGGTGGTGAATGGCTAAACCAGTTGTCCGCCATATTCGTTCAAATCTGCGTCCCTTGGACTTAAGGGAGTGAAGATGAGGGCCTACCAGGGGAAACAGCCAGGGTGAGAGAGGGTAATTGTTTTAGTAGGGACTAGGGAATCAAAGATGGTGTTGAGGGTGTGGTTGAGCAGATCGGTAGCTGCAGAAATGTCATGGTGAATGGAGGGCCAAAGGCTAGACAGTTGAGATTTCATAAGTGCAGTTGTAAGAGAGTTGGGAGAGAGTTTTTTTTCCAGGGCCGGACACAGAAGGAAGTAGGGTTGGGGCGGGGTGGGGGGGGTGTAGGTGTTGGGGGTGTAGGTGTTGGGGGTGGAAGGGGGATGTGGGTGGAGAGCGATACGAGGAAATGGTCAGAGATTGCCTTATCTGCAATTGACACGATGGGAGTAGCAACATCAAGGGGGTGGTCATGAATATAGGTTGGGACGTTTACATGGAGGGAGAGATGAAGAGAGGATAGTGAAATCAGAGGAAAGAGAGCATGATGAATTGAGATGGAGGTTGAAATCACCAAGGATGAGAAGTCGTTTGGTGCAGAGGCTGAGGGAGGAGAGCAGTGAAGATATCTCAGTAATAAAAAGTTTATGATACTTTTGTGGGCGGTAGAGAACAAGAATTTCAAATGAGAGGTGAGAGGGATGGAATAAGTTGAGATGCTCAAAGGAGGAGAAACTGCAGGAGGAATAGGGGACAGACCAAGGTGTGATTTGGTGATGAGAGCCACACCGCCACCACAACGGTCTGAGCGGGGCACGTGGTGGAAGGTATAGCCAGGCGGGGAGGCTTCATTTAAGGGTAAGGGGTCATCACCCCTCAACCAAGTTTCCATCAGGGCCATGATGTCGATGCAATCATCCACGATAAGCTCATGGGTAGCAAGGGCCTTGTTCACAAGTGAACGGACATTCTGGAGGGAGATGCGGAGAGGGTCAGTGATGGCTGACCCACTGCCAGTGTCCACAGGGTCAGCGCTGGGTGGGGATGAGTTGGATGGAGAGGAGATTGGCAAGATTTGCCCCCAGTGGGCGCGCTGGGTGGGAAGGTCGGTGAGAGAGTAGGATGGGACAGTTGGGATTGCTGCTCATAAGTCGTTTTATCAAAGAATATTTTTCAAAGCAAATTTAAAAAAAAAAATTGTTATAAAACACTGCTGTTTCAGGCATAGAAAAAAAAACTTTTTATAACGGGAGCAATTTGCACCTATAGTAATCTCAGATGTAATGCTTAAGTTATCCACCAGAGGGAGACAAATGCTAAGGGATTATATTTACTAGTATTAAGGTAACATTGCATTATGGGTAGAATGACTCATAGGATCCTCCATTTTTGCATTGTGCAGTAAGAATTAGAAGTGCATGCCTGTAGCTGTAAGAGCTATGTTCTCTCCTAAACTGTGTAATTAAAAAGATAAGTTTTGGGTTCCTGAAGTCTCACTTTTATCAGTTATTGGACCTTACCACTCCGATATAACATTTGGCGATGAGGATTAACAGATCTCAACTTGAAGAAGGGAAAATACAAGATCACTGCATCTGAATCATGGCTACTCGAGTAGGAGAGATTTCTGCTTTTGATGTTCGAAAACAAACATGGATCGAATACTGTGAGTTGCTTGAGCATTTCTTTGTGGCAAATGATATTGTTGATGTTGGAAAAAGGAGAGCTATTTTGCTCACTTCTGTGGGGAGTCAGACGTAGAGTTTACTGAGAAACTTATGCAGTCCTGAAAAGCCTGGAGACGTAATATTTGCTAACTTAGTGGCCTTGCTAAAGGGTCATTTTAATCCCAGACCGAGTGAGATTGTACAGCGTTTCAAATTTAATTCACGGAACAGGAACCCGGGAGAGTCTGTATTGGATTATGTAGCGGTGTTGAGGAAACTGGCACATGATTGTAATTATGGGAACAGCTTGAAGGACATGCTGAGAGATAGGCTGGTTTGCGGGATAATGGATGCTCGAATGCAGAGGAGATTATTATCCGAGACTGGGCTTACGTATGAAAAAGCGTTGGAACATGCTCAATTAATAGAGACAGCTAACTGTGATGTACAAGGTTCAGTCTGGTCTACTACAAAGCAAGTTGGAAGCCAGTTTATTGTGCACAAGTTAAATATGGGTCCGAAATCACAACGTGAGCATATAAAGGCATGTTATAGATGCAATGGAGATCACCTGGCAAGGGAATGCTGGTTTCTGGAGGAAAAGTGCCACAAGTGTGGGAAAAAAGGACATATAAAGCATGCATGCAGGGCAAAAGCCCCTGAAAAGGAATACAAACCTAAAGGGGAAGAAAAGCAAAACCTAGTAAGAGAAGTGAAAAAGCAGGGAGCACATCACATCAGTGGAGAAGCTGAGAAAGAAGACGACATGTTCATAATGCATAGTATGGTAGAGGACATTCCTAAAGTGGATCCTATCACTTTGCAACTGATAGTAAATGACACTAAGGTGAACTTTGAGGTGGATACTGGATGTGGCGTTATCATAATGAACAGGGAGGAATACTCAAAATTGTGGAACCGTGCAAAAGTTCCAGAGTTAAAAGCTTAAAACCTATACCGGTGAACGAGTGGCAACATTGGGTACAGCTATTGTAACTGTGAAACACAGGGACACCGTGGAACAGCTACCTGTAGTTGTAGTATCGGGTTCTGTAACAAACTTGTTAGGTCGGCGCTGGATAAGAGAACTTGAATTAGATTGGGGAGCAATAAATCAAATGGAGGGAGGCAAACAATTGTCTTTGCAAGACATGTTGATTGAACATGAGAATGCGTTCAAGGAAGAACTTGAAACATTTAATGGGCCCCCAGCTAAGATTTATGTCGACAAGGCGGGCAAGTACCATGCGAACGCAGATGCCTTGAGCCGTCTTCCACTACCAGGTACAACTATCCGTGCAGCTCCAGAAGACAGAGTTTTGATGTTGGAGGACACGGACATGGCAATTGTGACTGCAGAACAAGTAAGGACTTGGACTGGTAAGGATCCAGTACTGTCTAGAGTCCGAGAATATGTAATGAGGGGTTGACCACAACATCCGGAAGGGACTGATTTCACACCTTACAGTGTCAGGAAGACAGAGCTGAGTGTGCAGGATGGTTGCGTGTTGTGGGCAGCTTGAGTGATTATTCCACAGCCAGCACGACAGTCTATCCTAGTGCAACTACATCAGTGTCATCCTGGGATTTCGCGTATGAAAGCATTGGCAAGGAGTTACTTGTGGTGGCCAAAGCTAGATGAGGAGATAGAAAATCTTGTCAAGACATGCAGCACTTGTCAAGAACACAGGAAGGCACCGGCAGCGGCTCCACTCCACCCCTGGGAGTGGCCGGATAAACCATGGAGAAGATTACATGTTGATTATGCGGGTCCATTCATGGGAAAGATGTTCCTCATAATCATTGATGCACATTCCAAATGGATGGATGTGTATCCTGTAAATTCTGCTTCATCTACTGTTACTATAGACTGCCTGCGTAGGAGTTTTAGTACTCAAGGGATACCGGAGATCGTAGTAAGTGACAATACCACGTGTTTTGTGAGTACAGAAACAAACGAGTTCATGAGAAACAATGGCATAGTGCACGTGACTTCAGTTCCATATCATCCGTCTTCAAATGGACTTGCGGAGAGAGCCGTACAAACATTTAAGGAGATGATGAAAAAAAGTGCGGAAGGGAGTTTGACAGCAAAAGTGTCAAGAGTTCTGTTCAGCTACAGAATAACACCTCAATCTACCACAGGACTCTCTCCTGCTGAGTTATTGTTAGGACGTCGACTACGCTCCACTCTTGACCTGGTTCACCCAGATCTAAAAAGGAAGGTGGAAAACCGACAAATCAAACAAAAGGAGAACCATGACAGAAGGACAAAGAGCCGCAGTTTTGGAGAAGGAGATGCGGTCCTTACCAGAAATTTCAGTTATGGTCCAAAATGGTTTCCTGGCATCATAGACTCAATGACCGGTCCAGTTTCATATACGGTCATGTTGGGAACTGGTCAGGTAGCATGCAGACATGTGGATCAGATACTTACCAGACAAAGGGAAATCGAACTGGAGGTTCCAGAGGAAATGTTGGAGGACAAGTTTGTCCCCAGTTATCCAAATGCACTGGTGGTACCAGCACCATGAACGGAGACAGTTATACCTGGACCCCTTCATCAAGAGGAAACCATTGTAGCAGAGTCAGATACTCTGAGTACTGCTCAGGAGCAGCAGGTGGCTCTACCACAACCAAGCAGAGACTTGACTGTAAGACATTCAACAAGGCCTCACAAGCCACCAGAGAGATTGATCATGACCTGCTAGATTCGTTCAGGATGGACTATCGTTAAAGGAGTTTCCTTATGGACTTTTAAGAATGTTGTTAAGAATTATTGTAACTTAAGAGGGGGGGGATATAGTAATCTCAGATGTAATGCTTAAGTTATCCACCAGAGGGAGACAAATGCTAAGGGATTATATTTACTAGTATTAAGGTAACATTGCATTATGGGTAGAATGACTCATAGGATCCTCCATTTTTGCATCGTGCAGTAAGAATTAGAAGTACATGCCTGTAGCTGTAAGAGCTATGTTCTCTCCTAAACTGTGTAATTAAAAAGATAAGTTTTGGGTTCCTGAAGTCTCACTTATATCAGTTATTGGACCTTACCACTCGGATATAACAGCACCCAAAGCGGAAACTCTACCCCTGGATGTGTAACACCACCTTCTTTGCCCCCACCGCCTCCCCCACCCCTAGCTGCCAGTTTCCCTTCCTGCTCCTCGGGTTAATCTCTCAATTCACCTTCCCATCAACACTGTCATGGCACCAGGAGCACCTGCAGCACCACCACTGGCTGGAGGATGCAATTACAGCGCGACAAGTTTATTTTGGTATTTACCCATTATAAATGTACACGTAAGAATTTACAATGCAAATATAAAAATAAGGACAAAACATACACGTTGGAAATGGGGTGAGAATTATGTCTGCATGGCCTGGTCCAAATGTGCCCCACTCTCTAACCCCATTTCACCTGCAGATTACGGCTGCTCTGGACTCCCCATGTGCAACGTCACAAGTTCTCAGATTAAAAACAATCAGCTCCACAGTCACATTTGGTGCAATCAGCAGATCTACAATTTTGAAAGTGAGCACCAGCACAACCCTGAAAGTGTGTCATCACGGCTCTGTGGACAGTTGTGCTCAAGCACGCGCACTGCTTTGAACCATCTTTTTATATCACTTTTATAATCGGCTATCTGTGGATCACACTTTTACCCCTCTGTGAAGACCAACACTGATGTTAAGGTGCTACAAAATGTTCAAATAAAATGTAAAAAAAAAAATGAAGCAAAACATTTGGGCCCAGAAATTCGGTTGCTTTGCGCCTCCTGTTATGATGGGGCACACAGCAATTAGCGCCCAAGCGCGGCGCCGCCAAACGCCTCCTGCAAAATTCAGCAGGAGGTTAGCGGCGGCGGTAACTGTTAGCGCCCCACGTTGCTTCACACCGTGCGCAGCACCCCAGCTGCCATCTTCGGTTGTGCCCCCTGACTTATTGCCGGGCGCTATGTCCGATGGGGTCAAGGGGGCCCACCTGCGGCCGGGCGACACGAATTAAAGGCGAGGTGCCGGGTGGCCCTTTTTGTTGCTGGCCGCCTGCTTCTCTTGAGTGCCGGGCTCTTTTGCCGGCACTCCGACCCCTGGTGGCCCAGCTGGGCCCCGGGTCACGCTGCGCAAGGCCCCTCCCCTTTACGAAGGGGAGGAAGGCCTGCAGTACCGTGGCACGACATTCCCTCGCAGCGCCCCAAGAGGGAGACGGGGCACTTCCAGTTGCGCCCTGCTTCCCTCTTGGGACGCTACCGATGAATTTTGGTGTGGGGGAGCTAATTTTTTGGGGGCGAAGTTAGCGCCCCAAAGGGGCACGACTCCATTTTTCCCCCCAATTGCAGTTTTACCCATAAATACAGAACCTAAATATACCGCATCAGATTAGTAGAACGGACTGTGTAGATCCCTGTGTTACTATTTAATTAATTGCCAGACATTTACTGCTGCAGAACCACTCATTTAAAATTGAATGTTTATGCAAAGGGTGGAAATGAGTAGAAAACATCTGAATTTAAAAGTAATACATAATGCAAAAGATTTTGAAATCAAAAGCAAAATACTGCGGTTACACGATTTTGTAATTCTTGTCTTTAATTTGTCGGTGAAAATTGCTTCTACTCATCTTTAAATTGAAGTGAATATAAATACTTCAAATGTGCTTTTTAACTGAAATTTTGAAGAAAAAAGGACAGTGGGGAATTTGTTGTGGAGCCTTGGGACACTGCCCTTTGATGTTTGGGGCCTGGGTTTCAATCTAGCCCTGACTGATAGGATGAAAGTCAGCCCTAATAGTTGAGTGCCATTGCGGTATGATTTTTGGGCAGCCTGAACCCAGTTGCAAGTGGGCATAGGTTCACAGCACCAGTCTCCATCAGTACTGGGCAGATTGACATTAAATTGGCATTATCACTTCAAGAGGTTGGAATGGGAATTTATGAAAATATCCACTCTGGTGAAGTAAATGTGGTTGTGAGTTTGTTTGCAATACATGTCGAGTGGAGAGTGTTTCTGCTGCATCTGGCTGTAATCTACTTGACCTTGCTAGATCCTGATGTCTGGGGGGTGGGGGGAATTTTAACCTTCCTCCCCCCAACCCCCAGTCCAGCAGAAACTGGGCTCAGGGCAGTTGCAGTGAAGCGGGGGAACTTACCCGCTGCCTTCCCACCTTGATCTGGCGGATTGCAGGCGGCAAGGGCACCTGCCCAAAGCTGGTGGGGTCCTTCTTTAAATATGCAGTTTGGGCTCTGATGACATCATCGGGCCTCACTGCAATATTGACCTAATGCCTGAGCGGGAGAGAAGCCGTGTCTTCCCCGCCAGACCAAACCTGGAGGTGGATAGAGAAAAGGCTCAGATAATTTTGTTTTAAGGTTTCTTTGTGAAAACTTTGGCCCACTCCTACCCCTGGCTTTGTCTCATTCTCCCAAAAACACGCCCACCACCACCCCCCCCACCCCCCCCCCACCGCCCGATCCACTTACCTGACGGCCAAGCGCCTTAACGTTAGGTCCTGGTGGTGGCCGCTATGGAAATGAGTCCCAGGACCTAAATTTTATTCGGCCCTCGGGCTTGCTGCTCGACCCAGGAAGCCACCTCCGCCCCCACCTCCGCACACTCGCTCACACTGATCTCGCCTTCCGATAACCTCGCTCCCCAGGTGCCTGATGTGGAAACAAATTCCATTCTCCAGTCGCAATATCCAGTGGCATCGTCCTTAACCTTGGCGAGAAAAAAAGTGTCCCCTGAAGCAAAGATTTAGGACCACCAGACAGGGTGGCTGATCAATGAACAACCCCATTGGTGCTTTTCCCGAAGAAAATCCGGAGGAAGTGTGCAAGGAATCATTATAAGAAAAAAAAATATTGAAACACCCCATGGTTGCCAAGGAACAGAAGCAACAGGGAGAAGATCTTTAGAAATCAATTGAATAGTTATTAATGTGTAAATAAGGATTATTTAATATGCACAGTGCATTTTAAGTCCATTTTGCTGTTAATGGAACTGAAACACACCAAGCTACCCGTTAGCTGTTAAATTGTTGCACATTATTCCTGGCAATGTTCTGGATTTAAATAATTTACCCTGCTTAACAGATTGCCTTTTTTAAAGAGAGTCTTGCATCATAAATCTTTTTTAGAGTTTGAACTGTTAACAGAATTACAGTGACCTTGAATGCTGCTTTCTGCTTGATTATGTCTTTCTGTTTTGTTTTGCCTTCTTTGAAGTTTTATGTTCAAATGCCATCAAGTGACAACTGGCTGAGCGGACTAACTGAACCCTGATGGCCTGTCCCTATCTCGGTGAGGAGTTCACGGCCAGGTTGGGTCGCCAACCCTTCAGGTTTACCCTGGGAGTGCCAGGAATGACCGATTAATCTCCTGCGAGCAACCCTTAAGAAAAATCTTCGGGACATAGAAAAGAACTGTTTTGTTCTCCTCCGTTCAGTCTGTAAGAGTGACCACGAGCTTCCGGTCGCCTGTCATTTTAATTCACCGCTCCACTCCCACTCGGACCTCACCATCCTTGGCCTCTTGCATAGTTCCACGGAATCTCAACGTAAACTCGAGGAACAGCACCTCATCTTCCGATTAGGCACTTTACAGCCTTCCAGACTCAATATCGAGTTCAACAATTTCAGATCATAACCTCGGCCCCTATTACATTTTTACTTACATTTTTTTTTCCACCCCTTGTTTTGGGTTTTCCCTCCCCCCCACTGTAAAGTCTGTGGGTTGTGCAGTTAATTACGACACAGACTTCAGGAGTAACATACAACAGGACTTTACTATTCGAAGGTCAGGGCGAATCTGCCCAATAAATCATGCCACAGCACTTATATACCGGTGTGGTCACCGTCGGTATTACCGTATACAGAAGCCAAACAAGTAGTGCCACACCTAAAATAGTTCTCTTAAAGGTGAACGGTTACATACATAGGGCCAGAAATTCCAGAACGGGGCTTGCAGCGCGTGCAAGCCCCGTATTTGCACTTACCCCGCGCTCCTGCCGATCAGCTTCTGGGACGCCTGAACTTGGAGAAATAGAAAGCACATTCCCGGGCAGCGTATGACGTCACGCCGCCCAGGAGTGCAGCCAGCGCGGACCCAGGAGCGTGCAGTGTAAGTGAGACACGCCCCTTGAGGTCTCAGTTTCACTGGACACGCCCCCAATGTTTCTGTCAAGCTGCTTTGCTTTTTTACATGCAAAGCAGCAGTTTAAATAGGTTTTTGGAGGTTTTTTGAAGATTTTGGTAACTTTTATAAACTTTTTAAAATGTTTACATTATTTTGAGTAATCTGAAGTAGTTTTAAAGAGAATTAAAGCAATTTAAAGACTTTTAAAAGCCCTAAAAGAATTTTTTTAATTCCATTTATTTATTTAGCAATGTCGTCGTCATACGTGTCTTCACACTGTTCCCTTTGGGGAACTGTATGAAGTGGTGGAAGGATTTATGGCCGTGATTAACGCTCATTCCGTGACCGTAACCATCTTTGAACCAGCCATTAGGGCGGTTAGTCCTATGGCGGGAGGGTTTTACGGGCTCCCACAAGCTATACAAGGAGGGGGGGCCACCCACACCCACGGACGCAAATATCCCACTGGATGTCAACCCAGAATTTAGAGCCGGAGCTCCGACTCCACCTGCCGGGACTGTCTGGAGCGGGGTTCGAAACCCTACCCTGATCTGGCCCAGCGGCGGGGATCCTACCGCTATGACAAACACCCAATCCGATTAGCAACGTGAAATGGCAGCATAGGGCTCCAGTCACGGGGAGGGAAAAGGCGCAGGAAACGTATGGGTGTCACCTTTTGTGTGGAGTGGGCCTTTTGCGTAGCAGTAAGCATCCCCGCCGCTGGGCCAGAAGGAGTAGGGTTTTGAACCCCACTCCAGACAGTCCCGGCAAGTGGAGTCGGAGCTCCAACTTTAAATTCTGGGTGGACATCCAGCGGGATACTTGCGTCCGTGGGTGTTGGTGGCCCCCCCCCCCTCAGATGGGTTGTGGGAGCCCGTAAAACCCTCCCGCCATAGGACTAACCACCCTAATGGCTGGTTCAAAGATGGTTACGGTCACGGAATGAGCGTTAATCACGGCCATAAATCCTTCCACCACTTCATACAGTTCCCCAAAGGGAACAGTGTGAGGATACGTGCGATGATGACCTCTTGCGCAACGCACCTCCTTGGACCCTCAATCGCAGATGCGAGGGGGCAAGTCGTGCAAGTGTTAAATTTTTTATTTTATTGACATGTAAAATGTTGGCCCAATGATTCCCTTCCAAATGCGCTAGTACGGTTGGGGTACTTACGCATCTGGCCGGATGAAATGCCGGTTTTCAGCATGCACAGTGCATGTGGGGAAAACCGGCATTTCCTGTCCTCTGAACGAAGGGGTTCAGAGGCAGAACGCGTGCGACTGCACAGGCAGCGCGTGCGCAGTATAATTCGCCGCTTTCATTAATGCTTTCAGTGAGGTCCAGTCATTACAACTTACACATGAAAAAAGCATGGGTACAGTTGCTACAGAGGCTGCGGAGGAAGATATTTCTTATCGTGGAGCTTCTGAAAGTATGTATGTCTGTATATATTCCTTTGCGTGTTATGTATATATTCCTTTACTTATGTGTATGAATGTATTATTTAATTATGACTTTCAGAGAAAGTAACTTATTGGAAAATCATAATTAAAAACATACATTCATAGTAAAGGAATATAAAACATACATACATATACGTAAAGGAATATATGTGGACATACATACATAACTCATTCTCACATTCCATTCACACAGCCACAATTGCTCCTTTTACCTACCGTTCTGAAAACCCTTTAAAAAAAAAAAAATTTTAACTTTAAAACTTACTTAAAATTTCTTAAAATAACTTCCCTCCCTTTCCCAAACAAAAATATTGCATTTCAAAAGCTCCACGATAAAATATATCTTCCTCCGCAGCCAATGAACCACTTTACACTTGCTTTTTTTCAGTGTAACTTCTAAGGACTTAACCTCACGGATTTCATGAATGAAATCCACGAAGTTCACTGCGCAAGCGCTGCCTGTGCAGTCGCACGCGCTCGAGCTCTGGAAATGCCGGCGTTCCCCGCATGCGCTGTTCATGCTGAACGCCGGCATTTCCAACGGCCAGAAGCGTGAGTAAGCTGACCGCACTCACGCTATAGTCTCTTAAAGGTAGACGGTTACATACACTACAATCCTCCCTTTTTAGCTTACAACATACGTATTTCCCATTAAACATACATTATAACATATATACAACTTTATGCAAGACAGTTCACAGATTCAGTCTCTCTGGAGGTTTCCGGACTCTGTCCGGATAACGCCTCAGTGGTGTCGTCATTCCTGGCGGGGTAGTAGGTGCTTCTGACAAAGTCAATTCGGCTTGAAAGACAGTGTCAGGTTCCTCTGATTCCAGTATTACCAGATCGGAGGTAGGTGTTCTGGGTATCTCGGTTTCAACAGTAACCGGGTAAGGTGGTGAAGTAGGTTGGCCAGTTGTGGCTGACCCTATGATCTGGTCAACGTGGTGCCTTATTATACTGTCCCCAAGATCCACCGTTTACATCAACGGCCCTAGCCTTTTTCCAATAGTTCCAGGCTGCCATTTCTCGGTACGGTAGTCCCGGGCCAAAACTTGTTGACCTATCTGAAAAGATCTAGTGGCCCTTTCATTCATGCCCTGGAATTGCCGGTTCTCTACGTCCCTTCTGACGTTTGGCTTGAGCAAATCCAGCCGGCATCTTAGTCGTCTATTAAAAAACATCATGGCGGGAGTTTGATTTGTGACCGCATGTGTTGCATTCCTGTACGCCAACAAGAAGCTATCCACCTTATGTTGTAAATTAATGTCTTCATTACCCATGGCCTTGATGGCCTTCTTGAAGGTCTGGACAAACCTTTCAGCCAACCCATTGGAGGCGGGATGGTATGGGGCTGACGTGTAGTGCTTAACCCCATTGCTCTTTAAGAATTTCTTGAATTCTTCAGACACAAATTGCGGTCCATTATCAGAACAGATCTGTTCCGGCAGGCCATTCCTAGCAAACATAGTCCTTAACACTGTGATGGTTTTTTCCGTGGTGGTGGTGGTCATCTTTATTACCTCCGGCCACTTGGAGTGTGCATCCACCGCTATTAGGAACATTGAGTCCATAAATGGACCAGCAAAGTCGATGTGTACCCTTTGCCAAGGAGATGAGGGCCACTCCCATGGATGCAGCGGAGCCTGTGGTGGCGCATTCTGAACCTTCTGACATCCTAGGCAGTTCTTAGTGATTTCTTCGATGTCTACATCGATGCCTGGCCACCATACAAACGCTCTTGCTAGATTCTTCATCTTCACTCCACCCAGATGTCCCTCGTGCAGCTCCTTTAACACCTTCTTTTGAAGTTTGGGTGGAATCACCACTCTAGATCCACACATCAGGGTTCCTCTACACACTGACAGCTGTTCTTTCCTCTGTGAAAATGCTTGCAGTGTTGGTTCGCCCTGTGCTGGCCATCCCTCCACCGTTAAATCATAGACTCGTGAAAGAGTCGGGTCATTTCTTGTTTCGTTTTCGATCATCGAATTTGTTATTGGTAGACACTCCACTATGGATGAGTGGAACATCTCTACCGGGTCCAATGTAGTCGCTTCTTCTACTATTGGCAATGGCAAGCACGATAACCCATCAGCATTTCCATGTTGTTTGGACCTTTTGTATTCGATGTCATATTGGTGTGCCCCAAGTAACACGGACCACCTTTGTAACCTTTGTGCTGTCATGGTGGGAACGGCCTTGTTTGGGTTGAATATGGACACCAACGGCTGGTGGTCTGTCAGTAATGTGAACTTCTTACCTTGCAGGTAATGATTGAATTTCTTCATGCCCCACACAAGGCTGAGGGCCTCCCTATGTATTTGAGCATAATTTCGTTCCGCGGAGGTCAATGATCGGGACGCGAATGCCACTGGCCTTTCCGAGCCATTTGGTAACTTGTGTGAAAGTACTGCTCCAATTCCATAAGGGGAAGCATCACAAGCTAGACGAAGGGGTAACGTTGGGTTGAAATGAGCCAACACTTCTTCAGAGGTAATCAACTCCTTGCTTCTGCGAAAAGCCTTTTTACATTCCTCACTCCACTTCCATGGTATTTCTTTCCGCAACAGAGCATTCAGCGGATACAGCACCGTGGATAGATTTGGCAGAAACTTGTGATAATAATTAATCAACCCCAAGAATGATCTTAACTGTGATACGTTTTCTGGAGCGGGGGCCTTTACGACAGATTCTATCTTGTCAGGTGACTTGTGCAGCCCCTCTCGGTCAATGACATGACCGCAGTACGAGATCCGTTTTTGGAAAAACTCACACTTCTTGCGATTAACTCGAAGGCCATATTCCTTCAACCTGGTGAGCACCAGTTTCAAATTTGTGAGGTGTTCTTCCTCGTCTTCTCCCGTAATTAGGATATCGTCTAAGTAGCACTGCGTGCTTGGAATTCCTTGTAATACCTGCTCCATGGCCCTCTGCCAAATTGCTGGAGCCGAAGCTACCCCAAAAACCAGTCTATTATAACGATACAATCCTCTGTGTGTGTTGATGGTGAGGTACTGGCGTGACTCTTCCTCGACTTCCATTTGTAAGTATGCCTGAGCCAGGTCTATCTTGGTGAAGTGTTTCCCTCCAGCCAACGAAGCAAAGATATCTTCAATCCGCGGAAGCGGGTATTGTACCGTGTGAAGACTTCATGACGGGAACAATGGGCGTGGCCCACTCACTCCAGTCCACTTTTGACAGTACCCCTGATCATTCAAGTTCTTCCAGTTCTGCCTCCACAGCTGGCCGTGTCGCATAAGGTACCGATCTGGCTTTGAAAAATTTTGGGCTTGCATGTTCTGCAATCTTAACCTTTGCTTTAATTCCTCGCAGTGTTCCCAGTCCTTGCTGGAATACCTCTTTAGCTTCGTCCAATATTCTGGACAACCGTTCAGGTTTGACATCTTCCTTTCCGGAATCCACCGTCATGGTGTTTAGTGAATGCCAGTCTATCTTTATTTTCCGGATCCACTCCCGTCCCAGAAGTGGTGGACCTCCCTCAGGCAACACATACAGGTCCATCCTTTGGTAATCTTTATCCTTGTATCTCACCTTGACTTCTATCTTTCCGATGGGGAATACTTTGTGCCCCGTGTATGTCTGTAGTACTAGTTCCGTATCCCGTAGTGGAATATGCTTGAATAACTTTTTATAGTCATGCTTATTCATGACCGTCAGCGCCGATCCGGTGTCCACTTCCATTTTCACTTGGACTTTTGCAATCTGTAGTGTGATCCAGATAGTTTGTCGGTCAGCTTCATTACTCACATTGTGAACTCTCAAACTATCCAGTCCCTTGCAGTTGGAGTGTGAGTCTGACTTCTGTTCCTCCGGACTCTTCCTAGTCACCTCATGTACCTTTCTGTACCACTTTTGTGGTGACTCATTATTGTTGGTCTTCTTCCCTGACCGGCATACCTTAGCTATGTGACCAAGCTTGCCACATTTCCTACATTCTTGGTTTTTAAACCAGCATTGGTTCTGGTCATGTGTTGTCTTTCCACAACGATAGCATTTCGTTGTACCCGAAGTAATTTGTTGTACCCTGAGTGCCGCTGCCTTTAGCTGCATTTCCGCAGTTCCTTTCACTGCGGCTTCGCTTGATGCTGCGATAAGGACAGCCTTATCAAGTGGAAGATCGTTCTCTTCAAGCAGTCATTTTTGTGTTCCTTCCTTCAACATTCTGCACACGAATTTGTCTCTCAGTGCCTCTTCCAGGTTGTCCCTAAACTGACAGTCTTTCGCTAGCCTCCGCAGTTCAACCAAGTATTCCGCGTTGCTTTCGTCTTTCCGTTGTGTTCTCGCATAGAATTTGAATCGTTCAGCCAACATCAACGGTGTAGGGTTCAAGTGGTCCTTCAGGACAGCCACAATATCATTGAAAGTCTGATCCGCCAGTTTAGCTGGTGCTAGTAGATGCTTCAAGAGCCCGTATGTCTTTGCGCCCATCGAGTTCAGCAAGGTTATAGCTTTGTCATCTTCTTCTATTTTATTGGCCTCACAATAGACCTCAATGCGTTCCACGTACGTGGCCCAGTCTTCTACTTCGGAATTAAAATCGTTGATGTTACCACGCTTAGGCATCTTCCTCTCTTTGGGAACAACACAAGTATTTCTTTAAATTATTATTTCTTTTTTTTTCTAAGATGGCGGTTTTCCCGCGAAAATGGCGGTTTCCCGCTCTTATCTTCTCTCCCCGCCCACTTCAATGGCGGTTTCCCGCTTCTGTCTTCTTCCCCGCCTAATGGCGGCTTCCCGCGTTTCTTCCCTGGCGGGAGGGGTACTTTCCCCACGGGCGACGGCCGCTGGCTTTCAGGTTCACAGCCTGCGCGTCGGCTTCAAGGCTTTCCCTTTTTTTTTAAATTTTATGGCAGGGCGACCGGCTCTGGGTACCCCGTTGACGGTGAACAGGTTCAGCCGCTGGGCTGGCTCTCGCACAGTTCCCCTTGCTCAGCTCTGCCTCTCTCCCGCTCGCTCGGCTCTACCGGCGCTGGGTACACCCCGTTGACGGAGGACAGTTCAGCCGCTGGACTGGCTCTCGCACAGTTCCCCTTGCTCGGCTCTGCCTCTCTCCCGCTCGCTCGGCTCTACCGGCGCTGGTTACACCCCGTTGATGGAGGACAGTTCAGCCGCTGGACTGGCTCTCGCGCAGTCTCTCTTGGTCGGCTCTGCCTCTCCCGCTCGCTCAGACCCCAATCGCGCCTCCCAGCCCTCTCGCAGTCCGGTGCTTCTCTCCCCGGCTGCGGCTGAGTTTCTCTCTTCCCGCGCCTACGCTCCCGGTCGCAGCGCTTCGTGGCTTCGGTCACCGCCCGGCTTTTCCCGCCGGTCGCGGTCTCTCACGACGCCGTTGGACCCGACTTTTTGTCCGGCTCTTTTTCCCCCTCGACCGTGGTCGAGTGCCCAGCCCTTATCCTCCGGCTATTCTTTTCACTTTCCCTTACTCACAGTCACCGTGGCAGAAGGGACAGTCAGTGCCTGTTGCTGATGGAAGTTTTTGTCGCTAAAGTCTTCCTCCTTTCTATTGCTGCAGCCTTGAGTTTTCTCCCAGCCGAATGACGAGGGCGGTTGCCTCTTTTCGACGCTCTTTCGTTGCTTTGAAATTATTGTTGCCGCAGGGTACGATCGGACTCGTCACCACTGTAAAGTCTGTGGGTTGTGCAGTTAATTACGACACAGACTTCAGGAGTAACATACAACAGGACTTTACTATTCGAAGGTCAGGGCGAATTTGCCCAATAAGTCATGCCACAGCACTTATATACCGGTGTGGTCACCGTCGGTATTACCGTATACAGAAGCCAAACAAGTAGTGCCACACCTAAAATAGTTCTCTTAAAGGTGAACGGTTACATACATAGTCTCTTAAAGGTAGACGGTTACATACACTACACCCACTTTTCCTTTTTTTTTCTCTCTCCCACATGGCAGCTATCTCTCATTCTGCCAGTACATTTCACACCTAATTTGAGCCGTCTTTTGTCTCCACTAGTCCTATTACCATCTCGTCTGGTTTTGAATACCTCTTTATGTCTCTTTACTTCTTTTGTTCTATCGCAGCCCTGCCTTGCAATCTATTTCATTTCCTTTCCAGTTTTGAAAAAGGGTTCACCCGAAACGTCGACACTAATTTCTCTCCACGGATGCTGCCTGGCCTGCTGAGTTTTTCCAGCATTTTCTGTTGTTATTTCGGATTTCCAGCATCTGCAGTATTTTGCTATTGTACTAGTGTTTTGTTTTCATTATCTTTGACCACTTTTCTTTATTGGTTCTAAACATATTGGAGCTAGGCTTTGGTTTGTTTGACTGGGTGGGGGTGGTTGGAGGTGGGAGCTCACGTGCTGACACCTCCAGGAATATGTCCATCCAGAGTTGACAGCCAGGGTTTGTTGGGAAAACCAGGCTGTGCCCCTATACATCATGACGGGTTACCTGAAGACACCGCATTTGATAAAACTGTCACCTTTTTCAGCGCATATCTGAAAAGTTTACCTTGACTTTTAATAGTCTACCACCGCAGGCACAATCAGAAATGTAGTCATGCAACCGTAACTAATTGTTGCTTCTTCACCTCTTGTCACAAACAAGGTGAAGTGTAAAACAGGACTGTTTGCCTTAATGAGATTGCCCTTTCGACGGCAACAGGTGAAATAATGGCTGTCGCTCCGACCCCTGCTTAACGGCTGATAACCTTGTGATGCTAATTGGGCTCCATAGACTCCACAGGCCTCAGTAGTTCCTTCTGTGCTAGTTACCCTGAAGAGATCATCAGCTCCGAATATTTTAAAACAAAATCTGCAGAATTGCAACAGGATGCTCAGCTAAAATTGCAATGCTTTATTTGTGAAAGGGATATTGTTGATTTTTGTGAACCTAAAATTGGTAAAGAAGAGGTGCTTTGTTCTTCCTTAGTTTACACGATGGGGAGGGGAGGGGAACAGAAGGTGTCAGGTTATTGACCGAATAGCTTACAAATGAATGTGTGGTAACTATTGCTGTCAGGTATATACCTAGTTGGGGGGGGGGAAGGATTGAGAACTGTTATTCAGTCAGTTTTCCACCATCACTAAATGGAGGACACTGTTGGCTTACTGTGAAGTGACATAAATTGGGAATGATAGGAATGGCAGATTCTGTGTCTTGCTTCCAGCTCGGGGAGTCGACAGTAAGATTGGTGTCTACAGGGAGAGAGGAGAAGTGGAAAGCAGACATGATTTTAAAAACTATTGATTCCGATTTGATATTGTTTGAATTGTCACTGCATTGATTATCTTTAATTCACTCCGCACTCCCGTTGTTTTAGATATTTATCATTTCTAACCCGAGCTACAGTTGGAGCGATCTCTGGATTGACGAGCGGGATGCCTGTGGCTTTATTCAGGAGGACTGGAATTGTGTGGATGTCTTTGCTACTGGAATTCCACCAGACATATTCCCAAAAAGCTTACGCAAATTGGGACTTGCATCTATCTGACAATGGTTTGATTTGTAAGACATTAATATCGTTCTGAGCTTTGTAGGAATAATAATCTAATCTGTTTCATTGCCATGCTGGTCAGAATAACAAAGCTGGCACTTCGCCATCCTCAGCACACGTCAGTGCTTGAGATAACTTTCCACCTACAAGAATTATTGCTTCCAAGCCCATCGATAGTAGAGTGCTTACAGTGTTAAACAACAGAGCACGGAATGTGTGGTTGAGTATTAATCTCGTTGGACTTCTACAGGATTGCTTTCTACTGCATAACTAAACAGTGGGTCATTTTATTCAAACATTTGAATATCTCTTTTCACACTTATCTGGAAATCACTACCTTAAAGGGTGGTAGAAGTCGATTCAATAGTAACTTTTGAAAGGGAACTGGATATATACATGAAAAGGAAACATTTGCAGAGCTTGTAAGGAACGAGCAGGTGAGTGGGACTAATTAGACAGCTCTTTGAAAGAGCCGGCACCATCACGATGGGCCGAATGGTCTCCTTCTGTGCAGTACGGTTCTACGATTAATGATTTTGGTAATCTGTTATACAGCAACTTCCTTCTGGCCTCTTGCTGATCCTGGAGTTTGGTTCTCTGATTGTAGGGGGGTAAAGATTGCAGTCAGCAGCTTTGTCCTGAATATTGAAAAAGGTTGCGCGTTTACTGTTGAAATCCACAGTTTGAAAGTAAAGGACTAGACTATTGTGCTAAGGGAGCATAATTATCCCTCATTCCAATGCACACAATTATATATCAAATAAGCCAGTTTACTTAGTGAGTTTGGGATTGAAGACTTTGATAATTCATAGCAATTGAACTGTCAAATATTGGTAGACATAGGTTATTAAAATATAAACTAATTGGCAAACAGGTTCTAATCCCTATCAGAATTGTGTATTTTATGACACTGTATCAGCTTCAGAATCTGCACTGATGTTCCACAATCTTGAATATCTCAGGATCCTAGGATCCAGTTTTGCACAATTGTGCAATACTGGCAACTTGTCCTTTAGTTACTTGTAAGATCCTTTTCTAGAAGTGCGTGACCGGAATGAAGTTTCCATTAGATTACATAGAGTCTACAGCATAGAAACAGGCCATTCGCTCCAACTGGTCAATGCTTTATGTTTATGCTTCACACGAGCCTCCTCCCACCCCTCTTCATCTAAGTCTATCAGCATATCCTTCTATTCCTTTCTCGCTCATGTGTTTATCTAACTTCCTCTTAAATGAATCTATGCTATTCGCCTCAACTTTAAAATTCAGTTAATTAAATGAATCCGGAATTAAAAAGCTAGTATCAGTAATGGTAACCATGAAACTATCAGATTGTCGTAAAAACCCATCTGGTTCACTAATGTTCTTTAGGGAAAGAAATCTGCCGTCCTTACCTGGTCCGGCCACTATGTGATTCCAGACCCACAGCATGTGGCTGATTTTTAACTGCCCTCTGAAATGGCCTAGCAAGCAACTCAGTTGTAACAAACCGCTACAAGAAACAATAATAAGAATAAAACTGGACGGACCACCCGGCGTCGACCTCGGCACCGGCTACGTACATGGAAATGTCACACCCGGCCCAGTTGACCCTGCAAAGTCCTCCTCACCAACATCTGGGGACTTGTGCCAAAATTGGGAGAGCTGTCCCACAGACTAGTCAAGCAACAGGCTGACATAGTCGTACTCACAGAATCATACCTTTCAGCTAAAGTCCCAATCTCCTCCATCACCATCCCAGGGTATGTCCTGTCCCACCAGCAGGACAGACCCACCAGGGGTGGCAGCACATGTGAGGGTGCTGGTTAGTTCCCTCAGTAATCCCTAGGTGGCACCTTCACTTGTTTGATTCCTTTTGCTAAATTGTTACTAGTTTATTTAACTGCCTTTTATCAGGTTTATTGGTTTCACCTGTTTTTGCTTGTATTTAAGTTCTGTGGTTTCTTCCCTCTGTGCTCAGTCTTGACAAGCTGTTTGCCTAGTGGTAGCTTGTCTTGAGCTCCTATGTTTGTAACTTTTTACCTGTGTGATTCTAGTAAAGTACTTTTATTTAAGACTGCATACCTGCTTCTCGCCTCGTCTGTCTGCACTTGGGTCCAGAACCAGCCTCGCCCTGACAGCAAGACTGAGCCAGTATGGACCCAGCAGTGATGGAGAAACTTCGTTCTATTCTCTCCCATCAAGGTGCTTTCCTCGGCCACCTTGAGCAACTTCTCCAAAGCATTTCAGACAAGGTAGATACGTGGACTCAGACCATTTATCACCCAGCCACTGTGGCTTCTGCTCAGGATGTTCCTTCTCAGTCAGTTCTTTTGGGTGCTACCCCACCAGTCGCCGATCTCCCGACTCACCGAGAGCCTTGCCTACCCACGCCAGAGCGCTATGACGGTCATCCGGGCAAGTGCCGCGGCTTCTTGACCCAGTGCTTCCTAGTTTTTGAACTCCAACCCTCCATGTTCCTATCACCCCGCTCTAAGGTAGCGTTCATCATATCACTACTCTCGGGAAAAGCTCTCGCCTGGGCTACTGCTATCTGGGAGCAGCAATCTTTCGTCTGCTCGGACATTCTCCTTTTCGTCGAAGAGATGAGCAAAGTCATTGACCATCCTGCGAGTGGACGGGAGGCAGCTAAGAGACTTTTGAATCTCCACCAGGGAAACTGCAGCGTAGCCGACTTCGCCATTGAGTTCCGCACACTCGCTGCGGAGAGCTGCTGGAACACCAAGGCCCGTCTCTCCACGTTTCTTCATGGCCTCTCCGAATCTATCAAAGATGAACTGGCGTCCAGAGAGGTTCTGGAGGACCTTGACACGTTCATCTCCCTTGCCATCACAGTGGATAACCGCCTCCGGGAGCATGGTAGAGAGAGGAGATTCACTACAGAGGTGAGATCTTCCGGTGTTTCGAATCTGATCAAGAGTTTCCAATTACCCCTGAGTCCACCTGTTAGCGCCGAAGAGGAACCTATGCAACTCAGCAGAACTTGGCTCTCCCAGTTTGAGAGACAGAGGAGATTGAGAGAGGGGCGTTGTCTTTACTGTGGCCTGTCTGGCCATCTCAGAGCCACATGTCCTGAGCTTCAGGAAAAAGCCAGGAGGATTGGGAAAATATGGACAGATCAAATCCCTTCTCCTACCCGTTCTGTCTTCCAAACCCTGCTTCCTGCTCGTCTCTCTTGGGAGGGACAACAGTACAACCTCTAGGCGTTTATTGACTCCGGGGCTGCTGGCCGTTTTATCGATGCCACCCTTGTGCGCAGCCTGAAAATTCCTTTTTCCCACCTTGACAAGCCTTTACAAGTCACCGCCCTCGACGGCAGGCCCCTTGGTTCTGGGCGTATTCATCATATCACCGGAGTATTACATGTCCAAGTAGGGGAGAGACATCAAGAGTTGCTGCAGTTTCACCTTATCGATTCACCTGAGCTCCCCCTCGTTCTTGGACATCCGTGGCTCTCTCTTCACAACCCTCACATTGACTGGACTACCGGGACTGTGCTGGAGTGGGGTCCTTCATGTCTAGCCAAATGTCTTAAGGTCTTCCCTAGTCTGCCCCGTCCTTCCTCTCCCGAGCCAGCTGATCAGCTGGACCTTGCTCATGTGCCCCCTGAATATTCAGACCTCCATGCTGTGTTTAGTAAGAAGCGGTCCACTACACTCCCCCCACACCGGTCCTACGACTGTGCCATTGATCACCTGCGTGGCACTAGCCCCCCTCGGGGTCAGCTCTACTCTCTCTCTGGCCCTGAGAATGTTTCCATGGAAGAATACATCAAGGAAGCCCTCGCTACAGGTTTCATTCTCCCTTTGATGTCATCAGCATTTGAGCAGCTGCAGGGAGCTACCATCTTCTCCAAACTTGACCTCCGGAACGCATACAACCTGGTCCGCATTAGGGAGGGGGATGAATGGAAGACTGCCTTTATCACCCCTAGTGGTCACTGGGAATACCTCGTCATGCCCTTTGGTCTCACTAATGCTCCTGCTGTCTTCCAAGCTCTGGTCAATGACGTGCTCCGGGACCTGCTGAACCAGTTTGTGTTTGTTTATTTGGATGAGATTCTCATCTTCTCAAAGTCCCCCAAGCAGCATGTCCAACACGTCAGACAGGTTCTGCAGAGGCTTTTGGAGAACCGTCTCTGTACTGGCCGTGCGAGATGTGCTCCTATCTAGCTATCCAGCAAGTTAAACACTCTATTCAAAATAATTCTTCTGAAGCCGTTTGCTGTTTTGAAGCTTTACTTGAGCAAATTTGTGAAACTGTAAACAAAGGCAAAGTATGTTTTGTACATAAACTGAGTACTATACATTCGATATTACATAAGATATAAACATATTTACAACAGTAGAATGGACTAATTGTATAACTAACTAACATTTGGACTAACTTCTATAACTGTCAAATATTAACCTTTTATAAACATAGTATTATCAAAATATTACTCTGACAACTTCGCTATTATGCTAAGAACCAAAGATACTCACAGATATTGCGCTTGGCCTAACATATGAAATCAGATTACATTGGATTGTAAATGGAACCTCTCATGGCAGATTCTCCATTACACAAGTCAGGTTCTTCCTGGCAAAACTGCTTCTTGGGGTCAACAGGAAGAAAGGTAGGAAGGTCAAATGACCTCTCACAGGAAGAAAGGAACAAAGGTCAAATGACCTCACACAGGAAGAAAGATCAGATGACCTTTCCAGCATACAAACTGTTAACACAATAACCACCACCAGAGGGTGCTATTGCATGTAAAAATGTCCAGAATGTCACATAATGTCCATTGGTCCAGAACACTCCCCGTCTGGGGTCATTAACGACTCCACATAGTCCGAACTCTACTTGTCACTGGAGTCCTCTGGCGACAAAAGAAGAACCACCTCAGAGACGGTCCGTCGATGTCGATGATAGGATGCAGCTTCCGTAGACTGCTGTGAGGGGGTAGGTTGCGTTCTGCTACGCACAGTTCCAATTTGGGTATGGTGAGGTCTGGCTGGGGCGCCAACTGGCCTCTATCAAAGACGAAGCCAATTTTGCTTTGTCCTTCTTGAGTGGTGACCTTCAGATAAGCCACACTTGCAATGGCCTTAGCGGATACGTCTGCAAAGACACAAAGCTCTTTGAATTGGGCATTTAAGGGAGAGAAAGACGAATAGCAGCAAGGTATTCGGATCTCCTGTAAGTCTTGGAGTGAGTCTCTCCATCTGTTCCACGCTGCTTCCATCTCTTCAGGGAGAGGTGAATCCCACTCTTCAGCGCGTGTGGAGAGTTCCCTGAGAAGCAGCCTGCCTTGTATGGTGACAGGGGCTAAGAAGCCGAGAGGGTCGTATAGGCTGTTGACTGTAGAGAGCACTCCTCTACGTGTGAAGGGTTTCTTGGCGTCTAGGACTTGGAACGTGAACGTGTCTGTTGCTATGTTCCACGACACCCCTAGGCTACGCTGTAGGGGGAGGTCATCAGTGAAGAGGTCTAGGTCCTTGACGTCCTTAGCACCATCTTCAGGGGGGAATGCCTCCATCACTGCTGGTCTGTTAGAGGCTATCTTATGCAGCCTGAGGTTGGATAGTGAAAGTAGTTCCTGGGCTCGTCCGAGGGTACTGATGGCCTCTGCTTCAGTCGGGAATGACTTCAGTGCGTCGTCGACGTAGAACTCTCGTTCGATGAACCCTCTCACATCACTGCCAAAGTCGTTGTCTTCTTCCTTGGCAGCCCTCCTTAGTCCGTATATGGCGACAGCAGGGGATGGGCTATTCCCAAAGACATGGACACGCATTCTGTAGTCCACAATGTTTCCATTAGGGTTATTGTCCCGATACCACAGGAAGCGGAGGAAGTCTCTGTGGTCTTCTCTCACCACGAAGCCATGAAACATGTGCTGGATATCGGCAGTGATGGCGACGGGCTCTTTCCTGAATCTCATGAGCACTCCCAAGAGGCTGTTGTTAAGATCGGGCCCTGTGAGGAGTACGTCGTTGAGAGAGACGCCCTGATATGGTGCACTGGAGTCAAACACCATGCGGATCTGTCTACTGCATGGGGTAAGGTAGCTTGGACGACCATTCTCCAAGATGGAAGTCTTGAGTGTGCTCACCTGAGATGGCTTGTTCTCTAGTGTGCGACGTCCTACAGGGTACACATTAACGAGGCATATCTTGGAGCATGCTCTTGCGCTCACTCCTTCTCCACACACCGCGGTGCACCTGGATGTAATCTCGTACCAGCAGCTCCCTCTCTCTTCCCACCATGTTCTGAAGTGGGAGGAGGCGTCTCTGACTTCCAAGGAGCTGGGCCTGGGTGTAGTGCTGAAACGTGCCGATCACTTTCGCCTTCTGTGCATTTTGCATCTACCTTGCAGTTCTTGGCGAGATGGCTCGTGGAAGAGCAGCACTTGAAACATATAGAGTTCTCTTTAAGATATTGTTTCCGATCTTCCAGGGACATCTCCCTGAAGCCTCTGCACTTCTTTAAAGGATGGGGCTTGTTGTGGATAGGGCATTGTTTGCTCATATCCTCAGGTTTCTTCTGAATCTTTGTGTGCTCAGTTGAGGACACTTGCATTCTGTGGACAGATATTGGTGTCTTTCCATGTCTGTCGAACTTGTCTATTCTGGCAAGTGCTGGGTGGGAGGAGAAGAAGTTGAAGCTGGGGTCGTTCCTGGCTTTGGCTTCTTTACGGATTAATTTAACGAACGCCGAGAATGGTGGGAACGCCACGTTGTGCTTTAGCTTGAACTTCGTTCCAAACGTTATCCACTTCTCCTGCAGGTTAAATGGAAGCTTCTCAATGATGGGACTTACCCCTCTGGAAGTGTCTAAGTACAATAGACCGGGTAGGTAGCCGTCCTGCTTTGCGGCTTCGAGTTCCGACAGCAGATCTCCAAGGTCGCGCTTCTGGGGTTCCTTACTCGTCAACCTCGGAAAGTTCTCCAACCTGTCAAAGAGAGCTGTTTCAATGGCTTCGGGCGAGCCGTAGCTTTCTTCCAGCCTCACCCAAGCCTTCTTCAACCCCTCTGGCAGCTGCCCCACATTGGCCGCTTTTATCCTGCAGGCCTGTCCGGCGGACTCTGGGCCGAGCCATTTGATAAGGAGGCCGAGCTCTTCTCCTGCCGACAGGTCTAAGCCCGATATGGCATCGTGGAAGCAGGACTTCCAAGCCCGATAATTCTCCGACCTGTCATCAAACTTGATTAACCCCGAAGTTACCAGCTGGGTGCGTGCAAGGTATTTGGCGAGGTCGTAGGCGCTGGGACCTGTGCCAGGGTTGCCTTGGCTGGGGGCTCTGTTGGGGGTCTCAAGGGACCGAGAGGGGATTCGCCTCTGACTTTCTCTATTCGGCGTCCTATTCCTTTGCACCGTGTCTTCCGTTCTGCTGGCGGAGACTCTGCGGCTTGAGGCACGCCGTCTGCTTTGACCTTGGTTGGCAACTTGTGGCATGTTATACGAAGTGTTTGCGTCTGTAGAGATGTGTGGGCCTCCATCCCTTTCTCCTGTAAACTGTATGTTGGCATGGTCGCTCACGTAATCTATGGTGCGCTGTCGTGGACTCTGCCACGGAATGGGAATGAAAGGTTTGTAAGCTGTCTCGGGATCAGATCCCTCCAAAATTGCCTTGAATACTTGTGTCTCGGCTAATGCAGCATCTATCTCTTTTTGTTGCTGCAGAGCGTCTAATGTGGCTTGGAGACAGGCCTGTTCAGCCTGGCGTTCCACTTGGCGATGGGCCTGTTCCGCTTGGAGCCGGGCCTGTTCTGCTTGGAGCCGGGCCTGTTCTGCTTGGGGTTCAGCTTGGAGACGGGCCTGTCTTACTTTTATTTCTATTTCACTGTCCGTATGCGCAGCTCTTGCTTGAGCTGCTAGCAGCTTAGCCCATGCTTTGGCGATGGCTATGCTTACTCTAGAACCACCCGATGACCGTGAACCAACTTGCGATCTGTAGTAACCGAAGCTTATAGACCGATTGTCACGTTCTACAGTTTCGTCTGCCTGTTTAAGGCCTTCTACGTGCTGCAAAGCGTTTTCGTTATTACCTTCTGACATGTTGATGTGAGGTAGATGTGCTCTACGAGGTTAAGGCTTACTCGGGTTCCTCCTGCTCCGCTCTTCACAGCTAGCCATATTGCTATCTTTTCACTGTACTGGCCGTGCTAGATGTGCTCCTATCTAGCTATCCAGCAAGTTAAGCACTCTGTTCAAAATAATTCTTCTGAAGCCGTTTGCTGTTTTGAAGCTTTACTTGAACAAATTTGTGAAACTGTAAACAAAGACAAGGTATGTTTCGTACATAAACTGAGTACTATACATTCGATATTACATAAGATATAAACATATTTACAACAGTAGAATGGACTAATTGTATAACTAACTAACATTTGGACTAACTTCTATAACTATCAAATATTAACCTTTTATAAACATAGTATTATCAAAATATTACTCTGACAACTTCGCTATTATGCTAAGAACCAAAGATACTCACAGATATTGCGCTTGGCCTAACATATGAAATCAGATTACATTGGATTGTAAATGGAACCTCTCATGGCAGATTCTCCATTACACAAGTCAGGTTCTTCCTGGCAAAACTGCTTCTTGGGGTCAACAGGAAGAAAGGTAGGAAGGTCAAATGACCTCTCACAGGAAGAAAGGAACAAAGGTCAAATGACCTCACACAGGAAGAAAGATCAGATGACCTTTCCAGCATACAAACTGTTAACACAATAACCACCACCAGAGGGTGCTATTGCATGTAAAAATGTCCAGAATGTCACATAATGTCCATTGGTCCAGAACACTCCCCGTCTGGGGTCATTAACGACTCCACATAGTCCGAACTCTACTTGTCACTGGAGTCCTCTGGCGACAAAAGAAGAACCACCTCAGAGACGGTCCGTCGATGTCGATGATAGGATGCAGCTTCCGTAGACTGCTGTGAGGGGGTAGGTTGCGTTCTGCTACGCACAGTTCCAATTTGGGTATGGTGAGGTCTGGCTGGGGCGCCAACTGGCCTCTATCAAAGACGAAGCCAATTTTGCTTTGTCCTTCTTGAGTGGTGACCTTCAGATAAGCCACACTTGCAATGGCCTTAGCGGATGCATCTGCAAAGACACAAAGCTCGTTGAATTGGGCATTTAAGGGAGAGAAAGACGAATAGCAGCAAGGTATTCGGATCTCCTGTAAGTCTTGGAGTGAGTCTCTCCATCTGTTCCACTCTGCTTCCATCTCTTCAGGGAGAGGTGAATCCCACTCTTCAGCGCGTGTGGAGAGTTCCCTGAGAAGCAGCCTGCCTTGTATGGTGACAGGGGCTAAGAAGCCGAGAGGGTCGTATAGGCTGTTGACTGTAGAGAGCACTCCTCTACGTGTGAAGGGTTTCTTGGCGTCTAGGACTTGGAACGTGAACGTGTCTGTTGCTAATTTCCACGACACCCCTAGGCTACGCTGTAGGGGGAGGTCATCAGTGAAGAGGTCTAGGTCCTTGACGTCCTTAGCACGATCTTCAGGGGGGAATGCCTCCATCACTGCTGGTCTGTTAGAGGCTATCTTGTGCAGCCTGAGGTTGGATAGTGCAAGTAGTTCCTGGGCTCGTCCGAGGGTACTGATGGCCTCTGCTTCGGTCGGGAATGACTTCAGTGCGTCGTCGACATAGAACTCTCGTTCGATGAACCCTCTCACATCACTGCCAAAGTCGTCGTCTTCTTCCTTGGCAGCCCTCCTTAGTCCGTATATGGCGACAGCAGGGGATGGGCTATTCCCAAAGACATGGACACGCATTCTGTAGTCCACAATGTCTCCATTAGGGTTATTGTCCCGATACCACAGGAAGCGGAGGAAGTCTCTGTGGTCTTCTCTCACCACGAAGCAATGAAACATGTGCTGGATATCGGCAGTGATGGCGACGGGCTCTTTCCTGAATCTCATGAGCACTCCCAAGAGGCTGTTGTTAAGATCGGGCCCTGTGAGGAGTACGTCATTGAGAGAGACGCCCTGATATGGTGCACTGGAGTCAAACACCATGCGGATCTGTCTACTGCATGGGGTAAGGTAGCTTGGACGACCATTCTCCAAGATGGAAGTCTTGAGTGTGCTCACCTGAGATGGCTTGTTCTCTAGTGTGTGACGTCCTACAGGGTACACATTAACGAGGCATATCTTGGAGCATGCTCTTGCGCTCACTCCTTCTACACACACCGCGGTGCACCTGGATGTAATCTCCGTACCAGCAGCTCCCTCTCTCTTCCCGCCGTGCTCTGAAGCGGGAGGAGGCGTCTCTGACTTCCAAGGAGCTGGGCCTGGGTGCAGTGCTGAAACGTGCCGATCACTTTCGCCTTCTGTGCATTTTGCATCCACCTTGCAGTTCTTGGCGAGATGGCTCGTGGACGAGCAGCACTTGAAACATATAGAGTTCTCTTTAAGATATTGTTTCCGATCTTCCAGGGACATCTCCCTGAAGCCTCTGCACTTCTTTAAAGGATGGGGCTTGTTGTGGATAGGGCATTGTTTGCTCATATCCTCAGGTTTCTTCTGAATCTTTGTGTGCTCAGTTGAGGACACTTGCATTTTGTGGACAGATGTTGGTGTCTTTCCATGTCTGTCGAACTTGTCTCTTCTGGCAAGTGCTGGGTGGGAGGAGAAGAAGTTGAAGCTGGGGTCGTTCCTGGCTTTGGCTTCTTTACGGATTAATTTAACGAATGCCGAGAATGGTGGGAACGCCACGTTGTGCTTTAGCTTGAACTTTGATCCAAACGTTATACACTTCTCCTGCAGGTTAAATGGAAGCTTCTCAATGATGGGACTTACCCCTCTGGAAGTGTCTAAGTATGATAGACCGGGTAGGTAGTCGTCCTGCTTTGCGGCTTCGAGTTCCGAAAGCAGATCTCCAAGGTTGCGCTTCTGGGGTTCCTTACTGCCCGATATGGCATCGTGGAAGCAGGACTTCCAAGCCCGGTAATTCTCCGGCCTGTCATCAAACTTGATTAACCCCGAAGTCACCAGCTGGGTGCGTGCAAGGTATTTGGCGAGGTCATAGGTGCTGGGACCTGTGCCAGGCTTGCTTTGGCTGGGGGCTCTGTTGGGGGTCTCAAGGGACCGAGAGGGGATTCGCCTCTGACTTTCTCTATTCGGCGTCCTAATCCCTTGCACCGTGTCTTCCGTTCTGCTGGCGGAGACTCTGCGGCTTGGGGCACGCCGTCTGCTTTGACCTTGGTTGGCAACTTGTGGCATGTTATACGAAGTGTTTGCGTCTGTAGAGATGTGTGGGCCTCCATCCCTTTCTCCTGTAAACTGTATGTCGGCATGGTCGCTCACGTAATCTATGGTGCGCTGTCATGGACTCTGCCACGGAATGGGAATTAAAGGTTTGTAAGCTGTCTCGGGATCAGCTCCCTCCAAAATTGCCTTGAATACTTGTGTCTCGGCTAATGCAGCATCTATCTCTTTTTGTTGCTGCAGAGCGTCTAATGTGGCTTGGAGACAGGCCTGTTCAGCCTGGCGTTCCACTTGGCGATGGGCCTGTTCCGCTTGGAGCCGGGCCTGTTCTGCTTGGAGCCGGGCCTGTTCTGCTTGGGGTTCAGCTTGGAGACGGGTCTGTCTTACTTTTATTTCTATTTCACTGTCCGTATGCGCAGCTCTTGCTTGAGCTGCTACTAGCTTAGCCCGTGCTTTGGCGATGGCTATGCTTACTCTAGAACCACCCGATGACCGTGAACCAACTTATGATCTGTAGTAACCGGAGCTTATAGACCAATTGTCACGTTCTACAGTTTCGTCTGCCTGTTTAAGGTCTTCTACTTGCTGCAAAGCATTTTCTTTATTACCTTCTGACATATTGATGTGAGGTAGATGTGCTCTATGAGGTTAAGGCTTACTTTGGGTTCCTCCTGCTCCGCTCTTCACAGCTAGCCATATTGCTATCTTTTCACTGTACTGGCCGCGCTAGATGTGCTCCTATCTAGCTATCCAGCAAGTTAAACACTCTGTTCAAAATAATTCTTCTGAAGCCGTTTGCTGTTTTGAAGCTTTACTTGAACAAATTTGTGAAACTGTAAACAAAGCCAAAGTATGTTTTGTACTTAAACTGAGTACTATACATTCGATATTACATAAGATATAAACATATTTACAACAGTAGAATGGACTAATTGTATAACTAACTAACATTTGGACTAACTTCTATAACTATCAAATATTAACCTTTTATAAATATAGTATTATCAAAATATTACTCTGACAACTTCGCTATTATGCTAAGAACCAAAGATACTCACAGATATTGCGCTTGGCCTAACATATGAAATCAGATTACATTGGATTGTAAATGGAACCTCTCATGGCAGATTCTCCATTACTCAAGTCAGGTTCTTCCTGGCAAAACTGCTTCTTGGGGTCAACAGGAAGAAAGGTAGGAAGGTCAAATGACTGCTCACAGGAAGAAAGGAACAAAGGTCAAATGACCTCACACAGGAAGAAAGATCAGATGACCTTTCCAGCATACAAACTGTTAACACAATAACCACCACCAGAGGCTGCTATTGCATGTAGAAATGTCCAGAATGTCACATAATGTCCATCGGTCCAGAACAGTCTCTTTGTCAAATCCGAGAAATGTGAATTCCACGTCTCTAAGGTCACCTTCCTGGGCTACGTCATCTCCTGTGGAAGCGTCCAGATGGATCCTAGCAAGGTTCAAGCCGCCTTGAACTGGCCGCGTCCCACGTCAGTTAAGCAGGTTCAGCGGTTCCTGGGATTCGCCAACTTTTACAGACGCTTCATCCGCAACTTCAACTCCATTGCTGCCTCCCTCTCCGCATTGACCAAGGGCTCATCTTTACGGTTCAGTTGGTCTTCTGAAGCGGAACGGGCCTTCCAGGAGCTCAAACAATGTTGCACCTCTGCTCCCATTCTGGTGCACCCGGACCCCACCCTGCCCTTTATCATAGAGGTGGATGCCTCGGATATTGGAGTCCCGGCTGTCCTGTCCCAGCGCTCCACTAAGGACCAAAAGCTACACTCCTGTGCCTTTTTTTCCCGTCGCCTGAAGCCAGCAGAGAGTAACCACGATGTTGGCAACAGAGAGCTCTTGGCAGTTAAGTTGGCCTTGGAGGAGTGGAGACACTGGTTGGAGGGAGCAGAGCATCCTTTTGTCGTCTGGACCGACCATAAAAATCTGACATATATCCAGGACGCGAAGCGCCTCAACCCTCGGCAGGCCAGGTGGGCTCTCTTCTTTAACTGGTTCAACTTTCTCCTGTCTTACCGCCCAGGGTCTAAGAACCTCAAACCGGATGCCCTTTCTCGCCAGTTTGACCCTTCGGAAAAGGACCGGACCCCGGAACCTATCATCCCCAGTTCCTGCATCGTTGCTCCCATCGCATGGGAGATTGAGACTGTGGTGCAAGGGGCCCAACGTCAGGAGGCTGACCCTGGAGGAGGCCCTCCTAATAGCCTTTATGTCCCCAGTCAGGTGCGCGCCCAGGTCCTTCAATTGGGGGCACTCTTCTCGATTGACTGGTCATCCTGGGATCCGTCGGACTCTTGAGTTCCTTAAGAGGAGGTTCTGGTGGCCCTCTATTGAAGCCGACACCCGGGCCTTTGTCTCCGCTTGTCCCATCTGTGCCCAGAACAAGACATCCCAACAACCTCCGCTTGGTCTCCTGCATCCCTTGCCCATCCCCAGCCGTCCATGGTCTCATATCGCCCTGGATTTCATCACCGGGCTACCTCCATCTGAGGGATTCACTACCATCCTAGTTGTGGTCGATCGCTTTTCCAAGGCTGCTCACTTCGTCCCTCTTGTCAAGCTTCCCTCTGCCAGAGAGACTGCCCAGCTGGTTGTCCAGCATGTCTTCCGCCTCCATGGCTTGCCCCTGGATGTCGTCTCTGACCGTGGTCCCCAGTTCACATCCAGGTTCTGGAAGGCTTTTTGTTCCTTCCTGGGCGCTTCCGTCAGTCTCTCCTCTGGGTTCCACCCACAGTCTAACGGCCAGACTGAGAGAACCAACCAAGATCTGGAGAGGGTGCTAAGAAGCTTTGTGTCCTCCAATCCTTCCACCTGGAGCAAGTATCTGGTCTGGGCAGAGTACGTGCACAATACCCTTCAGAGCTCCTCCACTGGCCTCTCACCTTTCGAATGTCAATATGGCTTCCAACTGCCACTCTTCCCTGAACAGGAGAGGGAGGTAGGAGTCCCGGCTGCCCAGGGGTTCATCCAACGCTGCCGCCGTACCTGGAGGAGGGTCCGATCCACCTTGCAGCTTGCTTCTTCTTGGCAGAAAGTGCAGGCTGGCTGACACGGCCGCCCAGCTCCTCGGTTCCGGACCAGTCAGAAGGTCTGGCTGTCTACCCGGAATCTTCCGCTCCATGTGGAGTCCCGCTAGTTGGCTCCCCGGTTCATCGGACCTTTTAGGATTTTGGAAAAAGTAAACCCTGTGGCCTACCGGCTCCTCCTTCCTCGGTCGATGAAGATACATCCCACGTTCCACGTCTCTCACCTCAAGCCG
Organism: Somniosus microcephalus; assembly: GCF_052327205.1. Classification (NCBI taxonomy): domain Eukaryota; kingdom Metazoa; phylum Chordata; class Chondrichthyes; order Squaliformes; family Somniosidae; genus Somniosus; species Somniosus microcephalus. The sequence continues at coordinate 45,246,769 of NC_141009.1, read as the reverse complement.
GTACTTACCAGTCCCTTGGTTCCTGCTTCCAGACCTCCCCCCCCCCCGCCACGCATGATTGACGGTCAACAAGCCTACACTGTCCGTCGCCTCCTTGACAGTCGCCGGGTTAGGAGGAGCATTCAATACCTGGTCGACTGGGAGGGTTATGGTCCTGAAGAGCGTTCCTGGGTTCCGGCCCGGGACATTTTGGATCCTGAACTCATCAGGGATTTTTGCCATCGCCACCCTGATCGTCCAGGAGGATCATCAGGAGCCGTTCCTAGGGGAAGGGGTCCTGTGAGGGTGCCGGTTAGTTCCCTCAGTAACCCCTAGATGGCACCTTCACTTGTTTGTTTCCTTTTGCTAAATTGTTACTAGTTTACTTAACTGCCTTTTATCAGGTTTATTGGTTTCACCTGTTTTTGCTTGTATTTAAGTTCTGTGGTTTCTTCCCTCTGTGCTCAGTCTTGACAAGCCATTTGCCTAGTGGTAGCTTGTCTTGAGCTCCTATGTTTGTAACTGTTTACCTGTGTGATTCTAGTAAAGTATTTTTATTTAAGACTGCATACCTGCTTCTCGCCTCGTCTGTCTGCACTTGGGTCCAGAACCAGCCTCGCCCTGACAGCACAATGGTATACAGTTGGGAAGGAGTGGCCGTGGGAGCCCTCAACATTGACTCTGGACCCAATCAAGTCTCATGGCTTCAGGTCAAGCATGGGCAAGGAAACCTCCTGCTGATTACCACCTACTATAAAGGAAAAGCCATATTTCAGAAAGATACAACATCATATGAATAGATTTCTGATATTATTAAAACATGACATATGGAGTTTAAAAATCTAAAAAGCCTCAACGACACAAGCTGTCAATACAGGCTTCTGAGATAAGATGAAGTGTTAACACAAAAGTTGTAAACACCACACAAGCTTTTGAAATGGGAATTGATTGTTAATACTGAGACAGAGGCCCTATTGAAGAAGCAAAGGCTTGCTTCCAAGGAGTCTGCAGTTTGGACCCAACACAATAGCAATGCCCAAGTAGAGTGTTAAAAAATAACACTTTGAGCAGAAACACAGAACATTAAAAAACCATGTGCCTTTGATAAAAATAACATCAAATGAAACAGGAAACATGATTTTATGTACAACCAACTAAGATGGCTAGGGAAACAAACACCCTGGTTGAAGTGGTTTTGATTTACATATTGTAAAAGGTACAAAACAGAAGACTTTGGAAAATATGACTTCAATAGATGACACCAAGCAATCACATGGTTTTTGTACTGAAAATGGAATAGTTCGACACAACGTCTGATTATAACCAGTTAAACCAATATTAAGAATTTAATTGAAGATGTCGTAAGAATGGCATCAAAGGGATAAATCTGTAATAACCATTTTTTATGCAAAGTTTTTGAAACATCTATACAGCAGACAGTATCTGAAAGTTAACAGCTGAATTGAGAGTAAGATTGGAAATAATTCAAGAAGATGACTAGAGATAATTAGTTTACATCAGCAGAAAACTTCAAAGAATAAACCACTAAAAAGGAGTATAAAAATAGAGATTTCAAATAGAAAGTCAGAAGTCGCTGGTAGGGGCAAGCGATTCTCAACTTCAGAGGCAGGCTCTGTAAGTTTTTAACTCTGAGTCTCGGAGATCAACAGGTACTCTTATTTGATTTTGGTGGATATTCTGGATTAGAAATAATAAGAAATGTAAAAATGTATGAAGTTAAGATTTGAGCATAAGGATCTCTGAGAATAAGAAATGTAAGCTATTTGTAGTTTGAACTGTTAAAGTCGCAATTGACTCACCAGCTGTTAACTAAGTTAGCTCTTAAATAAATCTATATATTTTTAGAATTGTCTCAAATAGTATTTCTGTATCAAACTCGCAAACTCAATCCCTGTACACTCTTTTGTGAGGAGTTGCAGAATTCTTTGGGGGGGGGAGTTCCAGACCCTCATAATATCGGGAAGGTTACAGTCTAGTTAAACTTATTAAAAGTGCTATCTGGAAGACGGTAACATCTTCAAGTTGTTCCTTTCCTTTAGAGAGAGATAGCCTGGACCCTTAGACCCAATTAAACGTCTTATAGAATTTGGCTATCTCTAACTTTAGTTAAAGGTGAACGTCTGGGGAATACGCCTGATCTGGGGTAGCCCAAAAAGTGCTAAGACTAGTAATAACCCCTTCACTACCGCCCTCTCTCAGCTGATGAATCAGTACTCCTCCATGTTGAACACGACATGGAAGAAGCACTGAGAGTAGCAAGGGCATCGAATGTACTCTGGGTGGGGGACTTCAATGTCCATCACCAAGAGTGGCTCGGTAGCACCACTACTGACCAAGGTGGCCGAGTCCTGAAGGACATAACTGCCAGTCTGGGCCTGCATTAGGTGCGAAGAGAACCAACACGAGGGAAAAACCTACTTGACCTCGTCCTCACCAATCTACCTGTCGCAGATACATCTGTCCATGATAGTGTTGGTAGCAGTGTCCACGACACAGTATTTGTGAAGACAAAGTCCCGTCTTAACACTGAGAACACCCTCCATCGTGTTGTGTAGCACTACCATCGTGCTATATGAGATAGATTCAGAACAGAGCTAGCAGCTCAAAACTGGGCATCCATGAGACGCTGTGGGACATCAGCAGCAGTAGAATTGTATTCCACCACAATCTGCAACATCATGGCCCGGCATATCCCTCACTCTACCATTACCATCAAGCCAGGTGACTAACCCTGGTTCAATAAGCAGTGTAGAAGAGCATGCTGGGAGCAGCACCAGGCATACCTAAAAATGAGATGCCAAACTGGGGAAGCTGCAACACAGGACTAGATGCATGCTAAAAAGTGGAAGCAGCATGCTATAGACAGGGCTAAGCAATCCCACAATCAAGAGATCAGATCAAAGCTCTGCAGTCCTGCCACATCCAGTCGTGAATGGTGGTGGACCATTAAACAACTAACGGGAGGAGGAGGCTCCATGAATATCCCCATCCTCAATGATGGTGGAGCCCAACACATGAGTGCAAAAGACAAGGCTGAAGCGTTTGCAACCATCTTCAGCCAGAAGTGCCGAGTGGATGATTCTTATTGGCCTACTCCCGGGGTCCCCACCATCATAGAAGCCAGTCTTCAGCCAATTCAATTCACTCTACATGATATGAAGAAACGGCTTAGTGCACTGGATACAGCAAAGGCTATGGGCCCCGACAACATCCCGACTATCGTGCTGAAGACTTGTGCTCCAGAACTAGCCGTGCCTCTAGCTAAGCTGTTCCAGTACAGCTACAACACTGGCATCTATCCAACAATGTGGAAAACTGCCCAGGTATGTCCTGTCCACAAAAAGCAGGACAAATCCAATCCGGCCAATTACTACCCCATCAGTCTACTCTCAATCATTAGCAAAATAATGGAAGGTGTCATTGACAATGCTATCAAGCGGCACTTACTCACCAATAACCTGCTCACTGATGCCCAGTTTGGGTTCGCCTAGACCACTCAGCTCCCAACATCATTACAGCCTCGGTCCAAACATGGACAAAGGAGCTGAATTCCAGTGGTGAGGTGAGAGTGACTGCCCTTGACATCAAGGCAGCATTTGACCAAGTGTGGCATCAAGGAGCCCTAGTAAAACTGAAGTCAATGGGAATTGGGGGGAAAATGCTCCACTGGCTGGAGTCATACCTAGCACAAAGGAAGATGGTTGTGGTGGTTGAAGGTCAATCATCACAGCCCCAGGACATCGCTGCAGGAGTTCCTCAGGGCAGTGTTCTATGCCCAACCATGTTCAGCTGCTTCATCAATGACCTTCCCTCCGACATAAGGTCAGAAATGAGGATGTTCGCTGATGACTGCACAGTGTTCAATGCCATTCAGAACTCCTCAGATAATGAAGCAGTTCCAGCCCGCATGCAACAAGACCTGGATGACGTTCAGGCTTGGGCTGATAAGTGGCAGGTAACATTCGCACCACAGTAATGCCAGGCAATGACTATCTCGAACAAGCGAGATTCTAACCACCTCCCCTTGACTTTCAACAGCATTACCATCACCGAATCCCCCACCATCAACATCCTGGGGGCCACCATTGACCAGAAACTTAACTGGACCAGCCACATAAATACTGTGGCAACAAGAGCAGGTCAGAGGTTAGGTATTCTGTGGCGAGTGTCTCACCTCCTGACTCCCCAAAGCCTTGCTGCCATCTACAAGGCACGAATAAGGAGTGTGATGGAACACTCTCAACTTACCTGGATGAGTGCAGCTCCAACAACACTCAAGAAACTCTACACCATCCTGGACAAAGCAGCCCATTTGATTGGCACCCCATCCACCACCTTATACATTCACTCCCTCCACCACCGGCGTACCGTGTCTGCAGTGTGTACCATCTACAAGATGCACTGCAGCAACTCACCAAGGCTTCTTCGGCAGCACCTCCCAAACCTGCGACATCTTTCACCTAGAAGGACAAGGGCAGCAGGTGCATGGGACCACTACTACCTCCAAGTTCCCCTCCAAGTTACACACCATCCTGACTTAGAAGTATATCGCTGATCCTTCATCGTCACTCAGTCAAAATCCTGGAACTCCCTCCCTAACAGCATTGTGGGAGTACCTTCACCACACGGACTGCAGCGGTTCAAGAAGGCGGCTCACCACCACCACCTCAAGGGCAATTAGGGATGGGCAATAAATGCTGGCCTTGCCAGCGACGCCCAGATCCCATAAGCGAATAAAAAAAATGACTCCTTGTGGTAGCGAGTTCCACATTCTATCCACTCGCTGGATAAAGAAGTTTCTACTGAATTCCCTATTGGATTTATTGGTAACTGTATTATATTTATGCCCCCTACTTTTGGTCTGCCAAACAAGTGGAACTTCTCTACATTGACCTTATCAAACGCTTTCATACTCTTAAAGAAGTCTATCAGCTCAGCCTTCTCTTTTCTTGAGAAAAGAGCCCCAGCCTCTTCTGCCTTTCCTGTTAACTATATCCTCTCTGTTCTGACATCATCTTTGTGAATCTTTTTTACACTTTTTTTACACTAGTGCCTCTATATCCTTTTTATAATATGGAGACCAGAACTGTTCACAGTACTCTAAATGTGGCCTAACCAAGGTTAGGTACAATTTGTTCTCCTCCTTTTCAATCCTATCCCTCTAGAAATGAACCCCAATGCTTGGTTTGCTTTTTTCTTAGCCTTATAAACTGTCACTACTTTTAGTGATTTGTGTATCTGTACCCCTAGATCCCATTGCTCCTCTACCCCATTTAAACTCTTATTATCCAAGCAGTATGTGACCCCTTATTTTCCCTACCAACATGTGACACCTCAGACTTATCCACTTTGAAATCCATATTGAAATTAATTTGCCAATTACATGCCCATTCTGCAAGTTTATTAATGTCATCTTGTATTTTTTCGCAGTCTTTCTCAGTATTTGCTATACTCTCCAATTTGTTGTCATCCGCAAATTTTGAAATTGTACTTCTGATTCCCGAGTCCAATTCGTTTATGTAAGTTGTGAACATCACTGGTCCCAGCACGATTCTTGTGGAATACCACTTCCTACCTTTTCCCAATCTGAGTAACTACCTTTTAACCCTTACTCACTGTTTTCTGTTTTGTAGCCAGTTTGCTATCCATTCTGCTACTTGCCCCCTGACTCCACATGCTCTGACCTTAGTCATGATCCTACTATTTGGTACCTGAGCGCAAGTATTTTGAAAATCCAAATATATTACATCTACTATATTACCCTTGTCTACACTCTCTGTTATTTCTTCAAAGAATTCCATAAGGTTGGCCAAGCATGGCCTTCCCCTTTGAAACTTTGAAATCCGTGCTGACTACTCTTTATTATGTTTTTGGTTTCTAGATGGTTTTTCTATTATATCTTTGTGAGTGAAGATTCTGTTATCTTTCTTATCACTGATGTTAAGCTAACAGGTCTATAATTCCCTGGATTTGTTCTATCTCCATTTTTAAATATAGGGATAACATTAGCTGTCCACCAGTCCTCTGGCACGAATCCGTTTTCTAATAAATGTTTATGTGTATGTAGTAATGCCTCTGCTATCTCTTCCCTAACTTATTTTAATATGCATGGATGCAATCCATCTAGACCTGAGGTTTTATCCTCTCTACGTTTGATTATCTCCCCCCAATTATCTCCCCCCACTCCCCCTTTCTATCTTAAATGTCTTGATATCTTTTTTGATCTCTCCTTCTAATGTCATGCCCACCTTATTAGTCTCCCTGGGAAATACTGAGGCAAAGTAACTATTCAATATTTCTGCCATTTTGCTGTCATTACCTGTAAATTTATCATGTGCATCCCTTAGTGGCCCTATCCCTATCCTAATTGTTCTATTGTTATTTTTGTGTGCATTGAATACATTACTATTTCTTTTTATATTTCTTGATAATTTAATTTTGTAGTTCCTCTTTGAACATAACATAAGAACATAAGAAATAGGAGCAGGAGTAGGCCAATCGGCCCCTCGAGCCTGCTCCGCCATTCAATAAGATCATGGCTGATCTGATCCTAACCGCCAATCCACTATCACAGAACCATCTCCTGAATCTAACAGAATTAGACACACGAAATAGGAGCAGGATCAGGCTACACAGCCCCTGGGCCCGCTCCGCTACCCACAGGGCCAAGACCGATCCGAACCTAGACTCATGTCCAAATTCCTGCCCGCTCCCCGTAACCCTTAATTCCCTTTACTTCTAGGAAACTGTCTATTACTGTTTTAAATTTATGTAATGATGTAGCTTCTACAGCTTTTTGGGGCAGCATATTCCATGGACCTACCACCCTCTGAGTGAAGTAGTTCCTCCTCATCTCAGTTTTGAAAGAGCAGCCCCTTATTCTAAGACTATGCCCCCTAGTTCTAGTTTCACCCATCATCGGGAACATCTTCCCCGCATCCACCCGATCCAACCCCTTCACAATCTTATATGTTTCAATAAGATCGCCTCTCATTCTTCTGAACTCCAATGAGTAGAGTCCCAATCTACTCAACCTCTCCTCATATGTCCTTCCCCTCATCCCCGGGATTAACCGAGTGAACCTTCTTTGTACTGACTCGAGAGCAAGTATGTCCTTTCTTAAGTATGGACACCAAAACTGTACGCAGTATTCCAGGTGCGTTCTCACCAATACCTTGTACAACTGAAGCAATACCTCCCTATTTTTATATTCTATCCCCCTAGCAATGAAAGCCAACATTCCATTGGCCTTCTTAAACACTTGCTGCACCTGCATACTAACCTTTTGAGTTTCGTGCACCAGGACCCCCAGATCCCTTTGTACTTCAGTACTTTCCAGTTTCTTGCCATTAAGATAATAACTTGCTCTACGATTTTTCCTGCCAAAGTGCATAACCTCACACTTTCCAGTATTGTATTCCATCTGTCAAATCTCTGCCCACTTACTTAGCCTGTCGATGTCCCCTTGCAGGTTTTTTATGTCCTCCTCACTCACTACTTTCCCTCCCATCTTAGTATCATCTGCAAACTTTGATATGTTACACTCGGTCCCCTCCTCCAAATCGTTAATATAGATTGTAAAGAGTTGGGGACCCAGCACTGACCCCTGCGGAACACCACTAGTTACTGATTGCCAGTCTGAGAATGAACCATTTATCCCAACTCTCTGCCTTCTGTTAGATAGCCAATCCTCTATCCATGCCAGAATATTACCCCCAATCCCGTGATTTTTTATCTTAAGCAATAATCTTTTGTGTGGCACCTTGTCAAATGCCTTTTGGAAGTCTAAATACACTACGTCCACTGGTTCCCCTTTATCCACCCTATACATTACTTCCTCAAAGAACTCCAGCAAATTTGTCAAACATAACTTCCCCTTCATAAAACCATGCTGACTTTGTCCTATTAAATTATGATTATCCAAATGTCCTGTTACTGTCTCCTTAATAATGGACTCCAAAACTTTACCTACCACAGATGTTAGGCTAACCAGTCTATAGTTTCCAGCCTTCTGTCTACTGCCCTTTTTAAATAAGGGTGTTACATTAGCAGTTTTCCAGTCTGCCGGGACCTTTGCTGAGTCCAGGGAGTTTTGGAAAATTATTACCAATGCATCCACAATCCCTACCGCCACTTCCCTCAAGACCCTAGGATGTAAGCCATCAGGTCCAGGTGATTTATCCGCCTTGAGTCCCATTATTTTACCGAGTACCACTTCCTTAGTGATTTTGATCGTGTTTAGCTCCTCCCCCCCTTCAGCCCCCTGTTTGTCCAGTGTTGGGATATTCTTAGTGTCTTCTACTGTAAAGACTGATGTAAAATATTCATTCAGTGTTTTTGCCATCTCCATATTTCCCACCATTAATTTCCTGGTCTCATCCTCTAAGGGACCAACATTTACTTTAGCCACCCTTTTTCTTTTTATATAACTATAAAAACTCTTACTATCTGTTTTTATATTTTTTGCTAATTTACTTTCATAATCTATCTTCCCTTTCTTAATCAATCTTTTTGTTACTTTTTGCTGTCTTTTAAAGTTTTCCCAATCCTCTATCCTCCCACTAGATTTGGCTACCTTATATGCCATTGTTTTTAGTCAAACACTATCCTTAATTTCTTTACTTAGCCACGGATGGCTGTCTTTTCTTTTACACCCTTTTCTTCTCAGTGGAATATATATTTTTTGGAAGTTGTAAAATAACTCCTTAAAAGTACACCACTGATCATGTATCGTCTTACCCTTTAATCTATTTTCCCAATCCACTCTACTCAATTCCGCTCTCATACCTTCATAGTCTCCTTTATTCAAGCTTAGCACGCTTGTTTGAGATCCAACCTTCTCACCCTCCAATTGAATATGGAATTCAACCATGTTATGGTCACTCATTCCAAGGGGATCCTTTACTAGGACATTTTTAATTAATCCCGTCTCGTTACACAGGACCAGATCTAAGGTTGCTTGCCCCCTGGTCGGTTCAGTTACATACTGCTCAAGAAACCCATCCCTAATACACTCAATGAACTCATCCTCAAGGCTGCCCTGCCCAATTTGATTTGTCCAATTAATATGATAGTTAAAATCCCCCATAATTATAGATGTTCCCTTATTACAAGCCTCAACTATTTCCTGATTGATACTCCGTCCAACAGAGTTGCCACTGTTCGGAGGCCTATAGACTACGCCCACTAATGTTTTTTTCCCCTTATTATTCCTTACCTCCACCCAAACTGTTTCATTATCCTGATCTTTTGACCCAATATCATTTCTCTGTATTACAGTGATTCCTTCCTTTATTAACATAGCCACCCCACCTCCCCTTCCTTCCTGCCTGTCCTTCCTGATCGTTAAATAACCTGGTATGTTTAATTCCCAGGCATCGTCACCCTGCAGCCATGTTTCTGTAATGGCCACAAGATCATACCCATATGTAGTTATTTGTGCCATTAACTCTTCTATTTTGTTACAAATGCTACGTGCATTCAGATAGAGAACTTTCAAAGATGTTTTGTGACACTTAGTTCCTGCTTTTGACCTTTTTATTACTTTACCTTTTACTCCATACCTTCTGCCCCTTCCTGACACGCTCTGGTTTTTAATTTCCCCACTGCTACCTAAGTCTATGACCTTCTGTGTTGTCATTTTTATTATTTGCTCTCTAGAAACCTCCCCCCACTAGTTAGTTTAAAGCCCTCTCTACAGCCCTAGTTATATGATCCGCCAGGACTCTCGTCCCAGCACTGGCCAAGTGAAGCCCGTCCCAATGGAACAGCTCCCTCCTGCCCCAGTACTGGTGCCAGTGTCCCAGGAAGCAAAACCCATTTCTCCCACACCAATCTTTGAGCCACGCATTTAACTCTCTAATTTTATTTGTCCTAGCCAAATTCGCTCGTGGCTCAGGTAATAATCCAGAGATTATTACCCTTGTGGTTCTGCTTTTTAATTTGCCCCCTAGCAGTTCAAACTCCCTCAGCAGAACCTCCTTCCTTGTCCTATCTATGTTGTTGGTACCAACATGGACCACGACAACTGGATCCTCCCCCTCCCACTCCAAGTTTCTCTCCAGTCCAGAGGAGATGTCCTTAACCCTGGCAGGCAACACAGCCTTCGGGACTCTCGCTCTCGGCTGCAAAGAACTCTATCTATCCCTCTAATGATACTATCCCCTACCACTACAACATTTCTTTTAACTCCCCCCACTTGAATGGCCCCCTGCTCCACGGTGCTGTGGCCAGGTTGCTCATCCTCCGTCCAGTCCCTGCTCCTGTCCCCACAGGGAGTAAGAGCCTCGAACCTGTTGGACAAGTGCAAGGGCTGCGGCTCCTCCAACACTACCTCCTGGATCCCCGTACCTGCCTCACTTCTAGTCACACCATGCTTACCTACTTACTTTTTTTACTTCTTTCCTAACCTCTTTGTATTCCCTTTTGTCATCCTCTCCTTGATTGTCGATGTACTTAGTGTGTGCCTTTTGCTTTAGTTTCACTTCTACCCTTATCTCTTTATACAGCCATGGTGTTTTATTATTGGCTGGTTTGTTCTTGACTTTGGCGGAATATATTTCTCCTGAGCTCTATTGATCACTGTTTTACATATTTTCCACTGCTGTTCTATCACTTTCTTTGTCAATTGTTCAGTTTGCCTGCCCTAGTTCCATTCTGATCCTGTCAAAATTAGCTGCTTTATCTCCAATCTATTACTTTGTTATTTGTCTTACTGTCTTTCTCATTCATTATTTTGTTATTATGTCCTAATCACTATTGTTCCCCTCTGTTTATCTCTCTTGTCTGCTCTGGTTCATTTCCCATTGCTAGGTCCAGCAGTGAATTCCTCTCTTGTTGGGCTTTTTACATACTGGGTAAGAAAGGATTCTTGAACATACTGTAAAAACTCCATTCCCTTTTCCCCTTTCCCTACCTCCTCTTACCAGTTTATTTGGGAGTAGTTGAAATTTCCCATGATCATTCTATGTCTTTTACTCATTTCATAGATTTGTCTGCATATTTCTTCCTCCCCTTCCACTATGAGGTGCTCCCCATTAATGTGATCGATTCTGTCTTATCCTTTGACTCAATCCATATAGATTCTGTTTCTTTCTAATGTTAGATATGTCCCTTTTTTTTTCTACTGCAATTAGGTTATCTCTAATTAGTACAGCTACCCCACCCCTTCTTCCTTCCTTATACTGTCTAAATATTTTATATTATCACCTGATATTTATGATCTCTAACATCAGTAGACACCAATCATTCCCTGTATATCAACAATGTTCTGTTTAAATCATTGAGTGATCAAGCTTTTTGTCTTTGTAAGCCATACAGTTGTATATCATGGAAGTTTGAATTGCAGATACCTAAAGCTGCTGACATGAATAGGTCTTGGTGCTCTGATTCAGGATCTATGTAACAAAGAGGTAATCATGCTAATGCACACCCAGTGCAAACCTCCAAGCCCATGTAATCCAAAAAGGACAATTGAGCAAGTAAAATTATGTTTAGATTTCCTTGGACTCTCGGAATGCAACTCGCCACAGGACTGTAGTTTGGAAATTGATGATTTAAATCATGTCCTTTAGGCCTAGTGTGTGACAGGATTGTTAAGTGTTTAGTTAGGAACTCGTCAGTCATGCTTTCATGTCTGACATTGGGATATAATTATTAAATACAAATATGCAACAGCATTTGGTACAATTTATGAACGAGTACACTGAAAATGAAGTAGAATATATTTATTCTGTGAGTAAGCAACACGGGTATTATGCAAGCTTCCTTCATGAGTGGAATAAACATCAAATTTTGCAATAAAATAGGCAATAGCAAGGCTTTGACATCTTGTTGGGGAACAGCCAGATGGGTGCGCTGTACCCTCTGGCACCTCAACCAAGTAACAATTGGTGATGTGTATATTTGGACAGTAAGGCCTAAGTTTTCTGATTGGATTATTTTTGATGATGCATCCATTTTAATGGGTTATCGTCGGTATTAAAATTGGAAAACCTAGGACCAATTGTGATTGGTCAGTTATGGAGGTCATCACAGCTGTACATTATCCCAGCATGCATCACGAGTCAATCAGCATGGTTTAACCATAGCTTTCTTTTCCTTCCTTGACCAGGGGTACGGAGACACAATTGTGTTCCGACAACTACTCTAGTTGCCATCAGGTAGCAGACACGAACCAGGATTGTACCTGAATCTTTCCAGTCTGTATCACAGACATGCTCGCTGCCCAAGTCTATTGAAGCATCAAGAATATCCTACAATTAGAACAAACGTGGAAATCTTTAGAATAGTGGAGTTAAGGGTGACTTAAAAAAAAAATGACTTAGAAAGTCCAAGAATGATTTGGGACAGCTGTCACTGTGGAGTTTTTGACATCAGCAATTGCATTAGGTCACATAGGGAATGCATTGAAAGGCATCCAAGGTGCTTATTTGGACCAGACCTGGTGGATTGTTTGACTAGGTTATGTTGAGGTGTTTGTTGTGTAAGCTTCATTGTGGCATAAGCTGTTATCAGTTATTTGTCAGTCAATTACTTATGCGTGAAGGTACATGAGATAGTTACCATGGTTACACTTGTACTTGATGGTGACTGAACACACTGCTGTGAGATAACTGCCATGTAAACACATGCTGCTCTTGATTGCCTACACTGTACAAATGTTTTACTTGTTCGGATTAGAATTTTCATTCTGGACCAAGTTGCAAGCAAGTTTCAACTTTGAATTACCTGGCAACAGATTTGGACATTGCCTAAACTCCACAATCAGATGGTGTCATCAGGCCTGTTTAATATTTGATCGCTAAGATTCGAACTTTGTTGTGGGCAAGACGTTTATAACCTGTTCAAGGAAGATCAACAAATGCCGTTTGAGGCTTCAATTTATGATGTTACATTCATTCATTTTTCCACAGATGCACAATGTTAGGATCCCCGCCAGAATCATTCTAGTCCTAACATAGATTCACTGTTGACTAAAATATTAATAAGCTACCTGGCGAGCACAAAGTTCACTTGTGTTGACCAGGCCATGTCGTTACTAAATTTGAGTGTTAATGATCACATTTCAAGCCTTGTTGAGTCTAAATTTGATCTTTCGCTGTAAGAGTTCAAAGATATTGTTACTGTTGTGGAATCACAGGTACATAGTAAGTAGTTGTTCTCCTTGCTTCCACCATTGACCATCTTTGGTTAATCCAGAACATTGGTGCCCATGTCGTTTCTTGCACATCTTAGCCTTACCTTTGCCAGCTTTTTTGCCTGCCTGTGGCCTTGTGAATTGGCTTCCAAGTTCCTTTTAATAAAATCCTTCAATGTTTGTACTCCCACCATATCTAAATATTCTTCCCCAGACATGTGTCCCAACTAGCACCCTTCTCTCCTCTGACTCCAGATTATGACTCCATCCATTTCACCATCAGAAGAGGTTATGTGGTTACGATACTGGACCAGCAATCCAGAGAGCATGAGTTCTAATCCCACCATGACAGGTTTGAGAATTTGAATTCTGGTTTTCAAAAAATATATAGAGATTTTAAATATATATTGCATTAGTGAAAGGGACCACAGAGCTTTTGGATTGTCATAAAAACTGGTTCATTAATGTCCTTTCGGGAAGAAAAACTGCCTGGCCTATACCAAGACGATTGACTCTTACCTGCCCTCTGACGTGGCCTAGCAAGCCACTCAATTGTATCAACCTGCTCGGGATGGGCAATAAATGCGATGCCCAAATCCCGAAAATGAATTTTAAAAAAAATACTGCTCTATTTTTGTGTCCAAAGATGACTTTGCATTGTTTTGTTGTTCCTACCTTAAAATAAACCTTAAAATCCTTCTACGATAGCAAAATACTGCAAATGCTGGAAATCCGAAATAACAACAGAAAATGCTGGAAAAACTCAGCAGGCCAGGCAACATCCGTGGAGAGAAATTAGAGTCGACGTTTCGGGTGAACCCTTTTTCAAAACTGGAAAGGAAATGAAATAGATCGAAGGCAGGGCTGCAATAGAATGAAGATGAACAAGGTTGAAGAGCCAAACGGAGATCCCGTCGAAGAGAAGAGCAGAACTTCTTCAAGGTAGGCATTCCTAGAAGAGGATCCTTCTCATTGCTTCTCCCCTCCCCACACCTCTGAATTACATTCTTTTCTCGCTCAGTGCCCACCTCTTTACATTGTTCTTTTGTACGTGAAGTGTGGTAGAAATGCAAGCAGCTGTAGTACGTCTGTTTTGATGACTCCGTATTATGAAATGTAGACCAGAAATAAGTGCACAATGTTAGTCTCTTGTGTTTACCCTGTGGAGAAATCATATTAATTTTTACAAGTCAGAGTTGAGTTATTATGAACTCTTGATCGACACCTGATAATCCCTAGGGCATTTGATTAGTTGGAGTTTTAACCCTTTCTAATTCATTGGTACGTTAATATCTAGAACATTGTATGGGAATTTGGCCACATTTGAAAGGGCATTGATGTATTAGATCAAGGATTGTGCTCTGAAGGCAGTGTTGCTACAATTCAAAGTGCCAAGTCAAAATAGGTCGAGGACGTTGGAATTGTTTTAATCGGAAACAAGACAATTAAAGGATAAGATCCGGGTCTTAATACTTCTAAAAACAACAGGAAACGTGCAGTTGTGTCACATGGTAAAAGGCCACAAGTACTGAACTGGCAAGACTGGAGATAAAGAGACTTTCTCTCTTCCCCGCTGTTTCTCCACCTCCTCGCACCCCCTCCCCCGCCCAAGAGGAATAGATGTTAATTTACTATATTCATTTTCTCCTTTTTAAAAGGACACTGGGTAAATATGTTGGTGAGTATAACGTGCCCCCATGTGTAAAACACACCCGTTCCCCCTCCCCCACACGTTTGGCTGTTAACATTTTTGTTAATATTATTTGCCCAAAAGTTCTGACTTGAATGAAATTGTTCAATGTTGTGAAAAAGAAAAAGGATTTGTGTTGGAGAAAGGTTGCTAGTGTAAACGAGTGAATGGCAGACAGTTAAAAGGCATTGGGTTCAGCATGACCAAGGCCAGAGTTTAAGCTACATCTCTGGCTAAAAGGAAGGGCCTGTTGAATAAGGCACCCAGACTTGACGTGAATGGACACCTAAATTAACACCTCCCATACCAGGGTGATTGAAGTTTTCAGACAGTGGCATACGGTGATGGTTGAGATGTATGGCAGACAATATTCATGTATTTACCCCCCACCCCCCCATCCCGGCTCCCCGGCATTCTTTTTAATAACCTTGACCAAAACTGAAGAGAAGAGCATAGTTGGAACAAAATCAGCTGCTGTGCGATGTTGTGTAGCAGCATTGAGTTGACAACACATGAAACACCAACAATGCATCCCAACAAGAGAGAAGGGTGCTGAAAAAATAAGCTGCAGCTTGTAAAAGTTAGAATAATTCAGGGCAATTAGAGATATTCAAAATAGAAATCATTATGGAAACCATCAAGCGCTGGGTGCAAGAAAACTAGGCTACACTGTTGAACATAAGAAATAGGAGCAGGAATAGGCCACTCGGCCCCTCGAGCCTGCTCCGCCATTCAATAAGATCATGGCTGATCTTGGGCTCAAAGCCACTTCTCAGCCCGCTCCCCATAACCCTTCACTCCCTTATCTTGCAAAAATCTGTCTATCTCCACCTTAAATGTATTTAATGACCCAGTCTCCACAACTCTCTGGGGCAGAGAATGCCACAGATTTACAACCCTCAGAGAGAAGAAATTCCTCCTCATCTCAGTTCTAAAAGGACGACCCTTTATTCTGAAACTATGCCCCCAAGTTCTAGATTTCTCCACGGGGGGGGGGGAAACATCCTCTCTGCATCTACCTTGTCGAGCCCCCTCAGTATCTTATATGTTTCGATAAGATCACCTCTCATTCTTCTAAATTCCAATGAGTATAGGCCCAACCTGCTCAACCTTTCTTCAAAAGTCAACCCCCTCATCTCTGGAATCAACTGAGTGAATCGTCTCTGAACTGCCTCCAATGCAAGTATATATGCAATGCACATCCAATCTACTAAATACATATTTTTAATGCCACCCCCCTCGACTTTAAGGATTAAAAATGATGAAATAATAAATGCCAGTAAATACCACTTGTATTGATAAATTTCTTGTTTTCACACCATGCTTTTAATACACATTGCACATGTTAAGCTGGTTGACAATACAGTTTTGGTTTGTTTCGCATTGAAAGCTTGACCTCATTCATGTCTATATTACTGCATTCCTCTATTCATGGAAGGAAAGAAAATTAGGACATTTTAAAACAGAAAACTGCAGCCAGTCAAAGCGGGTGTAATTATTTAGTTTGATTTGTTTGATGACATTTTCTATAATGTAAAATGGCACGGCGGCTGATCGTTCAAGAAGAGCTGTTAGGGTCTTTGCTGAATGCATTTTCTTAATAGATGTGTTTAAACTGTTTTCAGTCGTGGCCTGGGAAATTTTGAGTGCAAGCCATCTGCTGTTTTGATGTTGATTGCCTGTGTAGTTCTCTTTGCCAATGTCAAATTAGTTGCCCTCCATTTGCAGTTTTCTCAGGAAGATAGCTCTGAAACTGTCCTTAAGGAATACCTGTGTAAATATTTTACTTCACAATGATTCAAACCATCAATCCCCACCAAAGAAATATGTCAATATTTAGCGCATTTAAACTTTAACAGGTCTGATTAGTAATTCCAAGGATAGTTTTATCTCTGCACCTTGCTGTTTTGAAGCTTCGCGAGCCTGGTAATTGGCTTCAAAAGCTATGCAGCTAGACAGACCAAGATTGAGTTCCATGAAATTCTTCAAAATCTTGTATTCAAGTCTGTAAGAAATCACTTCACTTTTATTATAACTGATAAAAATGTCCAGTGAAGTCAGACTGCTGAAAACCATTTTAATTTGCTCAGCTAATGTTTCAGATGCTCTGTGAGTACAGTAGTGTAGTGATCATATTAAAGAAAGGACTTGCATTTCTATAGCAACCTCAGGACATCCCAAAGTGCTTTACAGCCAGTTAAGTACATTTTTGTAGTGTAGTCGCTATTGTAATGTAGGAAAAATGGTCTAGTAATTCAGAAGCCTTGTTTAATAATGGTGGCATAGTGGTTAGCACTGTTGCCTCACAGCGCCAGGGACCCGGGTTCAAATCTGGCCTCGGGTGACTGTCTGTGTGGAGTTTGCACATTCTCCCCGTGTTTGCGTGGGTTTCCTCCGGGTGCTCCGGTTTCCTCCCACAGTCCAAAGATGTGCGGGTTAGGTTGATTGGCCATGATAAAAAAAAAATTTTTTTTAAATTGGCCCTTAGTGTTAGGGGGGGATTAAATATGTGGGGTTACGGGGTTACGGGGATAGGGCTTGGGTGGGATGGCAGTCGGTGTAGGGACCGGGTGCTAAGGTTTGGATGATCAGCCATGATCTCGTTGAATGGCGGAGCAGGCTCGAAGGGCAGAATGGCCTACTCCTGCTCCTAGTTTCTATGTTTCTATGTTTCTATATTGGCCCAGAAATTCGGGTCGGGGGCTTCCCGCAGTATTGCAAGCCCCCGACCTGCACTTACCTTGCGCGCCGACCGTTGAGCTGTGGACCCGCGTGGGATTCCGATCCTGGGCCTCCTCCAACTGCCGGTGCACAGTGCTTGCGTATCCCAGGGGCGCAGTTAGTTCGATGCGTCCCCTGGGATCACGTGGTCCATGGAGAGCCAATGGTAGCAGGGAATGCTTCTTTCATAAGTTTGACAGGAAGACATGTCAAACCTATAAATACTATAAGCCCCAAAACATCACTAAAGCCTCAAATAAAAAAAATTTTAAATCACATTTAAAAAATAATTATAAATTACATAAAATAACTATTTTAAACAATAATTTAAATTTTTGAAAAATTAATTACATTTTCTAATGGGGCTAAAAATAAAATTAACTTTCTTTAAAGTATTTAAAAATAATAAACCTGTGGAAAAAATGTTTTAATTTTAATTAATTCACCACATGTACATAGATCCCTGAAGGCAGCGGAACAGGTAGATAAGGTGGTTAAAAAGGCATATGGGATACTTGCCTTCATTAGCCGAGGCATAGAGTATAAGAGCTGTACAAAATGCTGGTAAGGCCACAGCTGGAGTACTGTGTGCAGTTCTGGTCACCTCACTATAGGAAGGATGTGATTGCTTTGGAGGGGGTGCAGAGAAGATTCACCAGGATGTTACCTGGGATGGAGCGCCTCAGCTATGAAGAAAGACTGAACAGGCTGGGGTTGTTTACCTTGGAGCAAAGAAGGCTGTGGGGGGACCTGATTGAGGTGTATAAAATTATGAGGGGCATAGATTCAAGGTAAGGGGCAGGAGGTTTAGAGGGGATTTGAGGAGGAACTTTTTCACCCAGAGGGTGGTTGGAGTCTGGAACTCACTGCCTAAAAGGGTGGTAGAGGAAGGAACCCTCACAACATTCAAAAAGCATTTGGATGAGCACTTGAAATGCCATTGCATACAAGGCTATGGACCAAATGCTGGAAAATGGGATTAGATTGGACAGGGCTTGATGGACGGTGCAGACACGATGGGCCGAAGGGCCTCTTTCTGTGCTGTATAACTCTATGACTCTATGACTCTATGACTTACCTTGTTAAAAACAGGCCTTGCGCCTGCTTTTTAAAAGTGTAACTGCTGGAGACTTACCCTCCCGGAAAAACCTGGAAAAAAAACGTAAGTTCGATGCACACGCGCTGCCTCTTTGGCGCTCGCGTTCCACCTCGCAACCCCTTCTTTCAAAGGAATGGAAGTGCCGGTTTCCTGTGCATGCACAGTGCATGCACGAAACCGGCACTTCCATTGGGCTTACGGGTGAGTACCCCATGCATACTCACCCGTGGAGACCCGAATTTCTGGGCCATTATTTGCAACCAATAATTTGCATCTTGGAATGGTGAGATCTGGGCTTGTTGCTGAATTTTCAATTCTCAAATAGCTGGGCATATGTTGAGTGACCGTTCTTGCCATTTTCCATTGGATGGTGTGTGATCTGAATGCGAGTCATGTTGACCTGATCTTGCACGACCGCCAATGGCGAGTGGCAGAATTTTTGGAATTTGTCGTCTACTCACCACAGCTGTCCAATAAACAGGAATGACGGGACAGTTTGACTGGATGTGAAAGAGCAAAATCCTTAACTTCAAAAATCTGAACTTTTCAACTGTCCTATATAGTGGAACTGAACTTTATTTGTGGGATCTTCGCTGTGCCTTTTTATCTCAAGTGCCTTGGTTCTTGAGTTGACTATTTAACTAGCCGCATTTGTAATACACATCTCTCGCACACTGTGAATAGTTATTCATTCTCATTTTCACCATGGAAATACAAATTACAGCGTTTCAAATCCATATAATGTCATAAGGGGCGATTTTCGGAGCCCCGAGGAGGCGGGTCTGGAGGCAGGAAAGGCGGAAAAATCACAAAAAGTGGTATGGGTTCGGAACCCGCCTTCAACCCGCCTCCGCGCAATTTTGCCGGTGCCGGTTTTGCAGGGTGGGAAACGGTTCTGCCTCCAGCAGGCCAGAGAGGTTTTTAAGAGCCTTAAATGGTCATTAAGGGCCTCTCTATTCCTATTTTGAGAGGCCCTCGTTATTTTTCGACATTTTCAGCATCTTTCGCGACCCTCCTAAACCATGCCAGCTAAACCTGGTGGGTTGACAAGTGGGTTGCCTCCTCACAGCTGCAGCTCCACCATTAAAACGGAGCTTTCATCAGGGATTAGTTGCAGGTGGCAGAACTTTGCTTTAAAAGGTGTTTTAGCACTTTTAGCAGGCCTTCCGAAGGCTGAGGTGCTGCAGTTTGTTTCTATCAACTGTGGGACCTCCTTGGCAGACCCTCTCCCCGCTTGGAATGAGCTCTTCCCCAACGGAGGCATCTGCAAGCAGCATGGGAACCATTCATTTCCTTTCACCATGGACCTCAGATTCGGATGAGGAGCATCCACGGCAGCAGCAGAACCAGGCAGTGCAGCAGTAGGAGCCCCAACCTCCTGCTCAGCCACCTGATGATGCACAGGGCAGAAGGCGCCAACGCATCGAGGCGCCTCGCTGCAGGAGATACCACCAACAGAGGGTTTACAGACAGGGGGGTGATTTTCTCAATGGGAAGCTGTTGGAGGCGGGACTCCCACTTGTCAGGTTTCAGTCCCGGTTCCATCAGCTTCTGGCCAGCCAGCGAGATTTTCCCCTGATTGACGGGCTCAGCAGGCCAATTAGGGGGAAGCCGGTTGCAGAGCACGTCAACGTATGACGTGTCATCTGTCAAGAATTTTTGAAAGAAGAAATGTCATCGATTGACAGCTCTGTGAAGCATACAAAACCTCATCAACCTTCTTTCTTTTACAGAAATGAGATGGTTGTTGCATATGAGAATGCAATGGACATCTCTCATCTGCAACACGGAGGTGCAAGACTCTCCGTATAGAAACCAACAGAAGCCTGCAGGAAGAAACAAAGGTAAGTACACTTTTAAAAACACTTCGTACTTACCTCAGATACTCACCTCTCCACTCTTGCACCCATCACTTATCTTCACACCACACATTTGCAACCCGACCCCCACAGACCCAGTACTCGCCTCGCTGAGCTGGCGTGTTTTGGAGCCTTTGGGAAGCCCACACTTGTTAACAAGCAGTTAATAGGCTTTAATCCCTTTCTGCCTCCAAGGAGACGGGGACCCGGCGCGGGATGGCAACCCGCCTCCTGGGAAGATGGCATGGAGGCGGGTTGGGGGCGGGTTGGCGGGTTGGGGGCGGGTTTGCCGCCCGCCCCTCAATTCTGCCATTTTCCCGGCAGTCCCGCCTCCTTGGGGCTGAGAAAATCTCCCCCAGAGGATGAGCTACCTCAATGTGAGTGAGTAGCAGTGCCAAAGGAGGCTGAGACTTTCGCGAGAGGTTGTCTGAGAGATTTGCAGACTGGTGCAGCAAGACCTGGTGCCCAGAGGAATGGGTGGACACCCCTTACCAGTGACTGTCAAAGTCACCACCGCACTCAACTTCTTTGTCTTGGGCTCCTTCCAGGGATCATCAGCGGCATCTCCCAGTCGGCCACCCACAGTTGCATCATGCAGGTTACCGGTGTCCTTTTCGCAAAGGCGCACAATTACATTCAGTTCACAAGGGATCAAGCAAGTGTAACCACATGTTCGGTTGGCTTTGCAAATATGGCAGGCTTGCCAATGGTGCAGGGCATCATAGACTGCACACATGTGGCCCTTAGGGCACCCCATCACAACCCAACTATCTTTGTCAACCGCAAGGGCTTCTACTCCCTCAACGTACAGCTGGTGTGCAACCACAAGAAGGAGTTTTTGCATGTTTGCTCCAAGTTCTGTGGTAGTTGCCATGAATCTTTCATCCTGTGTGTTCCTCCACTTTTCAATCCGCCAAACCAACTTAATGGATGGCTCCTTGGTGACAAATTCTACCCCCTGAAGAAGTGGCTAATGACGGTGATCAGGAAACCAGCTAATGAGGCTGAAGAGCGCTGCAACGCCAGCCACACTTCGACCAGGTCCATCATAGAGCAGACACTTGGGTTGTTGAAGATGCGTTTCCATTGCCTTGACCGATCAGGTGGAGCCCTGCAGTATACACCATACAGGGTCTCCAGAATGGTCGTGGTCTGCTGTACACTGCACAACATGGCACAGCGTCGTGGCTTGCAGCTTCCTGATGAGCAAGTAGCTCAGTTCAAGACCTCCTCAGATGAGGAGGAGGAGGATGAGGAGGACGGGCAGGAGGAGTAGGAGGAGCAGGAGGGGGACTGAGTGCCGGTCTATCGACCAGCAGCAGCGGCAGCACGCGAGCACATGGCTGCCCGTGATGCAAGGGATGCACTTATCCTGGCCAGATTTTCATAGGTTGCTCATGTTGGCACATGTCCTTGGCTCCATCTTAAGACATCATAGACAATGGACATGACTCTCTGGCCTTCTTTCACTCTGGCCACCAACCTGACAGTGCAAGTGTCGCGGAGCCCGCAATGTGGAGCTGCCTAAGGTGAAAGAACAGGTGCTATCATGCCAACATTTTGCCATCAAATCATTTTAATGCTTTCCAACAGGGATGGCATTTCATCAATACACATAAACATTCATCCAATCTGCACACAGATCTGAATGTTATATGTCTTGCCAGTTGGACCCACACAGCCTTGGTTTCTTTGTAAGGCCTCTTCCTCCCAGATGAGGAGAAGAGCACCTCCCTACTAGCTCTCACCCCCTCAAGCAACATTTGCAGCGCTTCATCCAAGAGCCTCGGGGAGGCCCTTGCCTTGGAATTAGACATAGTGGTTTCTCAAAACAAAAGCAAAATACTGCGGATGCTGGAAATCTGAAGTAAAAAGAGAAAATGCTGGAAATACTCAGCAGGTCAGGCAGCATCTGTGGAGAGAGAAACAGAGTTAATGTTTCAGGTCGATGACCCTTCGTCAGACCTGGATAAAGCTGGAGGTGGAACAGGTTTTTAAGCAAGTGTAGGGGCAGGGAAAGGGGGGAGGGGAAGAAAGAACAAAAGGGAAGGTTTGTGATAGGATGGAAGGCAGGAGAGATTAAGAGACATTAAGAGAGATTAAGAGATGGTGCAAGGCAAAAGGAGATGGTAATGGGACAAGTTAAGAAACAAAAGATAGCTCTAGATGAAGAGTAAATGGCACTAGCAAAATGAAAGACAGCTTTTTTGGGGCCTGCCCAGATCTGATGTTTCTGGGCTAAAACAAAAGAGATCCAAACTGTCCACTTGTATGGGATGGGTTTGGATAAAGTTGCAGTTTAAATGTGTCCATTGTCTGTGATGGCTTTCGAATAAAGCTGCAGTGGTTTGAATGTGTTCTCCCATTCATTTAAACGGTTCCTCCTCGGGTTGGATGTGTCCACTTGATATACAAACAAATGCTAATAGCATTCAATTGCTTTGTAAACAAAGCATTGTCCTGTGGTCATCTGGAACCGCAATTGATTGACAGTCTTGAGTGCTTAGCAAACAAAGTCCCTTTGTTCATGCTGGCAGTTTCAAGCACTTGGGCCTAGAAATTCAGTTTTGCCAGTTTTGGGGCGCTAACGTTAGCGCCCGCCCGACTTTAGCGCCCGCCCCAAAGTTGCGCCCCCTTCGCCGAAATTCAGTTGCTTCGCCCTAAGAGGTTGCTGGAGCGCTAAAAGAGGCGTTACACGACTATCTTTAGGCGCTAAGCCGGCGGTGCAGAGGGATAGCGCCGAGGCGGGGCGCAGTGCGGGTGCGGTCATTTTTTGATTGACAGCAGACCCCGTGGCGCCGGCCAGCTCTTAAAGGGGGAAGGGACGATTTGGTCTGCTGCCACGCCCTGCACACTGCAGCTTTCAAACTAGGCCTCAACACTGCTGCTGAGCCCAAGGAGCCATGGCAACGCATGAGAAGGCCCGTGAGCATGCCCTGCGCTTCTCAGAGCGTGATCTGGATATCATGCTGACAGCATTCGAGAAGAGGCACAGGATCTTGTTCCCAGACAATGGCAGGAATCCCACCCACCGCGTCTACACCAAAGCCTGGAGGGAGATCGCCACCAGGGTGTCGTCCTACGGCGATGCCCCCAGGGACAAGGTGCAATGTCGGAAGAAATACAATGACCTGACCAGGATTGTCAGGTTGAGTACCCTTTCCACTCTCCTCCTCATTCTTGCATGTACACCTGACATGATGGGCAAAGGGACCTGAAAGGCCTAATGGGCAGCCCTCAGCCAGCAGCTTTGGGACCGTCATGAGCATCAATTGCACATTCTGCACTTTACACACTGGCCAAGCTATTCCACCATGAGAGGCAGTGCACACTAGATCAGGGCTACACTCTGGCCAAGCTATTCCACCATGGGAGGCAGTGGACACTACGTCACGGCTACACACCGTACTTAGAGCCTGTCCTTTCTCTTGCAGGCTAAACTTGCGAATAATCGCAAGCGCCGCGACATCACCGGGGGAGGCCGCGCCAAGTTCCAGAAGCTCACTCCCCTGGAGGAGCGCGTGAGTGGCCTCATGGGAGGCCGCGTGATTGTGCCCAGAGCGTGCGGAGAAGCCGACCCTCCGCTGCCCGGCAATGGTAAGGACCTCGCCTTTTGGCCCTCTCTCGTCGCACTTGTGCATCCGAGCTACCTCCTTTGCCACTGTGCCACCAATGCGCTGAATGCCACCAGTCATGACTCCCTCGCTGATGCCCTCTCCTCACTCTGAAGCTACTCTTGTGCCTTCCTGCTTTCAGCTGGTGACGAAGAGCTCCCTGAAGCTGCCAGTGACAGCCCCTCCGAACAGGAGGAGGAGGGGGAGGAGGAGGAGGAAGAGCAACCCGGACCATCAGGGGAGGACTCAGGTCCCGCAGCAGAGGGCGAAGTGTTGGACACGTCTTCCCTGGACGAGAGCCTGGAGCAACTTTCGGAGGGGAGTGCAGCTGCTGGGACCAGTGGCGTCCAGCCACCCAGGAGGGCTGCGGGTGGGCCGCGGCCTTCCCCCCAGAGGGGGGAAGGATCGGAGGGGAGTGCAGTTGCTGCGGACATTCGGCGCCAGCAACGTGCCAAGGGTCACCTAGCTCGGACCCCTGCTCCCCAGCGGGAGAGTCCCGCCTCCAGTCCGGCCACCTTCACCTCGGAGGAGGTGCGCCAGCTGGACCAAATGGCCGAGGATTCAGACCGCCGCCACACAGAGCTCATGCAGGTGGTGGGACGGATGCCTGAGGCCATCGAGTCGCTGGCGACCAGTGTACGGGAGTTTGGGGCATCGAATGCTGAGAGTGGCCGGATGATGATGGAGGTAGTGGAACGGATGCCTCCGGCGATGGAGTCGCTGGCTGATGCCGTCAAGTCAGTGGCGGATGTGATGCGGGCGCAGACCAGGGCAACAGGGGCACTCACTGCTGCCACACACGCTGCCTCAGCCAGGCATCACCAGGACACCCGCCGCGCTGCAGCAGCACAGCGATCCGCCCTTCGGCTGATTGGTGCGGATCGTGCAGTGCGTGCCCGGGCGAGTGCCAGCGTGCGACATCACCAGCCAGCGCCTCCAATATGCCAGCTTGCCCACATTGCGCCATCCGTCACCGCCACTCCCCCAGTGGAGCATCAACGGCAAGCGGCTGGAGCTGATGGTGGGCATGCACATGTGCGCCAATCAACAGCCGGCCCCTCGAGGCCCAAAGCCCGTGTAGGCCGCCCCCCAAGGCCATCTGGCGGAAGAACATCTGACCCTCAGGCGCCTTCCCCCAGCCTCGTAGCAGCCACTGGGCAGAGCTTGCGGAGGAGCAGCAGGCCGGGCAGGGGCGCCAAAAGGCTGGACAAGGTCTCACCCTCGCGGGCCACTAAGTAGAGGGTGTGGCCAGCTTTCATTTTATATGGCGGTGGACATCTTTATTTTGCCCATGGTTGTTTTGTTTATGGGTATGTTTTTTGCGTTAAGGCCGAGGTTGAGGCCTGGTTTGTTCAAATGTGGAGTTACTCCTCCCCAGGTTGTGGGAGTGAGTCGTTTGTTGCACTTTTTGTGGGGGCCGTTGATTGTTTTTGGGATTCATGTGGGAAGGGGTTTCATTTTTGTCAAATATAAATTTATCTTTATTCAGACAGTGTCCATGGTTGTTCTTGTTAGTCTTTGTTGCCTTCGCCGGCTGAGGGCTTGCGGAGTGGCTGCATTCATCTTGCTTCATGGCCACAAGGCATTCCCTGACAGGGGGCTTAGAAGTTACATTCAATAAGCTGGCGACGGACGGCCCTTGGACCTTGTCGCTCCCTCCTGGGAACGTACTCCTCCTCCTCCTCCTCCTCCTCCTGCTCCTCCTGCTCCTCCTCCTGAGGTGGTGGTCCAACGTCAGGTGGCAGTGCCTGAATCCTGCGGAGAGCCAGGTTGTGTAGCATGCAGCAAACTACGACAAATTGGGAGACCCGGTGCGGCGAATACTGCAGAGATCCGCCGGAACGATCAAGGCAGCGGAACCGTTGCTTGAGGACCCCAATAGTTTGCGCGATGATGTTTCTGCTCCTTTGATGGCTCTCGTTGTATGCCTCTTCAGCAGCGGTCCTGGGCGCGCGGAGCGGGGTCATGAGCCAGGTACACAAAGGATAGCCTTTGTCCCCGAGTAGCCATCCTCTTGGGGGAGGCTGTGCCTCGAACATGTCATGCACAGTACTCTGCCGCAGGATAAAGGTATCGTGGCAGCTGCCTGGAAAGCAGGCATTGACAGCCAGGATGCGCTGCTTGTGGTCACACACCAGCTGCACATTGAGAGAATGGTAGTCCTTCCGGTTGCGATACTGCTCGCCATGCTCCAGAGGTGCCCGCAAAGCCACATGCGTACAGTCAATGGCGCCCTGCACCAAGGGGAAGGCCACGAGTCGAGCAAATCCCACTGCACGCTGATGCTGGCTCTCCAGGGCCATGGGGAAGGAGATGAATTGGCGTCTCCTTCTGAAAAGGGCATCGGTCACCTGGCGGATGCAGCGATGCACGCCGAACTGGGATATGTTAGCTATGTCCCCAACAGCGGATTGGAAGGAGCCGGTGGCATAGAAGTTCAATGCCACTCTCACCTTCACTTCCACCGACAGAGACGTCCTGCACCTGAGCTTTGGACGCAGATCTCTGCGAAGCAGGTGGCAGATCTCTGCAACCACCTCCTTTCAGAATCTCAGCCTTCTTACACATCGCGCGCCACTCATGGTGAGGTAGGAGCGCTGCTGGCGGTATACCCTGACTGGGTAAGGCCTATGTTGCCGACGCCTGTTGCCCCCTCTGCCTCTAGCCAGGGCTGCCCCTCTGACCCCGCGTCTGTGAGCCCTACGCACATGGCGCTGAAACTACGCGTTGGCACCCCATGCAGCCCCCATCAAATGCTGGCAAACAGTCAAATTTCCAACAGGGCACTTGCAGCGCTTTGGCCTGAGTCCAAAAATACCTGAGCTATTGCTGCACGAAACCAGTTAGCTCTCCTCCTTGTTGTGTGTCCAGAAATCCGTTGCACAAGAGTGTTTGCTGCAAAATGGCTGCCCTTTATACTGCAGGGTACGTGCCCTTTAATTTGCGCTCCCCGGGGCCCGCGTCGGCTGTGTTGCGTTCCATTTTACAAACGCTCTGGCCGCCAGCCGCACAATGGGGCGGTCCGACTGAAGTTTGGAATCGGGGCGCGCAAAGGGCGTTGCACGAGGATGTGACGTCATTTTCTGCGCGCGCAGCCGGGCGGGCGCTAAACCTTGGGCCGGCGCTAAGTGTCAACTTAATTTGGGGCGAGGCGCAAACTGCGCTGCGCCTGGGCGCTACACGCATTGCGCCTGAAATTCACTTCTCTTAAGGCGCTAACTGCTGGCGCAACCAACTGAATTTCTAGGCCTTGATCTTTGAGTCAATTTCAGTGAATAGATGTGTGTAAACAGCTCAGTGTGCTTGCTGTCCGATGATTGGCTGATTCAAACGGGCTACTCCCCAGTTTAAACAAACAGCTTGTAAGTTACCAGACCCGCCCAATACCACAGGGTGACTGACAGCTCGGGCTCCATTCAAACCCACTACAGGGCAGCACTGAGCTTTTTCATATGCTAACAGCCTGTCTGTTTCATATACTAACAGCCTGTCTGTCCTTTTAAATTCTGTTTCCATGAGGTCTGTTCAGCCATTTTTATGCCCTGGGCAATTTAAACAGTCCAAAACTCAAGAGTACATCTTTTAATAAAATGTACAATCTTAAAGTGTGCGATTTTCAAAAAGTTCTTTGGTTCCAGTGTCCAAGTGCTGCCTAGCTTACGAGCTTTTTAACACAGCCTTTTGCGGTTCTGGGTATGTTTTAAAACATTGTCCAACCCAGAGACAATTTAAATCACACACGTCTTCGTCCACGATGTGGATTAATATTTCCCGATCTTCAGGGGCTGAGGGGATTTTGCGACCCCTACATTCCCTCCCTTGGATACTTCCAACTTGCTTGCAGTATCCTCTTGAAGAAGTGAGCAAAATTTTCTGACCCCCCACAAACAATCATCCCCTGTATTTACCTATAGCTACCTACCACTGACCCCCCGACCCGTCTATTCCCCTCAAATCTGAGAAAAACCGTGGTACGGTCGGCATCTACAGATACATCAATTACAAAATGTTACAATAGGGGGGTCTCATACCCCTGCACCATTTGTTACATTATAACATATTACAAAATGTTGCAATCTTTGTTATACAATGTAATCAAAATGATCCCAAGCACGGAGAGGGTCATACGCCTCTGCACAGCTTGGAACTGCAAAACAAAATATAAAAATCTTCATTAAACATTTGAAACAAAATGCTGAAATAAACCCCGACCATCATGTGCCAATGATGGGTCACGAAATTCGAGTGGGTATTGCTCCTCCCACCCGGGCAGTAAATGTTCCTTCCACACCACCCCTTTAATGGTCTTAAACCTTTAAAACATACAGAATGGATTTTACAGAACAGTCTGATCCGCCAGCCCAGAGCCGTTCCCTTGTCCCTTTGTGGAGGCTGGGTACCCCTCATGTTTCACAGACCGAGACCGGGGAGTATGGGATCGTGATTCTCAGTCCCTCCCCCTCCCGTCTTCCCTCGACTGGCTGCAGAAAATGATGGGTGCCTGTGTGGTGGCTCTCACTGGCCCCACACTCAAAACTTGGATCCCAGATCCGGCCACCCACTCATCCTCCCCAGTCACACTTAAACTCTAACCTTGCCCGTGGGCCCCGGGTGAGTTCCTCCCTTCCCCGAATGCACCCACGTGACTCTTGGGTCTCCCCCTCCCCTTTACAATCTTTCCCGGGCCATCACCACCCACTCCCGGTGAACGCGTCCCTATCTGACAAGGCGCCCACGCTTCCCCACCATGAATCCTCAATAGCGAGGTCTCCCGCAAGTGAAATTCGGTCAGGATAGTGCTGGGTTGGGGCCGTGCCCCACCCAGCTGGGGCCATCTCTTCCACGTAGGATGAGTAGGCAGGTTCCACCGGACCCTGTCCGGTTTCTCCCGAAGGTCGCTGCGGGGTCTCCTCCTGGATTTGTCCAGTGGCGAGGTGATCCCCAACATTCTGTATAACCATATCTTCATTCGATGCCCAGCTCGGGCTGGGCGAACAGGGCTGCTCCTTTGTCCACTCTCCTGAAAAAGAACTTTAAAGGACATGCAGCCAGGTCTCTCACTGACCTGCTGCCTTAGGTGGAGACATGGTCGAGTCTCTCGACCTCAGACCAAAATACAAGCATTTGGCACGCTTATAAACTTAAACTCAAAACTACTAGTTACATTCTAAACTTAAAATTTAAACACCTTAAAAGCAAGCTATAAACATTGGTAACTTAAAACAAAGCTATAATACAAATGCCGCCCGTCTCCGGACGGCCAGGCTAATCTCTGGTGTCACTGTCGCAGATTGCTGCTGCCTGCAGCGAAGCTGGACTGCCTCCTGCTTCAGGTCCCTGGCAGCTTATGGCTGCTAGTTGGGGACCTCTGTGATCTGTTTCCTCCCGGGCTCGGGAGATTGCTCTTTGTGGCGGGTACTCTGGTGACCATCTTATCTTGGGCTTGCAGGCCCGCTGAGACCTTCTGAGGAAAGATTTTAACCACTCCCTGGCGGACTCGACTGTATCGGGAGGAGTTTCTGTCTCTGCCTCCTGAGTTGGGGCTGCGGGGGTCCTGGCTTTATCGTCTCTCCCAGGCTTTTTACAATCCCTGCACCAGTGGCCATCCTCCCCGCACCTGTAACAAGTGACCTTGTTCTGGGAGGGATGGCTCCCATCCTGGCGCCACTCTTTCTTGTATTGAGCCCCAGGTTTAACCTTGTGGACCTTACCCTTTTGCTGGGGGGTCCCACTATTCCTACCATTCCTGTATGCTACCGTGAGCAGCCGGATTACAGTCTCTTCAGTTGCTAGGGGGTCTCGGTGGTCAAACCAAGTATCAGCCTTTGCTTTTATCTGGGGCAGGCAATTGGACACCAGGCAACAAAGCCATTGGGTCCACTGCCGCTGGTTCAGGTGTGCCCTATCTTGTCCCCCTGTACACACGCTGTTGTAGACTGGCCACAGCCTGTCTGCAAATGCCTGTGGGGTCTCCCCTTCCTTCTGCAGTGTTTTCCCTATGCGATCGAACAGACTGCCGTCGTTCGCACCCATGGCTTCCAGTATTTCCTCCTTTAGGTCCTTGTTGTATCCGTGTGTTAATGGAGACACGGAATGCAGGAGTTGGTTTAACAGGTGTTTACTGAACAAAGTCTGGAGGTGAACTAAAAGATACAAGACACTATACAGGCTTATATAGCCCGAGTGGCCACTACCGACATTACAGTACACAGGGGCTCTTAAAGGCACATACACCACAATTCCTCCCCTTTTAGACAACCAGTACATAACATTTTAAGTAATCATTACTTAACATGTTTACAAGAACAATAATCTACACATTTGCTGCAGTTAATCAATTATAAGTCAGTCTCTCTGGAGGCTTCCTGACTCGGTCCGGATAACGCCTCGGTGGTGTAGTAGTTTTCGGTGGTGTAGTAGGTTCTTTTGGCAAGGTCGATTCGGCTTGAATGCCAGTGTCGGGTTCATCTGGTTCCAGTATCACCGGATCGGAGGTAGATACTATGGGCTAGATTTTCAGTATAGGCAGTTTTGGGGCGCTAGCTTTAGCGCCCGCCCGAAGTTAGCGCCCGCCCCAAAGTAGCGCCCCGTTGCCGGGAATTCAGTGGCTTCGCCCTAAGAGGTTGGTGGAGCGCTAAAAGAGGCGTTCCACTACTCTCTTTAGGCGCTAAGCCGGCGGTCCAGAGGGATAGCGCCCAGGCGGGGCGCAGCACGGGTGCGGTCATTTTTGCACTGACAGCAGACCCCGTGGTGCCGACCAGCTCTTAAAGGGGGAAGGGACGAATTGGTCTGCTGCCACGCCCTGCACACTGCAGCCTTGCAAAGAGGCCTCAACACTACTGCTCAGCCCCAGGGAGTCATGGCAACGCCAGAGAAGGCCCGTCAGCGTGCCCTGCGCTTCTCAGAGGGTGATCTGGACATAATGGTCACAGCTCTGGAGGTGAGGCGCAAGATCTTGTTTCCAGAGAGTGGGAGGAATCCAACCCACCACGACTACACCAAAGCCTGGAAGCAGATCGCCCAGAGGATGACGTTCACCGGCGAGGCCCCCAGGACCCACAAACAATGCCGTAAGAAATACAACGATCTGACCAGGATTGTGAGGGTGAGTAGCCTTTCCAGTCTCCTCCTCATTCTTGCATGTACACCTGACATGATGGGCAAAGGGACCTGAAAGTCCTTTTGGCCAGCCCTCAGCCAGCAGCATTGGGACAGTCATGAGCATCAAATGGCCATTCGGCACTCTACACTTTGTCCAAGCTATTCCACCATGGGAGGCAGTGCACACTACATCAGGGCTTCACTCTGTCCAAGCTATTCCACCATGGGAGGCAGTGCACACTACATCAGGGCTTCACTCTGTCCAAGCTATTCCACCATGGGAGGCAGTGCACACTACATCAGGGCTTCACTGCGCACTTACAGCCCGTCCTTTCTCTTGCAGGCTAAAGTAGCGTTTAATCGCCAGGCCCGTGCCAGGGGTGGCCGCGCCAAGCTGCAGAAGCTCACTCGGCTGGAGGAGCGCGTGTGTGTGCTCATGGGAGCACGTGTGATTGTCCCCACAGCGTGCGGTGTATCCGACCCTCCACTGCCCGGCAATGGTAAGGACCTCGCCTTTTGGCCCTCTCGCGTCGCACTGGCCCATCCGAGCTACCTCCTTTGCCACTGTCCCACCAATGCGCTGAATCCCACCAGTCCTAACTCCCTCGCTGATGCCGTCTCCTCACTCTGAAGCTACTCTTGTGCATTCCTGCTTTCAGCTGGTGACGACCAGGACCCTGAGGCTGCCAGTGACAGCACCTCCAACCAGGAGGAGGAGGAGGAGCAAGCCGGACCTTCGGGGGAACAGTCACGTCCCGCAGGAGAGGAGGAAATGCTTGACACCTCCTCACTGGACGAGTGCCTGGAGGAACTGTCGCAGGGCAATGCAGCTTCTGGGACCAGTGGCGTCCAGCCACCCAGCAGCCGTGCGCGTGGCCCGCGGCCTTCCCCCCAAAGGGGGGAAGGATCAGAGGGGAGTGCTGCTGCTCGGCACACTCGCCGTCACCAACGCGGCAAGGGTCCCCTAGTTCGGCCCCCTCCTCCCCAGCGGGAGAGTCGCGACTCCAGTCCGGACACCTTCACTTCGGAGGAGGTGCGGAAGCTCGATCAGATGGCCGACGACTCGGACCGGCGCCACACGGAGCTCATGAGCGTGGTGGGGCGCATGCCTGAGGCCATCGAGTCGCTGGCGACCAGTGTGCGCGAGTTCGGGGCAGCAACTGCCGCGACTGGCCGCATGCTAACTGATGCCGTCAAGACCCTGGCGGATGTGATGCGCGCGCACACCAGGACCACAGGGCCACTCACTGCTGCCACACGCGCTGTCTCAGGCAGGCATCGCCAGGGCAGGCGCCGCGCTGGACCATCCCAGCAAGCCGGCCGTCGGCTGATTGCTGCGGATCCTGCAGTGCGGGCCCGGCCGAGTGCCACCGCGCCACAGCACCAGCCAGCGCATCCCAGACGCCAGCTGGCCCACATTGCGCCATCCGTCGCCGCCATTCCCCCTCTGGGGCGTCGACGGCAAGCGGCTGCAGCTGATGGTGGCCAGGCTCAGGTGCGCCACTCAGCAGACGGCCCCTCAAGGCCCAAACGCCGTGTAGGCCGCCCCCCAGCGGCATCTGGCGGAAGGGCATCTGAGCCTCAGGCGCCTTCCCCCAGCCTCGCAGCAGCCACTGGGCAGAGCTTGCGAAGGAGCAGCAGGCAGGGCAGGGGAGGCAAAATGCTGGCCAAGGTCTCGCCCTCGCGGGCCACTCAGTAGAGGGTGTGGCCAGCTTTCCTTTAATATGGCGGTGGCCATCTTTATTTTGCCCATGGTTGTGCTTTTGGAGGGCTTTTTTTTTGCGTTAGGCCGACGTTGAGGCCCGGTTTCAATAAAGGTGGAGTGGCTCCTCCCCAGTTTGTGGGAGTGAGTCATTTGTTGGGCTTTTTGTGGGGCCCGTTTATTGTTTTTGGGGATTCATGTGGGAAGGGCTTTTCATTTTTGTGTAATAAAAAATTATCTTTATTCATGCAGTCTCCATGGTTGTTCTTCTTAGTGTTTGTTGGCTTCGCCGGCTGAGGGCTTGCGGAGCGGCTGCATTCATCTTCCCTCATGGCCCCTGGCCATTCCCTGACAGGGGGCTTAGAAGTACCGTGTAATAAGGTGGCGTCGTGCGGCCCTTGGCCCTGGTCGCTCCCTCCTGGGAACGTACTCCTGCTCCTCCTCCTCCTCCTCCTCCTCCTCCTCATGCTCCTCCTGCTCCTCCTCCTGAGGTGCTGGTCCAACGTCAGGTGGCAGTGCCTGAGTCCTGCGGATAGCCAGGTTGTGTAGCATGCAGCAAACCACCACAAATTGGGAGACCCGCTCCGGCGAATACTGGAGAGCTCCTCCGGAGCGATCAAGGCAGCGGAACCGCTGCTTGAGGACCCCAATAGTTAGCTCGATGATGTTGCGGGTGGTTTGATGGCTCTCGTTGTAGGCCTCTTCAGCAGCGGTCCTGGGCGCGCGGAGCGGGGTCATGAGCCAGGTGCACAAAGGATAGCCTTTGTCCCCGAGTAGCCATCCTCTTGGGGGAGGCTGTGCCTGGAACATGTCATGCACAGTACTCTGCCGCAGGATAAAGGCATCGTGGCTGCTGCCTGGGAAGCTGGCATTGACTGCCATGATGCGCTGCTTGTGGTCACAGACCAGCTGCACATTCAGAGAATGGTAGCCCTTCCTGTTGCGATACTGCTCGCCATGCTCCAGAGGGGCCCGCAAAGCCACATGCGTACAGTCAATGGCGCCCTGCACCAAGGGGAATTCCCCGAGTCTGGAAAATCCCAATGCGCGCTGATGCTGGCTCTCCAGGGCCATGGGGAAGGAGATGAATTGGCTTCTCCTTCTGAACAGTGCTTCGGTCACCTGGCGGATGCAGCGATGCGCGCCGTACTGGGAGATGTTTGCTATGTCCCCAGCAGCGTATTGGAAGGAGCCGGTGGCATAGAAGTTCAATGCCACTGTCACCTTCACTTCCACCGACAGAGACGTCCTGCACCTGAGCTTTGGCCGCAGATCTCGGCGAAGCAGGTGGCAGATCTCTGCAATCACCCCCTTTCGGAATCGGAGCCTTTTAACACATCGCGCGGCACTCATGTTTAGGTAGGAGCGCTGCTGGCGGTATAGCCTGACTGGGTAAGGCCTACGTGGCCGACGCCTGTAGCCCCCTCTGCCTCTAGCCAGGGCTGCCCCTCTCACAATGCGTCTGCGAGCCCTACGGACATGGAGCTGCAGCTCCGCGTTGGCACCCCATGCAACCCCCATCAAATCCTGGCAAACACTCTAATTTCCAAATGGCCACTTGCAGCGCTGTTGCCTGAGTCCAAAAATACCTGGCTCTTGCTGCTTGAAACCAGTTAGCTATCCTCCTTGTTGTGTCTCCAGAAATGCGTTGCACAAGACTGTTTTCTGAAAAAAGGATGGCCTTTATACTGGAGAGGACGTTCCCTTTAATTAGCGCCCCCCGGGGCCCGCGCTGGTTGTGTTGCGTTCCTTTTTCCAAACGCTCCGGCCGCCCGCCGCACAATGGGGCGGTCCGACTGAAGTTTGCAATCGGGGCGGCCAAAGGGCGTTGCACGAGGATGTGACGTCATTTTCTGCGCGCGCATCCGGGCGGGCGCTAAACTTTGCGCCGGCGCTAACGGGCAACTTAATTTGGGGCGGAGCGCAAACTGCGCTGCGCCCGGGCGCTACACGCATAGCGCCCGGAAATCACTTCTCTTAAGGCGCTAACTGCTGGCGCAAGCTACTGAAAATCTAGCCCTATGGGTATCTCTGCTTCATCATTAGGCGTATCGAGTTGTGGTGTAGGTTGTCCCTTTTCGGATGACTCTATGGTCTGGTCAGCATGGCGCCTTATTATGCTTTCTCCAATGTCCACGGTATACATCAGCGGTCCTAGTCGTGTGCAAATAGTTCCAGGCTGCCATTTCTCAGTACGGTAGTCCCGGGCTAAAACTTGTTGACCTATCTGGAAGGTTCTAGTTGGCCTTTCATTCATGCCTTGAAATTATTGGTTCTCTACGTCCCTGCTGATATTTGGCTTGATCAAATCCAGCCGGCATCTTAGTCTTCTATTGAAAAACATCATGGCGGGAGTTTGGTTTGTAACCACATGTGTTGCATTCCTGTATGCAAACAAGAAGTTATCTACCTTATGCTGTAGATTTATGTCTTCATTACCCATGGCCTTTATGGCCTTCTTGAAGGTCTGGACAAACCTTTCAGCCAATCCATTGGTGGGGGGATGGTATGGGGCGGACGTGTAGTGCTTAACCCCATTGTTTTTTAAGAACTTTCTGAATTCTTCGGACACAAATTGCGGTCCATTATCAGAACAGATCTGTTCAGGCAGCCCATTTCTGGCAAATATGGTCCTTAATACTGAGATGGTTTTTTCCGTGGTGGTGGAGGACATCTTTATTACCTCCGGCCACTTGGAGTGTGCATCAACCGCGATTAAGAACATTGAGTCCATAAATGGACCAGCAAAGTTGATGTGTACCCTTTGCCATGGAGATGAGGGCCACTCCCATGGATGTAGAGGGGCTTCTGGTGGAGCGTTTTGGACCTTCTGGCATCCTAGACAGCCCTTGGTCATTTCTTCGATGTCTCCATCGATACCTGGCCACCATACAAACGCTCTGGCTAGGTTCTTCATTTTCACTCCACCTAGATGACCCTCGTGAAGCTCCTTTAGCACTTTATCCTGGAGTTTGGGTGGAATCACCACTCTGGATCCACACATCAAGGTTCCTCGGCACACTGACAGCTGTTCTCTTCTTTGTGAGAATGCTGGCAACAGTAGTTCGCCATGTGCTGGCCATCCCTTCACCGTTAAATCGTAGACTCGTGAGAGAGTCGGGTCATTTCTCGTTTCCTTTTCAATGGTAGAATTTGTTACTGGTAGACATTCCACTATGGTTGAGTGGAACATCTCCACTCGGTCCACTGTAGGTGCCTCTTCTACCGTTGGCAACGGTAGGCGCGATAAACCGTCAGCATTTCCATGCTGTTTTGATCCTTTGTATTCTATGTCATATTGGTGCGCCCCTAGGAAAAGGGACCACCTCTATAGCCTTTGCGCTGTCATAATGGGAACGCCCTTTTAAGGGTTGAATATGGAGACGAGGGGTTGATGGCCAGTCAACAAGGTAAATTTCTGTCCGTGTAGGTAATGGTTGAATTTCTTCACTCCCCATACCAGGCTGAATGCTTCCCTGTCGATCTGGGCATAGTTACGCTCAGCTGAGTTCAATGAGCGTGACGCAAAAGCTATCGGCTGCTCCGAGCCATCAGGGAATCTATGCGATAATACCGCTCCTACGCCATAAGGGGATGCATCGCACGCCAGTCTGATTGGCAGTGATGGGTTGTAATGAACCAAAACTTCCTTGGACATGATCAAGCCGTTGCATTTATGGAAGGCACGTTTACAGTCTTCGCTCCATTTCCAAATTACTCCCGTTTGTAGCAGTTCGTTAAGAGGGTGCAGAACAGTTGACAAGTTCGGTAAAAATTTATGATAGTAATTTATCAATCCCAGGAACGACCTTAATTGTGAGACATTTTCAGGTGCTGGGGCTTTTATGACCGCTTCAATTTTTTCAGGTGACTTATGCAACCCTTCTTCGTTAATTATATGGCCACAATATGATATTTGTTTCTGGCAAAATTTGCATTTCTGGCGATTTGCTCGTAGGCCCCATTCTCTCAGCCAAGTGAGCACCTGCTCCAAATTGACAAGGTGCTCGTTGTCGTTTTCTCCTGTTACAAGGATGTCATCTAGGTAGCACTGAGTCCCCGGAATCCCTTGCAGGACTTGCTCCATAGCTCTTTGGCAGCTAGCTGGAGCTGATGCTACTCCGAAAACCAGTCGATTGTACTGGTACAGGCCTTTGTGTGTGTTTATCGTGAGATACTTTTTAGAGGCCTCCTCAACCTCCATCTGTAGATATGCCTGTGCCAAGTCAATTTTGGTGAAACGTTTCCCTCCGGATAGTGAGGCGAAAATATCTTCTATCCTCGGAAGAGGATACTGTACCGTGTGAAGGACCGGGTTTACAGTCACCTTGAAGTCCCCACAGATGCGAATTTTTCTCTGTTCTTCAGATTTATCATTATTCAACATTTTCTTCATGACTGGGATGATGGGTGTTGCCCACTCGCTCCAATCTATCTTGGATAACACGCCTGCCTTTTCCAAATTCTCCAGCTCTGCCTCGACTGCTGGACGAATTGCGTATGGCACCGGCCTTGCCTTAAAAAACTTGGGAATTGCCGCATCTTCCACTTTTATTGAGGCGGTGACGCCTTTCAAGGTTCCTAGTTCCTGTTGAAATGCTTCTTTGGCGTTGGCCAAGATGTCTTTTAATCGTTCAGGTATGACATCATCATCATTTTTTTTCTTGCTGGTCACCGTCAGTGCCTGAATGGAGTGCCAGTCTAAACGTATCTTCCTGATCCATTCACGTCCCAACAGCGGTGGACCACCATCTTGCAGAACGTATAAATACACCTTCTGTATTTCCTTGCCGTTGTATGCAACATGCACCCTTATTTTCCCTCTGGGGTATACTTTCTGCCCCGTATATGTTTTCAAGATAATGGATGTGTCTTTTAAAGGTATATGCGGAAATAGCCGCTCGTAATCCCTTCGACTTATGACGGTCAGAGCTGATCCTGTATCTAGCTCCATTTTAACTGGGGACCCCGCTATCATGAGGGTAACCCAAATGGTCTGGTAATCTTCTTTGGCAATTACATTATGTAATTTGAGACAGCTTAGTCTCTTGTTTCCGGAGTCGCTATTGCTCTTCTGGTCTTCGGAGTTACTGTCAGTCATCATTTGTACCTTTCTGTACTTTTCCTTATTGATTTTTTTTCTGTCAGTGGATTTTTTTTTTCCAGATCGGCATACACGTGCAATGTGTCCCATCTTTCTGCATTGCCTGCATGCTTTGTCCTTGAACCAGCAGTCCCTCTGCTCATGGGTGGATCTGCCGCAGCGATAACATCTCTCGAAACCATGTGTCATTTCATGGGTGCCGAAGTCCTGTGGCTTTTGCTGTATCTCTGCAGCTCCTCTTGCTGCTGCTTCGTATGATACAGCCACACTGAAAGCCTTGTCCAGTGTTAAATCTTTCTCAGAAAGTAGCCTTTTCTGTGTTCCTTCACTTAGGAGACTGCAGATGAATTTGTCTCGAAGAGAATCTGCCAGTCCTGCCCCGAATTGGCAGTGCTTTGACAGCTTCCTTAATTTGGTGAGGTAATCAGCGTTACTTTCATTCTTGTGCTGATTCCTCCTGAAGAATTTGAATCGTTCCGCTATCAGCAGCGGTGTTGGGTTTAAGTGCTGCTGTAGGGTATCAACAATCTCCTTAAAATTCTTGTCCATCGGTTTGGCTGGAGTGATTACGTTTCGTAACAGCCCGTATGTCCTTGCACCCATTAGATTTAGAAGTACCGATGCCTTTTTATCATCCTCTATATCATTCGCTGTGCAATATACCTCCTCTCTTTCCACATATGTGGTCCAATCCTCTATATCACTATCGAAAGCAGTAATATTGCCAGTCTTAGGCATCCTGAAAAAAAAATGGTGCCTCCCGCGCTTTCCTTTCTTCCCTGCCGAGAAAAAATGGCGCCTCCAGCGCTTTCCCGCCGCTGCCGCTGCTGACAACGCTGTTCTCCGCCGTTTTTATTTACAGAGATATTTTTAATAGTTGGAGACTTGTTCCCGCCGGACTCTCTGGGACTTTTCCCTCCCTCTGCTTGGTCTGAACGCTGACCTGCTTTGCAGCGCCGGCCGTCTCCCGAGTGCTCCACCCTCCGTCTCTGTTTGCCTCCGCCTTTGCTGCTCAGCCCCGCCGCAGAGCCAGCCGATCGAGCCGCAGCCCGCCGCCCAGGAAGGATTATTGCAGTACCTGCCACCAGCCTGGCTAGCTGGTGAAACCACAGTTTTTTCTTTTTTTTTCTTCGACCTTCGTCTGAGGAATCGATCTCCTTGAGGTGCTGCCGAATTGCAGGTAAGTCCGTTTCCAATTCGTCGCCACTGTTGTATCCGTGTGTTAATGGAGACACGGAATGCAGGAGTTGGTTTAACAGGTGTTTACTGAACAAAGTCTGGAGGTGAACTAAAAGATACAAGACACTATACAGGCTTACATAGCCCGAGTGGCCACTACCGGCATTACAGTACACAGGGGCTCTTAAAGGCACATACACCACAGTCCTCAAAACCCTTCTACCCTCTCTTGGCCTCATCTGAAAGGGTCTGATAGAGCTTACTATCTACAGAGAAAAGCAAAATTTTGGCTTTCTCTTCGTCATCACAGCCGTTAACACAGGCTGCCTGTTCTATCCCTTGGAAGTGCATTGAGGGGTCTCCCTTTTTGGAGAGCAGGGGAATATGTGTCACCAGGCCTCTGAGCTGTTGGGAATCATAGGGTACCAGATAGGTATGCTGAACAGCCCCTGGGTCATTATCATTCACGGGCAGACCATACCTCTGTTGTCGGAGGGGCTACACTGGTCCTGATCCCCGCCTGCCTAGCGGGACCTGCTTGCATTCTCCTACCACCCCATTGTCCACCCCTTCTTGCTGCCAGAGCTCCTCAAAATTCGGAGCTGTGTGCTGCGGTCTTGGGATCTCTAATTCCCTAGCCAGCTCGGTTCTGGGTGCTGCCTGTAGGGCGGTTTGATTTGGGCTACTGGTACTGTCCGACGGATTTCCCTTTGGACTTATGAGACATACCATCCCTTTAGTCCTTAGTAACTCCATACCCAAACTCTCTATCTTTCTGTTACATGGGGTATGATCTGCTCCACTAAATCTTTGGTCGCAGGCCAGCTTATAAGCTGCCTTTACCTCCCTAACCATTTCCTCCTGCTCTGTTACTTCTGAGGTGAGGTGGGCATTGTCTTCCCGCAGTCTCATCTCGTTACTCTTTGCTTTTGTAATTTGGATCTTTAGGAATTCTATCTTGTGCCTCGCGTGGCTTTTGCCCTTGCTAGCTTCTTGGGTGAGGTGTGCGTTTTCCTCCTGTAGCCTCATCTCACTGTCCCTACCCTTTGTGACTTCCTGCACAAGGTGCTCTATCTCTGCCTGGCATTTCGTGACCTCTAGTGTGAGACGTGCATTTTCTTCCCACACCTTCATCCCACTATCTCTGGCCTCATTCACCTCTCTTATGAGGCGTTCTACCTCCGCCTGGCATTTTTCAAACTCTGACTCCCGATTCTTGGCCTCTGTAACCTCCTCCCGCACCCTCATCTCACCCTTCTTAACCCAGCCACCTATACCATTATAGGTCAGCTTACATGCTGCCGCTAACTTCTGCAGGGCTACCCACAGACTGAAAGCAAGAAAAGCAAGAGCTGATGCTTTCTCCAGATCCAGACCACTTATCATATCAAAAACTGCCTCCAGTCCTGCCATGGTCGCCAATTTGTAGGGGGCATCCTTTACCTGGTTTACGGTAATTTACCTGGTCAGGCAGCCTTTTGCCACTGCACTGTGACCAATTCCAATCAGCGGTTTCGAATCGCTAAACCCTCCTTCCAGTTCTGACTGGAGGAACTTATAATTAATGATATATTAAAAACGGACAAATGGTCTGGATGCAAGAAAGTCAAATTTTATTAAAACTAAAGAAACTACACCACACGATCAAAGTAATCATGGTAAAATTGCTTAACGGGGAAGGCAGATGGTAAAAACGAGGGATAAATAGCTACAATGTTAACC
This sequence comes from Somniosus microcephalus, assembly GCF_052327205.1. Lineage (NCBI taxonomy): Eukaryota > Metazoa > Chordata > Chondrichthyes > Squaliformes > Somniosidae > Somniosus > Somniosus microcephalus. Next base: position 45,205,840 of record NC_141009.1, on the reverse strand, counting down.
CTACAATCTTAGCAAAATTTCCCTTAAATTACCACCCCTTTACTTCTTACTAGATTGTCTTGCTAGTGGGTCAGAAGCCTTGCTCACCTGCAGTCCAAAGAGTAAAAGAGAAGAGAGAGATGCTTCTGGGAAGCTATCTTTTATACCCCTTTTTTGGGGCCCGCCCAGATCTGATTTTTCTGGGCTAAAACAGAAGAGATCCAAACTGTCCACTTGTATGGGATGGGTTTGGATAAAGTTGCAGTTTAAATGTGCCCATTGTCTGTGATGGCTTTCGAATAAAGCTGCAGTGGTTTGAATGTGTTCTCCCATTCATTTAAATGTATCCTCCTCAGTTTGGATGTGTCCACTTGATATACAAACAAATGCTAATACCATTCAATTGCTTTGTAAACAAAGCATTGTCCTGTGGTCATCTGGAACCGCAATTGATTGACAGTCTTGAGTGCTTAGCAAACAAAGCCCCTTTGTTCATGCTGGCAGTTTCAAGCACTTGATCTTAGAGTCAATTTCAGTGAATGGATGTGTGTAAACAACCCAGTGTGCTTGCTGTCCGATGATTGGCTGATTCAAATGGGCTACTCCCCAGTGTAAACAAACAGCTTGTAGGTTACCGGACCCGCCCAATACCACAGGGTGACTGACAGCTTGGGCTCCATTCAAACCCACTACAGGGCAGCACTGAGCTTTTTCATATGCTAACAACCTGTCTGTTTTATATGCTAACAGCCTGTCTGTCATTTTAAATTCTGTTTCCATGAGGTCTGTTCAGCCATTTTTATGCCCTGGGCAATTTAAGCAGCCCAAAACTCAAGAGTACATCTTTTAATAAAATGTACAATCTTAAAGTGTGCGATTTTCACAAAATTCTTTGATTCCAGTGTCCAAGTAATGCCTAGCTTACGAGCTTTTTAACGCAGCCTTTTGCGGTTCTGGGTATGTTTTAAAACATTGTCCAACCCAGAGACAATTTAATTCACACAAGTCTTCGTCCACGATGTGGATTAATATTTCCCGATCTTCGGGGGCTGAGGGGATTTTGCGACCCCTACAGGGGCAGAGGTTATGGTCTGAAATTGTTGAACTCTTAAGTCCAGAGGGCTGTAGAGTGCCTAATTGAAAGATGAGGTGCTGTTCCTCGAGCTGACGTTGAGCTTCATTGGAACAGTGCAAGAGGCCGAGGACGGTGAGGTCTGAGTGGGAGTAGAGCGGAGAATTAAAGTGACAGGTGACCGGAAGCTCGGGGTCACCCTTACGGACTGAACGGAGGTGTTCCGCAAAGTGGTCACCAAATCTGCGTTTGGGCTCCCCAATATAGAGGAGACCACATTGTGAGCAGCGAATACAGTATACTAGATTGCAAGAAGTACAAGAAAATCGCTGTTTCAACTGGAAGGAGTGTTTGGGGCCCTGGACAGTGGAAAGGGTGGAGTTAAAAGGTCATGTGTTGCATCTCCTGCGCTTGCATGGGAAGGTGCCGGGCAAAGGGGAAGGGGTGTTGAGGGTGATTCAGGAGTGGACCAGGTTGTTGCAGAGGGAGGCTTCGGAATGCTGAAAGGGGGGGTGAGGGGAAGATGTGTTTGGTGGTGGGATCACGCTGGAGATGGTGGAGGATGATCCGTTGAATGTGGACGCTGGGGGGGGGTGAAAGGTGAGGACAAGGGGAGCCCTATCGTGGTTCCGGGATGGAGGGGTAGATGTGAGAGCAGAAGTGCGGGAAATAGAACGAGGGCCATGTCAACCATGGTAGAGGGGAATCCTCGGTTGAGGAAAAAGGAAGACATGTCAGAAGCACTGGTATGGAAGGTGGCATCGTCAGAGCAGATGCAGCAGAGATGGAGAAACTGGGAGAATGGAATAGAGTCCTTACAGGAAGCGGAGTGGGAGAAAGTGTAGTCCAGGTAGCTGTGGGAGTCAGTGGGCTTGTAGTGGATGTGTGTCAATAGCCTATCCCCAGAGATGGAGATAGAGAAGTCGAGGAAGGGAAGGGAAGAGTCGGAGATGGACCATGTGAAGGTGAGGGAAGGGTGGAAATTGGAAGCAAATTGAATGAAATTTTTTAGTTCAAGACGAGAGCAGGAAACGGCACTGATACAGTCATCAATGTACCGGAAAAAGAGGTGAGGGAGGGGACCTGAGTAGGACTGGAACAAAGAATGTTCCACATTTCCCACGAAAAGGCAGGCATAGCTAGGACTCATGCGGGTACCCATAGCAACACCTTTAATTTGGAGGAAGTGAGTGGAGTCAAAGGAGAAGTTGTTCAATGCGAGAACAAGTTCAGCCAGGTGGAGAAGGGTGGTGGTGGATGGGGGCTGGTTGGGCCTCTGTTCAAGGAAGAAGCGGAGCATTCTCAGGCCATCCTGGTGGGGGATGGAGGTGAAAAGGAGACGGTTGGGGCCAGGGAACTGGAAAATGTTAAAATGGCAGAGGGCATCGGAAGAGTCGCAGATGTAGGTGGGAAGAGACTGGACAAGGGGAGAAAAAATAGAGTCGAGGCAGGAAGAGAAGTTCCATGGGGCAAGAACAGGCTGAAACGATGGGTCTATCAGGGCAGTCCTGTTTGTGGATCTTGGGAAGGAGGTAGAAGCGGGCTGTGCAGGGTTGGGGATCTATGAAGTTGGCGGCCGTGGAGGGAAGGTCTCCAGAGGAGATGAGGTCAGTGACGGTCTTGGAAACGATGGCTTACGAACATACGTACATACAAACATACAAATTATGAGCAGGAGTAGGCCACTCAGCCCTTCGAGCCTGCTCTGCCATTCAATAAGGTCCTAGCTGATCCACATTCCCACCTGCCCCTGATAACTTTTCACCCCCTTGCTTACCAAGAATCTACCTACCTCTGCCTTAAAAATATTCAAAGACTCTGCTTCCACTGCCCTCTGAGGAAGACAGTTCCAAAGACTTACGACCCTCTGTGAGAAAAAAATTCTCCTCATCTCTGTCTTAAATGGGCGACCCCTTACTTTTAAACAGTGACCCCTAGTTCTAGATTCTCCCACAAGAGGAAACACCCTCTCCACATCCACCCTGTCAAGACCCCTCAGGATCTTATATGTTTCAATCAAGTCACCTCTTACTCTTCTAAACTCTAGCAAATACAAGCCTAGCCTGTCCAACCTTTCCTCATAAGACAACCCACCCATTCCAGGTATTATTCCAGTAAACCTTCTCAGAACTGCTTCCAAAGGATTTACATCCTTCCTTAAATAAAGAGACCAATACTGTACACAGTACTCCAGATTGGTCTCACCAATGTCCTGTATAGCTGAAGCATAACCTCCCTTCTTCTGTATTCAATTCCCCTCGCAATAAACAATAACATTCTATTAGCTTTCCTAATTACTTACTGATGTTCGGTAGTGGGGTCATGGTCAAGGCGAAGGTAGGAGGAGGTGCCGGAGAGTTGGCGTTCAGCCTCCGCTAGCTCGAGGTCGGTTCGCCAAACGTCTGTTCGCCAAACAACAACAGCGCCACCCTTGTTAGCAGGTTTAATGACAATGTTGGGGTTGGATCTGAGCGATGGAGTGCTGCAAGTTTAGAGGAAGGTAGGTTGGGGTGAGTGAGGGAAGCAGAGAAATTGAGATGGCCGATGTCACGCCGGCAGTTTGCAATGAAAAGATCTAGAGAGGTTAAGAGGCCAGAGGGAGGGGTCCAGGTTGAACGAGAATTCTGAAAATGGGAGAAAGGGTCAGCCATGTGGGGGGAAGATTCTTGTCTAAAAAAGTGGGCACGGAGATGAAGGCGGCAGAAAAAGAGCTCAGCATCGTGCCGAGCTCGAAATTCATTGAGGTGGGTGTAAGGGGTTGAAGCTCAGGCCTTTGCTAAGGACTGATCGTTCAGGGTCAGAGAGGGGAAAGTCAGAGAGGATAGTGAAAACACGGCAGGGGGTGAGATTGGAAGAGCAGATGGGGTCAGAGGAAAGTGAAGGGGAAGAAGGTTCTGGAGGGGTGTTGGTGTCCAAGAGTTGTTGAAGCTTGCGATCCTTCACACCTGAAAGGAAAAAAAAAAGTTTTTTGTTAAAGCGCCAGATGAGGCGAAGGATGAAATGGAACTGTGGACCAGGACAGCTTTGAGATAGAGTGAGTCGGTGCTGCTGAAGGGAGAGGTCGAGGGTGTTCATGTGGCAGCGCATGGATATCAGGATGCGGCGAGAGCAGTGGTCGAGGAACGCTGAATATCTTGGAGATACCTGTAGTCCTGGGTGGATCCAAAACATGAGGGGTGGAATTTCAGTTGGAATCCACGTGGAGTAAGTCGGAGCCGGAGATAATTGCCGAGGAAAGATATGTGGCTGTGAAAGCGAGTTTTGGTAGATACCTGATCAAACACAAGAAGGGAGACAGAAAGCAATGAAGATGAACAAGGTAAAAGAGACAAACGAAAATCCCGTCGGAGAGACGAGCAGAGCTTCTTCAAGGTCGGCATTCTTAGAAGAGAAGTGGCAGTGGCCCCTGCACGAATACAAAAGCTAAATACTGCCGATGCTGGAAATCTGAAATAAAAAGAGAAAATGCTGGAAAGAATCAGCAGGTCAGGCAGCATCTGTGGGGAAAGAAACAAGAGTTAACGTTTCAGGTCAATGACGCTTCGTCAGAACTGGAAAAAGCTGGAGATGGAACAAGTTTTTAAGCAAGTGCAGGGGCAGGTGAGGAAAGAACAAAAGGGAAGGCCTTTGATAGGATGGAAGGCAGGAGAGATTAACGGGGGCGTGTTATGTTTTCGGGTTTTAGTCCCGCCTCCTTGTCGGGTTTTAGTCCCGCCTCCATCGACTTGTGGCCAAACCACGCTATTTTCCCTTGAATGACCTTGTTAAGCCCACCCAGCGGGCTTAACAGGCCAATTAAGGGAAAGCCGGTGACAGACAACGTCAAAAATTTTTGACAGATAAATTGTCAACGTTTGACAGCTTTGAGAAGCTGTCCAACACTGACATTCTCTGTTGTTTGGTGAGTTCTTGTACTCAAGACTCACCAAACCTATTTCCTGAGCAGATGTCAGATGGTTGTTGCATCGGAGAATGCAGCAGCCATTCTGTCGTCTCTGCCGTGGAGATGCCGGAGCCTCCGGATCCCCAACGATTGAAGCCTGCAGGAAGAAACAAAGGTAAGGAAACTTTTTCTAACACTTTTCACTCACCTCACATACTTACCCCTCCACACTTGCACCCATCACTCACCTCCACAGCGCACTTTTGTACCCCTCTCACCCCCGCAGACCCAATGCTCGCCTCACTGACCCTTGCGAGGTTTCCCAACGTCGGGAAACCCGCACTTCTGTTGGAAAAATGGGGATAATCCTGTTAACTGCCTGTTAACTACCTGTTGACTGTAATCCCTTTCCCGCCTCCAGGAGACAGGACCCGGCGCGGGTCGGTTACCCGCCTCCTGGGAAGATGACACGGGGGTGGGATGGGGGCGGGATGGGTACCCGCCCCCAGATTCTGCCATTGTCCTGGTAGTCCCACCTCCAAACTCGCTTCCACGGGGCTGGCAAAGTCGCCCCCATAGAGTCATAACGGCACAGAAGGAGGCCATTCGGCCCATCAAGTCCATGCCGGCTCTCTGTAGAGAAATCCAGTCAGTCCCATTCCCCCGCTCTATCCTTGTAACCCTGCACGTTTATTTCCCTCAAGTGCCTATCCAAGCTCTCCTTGAAAACATTGAGCATGTCCGCTTCCACCATTTCCGTCGGCAGCGAGTTCCAGGTCCTCACCACTCACTGCGTAAAAAAGTTTTCCCTCACATTCCCCTGTACCTCTTGCCCAAAACCTTAAATCTGTGTCCTAGTCCTTGCACCAACAACTAGTGGGAACAGCCTTTCCTCGTCTAGCCTATCCAAGCCAGTCATAATCTTGTACACCTCTATCAAATCACACCTCAACCTCCTTTGCTCTAATGAAAACAAATCCAGTTTCTCCAACCTGTCCTTGTAGCTAAGATCCCCCATCCCCGGTGAGGGTGAGGATCACTTAAAGCTAAGAAAAACAAGTTTATCAATTTTAAAAAACAATTTCTATAACAAGGCCTGTTTTTTTCAAACTTGATTTGCATTATGTTGCAAAAATTGAATTCTCAAACACCTGCTGAAAAATATTCCAAAACCAGATATTTACTAAGCACAGAGGCATTTCTATATGTATCTTGGAATTCCCATTGCTTTGCCCGCACAGCTGTAACTTTCAGAATGCCTGGCTTGCCTTGTAGAAAATTAGTTGCAAATTCATGTGTTCAATGTACTTGTTACTCATACAGCCTTCTGCAAACGAATTCAGCTTGGTTATTTTAAAATAACGACGACTGCTGCCAATGAAGTTGAAGTAAAAACAAAAAATGCTGGAGGCACTCAGCAGGTCAGGCAGCATCTGCGAAGAGAGAAACAGAGTTAACGTTTCAGGTCGATGACCTTTCGTCAGAACTGGAGATTTGCAGCATTTCTCTTTGGGCATCACGCCTTCCATTTTGAATAAAAGCTGACACTGGTAAGTGAACCATCGAAATTTTATTTACATCTACACACTATATTGGATAAAAGTGGGCAATTCATACATACCAGTACAAATGGTTCAATATCAACTTCTACATGAATAGTACAATAGAGGAGTCACAAAGTGTAATAACATGAACTGAGCCATTAAATCCTTCACAGAAAAAGGGCAGGAAATTTGCGCTAAATTTACATAGGATATACAGCACAGAAACAGGCCATTCGGCCCAACCAGTCCATGCCGGCGTTTATGCTCCACTCGAGCCTCCTCCCATTTTTTCTCATCTAATTCTATCAGCATAACCCTCTATTCCCTTCTCCCTCATATGCTTATCTAGCCTCCCCTTAAATGCATCTGTAATATTCGCCTCAACTGCTCTCTGTTCCACATCCTCACCATTCTGTTGGTAAAGAAGTTTCTTCTGAATTCCCAATTTGATTTCTTGGTGACTATCTTATATTGATGGCCTCTAGTTTTGCTCTTCTCCACAAGTGGAAACATTCTCTCTGTATTCACTCTATCAAAACCTTTTATAATTTTAAAGACCTCTATTCGGTTAGCCCTCAGCCTTCTCCTTTCAAGACAAAAGAGACCCAGCCTGTTCATCCTTTCCCGACGGGTATTACTATGTCCGTGTATAATTGAGACACGGACTGCAGGAGTTGGTTATAAAAGGTCTTTACTGAATGGAGGCAACCTGGAACTACTAGGCAAATGTTACTACACAGGCTTATATACAGGGGTGGTCACTACTGGTACTGCAGTATACAGGGGCTGCAGAATATAGTTCCTTCTGCAAAGTACATACACTACAATTCCTCCCCTTTTAGCTAAACAGTACATAACATTCGATTAACAATGAAATAACGTATTTACAATTACAGTTGCTAGATACATTAGTTGAAGTTAAGCAATTATAAGTTCAGTCTTTGAGGAGGCTTCCTGATTCTGTCTGGATAACGCCTCTTTGGGGTATCAGGTTCTTCTGGCAACATTGAGTCAGGATCAATGTCGTTGTTTGGTTCGTCTGCTTCCAATATCACCGATTCTGAGGTAGATGCAATTGGTACGTCGGTTTCATCGCCAGGTGTATCAGATCGTGGTGTGGAGTTGACGTTTCCCAGTGACTCTAGAATCTGGTCAGCATGGCGTCTTACAATACTCTCTCCAACGTCCACGGTATACATTAGAGGTCCTTCCCGTGTACAGATCGTTCCTGGCTGCCATTTCTCTGTGCGGTAGTCCCGGGCCAAAACTGGTTGACCTATCTTAAAACTCCTGGTCGGCCTTTCATTCATATTCTGAAACTGCCTGTTCTCCACATCTCTTCTGATGTTTGGCTTCACCAAATCCAAGCGGCATCGTAGTCTTCGATTGAAGAACATCATGGCTGGAGTTTGGTTGGTAACCGCATGTGTCGCATTCCGGTAGGCAAACAAGAAGTTATCCACCTTGTGCTGTAGGGGTATATCTTCATTACACATTGCCTTGATAGCCTTCTTGAATGTTTGAACGAACCTCTCGGCCAATCCATTAGTGGCTGGATGATATGGGGCGGATGTGTAATGCTTAACACCATTGTTCTTTAAGAACCTCCGGAACTCTTCAGACACAAACTGTGCTCCATTGTCGGAGCAAATCTGTTCAGGCAGCCCATTCCTGGCGAATATGGTTCGTAAGACAGTGATAGTTTTTTCTGTGGTGGTTGAGGACACTTTTATTACCTCTGGCCACTTTGAATGTGCATCCACCGCAATTAAAAACATCGAGTCCATAAATGGACCAGCAAAATCAATGTGCACCCTTTGCCATGGAGATGAGGGCCACTCCCATGGATGTAGAGGGGCTTGTGGTGGGGCGTTTTGGACCTTCTGGCATCCTGTACAGCTCTTGGTCATCTCTTCGATTTCTCTATCGATTCCCGGCCACCACACAAACGCTCTGGCTAAGTTCTTCATTTTTACCCCTCCCAGATGACCCTCATGAAGCTCATTGAGCACTCTATCCTTCAATTTGGGTGGAATTACTACTCTGGATCCACACATCAAGGTTCCTCTGCACACTGACAGCTGTTCTCTTCTCGGCGAGAATGCTGGCAGCAGTGGTTCGCCATGTGCTGGCCATCCCTTCACCGTTAAATCATAGACCCAGGAGAGTGTTGGGTCATTTCGTGTTTCCTTTTCTATGTTTGCATTCGTCACAGGGAGACATTCGACTATGGTCGAGTGGAATATCTCCACTGGATCCACTGCAAGTTCTTCTTCCACCGTCGGCAACGGTAGGCGCGACAATCCATCAGCATTCTCATGCTGTTTAGTTCCTTTGTACTCGATGTCATATTGGTGTGCCCCTCGGAAAAGGGACCACCTCTGTAGCCGTTTTACTGTCATTATCGGTACGCCCTTCTGAGGGTTGAAAATGGAGACAAGAGGTTGATGATCAGTAAGTAGAGTAAATTTCTCACCGTGCAGGTAGTGATTGAACTTCTTCACCCCCCACACCAGGCTGAGGGCCTCTCTGTCAATCTGGGCATAGTTACGCTCGGCTGAAGTTAACGAGCGTGACGCAAAAGCTATCGACCTCTCTGAATCATCAAGGAATTTATGTGACAGTACCGCCCCAATGCCGTAGGGAGACGCATCACATGCCAGTCTTATCAGTAGTGATGGGTTGTAGTGAGCCAATACTTCTCTTGAAGTGATTAGGTCCTTATTCTCGCTTACATTCATCGCTCCATTTCCATGCTACTCCCGTTTGTAGTAGGGCATTCAGTGGGTGCAGAATTGTGGACAAATTCGGCAAAAACTTACGGTAGTAATTCACCAATCCGAGGAATGACCTCAGTTGCGACACATTTTCAGGCGCTGGAGCCTTAACTACCGCTTCAATTTTGTCAGGGAAATTATATAACCCCTCTTCATCAATCACGTGGCCTCAATACGATATCTGTTTCTTAAAAAAATTGCACTTTGGGCGATTGGCCCGTAGCCCATGTTCACGTAGTCTAGTGAGCACCTGCTCTAGGTTGGCAAGGTGTTCACTGTCATCGTCACCTGTCACTAGGATGTCGTCCAAGTAACACTGAGTCCCCGGAATTCCTTGCAGGACTTGTTCCATCGCCCTTTGCCATATCACCGGAGCTGATGCTACTCCGAATACCAGTCGATTATACTGGTAAAGACCTTTGTGAGTGTTTATCGTGAGATGCTTCCTAGAGGATTCTTCAATCTCCATCTGCAAATATGCTTGTGCTCGGTCAATTTTTGTAAAACGCTTCCCTCCAGATAGTGAGGCGAAGATATCTTCCATCCTTGGAAGAGGATATTGTACTGTGTGAAGGACTGGGTTCACCGTCACCTTGAAGTCCCCACAGTTGCGAACCTTCCTTGGCTCCTCAGACTTATTGTTTAACATTTTCTTCATGACAGGAACGATGGGTGTCGCCCACTCGCTCCAGTCTACCTTAGATAACACGCCTGCATTCTTCAGATTCTCCAGCTCTGCCTCGACGGCTGGGTGAATTGCATATGGTACCGGTCTTGCTTTGAAGAACTTGGGAATTGCATTCTCTTCTATTTTGATCGAGGCGGTTACGCCTTTAAGAGTTCCCAGTTCTTGTTGAAATACCTCTTTGGCGTTAGCTAAGATTGTTGTCAATCATCCAGGAGTGACGTCGTCATCCTTTTTACCAGCCACCGTCAGTGCCTGAATGGAGTGCCAGTCTAAACTTATCTTTCTGATCCATTCACGTCCCAATAACGGTGGTCCACCATCTTGCAGTATGTACAGATACAATTTCTGTCTTTCCTTGCCGTTGTATTCGACAGGCACCCTTATTTTTCCTCTGGGGTATACTTTTTGCCCCGTATATGTCTTCAAGACAATGGATGTCTCTTTCAAGGGTATGTGTGAGAATAGCCGCTCGTAGTCTCATTGATTCATGACGGTTAGAGCTGATCCTGTATCCAATTCCATCTTGACTTGGGACCCTGCTATCGTGAGGGTGACCCAAATGGTTCGGTGATCCTCTTTTGCGATTACGTTGTGAAGTTTGAGACAGCTTAGTCTCTTGTTCCCGGATTCACTATCGCTCATCTGGTCTTCGGAACTACTGTCCGTCATCTTTTGTACTTTCCTGTATGGTTCCTTAGTAGCCTTTTTGTTGTCGTTGGTCTTCTTCCCAGACCTGCAAACTCATGCAATGTTTCCCAGCTTTCCACATTGCCTGCCTATTTTGTCCTTGGACCAGCAGTCCTTCTGGTCATGGGTTGTTCTGCCGCAGCGATAACATTTTGCAAATCCCCATGTCATTTCGTGGGTGCCGTATTCCTGTGGCTTTTGCTGTATTTCCGCAGCTCCCCTTGCTGCTGCTTCGTACGATACTGCCACGCTGAAAGCCTTATCTAGCATCAGCTCTTTCTCTGAGAGTAACCTCTTCTGGGTTCCTTCACTCAGGACTCCACAGACAAATTTGTCCCGTAAGGTATCTGCCAGTCCTGCTCCAAACTGGCAGTGCTTTGATAGCTTGCGTAGTTCCATAAGGTAATCAGCATTGCTCTCATCTTTATGCTGATTTCTCCTGTGGAATTCAAATCTTTCTGCTATCAGCAGCGGTGTAGGATTTAGGTGTTCGTGTAGGATAGCAACAATTTCGTTAAAACTCTTCGCCTTCGGTTTGGCTGGAGTAATCACATCCCGCAATAGGCCGTACGTTCTTGCGCCCATTCAGTTTAGCAGTACCGATGCCTTTTTCTCATCGGCTACTTCGTTTGCCTCACAATATACCTCGACTCTTTCCACATACGTGGTCCAGTCTTCTATTGCATTATCGAAGGCAGTGATATTGCCAGTCTTCGGCATCTTGGAAATCTAAGATGGCGCCTCCCGCGCTTTGCCTTCTTCCCCGATTTAACAAAATGGCGCCTCCCGCGCTTTGCCTTCTTCCCCGCTGGATTAAGATGGCGCCTCCCGCGCTTTCTGTCTTCTCCGCTGTTGCTAGCGCTGTTGCTGGCATTTTATGCCTTGATGGCGACGCCCTATGGTCTTCGCGCACTTCCCCCCCGCGCTGCTGCTAACGCCGCTCTCCGCGGTCCCCGTGGCAAACTGCAGCTCCTCGCGGCTTTCTGCGCGTTTAATTTTTATTATTTCCCCAACGTCGGAACAACCCTGCAGGGCACTTGCCTCCCTCTTCTCGGGTCTGTACGCTGCCCAGCTTCGTAGCACCGGCCGTGCCCTGTGTGCTCCACCCTCTCTCTCTTTCCTCTTCCCGACAATGCTGCTCGGCCCCGTTGCAAAGCCACCCGCTCGAGCTCTAGACCGCCGCAGCCCAGGAAGGATCAGTGTACTACCTGCCACCAGCCCGATTAGCTGAAGCACCATCGACAGGATAACCAAGCCCCACTCTTGACAGCCTCTCCTGCAAATCTTCAGCTCCGCTGACTCAGAGGCGGATGCCCACAGTCGACGCCCATTTCTTCTGTTTCTTTCTTCCTTCTGGCCTCGACCTCTGACAACTTTGCTTCAGGGATGGATCCCCATGAGGTGGTGCAGACTGTAGGTAAGTTCGTATCTGCTCGTCGCCAGTATTATGTCCGTGTATAATTGAGACACGGACTGCAGGAGTTGGTTATAACAGGTCTTTACTGAATGGAGGCAACCTGGAACTACTATGCAAATGTTACTACACAGGCTTATACACAGGGGTGGTCACTACTGGCACTGCAGTATACAGGGGCTGCAGAATATAGTTCCTTCTGCAAAGTACATACACTACAGGTATAACCTCACATTTCTGGTATCATCCTTGTAAATCTTTTTTGCACCCTCTCCAGTGCTTCCATACCCTTTTTATAATATGGTGACCAGAATTGTACACAGTACTCCAAGTGTGGTCTAACCAAGGTTCGATACAAGTTTAGCATAACTTCACTACTTTTCAATTCTATCCCTCTAGGAATAAACCCTAGTGATTGGTTTGCTTTTGTTATGGCCTTGCTAACCTGTGTCGCAACTTTTAGTGATTTGTGTATTTATACTCCCAGATCCCTTTGCTCCTCTACCCCATTTAGATTCTTAGGCCTAGAAATTCACTGGCCTTAGCGCCGCTTTTGAGGCGCTAGAGGGCCTAGCGCCGAAGTTATGGCCAGTTTAGAAATTGACAGGGGCCCTAAATCGGCGTTAGGCCGGTAGCGCTGCGCCGGCACCGATGACGTCATCGGTGTGCGCAGCGTCCCGGTTGCCATGGTAACCCGCCCGAACTCGGAAATTGAGTTGCGGCCGCCTCGCCCGTGGCAGCCGCAAGCAACGTTCTGGCAGAGGTGCCTTACGGAACTTTGCGCCGGCGCATTAAAGGCCCCGCGGCGGCCGGCCGCTTTCCCGCCGGCCGCCTGGCCGCAGCTCCCTCCCCGGACTTCCCCCCGCCCCCCCCCGGAACAGAAGCAAGCCCGGCACTTGTCCGAGGTGCCGGGCTCATTTTTAAAAAGATTATCGCGGGCCGCGGCCGGGTGCAAGCAGCTCCTCCTTAACGGAAGGAGGAGGCCTGCACTTCCCGAGCCTGCCGCACCGCAGCGGGCGCCGCAGCGCCGGAATAGCGCCGCAATGCGGCGCGTGGCGCCAGTTTTGAGGCGCTGAGACCCCTCAGTAGCGCCGGCAGCCGTTTGGGCGCGGCGCTACTGAATTTTTGGCGCGCGCAGGGGGACTTAGCGCCGGCACTAACTTCCGGCGCTAAAGCCCTCGCTGCGCCAAAACCGAATTTCTAGGCCTTATTTTCCAATTAATATGTGACCTCCTTATTTTTCTTACCAAATTGTTCCTGATTTATGCAGAAAATGTACCTCTGAGGTTATAGTAACATGAGCTTTTCCATCTATAATGCAACTTATCCTCTGTTATATTGAGCCTAGTGTCTGTGTATAAATGTTGACACCAAAATATAGTTGAGCCATACAATACCACTGCACATGGATTGACCACTTCCTCCCTGTGTAATCTACAGATGTAGAAAAAACAATCTTTGGGCCTCCCAGGATGTCTTTTATTTGTGTCGAGAACAACAATAGTGTGGGCCATTTAATGTATTTACTTAGTATGCACATTTATTTTTAATGATCTTGATTGGGGAATCACTGACCATTCTGTTCCTTTTTGTATTTTTGTGGGATTTGATGCCTGCTTTTAGTGCTGATCTTATGCCTAACTGACTGGTCCAAGTGATGAAAATCAAATGCTGCCTGACTCGAGCTGGATAGGGGGTCAAGCCCTGCACAAATTGGGTCTTTCGATTCCCGATAGCTGCACATTAAGATATTTATGGTGTGATTTTTCCAGGTCGCGCAAACATTGAATCCATTTAATGCCACAAATCTGCAGTGCAGAGGGGTGTCAGAATTCATGCCGGTATGTAGTGTGGTTTCAATGTTTTCAAAAATGATTAACGCACATTGTTCTCTCGGGTGTAGCATTGCATTCATTTGGACGTGCGTTAGAATACTTCATTGCCAAGCCACCTCGGCCAGGTGACTGAATAAGAGTGAGAATCAGATGCTTTGCATTACAATTTTTGCATCAAATTTCCCACATTACTACAGTGACTCCACTTCAAAAGTACTTCATTGATTGTAAAGCGCTTTGAAATGTCCAGTGGTCATGAAAGGTGCTATATAAAAGCAAGTCTTTGTTTTTTCTTTTTTAATGTCAACACGACAAGTGCAGAAAATCAAGCTATGGGGAAGTGATTCAGCTGCTCCTCAAATAAACTACCACATCCTGGGGTCACTGCTGGGGCCATCCTAATAAGCAAATGGCCCTGAATTTGCAGTCAGCAGCGTACCAGAAGAACACCCCTCCAAACCGGAAAAAAAGTCCGAACGTACCTGGTGTCTCCTGAGCTTCAGACTCTTCTTGCGCGATCTTACCTTTCCGTGCGAGTTGGGAGTGGGTCAGCTGACTTGCAGGTTCCGATCCCACCCCCAACGATGCCTGATGCACAGACGGTATTTTGCATGAATTGGCCTTGTTGAGCCCGCCCTGCGGGCTTGCTTGCCAATTAAGAGGAAGTTAGTGTCAGATGACGTCAGTTGATAACGCATCATCTGCCAGTTTTCTTAAAGGAGACACACATTTTTTTTTGACAGATGATTTTTCAGTGCTTGACAGCATTGAGGTGCTGCAAATGCTGCCAATCATAGTACAAAGGTGAGCCCCTGCACCCAGGCTCACCAATGACTCTCTCCATAGGCTAGAACAGATGGCAGCTACAGGTGAGGTTACAGGAGCGATCTGTCACTGGTGAGAGAGGTTCTCTCAATGAGGTGGGACTACACAAACAATTCAATACTTGTCACCTACAGAAAAGTCTAAATGCATTAAAAGTGATTTTCCCAACATTTTCTTACCTCTGAAACTCACCAGTTTATCACTGGATCTTTCACACCACTTCTGCAGCTGTCATCAATGCACAAACATTACAGTAGACCCACAGCACGCCACACTTACGTGGTGTCCGGACATTGGGAAGCCCGCAGTCGACCTGTCAAAATTGAAAAAAGCCTCTTAACTGCCTGTTAACTATAATCCTCTTCCCGCCGCTAGGTGTCAGGTCCCTGCACAAATCGGGGACCCAACACTTTGGAAGATTGTATGGAGGTGGGTTGACAGCAGCTTGGGGCCCGCTGTCAATCTTTGCAATTTTCCCACCAGTCCCACCTCCAAACCCGCCCCCTGAGCGCCAGCAAAGTTCCCCCCTTCGGGTCCTGGTCCTCCAGCCATACGCCTGTGTAAAGGCCCATGAACCCCAGGGGCGCATGCAGTTTGCAAGCGCCTCTGGGATCACGTGGGCCCGGTCAACCAATCAAAAAGGGAGATTCCTATGATGCTTATGGGGATTCCACTTACATACGGAATCGGCATAAGCATATTAGAAATCACCTAATAAATAAGAATTCACACCGCTTACATAAAAAATAAATGTTCCCATGTTCAAAATGAATTAAAAGACCCTTTAATTAAGCATTTAAAGTAAAAATTTAATTTTTTGAAAAATAAATTTAAACATTTTAAAATTACATAAACTAATTTTAAATGCATGTATGTTTTAAACATTTTTAAAATGTTATTTTAACATTTATTTTAACCCTTACACTAGTAACAGAAGGCCTTATGCCTGCTTTTACCAGGTGTGAGGGTTTTGCGGGCATTCGCTGGGCAGTAGTTGGGCAAATAGCCAACTCTGCGCCAGCAAGCTTTTTTGCAGTGGATGCGAAGGGTCTGTCGATGCAAAACTTGACCAATTGCAAGTTCCGGGTTTTCACACATGCGCAGCGCATACGGAAACTCGAGACTTGCGGAGCCATTCTGAGCATACGACGACATGTGCTGTGCATATGCCATCATCGGCCCCACAGAATCCAGGCTGACGTAAGAAAACTACTAAGTACTTGGTTTGAGTATAAAACAAGGCTTTAATCAACTGTTTCACAACCATGAGTTCTAGTTACATCACTAGTGCCTGGTTACAAAAACGTCCTGAGCAAGCTGGGCCCACGCCCGAGTATTTGTATTTTCCTTGGACGGCGCCACCAGCTGGCCACCCAGTGTTATATCTCATGAGCCATTTCTACATGAATAGTAAGATTCATGACATTGGCCATTACTTAAAGATGCAGAGTTCAGTGATCTTACCAGGGGTCCAGCTCCCTTCGAATACATCTGTATTGAATTGCTTCACTTAAATAAGCCTCGTTCATTTCTAACTCTGTGCTTTATTGCCCTGTTCAGTGGGGGTTTCACAGGCTGTTACGTCCAGGAATATGCACAGAGCAAAGTCACAACATTGATTGCATGTATCTACTGCACGTGTATAATTTTTGATCACTTTTTAAGCTTTCATCACAGAGTCACAATGCTGTGTGATACATCATGATATGTTACTCGTGTATGACCATCTCAATGATTTTTATGTGGCTTCTCTGTCATCAACATCGCTTTACCCAAGACTACAATATTTTCAGTTCTTTGCAGTAATAATGGGCAGAGATGCACTTGACTGCTCTTAATGCACCAAATGCTTGTGACTTTTCTGCAATCAAAATGGTTTTGAACTGCCTATAGTGTTTACAACCAACTTGTATGATAAAGTCCAGTCTCTTTAGAAAGAGAAGTAAGGAATTATTGGGAGGGAAGGACGTGAGAGTGAAAGGCAGGTTTCTTTTTTTCTTATGACCAAAATTAACTGAAGACATTTGTTATTCTAATTCATTTTCTGGGACAATTTGTTCAGTTTTTAATTCATTCTTTAAAAAGAATTAATTTGAATAGAATGGCGAGCAAAACATGGGACAAATTTTGTCAAGTGTGTGGCAAGATCCTTAGTTGTGACTGAAATGCAAGATTTTCTGCATCAGCAATGCAACACAAGCCCGTCTGGTGGGTTATTTTTGATTTTTCAAAGAAATGGCTTTACTGTACTCAAAACAGGGTTACTATTGTCAAGTGCCGAAATCATAATGAGACGCTCAGATTTGGAATTGAATGCAAAAATAGAAAAGCCATAATATTTTTTGTGGCAATGCGTGCTCGTATCGAGCTCTTTTTTTTGGGTCAAAGATCAAGTTGAAGAGAAGACGATTTGGAGGAGGGGACCGAGTGTAACACATCAAAGTTTGCAGATGATACTAAGATGGGAGGGAAAGTAGTGAGTGAGGAGGACATAAAAAACCTGCAAGGGGACATAGACAGGCTAAGTAAGTGGGCAGAGATTTGGCAGATGGAATACAATACTGGAAAGTGTGAGGTTATGCACTTTGGCAGGAAAAATCGTAGAGCAAGTTATTATCTTAATGGCAAGAAACTTGAAAGTACTGAAGTACAAAGGGATCTGGGGGTCCTGGTGCACGAAACTCAAAAGGTTAGTATGCAGGTGCAACAAGTGATTAAGAAGGCCAATGGAATGTTGGCTTTCATTGCTAGGGGGATAGAATATAAAAATAGGGAGGTATTGCTTCAGTTGTACAAGGTATTGGTGAGACCGCACCTGGAATACTGCATACAGTTTTGGTGTCCATACTTAAGAAAGGACATACTTGCTCTCGAGTCAGTACAAAGAAGGTTCACTCGATTAATCCCGGGGATGAGGGGATGGACATATGAGGAGAGGTTGAGTAGATTGGGACTCTACTCATTGGAGTTCAGAAGAATGAGAGGCGATCTTATTGAAACATATAAGATTATGAAGGGGTTGGATCGGGTGGATGCAGGGAGGATGTTCCAGATGATGGGTGAAACTAGAACTAGGGGGCATAGTCTTAGAATAAGGGGCTGCTCTTTCAAAACTGAGATGAGGAGGAACTACTTCACTCAGAGGGTGATAGGTCCATGGAATATGCTGCCCCAAAAAGCTGTCGAAGCTACATCATTACATAAATTTAAAACAGAAATAGACAGTTTCCTAGTAGAAAAGGGAATTAAGGGTTACGGGGAGCGGGCAGGAATTTGGACATGAGTCTAGGTTCGGATAGGTCATGGCCCTGTGGGTAGCGGAGCGGGCCCAGGGGCCGTGTAGCCTGATCCTGCTCCTGTTTTTCGTGTGTCTAATGCTGTTAGATTCAGGAGATAGTCCTGTCATAGTGGATTGGCGGTTAGGATCAGATCAGCCATGATCTTATTGAATGGCGGAGCAGGCTCGAGGGGCCAATTGGCCTAATCCTGCTCCTATTTCTTATGTTCTTATGTTCTTACAAAGCAATTGGGTGGTAAGTTGGACAAGATGATTCTCGCGTTCGCTCAACTGCTGCGTTCCCTTTCCGAGCGTTGTCCTTTCAAAGTACTGTCCTGACCTTCTGCTTTCACTTCCAGCATGTCAACTCCCTGGCAGGGAACACGCAAAGTGTTCTTGAATTGTGTAGAAGTTCTTTACTGCCCCTCTTTGAGGTGTTTTCTTTGGCCTCGCCTACAAACCTGTGCTCTGTTGAGATTTGTCGCTGACAATATTAAATATATTGCAAGGGTGAAATTCCTCTTCTGAACAAAATGGAATTAGATTGTTAATTGCAGGGGAAAGACGAGCATACTCCTGTTTTATGTTTCATCCCATAAGACACCAAGTAGCTATTTGAACAGTGGTGTTGATTTACATAGTTATGGTAAAACAACTCACTAATTGATACAATTTTGTCTCAATCATAACCTAACTCTTGCTCTTTTTCAAATTAGCATCATATGAATATTTCAACATCTGTCACAATTTTGATAGAATTGAAACAGGCCCTTTGTAAACCTCTGATACACTTCTGCCACATTAACAAATAGGACGTGCCGATCCTCTTTTAGAATAAATTAAACTGCTGCGCTGCTCATAATTCTCATCTACTGCTGGTGAAATGAACCCAATTCCCTGTTAGTGGGACAATGAGGAGGGTGTTCAGAGGGAGAGAAGTGGAATCCATAATCTTCTGTGTGCATGTCTTTGAAAATCGATTGTTATCACACTGCACCTGATGCAATTTTGAAACTTGCAGCCTTAACCTAATTTTGGTTTTAAATATCATTGGAACAGGACTCGGTGAATGCAAGTGAATGATTTAACCTCTTTAAATCTTTTTAATACTCATCTCATTACAGTTGAAGAAATAAAATTGCAGAGAAAATTTAACAAGTTAAAGGATTGTTGCCTTGAAGCAATAGATAAAAAAAAAGTACATGAGTATTTAAAGTGATCTGCCTGTAAGATTCGCAAAATTTGAACATTGTCTTATAAGGGTCTATTGGCAGAAGAGGCCTTAATTTTAAAGACTGTTTTAAAAGAAGCCCAGAAAAAGGGGCATACAAAATGGCCACCAGACCCCGTGACCAGCTTTTTGGCACACTTTAAAATGGTTCCCGCAGTCCCCAGACAGCCTTTGTGGATTCAGCCCACAGTAAGTTCTGGAAGGCCGTTTCGGAGAAAACGAAACCAGACAGAACCACATACATATGGATTGGATGCAGATCCAGTCAGATTGGCCTGTAGATAAAGGCCATCTAGATGTTTCCCCAGACAAAGGAAAACAGTTTCAAATTCATAGGGGGAACATCAAGAACCCTTAAAGACATCAAGAGGACATTAAAAACAATACAGGGTCATTCCAGACCAGAGATGGCCATTACCGGCCATCCCAAAGTAGTTTAAAACATAATAACTATCCCGCTGTGCTACAAGCCCGCCAAAAGTTAAACAAAGACTAACCTTGATCTGGCAGGAGATAAAGGCCTCTTTTGAGAAGTATATTTGGGGTCCCGGGGTAGCGATCGAGAGAATCACGTTCTGAGGATCTAGGGCTTCATCATCTTTACATCGTGAGCCAGCGAAGAACGCAGCCCTTTTCGGTATCGGTACGGAGTTCGAGTGGAGACGATGGAGGATCGAGGTTCAAGATGGGAGATCAACATCTAGCCCCAGGTTAAATGTTGGGAGATCATCGACCAACCCCGGGAAGCTGACAAAGATAGGTGAAACCTATATGAAAACGGTGACCAACTGGGCTGTGCGACGAAACCCATGCGAAAATGGTAAAACAGTTGGTTTCTCCCCGCACCGACTTCCAGGCCTGCTGACATCCAGCCTGTCCGTGATCTTCACCTCGAGGGAGAAGAAGGTGTGTCGCAGCCCGCTGCGTTCCGCTGACCACGTGGAGACAGGACGCCTGAAAGGATCAAAACGCAGACCTTTTTCAAAACTCTATACTTTCCAACTGGATTGGTGAGCATGTTTCTGGCCCCTCATAATCTGATCTAGATAGGCTTAGGGGGTGGGCATTTAAGGGGTAATTTTAACAATGAGTTGTTGTCCCTCGATGTTCCGTGTGTTTCCCCATTTCGTGATGACTTTTGTAAAGTATAATATGCCTGTATATATCTTAGCCAGTGCTGTATTATGATTTGTTTTTCCCTCCCATGTACCTTATTGGCTTGCAGTTCGATTTGTTCCTTTATGCAATAAAGTTTCACTTTGTTTTTCATTAAACCTGGTCTATAGAGTATTCTCTGCATTGTAGTTCCTGCCTCAAAGTCCAGTGTATAGAATCTAAGGGGGAGTGGGTCGAACCACTCAAAAGCTTACTGTGCAAGAGAGACCTCTGCGATCCAAGAACCCCTTACATGCCACAGGAAATAAATGCATACACTTGAATTGTGAATCACTTATACTCTTCTTTCTCTTGAGGTAATTTATTCCAAGCATCTTTAATCTAGTTATTGAGTGCTGGGGACGGGGGGTTGAGGAATTCGAAAACTCTTTATTGTGGGATGTGAATGGAGTCCATATATTGATGCCACCAATGTTTCAAGACAATTAAAGCCACAGTAGCCTAAAGAAAAATAATGATCAGCTGTGGAACTAAACTATAAATATTGGTCTGCATCTTTATATAGCAGATGCATAAGCACAGCAGTTGATAAATGTTTTAAGCTGACACTTAGGAACATCAGAGCAGGAGTGGGTCATTCATCCCCTCGAGCCTGTTAAGCCAATCAGTTAGATCATGGCTGATCTGTATCTTAACTCCATCTACCTGCCTTGGTTCTGTAACCCTTAATATCCTTGCCAAACAAAATCTAGCAATCTCAGTTTTGAAATGTTCAAGTGACCTAGCCTCAACAGCTTTTTGGGAGAGAGTTTTCCAGGTTTTTGTAGTGTATGTAACCGTTCCACCTTTAAGAGAACTATTGTATGTAACCATTCCACCTTTAAGAGAACTATTTTAAGAGTTGCACTACTTTATCTTGGCTGCTGTATACTGTAATACCGGCGGTGACCACACCGGTATATAAGTGCTGTGTAATGATTTATTGGGCAGTTCCGCCCTGACCTTCGAATAGTAAAGTCCTGTTAAAGTTTACTCTTGTGGTCTGTGTAGTAATTCGCAATATAACACGCAGACTTAACAGTGGCGACGAGTTCAATCTTACCCTGCGGCAGAGATACATCCAAGGCAGTTTAACGGGCGTCGAGATGAGGCATCCGCCCTCGTCATTCTGCTGAGAGAAGACTCGAGTCTGCAGAGCAAAGGAAGAAGGAAGAATTCTGACACGAAGCCTTCCATCAGCAACAGGCAGTGATCGTCCCTTCTATCACGGTGGTGGGTGAGCCGATCAGCGACGAGAAGCAAGTCGGCCACGTTGACTGTGAGTAGGGGAGAAAATAAAAAAACGGAGGATATAAGGGCGGAGAACTCGACCACGGCCGGGGAAAGGAGCCGGACAGAAGTCGGGGCCAGAGGCGCTGAGACTGGGGCAGCGTAGGGCACGGAAGCCGCGGTGCAGGCAAACGCAGCCGGTGTGAAAGACCGGGCTACAAGCGGGAATGCAGCCAGTGTGAGAGACCGGGCTACAAGCGGGCTGGGAGACGCAACAGCGTCGAGAGACAGCTCGACCGCGACCGGTGAAAAAGGCCGGGCAGCTACCGAGGCCGCGAGGCGCTGCGACTGGGATCATAAGGCGCGGGAGGAAATTAAAAAAAAAAAAAAAACCGCGGAGAACTCAGCCGCAGCCGGGGGGGGGGGAAAGGACCGGACTGCGAGAGGGGCTGGGAGGCACGATTGAAAACCGCTGAGGGAGAGACAGAGCCCGAGCGAGCGAGGGAGAACAAGACCGAGCGAGCGAGGGAGAACGAGACCGAGCGAGGGAGACCGAGCGAGGGAGACCGAGCGAGCGGGAGTGACAAGAGACAGCCGCGGGGGAGAAAGGCAAACGCAGGAAACCGCCATTTTCGGAGGCGGGGAAGAAGACAAGCGTGGGAAACCGCCATTTTGAAAGTAGGCAGGGAAGAGGACAAGCGCGGGAAACCGCCATTTTGAAAGTAGGCAGGGAAGAAGACAAGCGCGGGAAACCGCCATTTTTGAAAAAAAAAGTTAAAGAAAAACATTCGTTGTTGTTTCTCAAAAAGATTGCGAAGATGCCTAAGCGTGGTAACATCAACGATTTCGATCCCGATGTGGAAGATTGGGCCACATATGTAGAACCCATAGAGATATATTGTAAGGCAAATAAGATATCAAATGATGATAAAGCACTAACCTTACTAAACTCAATGGGTGCGAAGACATACGGGCTATTGAAGCATCTTCTATCACCAGCTAAACCGGTGGATCAGACTTTCGCTAATATTGATGCTGTCCTGAAGGATCATTTGAACCCCACACCGCTGATGTTAGCGGAACGATTTAAATTTTATGCGAGAACGCAACTGAAAGAGGAAAGCAACGCGGAGTACTTGGTTGAACTGCGTAGGCTAGCGAAATACTGTCAGTTTGGGGAAAATCTGACAGAGGCACTGAGAGACAAGTTCGTGTGTGGGTTGTCAAAGGAAGGAACACAAAAGCGACTGCTCGAAGAGAATGATCTTACACTTGATAAGGCTGTCACTATTGCAGCATCGCACGAAGCCGCAGCGAGAGGCACTGCGGAAATGCAGCTGAAGGCAGCAGTACTCAGCGTGGATCAAATGGCTTTGGGTACAACGAAATGTTATCGTTGTGGGAAGGCAACACATGACCAGAACCAATGCTGGTTTAAAAACCAGGAATGTAGAAAATGTGGCAAGCTTGGTCACATAGCTAAAGTATGCCGGTCAGGAAAGAAGACCAGCAACAAAAAGTCACCGCAGGAAAAGTGCAGCAAGGTACACAAGGTGGCTGAGAAGAGTTCGGATGAACAGAATTCGGATTCAGACTCCAACAGCAAGGAACTGGGTAGTCTGAGAATTCACAATGTGAGTAAGGAAGCTGACCAACAAACTATCTGGGTCACACTGCAGATAGCAGGAGTCCACGTGAAGATGGACTTGGACACCGGATCGGCGTTGACGGTCATGAATAAACAAGATTACAAAAAGTTATTCACACATATTCCCCTACGGGATACGAAGATAGTATTGCAGACATACACGGGGCAAAGAGTATACCCCATCGGAAAGATAAAAGTCAAGGTGAGACACAAGGGCAAAGTACACCAAGGAATGGACATATATGTACTACCTGCGGGAGGTCCACCACTTCTGGGACGGGCGTGGATCAGGAAAATAAATATGGACTGGCACTCCCTAAAAGTAATAAAGAGTGAGAACTCGGTGAAGACAATCAGCTCAGACTCTGAAACTGATGATGGTAAGACCAGCCCATGTGCAAAAGACAAGTCTAAAAAGGACTTGCAGACTAATGATGGAAAAACGAAGGAGTGCATAAATGCTTATGCTTCAGAGGAGAACAAAGTATCAGAACAGAATTCCACTGAACAACAACAACATAGTTTGACAGAGAATTCTGAGTCTGTCCAGTCTACAGACATGCACATTTCTGAGGAACACCGGGCTCGAACTCAACTCCATTTCAAACTACAACAGCAATTAGAACAAATGATTCGCCGTTTTGAGCAAGAGATGAATGCAAAGAAAAAGTTCTTTGACACGGAGTGGGAGAATCTGGAAAGACAGCAGAAGCAGCTGATGGAGAAAATGGAGCAGGAACACACAAACCGTCTGCGCGAGGAGGCCAAACGAATCAAAGCTGATTCGGGTTCTGAAGGTGCGTGCTCTAATCTGGTGGAGCAAAATGTTCAGCAACTGAAGGCACTTGTTAGCAGGTTGCAGGCAGAAAAGGCTGATTTGGTTGCCATGAATTCCGAGCTCCTACTGAAGTTGGGTGCAGCATCACCGGACGATTCATTTGTTGAAATTCGAATGGTGGAGGCTGCGGATGATGGCGAATTAAAAGCAGCAAAGGAGCCCCAGTGCAAGGTTACAAACAGCCCTACAGCCTATACGTCAAAAACACATGACGACGATACTGGGAAACGTCTGATGTCAGAAGAGTTAACGGTCAGCCAACTCCTTCATATGCTGAGGGACAAGACTCTGAAATGGGAAAAACTTGAACACGAGCTTCAATCTTCAAAGGAAAGGGGTTCGGAGCTCTCAAAAGTTATTGAAATAGCTGAGGTTGCAACACAGACTGAGAAGATTGCAGCAGAGCAGCCCTTGGATGCCAAGAGTACGCTGACTCATGTCAATGTAGAACAACAGAATGCTGAAACAGCTACTCCAGTAGAGGGATTGAATAGTCCGAACAATCAATATCTGAATGAAGTTGAAGTATTGAAATCACAAATGATGTCATTAGTAAAAGACTTGCAGGAAGCCCAGAAAAAGTTGGATGAAGCTGAACACATGAAGAAGTCTCTTCAGGAGAGATGTCTGGATTTGGAACAAAAGCTGGCTAACGTCCAGCTGGGCATGGAGGAAATAGAAGACCCTCTCGCTGGCCTAGCTCAGGACGACACCGAATATTACCACGACCTGTTCTGCCCAGCTTGTGGGGAAATCTTCCAAAGTGCAAAAACCATGAAGAATCACGAAAAGTCTAAGAAACACCGGGAGATGGTGGCGCTACTACGGCAGCTGGAGGAAGAGGAGGAGGAACTGTGCATGCAGCTGGGAGTGGAGCCCAGAGAGTCTCCAAGAAGCAGAAAAGGAAAAGACGAAGCAGAAGATGATGACCCATCTGAACCATTATCACCTCTACCAGGTCACGCACGTGGTCCCTCCGAACTGAGTCAAATCAGTTTGGAAGTAGAAAAACTTCCCAAGGTACTCGAGCTTTTAGAAGTCAGCAATGCTGGTTCTGAAGTTACGGAAGTTCAAGCTGGTTCTGAAGCTACGGAAGTTCAAGCTGTTAAGTCCAGTGAAGGACTATTAGATGAGTCACCCCAGCAACAAGAACCTACTACACCATCAAGAACTACTACACCACCAAGGCGTTATCCGGACCAAGTCAGGAAGCGCAGGGGGCGCCTCCGCAGAGACTGAATCTGTGAACTGTTTTCCGCAGAGACTGAATCTGTGAACGGTTTTCCGCAGAGACTGAATCTGTGAACTGTTTTACATGAAGTTGTGTATCTATGTTATGATGTTATGTTTAATGGGGAATATATATATTGTAAGCTAAAAAGGGAGGATTGTAGTGTATGTAACCGTTCCACCTTTAAGAGAACTATTGTATGTAACCGTTCCACCTTTAAGAGAACTATTTTAAGAGTTGCACTACTTTATCTTGGCTGCTGTATACTGTAATACCGGCGGTGACCACACCGGTATATAAGTGCTGTGTAATGATTTATTGGGCAGTTCCGCCCTGACCTTCGAATAGCAAAGTCCTGTTAAAGTTTACTCTTGTGGTCTGTGTAGTAATTCGCAATATAACACACAGACTTAACAGTTTTCACTACTCTTTGTGTGAACAAGTGCTTCCTGACATCACCCCTGAATGGGGCCTAACTCCAATTTTAAGGCTCCCCCCCTGCACTCGTTCTGGACTCCCACCACCAGAGGATTTAGTTTGCCTCCATCTACCCTATCAAGTCCTTTAATCAACTTAAACACCTTAATGAGATCACCCCTTAATTTTCTATACTCAAGGGAATACAAGCCTAGTCTATGCAACCTTTCCTCATAATTTAACCCTTTTAGCCTCGGTATCTTTCCGCTGAATCTGCGCTGCACCCCCTCCAAGGCCAATATATCCTTCCTGAGGTGCGGTGCCCAGCACTGATTGCAGTACTCTAAATGGGGTCTAGTCACTTCTTAACAGTGTTCACATATTGACATAAACCACATAATCCAGGAAGCATAAGTCCCAAATCTGATTGTCGAAATTAACAAGGTATTTTCAATGCATGGCAGTGACACCATCAAAGAAAACCAAGAAGCTTTGATGGAAAGCCCCTCGAACCAATGACACCACAGAACAGCTGTTATGCAATTTTTCCCAAAAGTGATGTGCTCAGTATAATGGAACAAATAGTACCTCGAACAATATGATGAACCAAGCTTCACCATGGGACCAAATATAGTACAAATTCTTGAAGAACTCCAAACATATAATTTATACCTCAGTTTCCATTGTCTGACCAGATGGAAACCGACTTGAGTTATGTTGCCTCCAGTAAAATTGGGAAAATGCAGTGTTGTTTGATACTGTAGCATAGTGTCTTCAGCAGAAAAATAAAGTTGGGAGGTTAGATATTCCTTTCTTTTCTATTCCTTTCTCGGATAGAATTAAAGGTGTAATGGTCGTGACCAACTAGAATCTGAAAACTAATTCATTTGCAACAACGTCAAGGGAGAAAGAAGGATTATAAAACTGATGACTACTGTCTTTAATGAAGTCCCACATGGATACTGAACAACCTAACCAGAGATATTGTCTTGGGTACAGTAGTACTCATCACTCCCGTAAGTCTAAACATCTTGGGGGAAAAATTCAGTTGGTTTGCGCCTCCCGTTAATGCCTTAAGAGGGCGCTAATGCGGCGCAAAGCAACTAGCGCCCGTGCGCGGCGATGTTTGCGCCGCTCACGAAATTAACTAGACATTTTGCAGCGGCGCTGAACACTACCACCACGATCTCCTGCGCCGGCAGATCGTGACGTCAGTCGAGTGTGCAATGCCCCGGTAGCGCCCCGGACCGGATATTGAGTGACGCCCCCTGCCATACCGCCTGCCGCTAGCAATGACAGGTTGAGGGGATCGTTTTGCAGTCGGGAAGGGACTGCTATTTAAAGGTGACAGCTTCCTGCCTTTTTTTTGTTGGTGACATTTTTGCACCACGCATTCTGAGAGAAAGAGAGAGAGAGACTCCTGGAGAGATTCAACACTGTGTGAAGGAGTTTTGGGTACTGAGCAGCACTTTGCAGGTTCATTTTGATTTGCCCTTCCTTGTATCGATTTAGAAGAGACTGTGGGGGCTACACTCTGAGCTCTTTCCCTGGGCCTCTCCATTGTTCTTTCCAGCAGATTTGATGCACAGGCCTCTCCAGGCCGAGATTCAAGGCTGCAATGAGTAGGGTGTGGATGGAGAGCAAGATCGACCCTCCCCTTTAAGAACTGGCCGGTGCCAGTGTGTCTTTGTTCCATTGCTGACTGACATCACATGAGCTTCGCCAGCGCTCTGAGGTAACGCCTCGCTCCTCAGCATTAGCTCATTAAGACAGGTGTGATGCGCCTGATTTTGCGCTCCAATCACCTCCAGGGGCGATAAAAGCCAATTTTGCAGTCAGAGGCGATAATTAGCGCCAGGTGCTAAACTTTGCGCCTGGCCGATAATTGTGCCCCAAATGGGGCGATACTGAATTTCTGCCCCCTTGCACTTTGCCATGTGCCGGTACTGTCCAAAATCCAGCTTTATAATAGTGTAACCCACGGGTGTAACAACAGGCCCCCAGTGATTTCAACTGGATATCGATGGGGCTGGATTTTGCCAGTGATCAGGGGGCGGGTTTGGAAGTGGGTCAAAGGGTAAAATCGTTTTGATTGATGGCGGGTTGCAATCCCACCATCAACCCGCCTCCAAACAATTTTCCCAAGTGTCGGGTCCCCGATTTGTGCATGGACCCAACACCTAGTGGCAGGAAGAGGGTTAAAGCCAATTACCTGCCTATTAACAGGTAGTTGATAGTAGTTGACAGGCTATTTTTTCATTTTGCCGCTTCTGCCTTGGGTTTCCCCACATCCGGAAACCACGCCAGGTAAGTGTAGCGTGTTGTGAGTCTGCTGTTATGTTTCTGGATTGATGACAGCTGCAGAAGTGGTGCGAAGGATCAAATGGTGCACTGGTGAGTCTCAGAGGTAAGAAAATATTGGGAAATTCATTTTTAATGCATTTACACATTTCTTTAGGTAACAAGTTTTGAAATCGATGTCCAGTGCCACCTCATTGGGAGAATCGCTCTCACCAGTGACAGATCACTCCTGTCACCTCACCTGCAGCTGCCAAGTATTCCAGCCTATGGAGGGAGTCATTGGAGAGCTTGCATGCAAGAGCTCACCTTTGTACAGTGATTGTCAGTGTTTACAACACCTCAATGTTATCAAACACTGAGAAATCAGCTGTCAAAAGAAATTGTGTGTGGTCCCTTTAAGAAAACCAGCAGATGACGCATCATCAAATGACGTCATCTGAGCGGCTTCCTCTTAATTGGCCGGCAAGCCCGCAGGGTGGGCTTAACAAGGTCAGTCAACGTAAAATCATGTCTATGGACCGGGTACAGTTGGAGGCGAGACTTGAAGCTGGAAACCACCTGACCCGCACCCAACCTGCCTCCATTGAAAAAATTGCGGCCCATGTCTCTGGCATGTGCTCTCCAATCTTTCCAAGGACGGACTTTTTTTTTAAAATTCATTGATGGGATGTGGGCATCGCTGGCTAGGCCTGCATTTAGTGCCCATCCCTAATTGCCCTTGAGAAGATGGTGGTGAGCTGCCTTCTTGAACCGCTGCAGTCCATATGGTGAAGGTGCACCCACAATGCTGTTAGGAAGGGAGTTCCAGGATTTTGGCCCAGCGAAAGTGAAGGAACGGCGATACAGGTCCAAGTCAGGATGATGTGTGGCTTGGAGGGGAACTTGTAGGTGGTGATGTTCCCATGCATTTGCTGCCCTTGTCCTTCTAAGTGGTAGAGGTCGCGGGTTTGGAAAGTGCTGTTGAAGGAGCTTTGGCGAGTTGCTGCAGTGCATCTTGTAGATGGTACACACTGCAGCCACAGTGCGCCAGTGGTGGAGGGAGTGAATGTTGAAGGTGGTGGATGGAGTGCCAATCAAGCGGGCTGCTTTATCCTGAATGGTGTCGAGCTTCTTGAGTGTTGTTGGAGCTGCACTCATCCAGGCAAGTGGAGAGTATTTCATCACACTCCTGACTTGTGCCTTGTAGATGGTGGAAAGGCTTTAGGGAGTCAGGAGGTGAGACACTTGCCGCAGAATTCCCAGCCTCTGGCCTGCCCTTGTAACCACAGTATTTATATGGCTGGTCCAGTTCAGTTTCTGATCAATGGTAACCCCCAGGATGTTGATAGTGGGGGATTCAGCGATGGTAATGCCATTGAATGTCAAGGGGAGATGGTTAGAATCTCGCTTGTTGGAGATGGTCATTGCCTGGCACTTGTGTGGTGCGAATGTTACTTGCCACTTGTCAGCCCAAGTCTGAATGTTGTCCAGGTCTTGCTACATATGGACACGGACTGCGTCAGTATCTGACGAGTCTCGAATGGTGCTGAAAAGTGTGCAATCATCAGCGAACATCCCCACTTCTGACCTTATGATGGAGGGACGGTCATTGATGAAACAGCTGAAGGTGGTTGAGCCTAGGACACTGCCCTGAGGAACTTCTGCAGTGATGTCATGTGATTGAGATGAATGACCTCCAACAACCACAGCCAACTTCCTTTGTGCTAGGTATGATTCCAACCAATGGAGAGTTTTCCCCTTGATTCCCATTGACTTCAGTTTTGCTAGGGCTCCTTGATGCCACACTCGATCAAATGCTGCCTTGATGTCAAGGGCAGTCACTCTCACCTCACCTCTTGAGTTCAGCTCTTTTGTCCATGTTTGGACCAAGGCTGTAATGAGGTCAGGAGCTGAGTGGCCCTGGCGGAACCCAAACTGGGCGTCAGTTAGTAGGTTATTGCTGAGTAAGTGCCGCTTGATAGCATTGTCGATGGCACCTTCCATCACTTTGCTGATGATTGAGAGTATACTTGCGAAATACTTGCTGAAATGAGACCAGATACGAATCATTAAGATGCCTTATTGTACCAACAACAAATGCATATACAGTGGACCCTTCAAAGCAAATTCTACTTACTTCACTCAATCTCACTTATCCACTCAAAAACATAGGAAGAAAATAATAAACCATGCACCCTGTCCATTTTGTGGGCTGACTTACTGTTTTGAAGGGAAAAAACATACAGGGCTATAAGGAAAGAGCAGGGAAGTGGGATTAATTGGATAGCTCTACCAATGAGCAGGCATGGGCACGATGGGCTGAATGGTCCCCTTCTGTGCTGTAACATTCTATGATTCCATGAGCTTTTGAATATTTTTTGTTGTTGTTTGTTTTTAAACCAGCCTGGAGGGCATTTTTGGGGTAAGGGACTTTGAAGTTTTTTGAGCTTAATGGAATGGGGAACTGACTTAAGATAATGGGCAAAAAAATTGCTGGGAAGTTACGTCATTAGAATGACTTATTTAACGTCGCTCATCATTATTCATTTGTAAAAAATCCAGCAATTTGCAAAATGGAAGATATACACCAGGAGCTCTGAACCTCAGCAAATTGCTGGACCATTTGTGCCACTCCACCGTTGGTCTGAGCAAAGCTGATAAAAGTCCGTTCTGGCTGTGAGGCTCCCCACTGAACTTAATGGCGATAGTAATATTGCTGATTTAAGACATTATTACAGATTATTCCCACCGCAGCCATTTAGGGCTGGTAATTAATCCCATAGAGGACCCCGGTAATGACGTGATTTATAGTCCTCGCGTGGCATTAAATCTTGAAGGCCCGTGAAGGGACCAGCGAAGCTGTGGAGTCCCGCTCCAGCAGGTAGTGAATATTTCATAAAGGTTTTTTATTCCTGTTGTCTGTCTTGGCTGTCTTTTGTGCCACCCTTGCCATCCACACTCCTGTTAGTGTCGGAAGGCAATTATTTTCATGACTCAAAGTTGTTTCGACATGAAGAAGTGGATCACCCTTTCGAATGCAAATTAGCTAGATTTATTTCAGAAAATAACATTTTGGGATACAGTATGAGTAGTTTGAGACATGACATGAGCTAATTGTAACAGGCGTGGGTGGAGAATGGTGACTTTGGACCTATGGTTCCCAAAGCTCTCCACCACTGTGGTTTCCACATGTCATTTCTTGGTCTGTTGTAATTGATAGAGATTGATTGCTATGATTAGTCAACAACTCCATTGTATCATGCGACTAGCAGGATGATAGAAGGCGAACTGAATGGCCTTGTTCCATCTAGCACTTCCTATGAAAGCAGTGCAATGGTGTATCCACTGGTTGTTCCACTGTTCCTGATCATGACAGAAGGGGCTGCTGGTTCTATACTTCCTAGGTCAAGAATATTTGAATATATTTTGCGCACCTACCCTGCCATTCACTCATTAACTTCTCAAGGACCAATACAACAATTCCCAAACACAACTGAGTTACAATGTTCTCTTCTGCTACGTGTTATTTTTTAAAACATTTTCTTACTTTTCCTTTCTATGACTCCTTTCTGTCTCTTTTTTTCTCTCTCTCTTAATCTACTCGCTTTCTTTCCCACTCTACATTCCTCTTTCTGTCTTTGTATTTCGGTTTGATTCTAATTTATATTTTGTTTGATTCTAATTCCACCCAATCTCCTTCTCAGTCTTTCGTTCTGTTTCTGTTTGTCCATCTGATTCTTTCTCCATCCTTTTCTTTCATTGGTCGGGGTGATAAGCCATTGGGCACGATGTTCAGGAGGCCCCAGATGCAAATCTGACCTTGCTTCAAAGTTCCAGCAATTTGGAGCGTCAATGGTGGGCAAAAGAATCCAATTAACATCACTCGTCGCCAAACCCGCCATTTCAGCAATTTCATGGACCAGTTATTACTGAAGCAAGAGGACCTAGATTACTGATGGGTGGTCAACTGATTAGGATTCATCTCCTTTTGTAATAATAATAATAATAATAATAATAATCAACTTTATTGTCATTGTTAGTGCACAAGTGCAGTACAACGAAATGTAGGCTTGCGGCTCCCGAGAGTGTACATTTAGATTAAGACATTTAAACATTAAACATTCATTTGGCTTGTAATACATTAACATAACCATAATAAAGTGCATTGGCAGATGTGCAGGCTTTAGAGTTTATTTGTGGAGTTCAGTAGGATGACAGCCCTGGGAAAGAAGCTGTTCCTAAATCTGGTCGTTCGGGTGCGAATGCATCTGTAGCGTCTCCCAGATGGCAGGGGGGCGAACAGAATGTGGCTGGGGTGGGTAGGGTCTTTGATGATGGTCAGTGACCTCCGTAAACAGCGTTTCTGGTAGATGTTCTCTATGGTCGGTAGCCGGGTTAGCAGTTAGTAAATCGTGCAAATAAGCAATCCAATTATATAATTGCGCTCACTCTTCTAAGCATTTACATTCAAAAACCTGAACAGATACTGAAGCACATCACAATCTTTGTAGTGGGGTTCTTTTTTGTTTTAGAAGGCATCTTGGACATGATCACCTCTTCAAAAATGCCTCCAAGTGCTTGGTATGGTTCTGTTTTGTTGTCATTTGGGATTGTTCAATATTGCGTGTTTCTTTTGTATGAAAGAAATAGTTAGATGACCTCTACAAATATAAATTCAGCTCAGGCACTCTGCCTTTAACAAGCGGAGGCACAGAGGCACATGAGGAGGCCTCTTGTTAGTTACAGTACTTCACACAATAGAACACTAGCTCCACAGGTTATTGCTGAGCTGCAGGTGCTTAACCAAATATGGTTGATCTACCACTTCCAGCTCAGTGACCCCAGTGCCTACCAATTATACTTGTACCCACTCCTTGGAGCTGAGTGTTTAGCTCTAGGCTAACTCCACATCAATCTTTGGTGGTTCGGCGAGGTATATAGAATTCTATCTCTGAAGAAGAAGAAAAGAGGTTGTGGAGAGTAAACTTGTGCAATAAGTTAAAGAAAAACAGCTTGTTGTAAAACAAAGTGACGCATAGGTCAAAATCGAGTGATACTAGTGCCAGCTTATGTATTTTTTTACGTACTTGTTGTGTCTTTACTGGTTTGCTTAGTTAAATAGTGCCATCTCCATGAACATTCAGCTGATTGATCATGAAAGAAATATTAAGACAACTTCTACAAATCTAAAATTTGCACAGGTATTCCTGTCTTGATGAAAGAAGAGACAAAGGAAAATGCTGCTTGTAAGCTATAATACTTTACATGATGGAGCATGAGCAATGCTGGTGAGCAAATCATTGAGAGGGCAAGTAACATTTAATGACAGTTTAGTCTAAAGATTTTTCTTCAACTTTACTCGGAAGAATATGCAGTTTGGAGAGCCATTTTGAAACATACTGCCTTTTGACTTAACATAAGAACATAAGAAATAGGAGCAGGAATCGGCCATTTCGCCCTTCGAGCCTGCTCATAGAGTCATAGGGCAGGATTTTCATTGGGCCGTGGAGGCGGGATTGGAGGTGTGTGGAGGGTTAAAATAACAAAATTGGGGGGCCCGAACCCATCCCGTCCCCAATCCGCCTCCATGCCAGTTTCAAAGGAGGTGGGGACCCGACCTGTGCTGGGAGGGAAGGGGATTAGAGCCAATTAACTGCCTGTTAACAGGTAGTTAACAGGCAGTTTTTAGCCGAATCCCTATTTTCATTCTTGAAGTGTGGGATTCCTGACGGCTCCAAATGACGCCAAGTTAGCGAGGCGGACGGTCGGGCTGAAGGACTTGGAGGGTTCGAGATGTCCGGTGTTCAGGTGAGTGATGCGTGCATGAGTGCAGAGGTAAGTGTTGTTGGTGTGTGTAAAGTGTTTAATGAAGTTTTACTTACCTTTACAGCCTTCCTTCCTTCAGGTCTCGGGCGTCCCTCATCTCACCGGCACAGAAAGCAGAATGGCCGTGAGCTGTCAAAATCTGCAGCCTCTGCTTTCTGTTCTGGAGAGATCTCTAAATCAGCCTAAGAGGAAGGAATTAACTTGGAGTACAGATTGTCAGTGTTTGACAGCTTCAAAGAGCTGTCAAACGCTGATATTTCATCTGTCAAAAGCTCTTGACCAATGAAATGTCAATCTGTGATGTCACCTGTTGCTGGGTGTCCCTTAATTGGCCTGCTGAGCCTGCTGGGCGGGCTCAACAAGGTCAATCAAGTGAAAATCGAGTGGGTTGGCTACAACTCGATGGAGGCGGGACGACAACCCC
This sequence comes from Somniosus microcephalus, assembly GCF_052327205.1. Lineage (NCBI taxonomy): Eukaryota > Metazoa > Chordata > Chondrichthyes > Squaliformes > Somniosidae > Somniosus > Somniosus microcephalus. The sequence continues at coordinate 45,171,579 of NC_141009.1, read as the reverse complement.
AAAAGTTGTAGTCCCACCTCCTACACGCCTCTAGTATCAAAATCCAGCCCATAGAGTCATAATGGCACAGAAGGAGGCCATTCGGCCCATTGAGTCTGTGCTGGCTCTCCGTAGAGCAATCCAGTCAGTCCCATTCCCCTGCTCTATCCCCGTAGCCCAGCAAGTTTATTTCGCTCAAGTGCCTATCCAGTCTCCCCTTGAAAACATTGAGTGTCTCAGCTTTCACCACTTCCATCGGCAGCGAAGTCCAGGTCATCACCACTCGCTGAGTAAAAAAGTTTTTCCTCACGTCCCCCCTGTATCTCTTGCCCAAAACCTTAAATCTGTGTCCCCTAGTCCTTGTACCATCAATTAGTGGGAACAGTCTTTCCCTATCTAGCTTATCCAAACCCGTCATAATCTTGTACACCTCCATCAAATCACCCCTCAACCTCCTTTGCTCTAATGTAAACAAATCCTGCTTCTCTAACCTGTCCTTGTAGCTAAGATCCCCCATCCTCGGAACCATTCTGGTAAATCTCCTCTGCACCGTCTCAAGGGCCTTCACATCCTTCCTAAAGTGTGGTGACCAGAACTGGTCGCAATACTCCAGTTGTGGCCTAACCAGCACTTTATAAAGGACCAACATAACTTCTTTACTCTGCCATTCAATAAGATCATGGCTGATCTACTACCTCAATTCCACCTTCCTGCACTATCCCCATATCCCTGTTTCCATTCATTCATGGTTTCATGATTTTTAGATAAATAGAATGACACATACTTTGATATTTTCACACATATATGCACACTCTTCTGTTGGGTTATTTATTTTGTGTGTTGTGTTTGCCGGAAAATACAATGGTTAGTTTTTCTATTTATAAGAAAAAAACTGAAAGACATCACCAAATGCTTGAAATTAATGTGAATCTAACTTTCTCAAACAGAAATTAATTCCAATGGGGGATTATTGAAGATATATATAGCATTTAATTATTCTTAATTCTGAGTTTCTCAAACCAGTGCTGTTACGGATATTATAGTGCACTTACTAGCATCCAGAAGGTTGAGAATTATGTACCACATTTCTGCTACTGATGGCTGCAAGAGATTGTGACAAAACTCAGTACAGGAAACTTTCGATTAACCGGCCACTAAATAACCAGAATGCTCTATCCACCGGCAAAATTCAGGAGTCGGTTCAGATAACTTTTTTTACTTTTAGTTACTTTTTTTACTCCATTTGTTGCTGTACAAGCGTGTAGCTGAAGCTGTTGCTAAGCTACAGAGACGCTTGCAACTTGTGCTGATTGTTTTGAAGCTGTTGCTAAGCAACAGGGTTTGTTGCTTTATACGGAGCTCTGAGCTCCGTATCTTTTACTATAGCGTTCGGTTATTCAGCATTGTTGATGTGTAGGGGGGCATCCTTTACCTGGTTTATGGTAATTTACCTGGTCAGGCAGCCTTGCCACTGCACTGTGACCAACTCCAATCAGCGGTTTCGAATCGCTAAACCCTCCTTCCAGTTCTGACTGGAGGAACTTATAATTAATGATATATTAAAAACGGACAAATGGTCTGGATGCAAGAAAGTCAAATTTTATTAAAACTAAAGAAACTACACCACACGATCGAAATAATCATGGTAAAATTGCTTAACAGGGGAAGAAAAACGGACACAATGAGGGAAAATGACTAAAATCACAATTCTAACAAAATTCCCACTTTACTCCCACCCTTATGCCTATCCTAAGTTGCCTTGTGGAAGGCCAGAAAAATATATGCTCACCACTGCAATGCCAGCTCCGTGCCCTGCAAACTTAGATCTTCAGTGCTCTGAAGTAAAGAAACACCCCAGTGTTTCAAAAGTAAACTGCTGGTGTTTTACTTCTTCAGACAGACTCCCACGCTGTAGAGGCACATGGAGGCAAGGCCAGAGAGAGAGAGATGCTTCTGGGATGCTATCTCTTATACCCCAATTTGGGGCTGAAATGTTCCCGCCCAGATCCAGGTTCATCTGGGCTGAACAAAAGGAATCCAACTGCCCCATTGTCAAAGTAATGGGTTTGAATGTGTTCTCCCATTCATCTAAACGGTTTCTCCTCAGTTTGAATGTGTCCACTTGATATACAAACAAATGCTAATAGCATTCAATTGCTTTGTAAACAAAGCATTGTCCTGTGGTCATCTGGAACCACAATTGATTGACAGTCTTGAGTGCTTAGCAAACCTTTGTTTATGCTGGCAGTTTCAAGCACTTGAACTTAGAGTCAACATTGTAGAACGTTCTGTAAACAGGCATCGATTGTCCTGCTGCAGGGCGGGGGAAACTCCCCTTTGATTGACAGATTTGACTACCATTGAACCTTCCTTCACAGACGCAACACACAAGCTGTTTTCCAAGTCTTTTGTCTTTGGCCATGTAGTCTGACGGCCATTTTATCCCTGGGCAATTTAGAGTCCAAAACTCAAGAGTACATCTTTTAATAAAATGTACAATCTTAAAGTGTGCGATTTTCACAAAGCTCTTTGATTCCAGTGTCCAAGTGCTGCCCAGCTTATGAGCTTTTTAACACAGCCTTTTGCGGTTCCGGGTATGTTTTAAAACATTGTCCATCCCAGAGACAATTTAAATCACACAGGTCTTCGTCCACGATGTGGATTAATATTTCCCGATCTTCAGGGGCTGAGGGAATTTTGCAACCCCTACATTCCCCCCTTCGATACTTCCAACTTGCTTGTAGTATCCTCTTGAAGAAGTGAGCAAAATCTTCTGACCCCCCACAAACAATCATCCCCTGTATTTACCTATAGCTACCTATCACTGATCCCCCGACTCGTCTATTCCCCTCAAATCTGAGAAAAACTGTGGTACGGTAGGCATCTACAGATACATCAATTACAAAATGTTACAATAGGGGGTCTCTTGCCACTGCACCACTTGTTACATTATAACATATTACAAAATGTTGCAATCTTGGTTATACAATGTAATCAAAATGATCCCAAGCAGGGAGAGTGTCCTACGCCTCTGCACTGCTTGTAACTGTAAAACAAAATACAAAAATCTTCATTAAACATTTGAAACAAAATGCTGAAATAAACCCCGACCATCACGTGCCAATGATGGGTCGCAAAATTCGAGTGGGTATTGCTCCTCCCACCCGGGCAGTAAATGTTCCTTCCACACACCCCTTTAATGGTCTTAAACTTTTAAAACATACAGAATGGATTTTACAGAACAGTCTGATCCACCAGCACTGAGCCATTCCCTTGTCCCTTTGTGGAGGCGGGGTACCCCTCATGTTTCACAGACCGAGACCGGGGAGCATGGGATCACAACTCCCAGCCCCTCCCCCTCCTGTCTTCCCTCACCTGGCTGCAGAAAATGATGGGTGCCTGTGTGGTGGCTCTCACTGGCCCCACACTCAAACTTGGATCCCAGATCCGGCCACGCACTCATCCTTCCCAGCCGCATTTACACTCTAACTTTGCCCGTGGGCCCCGGGTGAGTTCCTTCCTTCCCCGAACGCACCCACATGACTCTTGGGTCTCCCCCTCCCCTTTACAATCTTTCCCGGGCCATCACCACCCACTCCCGGGGTACTGAGTTTGGATGATCAGCCATGATCTCATCGAATGGCAGAGCAGGCTTGAGGGGCCGAATGGCCTACTCCTGCTCCTATCTTCTATGTTTCTATCCCTATCTGACAAGGCGCCCGCGCTTCCCCACCAGGACTCTTAAATAGTGAGGTCTCCCGCAAGTGAAATTCGGTCAGGATAGTGCTGGGTTGGTGCCGGGCCATCTCTTCCACGTAGGATGAGTAGCCAGGTTCCTCCACACCCTGTCCGGTTTCTCCCGAAGGTCGCTGCGGTGTCTCCTCCTGGATGTGTCCAGTGGCAAGGTGATCCCCAACATTCTGTATAACCATATCTTCATTCGATGCCCAGCTCGGGCTGGGCGAACAGGGCTGCTCCTTTGTCCACTCTCCTGCAAAAGAACTTAAAAGGACATGCAGCCAGGTCTCTCACTGACCTGCTGCCTTAGGTGGAGACATGGTCGGGTCCCTCGACCTCGGACTAAAATACAAGCATTTGGCACACTTATAAACTTAACATTTAAACATAAACTCAAAACTACTAGTTACATTCTAAACATAAAATTTAAACACCTTAAAAGCAAGCTATAAACAGTGGTAACTTAACACAAAGTTATAATACAAATGCCGCCCATCTCCAGATGGTCAGGCTAATATCTGGTGTCACTGTCGCAGATTACTGCTGCCTGCAGCGAAGCTGGACTGCCTCCTGCTTCTAGTCCCTGGCAGCTTATGGCTGCTAGTTGGGGACCTCTGTGATCTGTTTCCTCCCGGGCTCGGGAGATTGCTTCTTGTGGTGGGTACTCTGGTGACAATCTTATCTTGGGCTTGCGGACCCGCTGAGACATTCTGAGGGGCGTCTCTGTGGGGGAAACTTTGGCTGACGGACCCTGAGCCTGGGTCACAGCCCTAGCTGGCTGGGAACCTTCTCCCTCTGATGCAAACAGCCTGCACTGTTTAATATACCTGGCAGCCTGCCAGTAATCCGGGTTTGTCTCCTTTCCCTACCCACTCCTGTACTGGGGGCAGGGATTCCCTCACCACCCGCTGCTGATGGCTGAAAATCTTCCTTCCCAGGTCCAAAACCTGGTACCGGCTCCTTCCATATGTCCCCTGCAAGAGGAATTGCTATCCCTTCCTCCCCAGAGTCCCACACCATAGGGGGAACCACTCTAGAAGCAGGCTGGGAAGCTTGTCCCTTTAAACAGGTGACCGCGCCTGCGCGAACCTCCTCCCCAGAGTCCCACGGCAGAGGCTGTGAAACCTCTGTATTCAAACAGGCGACTGCGCCTGCACGTGAAAACTGAAGAGGAGCCACTGTGGTCACGGGCTGGGGAACTGCGCCTGCGCAAACCTCCTCCCCGGAGTCCCACGGCAGAGGCTGTGAAACGTCTGTATTCAAACAGGCGACTGCGCCTGCGTGGGAAAACTGAAGAGGAGCCACTGTGGTCATGGGCTGGGGAACTGCGCCTGCGTGAACAGACCATTCAAAAGACTGGGGAATTCCTGTCTCCAGACCAGTGACTACGCATGCGCGGGCAGTCTCTTCAAAAGGCGGCTCCTCCCTAGAGCCCCCCCGAGTGATTTTCTGTGAAGGAACGCGCAGCATACTGCAGATTTCTACTCTCAGGCTGCGGTTTCTCTGTTTCTGAACTAAATATCTGGTTCAAATTTAAACTTTGGCCAAAACTTAGGTCCCACTGGGGCGGGGAAGTGTCCCAATTGGTGTGCTGGACAACTTTTCCCTTGAAACAAGCCACAGTGCCTGTCTTTACAGCCTGTGAACTTGAATTGTATGGTCAGATTTATACAATTTACATTGGTTGGCGTGGAACCACTTTGTGCACCGGGGTAGTTTCACTGCATAGACCATGGGGCTGGCCCTATCAACCATACTATAGGGTCCCATGTAGAGTGGCTCTAAACTTTCCACCCAGGCATAGTTTCTTACCATCACTAGGTCTCCTATCTCCCACTGGTGGCTCTTGCTAGGCTCGAGCAGCAGCCGGTTATTCCGATGCTGCTTCCCCATGCTGTCTGCTGTCTACCCATAAATTTGTTTGAGGTGTTCTAGGAGGGTTCGGGCGAATTTATCCCGGTTTATTTCCTGCAGTTGTCTTTCAGTGAGGACTGGGGCAAGGACATGAGTGGGGGTCCTCATAACTCTGCCAGTCATGAGCTCATGTGGTGAATGCCCTGTACTTTTGGACTGGCTGACCCGGATCCCCATGAGGATCAGAGGTAGGGTCTCTGCCCATTTTTGGGGCGACCCCATGGCCTCTTTCCTCAATCTTTCTTTAAGGGTACGGTTCATACGCTCCACAATCCCTGAGGACCGCGGGTTGTAGGCTACGCGCCACTTCCCTTTGATACCGAGCAGCATGAGGCTGTTCTGCATGACTTGGCCAGTGAAGTGGCTTCCCTGGTCGGACTCCATGAACTGGGGCAGTCCCCACTGCGAGAACACCTCCTTCACCAAGATCTTTGCAGTCCCCATTGCTGTGGCCGTCCTGCAGGGGAAGGCTTCCACCCACTTGGAAAACACATCCACCAGGACGAGGCAGTATTTGTAGCCTCCCTGGGTGGTGGGCAAGGGCCCTATATAGTCAATCTGGATTGACTGCCATGGTCCCTCCACCCTCCTAATGTGTCCCATGGGCACCTTCCTTTTGTGGGGATCGGGATTATTTGCTGCACACACAAGACAGCTAGCACAGAACTCACGGACATCATCCCAGAGTCCTGGCCACCATCCCGCCTGTTCCACCCATTGACAGGTGGTCTCAGGCCCAGGGTGTCCCACTCACGGCCCCTCATGTGCCAGCTGAATGAACTCCCTCCGGTGTTGCTGGGGTACTACCCACTGTTCTGCCTTGAACAGCATGCCCTCCCTTACGGTGGGAGGGGCTGTGCTGTAGGGGCCCTCTATCCTTTTGCCCTCCATCACTGTGCTAATTATTGCCTTTAGGACAGGATCCTGTGCCTAGACCATTTTAAGGTCTGGGTCCAACACTATTCCTGATTTTCCCTGTGTCCCATCCCTGCCTGTAATCACCGCCACTGGCCCAGACTCATATGGGTCCCAGAAAGTGCCTGCACATGCACCCTCCTTGGCCAGCATATCGGCTTGCTGGTTGCCCTGGCTGCGGGGTTCTGTGGAGGAATGGGCTTTCACCTTATGGTTGAAAACTGCACCTTCCTCCCCCACAGCTGACAGGATTTTCTCCAGCAGGGGCTTTACTGTCAAGGGCTTCACGTCAGCGGAGGTATACCCACGATGGGACCAGATGGCCAGGTACTCCGTACACGAGTTGCAAGTGAACATACTGTCAGATCAAATCGTATACGGGGTAGGGAAGATGTCGGGGTGTGTAACCACGTACATCACCGCGGAGAGTTCAGCCTGCTGGGCACTCATGGTGTTAGGGAGCTTGATTGCCAAGGCGTGAGTCGTGTGGTAGCAGCCAGTGGGGATAGCCTGAGTGCTGTGCTGCCACAAGAGCGGCACAGTAGGCTGAGACCCGTGGTCTATTCCTCCAGAATACTCACCGATGTAGAGAGGAGCTACTCAACATGTGAAAGGCACCATTTAGCCACATATTGGGCTGTGAAGAAATCCCGGATCTTTGCAGGCACCTCTCCCATCACCCTCCTCAAACACCACACACCCACTCAGATGCTTTTGGATGGGAGGATTAAAGATGGGACAGTCAGCAGCATCCGCATTGCGCGCTGGACCCTTCTCCTCTCAAAGATGGATCTGAAGGTAAAGGGCCTTTGCGAGCCAAAGCTTCCGGCCAATATGGTATACCCTGGAACAGCTCATCGATGTTCCATAGATGGGGCATGGGAAGTGAATATAGGTTTACAGGCCGGGATACATCCCACGGGCCGCGAGATCTATGTAGACGGTTCCAACATGGTATCCGCTGGGGTATGACTCACGCCTTGGCAATCAAGCTCCCTAACACCATGAGTGCCCAGCAGGCTGAACTGTCCGTGGTGATGTACGTGGTTACACACCCCGACATCTTCCCTACCCCGTATACGATTTGCTCCCGTTCCTTCTGCAGTGTTTCCCTATGCGATCGAACGGACTGCCATCGTTTGCACCCATGTCTTCCAGTATTTCCTCCTTTAGGTCCTCAAAACCCTTCTGCCCTCTCTTCGCCTCATCTGAAAGGGTCTGATAGAGCTTACTATCTACAGAGAAAAGCAACATTTTGGCTTTCTCTTCGTCATCACAGCCGTTAACACAGGCTGCCTGTTCTATCTCTTGGAAGTGCGTTGAGGGGTTTCCCTTTTCGGAGAGCAGGGGAATATGTTTCACCAGGCCTCTGAGCTGTTGGGTATCATAGGGTACCAGATAGGTATGCTGAACAGCCCCTGGGTCATTATCGTTCACGGGCGGACCGTACCTCCGTTTTCGGAGGGGGTATACTGGTCTTGGTCCCTACCTGCCTAGCGGGACCTGCTGGCGTTCTCCTACCATCCCATTGTCCACCCCTTCTTGCTGCCAGAGCTCCTCAAAACTCAGAGCTGTGGGCTGCGGTCTTGGGATCTCTAATTCCCTAGCCAGCTCTGTTCTGGATGCTGCCTGTGGGGCGATTTGATTTGGGCTGCTGGTACTGTCCAACGGACTTCCCTTTGGACTTATGAGACATACCATCCCTTTAGTCCTTAATAACTCCACACCCAAACTCTCTATCTTTCTGTTACATGGGGTATGATCTGCTCCACTAAACCTTTGGTCGCAGGCCAGCATATAAGCTGCCTTTACCTCCCTAACCATTTCCTCCTGCTCTGTTACTTCTGAGGTGAGGCGGGCATTCTCTTCCCGCAGTCTCATCTCGTTACTCTTTGCTTCTGTAATTTGGCACTTTAGGAACTCTATCTTGTGCCTCGCGTGGCTTTTGCCCTTGCTAGCTTCTTGGGTGAGGTGTGTGTTTTCCTCCTGTAGCCTCATCTTACTGTCCCTAGCCTCTGTGACTTCCTGTACAAGGCACTCTATCTCTGCCTGGCATTTCGTGGCCTCTAGTGTGAGGCGTGCATTTTCTTCCCACACACTCATCCCACTATCTCTGGCCTCATTCACCTCTCTTATGAGGCGTTCTACCTCCGCTTGGCATTTTTCAAACTCTGACTCCCGATTCTTGGCCTCTGTAACCTTCCCCCGCACCCTCATCTCACCCTTCTTAACCCAGCCACCTATACTATAATAGGTCAGCTTACATGCTGCTGCTAACTTCTGCAGGGCTACCCACAGACTGAAAGCAAGAAAAGCAAGAGCTGATGCTTTCTCCAGATCCAGACCACTTATCATATCAAAAACTGCCTCCAGTCCTGCCGCAGTCGCCAATTTGTAGGGGGGCATCCTTTACCTGGTTTACGGTAATTTACCTGGTCAGGCAGCCTTGCCACTGTACTGTGACCAATTCCAATCAGCGGTTTCGAATCGCTAAACCCTCCTTCCAGTTCTGACTGGAGGAACTTATAATTAGTGATATATTAAAAACGGACAAATGGTCTGGATGCAAGAAAGTCAAATTTTATTAAAACTAAAGAAACTACACCACACGATCAAAGTAATCAAGATAAAATTGCTTAACAGGGGAAGAAAAACGGACAAAATGAGGGAAAACGAGTAAAATCACAATTCTAACGAAATTCCCACTTTACTTCCACCCTTATACCTATCCTAAGTTGCCTTGTGGAAGGCCAGAAAAATATATGCTCACCGCTGCAATGCCAGCTCCGTGCCCTGCAAACTTAGATCTTCACTGCCCTGAAGTAAAGAAACACCCCAGTGTTTTAAAAGTAAACTGCTGGTGTTTTACTTCTTCAGACAGACTCCCACTGTAACGGCTGCAGCGGCACTTCCCTCTGCTCGCCGCCTGAGGGCGGTTTTTGAGGCCTCGGTGCACTGCTGCCATACCTTCTGGGCCCCTCTCCTCACCTGTTTCTCGAGTAATTGATCTCATCAGAGTAATTAGGCTAGTTAATAAAGTTGTTCAGTTTTGTCCTTCTCTTGTTTCTCTGCCTTCTGCCTCACCTGTGTGTTGTTAAAGTATTTGTCTCCTGTCTCATTTGAATAATTATGTCACGTGACCACTCTGGCCTGTATTTAAGCTTCCTGTTTCCTGTCCTCTTGGCTCAGTCCTGGGTTCGCATGCCTGCAGGTAGCAGCGCTCTTGAGTCTCTCTGTCCTTTCAAGTCTCAAGTGAATCTCCTTTCAAGTGTTACCCTGTTTCTATGTTCTCGAGTCTCAAGGAAGCATCTTTCAAGCTCTACCCGGTCTCGAGTCCTTGGATAGGTTTCCTGCACTTGGGTCCACTACTGAAACCCTAGCAAAATGGCCCCGTGAATGCACGGCCCCGTGACACCCACGCTGTAGAGGCACATGGAGGCAAGGCCAGAGAGAGAAAGATGCTTCTGGGAAGCTATCTCTTATACCCCAATTTGGGGCCGAAATGTTCCCGCCTAGGTCCAGGTTCATCTGGGCTGAACAAAAGGAATCCAACTGCCCCATTGTCAAAGTAATGGGTTTGAATGTGTTCTCCCATTCATCTAAACGGTTTCTCCTCAGTTTGGATGTGTCCACTTGATATACAAACAAATGCTAATAGCATTCAATTGCTTTGTAAACAAATCATTGTCCTGTGGTCATCTGGAACCGCAATTGATTGACATTCTTGAGTGCTTAGCAAACAAAGTCCCTTTGTTGATGCTGGCAGTTTCAAGCACTTGAACTTAGAGTCAACATTGTAGAACGTCCTGTAAACAGGCATCGATTGTCCTGCTGCAGGGTGGGGGGAACTCCCCTTTGATTGACAGATTTGACTGCCGTTGAACCTTCCTTCACAGACGCAACACACAAGCTGTTTTCCAAGTCCTTTGTCTTCCGCCATGTGGTCTGATGGCGATTTTATCCCTGGGCAATTTAGTGTCCAAAACTCAAGAGTACATCTTTTAATAAAATGTACAATCTTAAAGTGTGCGATTTTCACAAAGTTCTTTGATTCCAGTGTCCAAGTGCTGCCCAGCTTACAAGCTTTTTAATGCAGCCTTTTGCGGTTCTGGGTATGTTTTAAAACATTGTCCAACCCAGAGACAATTTAAATCACACAGGTCTTCGTCCATGATGTGGATTAATATTTCCCGATCTTCGGGGGCTGAGGGGATTTTGCCACCCCTACAGATGGACCGGCACGAGGTCGGTCCCATCCGTGCCGGATACCAGAAAGCTTCCTGTAGTAAAATCTCCAAGTTTTATACAGAAAGGTCTAATGTTGTAGAGATGGCAGGATTAACATCCTAAGAACATTCTGATGCCTTGCCCAAGCACTATTAATCTTGCAGATGTTTTGGGTGTTTTGTTAATAGAACCACAAAGCTTCCCCTAAATCTGGTGCGTTGAATTGGTCCCTCGAACATATCTGAGCGAGGTGGCAATAGCTTACAGATGTCCATGTAGGCTATGAGGAATCCAGTGTTGGAGTGTGCAAGAGAACATATGTGAAAATACAGGCGTGCAATTAGATGGTGCTGCATGTGGGAACAAAATAATAGACACAGCAAAGAAGCATAGAGCAAGGCAATAATGAATTTCCATTGTCATTTTTTGCACTGGATGTTTTCAATACATGGTAAAGCAATTGTGTTATGGTTACTACCAAGGCACATTGCATAATACCTATAGTATTAGGCTGTGTACAGGTTTATACATTAAGATTTGTAAATCATCAAATTGTTGCATCATTTTCAAATAAGTTGCAATTATAATGCATTTCTGTGCCTGACACAGTAATACAGTTATTCAAGTATTTGGTCTTTCAAAATTCTTCCCAGGATTTGTCAACAAAACTGTGAACTTGGATATAATTTCCATCCTCAATCCTGAAAATGGATCAACTTTAAAAAAAAAAAAGTAGCGTTCAAACACCCCTCTGAAAATTCTCAGTGTTCATGGCTATGAGCTGCACCTCAGCCTGAAGTGGAAGGTTTGGCCATCGGCTTGCTTAACACATCTCTTAAAACTGCCTGTTCCTTGCGGTTTACGGAGCCATGATAAATGGTCCATTATGGCGCCAAAGATATTTCAAATGAATTTGGTCAGCAGGCGTGGATTATATAAGCTCACATTTTGTGAGAAAGTTTCATGTGCACTGATTCACTCTTTGCCAATACTTAGCAAAGGCTTTTAAAGCGTAGATCTCAATTTTCCTTAATGCCAATAGTTGCACGTTGTCTTTTGATTGAATTATATCACATCCAGTCTTGGTAGCATTTGGTGTTGAACTTTATTGAGTTCCTGGTCAATACTGTAAATAGCAGTATGCTGCACTTTGATTTCTCTTCCCTATTTACATAGCAGATGGATTGTAGCCAGTTTATTATAACATGCCAAATAGCTGTGTTTGATATTGTTTTTGTTAGTGACATTTTAGGGTGATTAATATTAGAATCAGTCGTTGTTTTGGATGAAACTTGTGTCAATGTGCCCTGTTGATGTTGTTTGTTGTGTTTGAGTCAATCCAACCAAATTGCATGTTTTATTGTTTGTCGACTTCTCCTGAGTCTTAATTTATAGAAACTCTAAACGCAGCTCTCCATATTGTTATCAGACCCGTGACATATGGTGAAAGGAGTATTGGAATAGATTTATAATGGTTGGTTCATTGTTCAGAAAAAATGACTCCACCCCACCTTCTCATTTTGCTCGCTTGCGTTAATCCATGCTAGCCCGAAACAAAAACACAGAAAATACTGGCAACACGCAGGTGAGTCAGCATCTGTGGAGAGGTGAGACATCCACATTTTGGGCTGATCAGGAGCAGGTCAGTCAGTATCTGTGGGGAGACAGGACAGATTCACATTTCTGGTTGAATCCTGCAGAAATGAAGAAGGGCTCAGGCCAAGCCACAGACCTGTCTCTTCTCTCAACAGACGCTGACCGGCCTACTGTATAAAAGGACCAACCTGAAATATGGCCTGAAACACTTGCTGTGTGTTTCCAGCATTTTCAGTTTTGGTTTCAGATTTGCCGCATTTTGCAGTTATGAGCTTTTTATTTCCACGCTGTCCCGGTTGGCTGTTCACTCTCAGGTGTGCAATATGTCAAGAGACTTCTCTCCCTCCAGTCATCCTTCTTTCCACACTTTCCTATTAAATAGGTGCCAATTGAAACTAATGTAAGCAAGCCAGACTCAGATTCAAACTTAAGACTTGAAGTTCATTACAATATTCTTACATTGTCACTGTGAGCACAATCCAGATACAATGCAAAATGAAAAGTTTAATAAGAATCTCCTCACCCTTGATATAGTTTGAGTAATGAGCTCATACACCAAGCAAGTAAATGTTTTAGGCACCAAAATAATCCCTTATGGTTCTGTTTGGGTTTGATTTTAAAGAAATAATTTTTACTGCTTCCTCATACCACTCTACTATACTTGGGCCTAAAATAATTATTTTGAAGCATGACTTCTTCTGCAACTTCCAACATTCAATCACTATGGAGAAACATAACCTTCCGCCTTTTCATGATGGCCTATTAATTCAACAAACTCGAGGCTAAACTGTCATACGGGGGGCGGGCAGATTTGGCGTGTGGCACTAAATTCGCCTCGCCCCGGCGATACTGGTCTAGCACCCCATTAGCGCCATCTGCTGGCGCTAACTGGAGGCGCTAAGGGGACGAATTTTTCCTCCTCCTAGAATCAAAATGGCAGGCGATTCTGGTGATTTAAAATTTAGCACCAAATTTGTCATTTGCTTAATGATTACTGATATGCTGCTTTATTTTTTTTCTGCAGAATATTGCTATATTGTACCGCCGATATATTGTGAGTAGCTCTAAGTGTTTCATTCCTTAATTACTGCAGTGGTGGAATTTGACATGAGTGACTTTAACTCTGTGAGGGACTCTGAATTGTTTTGATGAATTATGCTGATCCTTGAAAGACAGTTGTTCAGATTTGGAACAGCATGAATGTTTTATTGTATCCAGTAGAGGACACGCACAGAATGTAGATGGTAATGTGGCTTAGTTGTTGTGGGAGCACCGCAGAATAAGTAGAACCTCAGACTGACAAAATAGAGTATTTTGCCCATGGTGTTTTTGTTCTATTGTCTTTACTGTAATTTCAATGTTAAAACTAAGGGGGTGATTTTCTCAATGGGAAGCTTTTGGAGGCGGGACTCCCACTTACCGGTTTTCAGTCCTGCCTCCATCAGCTTCTGGCCAACCAGCGGGTTTTTCCCCTGATTGACCTTGTTAAGCCCTCCCGGCGGGCTCATCAGGCCAATTAGGGCGAAGCTGGTTGCAGAGCACGTCAACGTATGACTTGTCATCTGTCAAGAATTTTTGAAAGAAGAAATGTCATCGTTTGACAGCTCTGTGAAGCTGTCAAACATTAACATTCTGTGTAGTTTGTTGAGGTCTTGCATACAAGACTTAATCAACCTTCTTTCTTTTATAGACATTAGATGTTTGTTGCATCTGAGAATGCAACGGACATCTCTCATCTGCACCATGGAAGTGCGAGACTCCGCATAGAAACCGGCTGAAGCCTGCAGGAAGAAACAAAGGTAAGTATACTTTTAAAAACACTTAGGACTTACCTCAGATTCTCACCTCTACACTCTTGCACCCATCACTTACCTTCACACCACACATTTGCACCCACCCCCACCCCGACCCCCGCAGACCTAGTACTCGCCTCGCAGAGCTGGTGTGTTTTGGAGCCTTTGGGAAGCCCGCACTTGTGAGGGCAAAAAGGGGATAATCCTATTTTCTGCCTGTTAACTATCTGTTAACAGGCAGTTAATAGGTTTTAATCCCTTCCCGCCTCCCAGGAGATGGGATCCGGTGCGGGACAGCTACCCGCCTCCTGGGAAGATGGCACGGAGGCGGGTTGGGGCAGGTTTGCCACCTGCCCCCAAATTCTGCCATTTTACCGGCAGTCCCACCTCTATACCTGCCTCCCCAGGGCTGGGAAAATCGCCCCCTAAGTTTGTTATAAGAAATAACCCACTTTAAGCATTACACATCTCATGGTGCCAGTCTATCCATTCCGTGATCTAGTCAATCACAGCAAAAGTACCAAACATTAACTGCTTACTTTGTCTTGCAACAGTTCCATCAAAGAAGGTTGAAGATGGATTTACGTCCATCACCCTTTAGGTGGAATCTGCTGACACTCCCGGGGATAGGCCCTGGACAGTCTGAGGCTTTAATTCTATATATGAGCGGCAGATTTATTTGATTTTGAAACTTACATATTTGGGTCTCTAGATGAACTTCAGAGGTGATGTGGAAATTGTTGTGAGGTCATTGGGATGGGAGCTGGTGCCTCTGGGATTTCTAGACCCCTCTCCCCTTCCTGGACCCCACTGCTGTAAGTTTTATTATGGATGTTAAGTCTGGCCTAGAACTACTGAGAGAATTAACAAAAGGTCCCATGGTTTGTTATTATATTGAGGAGGTTCGGTCACGTTCTAAAACTGTCATCTATTATATCGTCTTGCCGCTGCTTATCTTTTAATAAACCCGTTCTGTAATTTATACCCCAAACCATTCTCCAATAGTGTCTTTATTCTACTACTTTGTGAAATCCAGGAGATCATAAAAGGGCTCTTGTCATATTCAGTAAGCTAAATGCAGTAATGAGGATTTCTGTTTGACCTTTGGGCAGTATTACCGTAATACAAATTGTCTCCAAGGTCACATTTCAATTCATAATGAGCGAGGGCTCGATTGCGGGAACGGATCTTGACTTGGAGCACAAGAGAAATATATGAGTAAAACCCAAAAATGTAACGCAGCCCTTCACAGTAATTCTCTAATAATGAAACAGTTCTGATTATAGTGAACACTTTCTCAGGATTCTTTCATATCACCTACACAACTAGGCAGAATCATTTTCAATATAAAATCCAGCTTATAAAATGAACGCCCTGCATTAACAGAGAACGCATAAACCAAAAAGAGAAGGCAAATTGGAATCGATTTCCTTTTAGCAAACTGTTTCATAGACACATGATGTAACAGCATGAGTGAGTCTGCTTCTGATAAAAGGAGTTTGCAGATTTTTTTGTGAGGAGGTGGGATTGCTGAGAGAGAAGCAGTTGCTTATGGGAATTGAACCAGCATCGTTATGCGCAGGAACATTACCAAGGAAACCGCCTCGACACTGACCTATTCCAGCAACTGTAACCTGGGCAGTTCATGTGGTGATTTGGAATTATTCTGGGGCCTCATTATTTTATATACATCGTACGTTGGGCTACCAGATTACACCGAGCCCAAAACTGGCCAGAGGGCAGGAGATAGGCCTGGTCATCAGGGTGGCACCACAGCTTGAGTTCTGATGTTTGCTTCACCGGAGCTGAATATTGATTGAAAACCTAATCCTTCCACATGAACAGGCACAGACATCTGAAGGGCACACACAGCTTCTGTACTGCACACCTCTCCCAACATGGTGAATCTGAGGTTGTGCTGTTCTAAGGGAGGCGGCGTTACTGGATTGCGCTGGGAAAACGTGCACAACTCCAGTGAAAGAATTTGGAATGTAGTTTTTATAGAGTTGGGTCTGGAGAGAATGAAGTTATAAAAAAAAATACAAAACACAACTGGATAAATACCACAGCTACATAAATATACCTGCTATCTCTTAATTGTCAGTATTATTTTTTTTTTAAAGGCTGATGCTGTTATCTCCAACAGAATGATCTGTACTTTGCTATAGGAGCACAATAACACAATGTGTAGCTGACAAAGAAATATCCAACATACCCCCACTGCTGTATCTAATTGTTCCTTAAATCACTCCAGGGCTTTTGTCTCCACCACTCTATCTGAAAGTCCATTCCGAGTGTTGCTCACTCTCTGTGTGAAGAACTTGATAATCAGGCCTTTTAAGCCTCACTTGTTGTCTACTATATTGTCTTGCTGGATGCAGTATTCAAGGTGCAATCTGACCAGAGCACTGTACAATGTGATCGTGGCTTTCTCAGACTTGTATTTCACTCTTATTTTTGGTCAGGTAATTCATCGTTCTCTTCTTCTTCTTAGGCAGTCCCTTGGAACCAAGGATGACTTGCTTCCACATTAAAAATGAGTTCTCAGGTGGCTGATGAGTCCAATGCGGGACCTACAGTCTCTGTCATAGGTGGGGCAGATGGTGGTTGAATGGATGGGTGGGGTGCTTGGGTTCATGGGAGCTGCTTGTGCTTGCCTTCTGCTTGCTCCCGGCGAAGAGACTCGAGTTGTTCGGAGCCTTCCCGAATGCTTCTCCTCCACTTTGTGCGGTCTTGAGCCAGGGATTCCCAGGTGTCGGTGGGGATGTTGCACTTTTTCAAGGAGGCTTTGAGGGTGTCCTTGAAGCGTTTCCTCTGCCCACCTGGGGCTCTCTTGCCGTGCCAGAGCTCCGAGTAGAGCGCTTGTTTTGGAAGTCTCGTATCGGGCATGCAGACGATGTGACCCGTCCATCAGAGCTGACCGAGCGTGGTCAAAGCTTCGATGCTGGGGATGTTGGCCTGAGCGAGAACACTGACATTGGTGCGCCTATCCTGCCAACAGATTTGTAGGATCTTGTGGAGGCAGCGTTGGTGGTACCTCTCCAGTGCTTTGAGGTGCCTGCTGTACATGGCCCATGTCTCTGAGGCATACAGGAGGGTGGGTATCACTGCTGCTCTGTAGACCATGAGCTTGGTGCTGGGTTTGAGGTCCTGGTCTTCAAACATTCTCTTGCTCAGGCGACCGAAGGCTGCACTGGCACACTGAAGGCAGTGTTGGACTTCGTCATCGACGTCTGCCCCATCGTTCTATTTGCCTTATTAATTACTGCTCTGCATTGCTTGGACGTACTGCGTGTCAAACCTATTAAGGCTCTCAAAATTTCTTGGGTATTTCAACACTATTCATAGAGTATGTGTGTCATCCATTTTCCATTTCTAACTGCAGTGCTTTGCACTTGCATGCTTTAAATTTTGTTTACCACTCACACATTTTCTGCAATTTCTGAGCTTAACTCAAAGCCTTTCATGTGGAACTTCATGAAATATCTTGGAAGTTTATCGGGTTCATTACAGTCCATTTGGGTTGTCATTTCCTTAAAGAAATCAAAGAGATTGACTTGGTTGGTGTTGTACAGACAATCCTTAGGTTTACTTCTGATCAATTCCATTATTTTTCCATGAAACTGAAGTAAGACTATTGGTGTCTTGTGTCTATTATATCACCCTTTTTAATATGGTCTTTCTTCCAGTGCTCTTCGAATCTGTAATCTCTTTATTCAAAGCTCCTGTTCTACACACTCTTAATTCTCCCTTCATCCCCACTGTAATTGAAATAAAAACTAATCATGTGTAGTGTATCGTGCTTTCAAAACCGTAGAACTTCCTCAGTCTTTCATTCCTGCTGCAATCTTCGTGCTCTTAAAAGCCAAGCTGGGTACAATCTACCTTACTGATTTACCTCCACTGTTTCACTCTCTTCAATCTTATTGGTGTCCTTAGCTTTTGAACAGAGCTCCTCACCTCAGTTTTTGAATAATTTTGAAAAAAAGCACATCTGTATTTTGCAAAATGTCAAGTAGTCCGTCCTACAGCTGGACTTCAGATCAGGCAATTCTATTCTTCAACAGTGGGTGACTGTATTTAATTTGTCATCATTTGGAAAATATGGTATGGGAGGAGGAAGAATTAATTGCAGTTCTTGAGTAAATTCTTGTCTTTTGTCCACTTGGCATAAGTTAACTAAAATTACATCTTAACAAGAGTGCCCAAAAACAGATTTGGTGATGATTATCTGTAGAATTTCACTCAATTAAACATGAATGTACCAAATCAGGAGGAGGTCGATATGAGTCAGCCTCGCAGCATAAAAAAGAATCGCTCATCGTCCAGCCAATATTTTGTGAAATCTAGTTAATTTGATATTCAAATACCTGTCCCGTTCTGTTTGGTTAATTACCCTCTGTTCAAAAATCATTTCCGAATGGGCTGAGGTCCAGAGGCACGTTGTGAAAAATAATGAGGATATTTTTTATGTTCTCTTTCAAGAAATCGTTAATGTTCCCTTTCCCTGAATCAATCGAGTTTGCTGCTACTTTTCTAGCTTTGTTTCTGAGGCTAAAAAGACATCCATGGGGCAATAATTCTTGATACTTTCTATCCAGATCCTTGCATCTGTGCTTAGTGACTGAAGAGTTTCTCTGTAAAGCTGACAAGAGGTGGTGCTGTTGGACTGTCTGTACCTGTGGAATCATTGACAAATGTGGTGCTAATTTTCCTGAAAGCAGGTACATGGAGTTTGAGGTAATGGCATTGCTTACTGAGCCATTCTGCAGGTAAAGCTTTATCTTTGGGAACAGTGACCAAGCTTCTGACACAAGAACCCTGCCTGGCCGGTGGTAACGGGGTAGGCGGGGGTTAAATTGAAGACCAGACGGAAGTCACTGTGTTCCCGCCCGGTCGACATTTTAACACATGGTTTTCAGGAGTATGGAGGCTGCCTACCGTAGGCAAGGTGGGGGGGGGGACATAAATATTGACGTGTCTGCACCTGACAACATCACTGGGACCCCGAAAGCAGTTTAACTCAGATGTGTGGTTTGCATACAGTAAAAGCCACCAGTAAAAGTTGTTGACACACATCGTCGGATCAGAAGGGGGCCCAGGTAAGTTTTTAAATTTTTAAACTTGAGGTCCAAGAGGAGCAGGAATGGTCTTTCTGGTGTAACATGTGAAGCTTGGACCTCCTGTGCCTTGGGCTTTCATCCCCCCCCCCACCCCCTCATCTTCTGGTCGCAATAGGCCTGAACCCTGCACCCACCCCCCCCCCCCGCTCACTTACCTTACTGAATCTGTCTCTCAGGTACCCAGCAGCGGACTGCAGCCACGTCCCAAAACGCGTTCCAGCCAATGAAGCACTTTTTGAAGTGTAGTCACTGTTGTAATGTAGGAAACGCGGCAGCCAATTTGCGAACAGCAAGCTCCCACAAACAGCAATGTGATAAATGGCCAGATTATCTGTTTGAGTGATGTTGGTTGAGAGATAAATATTGGATGGGACACTGGGGAGAACTCCCCTGCTCTTCTTTGAAATAGTGCCATGGGATCTTTTACGTCCACCTGAGAGGGCAGACGAGGCCTTGGTTTAACGTCGCATCTGGAAGATGATTAAGTAATCTTTACAAACCTGTTCTCAGTGGCAGGGGAGTCCAGAACCAGGGATCACAGTCACAGGATAAGGGGTAAGCCATTTAGGACAGAGATGAGGAGGAATTTCTTCACCCAGAGAGTGGTGAACCTGTGGAATTCTCTACCACAGAAGACAGTTGAGGCCAATTCATTAAATATATTCAAGAAGGAGTTAGATATATTTCTTAAGGTTAAGAGGATCAAGGGATATGGGGAGAAAGCAGGGACAGGGTACCGAATTTGGATGATCAGCCATGATCGCATTGAATGGCGGAGCAGGCTCGAGGGGCCCAATGGCCTACTCCTGCTCCTATCTTCTATGTTTCTATGTTTCTATGAAACAAAGCCTTACAAAATAATGCTTGATGGATTTTTTATGTTTTCCCATTGTAATTTTAGCCTCTAAATTGATCTGTCTTCTTGCCATTTCTAGCTACCACGTTTCAAATGTCAAGCTTTTCAATGCAGTTTTGCATAATAGGAGAGGAAGAAGGAATATAGTGCAATATTGTGACACTGACTTGGATTAAGACTGGATCAGTAGGCAGGAAGAGAGGGTTTCATAGAGCAATTACGCATTGTGCTACAGAGCCATAGCACACCGGTGTACATTGTTACAGATCACATACAGAATAATTGATCACAATGAGTGATTAAAAGACTATAATCCAGTCCACAGATTGAGGTCCATCCCTAAGAGTGAAGCTGGGGTGGTTTGTGAATGTCACCTGAACTCCAATTAAATTAGAGTCTCAATCTTTGCTTAATGCCAGTTGTTATTTCCAGTTAGCACATTTTGATTCTTATCATTGTCAGCTTGTGTGTAAAGCAGAGAATCTGTGATCATGTTATCTGACACCTGTTGGCTTATTATTCTGCTCATGTTGATGGATTAAACATTTCTATCTCAACGTCACTAAAAATGACAAGCTAAGCATGGTTGTTTTTCCATTTGTAGTTTGAAAGCCATTTTATTTTGCTCAATGCAAATTTCAGTGGTAATTTGTTAGCTGAGAGCAGTGGAATACAATTTGGCTTTTGGCAAGCTATTATTGAAGGGTTAGAATTGATTGCAAGCTGATAGTTAATCTTCTACAATTAGAGGATAGCATATGTGTGCAATATGTAGAATACATGGGCTGGAATGTGATACAAAGCAGTATTGAGGGGGGAAAGTCATAAAACAAGTGTAAAGCCCAAGCGGGAAAAATTCGGTGTCGCACCTTTTAGCGCCCCAAAAAAATTAGCGCCCCTCTGCCTGAAATTCAGTTTTACCACCCCAAGCAGGAGGCACTCCATGCCCTTCTTGGAGTGCTACAACTGAATATCACGGCGCTACGTGCAACAGCACCAC
Source organism: Somniosus microcephalus (assembly GCF_052327205.1). Taxonomy (NCBI): domain Eukaryota; kingdom Metazoa; phylum Chordata; class Chondrichthyes; order Squaliformes; family Somniosidae; genus Somniosus; species Somniosus microcephalus. The sequence goes on along the minus strand of NC_141009.1, from coordinate 45,150,438 downwards.
TTGGGTTGGCACGTAGCACCGCGTTGTTGCAGGCCTCCTCCCCTTATTAAAGGGGAGGAGCCTCACGCTGCACGCACTGGGGCCGGCACCCCGTAGAAAAACGGGGAAGAGGGCAGGTGCTGGCAGTCGGCCAAAAAAATGGCCACCCGACACCTGCCCTTTAAGTAGCGCTGCCATGGCAACAAAAACGTCTCCCTGACCCTGTCGGACACATTGTCTGGCAATAGGTATGGGGGCGCAACCCAAGTTTGCGGCTGGGGTGCCGCGCACGCGATGACGACATGGCCGGCGGTGCAGCGCCACGGAGTGCTACTGGCTACTGCCGCCGCTAATCTCCCGCTAAATTTTGCGGGAGGTGTTAGCAGCGCCGCACCCGGGCACTAGGGGATTTGCGCCTCGGGGGGAGGGTTAGGGTTAGGGTTAGGGTTAGGGTTAGTGAGAGGCGCAAATCAACCCAATTTCCCACCCCCCTCCCACTCCCCCAAGTGTTTCATGAGAATAATCCAACCCTGAAATTCGTTGTCCTTGGAATGGACTCTGGCCAATATATTTGGTGATTTCCATAAAATCTTTTTTCCCGTTCTACTTCCCAGAAGCAAGTATCATGGCAGGAACTCACAGCAGACTGAACTGAACTGAACTGAAAACTGAAATTAAATTTTACTTCATTGCATGCTGCTGCCTGCCATTTTATTATAAGCTAACAAGAGAATTCTTATTGAAAATACTCACTTCCTTATCCAGAAGACGGTCACCTGTCTTACTTTCCCAGCGCATTTCCCTGGTTTAAAGTCATAGTTGTGTGTCGTCCAAAAAGAAATCTTGCTGTCATGCGAACATGAGCCCACAAAGAAAAATCCATCGGTTTGTAATTATGTCAATGAAAGCAAGACGTGAACTACAGGAGTAAAGCTCAGTTACAGAGGAGAGAAGCCCATTATGGACAAAGAAAGAATAAAAGAAATCTGCGAGGGTGCATTAAATACTCTCCTCGGTCCGGAGAATCATTCAGGACTCACTCATGCTTCACCCTCAAATCACAGAAATGAAAGTCAGATGTAAGTAGACCAGACGGAATGCCTCTCAACAGCTCCCAACTGGCGTTGTTGGGTTTGAGTTGGCTTGTATTTTATATTGGCTTGCAAAACAGAGGGGCGGGGGTGTGAGTCCCATATCCCACAGAAAATGAAGCAGTTCATGCCCGCATGCAACAAGACCTGGATGACCTGGGCTGATAAGTGGCAGGTAACATTTGCGCCACAGAAGTGCCAGGTAATGACTATCTCCAACAAGCGAGAGTCTAACCACCTCCCCTTGACATTCAGTGGCATTACCATCACCGAATCCCCCACTATCAACATCCTGGGGGTCACCATTAACCTGTAACTTAACTGGACCAGCCACATAAATACTATGTCAACAAAAGCAGGTCAGAGGCTAGGTATTCTGCGGTGAGTGTCTCACCTCCTGATTCTCCAAAGCCTTTCCACCATCTACAAGGCACAAGTAAGGAGTGTGATGGAATACTCTCCACTTGCCTGGATGAGCGCAGCTCCAACAACACTCAAGAAGCTCGACAGCATCCAGGATAAAGCAGCCCACTTGATTGGCACCCCATCCACCACCTTAAATATTCACTCCCTCCACCACCGGCGTACCATGGCTGCAGTGTGTACCATCTACAAGATGCACTGCAGCAACTCGCCAAGGCTTCTTCGGCAGCACCTCCCAAACCCGCGACCTCTTCCACCTAGAAGGACAGGGGCAACAGGCGCATGGGAACACCACCACCTCCAAGTTCCCCTCCAAGTCACACACCATCCTGACTTAGAAGTATATCGCTGATCCTTCATCGTCACTGGGTCAAAATCCTGGAACTCCCTACCTAACAGCGCTGTGGGAGTACCTTCACCACACGGACTGCAGTGGATCAAGAAGGCAGCTCACCACCACCTTCTCAAGGGCAATTAGGGATGGGCAATAAATGCTGGCCTTGCCAACGACGCCGAGATCCCATAAACGAAAAAAAAAATGTGCCTCTGTAGATGTGCTGGGCTGGATTTTCATTGAGGAGTTGGGTTGGAGGCGGGACTACAAATTTGAGGGTTGTAGTCCCACCTCCATCGAGTTCTAGTCAATCCACGTGATTTTGACTTGATTGACCAGCGGGCTCAGCAGGCCAATTAAGGGCCACCCGGCAACAGGTGACGTCACAGATTGATATTTCATCTGTCAAGACCCTTTGACAGATGAAAGATCAGCATTTCACAGCTGTTTGAAGCTGTCAAACACTGACAATCTGTACTCTAAGTTAATTCCTTCCTCTCAGGATGATTTAGAGATCTCCCCGGAACAGAAAGCTGAATGCTGCAATTTTTGACCGCTCGCAGCCATTCTGCTTTCTGTGCCGGTGAGATGAGGGACTCCCGAGACCTGAAGGAAGGAAGGCTGTAAAGGTAAGTAAAGGTATGTAAAACTTATTTAAACACTTTACACACACCAAACACACTTGCCTTTGCACTCATGCACCCGTCACTCACCTGAACACCGGACATCTCGACCCCTCCAAGCCCTTCATCCCGACGGTCCGCCTCCTCTAACTTGGCGTGGTTTGGAGCCGTCGGGAATCCCACACTTCAACATTAAAAATACAGATTAGGCTAAAAACTGCCTGTTAACTACCTGTTAACAGACAATTAATAGGCATGAATCCCCTTACCGCCTCGGGTAGGCGGGTCCCAGTGCAGGTCGGGTACCCGCCTCCTTTGAAACTGGCATAGAGGCGGTTTGGCTGTGGGATGGGTTCGTGCCCCCCGATTTTGGGTTTTTACCCCCCCACACACTTCCAATCCTGCCTCCATGGCCCAATGAAAATCCTGCCCTCTAGATTCAATTGATTTTGTGAACACTGAGCACCTGTTGCATGTGGGTGGAGCAGAATAATGAATCTGGTTATAAATCATATCTGACGTGCGTGTTAATTTTGAAACCTTTCATTCTGTTGATAAGGCCATCCAAAAGTGTTGTTCCCTGTGATTTGTCTCTTATGTGGGGTAAAAGCCTGCTTTATCTGCACAAACATACATGTGAAATTAACTTTAGGTTTGTGTTAAGATTGTAGGAACTGGATTAAGCTATTCAGCCTTCAAACCTGTTCCACCATTCAAATGGATCATGGCTGATCTGTATCTCAAATCCATTTACAGGAAACTTTGTGCTATCCGGCACCGACGGGACCGAGCTGTTGCCGTTCCCTCAAAACTGCCGGACACTCCAGCGCTAATGTTGAAAGATACGGAAGCTTCTGAGCTCCATATCTGTCAACAAACCCTGTTGCTTAGCAACAGCTTCTAAACAGTCCAAGCATCTCTGTAGTATCTCTGTAGCTTAGCAACAGCTTCAGCAGACCTTGCAGAGCTTGACTGTTGAGGAAAAAAGCAACGAGAAAAAAAAGAACCTAACGCAAACGGCACCTGATTTTTGCCGGTGGCTCGAGCATTCCGGATAGTTAGCCTCCGGATAACACAAAGTTTCCTGTACCTGCCTTTGGTTTCATATCCCTTAATATCCTTAACCTTAACAAAAATCTATTAAACTCTGGTTTGAAATTTTCTATACTCAAGAGAATACAAGGCAAGTCTATGCAACCTGCCCTCAAAATTTAACCCCTTTAGCCTCGGCATCATTCTGGTGAATCTGCATTGAGGCTAGGTTTGACCCCAGTGGCTTGCTCCCAGTAACACACCTATCTCATTGCAGTGTTAGAAGTTCCACACCAATCTGAATTTACGCAAATTCTCCTCCGTACCGTGTATGGCTTCTCCGAAGTGAGGGATTCCACCCAGTGGTTCATTTCTGTGATTAATACTGTCGCAAAGGGCTGAATTTTGCCAGCGCTCAGAGGGTAGGTTCAGAGGCGGTTCTGCTGTCAAAATAGAAAAGATTGGCAGCGGGTAGGGAACCCACTGTCAACCCGCCTCCACGCAAGTCTCCCAGGTGTTGGGTCTGTCAGCGCTGAGCAGACCTGACACCAAGCGGTGGGGGAGGTAATTGACATCATTAAATGGATTGTTAACATCCAATTAAGTGTTATTTTATGCCTATAGCTCAATTTTACGTGCTCCCCATGGGTTACCCGCTGCTCGGGGAACACATCAGCTCAGCGTGTCATGAGTGGATTCAACATTGAATTATATCATGGCCTGACAGTTGCCAAAGTTGTATAAAAGATCCCATTTTACAGCTGTTCACTTTCAAAGATCAAACGGTTAGTTACTGCATTTGGAAGACATATTGAGCATTCTGCAGCTTGCACGTGTTTGGAGTAAACTCTCTACCTGTGCCACCGCATTGGAAAAACCTCTCTCACCATCACTTCCATCATCTCAACCTCACCTGCCATCTATTCCATCAGCATCACTGCCCTTGAAAATATCTCACCTTGGTCCTCAGAATCCTACCAAGATCAGCCCAACACCAGCATCACCGGCACAGCAGCAGCAACAACAACACCACCAGCCTTCTCTGCAATCAACTGATGCTGCATAGGGCATCATTCTGACCAGATTGCTGCCCGGGACTATGTGTGCAGGAAGTGTGTCCAGCTGCAGCTACTGGCAGACCGCATTGCGGCGCTGGAGCTGCGATTGGATTCATTCTGGACCATTCGCGAGGCTGAGGATGTAGTGTATGTACCTTGAAGAAGGAACTATATTCTGCAGCCCCTGTATACTGCAGCACCAGTAGTGACCACCCCTGTATATAAGCCTGTGTAGTAACTTTGTATAGTAGTTCCAGTTTTGTCTCCATTCAGTAAACACCTGTTATAACCAACTTCTGCAGTCCGTGTCTCAATTACACATGGACGTTACACTGGTGACGAACAGATCCGAACTTACCTACAGTTCTGCACCACCTCACGGGCATCCATCCCTGAAGCGAAGTTGTTAGAGGTCGAGGCCAGAAGGAAGAAATCCAAAAAGAAAAAAACAAACAGAAGAAACGGGCGTCGACCATGGGCAACCGCCCTCTGATTCATCGAATTCGAAGATTTGCAGGAGAGGCTGTCGAGAGCTGGGCTTGGTTATCCAGTCTATGGTGTTCTAGCTAATCGGGCTGGTGGCAGGTAGTACACTGATCCTTCCTGGGCTGCGGCGGGCTAGAGCTGGATCGGGTGGCTTTTCAACGGGGCCGAGCAGCGTTGTCGGGAAGAGGAGAGAGAGCGAGAGGGTGGAGCACACAGGGCGCGGCCGGTGCTACGAAGAGGGGCAGCGTACAGACCCGAGAAGAGGGAGGAAAGTGTCCCATAGGGTCTGCTCTGACGATGGGAACAGTAATTTAAATAAAAGAAATTAGAAGCGCAGAAAGCCGCGAGGAGCAGCAGTTTGCCACGGGGACCGCGGAGAGCGGCGTTGGCAGCAGCGCGGGGGGGAAGTGCGTGAAGACCATAGGGCGTCACCATCAAGGCATAAAAACGCCAGCAACAGCGTAAAAGACAGAAAGCGCGGGAGGCGCCATCTTAACCCAGCGGGGAAGAAGGTAAAGCGCGGGAGGCGCCATTTTGTTCAATCGGGGAAGAAGGCAAAGCACGGGAGGTGCCATCTTAGATCTCCAAGATGCCGAAGACTGGCAATATCACTGCCTTCAATAATGCAATAGAAGACTGGAGCACGTATGTGGAAAGAGTCGAAGTATATTGCAAGGCAAATGAAGTAGCCGATGAGAAAAAGGCATCGGTACTACTAAACTTAATGAGCACAAGAACGTACGGCCTATTGCGGAACCTGATCACTCAAGTCAAACCGATGGCGAAGAGTTTTAACGAAATTGTTGATATCCTACAGGAACACCTAAATCCTACACTGCTGCTGATAGCAGAAAGATTTAAATTCCACAAGAGAAATCAGCATAAAGATGAGAGCAATGCTGATTACCTTACGGAACTACGCAAGCTATCAAAGCGCTGCCAGTTCAGAGTAGAACTGGCAGATACCCTACGGGACAAATTTGTCTGTGGACTCCTGAGTGAAGGAACCCAGAAGAGGTTACTCTCAGAGAAAGAGCTGACGCTAGATAAGGCTTTCAGCGTGGCAGTATCGTATGAAGCAGCAGCAAGGGAAGCTGTGGAAATACAGCAAAAGCCACAGGAATACGGCACCCATGAAATGACACGGGAATTTGAAAAATGTTATCGCTGCGGCAGAACAACCCATGACCAGAAGGACTGCTGGTCCAAGGACAAAACATGCAGGCAATGCGGAAAGATGGGACACATTGCACAAGTTTGCAGGTCCGGGAAGAAGACTAACGACAACAAAAAGACTACTAAGGAAAAGTACGGAAAGGTACAAAAGATGTTGTGAATAGTGAATCCGGGAACAAGAGACTAAGCTGTCTCAAACTACACAACATAATCACAAAAGAGGATCACCGAACCATTTGGGTCACCCTCACGATAGCAGGGTCCCAAGTCAAAATGGAATTGGATACAGGATCAGCCCTGACCATCATGAATCGACGAGACTACGAGCGGCTATTCTCACACATACCCTTGAAAGACACATCCATTGTCTTGAAGACATATACGGGGCAGAAAGTATACCCCAGAGGGAAAATATCTGTACATACTGCAAGATGGTGGACCACCATTATTGGGACGTGAATGGATCAGAAAGATAAGTTTAGACTGGCACTCCATTCAGGCACTGACGGTGGCTGGTAAAAAGGATGACAACATCACACCTGGACGATTGTCAAAAATCTTGGCTAACGCTAAAGAGGTATTTCAACAAGAACTGGGAACTCTTAAAGGTGTAACCACCTCGATAAAAATAGAAGAGAATGCAATTCCCAAGTTTTCAAAGCAAGACCGGTACCGTATGCAATTCGCCCAGCCGTCGAGGCAGAGCTGGAGAATCTGGAGAATGCAGGCGTGTTATCTAAGGTAGACTGGAGCGAGTGGGCGACACCCATCATTCCTGTCATGAAGAAAACGTTAAACAATAAGTCTGAGGAGCCAAGGAAGGTTCGCATCTGTGGGGACTTCAAGGTGACTGTGAACCCAGTCCTTCACACAGTACAGTATCCTCTTCCGAGGATAGAAGATATTTTCGCCTCACTATCTGGAGGGAAACCTTTTACAAAAATTGACCTAGCACAAGCATATTTGCAGATGGAGGTTGAAGAATCCTCTAGGAAATATCTCACGATAAACACTCACAAAGGTCTTTACCTGTATAATCGACTGGTATTCGGAGTTGCATCAGCTCCGGCTATATGGCAAAGAGCGATAGAACAAGTCCTGCAAGGAATTCCGGGGACTCAGTGTTACTTGGACGACATCCTAGTGATGGGTGAAAATGACAGTGAACACCTTGCCAACCTAGAGCAGGTGCTCACTAGACTAAGAGAACATGGGCTACGTGGCAATCGCCCCAAATGCGAGTTTTTAAAGAAACAAATATCGTATTGTGGCCACGTGATTGATGAAGAGGGGTTACATAAGTCCCCTGACAAAATTGAAGTGGTAGTTAAGGCTTCAGCACCTGAAAATGTGTCGCAACTGAGGTCATTCCTCGGATTGGTGAATTACTACCATAAGTTTTTGCAGAATTTGTCCACAATTCTGCACCCACTGAACACCCTGCTACAAACTGGAGTAGCATGGAAATGGAGCGATGAATGTAAGCGGGCCTTTCAGAAGTGTAAAGGCCTGATCACTTCAAGAGAAGTATTGGCTCACTACAACCCATCACTACCGATAAGACTGGCGTGTGATGCGTCTCCCTACGGCGTTGGAGCGGTACTGTCACATAAATCCCTTGATGGTTCAGAGAGGCCGATAGCTTTTGCGTCACACTTGTTAACTGCAGCCGAGCGTAACTACGCCCAGATTGACAGAGTGACCCTCAGCCTGGTGTGGGGGGTGAAGAAGTTCAATCACTACCTGCACGGACAGAAATTTACTCTACTAACTGATCATCAACCTCTTGTCTCCATTTTCAACCCTAAGAAGGGCGTCCCGATAATGACAGCACAATGGCTACAGAGGTGGTCCCTTTTCCTAGGGGCACACCAACATGACATCGAGTACAAAGGAACTAAACAGCATGGGAATGCTGATGGATTGTCACACCTACCGTTGCCGACAGTGGAAGAAGCACCTGCAGTGGATCCTGTGGAGATATTCCACTCGACCATAGTCGAATGTCTACCTGTGACGAATGCAAACATAGAAAAGGAAACACGAAATGACCCGACACTCTCCAGGGTCTATGATTTAACAGTGAAGGGATGGCCAGCACATGGCGAACCACTGTTGCCAGCATTCTCGCCGAGAAGAGAACAGCTGTCAGTGTGCCAAGGAACCTTGATGTGTGGATCCAGAGTAGTAATTCCACCCAGGTGGCCGGGAATCGATAGAGAAATCGAAGAGATGACCAAGAGCTGTACAGGATGCCAGAAGGTCCAAAACGCCCCACCACAAGCCCCTCTACATCCATGGGAGTGGCCCTCATCTCCATGGTAAAGGGTGCACATTGATTTTGCTGGTCCCTTTATGGACTCGATGTTTTTAATTGCGCTGGATGCACATTCAAAGTGGCCAGAGGTAATAAAAATGTCCTCAACCACCACAGAAAAAACTATCACAGTCTTACGAACCATATTCGCCAGAAATGGGCTGCCTGAACAGATTTGCTCTGACAATGGACCACAGTTTGTGTCTGAAGAGTTCCGGAGGTTCTTAAAGAACAATGGTGTTAAGCATTACACATCCGCTCCATATCATCCAGCCACCAATGGATTGGCTGAGAGGTTCGTTCAAACATTCAAGAAGGCTATCAAGGCAATGTGTAATGAAGACATACCCCTACAACACAAGGTGGATAACTTCTTGTTTGCCTACTGGAATGCGACACATGCGGTTACCAACCAAACTCCAGCCATGATGTTCTTCAATCGAAGACTAAGATGCCGCTTGGATTTGGTTAAGCTAAACATCAGAAGAGATGTGGAGAACAGGCAGTTTCAGAATATGAATGAAAGGCCAACCAGGAGTTTTAATTTTGGCCCGGGACTACCGCACAGAGAAATAGCAGCCAGGAACGATCTGCACACGGCAAGGACCTCTAATGTATACCGTGGATGTTGGAGAGAGCATTGTAAGGCGCTATGCTGACCAGATTCTAGAGTCACTGGAAAACATCAAATCTACACCACGATCCTATACACCTGGTGATGAAACCGAAGTACCAATTGCATCTACCTCAGAATCGGTGATATTGGAAGCAGACGAACCAAACAACGACGCTGATCCCGAATCAACTTTGTCAGAAGAACCTGATACCCCAAAGATGCGTTTTCCGGACAGAATCAGGAAGCCTCCTCAAAGACTGAATTTATAATTGATTAACTTCAGCTAATGTATATAGCAACTGTAATTGTAAATATGTTATTTAATTATTAATAGAATGTTATGTACTGTTTAGCTAAAAGGGGAGGAATTGTAGTGTATGTACCTTGAAGAAGGAACTATATTCTGCAGCCCCTGTATACTGCAGTACCAGTAGTGACCACCCCTGTATATAAGCCTGTATAGTACCTTTGTATGGTAGTTCCAGTCTTGTCTCCATTCAGTAAACACCTGTTATAACCAACTTCTGCAGTCCGTGTCTCAATTACACACGGACGTTACAGAGGACGTCGTGAGTAGTACGTTTGATCAGTTGGTCACACCGCAGGCAAAGGTTGGACAGGGAGAAAGGAATGGGTGACCAACAGACAGAGTACTAGGCACAGGAAGGTAGTGCAGGGGTCCCCTGTGGACAACCCCCTCTCAAACAGATACACCACTTTGAGTACTGTTGGGGAGGATGGCTTACCAGAGGAAGGCAGCAGCAGCCAACTTCCTGGCACCAGGGGTGGCTCTGCTGCACAGGGCGGGAGGAAAAAGAGGGGTAGAGCTATAATAATAGGGGATTCTATTGTAAGGGGAAAAGATAGGTGTTTCTGCGGCCGCATACGAGACTCCAGGATGGCGTGTTGCCTCCCTGGTGCAAGGGTCAAGGATGTCTCAGAGCGGCTGCAGAACATCTTGGAAGGGGAGTGTTGTGTCTCAAGGGGTTTTATACCCTTACCTATATAACAATTAAGAAGGACTCCGGGGTGGAGAGTTTAGTTAACGGCCATTTTATTTACAATGTGCTTCTTCACTCAATGCACTACATTTCCCATAGTGCGTTGCAAATCACCTCTATGGTACCCCATGTGGGACAATTCTAATACACATTCAAAATACACAACAGGGAGGGTGAACAGCCAGTTGTCTTGGTGCATATAGGTACCAACGATATAGGTAAAAAGCGGGATGAGGTCCTAAAAGCTGAATATAGGGAGTTAGGAGGTAAATTAAAAAATAGGACCTCAAAGGTAGTAATCTCAGGATTGCTACCAGTGCCACGTGCTAGTCAGAGTAGAAACAGAAGGATATTTCAGATGAATATGTGGCTAGAGGAATGGTGCAAGGGGGAGGGATTCAAATTCCTGGGACATTGGAACCAGTTCTGGGGGAGGTGGGATCAGTTCAAAGCGGACGGTTTGCACCTGGGCAGGGCTGGGACCGATGTCCTAGGGGGAGTGTTTGCTAGTGCTCTGGGGGAGGGTTTAAACTAAGATGGCAGGGGTTTGAGAACCTGAGCAAGGGGACAGAGGAAAGGGAAACAAGGATAAAAGCAAAAGATAGGAAGGAGAAAAACAAAAGTGGCAGTCAGAGAAATCAACAGTTTAAATCAAACATGGCCACAGTAATTAATAATTCTAATAGGTGTAAGAGAGTTAAAAAAACAAGCCTGAAGGCTTTGTGACTTAATGCGAGGAGCATTCGTAATAAGGTGGATGAATTAGCTGCGCAAATAGAGATAAACGAATATGATTTGATTGGGATTACGGAAACATGGCTCCAGGGTGGACAAGGCTGGGAACTCAATGTCCAGGGGTATTCAATATTCAGGAAAGACAGGCAAAAAGGAAAGGGAGGTGGGGTAGCATTGCTGGTTAAAGAAGAGATTAACGCAATTGTAAGGAAGGATATTAGCTCTGATGATGTGGAATTTGTATGGTTAGAAGTGAGAAATACCAAGGGCAGAAAACATTAGTGGGAGTGGTATATAGACCTACAAACAGTAATGCAGAGGTTGGGGATGGCATTAAAAGGGAAATTAGAGAAGCGTGCAATAAGGGCACAGCAGCCATCATGGGTGACTTTAATCTACATATAGATTGGTCTAACCAAATTAGTAACAATATTGTGGAGGAGGAATTCCTGGAGTGTTTAAGGGATGGTTTCCTGGACCAATATGTAGAGGAACCAACCAGAGATCAGGCCATCTTAGACTGGGTATTATGTAATGAGAAAGGATTAATTAGCAATCTTGTTGTACGAGGTCCCTTCAGTCGGAGCGATCATAATATGATCGAATTCTTCATTAAGATGGAGAATGAAGTAGTCGACTCAGAGACTAGGGTCCTAAATTTAAATAAAGGAAACTACGATGGTCTGAGGTGTGAGTTGGGTAGGATTGATTGGGGAATGACACTCAAAGGGTTGATGGTGGATAGGCAATGGCAAACATTCAAAGATCACGTTAATGAACTACAGAATTTGTTCATCCCAGTTTGGCATAAAAATAAAACAAAAAAGGTGACTCAACCATGGCTAACAAGGGAAATTATGGATAGCATAAGATCCGAGGAGAGGACATATAAATTGGTCAGAAAAAGCAGTAAACCTGAGGATTGGGAGCAGTTTAGACTTCAACAAAGGAGGACAAAGGGATTAATTAAGAAAGGGAAAATAGAATATGAGAGTAAGCTTTCAGGGAACATAAAAACTGACTGTAAAAGCTTTTATAGCTATGTGAAGAGGAAAAGATTGGTGAAGTCAAGCATAGGTCCCTTGCGGTCAGAATCAGGGGAATTTATAATGGGGAACGAGGAAATGGCTTACCAATTAAATACATATTTTGGTTCTGCCTTCACAAAGGAGGACACAAATAACCTCCCAGAGATGTCCGGGAACATAGGGTCTGATGAAAGGGAGGAACTGAAAGAAATCAGTATTTGTAGGGAAATGGTGTTAGGGAAATTGATGGGTTTGAAGGCCATTAAATCCCCAGGGCCTGATAATCTACATCCTAGGGTACTTAAGGAAGTGGCCCTAGAAATAGTTGATGCTTTGCTGATCATCTTCCAGCATTTGATGGAATCTGGAACAGTACCCATGGATTGGAGGGTAGCTAATGTTACCCCACTATTCAAAAAAGCTGGTAGAGAGAAAACGGGGAATTATAGACCGGTAAGCCTGACATCGGTAGTGGGGAAAATGCTAGAGTCGATTATAAAAGATGTAATAGCAGAGCACTTGGAGAACAGTGACAGGATCGGAGAAAGTCAACATGGATTTACAAAAGGTAAATCATGCTTGACTAATCTACTGGAATTTTTTGAGGATGTAACTGGTAAAATAGATAAGGGAGAACCAGTGGATGTGGTGTATTTGGACTTTCAGAAGGCTTTCGATAAAGTCCCGCATAAGAGATTAGCATGTAAAGTTAAGGCACATGGGATTGGGGGCAAGGTATTGACTGGGATAGAGAACTGGTTGGCAGACAGAAAGCAAAGAGTTGGAATAAATGGGTCTTTTTCCGAGTGGCAGGCAGTGACTAGTGGGGTACCGCAGGGATCGGTCCTTGGGCCCCAGCTATTCACAATATATATTGATGATGATCTAGACAAGGGAACTTGATGTAATATCTCCAAATTTGCAGACGACACAAAGCTGGGTGTGCTGTGAGGAGGATGCCGAGAAACTCCAGGATGATTTGGACAGGTTGGGTGATTGGGCAAAAGCATGGCAGATGCAATATAACGTGGATAAATGCAAGGTTATCCACTTTGGTGGCAAAAACAGGAAGGCAGATATAGTAATCTGGAATGTTATGATTAAGGTTAGCACCAGGTGGTGCTGTAGCTAGTGCTGCTGCTAGTTAAGGTCAGCGGAGGTGGAATGGAAGGATGCAGGGATGTATGTTTGTTACGCAGTTGTTTAATAAAGTACACGGAGTAATTCTAATATCTCGCCTCTTCGAGTTCCTTGTTTCACTACATGGATTTATAACATTTGGCGATGAGCTAAAAGGACACTGAATGAAGAAGAGAAGTCTGCCGGGACTTTAAAAAAAACAAACTCACGAGCTAAAGTTAGCTACCAATTGGACGAGAGCATGGCTGCCATGGTAGGAACGGTCTCCGCTTTTGATATTCAAGCACAAACCTGGGAGGAATGCTGTGAAGTGTTGGGTTATTTGTTCAAAGCAAATGAAATAAATGATGCCGGAAAAAGGAAAGCCATTCTGCTTAGTTCAGTGGGAAGCCATACCTACCGTTTGATGAAGAATCAGCTCAGTCCTGAAAAGCCTGGAGACAAATCAATTGTTGAATTAGTGGCCTTGCTAAAAGAACATTTCAACCCTAAGTCTAGTGAGATTGTACAGCGGTTCAAGTTTAATTCAAGGAACAGAAAAGAGGAAGAGAGTGAAATGGACTATGTAGCGGTGTTGCGTAAATTAGCACAAGATTGCAATTAAGGGAACAACCTGAAGGAAATGCTGAGAGATAGGCTAGTTTGCAGAATAATGGACGACCGAATGCAGCGTAGTTTATTATCCTATCCTGGGCTTAATTATGAAAAAGCATTGGAACTTGCTCAAGCCATAGAGACAGCGAACTGAGATGTAAAAGAAATACAGGGTTCAGACAGGGCTAATGCTAAGCAAGTTGCAGGTCAGGTTATTGTGCACAAGTTAAACATGCATCAGAAACCACAACATGATCATGTGAAGGCATGTTATAGATGCAAGGGTGATCACCTGGTGAGTGAATGCCGGTTTCTGGAGGAAAAGTGCCACAAATGTGGGAAACAAGGACACATAAAACGAGCATGCAGGGCAAAATCACCTGTGGAGGAATCCAAACCAAAAGGGGGAGGAAAGCAGAACCAAGGAAGAGACGTGAAAAAACATGGAGCACACCACATCAGTGGGGAAGCTGAGGAAGAAGAGGACATGTCCATAATGTATTGCATGTTAGAGAACATTCCAAAAGTGGCTCCTATCACATTGCAACTGACAGTAAATGACTCTAATGTGAACTTTGAAGTTGATACAGGGTGCGGTGTAACCATAATGAACAGGGCAGAGTACGCAAAATTGTGGAACCGTGCAAAAGTTCCTGAGTTAAAGTCTTGCTCTCTGCATCTTAAAACATATACAGGTGAACGAGTAATGACATTAGGTGCAGCTAATGTAACTGTGCAACACAGGGACACAGTGGAACTGCTACCTGTAGTTATAGTATCGGGTACCGGACCAAACCTGTTAGATCGGGGCTGGAAAAAAAACTTAAGTTAGACTGGGGAGCAGTAAATCAAATAAATGCGGGCAAACAGTTGACTTTGCAAGAAGTGTTGAGTAAACATGAGAATGTGTTCAAGGAGGAACTTGGCACATTTAATGGCCCCCCAGCTAAGGAGGCACTGCCAAGGTTTTTTAAACAACGACCTATGCCTTATGCCATGAAACCAAAGGTAGAGGGTGAGCTTGACTGTCTATTGAGAGAGAACATACTGGAGCCAGTGAAATGTTCAGAATGGGCAGTTCCCATAGCACCTGTTTTAAAACCGGACAATTCAGTAAGACTCTGTGGAGATTATAAATTGACAGTCAATCGGGTGTCCAAACTAGAGCAGTATCCTATTCCCAAAACAGAGGATCTCTTTGCAAACCTGGCTGGAGGAAAGAAATTCACAACATTAGATATGAGTCATGCATACTTGCAGATTACACTGGATGACGAATCAAAGAAGTATGTTACCATAAATACACACAAGGGCTTGTTTACATATAACCGCTTACCATTTGGTGTCTCATCTAGTCCAGCTATCTTCCAGAGGACAATTGAAGGTGTACTGCAAGGGATTCCACATGTTTCCATCTATCTGGATGACATTCTGGTGACGGGAAGAACCGACCAGGAACATCTGAGCACTCTGAGAGAGGTACTACAGAGATTGGAGAGGGCAGGGTTACGGCTCAAGAGGAGTAAGTGCACTTTCCTGGGGAATGAGGCAGTGTTCCTGGGGCACAGAGTGGACGCCACCGGGCTCCATCAAATCAAGGAGAAGGTACAAGCACTGCAGGACGCCCCTGCTCCTACCAATGTGGCTGAGTTAAAAGCTTACCTGGGACTGCTGAACTATTATAACAGGTTTTTACCAAACTTGTCAACAGTGTAAGCATCTCTTCACAAACTACTGCGCAAGGAGACACAGTGGCAGTGGGGAGAGGAGCAGGGGGTTTCATTTGAGCAGTCCAAGAAACTGATGCTGTCGTCGGGTGTGCTGGTTCACGACAATGAAGAGAAAGACATCATTCTCTCTTGTGACGCTTCACCTTATGGGGTGGGGGCAGTTCTTTCACACTGCATGAAAGATGGAACTGAAAGACCAATAGGGTTTATGTCCCGAACTCTAACACCAGCAGAAAAAAACTATTCCCAGTTAGACAAAGAGGGTTTAGCAGTAATGTTTGGGTTACAGAGGTTCCACAAGTACATATATGGCAGGAAGTTCACCATATGCACCGATCATGAACCTCTTATCTCTCTTTTCAATGAAATGAAAGCAGTTCCACAGATGGTGTCACCCCGGATCCAGAGGTGGGCAGTGATATTGATGGCATATGAGTAGGTCATCGTCTACAAGGCGGGCAAGTACCATGGGAACGCAGATGCCTTGAGCCGTCTTCCACTGCCAGGCACACCTATCCTTGCAGCTCCAGAGGACAGAGTTTTGATGTTGGAGGACACTGACACGGCACTTGTGACTGCAGAGTATGTAAGAACATGGACAGGTAAAGATCCAGTACTGTCTAGAGTTCGAGAATATGTGGTGAGGGGATGGCCACAGCATCTGGAAGGGAATGACTTCACACCCTACAGTGTCAGGAAAACGGAGCTGAGTGTGCAGGATGGTTGCATGTTGTGGGGAGCACGAGTGATTATTCCACAGCCATCACGACAGTCTATCCTAGAGCAACTACATCAGTGTCATCCTGGGGTCTCGCGTATGAAAGCCTTGGCTAGGAGTTACTTGTGGTGGCCAAAGCTAGATGCGGAGATAGAAAACCTAGTCAAGACATGCAGCACTTGTCAGGTACACAGGAAGGCACCAGCAACGGCTCCTCTCCACCCCTGGGAGTGGCCGGATAAACCATGGAGAAGATTGCACTTAGATTATGCAGGTCCATTTATGGGGAAGATGTTCCTCATAATTATTGATGCACATTCCAAATGGATGGATGTTTATCCTGTTAATTGTGCTTCCTCCACTAGTACTATAGACTGCCTGCATCAGAGCTTCAGTAATCAAGGACTACCGGAGGTCATGGTAAGTGACAATGCCACTTGTTTTGTGAGTACAGAGACAAAAGAGTTCATGAGAAACAATGGCATCGTGCAGGTGACCTCGGCTCCATATCATCCATCCTCAAATGGACTTGCGGAGCGAGCCGCACAAACATTTAAAGAGATGATAAAAAAAAGTGCAGAAGGGAGTTTAGCAGCCAAAGTGTCATGGGTTCTGTTCAGCTACAGAATAACACCTCTATCCACCACAGGACTCTCTCCTGCTGAGATGTTATTAGGTCGTAGACTACGCTCCACTCTTGACCTTGTCCACCCAGACCTAAAAAGGAAAATGGAAAACAGACAAAACAAACAAAAAGAGAAACATGACAAAAGAACAAAGAGCCAAAGTTTTGGAGAAGGAGATGCGGTCCTTACCAGGAATTTTTAGTTATGGACCAAAGTGGATTCCTGGCGTCATAGACTCAATGACAGGTCCAGTATCATACAAGGTCATGTTGGGAGATGGTAGGGTAGTACGCAGACATGTAGATCAGATAATTACCAAACAAGGGGAAATTGAAATTGAGGTTCCAGATGCAATGGCTGAGGACAGGTTTGCCCCCAGTTATCCAAGTGCATCTGTGGTGCCATCACCATGGACAGAGACAATTCCACAGGAACACATTCATCAAGAGGAAACCATCATTGCAGAGTCAGATACTCCTGAGTACTGCTCAGGAGCAGCTGGTGGCTTCACCACAAACAAGCAGGGACTTTACTTTTAGACATTCACAAAGGACTCGCAAACCACCAGAGAGATTGGTACTGACCTGTTAGATTCGTCAAGTATTGAACATAGTGAATGGAGACTTCTTATGTGACCCTTAGGAATGGTTGTGTGTTAATAAATTCATACTGAAATCTTAAGAGGGGAGGAATACAGTAATCTGGGATGTTATGATTAAGGTTATCCACCAGGTGGTGCTGTAGCTAGTGCTGCTGCTTGTTAAGGTCAGTGGAGGTGGAATGGGAGGATGCGGGCCTGTATGTTTGTTACGCAGTTGTTTAATAAAGTACACGGACTAATGCTAATATCTCACCTCTTCGAGTTCCTTGTTTCACTACATGGATTCATCACAGCAGATTATTATCTGAATGGCAATAGATTGGGAGAAGGGGAAGTGCAACGAGACCTGGGTGTCGTTGTGCACCAGTCGCTGAAGGTAAGCATGTAGGTGCAGCAGGCGGTTAAGAAGGCAAATGGCATGTTGGCTTTCGTAGCGAGAGGGTTTGAGTACAGGAACAAGGATGTCCTGCTGCAGTTATACAGGGCCTTGGTGAGACCACATCTTGAGTATTGTGTGCAGTTTTGGTCACCTTATCTGAGGAAGGATGTTCTTGCCATGGAAGGAGTTCAGCGAAGATTCACCAGGCTGATACCTGGGATGGCAGGAATGACGTATGGGGAGAGATTGGGTTGATTGGGCTTGTACTCGTTGGAGTTTAGAAGAATGAGAGGGGATCTCATTGAAACTTATAAAATTCTGACAGGACTGGACAGACTAGATGCTGGAAGGATGTTCCCGATGGCTGGGGAGTCCAGAACCAGGGGTCACAGTCTAAGGATAAGGGGTAGGGCATTTAGGGCAGAAATGAGGAGGAATTTCTTCACCCAGAGAGTGGTGAACCTGTGGAATTCTCTACCACAGAAGGCAATAGAGGCCAATACATTAAATATATTCAAGAAGGAGTTGGATGTATTTCTTAAGGCTAAAGGGATCAAGGGGTATGGGGAGAAAGCAGGGGCCTGGTACTGATTTTGGATGATCAGCCATGATCGCATTGAATGGCGGAGCAGGCTCGAGGGGCCGAATGGCCTACTCCTGCTCCTATCTTCTACGTTTCTATGGGATGTCAGTGATGGCTAGCAATGTGCAACCAGGCTGCATTGCGGTCCTGGTGAGGTCTCTTCCACCTGTGAGAAGGGAACAGAACCTCCCTAAGTGCTGTGATTCCCTCCATAAGCATATGGAGGGAGTCATGGGAGAGCCTGGGTTCAGCCATGCACCTCTGTGCAGTGCTTGTTAGTGTTTGTAGCACCTCAGTGCTGTAGAACACTGACAGCAGAACTGTCAAAACCAATTGGAACACGGCCCCTTTAAGGAAACCGGCTGATGACGTGTCATCAGATGATGTAATCAGACCTGCTTCCGATTAATTGGCCGGGAACCTTGCAGGGCGGGCTTAACCAGCCCAATCAATGTAAAATCACTTGGAGAGTGTGGGCTGCAGTAGGCAGTGGGCTGGGATCGGGACACCGACTCTGGCCACCCTGGAATCACCTCGGTTGGCAAAATCATGGCCAAAGCCTCTTGTTATTAGCAACAAGGACATCAACAATCTGCTAAAATGAATGTATTAGTATAGCACATTTATGTGTTGGTTTTAAGAACAAATTTAATGGGATGGGTTCCCTTTCTGGCGCTATCTTCTGTCTCTCTTACTTACTCTTTTTTAATAGAATAATATCGGCTCCATCTGTGCCCGCCTGGTCTGCCACCCACCGTTTAAACAGACATTGATCATTCTTGACATATCAAGAGCACTACTGCCTGTTCCAGCTTTTGATTCATGCCAAGACTGTGAAAGTGACAAAGTGCAGTGTTTTCCTCCTCCTGTCACTCAGCTGTTGAGTTGGGATGCAGAGTAGAACTGACAGAAACTTTTCCCCACTTATTTTATTTGTATTTCACTGAAGTAGGGAACAACAGTGTTAGCTGAGGCTCAGTGGGGTCACACTCTTGCCTCGGAGCCAGAAGGTTGTGGGTTCAAGTCCCAGTCCAGAGACTTGAGCACATAAAGCTAGGCTGGCACTGAGGGAGTGCTGCACTGTCGGAGATGCCGTCTTTCAGATGAGGCCTTAAACTGAGGCCCCATCTGTGTAAAGTCCGCGCCTCAATAATACACGGACTTCGGGAGAACAGTTTAACAGGTACTTTACTGAACAGGAGGGCAACGTCAGACTGAAATACAGAAGCCTGCTAGGGCCTTTTATACAGGGGTGGTCACTGCCGGTACTGCAGTCTAAAACAAGTTCTTCCCTTAAAGGTACATACACAACAATTCCTCCCCTTTTAGATAAACAGTACATAACATTCATTAAACAACTAAATAATAACTAATTACAACTTTCTGGATATTATATACATCAACTGAAATAATCATTTATAAGTTCAGTCTTTGAGGAGGCTTCCTGATCCTGACTGGATAGCACCTTTCTCAAGTATCCTGTTCTTGCGGCGAAGCTGATTCTGGTTCATGGTCACTGGGTGGTTCGTCAGCTTCCAATACTACTGCTTCTGAGGTAGACGCAATCTGTACTTCAGGTTGATTACCAGGTGCACCTTCTGGTGGCACGGGTTTGGCTTGTTCCTGTGACTCTAGAATCTGGTCAGCATGGCGCCTCACAATGCTCTCTCCAACGTCCACTGTGTACATTAGTGGTCCCTGCTGTGTGCATATCGTTCCTGGCTGCCATTTTTCTGTTCGGTAGTCACGGGCCAAGACTGGTTGCCCTACCTTGAAGCTCCAGGTTGGCTTCTCATTTCAATGCTGGAATTGCTTATCCTCAACATCTCGTCTTATGTTTGGTTTGAGCAAATCCAGGCGACATCTTAGCCTTCGGTTGAAGAACAGTACGGCTGGAGCTTGGTTGGTTACTGCATGTGTCGCATTCTGGTAAGCAAACAAGAAACTATCCACCTTGTGTTGTAGTGGTATGTCGTCATTATACATTGCCTTTATGGCCTTTTTAAAGGTCTGAACAAACCTCTCAGCCAATCCATTTGTGGCTGGATGATATGGGGCAGATGTGTAATGTTTCACCCCATTATTCTTCAGGAACCTCCGGAAATCCTCAGACACAAACTGTGGCCCATTGTCGGAGCAAATCTGTTCTGGCAACCCATTCCTGGCGAAGATGGTCCTTAGGACTGCAATAGTTTTCTCTGTGGTGGTGGAGGACATTTTACTGACCTCTGGCCATTTCGAATGGGCGTCCACAGCGATTAGAAACATTGAGTCCATAAATGGACCTGCAAAATCAATGTGTACCCGTTGCCAGGGCCTCCCTGTCAATCTGGGCATAGTTACGCTCGGCTGAGGTGAGCGAGCGCGACGCAAAGGCTATTGGCCTCTCTGAACCATCACGGAATTTGTGTGACAGTACCGCTCCAATGCCGTAAGGTGACGCATCACATGCCAACCGAATCGGTAATGTTGGGTTGTAGTGGGCCAATACTTCTTTTGAAGTGATTAGGCATTTACATTCCTGAAAGGCACGCTTACACTCATCACTCCATTTCCATGTCACTCCAGTTTGCAGCAGGGCATTCAGTGGGTGCAGAATTGTAGATAAATTCGGCAAGAACTTATGGTAGTAGTTCACCAACCCGAGGAACGACCTCAGTTGCGGCACATTTTCCGGTGCTGGAGCCTTGACTACAGCCTCAATCTTGTCCGGCGACTTATGCAACCCTTCCTCATCAATCATGTGGCCACAATACGAGATTTGTCTCCTGAAGAACTCGCATTTGGGGCGGTTGGCTCGTAGCCCATATTCCTGTAATCTCGTGAGCACCTGCTCCAGGTTGGCAAGGTGTTCATTGTCATTTTCGCCCGTAACCAGGATGTCGTCCAAATAACACTGGGTCCCCGGGATCCCTTGCAGGACTTGTTCCATTGCCCTCTGCCAAATAGCCGGGGCCAATGCTACCCCGAATACCAGTCGATTGTACTGGTAAAGGCCTTTGTGAGTGTTTATCGTGAGGTATTTTCTAGATGCTTCTTCCACCTCCATTTGTAGATACGCTTGGGCCAGATCAATCTTTGTAAAACGTTTCCCTCCAGATAGTGAGGCGAAAATATCTTCTATCCGCGGAAGTGGATACTGTACTGTGTGCAGGACTGGGTTCACAGTCACCTTGAAGTCCCCACAGATGCAAACTTTCTTTGGCTCCCCAGGCGTGCTGCTCAGTACTTTCTTCATTACAGGAACGATGGGTGTGGCCCACTCGCTCCAGTCCACCTTGGACAGTACACCCGAACGCTCCAGACTCTCCAGTTCAGCTTCAACGGCTGGGCGGACCGCGTATGGCACCGGTCTGGCCTTGAAAAATTTTGGGTTTGCGTTATCCTCAATCTTTATGGTTGCCTTTACGCCTTTTAGAGTCCCAAGTCCTTGCTGAAACACCTCTTCCGCGTCAGATAGAATTTGTGACAGACGTCCAGGTGCGACGCCATCATCCTTTTTGTCAGTCACAGTTAGTGCCAGAATGGAATGCCAATCCAATTGTATCTTTCGGATCCATTCACGTCCCAATAATGGTGGTCATCCATCTCGTAGTATATACATATATAGTTTCTGTGTTTCCTTGCCGTTATATTTAACTGGCACCCTTATTTTTCCTCTGGGGTAGACCTTTTGCCCCGTGTATGTCTTCAATACAATGGACGTGTCCTTTAAGGGTATGTGTGAGAATAACCGCTCATAGTCTTGTCGATTCATGACAGTTAGGGCTGATCCTGTGTCCAATTCCATCTTTACTGGGGACCCTGCTATCATGAGGGTGACCCAAATGGTTTGGTGATCTTCCTTTGTGATCACATTGTGTAACTTTAGACAACTTAGTCCCCTGCTCCCGGAGTCCTTATCACTCTCCTGATCTTCCGAACTACTGTCTGTCAGTTTCTTTACTTTCCTGTACTGTTCCTTAGTAGTTCCTGTCGTGTTGGTTTTCTTTCCCGACCTGCAGACTCTTGCTATATGTCCCATTTTTCCGCATTGCCTGCATACTTTGTCCTTAAACCAGCAGTCCTTCTGCTCATGGGTTGTTCTGCCGCAGCGATAGCACTTTTCTGCTCCATACGCCATTTCGTTAGCGCTGTATTCTTGTGGTTTCTGTTGTATTTCTGCAGCTCCCCGTGCTGCTGCTTCGTAGGATACTGCCACGCTGAAAGCCTGTTCTAGCGCCAGGTCCTTTTTTGAAAGTAGTCATTTCTGGGTTCCTTCACTCTGGAGCCCGCAGACAAACTTATCCTGTAAGGTGTCTGCCAGCCCTGCTTCGAACTGGCAGTGCTTCAATAACTTGCGTAGTTCCGTAAGGTAGTCAGCATTGTTCTCATCTTTGTGCTGGTTTCTTTTATGGAACTTGAATCTTTCTGCTATCAGCAGCAGCGTAGGGTTTAGGTGTTCCTGTAATATATTAACAATTTCCTCAAAACTTTTCTCCATTGGTTTAGCTGGGGTAATTAAATTTCGCAATAGGCCGTACGTACTCGCGCCCATCAAATTCAATAATACCGATGCCCTCTTCCCATCGGCCACCTCATTTGCCTCGCAGTTCACTTCAATTCTTTCCACATACGTGGTCCAGTCTTCTACCTCGTTGTCGAAAGCAGTTATACTGCCACTTTTAGGCATCTTGGGTGATTTAAAATGGCGCCTCCCACGCTTTTTCTTCTTCCCCAATGGAATAAAATGGTGCCTCCCGTGCTTTTCCTTCTTCCCCAACGGGATAAAATGGCGCCTCCCGCGCTTTTCCTTCTTCCCCTTGCTGCCGCACTGCTCCTAGCGTTCTACGGGGTAATGGCGGCAATTCGCAGCTTCGGCGCGTCTCGCTTTCCTTCCCCCCCTCGTTTATTTTCACTCCACTGCCCAGTTCTTGAGCACCGACCGCGCCCTGTGCG
Source organism: Somniosus microcephalus (assembly GCF_052327205.1). Lineage (NCBI taxonomy): Eukaryota > Metazoa > Chordata > Chondrichthyes > Squaliformes > Somniosidae > Somniosus > Somniosus microcephalus. Next base: position 45,127,230 of record NC_141009.1, on the reverse strand, counting down.
CTCCACCCTCTCTCTCTCTTGTTTTCTTTTCCCGGCGATGCTGCGCGACTCGTTTTGTAGAGCCGCTCGATCGAGCTTGAGCCCGCCGCAGTCCGGAAGGGTCAGTGCACTACCTGCCACCAGCATGATTTGCTGGAACACTTTAACTGGGGAGCTAAGCACAGCTCTCCACAGTCTCTCCCGCAATCCTCCAAACACCGATGAATTCTTTGGGCGGTTGCCCGCGGTCGACGCCCGTTGCTCAGACTACGACCTCCAAGAAACCCCCTCTCAGGGCGAGATCCCCGTGAGATGATGCCACACTGCAGGTGAGTTTGAACTTACTCGTCGCCACTGTAAAGTCCGCACCTCAATAATACACGGACTTCGGGAGAACAGTTTAACAGGTACTTTACTGAACAGGAGGGCAATGTCAGACTGAAATACAGAAGCCTGCTAGTGCCTTTTATACAGGGGTGGTCACTGCTGGTACTGCAGTCTAAAACCAGTTCTTCCCTTAAAGGTACATACACAACAATCTGCCCTCTCCGGTGGATGTAAAAGATCACAGGGCACTATTCGAAGAAGAGCAAGGGAGCTATCCCCGGTGTGCTGGACAATATTTATCTCAGCCAACATCACTCAAACAGATAAGCTGGTCATTATCTCGCTGCTGTTTGTGACACCACGCTGTGCACAAATTACTGCTGTGTTTTCTACATTGCAACATTGACTGCAAAACAATTTAAAAAGTACTTCAGGCTGTAAAGCACTTTTATACCTATATGCTTGTACTTGTGAACCACTTGTTCTGTTGTTTTTCTTCTCTGTATAAGTCACTCACAACTATCGTGGAAGCCAGTAGACCACAGATTATAACTATGCTCAGTTTCTACTGGATTCTCAGCTGTTTATTTAAGTGTAGAATTGAGCGCACTCCAGTCTGGTGCTTTGCCAAACTTATAATGACAAGCACAGGATTCTTAACGGAACAGCAAGAGACGCAGCTGAGATAAAATTCAGCTAAGATGAAGTTAGAAATGGGTAAGACTTTAAGCACCAATTTGAAGTATGCACTAAAGATGAAAAGATGAAAAATTGGTAGCCCATCCTTACTTGGTTGGGACTTGGGGATTGAAACATGTCAGACACGGACTGGGAAAAGAAGCTGCTAACTACGTTGTGAGACCTCTTGATAACAGTTACTGCTGCAACAAAAACTGTTCCCTGCTCTTAATCTTGGAATCAAAGCTCCAGTGCAGGAGCTTCAGTTTGATGAACTTCGGTGGTTTCAGCATTGCTACAAAACCTTTAAAATATGTACCTATTTAATATGATTCTAAGGTGGGATGATCAGATGAATTTGGCTTGTTCAGATTTTTTTTTTATCTGAGATTTACTTCAGCCACAACTGTAAGATTACAAATTTTATGTAAATTTTGTATTATTACTGTTCAGAACATGACGTAAGAAATAAGAGCAGGAGTCGGCCATTTGGCCCTTCGAGCCTGCTCCGCCATTCAATAAGATCACGGCTGATCTTCGACCTCACCTCCACCTTCCTGCCTGATCCCCATATCCCTCGATTCACTTAATATCCTTAATGTTGCATTGGGTAATTGCAATTTATTTCCAAGTATCACTGAAAACTACACAGAAGCTATGTAATGGTTCACCTTAGAATATAAAAATAAATCCAGCAAGATTTGCCTGCACTTTTCTTTGGAAGGAGTTTGGGTGGCGGGGGTGGGGGTGGGAGGGGAAAGAGTCATTATTTGGAAATCTTAGTGAAGAACCAAGGCCAACAGTGTTGGGCACCACTGAGGTTGAAAAACATTGCTTCATTAGTTGCCAATCCTAAATAATGGTGTCTTTTTGTAATCTGATTTGTCGGGAGTTATGCTAAATCTTTACAACTTGACTCTTTCTCTTGTTTTGATGAGCTGAAAAATACACTTGTGGCTGACCATATATTTATTTGCAACAAACCTGAGGTTAGCAGTAATAGATAGATAATGTCAGTAATTGGCCTCATGTATTAGCATCTTCCCAATGCTTGCTACGTCATTCACAGTACATCTAAGGGAAAGGAAGGAAAACTCTCTAAATATTGCAGGTATACCTGTCCTGGTTTCCCACAATTGCACACTTTGTTCTGTGGCCCGTGAATCCAGGACATCGTGATTGATCCATCACCTCCTGTTTTACTATCCATCTCTGGGGTAGCCATCACAGCCTTGAAGCTCTGGGGATGAAAGTGACCATATACCTACTCCATCATCTCCACAGTAAGGAAAACAGCTCCCCTGTTTAGTAATCCTTTCTACAGAGATTATAAACCCATTACAAATGCAGGGTTCTGGTCTTCACAGTCCAAGTCGTTTGCATTCATGTTCAGGTTCCGTTCAAAATGTTTCACATGCTTGGAAGAAAATCCCAAATATTAATTATGATGATCATAGCCCAGATTTTGCTGGAATGAAGCATCTCACTGCGTGCCCAGTTAGTTAGACTTGTTCATCAAAGTTTAGGTTTTAACATTTTTTGCCCACAAAGTTGCTGGAAGCACGAACTGATAACAGGGCATCTGGGACCTGAGTGAACAATGGGACAAACTGTGTATCTCCTTAACCAATGAGAGTTAAGAATTGAGAAATAACCAGAGGAAGGACCGAGAAGGAGGGTGAATTACAATGGGTGAATTCAATGTCAAATCAGCTATAGAAAAAAATCTGATTTCTTTAGGCTCCTTGGGGGGGAGATTGGGTGAGTAGCGCCACCTGTTTGCACCTAAAGAGGCAGTCAGTGGCTGTAGCGCCACTGGCTGCGCCTCCCGCGATATTCAGCAGGGGCGCTAATGGTGGCGTTAGCCATTTGTGCTGCACCGCCACCGATGACGTCATTGGTGCGCGCAGCGCCCCATTCATGCCCCGTTCGCGATATTTGGTAGCGCGCCGTTCGCTACCCGTGCCCAGTTCACGGGGCCTTACTGTGCCGGCAGCAGCGTAAGTTAAGGTGGAGGTGCGGGGCGGCCGCCTTTTTCGGCGGCCACCTGCCAGTACCTCCGTCCCTGGCCTCCTGATCATCCCCCATTGCTGGCTGTTTCCCGAGAGCCCGGCACTTTTCCTTGGTGCCGGGCTCGTTTGCCGGCACTCGCGAGCGGGGATCGCGTTTTTGCAGGCCCCTCCCCCTTAACAATGGGAGGAAGGTCTGCAGTACCGCAGCGTGCCGTGCCACAGCGTGTGGCGCTGCGGCACGTTGCGCTGCGATATTCAGTTTCAGCACCCGAAGAGGGACGCGGAGCGCCTCGAGCCTCGCCCCGTGTCCCTCTTGGGGCAATGGAACTGAATATCTGATGATCGCTAAAGCCTCGAACGCTGCGCTAAATCTTGCGCTCAGGCGACTTTTGCGCCGCTTTGGCGCCACTTTGGCGCCCCAACCCAATTTCTAGGCCTTTATCTCCTACTTACATACATTTGAGGAATATATTGCAAAAACAACATACAACTATGTTCCTTCCTGTTCCGATTTGATCACAGTGCCAATGGGAACAAAAATAAATCGCATCATCAGTCCACTTAGGAAAATATATTCCTCTTTCATTTATCACAGTATTGATTTTCACACTAATGTCATTGTGAGGTCAGCAATATTTAATAATTCGTTAGAAAAAGGTGTAGTGCCAGAGGACTGGCGGATAGCTAACGTAGTTCCGTTATTTAAGAAGGGGAATAGAACATGTCCAGTCAGCTTAACATCAGTGGTAGGAAAAATAATGGAATCCCTACTAAAGGAGCAAATAGAAGAACATCTAGAAATGAAAAATATAATAATGAATAGTCAGCATGGATTTCAAAAGGGAAAGTCTTGCTTGACCAACCTCACTGAATTTTTTGAAGAGGTAACAGAGAGAGTAGACAATGGTAATGCAGTAGATGTAATTTATCTAGATTATCAAAAGGCTTTCGATAAGGTACCCCATAATAGACTGATGAACAAGGTCAGAGAATGCGGAGTCACGGAACAAGTAGCAGAATGGATTGCTGGCTGGCTTCAACAAGACAGAAAGCAGAGAGTAAGGGTAAAAGGTAACTATTCACAGTGGCAGAAGGTGGGTAGTGGTGTTCCACAAGGATCAGGGCTGGGACCACTGTTGTTCATAATTTACATTAACGATTTAGACTTTGGAATCAAAAACACAATTTCTAAATGTGTGATGATACCAAATTGGGGGGGATAGTCAATACTGAGGAGGACTGCAACAAGTTACAGGAGGACATTAATAAACTTGCAGAATGAGCATATAATTGGTAAATGAAGTTCAACACAGATAAATGTGAGGTAGTACATTTTAGTAGGAAGAATAGGGAGGTCACTAATTACTTGGAGGGTGCGAGTCTAGGTGGGGTAGAGGAACAAAGGGATCTCGGAGTACAAATACACAAATCACTAAAAGTTGCGACACAGGTTAACAAGACCATTAAAAATGGAAACCAAGCACTAGGGTTTATTTCTAGAGGGATAGAATTGAAAAGTAGGGAAGTTATGCTAAACCTGTATCGAACCTTGGTTAGACCACACTTAGAGTACTGCGTACGGTTCTGGTCGCCATATTATAAAAAAATATAGAGGCATTGGAGAGGGTGCAGAGAAGATTTACAAGGATGATGCCAGAAATGCGAGGGTATACATATCAGGAAATGATGAACAGGCTGCATCTCTTTTCTCTTGAAAAAAGAAGGCTGAGGGGTGACCTAATAGAGGTCTTTAAAATTATGAAAGGTTTTGATAGAGTGGATACAGAGAGAATGTTTCCACTTGTGGGGAAGAGCATAACTAGAGGTCATCAATATAAGATAGTCACCAAGAATTCCAATAGGGAATTCAGAAGAAACTTCTTTACCCAAAGAGTGGTGAGAATGTGGAACTCGCTACCACAGGGAGTGGTTGAAGCAAATAGTATAGATGCATTTAAGGGAAGGTTAGACAAGCATATGAGGAAGAAGGGAATAGAGGGTTATGCTATTAGATTTAGATGAGGAAAGACGGGAGGAGGCTCGAGTGGAGCATAAATGCCGGCATGGACTGGTTGGGCTAAATGGCCTGTTTCTGTGCCGTATATCCTATGTAATTGAAAATGGTGAGAAAATACAGAAATATAAAAGTAAAACATTGTAACTATCGACTTATCAAGCCACTGTAGTGTGAACATTTAGGAGTTGGGGCACTTTGTGATGGAGTACACTCGTGACCAGATTGATTGTGTCATGCAGCAGTCGTGCATACATTCAGACCCACATTCCCAATTTCATCGCAGTCTCAGATTGTGATGAAACGCTTCTCCGAGATACTGTAGTGAGAAAATCACAGTGTGATCCAACCTCCTGAACCTTGCGGACAGTTTAGGTTATCTTCTGACTCTCATATACAGAGGAACCAAAAGAGTGATGAAAAGAGCTTACAAAATGAGGGATAGCCAAATGCAAGGCAGTTCCAGCAGCATATCTTAGAACTTTTAATGATGGGGCCAACATGAAAATTCAAGTCCCCGGTAATATTTATAATCTGTATCTCATCCTTCTGCAATGATCTTCAACAGTTTTTAGTCACTCTCCGAATAGGATATTTTGTCATAGCAGATGATATCCTGTCATGGTGATGAAAAATTAGAAAGATCCTTTATACCCTGAAAAAGCATCCATCCTGACAGACTATTGTAGGGTAAGGATGATTAATCAAATGCAGACAAAATTTGTGGGCTTCACAGCCTTTACCTGTTTCTGAAATATTTCAGGGTATTGAGTACCATTGAGGGAAATTGGAATGCTGTGATCCAAACAATCCCCTCTAAAGGAAGAAGTGTGGTATTAACGAAGACAGCAGCACAGAACTAAAGGCAGGGAAAATTAAAAAGATCTATGATAAACAACTAACACATCACTGTACTAATCTGCACCTTATCTATATTGCAGAAACTTAGACCTGAGGTGTAATTAGAAAGGAAATATTCTCACACAATGGTTGATATATTTAAAACTGAATTAATGGGCCAGATATTCCGATCCCTACGGGTGTGTACGCGCTGTGTACCCACCCTTAGGGACATCGACAATGCCAGTTCCAGGCATGCACTGCGCATGTGCTGGAAACCGGTATTTCTGATATGTCAAGAAAGCTCTTGACAGATCCTCCGGCTGCCCTGGAGAAGGGCCTCTGCGGGCGGATAGCTCAGCTTTTTGGAGACCCTCCACCCGCAGAAAACCCTTACAATTCTTGCGCCTGGATAAGAGTTGAAAAAAGTAAAAAAATTAAAAAAAATTCCACTGATTTATCATTTAAAAATACTTTTAAAAAGGTAAGTTTATTTTTAGCCCTGTAAAATCTTTAATTACTTTTTTCAAAAATTTAAAGTTTTGTTTAAAATAGTTAATATATTTGTACTTTCAAGTCATTTTAAAAATGTGATTTTTTAAATTTATTTAAAGCTTTACTATGTTTTGGGGGTGATCTCCATTCATATATTGACTGGTCTTCCTGTCAAATGTATGAAGGGAGATTCCCTTCTTTGATTGGCTCCCCATGGCCCACGTGATCCCAGGGACGCTGTGAACTACCTGCGCCTCTGGGATACGTGGGCCCTGCACACCGGCAGTTTGGAGAGGCCCAGCATTGGAACTGTGCGCCTCCCGGGAGCCCTCAGGTAAGGGCGCAGATTTTTCCAGATCGCAGTCCTCCGCCCACGGGAGGCCTGCGATCGGAATATCTGGACCAATAAAGTAGAAAAAATATATACTTGTACAACAGTATATTTTCTATCAAATGCTGTCCATGTTTAGACATTGTCATCATCTGATCACTGTAACTACATTTCATGTGAAGGTTTGTGGAGGATGTCCAAAGTAGGAATGCAGCGGTTCAAGAAAGCGACTCACCACCACCTTCTCGAGGGCAATTAGGGATGGGCAATAAATGCTGGCTTTGCCAGTGATGCCCACATCCCATAAAAACGCATGAACTTTTTTTTTTTAATATCCCCTATTGCCAGCATAGAACAACATTCTACTTGGAGATTTGTGGTGCCTCAGTCGAATAGAAATGTTGTCATTTTTGAGCTGGCCATTGATACATTGCTTATGCTCACGGTTGCAAACCAGCTTGGTGATGTGAAAGAAAGGGAAACAGATGTTGTGACGGGCGGGCAGATTCATCCTATTTGTCACTGCTGAGAGTGTTTTTTGATAAGTTTGCAGTAATGCCACAAAAAGTTTTGTTACCACTGAAACAATGATACTGCTATAAATAGCAGCAAGTGAGTAATGTTATTGCAGCGTGATAAGTCAGTTTTGCTTTTGGCCATTCCCATGAAATACTTACTGAAAATCAAATTTAGACACCCTGCCTATTTTCTTTTATCCACTGATTGTGTTTGCTTTCTTTTATAATAAAAAAAAATTGCAGTTGTATTTTCATCCTGAGTTCCCGAGCCATTGTATTTTTGGGCTTCTAATCATCACTATACTGAAAAATGTAATTCTCATCTTGCTTTTAATGTGTCTGTCTATATTTGCTGCACTCTACAATGTTCACTTAGCAAGGACTTTGAACAGACTGAATCCAAAAGAGCAGCTAGCTGAGAAAATTGACTCCTGGTGACTTCAATAAACTGCATGGCAATTTCGATTTAATTTTCAATCGTTTACAAATATTGTTCACTGGAATACTTAGCATAATTCATGCTATATAAGAATGCAATTTGTGAAATACGATTTCTATCCCACTCATGACTTAGCTCTTCAGTTAACAGGATAGCCTGTTTATGGGATATAAATCACACACCATGGTTCCTGGCGAGCTATCGTGTGTTCAGTGCTCTCTAAATCAAGCAAAAGCTGATGTCAGATATCAGAGCTTTGAGTAACGTTGAGCACCATTGAATCCTTGGCTCTCCTCTTGAACCTTCACAAAAGTTCTCCGAGGGACGGATGTCGTCAGCTGTGTAAAACAGGTGATCCTGCACAGTGGCAAAGGAGGATTGTGAATCACTTCGAACAGGTGTTCTCAGCTGGGGGCAAATGGAGCAATGAAGCAGAATGCCAAGAGTCATGGCTAAGATGGAGGTGGGTTGCAACGTGCACGTGGTCCTCATGCTATAATGAGTCTCTCACTTTTAGTTTACGTTTTGCTTATAGCCTTCACATTTAGCTGTACATAAAACTGACTTTTTATTCCTTCTTGCTGCTGTTCTAATTTGAGTTTGTGTTTACAAGTACAGTGGGTAAAGGCACACAAAGCCAAATCATATTTCTAACATAATGTTATGAACCAAAGTACATCCAGCGACAATGCACTTCCTTGTACATTAGATTGTGCCAAATTAGTGTCTACTCCAGCAGGCCACTGATAAATAACCAGCCATATGCTTCTAGTTTGACTCAAATTTCAACACTCTACTGAAACTGGGCAACATTCCCAAAGGTGCGGGTAAGTATATTGTTTTTCCATTACTTGTGAAAACGAGGAAATCGAATTTACCAGTAAAACGCTATAAATCTCAATTTTGTTTCCTGTAGCAGCTCGGATGTTGAACTTATTTACTTTCCATTTCTGTACCCATCAGTTTATTTATTTTTTAAATATAGTTCGTCACGCAGACTTGCAGCTTGATGTTTTTCAGATTTGTATTGACAGATGCTGCATCATTTCAGACCAGCACCCTTATCAAATACACCCACCAAAACCACACAAAAAATGAGTGAGGAGAATGTTATTTATGGCAGAGTCGCTGTTCTGCACTTAAGGTGAATACCAGCACCAAGCACAATGTAAGCTAACTCGGTCAACTGTCAAGGTTGAGGTAAAAGTCACTTAGCATAATATATATTCATACAATTGCTAACTTATAGAATGGAGCTCAGTGAACGTGGATTTAGTATAAACATTTTTTAAAAAGGATGAGCAAATGGAACTATTGACTGACTGGGTCCTGTAGACGACCCAAACTATAGGCCACAAGCTAGATAAGGTGGCAGGCCTTTTGCTTTTCCATCATTCTCGCTTGTTTTTCAAGAATGTGTTGCTATTTTTATTGATGGTCTTCAAAGGAATGCATGTGTGTTGCAGACACACACACACACACACTCTCCCACTTGCTCTGTCTGGAACTAGCTAATTTGATTTCTGCAGAAACCCCTGGTAATCCAGAACCTTGCTTGTGATAATGGTTTTAAATTGGAAAACTTTGAAGGAAATGAGTCTTGAGGGGTTTCTGGACCTTTTCAGTGTAAATCACATTTTCAGTGAATGAGTAGATTACACCTTCTTTGCTCCCTTTGACTGCATCAACACCTCTTCTCTAGTGGTTATAGGTTTGCCAACTTCCAGACAGATTTCTCATGCAACCTGTTAGAAACAGTAAGTGGGACAAAGATTTGATTAAAACTTGGGACATGCCGGTGAAAGGCAGTAGCTTTAAGCAAGGAGTAACGCAAGGTGATGAGTCTTTATCACATTGTCTGTCTACAGATAAGGCTCACGAGAAGTGACTGTGACCTCAGGATATTCAGTGGTATGATCACTAGCTGAGTATTGGTAGGAAATAGAAGGTGAATGATATAAGTGAATTGTAAATTATTACTAATACCGCTACACTTTACTTCTTGGGGCAGAATGTCAAAGTAAAATTAGATTGAGAGACAGAATGTCTGTCAAGGTGACTGTTTTGGTATTATTCCTCATGAGTATTTCTAAAGTGTCTCAAGATATCTGACAGGTTCCAAATTTGAGAAAGTGTCTTCACTTGAATATGGTTGACCTTGTACATTATATTGCACAGGCGTTTTATGCAGTTTGCTAAATTCATTGCCTCATATCTTTTGTGTTGTTTTCTTCTGTTGCACCTGTTTTAAGGTTCATTAAAATTCAACATTGAATAAAAAAGGAATAGATTTATTCAAGATTAAAGCTTACAAGCAGAAAAAAACAGCAGCTCTCTCGTAGCTTGCGGCCTCCATCTTGAAGGCTGACTCCTAGTCCGTTCTGGATCTAAGTAATTGATTATCTATTTGCAATATTGGCACAGCAGTTACAGGTATTAATGAAATATTTTTAAATTCTCAGACTCAAGCTGATGCATCATGACACACTCTTGGGCACTGAGTGCTGGAACCCTGTGCTCTCATTTCGAGGACCTTTGTTTCAATCCTATCCAGACTGATATGGTGAAAGTCTCCTCTTCCTGACAGCTCCAGCTCCAAGTATCTATAGTAAGAATCAGTTTCGAACAGTTTCAACCGATTGATTCAAGCCCATGCCAAAAATCTGCCTGCAATTCCACATGGACATGACATCTTAAGTCAGAGGGAGAATATTCCATTGTATTTGCAATCAAATTGTAAATGCACGTGTTAAAATGTGTTTTACAATTTCAGTACCAATAGCAAACTGAGAAAGAGAAGAAAAAAAGATATATTCCTAATTTTGAGGTGCCATTAGTCTCCATAGAATCATAGAATGATAAAGCACAGGAGGAGGCCATTCAGCCCATCATATCTGTGTTGGCTCTTTAGAGCTAGCCAAATAATCACACGCCTCTGCTCTTTCCCCATAGCCCTGCAAATTTTATCCCTTCCAATATTTATCTAATTCTCTTTTGAATGTTGCTATTCAATCTGCTTCTACCACCCTTTCAGGCAGTGTGTTACTCGCTGTGTTTAAATAAAAATGTTTTCTCATGTGGCCTTGGGTTCTTTGGCCAATCACCTTAATACTGTGTCTTCTGGTTACTGACCCATCTGCCACTGGAAGCAGTTTCTCCTTATTTGCTCTATCAAAACCGTTGATGATTTTGAACACCTCTATCAAATCTCCTCTTAACCTCCTCTGCTCTAAGGAGAACAACCCCAGCTTCTCCAGTCTCTTCACATAACTGAAGTCCCTCATCCCTGGTACCTTTCTAGTAAATCTCCCCTGCACACTCGCCAAGGCCTTGCCATCCTTCCTAAAGTGCGGTGCCCAGAATTGAACGCAATGCTCTAGCTAGGGCTTAACCAGGGTTTTATAAACGTTTAGCATAAGTTCCTTGCTCTTGTACTCGATTCCTCTATTATTAAAGCTAAGGACCCCGTACGCTTTTTTCACAGCCTTCTCAACAAAGATTTGTAGCCATGCACCCCCAGGTCTCTCTGTTCCTGCAACCCATTTAAAATTGTACCATTTAATTTATATTGCCTCTCCTCATTCTTCTTACCAAAATGTATCGCTTCACACTTCTATGCACTAAATTTCATCTGGCCCATTTCACCAGTCTGTCTCTGTCCTCCTGAAGTCTGTTACTATCTTCCTCATTGTTTGCTACAGGTGCCATTGGCCTCCAATACTTACTCTGGTGTTCCAATACCATTACAAAGCTCAGTCTCACTGGGTCTCCTCATCAATGCAGTTGCACTGCAGGCGAGAGAATTTTTTTTTTAAACTTTCACAGCAGTGTCTGCCAACTTTGGGTTTAAATTATGATTCATTCATCTGATGTGTTACACGGCAAAAATTAGCAGGAACTGATTTAGAAATTCTTGCAATGCAGCTGAGAATCTAATTTATATCAATGAACGTAGCACCATTGGCTAAATCCAGAATAATATAATAGGATAATCCATTGAATGCTCAAGTATTCATTATTAAATCGTTACCTTCATAATGTTAGCAATATAATTCATTTCATGTGGCTGCAGCAGTAGTAATAAATTCTGCATGTTTTTAATTATAGCTTTATTGAACACTTATTCCGTTTTTACCCTTTTTGCTATTTTTGTAGAATATGCTGCGTGTATTTTCAATCATTTGTTTAAAGTAAGATAATTAAGTATGAAAATATTATTGAAAACCTATTGTAATACTGCAGTTGGCCTGGGCTATACCAAGCTATTATTGCTAATCTTTAGATTTTTATCATTATTCTTAATCTTTGATTAGATGCGCTCTTGATTTAAATGATCTGCTTTATTATTTTATATTATTCTGCAATAGGTAGGGGCTACAATTTGCTCTGTTTGTTAAACGGGAAAAAGTTGACACGAACAAAAAACAATGGCCCTGAATTTGTGGTCGGAGGCTTCCGGTGGGGAAAGGCCCGCGTACCTGGGGGTCCAGGAGTTACGGAGACTCGCGGTCCTGGGCCTCTCCGGGTACCCACGGATAGGGGCCCATGTATCTCATGGGCACAGGCGGTGCGCGAGTGCTCCTGGGATCACGTGGGCCCACCCAACGAATGACAGAAGGGGATCCCCATTCATGCTTATGGGGATTCCATGTGTACAGAAATCCCATAAACATGAATGGTGATCACACAAAAATACACATGCACTTCAAATAAATAAAAAAAATCACATATTTAAAATTAATTAAATTGGCATTTAATTAAATATTAACAACAAGGCCTAGAAATTGGGTTCTGGTCTTGCCAGGGCTGTAGCGCCAGAAAGTTTGCGCCAGCGGTAATGCGGCAGCGCGCGATGAAAATTCGGGTGCGCCGGGCCCAGACGGCGGCGGGCGCTAAACCCCTCCTTTAGCGCCTCAAAACGGGCGTGAACTTGGGTTTCCCGGCGCTAATCCCCCGCTGCGGCACCCGATGCGGTGCGGCAGGCGGGGGAACTGCAGGCCTCCTCCTCCTGTTAAGGAGGAGCTGCCTGCAGCCGACAACTGTCCGGCGGATTGACCCGACATCTGAGCCCGGCACCTCGGGGAAGTGCCGGGCTCGCATGAGACACTGATCAGGGCCGCGGGGGGGGAATGCAGGAGTCCGGGAAGGGAGGTGCGGGCAGGCGGCCGCCGGGAACGCGGCCGGCCGCCGCTCCACCTATATGCGCCGGCGCACACTGGGGGAAGACTCTGTTGCCAGAGTCTTAGTTGCGCCTGCCACGGGCGAGGCGGGCGCAACTGAATTTCGGCTTGGGGCCAGGTTACCACGGCAACCGGGATGCTGCGCACACCGATGACGTCATCGGTGCCGGCGCAGCGCTACCGGTGCAACGCCGATTTAGGGCCCCAGGGAATTTCTCAACTGGCCATAACTCCGGCGCTAGGCCCTCTAGCGCCTCAAATGCGGCGCTAAGCCTACCGAATTTCTAGGCCCAAATCTTTAATTTTTTGAAAAATAAATTTACATGTTTTAAAGGGGCTAAAAATAAACTTACCTTATTTCACAGGGTTTTAAATGTGTAAATTATTGATAAAACTTTATTCTGTTTTTTAAAACTCTTACGCTGGTAAAAGCAGGCCTTCTGCATACTTTTACCAGGTGTAAGAATTTCACGGGCATTCGACAAATAGCCCAACTCTCCGCCCACGGATACCCTTTTCCCGGGGATGCGGATGATCTGTCAAGAAAATTCTTGACAGAGCGCAAGTTCCAGGTTTTCGTGCAGCGCATGCCTAAATCCAGAACTTGTGTGGCCCTTACGGGCATGTCCGCACCTCGCACTGAAAGGATAATTACTAGTCCTAGCCCCTTTAGGGCTATCCCGGATCAGGCGTATTCCTCAGACATTCACTTTCAACTAAAGTTTGAGGTAGCCGAATCCTTAAGACGCTTAATTTGGCCTAAAGGAAAGGAACAAACTGAAAATGTTACCATCCTCCAGATAGCACTTTTAATAAGTTTAGCTAGACTGTAATGTTCCAGATATTATGAGGGTCCGGAAAACTCCCCCAGAATTCTGCAACTCCTCACCAAAGAGTGTACAGAGATTGAGTTTGCGAGTTTGTTACAGAAGTATTATGTGAGACAATTCTAAAAATATATAGATTTATTAAAGAACCGGCATATCATTTACAGTTGGTGAGTCAATCGCAACATTAACAGTTGCAAAAAGAGAAAGCTTTACAGGGAATTACAGGCCAGTGAGTCTAACATCTGTGGTGGGGAAATTATTGGAAAAAATTCTGAGGGACAAAATTAATCTCCACTTGGAGAGGCAAGGATTAATCGGGGATAGTCAGCATGGCTTTGTCAAGGGTAAATCATGTCTAACAAATCTGATCGAATTTTTCGAGGGGGTGACTAGTGGGGTGGATGAGGGAAATGCTGTGGATGTGGTGTACATGGACTTCAGTAAAGCTTTTGACAAAGTCCCGCATAGGAGACTGGTCAAGAAGGTAAGAGCCCATGGGATCCAGGGTGCCTTGGCGCGTTGGATCCTAAACTGGCTGAGTGGCAGGAGGCAGAGGGTGATGGTCGAAGGTTGCTTTTGTGACTGGAAGCCTGTGTCCAGTGGGGTACCTCAGGGATCGGTGCTGGGTCCCTTATTGTTTGTGATCTACATAAATGATTTGGATGAAAATGTAAAAGGTATGATCAGTAAGTTCGCAGATGACACGAAAATTGGTGGGGTGGTAAATTGCGAGGAGGAAAGCCTCCGGCTACAGGACGATATAAATGGGTTGGTCAGATGGGCGGAAAAGTGGCAAATGGAATTTAACCCTGAAAAGTGCGAGGTGATGCATTTTGGACGGACAAATAAGGCAAGGGAATACACAATGAGTGGTAGGACCCTAGGAAGTACAGAGAGTCAGAGGGACCTTGGTGTACATGTACATAGATCCCTGAAGGCAGCGGAGCAGGTAGATAAGGTGGTTAAAAAGGCATATGGGATACTTGCCTTCATTAGCCGAGGCATAGAATATAAGAGCAGGGAGGTTATGATGGAGCTGTACAAAACGCTGGTGAGGCCACAGCTGGAGTACTGTGTGCAGTTCTGGTCGCCTCACTATAGGAAGGATGTGATTGCTTTGGAGAGGGTGCAGAGAAGATTCACCAGGATGTTACCTGGGATGGAGCGCCTCAGCTATGAAGAGAGGCTGGACAGGCTGGAGTTGTTTTCCTTGGAGCAGAGAAGGCTGAGGGGGGACCTGATTGAGGTGTACAAAATAATGAGGGGCATAGATAGGGTAGATAAAGAGGAACTTTTCCCCTTAGTGGGGGGGTCAATAACAAGGGGGCATAGATTCAGGGTAAGGGGCAGGAGATTTAGAGGGGATTTGAGGAGGAACTTTTTCACCCAGAGGGTGGTTGGAATGTGGAACTCAATGCCTGAAAGGGTGGTGGAGGCAGGAACCCTCACAACATTCAAGAAGCATTTGGATGAGCACTTGAAATGCCATTGCATACAAGGCTATGGACCAAATGCTGGAAAATGGGATTAGACTGGACAGGGATGGATGGGCGGCGCAGACACGATGGGCCGAAGGGCCTCTTTCTGTGCTGTAAAACTCTATGACTCTATGACTCTATGACAATCTTATCGGAGATCCTTACTCTCAAATCTTAACTTCGCTACAGTTTTACAGTTCTTAAAGTTTATTCAGGATATCCACCAAAATCAAATACAGTACCTTGATCCCCAAGGTACAAAGAGTTGTAGACTTTCAGAGCTAGCTCTGAAGCCGAGAATCGCTTTGCCCCTTTAAGCAAGTCTATTATCCCATTTGAGAGTTCAATATTTATACCCATTTCCAGTAGTATTTCCTTTAAGGTTTACAGCTGATGTAAGCTAATTATCTCTGTTAATTTTTCTGCTGACCCCTGCAGTTCTTAGTCACCTCAGCTGGTAGCACTACAGAACCATATCTCTCCTCTAGGTGTGCTAAGCTTATCATAAAAATTGGTGTAATCAGCAGGTGCGCTTTACTTGTTATCATTTTTATGAAGGCAGATGTTTGTTACTTTTATGTGCTCCTTTACGAGGTGTAAATTAAAACACCTTGTACCGGGTAACTATTGTCTTGTTCCCAAAGGTTCAGACTTCAGGAGCCTTTAACTTTCTGTTTCAAAAAGGTTATTGATTCAGTGTCAACAACTTATCTTATCTCAATAGCCAGAATGCTATCACAGCTTTTTCATTGTTAGGTTTCTAGATTTCCAGACCCAGTTTGTCATGTTTTAATAAGGCCAGGATTCTTTCTGAATGGTGTATTTTTATGAATAGGTTATATTGCTTATTCCTTCACAGTACACACCCGTAGGGGCCGCAAATTATGGTCCATAGTCCTGTTGTATTTTTAGTCAGTTTGGTGGCTGTCACAGGGAAACTCCTCACCATACTGAAGTCTCCATTTCAAGCTGTTGTGAAATCTACAGCTGTGTGAAGGATTTCTGTTTGGCCAATATAAACTGAGCACCATCTTCACTCTAAGGAACACATTCCTCTTGCATGGCATAGCTGAGTCTTTCATTCCATTCCCTTCTTCAACCTCTCTCTCTCCCCATCTCTGGGGATTGGTTTTCCATTGAAATCTATTGCAAGCCCACCCAATCGCATAACCACTGGAATGATGCGGCGTTCAACCCTACTACACCTAAGGATTCCATTATCCCAGTTTCTCTGTCTCCATTGCATTTGCTCTAATAATGCCAACTTCTACAACAGAGCTTCCAAAATGGATTCCCACCACTGTAGTAGATAGGACCGTTGGCTGGGTCTGTCCCTGTTCCCATGTTATTGCACTCATCTACCCCACCCCTCAGAACCATGATGGTGTCCCCTTTTCTTCACCTTCCACTTCATCAGTCTCCACATTCAGCAGATCATCTTCTGCCGCCTCCGGCATCATCCAACCTCCCCCACCAAGCACATCTTTCCCTACCCTTCCCTCGCTGCTTTCCGAAGGGATCATTCCCGCCATGACGCCGCTAGTTTGCTGTTTCATCATTTGTACCACCTGCTCTCCTTCCCCGGCACCTTCCCATGCAAGCACAGAAGATGCAACACCACCTGCCTCTAAACATAGAGTACTGTGGTTTGAAACAGGCTGATTTGGCCCATAGACATTGCTTCCCGCAATATATGTGCTTTGCCTTCATAGCATGTATAATATTATTTGCATAGCCTTACAATTCTCTTTTTTGCTGAATCTTTGCTAACCTTTTTCTCTATCCTGTACTGCTACTATACAGTTATATTCATGCCTTACCTTTATGCTGTTCAAATCATGCAACTTCTTCCAGAGCTTCGGCCCGATCTGTGAGTATTTGATGCTACATTGATTCTTTGTGAGAAATTCCCAATACATTTTTGATCTCCTTCACCTAGTTGGTGGCCATCATCCCCCACTGGAAATCTGCTCACTTTTCTTTCATTATAGAGCATCTGGTACAGTAATAAAATGTGGACTGTAACTTTGGACTGCCAGGACACTGAAGCTAAATTCTGGATGAGCCTAGAAAACTCATCTTACGATGAATCATTTTGATCCGCTGGGAATAATCATGTGAGTACCTCCATCGCAGACATACTGGCAAAAGAAGCATGCAAGAATTTGAAAAGCTATGTCAGATGATAATGGTGAAGAACTGGAAATACAACAGATCTTAATTCCTTGTGCTTGTTTCAAGCAGAAAGAGGTTGCATTTGCATATTGCCTTTCATGTCCAAAGGACATTCCAAAGTGCTTCAGAGGCAATAAAGCTAAATTATGGAAAGGTGATGGGCAGGAAAATGTTATCCTGGACAAGGGTGGCTTTATTTCAATTATTTCCAATGACCGATCAATGAACCAGTACAAATCGCCTGTGCTGTTGCTTCAGTTTCAAAGAAGGGAAAAGTCTGTTTGTTAAATTTTGGACTGCATTAATTTTGGACATGAATCCATTGAATGTGTTTTTCCCCCTAAATAAATACGATTAATGCTGCATTCATATTAACTTGAATTGAAATGTTAGACATATCAGATAAACATCTTTAGATACTCTTACCAAGGAACTGTCTTCACTCCTATGATTTTGTACAGTAATGTAGTCTATTATTTCCCATAAGTAATTTAAAATATGAATTTAGAGATGCTCGAAATTGAATAGAAACTGTTTCTATTATAGAAAATGAAAAAAAGATTGAATGGTGTTTGGAGTCCTTGGATGCAGTGCGCAGAATCAATATTCAATCGAATGATCATCTAATCTCTTCAGAGTTGCGATTGGATTACTTTGTATTAATGAGCTGTTCCAGTATTCTCCAGCTCTTCATTGTTGAAGATGAAGTGACAGGAGCTGTAATGCCTCAGCTTATCAAGAGCTTCGCATGTTGTTGAAGAGTAGATTGGCTTGGCATTGAGTGACCACAATCTAGTGCCGTGTTTGTTCATCAAACAGTTGATGGCGAGATGAATTTAAATAAAATGTCACTCAAACGTTGGGAAAGGGCGTTGCGTCTGAGTGCAGTATGTTTCGGCGGAATGCCTAAGCTGGAATCGCCATGTCCCAAGTGGAGGTGACAGAAAGAACTGACCAGTTACTCACTGTATTTATAATGCAGTATGAACTGTTAGCTTGGCTTAGTGGCAGTATTCTTGCCAATGAGTCAGAGGTTTTGGTTTCAAGCATCACTCCTCCTGGACTGGCACACACAACCTAGGCTGGCGGTTCATAGAGTCATAGGGGGTGATTTTCATTCAGAAGCCGGGTTGGAGGCAGGACTACAACTTTCAGGGTTGTAGTCCCGCCTCCATCGAGATGCAGCCAATCCACGTGATTTTAACTTGATTGACCTTGTTGAGCCCACCCAGCAGGCTCAGCAGGCCAATTAAGGGCCACCGGGCAACAGGTGACGTCACAGACTGAAATTTCATCTGTCAAGATGTTTTGACAGATGAAATATCAGTGTTTCACAGCTGTTTGAAGCTGTCAAACACTGGCAGTCTTACTTCTAACCTGAGTCCTTCTACACAGGCTCAGTTAGAAATCTCACCGGCACAGAAAGCTGCAGGCTGTCACTTTTGACAGTTCTCAGCCATTCTGCTTTCTGTGCCGGTTAGATGATGGACTCCGGAAACCTAGAGGAAGGAAGGCTGAAAAGGTATGTACAGGTAATTTAAACTTCTTTACACACTTTAGACACACCAAACACACTTACCTTTGCACTCATGCACCCATCACTCACCTGAACACTGGCATCTCGACCCCGCCAAGTCCTTCAACCCGACGGCCCGACTCCTCCAACTTGACGTGGTTTGGAGCCGTCAGGAATCCCACACTTCAAGCTTTAAAATAGGGATTAGGCTAAAAACTGCCTGTTAACTACGTGTTAACAGGCAGTTAATTGGCACTAATCCCTTCCTGCCTCGGGTAGGCGGGTCCCAGTGCGGGGCGGGTACCCGCCTCCTTTGAAACTTACATGGAGGCGGGTTGGGGGCGGGATGGTGTCAGGACCCCCGAATTCGGGACTTTAACCCCCCGCATGCCTCCAATCCCGACTTCACGGGTCAATGAAAATCGACCCCATAGAGTCATACAGCACAGAAAGAGGCCCTTCGGCCCATCGTGTCCGCGCCGGCCATCAAGCTCTGTCTATTCTAATCCCATTTTCCAGCACTTGGTCTTTAGCTTTGTATGCTATGGTGTTTCAAGTGCTCATCTAAATGCTTCTTGAATGTTGTGAGGGTTCCTGCCTCTACCACCCTTTCAGGCAGTGAGTTCCAGATTCCAACCACCCTCTGGGTGAAAAAGTTTTTCCTCAAATCCCCTCTAAACCTCCTGCCCCTTACCTTGAAACTATGCCCCCTGGTTATTGACCACTCTACTAAGGGGAAACGTTACTTTCTATCTACCCTATCTATGCCCCTCATAATTTTGTACACCTCAATCAGGTCTCCTCTCAGCCTTCTTTGTTCTAAGGAAAACAACCCCAGCCTGTCTAGTCTCTCTTCATAGCTGAAGCGCTCCAGCCCAGGTAACATCCTGGTGAATCTCCTCTGCATCCTCTCCAATGCAATCACATCCTTCCTATAGTGTAGCAACCAGAACTGCACACAGTATTCCAGCTGTGGCCTAACTAGCGTTTTGTACAGCTCCATCATAACCTCCCTGCTCTTATATTCTATGCCTCGGATAATGAAGGCAAGTATCCCATATGTATTTTTAACCACCTTATCTACCTGTCCTGCTGCCTTCAGGGATCTATGTACATGCACACCAAGGTCCCTCTGATCCTCTGTCCTCCCTAGGGTCCTACCATTCATTGTGTATTCCCTTGCCTTGTTAGTCCTCCCAAAATGCATCACCTCACACTTTTCAGGGTTAAATTCCATTTGCCACTGTTCTGCCCATCTAATCAACCTGTCTATATCGTCCTGTAGCCTGAGGCTTCCCTCCTCGCTATTTACCACTCCGCCAATTTTCGTGTTATCTGCGAACTTACTGATGATACCTCCTACATTCATATCTAAATCATTAATGTACACTACAAACAGCAAAGGGCCCAGCACCGATCCCTGCAGTACACCACTGGACACAGGCTTCCAGATACAAAAACAACCTTCGACCATCATTTTCTGCCTCCTGCCACTAAGCCAATTTTGGATCCAATGTGTCAAATTGCCCTGGATCCCATGGGCTTTTACCTTCTTGACCAGTCTCCCATGTGGGACTTTGTCAAAAGCCTTACTGAAGTCCATGTAGACTACATCAACTACACTACCCTAATCCACACACCTAGTCACCCCCTCGAAAAATTCAATCAAATTGGTTAGACATGACCTCCCAGTACAGTACCGAGGGACTTCTGCACTATCGGAGGTGCCATCTTTCAGATAAGGCTTTAAACTGAGGCCCTGTCTGTCTGCTCAGATGTAAACGATCCTTTGGCACTATTGAAACAAGGGAGGGGATTTCTCCTGGGGTTCTGGGCAACATCTATCCCTCATGCAATACCATCAAAAATGTAAAATCCGGTCATTCATTCATTTGCTGTTTAATGGAACCATGCTTTGCAGAAATAGACTAATGGATTTGCCTGCTTTTTAGCAGTGACCACGCTTCAAAGGTAGTTCATTGACTGTGAAATGTTTTGGGACATCCTGAGGGTGTGAAAATTCTATCTATCCAAGGAGAGTGTTGCAATTTAGGATCGGTTTAGTCAAAATAATTTTGTTTGTTTCATTCCAAGCCCATTGGACACACTTGGATTGACTTGTGTAAATAGAAATGTCCAGGCTATTTTGAGATGGTATTTTATCAATTGTGCAATGTATTAGAGATGAAGGTTTTTAAAGTGGATTTTGTAACATATATGCATCAACTATCTATACTTGCATATCTATAATAGATTAAAAACCTCTGCCCACATCTGGTTATGTTTTTCCTAAGTCCACATTTCTAATAGAAATGCCTGTGTAATCTGGTCACACTGTACTTGCACCCTCTGCCAGTGGTGGTGCTGAAGCCCCTCAGTTTTGTTTCTCCCAGTCGCTCAGCCTGTCCTACAGAGAAATATCAATGCTTCAACCACTTCCCCGTCTCTGTTTCCCAAATTGCTGCATCTTTTGCTATTTAGCTATAAATAATGCAAATTCAAGTTATTATATATAAATATAAATTATAAGGACAGAATGGATGATTTCAACATGGCAACTGAGTTACATCCCTGTGCCCTGATCCAGTTAACCCCCCACCCCCCCACTTCATCTGAAGTCTACTCTTGATTTTGACGCACTCGGTAACGCCCACTTCACCTGAAAACATTTAACCGTGGAGAATTGATGTATAAAAGGCTTCAGTCTGGTACATCGATATCACACTTCAAACTCTCAATTATTTAAAAACCGGAACAAACGCAGTCATAACATGCTGTGTCAGTCTGAGCTGCAGTCTGAAACTTCCTAGCAAACTACAAACTTCCCTCACCAACAATTTAAAATCTGAGCAGAGAAATTGGAGCCCCTACTTTGGGAGGAATTCAATGCAGTTCGCGTCTTTCTTGTTCATTCCCAATAAAATCTTTTACACTAAAACTCAGAACAATGCCATCTTGCCATTTCCATTTACCATTTTAGTTTTTCTATCAATAGACTGTGCCAGATAACTTGCACATCTTAACCACATTACCCTCACTTCCTGTGTCATGATTTTTGAGTAACATTTTTGTGGTCAACATTTATAATGGGGAAAAAAAACAAGATGTGGCGATCTTATGCCAACATTTATTAAAGGGAAAACTATATGTTAAAATGTTGCCATCACTTTGTTAAATGGAATCACAGAAAATGCTTTTTGAAAAAAAATAATCTCAGCAACTGAAATTTCTGATGTCCAAAATAAGGCTTTAAACAAAATGAAAAAAGAAAAAAAAACAAATGGCATGTTTCACAATAACATAGTTACATTTGAACATTGCGTTATATTTTATATCTTTTAATGCCTTCTTCAATGTTTTTTTCCCTTGAAGACCTCAGCAAGCCTCAAAAGCCTAAGCTGCGATTTTTTTCTTGACTTTATGAAAAAGCAAAGAAACTCTCAAACCCTCGCAGATTGAGGGGACGCAGCCCTCTACCCTTCAACCTCTTTTGAAGCACAGAGTGCATGCTGGGAATTTCTGCCAACTGCACATGGTCAGAATTCTCTCTCCGCCTTTCAGAAGGTAAAAATATGCAATTTAAGCCCAAGCTTTTGAGATGGGCAAATGCCTGAATTGATGGTATTAAATGACATAAAAGATAAATCAAGGGATAAATGTAATATAAAATTACATGTTTCACAATATGATTACATTTAGGGGTCACAAGTTCATACTGTCCTGAATCTATCATTGTCTGAACACTTGGGGAAAATGGCGGCTGATTTGGAAGATGGAAATGGCAAGATCATAGAATATTCTTTTGAGCTTTATTACAAAGTATTCTGTTGTGAAAGTCAGAGGAAGCACTGTACTCCATTGTAGTGGTATTGTGGGAGTACTTGTTGTCATTGCATGCTTAGAAACCAAATAATATTTGTAAACGTAGCGAGACCCAGAAACTGAACTGAGATCCCTTCTCCCTGTATTCTGGTTGACTAGCTTGATGGATCAGTTGGTCTTTTCCTGCCCATCAATTTTGTATATTCGGATATCATTTGCTGTCGCATGACCACCTCCTCATGGGTGTGCAGAGCATTTATACATTTAATCAGGCCGAGGTTCAGGCAATATAAACCAACAGATGAATTATTTAACATTAGACAGGTAAAGCGTACTGGGTGTAAACAGTATATTTACAGCAGTTACAATCTTTACTATTCATCATGAAAAGTCAAAAGAACAGATCTTGATCCTGCGCTGCTTCTCATATTTATCCTTGCAACACAGTCGCTCACTTCTGGAGTGGTGAAATGTAACTAAGGAGCCTCTGCCTAGCTCAGTACCTCAGCTTGCTTCAGACTAACTCATTCGCTGTGATTCTCCAGTTAAAGGTAGGCCCATAATTGAAAGCTCGTGGCTACAGAGCTGTCCATTAAAGGGACCAGAAAGAATCATTGGTCCGATCCTGCCTACACAGGTCTGACCTATATCTTCACCCCATAAATAGCCGTCAAACAAAGCTACTGCCCCAAGATGCCAATCACCTTGGATGTTTTGAATTGAAAGAGATAGCCTGATTCATTGATCTGTGCCAAGTATTTTGAATTATCTGTTAGAAGGGTCCCCATCTAGGTATGACATGCGCAATCAAGCCATGCGTACCAAGGTCTTTCAGAACTGTGCATGTCTCTGAAGTGTGAATAATAGTCAGACTATAATATAAATCCTATCTAGCTTGCAGAAAATAGCTAGCATTGACTGACGGTAGCCTTGTGCTTGTATTGAGATCAGCAATAAAGAAGCCAATAGATAATCTAACAAAGATGAAAAACGCTTCATTTTTCACAGTCATTACTTACCTTGGTGACCCCAGAATTTGTCCCCCTCCCTCTCAAAACAGTTGCTCCAATTCTTCTTGTCAGGTTTTTATCGCTTCGTTCAATCACAATTTAAGATTGCTGTAGTTGTTTTCTATGTAGGCATCTGTCACCTGATGGATCATTTCATTTTAATAATTTTGCCATGAGTCATTTTCTAAATATGGAAATCCTGATCTGTTAATTAGGGATAGGGCTAAAAAGGGAGGAGAAATTATAGCCACAACAGAGAAAGGGTAAGGGAGAAGATCAGTATTGACTGAAGGGATAGCAGTGGTGCTACAGCACACATTTCCTTCTCTTATGTTGTTGAAGCCTGAAGGAGAAAAGTGTGACAGTCACTAGTCTTAGTGGCTGTCAGGCTTTTTGTTAGAAAACCACTTCACATTGCTTCATGATATTTCCCATTGGCTCATATCCCAGGATTATCCTTGGATTATATTTTGTGGCTGACATTTCTCGTACCTTGAAAATGTTAAGAATAAAGAACATGTGCACCTTAAATGTTAAAGCTGCAAAATTTATACACTTAATGTTGATATTTATAGAACTGCTATTTCTCTTTAGTTATGCTACTCCATTAAGGCAGTGACTAACTGTCTCATTGGGAGCCCGCTAGAGACTGTTTTTGTTTTATCTAGAGTCACTCATTAACTGATTCAGTGTTTATATGTTTCCTGATCCTTGGCTCTCATCCTGTCTTTACGCTCCCTTCACAAATCACCCTGTGCTCAATGCAATTGATTTCTGCTATGCAAAGAAAAATAAGGTCGACCCTTTTCCCTGCTTAAAAACCCAGATACTGTTTTAAACACAGTGCCTCTGGGGTGACATTAACCTATTTGTAGGTTTATCCTGGTGGTGTCTAGTTTGTGCGAAATTAATCAAACTTTATTCCAGCGCCATCTCAAGATTGGTTAAGTACAACAGCTTACATTTTATACAAGTAAATGTGCCGATATGCTTTGGTCATTTTGAAAACATGTCCAGTTTAATTGGTAATAATTCAGCCCAAGCAACAAGGCCAAGTATACGTGAAACGCTGTCGCCATCAGGTCGGGGAGTTTTCTGGGCAGGCTCGGCTCCATGCACACCTACTCCTATTGAAGGTCGTTATGACGGCCACCGGGAAACGGATAGATCAGCAAATATTGATTATTAATGCTGGGAATATCCTCTGAGCTGCCCGGAGCCGCTGAAATCAGGCCGCAACGTCGTTGACGCATTTTAATGGGATTCCACTGCTCATCCGGCGAATTTACCACAGTGGAGCGGGAAGATCTCCGAGGAAATATGCTCCGAAATAAGCTGTGCGTGGATTTCACTACACTTGGTGATTACATACAGGGGAAGCCACAGTTTCATGCTCAGTATGGTGTAGCATGCTTCAGTTCAAAATGTATAACTTTGACCAATTGCGCAATTTAACTTTCAAATTAGGGCATCAGTGCTGCTGTAGAAGTTTTGTAATTGGGCCGAATTTCAGTCTTAACCATGCTTTCATTTTTGTCGCCTAGTGTCCCCAAAGATGCTCAATGCTGCTTCCTGATAAATATTGGCTTCCAATCTCACAACTTTTTACAGTAGCTTGAGGTTTAATTTATGTCTTTTGGGGGAAAAATGTTTATGGTTCATGTTGGATTTTCATAAACTTAAAACAGGACAGGTTAGAAATTATGTTGATAAGATCCTGGACATTCATTGCAATGACAGTGGAGCTCATGCCAGAATATGACTCCAGGTATATAAAGTGTATTGAAATAAAATCAGTTGTCATTTTATATCTTGTTGATTTAACCATTTGCTGATATTCTTAATGAATTTGGCTATAGTATAATTGACCAGCACAATGTAATCTATTATATACTTAGAATGATGAGTGGTTGCGACATTCTAATGTAATTGTAACTACAGGTGGCGCTGTGAGCCAGCTAACGTTATGTGACCATCAATCAGCTGACCACGTGCCCTTTTGTCGGTTGTAACCGCAGTACTTAACATTTTCTTGAAAATTCCAGACATCATGGTAAAGGCAAGTCCATAAGCTTGCCTCATGACTGACAAATGCATGTTTCTGCCCCATTCCTGTTCTTGCCAAGTAGCTTGGGTTTCACTCCTGGGCCCCACTCTGTGTGCCAGCTCCTTTTGGTTCAATGGCAGTATTGTCACTTGCTGCTGTGCTTCTCTACTCTCACCATTTGTTGAATGGCTGTCCGGCCATTTTGCCCTCACTTGATTGCTTGTTAGCCCACCCACCTCCTTGGTCTTGCGGTCCTCTGACACTGTTGCTCGCTGCAGCCATCTGCGACAGCCCTATGGTAACCAAAAGGGAAGATCTGGTTCCTGGTATTACTTCTCCCCAATCCTGCCAATCGGCCTCTCAGCAGCTTTGTATTTAATGAATTTCCCCAGTGAAGCCCCAATTTTAAAGTAATTTTCCCCAGTGGAGCCTAAATTTTTAATTTATTTTTACCAGTAAATCTTCAATTTTCTTTTGATCAAAGCAGGGCCTTTATTTAATTTGTATTGCTGGTGTGTAAAGACCCTTTCAATTTAACACCACATCTTTATTTTGTCACTTTTATCAACTTTCTCCTCCAATTTAATTCAATTCACATATCCCGCACCTTAGCCAACTTTCTTCAATTTATTTCTTTAGTGCCTTTTCTCCCCATTCTGTATCAGGTTGCTTCCCTTCTCTGACGAAAGGTCTTCAACCTGAAACGTTAACTCTGTTTCTCTCTCCACGGATGCTGCCTAGCCTGCTGAGTTTTTCCAGCGTTTTCTGTTGTTATTTCAGATTTCCAGCATCCGCAGTATTTTGCTATTGTATTTGTGCTTCCCTTCTCTGTTCCCTTTCCTGATCTCTCCTCCTGTTCTCTTCCATCTTTATTCCATTTTCCTTCCTCCCGCCCTGTCCTCTTCCTCTCCTTATTTCACCATGTCCTCCCCATCTCCTTTCCCTTCCCATCCTTCTCCCTCTTTAAAGTACCTGTGCCACTTGTTACAACTTCCTTTAGCTTCCAACCCTGTTTTATCCCCTGGTGACCTTTGATTTCCTTTGTCCCTCCGTCCCCCCCACCACAGACCTGTAACTCTTCTCCTCTGGCCTCTCACTATACTATATCCTTCCTCTCCCCACTTGGCGCTACCTTTCTCTTGCACTTTCCCACCAACCTCTCGCCTTCGGCCCCGCACCACTAATTTCCTTCTGCCTTATTCTTGCCCCATCTTTGCAGTGTTAACCAAGCCTTAGTTCAATTGTTTTCCACTCTATTCCTTCTTAACTTGAGTGCTACATTTAGTCTTGGAATCCCTGTATGCAATGCCATGGCAGATTGCTTTGTGTAAAATTAAAGTTTAGGCAAATTATTTCACTGTTTAAATTTGTTCGTGGCCTTGTCTCCCTCTGCAATCTCCATAACCTCCCCATGCCACATAATTTCCCCCAACTCTTTAATTCCTTTGACTCCAGCTTCCTGTACAACTCCCAGCTTCACCCCACCATTGATGGCCATGCCTTCAGCAGCCTAGATCCCGCTCTCTGGCATTTGCTCACTAAACCCTAATCCACTTCCCTCTCCTCTTTTAAGATTCTCCTTTAAAATCCAAACTTTTGGTCACCCTTCCTTGGTTACTCCTCCTTACGTTTAGTATCAGGTTTGCTCATGCTTTAATGAAGTGCCGGAGGGTGTTTTTGTATGTTAAAAGTGTGACAACAAGGCAAGTTGTCACCACCGTCATTTCAGGCTCAACCTCAAAATTGGTTAAATATACATGCTTGTGCTGCATCTGCAGGTTAAATTAGAGATTAGGGCCTAGAAATTGGGTATAGCCCCGCTTGAGGCGTTAGAACTGGCGATGCGCTAAGTTTATAGCCAGATGAGAGTTATCCGCGCCTGGGGCGATATTGGGTTGCATCGCCCCCAAAGGGGATTGAGGCGCTAAATCAGCCATTGCACGGTGCTCTTAAGGCGCAAAAGGTCAGGCGCTACTCAATTTCGACGCGGACGGGCGCAGCGCAGGTGAACTCAATTACGGCAAAGCACGAGACCTGCAGGCGCCGGACGGCTCTTAAAGGGGTGGGTCAGTCAGACTGAGCTTCAACACCCAACACCCTGCAGGCCTCAGATTCGGCGCTCGCCCTTGTCTGGCAGTACAAAGTTGTTCATTATGGAGAAGGTTAGGCAGAGAGCAGAGCACTTCAGCACTGAGGCTCTGGACCAGTTGGTGGCTGCAGTTGAACATCGTCGACAGGTCCTGTACCCGGATAATGGCAAGAGGCCAAATCAGAAAGCTTATCGACGATCTTGGAGGGAGGTTGCTGTGAGGGTCAACTCCAGCAGCATGGCGACCAGGACCCCTGTTCAGTGCAGGAAGAAATTCAACGACCTCACATGGATCGTTAGGGTGAGTGATGGTTTAGCAAACTTGTGCTTCCCTCCATCTGCAGCTGACTTCGGGCACCCTGCTGCAATGATGCGCCACTGGCCATCTGTCAATATGCACCCATGGCCCTTTCTGGGCAGACACATGGACAGATGTCTCAAGGCCTCAAGTAAGGGCTGTTGCACCATGGGGGGCATGCGATGATGTCTCAAGGCCTCATGTAAGGGCTCTTGCACAATAGGGGGCATGTGATGATGTCTCAAGGCCTCATGTAAGGGCTCTTGCACCATGGGGGGCATGCGATGATGTCTCAAGGCCTCATGTAACAGAACCTCCCCTTCTTTCCCCTGCAGTCCAAGATGGCGCAGATTAGAAAGGAGCAGCGTCGAACCGGTGCGGACCTGCACAAGTGGTCACTCTCACGGATCTGGAGGAGAGAGTGCACCAGATACTTGGAGGACGTCTGTCTGGTCCTGTGACCACTGCATCTGCCGACCCCATTACCGACAGCGAGGGTAAGACTCTCACCTTTTCCACCTGTTGCCTTCCACTTGGTCCCCCCGCCAGCATGCATCCTCAGTGTGCAGCCATGTCAGAGCCATGCCGCAATCTGGCATGCCTTTCAGCAAACCTGTCCTTTTGCTAAAGCCACTCTTCCACCTCCAACTTTCAGATGAAGCAGCACCAACTCGGGCTCAACGTGCTGAAGCTGCCAGTGCCAGTGCCACCGGAGGCGAGGACCAGGAGGAATCCGGACCAGCCGTTGCAGAATCCGGGGAGCTGAGACATCTGCAGACTGGGGATAGTAGTCCCCTGGAGAGGAGGGGGGGGTGGCTCTGAGGATGAACCAGTTGCCGGACCAAGCGGCATGGAGCAACACAGGGGGGATAGATAAGTTCGGCCACCGTCTCCCCGCAGGGCAAGGCAGGTCGTCATGACTGCTGCACAGAGTGCAGATGAGGTCCGTCGCCTGGCAGAGATGAGCAAACAGGCCCGGGTCAGACACACGTGGAGTGGAGAAGATGCCTGAGTCAATAGATTCATTGGCTAGGAGTATGTTGGACTTTGGGGCAACAATGGAGAGGACTCTGCAGGGCTTTGACGCAACAATGGAGAGGACTCTCCAGGTGTTCGGGGAAACAATGGACAGGTCTATCCAGGGCTTCGGGGCCACAATGGACAGGACTATCAAGGGCTTCGGCCCAACAATGGAGAGGACTGTCCACAGCTTTGAGTCGGCAATGGAAAGGACTGTTCAGGGCTTCGGACAATCCCTGGAAAGGTCTGTGCAGGGCTTGTCCGAGGCAGTGGAGCGGTCGGCTCCTTCCTTGTCCGAAGCCATGGGAAGAACTGTCCAGGCCTTCTCCGAAGCACTGGCACCTGGCACACAGGCCCTCACTGTTGCCACGCATTCACTTGCTGGGCTCCTCCACAGCCAGATTGACGCAACGCGATGTCTCACTGCAGCCACCCTCTCTGCATCAGATAGGATCACCCCGGGCCCTTCCACTCCCGCACAAGGCCAGGAATCTGTGGAGCCTGCGATTGTGGCGGATGAGCCGAGCCGCTCCCCTCAGATAGCCAGTGTGTCGTCCGACCATGGTGCAGGTGTCCTCTCTCATCAGGAGACCATTGCACATGCCAGCGCTGGGACGCCTGCATTGCAGCTGCCACCACCTGCAGCCCACACTGCTTCCAGCCATGCTCAAAGCAAGCATCCTGCGTCCGCACCCTCCAAGCCCAGAGGTCGGCCAGGCCGTACCTCAGGGGCTTCTGCGCTTCCAGACAGTCGGCAAGCATCCCGCAGCCTTGAGCCCGCCACTGGGGTGCAATTACGTAGGAGCAGCAGGGAGGGAAGGGGCCGGGCGCGAAAGAGAAGTCGTTCTCCCTCAAGGGGCCAGTTGTAGAGGGAGGTGCTGAGACGTTTGTTTGTCCAAATTCAAGGACACCCTCACCTGCTGTTATCGTTGCAGATTTTTGTTGAGTTTTGCTGCTTTGCCGAACAGGTCACCTTTATTTTGGAAGTTATGGTTTCTGCTCACTTTACGTTGTTCAGCTGTAATGAAAGACTTTTGTGTCAATAAACAGAAGTTTCAATGTTGCTTGGCGCATGTGACTACTTTCAGTGATGCTGGCATGCAGAGGCCCTCAAACATCCAAAGTGCGCATGAGGTAAGACTCTCATCATTCCGCCACAGGGGTGTCGAGACGAGTCCAGAGGAGCCTCTGACGTATGGACCTTCCACTTTCAGCAGCCCTTCCATCTTCCTCCTCCTCCTCCTCCTCCTCCGCCTGCTCTTCCTCCTCCTCCTCCTCCTCCTCCTCATACTCCTCCTCCTCTGCCTGCTTGTGCAGGGTCCGAGGGAAGGTAATGAATGGACGTGCTCGCCTATAAAGGGCATCTGTCACTTGCCGGATGCAACAGCGGACTGCAGCCTGAGCGACAGTCGCATTGTCTCCAATGGCTGACTGAAAGGATCCGTTGGCATAAAAATGGAGGCCTTCAGTCAGTGTAGCCATCACGGACAGAGAGGTTGTGCAGCGTTCACGCGGCTGCAGATCCTGACCAAGCAGGTGGCACAGATCAGTAACAATGTCCCTCCAGATTCGGAGCCTTCGCAAACACTGCTCCTCCGACATGTCAAGGCTTGTCACCTGCTGCCTAAAGACCCTCGCAGCATCCCGTCGGATTGGCCGACCTCCATTGCCCCTCCTCCTTCTGGCCAATCCCGGCCCTCTCTCCCGCCGTCTCTCTGCCCCTTCACAGTGTTGGGCGATGAGGCCGTCGCCCTCCAAACAATCTCCCATTCCGATGCCAGTTGGTCAAAAGGCTTTTAGGTGTAGTGCTGCAAGTGCTTCGGACAGGGTTGAAGGTCCCAAGTACTGTAAAGCTCAAATCCCAGAACTCCGCTCCACATTAGCTCGCCAACTCTCTCTAGCAGCGATCGCAATGAGCAGGCCAAGTGGCAGAAGATTCTGCACTAGAGCTGTCCCCTTTAAATAGCGCCGCCCTACTCCGAGAAGGGCCTGTTAGCCCTCCCTCGAACTGTCACTAATAGCGCTGGGCGCTAAGGCTCCGGGCGCCACCCAATATGCGCTCAGGCGCTCCTAAAAGGCGTTGCACACTGAAATGACGTCATGAGCTGCTTGCGCTCGCGGGCGCGCGCAAACACTTAGCGCAGGCGCTAAATGTATAGTCAATTTCTGAGTCGGCGCTATCCTCATAGCGTTCGCCCCAACATAGGGCTTCGCCCCAATTCTAGGTCTCTTTAGGCGCTCAGCGCCAGCGCTACCAACCCAATTTCTAGGCCTAGATGTTTCTCGATCATCATATCTTACTATGCTATTGGGCCAGTAATTCCGGTCCCAACACGTGAGTACGGACGGGGTACTCACGCGTGGGCCCGTTGGAAGTGCCGGATTTCAGCATGCACAGCGCATGCGCGGGAAACCCGCATTTCCTCCAAGGGGTTCAGAGGTCCAACGCATGCACGCAGGGCTCTGCGCGCACGCGTTGAACTTCCTTCTTTTTGACAGGTTTGCCCGTGTGCAAGGGCCTGAACTTTTTAGACATATAAAAAGGAGGCGTAAGGACTTGATTCTTTAAGGTAAGTGGTCTATTATTTAAAATTGTAACATTTTTTCCACAGCTTTATTGTTTTTAAGGACTTTACAGTAAGGTAAGTTTATTTTTAGACCCGATTTCTGAAAAAAATATTTTTTTCAAAAATTTGATTAATTGTTTAAAATAGTTTTTTAAAGTTATTTATTGTTTATTTAATTATTGGGATGTTTTTTAAGATTTTATTTAAAGTTAAACCAGTCTTTTGGCCGCCTGTACTTTTCATGAGTTTGACAGTTCTTACTATCAAACTCATGAATGAAGTTTCCCCTCCCCTGATTGGCTGCACAGTGCTCACCTGATCCCAGCTGGCACATCGCACTAACTACGCCGCTGGATCAGGCAAGCACTGCGCGCCGACATCTGAACCGGGCCAGTGACAGGAATTCCAAGCAGGCCCAGGCTTCAGATGTCGGCGCGCCGGGTGAGTGCACATCGGGGGCTTGCACGCGCGGCAAGCCCCCGATCCTAATTTCTGGGCCATTATCTTAGGTGGCATCAGTTATACTTGTTAATTGAGTTAGGAATAGACTTAACTTAATAGCCAAAAAAATGCAAGTTACTGTCAAGAGGACCGATTTCTGTAAATGTTGGTGTCCATGTTCTGTTTCTTTGATCCGCTCCACTCAATAAGCTCACATGACAAGTCTGATGTGTCGCCGAAACTTTTGGAATTACATTATGCACATAGTCCTGTCATGATGGAATTTCTCGAAGGTATAAATTTACTTGGAATCATTTGGCTTCATAAAATTTTAATGCTATCACTCTGTCACTTCTACAATGAAGATCCCTTATTCTCGCCATTTAAAACTGACAGGCAACAAGCCGTTGCTGCTAATAGGGATAGCCGCACTTGTTCTTGCATTATTCAGAGGCCTTGCTTTTGAATGTCGAGAGTTGACATCTGTTTGCGGGCTTTGAGGTGCCGATCCAGCAATTGCATAGAGCTTCCTGAATGTAACAGCTCAGAAATAGGAATTCCTGCCGGCCTGATTCACCTGAGCAACTGTTTTTTTGTTCCATAGGAGCAAAGTCTAGTGATGCATAAAATTAAGCAAACTTGTTCTTTTTGAGATATGTTTAAAAAATCTGCAACGGTTCATCCCCGATTGTGGACATGCAGCAGTGGTGCTCCTAGTACTGCCCAGAGCCACTGGCAGCTCGCCTCCCCATCCCTTGTCGCCCTTGGCCAATCGGTTCTCTGGACCACTGTGCCCACAGCCTGTTGGATATTGCCGGGGCAGACATTGCCTTTTCTTTTCTTGCCCATGAGACAGTGGAGGAGAGAAGTGCTGTTGGGTGGGCGAACCACCTCTGCACCCAAAGACCAGGTGAAGTAGCCCAAGTAATGTATAGTTATTCAACAGAACAATTGGCCCGCTACATTTTCCCCCTTCAGTGCTCACAGTGATGCAGCATTCAGCAGAGAGGTCCTCGAGCAAGACTTGCATTGGATTGGTGTTTAACAATAAGCACGGTGGCATAGTGGTTAGCACTGTTGCCTCACAGCGCCAGGGACCCGGGTTCGAATCCGGCCTCGGGTGACTGTCTGTGTGGAGTTTGCACATTCTCCCCGTGTTTGCGTGGGTTCCCTCCGGGTGCTCTGGTTTCCTCCCACAGTCCAAAGATGTGCGGGTTAGGATGATTGGCTATGATAAATTGACCCTTAGTGTTAGGGGGATTAAAATACGTGGGGTTACGGGGATGGGGTGGGATATGTGTTGGGTTACGGGGATCGGGTGGGATATGTGTCGGTGCAGGCTCGATGGGCCGAAATGGCCTCTATCTGCACTGTGGGGTTTCTGTGATTCTGTGAATAAGCTTAGTCTCACTGGCATGCAACACAATTAGTGGGGAAACATTGCGGAACACCTCCGTTCAGTCCATAAGAGGGATCCCGAGCTTCCGCTCACCTGTCACTTTAATTCACTGCTCCACTCCCACTCAGACCTCACCGTCCTCGGCCTCTTGCATTGTTCCACGGAAGCTCAGCGTAAGCTCGAGGAACAGCATCTTTCAATTAGGCAGTTTACAGCCCTCTGGACTCAACATAGAGTTCAATAATTTCAGATCATAACCTCAGCTCCTATCACATATATACTTTTTATCCACACTTCTTGTTTGTGTTTTTTTCCCCACATGGCAGCTGTCTTTCATTCTGTCAGCGCAATTCACACTCCATCTAGAGCCATCCTTTGTTTCTTAACCTGTCCCATTACCATCTCCTCTTGCCTTGAATATCTCTTAATGCCTCTTTTCTTCTCCTGCCTTCTATCCTATCACAGACCTTCCCTTTTGTTCTTTCATCCCCTCCCCCATTTCCCAGCCCCTAAACTTGCTTTAAAATCTGTTCCTTTTCCTGCTTGTTTCCAGTTCTGCGAAGGGTCTTCGACCTGAAACGTTAACTCTGTTTCTCTCTCCACGGTGCTGCCTGGCCTGCTGAGTTTTCCCAGCATTTTCTGTTGTTATTTCAGATTTCCAGCATCCGCAGTATTTTACTATTGTACAATTAGTGGGGAAGAGTTTCCACTAGTTTGAGCTACAATCCGGGTGCAATTGGCCGAACCAGTGCAAAAGATCGCAGAAACTTGAGCATAAGTTACATGAAGTGTAAATGGAGTTTCTGCGATCTTTAAAGCTGGTTTAAAAATCATTTTGCTCGAAGCCGGCTCCACCCACAAAACTGGCCACACCCCCAGATCGAAATAATGAGCATGCTAGGTTTCCACCGATAGCGTCCGTTTGTATTAGTTTGAGGAGGCTCTTCAAATTGAGCTTGCTTTCTCAGGCGCACAGGCACTAGTACGCACATTTTTAAAAAACATTTTTACATGTAATAAAATATTTTATCACAAGAAACTGGCTTGTGTACAACAATGAAAGTAGTAAACGGTCCAGTGTATTTTTTAAGTCATTTTCAGTGATTTATGTCAGGTTACTCACAGGTGGTGGCCTAGACACTCTTATTAAACAAGCTTATTTTTTTAATGACAAACCCATTTTCAGCTGTATTAATAAAATTGCACAGGTTACCGCTCTTAAATACATCATGGAATATTTTTTAATGCAAAGAGGGGAAAAAATACTTTTTATTATGCTGACCGATTGCGCTGATTCATAGAAAAGTTTATGTTTGTGATTATACAAGTGCATTTTAGTGGAAACTTGAATGGTAACAAAACCATCACAATTTCAAGTGCAATTTGTGTCCAATTTCCTGATCCCACCCAAAGTGGAAAAACTACCCAACAAGTTTAAGGAGTGGTAAAGTCATTGGAATATCTGGGTGTTAAAATAAGCAAACATGTTTCTTTATGAAAGTGACATCTTATGGAAAAATAGCTCATCAGACTTGAAAATATGAAATCTGTCTATTGGCAGCCAGGCACACTTGCAACAGTGACTTTATTTTTTTTTTAAAGCCCATTTGTTCAGCATTGTATCTAATACGAGATCATCTGATCCCTGGCAGCTTAATGGAAGGGAAGAATGGTGGCCCAATAATAACATAACGGAGTCTATGGGAGCGCAATTAAACTGACTTCCTTTCTTGCCAGTGAAACTTAAGTATTTTACTTCTTTTGGTGTTTGAAGTGATCTTAATTCTTGGTGATGACAGTGCTCAATTTAAAGCTTGACTGTTTTACTGCTCACTCATGCCCCAGTTAGATTGTCTGTTTAGTGTTGGTGTGACATTGACCAGGGTTTTGCGGTCAGCAGCTCACCGCTGACCTCGCAGAAAGCTGCCCACGTAGTTTTAGCGGGCTCTGTGGCGTCGATTTCCCCCTTTCCGACGTGACCTTCCATCTGGCACCATCTCTAGGGAATCTGTGGTGTCCAGCAACAGTGATGCCATCAAGCAAGCTGAGCAGTCAATCACTTTGAAGAATTCTCACAGACAGCAAACCAGGAAGTAAAAAGCAGGTTTTATCATTCACTTTTTAATCATTGTACAGAAGGCAAAATAAAGATTGGGACATATATATGGGATTATGGTAGAAGCTGAAATATCATAAACAAATCTTGAAAAAAATAATCATTTTCAGTGACCCTGAAATTGCGGCTGATGGTGTAGCTACAGAGTATGCCGATGACCTCCAAAAGGAAATCGCGCTTACCTGGTGCGAGGCCCCACACGTATACTTGCTGTCAGATGCTGCAGAATTGTGTGCACCATAGTGCATCACGAAGCTCCGGAGTGCAGTGTAAAGCTCTGAGATACTTGATGCATCCAACACGCTGAGAATGGTAAGGGATTTGATTCCTTCAGAAGAAACTTTCCTGGCTCTTTTTTTTGGGGGGGGCAGCTGGTGGGAGGTAGAGACATGAATGGGTGGGGAGCAGGTTACTTTCATAAACTTTGACCCTTTCTAAAGCTGAAAGGACAAAGAGAGTTACAATTAAGGGTATTACGCTGTGCAAACAGGCTAGTGCGCCTGTTTGCACCAGCCATAAAATTTTAATGCGAAATTGTTGGGCAGTTGGTGGGCAATTAGCCCAATGCTGCAGCAGCAATTAGGATTTCCATGTCGGAGCGAATGTTCTGTCAAGTCAGAAATTGACAGATCGCAAGTTCGGGATTTAGCGCATGCGCAAGCACATGTGGAAATCCCAAACTCGTCGTTCATTTCGAAGGCGGTATGACGCCATACTGAGTACGCCACCATACCAACTGCAAATTCTGCCCCAATATTTCAAAAATGTATGGAATTTTTTTCATAGAATGGGGGGAATGACACTCGGCACTTAATTAATTAATTTTTCAGGGCAGAGAGGTTGTTCAGCAATACATACGACTTAGTACACTGTAAAATTCCCAGTTATACCTCATTCAACAAGGCTTAACTTCTTCAATGGTTTTTTACCGTGAGAATAGTGCATAAAAAGTTGAAGTTCACGGCAAATCACTGATTCTGTGTTGATTGTATCTGGGAAGACTGCAACAGCGCGCCCTGTGGAGGAGCAGGGTATCACTGACAGCAACTTTAGATTTCCACGTTTAACTGCGCATGTGCAGACTCCAGAAGTTGCTGTCAGTTTCACAGAGTAATGACGGTGAACGCTGACAGTTTCGCCATCATTATAATCGCAAATTCCAGGCCATAGTCTTTTGATAATGTGATAGTGTCAGATAATCCTAAATTGGTCGACTCACACCACTCATGGGGCTCGATTTTGTCAATGGGGAGCTTTTGGAGGCGGGACTCCCACTTTTTGAGTTTTAGTCCCGCCTCCATCGACTTGTGGCCAACCCACGCTACTTTCCCTTGATTGACCTTGGTAAGCCCACTCAGCGGGCTCAGCAGGCCAATTAAGGGACACCTGGTTACTGGTGACATCAGCGATTGATATTTCATCTGTCAAGAGCTTTTCTCAGATGACAAATCAGCGTTTGCCAGCTCTGTGAAGCTGTCAAACACTGACAATCTGTCTTCTAACTTGAGTCCTTCTACTCAGACTCAGTTAGAGATCTCTCCAGACCAGAAAGCAGAGGCTGCAGCTTTTGACAGTTCTGCGGCCATTCTGCTTTCTGTGCCGGTGAGCTGAGGGACTCCCGAGAACTGAAGGAAAGAAGCCTGCAGGAAGAAGTAAAGGTAAGTAAAACTTATTAAAACACTTTACACTTACCTCACACACTTACCTCTGCACACATGCACCCATCACTCACCTGCACAATGGACATCTCGACCCCTCCAACCCCTGCAGACCCACTGTCCGCCTCGCTAACTTGGCGTGGTTCGGAGCCGTCGGACAGCCCACACTTCAGGGCTACAAATAGGGATTAGGCAAAAAACTGCCTGTTAACTACCTGTTAACAGGCAGTTAATTGGCACTAATTCCCTTCCCGCCTTGGGGAGGCGGCTCCCAGCACAGGTCGGGTACCCGTCTCCTGGGACATTGGCACGGAGACGGGTTGGGAGCGGGATGGGTTCCTGCCCCCCGATTCTGCAATTTCCCACCACTCCCGCCTCCAAACCCGCCTCCTCAGGGCTTGGAAAATCAAGCCCAAGGTGTCAATAACTGCAGCCCAATGCAAAGCTCAGATTCTTGAACTTCAGGATTTAAATTTGCAAGATGACTTTTAGTTCTCCTGGTGCACCATCATTTTATAACAAATGCCTTTTCTCCTTCATGACAAATGTTGGAGGTATTTGAATAAGCAGCAGCAACACTGAATTATAGAATGACACAGCACAGAAGGAGGCCATTCGGCCCATCGTGCCTGTGCCAGCTCTTCGAAAGAGCTCTCCAATTAGTCCCACTTTGCTGCCCTTTCCCCATAGCCCTGCAAATCTTTCCCGTTCAAGTATTTATTTTATCCTTCAACTATTGATCATGAGAGGTGTGTCCCTGACTCCCCGTCAACATCAATCTAAAAATACTCTGCTGCCTGCTGTGGTAGAACAGGAGCGAAACCTCATGCACCAACAAAGGGTTAAGCACTCAGTTAAGATGCTTGTTTTTTTCGGGAATCACATAAAATAAACAGACCATGTATTTCAGGAAGTTGC
This sequence comes from Somniosus microcephalus, assembly GCF_052327205.1. Taxonomy (NCBI): domain Eukaryota; kingdom Metazoa; phylum Chordata; class Chondrichthyes; order Squaliformes; family Somniosidae; genus Somniosus; species Somniosus microcephalus. The sequence continues at coordinate 45,089,033 of NC_141009.1, read as the reverse complement.
TAATTTGTGAAAATAATTGAATTGTTAAAAGCCCTGCAGCAAAATTATTAATTGATGACAGGAGCGACGATTATTTTCTTCCCAGTGTATTCGGGACTTTCATGCACTGATGGCTGCAGCTTTATTTTTGAACACAGTGATGTGTACAACACATTTATTCCGATTGAGAATCTAGTTGCAGGATTCATTCTTTCCATTCCACTACTTCATTTTTACTCTCTTATTTTTTGCTGGATTGAGCTAGGTGTAATAGGATTAGAGTACAGCGCAGTTCATTTCATTCATTGTACATTGGCGGTGGTGGCTGGGTGGCAGCGCTTTCGCTTCAGAGTCAGAAGGTCATGGGTTCAATCCGCACTCCAAGAGACTTGAGCACATAATCTAGGCAGTGCAGTACTCTTTCGGATGAAATGTTAAACCAAGGCCTCTTGGGTAGATGATCCCGTGACACTTTTTTTTTGAAGTAGAGCAGGGGGAGTTCTCCCCAGTGTCCTGGCCAATATTTATCCCACAACCAACAACACTAAACAAGAAAACTGATTATCTGTTCATGAATCTCATTGCTGATTGTGGGAGCTTGCTGTGCACAAATTGGCTACTGCGTTTCCTACAATACAACAGTGACTGCACATCAACATAGTATTTTGTTTGCTGTAAAGCACTTTGGGACATCATGAGATTGTGAAAAGCACTATATAAATGCTAGTTCGTCTTTCTTTCTTTATGTACATTGGTCAACTTAGTGCCGGGTTTGAGGTCCTGGTCTTCAAACACTCTCTTCCTCAGGCGACCGAAGGCTGCACTGGCACACTGAAGGCAGTGTTGGACTTCGTAGTCGGCGTCTGCCCTTGTTGACAGTACGCTCCCGAGGTATGGAAAGTGGTCCACGTTGTCCAAGGCCTTGTCGTGGATTTTGATAATCGGGAGGCAGCACAGTGTGGCGGGGGCAGGTTGGTAGAGGATCTTTGTCTTACGGATGTTTAGTGTAAGGCCCATGCTCTCATATGCTTCGGTGAAGGTGTTTACGATGGTTTGGAGTTTGACCTCCGAGGTCATGGTCTACAGGGCAGCAGTGATACCTGCCCTGCTGTATGCCTCAGAGACATGGACCATGTACAGCAGGCACCTCAAAGCACTGGAGAGGTACCACCAATGCTGCCTCCGCAAGATCCTGCAAATCCATTGGCAGGATAGGCGCACCAACGTCAGTGTTCTTGCTCAGGCCAACATCCCCAGCATTGAAGCTCTGACCATGCTCAATCAGCTCCGATGGGCGGGTCACATTGTCCGCATGCCCGATACGAGACTCCCAAAACAAGCGCTCTACTCGGAGCTCCGGCATGGCAAGAGAGCCCCAGGTGGGCAGAGGAAACGCTTCAAGGACACCCTCAAAGCCTCCTTGAAAAAGTGTAACATCCCCACCGACACCTGGGAATCCCTGGCCGAAGACCGCACAGTGGTGAGAAGCATCCGGGAAGGCGCCGAACAGCTCGAGTCTCTTCGCCGGGAGCAAGTGGAAGCCAAGCACAGGCAGCGCAAGGAGCGCACGTCAACCCAAGCACCCCACCCACCCGCCCCTTCAACCACCGTCTGCCCCACCTGTGACAGAGACTGTAGGTCCCGCATTGGACTCATCAGTCACCTGAGAACTCATTTTTAATGTGGAAGCAAGTCATCCTCGGTTCCGAGCGACTGCCTAAGAAGAAGAAGACATTGGTCAAAGCCAGTGTCGTCATTCTAGTCAAATTCTGCTTCAGATATTATGTAGATTCCCCCGCCCCCGCCACCATTCCCTTTACCCTCAAGGTGCTGGTTTCTGCCAAGCTGACGTTCACTGGGCAGCAACAGTCCTCTGAAACTTCATCCAGATAACTATTTGTCATGTGCCACCCAAGATAGTCAATGTTGGAGATAGATGATGAAATACTGAAGGGCAGCCAGAGCCTCTGTGACCATACACAAATGAGTCAGAACGTCTAACAGCGGGGTACCTGGAGGGGGCGGGTGGGAGGGGAAGGGAAAAATGGTAATGTCAATGGCAGCAGTTAAGGTTAATAGAGTATGTGCTTTGAATTATCAATATTAAAGGAGGAAATGGGTTTTTGTTGTAGACACTTGTCTGGGGTCTTTCAAATTGGCAGTCTTTAAATAAAGCAAGTTGGATAGAAGCCTGAAGGACACCAAGATGCACTGCCCACATAAATAGAACTTTTATAGAGTATGAATCATGTGGGATGCAATGTATTTTATCATGTTTTATTCACTTCAATAGAAAATCAAATGTAAGGAGGAGTAAGAGAACAGTATTTTGTTATTGACAACTAAAATTGCTTTCAAACAAGCCACTCTGCTGTCATTAAAAGGCAGTCATCCCATGATGTATGTCATAAGGCTAATGGACCTTCACTGTTGTATTTTATATCGTGTTATGTGACAGTTATCTGGTTTGAGTACAAAATGCTTGCTCCCTGTGGTCTATGAGCACAGACATTGCCACGGAATTTACAACTGCATGTGAAATTTTAAAAACTTAGCCTATTGTGTTCTGCGAAAATAAATAAATGGGTAACGCCTCTGTTAAGTGGCAGACAGAGGAGCATCCTCAAACATGAAACCTTTGTCTCTCAGCCTAGAAATTCTTGTTAGCAAAACTATTACCCATTGATAATAAACTGCACGTTGCTTATGATCCTAAATTATCCTTCACTGCTGTAATAATGGTTCGCATCGGTTTACATAAACAATGAGAGTTGCTGACGTTTCTCAAAATTTGGCATTTGACTCTCAAAGAATGAAGGGGTTAAGGTGAAGAAAAATGAAATGAAGTTTCAAGTTGTGATGGTAATACATGTTAATGCCAATCAGTGTGTGACAATGATGAGATATAATTATATTCAAATGCCTTTTGATGAAAAACCATGGCCGGAACGTTTCAGCAAAAGGAAGTTTAATTGAAAGGAGCAGGTATAAAATGTTACGTGAGGACCTTCTCTTCAACGAGATTTTTTTTCCCCCCACAGAAGTATGTTGGGGCAAGTGAGCTTATATAGTTGATTAAGGTTGACACATTCAGTGTCTGCAAAAAACTGTGTGTTTAGTGTAAAAGATTTGTTTTGGTACCAAAAGATAACAAATGTCAGTAGGTGAACATTTAGGGAGCAGTGATCATAGTATCATAAGATTTAGATTAGCTATGGAAAAGGACAGGGAGCAATCTAGAGTAAAAATACTTAATTGGAGGAAGGCAAATTTCAGCAGGATGAGAATGGATCTGGCCCGGGTAAATTGGAATCAAAGATTGGCAGGCAAAACTGTAGTAGAACAATGGGCTGCCTTTAAAGAGGAAATAGTTCGGGTACAGTCGAGATAAATTCCCACTAAGGGGAAAAGTAGGGCAACTAAAGTCAGAACTCCCTGGATTAAAAAGAAATAGAATAAGATGAAGCAGAAAAAGTGTGCTTATGACAGATGTCAGGTCGAGAATACATCTGAGAATCAAGCTAAATATACAAAGTTCAGAGGAGAAGTGAAAAAGAAAATAAGAGGGGCAAAGAAAGGGTATGAGAGTAGAATGACAGCTAACATAAAAGGTAATCAAAAAGTCTTCTATAGGCATATAAATAGTAAACGGGTAGTCAGAGGAGAGGTGGGGCAAATTAGGGACCAAAAAGGAGACCTATGCATGAAGGCAGAGGGTATGGCTGAGGTACTAATTGAGTACTATGCATCTGTCTTCACCAAGGAAGAGGATGCTGCCATAGACATATTAAAGGAAGAGGTAGAGGCGATACTAGATGGGATAAGAATTGATAAAGACGAGGCACTAGAAAGGCTGACTGTACTTAAAGTAGATAAATCACCAAGACCGGATGGGATGCATCCTAGGATGCTGACGGAAGTGAAGGAAGAAATCGCGGAGGAACTGGCTACAATCTTCCCATCCTTCTTAGAAATGGGGGTGGTGCCAGAGGACTGGAGAATTGCAAATGTTACACCCTTGTTCAAAAAAGCGTGTAAAGATAAACCCAGCAACTATAGGCTGGTCAGTTTAACCTTGGTAGTGGGGAAGCTTTTAGAAACAATAATCAGGAACAAAATTAACAGTCACTTGGACAAGTGTAGATCAATGAAGGAAAACCAGTATGGATTTGTTGAAGGTAATTTGTGTTTAACCAACTTGATCAAGCTTTTTGATGAGGTAACAGAGTGTTGATGGGGGCAATGCGGTTGACGTAGTGTGCATGGACTTCCAAAAGGTGTTCGACAATGTGCTACTGTGGTGATTATTCTTTATGTTTAATAAGAAGTATTGTGATTGGTTGTTTGTTTCCTGCCTTGGGATATATGCTGTAATCTCATTGGTAGTTGATGTCATGTGATTTGTGGTGGCCATCTTAAATTCAGTTCTTTCCAGCCTTTAGTTGGGACTGGGTGTTGAAGATGTGCTACCGGATTTTTAAGTTAATAAAGCCTAGATTAGAAAGGCAAATCTATTCTTTATTTCAATTTATTAACTTTATGTCAGAATGGAGCGATATCTTCAACCAGAACGATTGAATGCTGACCCTAATTCTGCAGGAGTGGATGATAAATGGAAACATTGGTATTGTACATTTAAAAACTTTTTGGGCGTGTTGGATCAAGAGTCTCTAAATAAGCTGAATATGCTGATCAACTACATTGCTCCGGATGTGTATAAGTATATTTTGGACTGTAAAACTTACGAAGTGGCTATTTCTACATTGGAAAAGATTTATGTTGAACCAAAGAATGAGGTATTTGCACGTCACCTTCTATCTGCCCGTAGGCAGCAGGTGGGAGAATCTTTGGATACTTATTTACAAGCACTTCGGTGCCTTAGTGTTAACTGTAATTATAAGGCCGTGACGGCTGAAGAATATAAGGAAGAATCGGTACGGGATGCTTTTATTAATGGATTACTGTCTAGATCAATTCGTCAGCGGTTGTTAGAAAATAAGACTTTGGATCTTAAGAGTGCTTTTGAGCAAGCTTCTACATTGGATGTGGCTCAGAGAAGTTCGGATTCTTATGCTCTTTTTAATCAGCCTGTGACTGTGGTTTCGGCAGTTCCGGATGAAAAGGAATTATGTGGACTTAATAGAAGTGGTTTACTAGATTCTGAAACAGTTTCTACTTCAGCGGCTGTTGCCTCTAGGATTCAGAAGTGTTATTTTTGTGGGAACGTCCGGCACCCTCGTCTGAAGTGTCCTGCTCGGGAGGCTGTGTGTAGTAAATGCAGCAAGAGAGGTCATTACGCACATGTGTGTAAATCATCAGGTTCAATTACCTCCTCTGTGACTATTCAGCCTTTAGATAGGGCGTTTATTGCATCAATTTCTGCTGCATTTGCTCATGGCCTAAACAAAGCTATAGTTACGGCCCAAGTTAATGGGTTGGAAGTGAAGGCCCTTATAGATACGGGCAGTACCGAGAGTTTTATAAGTCTTCAGTTTACAAAGGAGAAGCATTTGAAAATGTCACCTGTTTCCTATCAGGTGTATATGGCTCAGACGACTCTCACTTCACAAGTAGCTGGTTGTTGCCTTGTGAAATTGATTCTTCTAGGTAATACATATACTGATATACGCCTATCTGTTTTGCCTAATCTCTGTGCGGATATTTTGATTGGTCATGATGTGCTTCAGTTACACGAGAGTCTCAGTCTTTCATTTGGAGGGACTAAGCCACCTTTATCTATTTGTGGATTAACCTCTTTATCCATTTCTCCATTATCACTTTTTTCCAATTTGATGCCGGATTGTAAGCCAATTGCTACCAAGTCAAGAAGGTATAGCAGTCAGGATAGAGAATTTATTAATTCTGAAGTTCAACGTCTCTTATTGGAAGGAATCATTGAACCTAGTTGTTCGCCTTGGCGGGCACAGGTAGTTGTCACGACTAACGAGAGACATAAGAAACGAATGGTGATAGACTATTCCCAAACTATTAATAGGCATACTCAATTAGATGCGTACCCTTTGCCTAAGATTGATGAGCTTATCAATAAAGTATCTCAGTATAAGGTTTTTAGCACTATTGACCTAAAGAGTGCTTATCATCAGATTCCTATTGTTAAGAAGGATCAACCATATACGGCCTTTGAGGCTGGTGGAAAGCTGTATCAGTTTTGCCGAATACCATTTGGTGTTACTAATGGTGTTGCTTGTTTTCAACGGGCAATGGATGCTTTTATAAGTGATAACTCTCTCTCTGACACCTTTTCATATTTAGATGACATCACGGTGTGTGGCAAATCAAGGGTGGAGCATGATTCTAATTTAGAAAGATTCCTTCAAGCTGCGGAAAAAGTTGGTTTAACTTTCAATAAAGAGAAGTGTACCTTTTCGATCACTGAGGTAAATCTACTGGGGTACATTATCTCAGGAAACAAGATTAAACCAGACCCAGAACGTCTGCGACCATTGATTGATTTACCTTGTCCTACTAATTCTAAGGCTTTGCAACGAGTTGTTGGACTGTTTTCTTACTATTCTAATTGGATTGCAAATTTTTCACAGAAGATCCGGCCTCTTATTCGGGTTACGACATATCCTCTATCATGGGAGGCCAGGACATGTTTTGATAATTTTAAAAAAGGATATCCTTGGAGCAGTTGTGCATTCTATTGATGAGCAGGTTCCTTTTGTGATTGAGACGGACGCTTCTGATTTTGCAATTGGGGCTACTCTGAACCAAAATGGAAGACCTGTGGCCTTTTTCTCACGTACCTTGAACAATAGTGAAAAAAGCCATTCTTCAATAGAGAAAGAGGCGTATGCAATAGTAGAAGCACTGCGTAAATGGAGACATTATTTATCGGGGCGACATTTTACGTTGGTAACTGATCAAAAGTCTGTGTCCTTTATGTTTGATGTCAAACATTTTGGAAAGATTAAGAATGATAAAATAATGAGATGGAGGATTGAGTTGGCATGTTACCATTTTGATATAGTTTATCGTCCGGGGAAGGATAATGTTGCTGCTGATGCGCTGTTGAGGGCTTATTGTTCTGTGATTCACGGAGATACGCTTATTAATCTTCACAATGCCTTATGCCATCCTGGGGTTACGAGGATGATACACTTCGTATGCAGTAAGAATTTGCCTTTTTCAGTTGAAGGCGTCAAGCGGATGACTTCATCATGTTCAATCTGTGCTCGGTGTAAACCGAATTTCTTTAAGCCTCAACAAGCTCATCTTATAAAGGCTACTTCTCCTTTTGAACGTTTGAGCGTCGATTTCAAGGGGCCTCTTCCTTCAACGACTCAAAACCGATATATATTTACTGTTGTGGATGAGTTTTCAAGGTTCCCTTTTGCTTTTCCTTGTGCAGATGTATCAGCTGCTACAGTTATCAAATGTCTGACTCAACTTTTTGTCATCTTTGGGATGCCTGCGTATATCCATTCAGATCAGGGAAGTTCTTTTATGTCTTCCCAGTTGAAGGAATACCTTCAGAGTCGGGGAATTTCTACTAGCAGAACTACCCCGTATAATCCCCAGGGTAATGGACAGTGCGAACGATACAATGGGGTGATCTGGAAGGCAGTTATGTTGGCTTTGACATCCCGGAACCTTAAGAATACACAGTGGGAAATAGTACTGCCTGATGCCCTGCATTCCATTAGATCATTGCTTTCAACGGCTACTAATGTGACCCCCCATGAAAGGCTCTTTAACTATCCGCAGAGATCTACTACAGGATATTCGGTACCTTCATGGCTTACTATGCAGGGACCTGTGCTGCTTCGACGCCATGTTAGATTGTCAAAATATGATCCTTTAGTGGAGGAGGTGGAGCTGTTGGAGGCAAATTCCCAATATGCTCATATTCGATTCCAAGATGGGAAAGAAAGTACCGTTTCAATTAAAGACTTGGCTCCTTGTGGTGGCCAGCCCTCTTCTGAGGATATTAACAATAGTCATGATTCAGATAATGTGGATGCTGTTACAGATACTACGAATATTTCCAATCCGACTGCAGATAATTATACTTCTATTAGTCAGCCTTCGATGGATGTTCATGACCGTCCCAGTTTACCTCCTGATGGGATTTCTAATCCGGAAACCGTTGAAAATTGGGATATGGATAGCCTTCCTGCAGAAGATACTTCTGTGTCTCCTGGTGTGGGAGGGCAAGGAATTTCACCAAGGTTAAGAAGGTCGACACGAACAAGATATCTGGTCGACCGATTGAAAATGGACTTTTAAATTGATAGTAATGTTTTAAAATTGTTGAAATATTATATTATATTGTTTTAGTTGAGAGATACTTAATACTTATGTGCAATGTTACTATTTGTTGTTGCTCATTTAGTATTGTGTCATGTTGAATAGTTTTATTTTGTCTGTGCATAGTTTTAGTTGTAAATAATTAATTATAAATTGTAAAGGTTATTTAGGTTGGAGTATATTTTAAAAGGAGGGATGAATGTGGTGATTATTCTTTATGTTTAGTAAGAAGTATTGTGATTGGTTGTTTGTTTCCTGCCTTGGGATATATGCTGTAATCTCATTGGTAGTTGATGTCATGTGATTTGTGGTGGCCATCTTAAATTCAGTTCTTTCCAGCCTTTAGTTGGGACTGGGTGTTGAAGATGTGCTACCGGATTTTTAAGTTAATAAAGCCTAGATTAGAAAGGCAAATCTATTCTTTATTTCAGCTACCTAATAGGTTTGCCAGCAAAGTTGAAGCCCGTGGAATAAAAGGGACAGTGGCAGCATGGATACAAAATTGGCTAAGTGACAGGGAACAGAGAATAGTGGTGAACGGTTGTTTTTTGGACTGGAGGAAGGTATACAGTGTTATTCCCCAGGGGTGGGTAGTAGGACCACAGCTTTTCTTGATATAAATGACTTGGACTTAGGTGTACAGAGCACTATTTGAAAATTTGCAGATGACACAAAACTTTGAAGTGTAGTGAACAGTGAGGAGGATAGTGATAGACTTCAAGAAGATATAGACAGGCTGGTGGAATGGGCGGACATGTGGCAGATGAAATTTAATGCAGAAAAGTGTGAAGTGATACATTTTGGTCGGAGGAACATAAGAACATAAGAAATAGGAGCAGGAGTAGGCCATTCAGCCCCTCGAGCCGAATGAGATCATGTCTGATCTTCTGCCTCAACTCCATTCACCGGCCCTATCGCCATAACCCTTGATGCCCTTACTAGTCAGAAATCTATCGACTTCTGTTTTGAATATACCCAATGACTGAGCTTCCACACCCCTCTGGGGTAGAGAATTCCAAAGATACCTTTATCCTGAGGCTGTGGCCCCTGGTTCTAGACTCCCCAGCCAAGGGAAACATTCTACCAACATCCACCCTATCAAGCCCTGTAATAATTTTGTATGCTTCAATGAGATCCCCTCTCATTCTTCTGAATTCAAGAGAATACAGGCCTAGTTTACTCAATCTCTTCTCATACGACAGTCCCGCCATCCCAGGAATCAATCTCGTGAACCTTCGTTGCACTCCCTCTATGACTGGAGAAAGAATGAGGAGATGAAATATAAACTAAAGGATACAATCCTAAAGGGGGTGCATGAACAGAGAAACCTGGGGGTATATGTGCACAAATCGTTGAAGGTGGCAGGGCAGGCTGAGAAAGCAGTTAATAAAGCTTATGGGATCCTGGGCTTCATGAATAGAGGTATAGAGTACAAAAGAATGGAAATTATGATGAACCTATATAAAACACTGGTTTGGCCTCAACTGGAGCATTGTTTCCAATTCTGGGAACCACACTTTAGGAAGGATGTGAAGTCCTTAGAGAGGGTGCAGAAAAGATTTACGAGAATGATTCCAGGGATGAGGGACTTCAGTTATGTGGATAGACTGGAGAGGCTGGGGTTGTTCTCCTTCGAGCAGAGAAGATTGAGAGGAGATTTGATAGAGGTGTTCAAAATCATGAGTGGTCTGGACAGAGTAGATAGAGAGAAACTGTTCCCCTTGGCAGAAGGGCCAGGAACCAGAGGACACAGATTTAAGGTGATTGGCAAAAGAACCAAAGACGACATAAGAAAAAACTTTTTTACTCAGTGAGTGGTTAGGATCTGGAATGCACTGCCTTAAAGGGTGGTGGAGGCAGACTCAATCATGGCTTTCAAAAGGGAGTTGGATAAGTACCTGAAATATAAACATTTGCAGGGCTACGGGGAAAGGGTGGGGGAGTGGGACTAGCTTGAGGTGTTCTTGCAGAGAGCCGGCACAGGCTCGACAGGCCGAATGGCCTCCTTCTGTGCTGTCATCATTCTATGATTCTATGATAATCTAGACTGACTTTTCAATACAACGCTGAAGGACTGCTGCATTGCCAGAGGTGCCATTTTTCAGATAAGATGTTGAAGTGAAGCCATGTCTGCTTGCTCAGGTGAAATGTAGGAGATCCTGTGGTACTATTGGAAGAGCACGTTAGTTTTCCTCGTGATCTGGCCAACATTTTTCCTTCAACCAATGCCACTTAAATCGACTTATTCAGTCATAGGCCTCAGTTTGTGGAACCTTGCTGTGTGCAAACTGGCTGTCACGTTTGCCTACATTACACCAGTGACTACACTCCAAAAGTAATTGATTGGCTGCGAAACATTTCAGGACATGCTGAGGATGTGAAAGGTGTTATATAAATGTAAGTTCTCCCTTTCTTATCTCCCAAGATTACAATCCTGTCATTATGTTCCATTACAATTCTGCTGGAAATGTGAAGGAATGTGGGTGAGCAAATGGTCAATGTTTGTGCGAGGAACCTGACGAAAGGAAAGCAACTGGGGAAAACCAAAAGGGAGGATCCATACTTGGGCAATAGGTGAATCCTGGGCACAACTGTTGTGGGCACATTGGGCGATTCAGCGGTAATGGAGATCATTTAGGACAATGAAATAAAACAAAAATCTCAGTCAGTGGTTCATGAAACATTGCAAGTTTCATTATTGTTATTGTTTTGCAGCTGGGATTGTTCTCCTTAGAGCGGCGAAGGTTAAGGGGAGATTTAATAAAAGTGTTCAAAATCATGAAGGGTTTTGATAGGGTAAATAAGGAGAAACTGTTTCCACTAAAATGGTGGGTTGGTAACCAGAGGACGCAGATTTAAGGTAAATGGCAATAGAACCAGAATTTTTTTTTGATGCAACGAGTTATGATAATCTGGAATGCATGGCCTGAAAGGGTGGTGCAAGCAGTAACTTTCAAAAGGGAATCGGATAAATACTTGAAAAGCAAAAATTTACAGGACTGTGGGGAAAGAGCGGGGGAGTGGGACTAATTGGATAGTACTTTCAAAGAGCTAGCACAGACACGATGGGCCAAGTGACCTCCTCCTGTGCTGTATGATTCTAACCCAAGGTTAATAATCTAACATGAATCCAATAGTAAAGATTCTTTTGCTTATATAAGATCACTTGATGATTTGTTCTTTGTGTAACCATATCGCATCTCCCAACCAATTGCTGTGAGTTTTTTTTCACCTCGGTCTGTAGTGGTCATTAGTAAGTTTTCTGTTCAAGCTTAAACTGATATCTACTCATGCACTTGCTAACAGACTTAGCTAAGCAGCACGTGTATACACCCGAAATATTGTACGTAGCATTTTGATAATTTAACAGAAAACGATTTTGTCACTTTTATCTTAAAAGCAATCTAGCTTCAGTTACACGTGGAGATTACAGAGGTGATTTTCTCTGCCCCTCATGGGAAAAAAAACAGATTTGAAAGATGAAATAAAATGATATTGCTCATTAATCTAGTTTTAAGCCTGAAAGGAGCTGCTTAATTTAAGCACCCAAGTATTAAAGGACATCTCAAGGTAGATTTCCACCTTGCTACCTGGTCCTAAAGCTGGCTTTGCCTATTATAGAAACCATCTGATTTTCATTTCTGTTGATCTCATAATGGAGCTGCTGATCTGCCACGCTAGCGGCAAGTTGAGAGTCTATTCCATATTGTTCCATTAAGTTAGATGTGATTCTTCCTGCAGTGGACCCTACACAGTACCAGCACAGGAAACAATATGCTATCAAGTGGGAGGGACAATTAAATTGGCATTGAAAAAAAAATGAACAATTAACAGACTAATTCATTTGCAGAAAGGGATGATAGCAAGGCAAAAGGGGATGGCAATGGGACAAGTAAAGAAACAAAAGATGGGTCTAGAGGATCACCCCTATCATCCCTTTTGTTGTCGTCCGATGTCCTCCACGACCCTCCCCCCCACCCCCCCCAGGCGATCTTCTTCCCCGAGCTCTCCGCCCCCTTCCACAATCTTCTCCCCGATCTCTCCGCCCCACCCCCATCTCCTGTCTATGGCCCCCACCATCAATTTCCCCCCTCCTCCCAGACTCCAGATCTCTGCCTCCCTCTGACAGCCAGCCTCTCAATCTGGCTGGCTGCAGCCAGGAAATAGATTCTAAAAATGGTAATTGGGTCCTGCTGTTAAATTCGGCAAAACTGTCCGTCCCCCGCCCAGCCTCCCTGTTAATATCTGGGTCATTGACTCCTTGGTGGGATTTGATTCTAGAAACCATCTGGTACTTTGCCCAAGCGATTGTCATGAATGTGTGAGTTAGACAAACGTGCTTGCAAGATATACAACTGGTGGGAGCCCTACAGTTGAGCCTGCCCCCTGCCCCCTCCTCCCACCCGGCCCAGGTCCATGCATGCATTTCCAGCAGGAAGCACTGATTCACAATCAGAAAGTGGAACCCTGGGGTGACTGAGGGTATAACCATGCCCCAATGCCATTACCTGTTTAACGAAGTCAGGACAGACTGGAAATCAAACCTCAATTTCTCGTATGGTCTTTAACGCCAAGTGCTACTCTGCTGACCATTAGGAAAGTTGGCTTTAACATATTTTAGATAATCATTGAGCATTTCACAGTCTCTTCCCACAGGCAAGACACGCTCCATTTATAATATCTAATTATTTTTTCTTGTAACCTCTGACAAGCGAGCATTATCGTCTCTGTTTTTAATGCTCTACAATGTCATGAGCTTCAGCTCTTCTTAAATGATATATCATAGTGTATCTGTAATTGGAACTCTTTGGCACTGTTGCCTGCAATCACCTATTCACAAGTGGGATTCTTGGCAGGACTTCCATTTGGCATTGTGCCCTGCTTTTTGAGACATTTGTAATTCCTGTTGTGACTAGATGGCTGTCTGTTACAAACATTCAGGCAATATATATCTCGAGGGCATTTAAGACAAAAAAAATGCAAATCAGCTTACTGATTGCTCCCAGTCCAGTCTGCGACTTGTATTATTTCCTTTCTGAAGTTTTTACGTTAGAACCAGTTGCATCCCAGTTACAATACTGTCACCACATTGTGGTGTAAATACTTTACTATTCATTTTCAATAGAGTTGTCATTATTGTATAGTGAAGGACTTTCTATTTCTTATACTTTGAAGATTCTCTTGAAAATATCTTTCCATAGTTTCCTCTGAGGAAAAATGGCTTACTTCCAAAATTCTAATTTAAATGAAACTGAGAAAAGCTTGTGTATAAAATTATCAGCGGTGCCAGCTTTTTAATATGTTTTTATTTTGGTCACATTTTACATAGTCATTTCATTTCTGTCAGGAATGCAGTGATGTGGAAAGGGTGCAGAGAAGAGTAAGTACGATGATTTATTTTCCAGATACTTGTGTTTTCAAGATAATTTCCACCATTGTCATGAGGGAGAAAAAATACTTTGCGTAGGGGTATGATGAAAGATGAAATAACTTGATTTTATATAGCACCTTTCACATCCTCAGGATGTCCCAAAGCACTTCGCAGAAATTAAATACTTTGGCCCAGATTTTGCGGTTGTAACAATGGTGAAATTGTCAGTGATCACCGCCATTACTCTGTAAAATCGACAGCAACATCTGGCATCCACACATGCACATTTAAAAACAGAGATCCTAAAGTTGTTGTCAGTGACGACCAAAAGCTCCCATACCTACTAGGGGAACAGAGAAATTGTGTAACCTTAGCGGCACACTATGTTACAGCTTGCCATAAACAGAGGGACAACCAGTAAACCTAAGAAAAGAGTATATACAAATTATACGAATGTATATTTATACACTCAGGGATATATCTGTTTATACACTGTATGGATAGAGCTGCGTTTATGTGTTCAACCATAAATGTTTTTCGATGCTTTGGCAACATAAGATGTACCTTATCATGCCAATAAAGCGATTTGAATTGAATTGAATTGAATTGATACCCTGTTCCTCCACAGGGTGTGCTGTTGCATGCCTCGCAGATGCAACCAACACAGAATCCGTGAAGTAACGTGAACTTCAGTTTTTTGCATTCTATTCTCGCTGTAAAAAGTTAAGCCTTGTTTAAAGAGGTATAACTGATTTTTTAATGTCGTACTAAGTCATAATTACTGCTGAACAACCTCTGTCCCTGAAAAGCTAATTTTATATGTGGAGTCTCATTTCCTACATTACATGATAATCCCATGGTTTTTAAAATAACAATTTTTAAAAAATTTGTTTACTATTTCAGCTTCTACCTTAATTACATGTGTATGTTCCAGTCTTTATTTTGCTTTCTGTAAAAGTATTAAAAAGTGAATAATTAAACGTGCTTTTTATTTCCTGGTTTGCCATCTGTGAGAAGTCTTTAATGTGATGGCTGCTTAATTTGCTTGATGGTATCACTGTTGCTGGATGCTGGAGATCCCCTATAGGTGATGCCAGAATTAAATTAACATCGGGAAAGGTAAATCCATGCTACAGAGATTGCTAGATCTTTGTGGGCAGCTTTTCTTGAGGTCAGCAGTGAGCATAGTCACTTTGCTGCTAACCGCAAAATCTGGACCTTTGAGTGTAGTCAATATGTCCACAGCAAGGCCTCGCCTACAGCAATGAGATGAGTAACCATATAACCTGTTTGTTGGTGTTGGTGGAGCATTAAATGTTGGCCATACACCAGGAGAATTCCCCAGCTCTTATTACAATATTACCTTGGGATCTTTTATGTCCACTTGAGAGAAAAGATAAAACCTCATTTAATGTCTCATCCAATACAGGACACCTCTGAGAGTGCAGCATTTCCCCCAGTGCTAAAAAAAATGAAAGACC
The DNA here is from genome assembly GCF_052327205.1 of Somniosus microcephalus. Classification (NCBI taxonomy): domain Eukaryota; kingdom Metazoa; phylum Chordata; class Chondrichthyes; order Squaliformes; family Somniosidae; genus Somniosus; species Somniosus microcephalus. Next base: position 45,073,928 of record NC_141009.1, on the reverse strand, counting down.
GACTTGCATTTATATAGCACCTTTCTCGACCTCAGGACACCCCAAAGTGCATTAGAGCCAATTAAGTACTTTTGAAGTGTAGTCATTGTTTTAATAGAAAGGTAAAATATGACTAAGTTACTTTGATAGATTCAGAGCACAGAAAAAGTTCACCTAATCTCAGCATTTAGAACATTTAGGCTGGAAAAAAGAGTTTAAGTGGCTCTTCACAGGAATTTAATGATGTGGACAGCCACATCATGCAATGAAAACTAATACTGTAGATGAATTTAAAGCTTTAATTCACAGAAACCAAGTTAGTTTAATCATATCGCACTTTTTCAGATCAAATACCAGGGTTTCTCTGTATCTATGGGAGGAGGCAGGAAAGAGATGGGCCGTGATTTCGCCAACCAAGGCGGGTCGGGGCGGCCGGGGTCGGTAGCGCAGTGCCAGCCCGCTGTCTACTGCAGCCTGCAGTCTCCAATGATTTGACGTTGATTGGGCTTGTTAAGCTGCCCAGCGAGGTTCCCGGCCAATTAATAGGAAGTGGGTCTGATGACATCATTTGATAACGCGTCCTCAGCTGGTTTCCTTAAAGGGGACATGTCCCAATTGATCTTGATAGTTTTGTTGTCAGTGTTCTACAGCATTAAAGCGCTGCAAACACTGCACAAAGGTGCAAAGCTGCACCCGGGCTCTCGCATGACTCTCTTGAGTCACAGCATGCAAGGAGGTTCTCTTCCCTTCCCATGGGCAGAAGACACCTCCCCAGGACACCAACACAGCCTGGTTGCACATTGCACAGGAGGGCAGAAGCAGGAATGTCGTCAGGAGGATCAGGCTGCAGTGGCACAAACCTTTCAATTATCCCAGTAGATCACAAAACTTTACTGCCAAGCCACACTCGGCCTCATCCCGCTGTGCCACTCGTCACATCCACGTCACTCTGGCTTCCCTACCCTACTCCTGCACATCTTTACTAACACCAACTTACCTTGCACTGCCACCCATCCCACTCTATCTACATTACCACTTCCCCATTTCACTAGCCACCCCTCAGACTCACCCCCATCCTACTGCAAGCATACCAACTAACAACATGCAAGTGCAGGCACTTAGGTGGTTTAGCCAGTGTTCATATGAAGTTTCTGGTACTGTGTTGTCAAACATTGAAACCTTTATTTTCAGCACTTTGTGTTCTTGGACAGATTCTTGTGCACCTTTGGAAGTGGCTTAGTGAGTTGCAGTGAATGGTGAGACATAAGGGTACCCCACCCCTCGCAATGGTGCCGAGTGTGAAATGAATAGCTTGGGCATTGTAGGGATGCTTTATGGTGTTGGTGTGGGGCGGTGCCAACCTGGCACATCATTTGGCATCCAGGGTGTACAGCGTCAAGTGAAGTAAACCTGGCCATGGTGAGGCCATCCCTGGCATCCCAGGCAGCAATGTGGTTGGGTGCTGATGCCCTGTGTCCTGTGCAGCACCAGATGATTGCAGAGAAGGTTGGTGTTGTTGTTGCTGCTGGTGTGCCCGGTGATGCTGCTGTTGGGGCTGATCTTGGTGGGATTTTGAGGACCAAGGTGAGATACTGCAGCCTGGTCCTCCTGATGACATCCCTGCTTGTGCCCTCCTGTGCAATGTGCAACCAGGCTGCGTTGGTCTCCTGCGGAGGCCTCTTCTGCCGATGGGATGGGAAGAGAATCCCCCTGCATGCTGTGACTCCCTCCATAAGCATATGGAGGGAGTAATGGGAGAGCCTGGGTGTCGCTGTGCACCTCTGTGCAGTGCTTGTCAGTGTTTTCAGCACCTCAATGCTGTAGAACACTGACAGCACAAATGTCAAACTAAATTTGCGCATGGTCCCTTTAAGGAAACCAGCTGATGATGCGTTATCGAATGACATCATCAGACAAGCTTCCTTCAATTTGCCGGGAAACGCGTTGGGCGTGCTTAACAAACCCAATCATCGTAAAATCATCTCACAGGGCGGGCTGGAACCAGCAGTGAGGTCAGGGCCCGCAACCAACCCTGGCCACACCGAACCCGCCGAGGTAGGGGAAATCGCGACCATTGTGAGAGTTTCAGCATATCTTTCATTTCCTCTCCAATGTGACGGCCATACTGAAATCTCTGTCTGTCAGTATAGTTCAGTAATTCAACAGAAAAGTACTGCGGATACTGGAAATCTGAAATAAAAACAGTATATGCTGGAAATACGCAGCAGGTCAGGCAGAGTCTGTGGAGCGAGAAACCGAGTGAACGTTTCAGGTCGATGACCTTTCATCATTAGTGAAAGGAACAGATTTTGGTTTTGCAGCAATCTTAACTTTCTAAATGAGGACTCTTTCTGTTTAATTAAATTTAATGGGAAAAGTTTGGCATGTGCTTAGTTGGAGAATTATTTTAAGTATGAGGCCACTTCTATGTTACAGTCTTGTTTGTAATGGGTTAGTTACCTTTAAAATATCCCATGAATAGAAGATATTATTTTGGAAATCATTTAATTTCCCTCCTTCACATCTGTAATTTTGGGCATACATAAAATAAAGTGCAGGACTATCTAGTCAACAAAAACGTAAACACAGAATATAGGCACACTCTCTCAAAAGCCACCAAGTCCGATGGACAGCAACCTTGTCTGCAAGTCCCTCTTCCCCCTTCCCTGCCCCATTTTTCTCCACAAGGTACAACATGCTAAAAAATTAAACAAATAAACTGCCCATTCAATCTTTTTTTTAAACAGTCATACAAGAAACAAAGTCCAGCTAACAACCCATAACCATAAACTGTGGGGGTGGGGGGAGGAAAGAGGAGAGATAATGTTGCAAAGGGCACCATGCACACACCACGTAACATTTTGTGTGTGGCTCCATTCAAGATGATATTTTTAATGTCACAATAAATTGAGATTGGTTCATGACCAGTTATCAAGCCAATTTAGTTACTTGTGCCAAAATGGCAATGCATCCCCTCCCCCTTTTTGGAGGCCAACGTTATGCAATAATAGAGCATATAAAATGAAGGTGATCTCTATATTTGTTTGAAGATGCCTTTACCATTCTCTGAGTGTGTATTCAGTCAGGGCGGTATAGAGAGAAAGAATCTTCTGCCTGAATTATGGTAATAGTCACCCACACTGAGAAAAGTTATCAACGATAACATTCCGAGGAGATAGTTTCTCATGTAGAAAATTAAACTTCAGGTTTGAAATTTTACTGACATCACTTGGGGCTGAATTTTGCCAGCCCTGGGGAGGCAGATTTGGAGGCGGGACTGCCGGGAAAATGGCAGAATTTGGGGGCGGGTGCCCAACCTGCCTCCATGCCATCTTGCCAGGTGGCGGGTAGCCATCCCGCGCCAGATCCCGTCTCCTTGTAGGCAAGAAGGGATTGCACCACTTAACTGCCTGTTAACAGGTAGTTAACAGGCAGAAAATAGGATTTTGCCCACACGAGGCAAGTAGTGGGTCTGCGGGGGTCGGAGGGGTCCAAAAGTGTGCTGTGGAGAGGTGAGTATCTGAGGTAAGTGAAAAGTGTTAGAAAAATTGTACTTACCTTAGTTTCTTCCTGCAGGCTTCAATTGGTGGGTGTGCAGAGAGTCTCGCACCTCCGCGGTAGAGATGACAGATGGCCGTTGCATTCTCCAATGCAACAACCATCTCATTTCTACAAAAGAAAAAGGTTTGATGACGTCTTGAATTCAAGAACTCATCAAACTACAGAGAATGTCAGTGTTTGACAGCTTCACAGAGCTGTCAAATGATGACAATTCATCTGTCAAAAATTTGACAGATGAAACGTCATACCTGTTGTGTATGTACCTTTAAGAGAATAACTGGTCTCAGACTGCAGTACCGGCAGTGACCACCCCTGTATAAAAGGCGCTAGAGAGCCTCTGTTGGTTAGATTCGTTTATGCCTTTCACCAGTAAAGTTCTGTTTGTTTCCTCTCCTGCTAGTCCGTGTCTCAATCATTCACGGACTTAACAATACCTTGACATTCTCTGCAACCGGCTTTCCCTTAATTGGCCTGCTAAGCCCGCTGGGCGGGCTTAATGAGGTCAATCAAGGGAAAATAGCGTGGGTTGGCCAGAAGTCAATGGAGGCGGGACTGAAACCCGACAAGTGGGAGTCCCGCCTCCAAAAGCTCCCCATTGGCAAAATCCAGCAGTTGCTACAATCAAAGGAGGATCTTGCAGAAGATATAAATTTTGTTCAATGACATTTCTTGGATACAATTTTTTACCAAAGAAATTGTATGCTGATGATTGTTTTCAAAATGCATAATGTGTTCAGCCTGAATTGATGCCCCTAAAATAAATATTTATCTTTAATGGTAGTCATCCAATGTGTTAGAGGACTGGAAAGCAAGCTAGTGTCCCCAGCACTGGGCACGTACAATCAAAGTATATGCTTTGGCTCTTTTGCCGGTTTGTATGGTTTGGCAGGCACCCAGTCTTTAAAATGTCCTGGATTGTCCACATCTTTACTGAACCATGTTGGTAAATGTTGACATTGTTAGATCCGTGATTCAGTGGATAAAGAATTACACGGATGCTGTATATAAACAAACAACAGGTCTTTACTGGAGGAGGGTCATCTCTAGACTGGAGTACAGAGGCATGCGCATAGCTTATATACCGGTGTGGTTACTGCCGGTACTACAGTATACAGGAGCTGTAAAAAGTAGTTCTGACTTAAAGCACATACACTACAATTCCTCCCTTTTTAGATTAATAATACCCCCTTAATATTCAAATAACAATTACATTTTTACATGTACATTCAATAACAAAAAGTCCATTTATAGATTCAGCCTTTGGGGCGGCTTCCTGACCCTTTCAGGATAGTGCCTTTCTGGAGGCTCTTGTTCTTGGGGCAGAGGCGATTCTGACCCCTTTTCATCGGGTAGTTCATCGGGTTCCGCTGCTACTGGGTCTGAAGTAAATGCTACCGGTATGTCGGGTTCATCCCCTGGTACTCGAGACATGGGGTTGACGCCTTCCTGTGACGCTAAGATCTGATCGATGTGGCGTCTCACAATGTTCTCCCTGACATCCACTGTGTACATTAATGGCCCCTGCCTTGTACATATCGTTCCAGGTTGCCACTTCTCTGTTCGATAGTCACGGGCCAAGACTGGTTGCCCTACATTGAAGCTCCTTGTCGGCTTCTCGTTGATGTGCTGGAATTGTTTGTCCTCAACATTTCTTCGCACATTTGGTCTGAGCAAATCCAGATGAGATCTCAACCTTCTGTTAAAGAACATCATGGCCGGGGTCTGGTTGGTAACTGCATGTGTCGCGTTTCGGTAGGCTAATAAGAAATTGTCCATCTTATGCTGTAGTGGAATTTCCTCATCGCACATGGCCTTTATCACCTTCTTAAAGGTTTGTACGAACCTCTCAGCCAATCCATTGGTGGCTGGATGATACGGGGCGGATGTGTAATGCCTTACCCCATTCCTTTTCATGAATTTTTGGAACTCATCGGACACAAACTGTGGTCCATTATCAGAGCAGATCTGCTCTGGCAAACGGTTTCTGGCAAATATGGTCTGGAGGACTGCAATCGTTTTCTCTGTAGTGGTTGAAGACATCTTTATCACCTCAGGCCACTTTGAATGAGCATCCACTGCTATTAAGAACATTGAGTCCATGAATGGACCAGCGAAATCAATGTGCACCCGTTGCCATGGAGAGGAGGGCCACTCCCATGGGTGGAGAGGGGCATGTGGTGGTGCTTTTTGGATCTTCTGGCGTCCTAAGCAGCTCTTAGTTAGGTCTTCGATTTGTTGATCGATTCCCGGCCACCACACATAAGCCCTAGCAAGGCTTTTCATTTTCACTCCCCCCAGATGACCTTCATCTAGCTCCTTTAGCACGCTCTCCCTTAACTTGGGTGGAATCACCAATCTGGATCCACACATCACTGTCCCCTGGCATACTGACAGCTGTTCTCTTCTGGATGAGAATGCTGGCAACAGTGAGTCGCCATGTGTTGGCCATCCCCTCACCGTCAATTCATATACCCGAGACAGCGTCGGATCATTGCGGGTCTCCTTCTCTATATCCGCGTTTGTTACTGGCAATCGTTCAATTATCGACGAATAAAATATCTCGATAGGGTCCACTGCTGGTGCTTCCTCCACCGTAGGCAGTGGCAGGCGCGATAGCCCATCAGCGTTCCCATGCTGTTTCGTGCCTTTATATTCTATTTCATATTGATTCACCCCTAGAAACAGGGACCATCTTTGTAACCGCTGTGCAGTCATTACTGGCACGCCCTTCTTAGGATTAAAGATGGAGACAAGTGGTTGGTGGTCAGTCAGCAAGGTGAACTTCTGCCCATGCAGATAATGGTTGAATTTTTTTTACTCCCCATACTAGGCTGAGGGCCTCCCTGTCAATCTGGGCGTAATTGCGCTCAGCTGAGGTTAGTGACCGAGATGCAAAGGCCACTGGCCTCTCCAACCCGTCTGGGAATTTGTGCGACAGCACTGCTCCAATGCCGTAGGGTGATGCATCACATGCCAAACAAATTGGTAGTGCTGGGTTGAAATGGGCCAACACCTCTTTTGATGTGATCAATTCTTTACACTTCTGGAAAGCTCATCTACGTTCGTCATCCCACTTCCATGGTACCCCTGTTTGCAGTAGGGTGTTCAGCGGGTGTAGTACTGTAGAAAACTTTGGTAAGAACTTGTGGTAATAGTTTACCAGCCCGAGGAACGACCTCAGTTGTGACACATTTTCCGGTGCTGGAGCCTTGACTACTGCCTCAATCTTGTCAGGGGACTTATGTAACCCCTCTTCATCAATGACGTGGCCGCAATACGAGATCTGTTTCTGGAAAAACTCGCACTTGTGGCGATTAGCTCGTAGCCCATATTCCTTCAATCTGGCGAGCACCTTCTCCAAGTTACCGAGGTGATCACCGTCATTTTCGCCCGTGACCAAGATGTCGTCCAAATAACACTGGGTCCCTGGAATCCCTTGCAGGACCTGATCCATCGCCCTTTGCCAGATAGCCGGAGCCGAGGCTACTCCAAACACCAGCCGGTTGTATTGATAGAGACCTTTATCGGTGTTGATCGTAAGGTAATATTTCGAAGCTTCTTCTACCTCCATTTGCAAGTACGCCTGGGCGAGATCAATTTTGGTGAAGCGTTTACCACCAGATAGCGAGGTAAAAATATCCTCAATTCGTGGAAGCGGATATTGCACCGTGTGAAGGTCTGCGTTCACTGTCACCTTAAAATCCCCACAAATGCGGATCTTCTTTGGTTCTCCAGGCGTATTACTCAACGACCTCTTCATTACAGGGACGATGGGTGTAGCCCACTCGCTTCAGTCCACTTTGGACAGTACTCCTGAACGTTCCAGCCCTTCCAGCTCTGCTTCAACTGCTGGTCTGATCGCATAAGGCACTGGTCTGGCCTTCAGAAACTTTGGGCTTGCATTATCCTCTATTTTAATTGTTGCTGTTATTCCTTTTAGTGTTCCTAGTCCCTCCTGGAACACTTCTTTTGCGTCCGTTAGCTTTTTTGACAGTCGTCCAGGTGTGACGTCGTCATCCTTTTTGGCCTCCACCTTCAGTGCCTGTATGGAATGCCAATCTAAATGTATCTTCCGGATCCACTCACATCCTAACAGTGGTGGTCCTCCATTTGGCAATACATATATATCCATTTTAGGTATTTCCTGACCTTTATATGTCACTTTCACCCTTATTTTTCCTTTGGGGTAGACTTTTTGCCCCGTATACGTCTTCAAGACAATCTCTGTAGCTTTCAAGGGTATGTGTGAAAATATCCGCTTGTAGTCTCTTTGATTTATGACTGTTAGAGCTGACCCTGTGTCCAATTCCATTTCCACTTGGACTCCGTCTATCTTGAGTGTAACCCAGATAGTGTGGTGATCCTCTATTTCGGTTACATTATGTAGTTTCAGACAATCCAGCTCCTTGCTTCCGGAGTCTGTGTCACTTTTCTGTTCATCTGAACCACTGTCCATCACCTGGTGTACCTTTTTGTACTCCTCCTGTGGAGATTTCTTACTGTTGGTTTTCTTCCCAGACCTGCAGACTCTTGCTATGTGTCCTGCTTTCCCACACTGTCTGCACACTTGGTCCTTGAACCAACAATCTTTCTGGTCATGTGTTGTTCTGCCGCAGCGATAGCACTTCCCTGTTCCATTGGTCATTTCGTTGGTGCCGTATTCTTGTGGTCTCCGTTGTATCTCTGCAGCGCCCCTTGCGGCTGCTTCGTGTGATACTGCCATACTGAAAGCTTTGTCCAGCGTAAGGTCCTTTTCTGATAGAACACACAAACTTGTCCCTTAACGTGTCTGCTAGTCCCGCTCCAAACTGGCAGTATTTCGATAGCTTGCGCAGTTCTGTTAGGTACTCAGCATTGCTTTCGTCTTTGTGTTGGTTCCTTTTATGGAACTTAAATCGTTCTGCTATCAGCAGCGGTGTGGGGTTTAAGTGGTCCTGTAGGATTTCTACTATGCTTTCAAAATTCTTGTTTACCGGCTTCTCTGGGGTTATTAGATTTCGCAGTAACCCATAAGTTATTTGCACCCATGGAATTTAACAGAACCAGTTTTTTATTAGCATCTGGCACTTCATTCGCCCTGCAGTACACCTCAATACGTTCCACATATGTCGCCCAATCTTCGACTTCATTGTCGAACGTAGAGATACTGCCACTCTTCGGCATCCTTGGTTCTGCGTTAACTATCACCAATGGCGCCTCCCGCGCTTCCCCTTCTTCTCCGCTGGCACAAAATGGCGTCTCCCGCGCTTTCCTTCCTACCCGCGCTCGCCCGTCTTCTCCACTGCGGCTTCGCAAAATGGCGTCTCCCGCGCTCTTCCTTCTTCTCCGTGGCTCAATGGCGCCTCCCGCGCTCTCCCTGCTTCTCCGCGGCTCAATGGCATCTCCCGCACTCTCCCTGCTTCTCTGCGGCTCAATGGTGTCTCCCCTTGCTTCGCCCCGCGGACCCTGATCAGCCCGTGATCCCTGGCTGTGCTCTGCGCGTTCTTCTCTTGATATTTGTCGACGCCGCTCAGTCTAGAACCTGGCTGTTTCTTACCCTCTCTCTCTCTGGTTTTGCAGTATTTTTCCACGACGCCGCTCGCTGATCAACCCCCGGCTGCGCCCTGCTCGCTTCACCCTTTTTCTTACCCCGTCGACGCTGCTCGGCTCTCTCTCTCTGCCGTCGGTCGGCTGCAGCCGCCACTGCTCGGGAAGGGTCTGCTCAGGACCTGTCGTCGGTCTCTTACTGCTCGTTGTGGCTGGGGAACCAAGCCCGGCTCTCCACAGTGTTGTGTATGTACCTTTAAGAGAATAACTGGTCTCAGACTGCAGTACCGGCAGTGACCACCCCTGTATAAAAGGCGCTAGAGAGCCTCTGTTGTTTAGTTTCGTTATGGACTTCCACCAGTAAAGATCTGTTTGTTTTCACTCCTGCTAGTCCGTGTCTCAATCATTCACGGACTTAACACACAGCCTCCCCAGCGAAGTTGGATCTCTGCCTGACTGCTGGGCGGTTGCTTGTGGTCGACGCCCGTGTTCCTGGACTCGACTATTTTTTTGTTGTTTTTTTTGTTTAATGTTGCAGGTAGATTCGCATCAACACTCATCGCCACTGTTAGATCCGTGATTCAGTGGATAAAGAATTACATGGATGCTGTATATAAACAAACAACAGGTCTTTACTGGAGGAGGGTCATCTCTAGACTGGAGTACAGAGGCATGCGCACAGCTTATATACCGGTGTGGTTACTGCCGGTACTACAGTATACAGGAGCTGTAAAAAGTAGTTCTGACTTAAAGCACATACACTACAGACATGTTCTAAACTAGATCCGTTTCATGAACTGAAGGAATTAAAAAAATCTTTTTCAAAATGTATTTAAAATCGCCCGGAAAAAGCATCCATTGCGCGGTGGAGACATTGTTATAGCATTAGATTTGAGCAAAGATGCTTGAAGAGTTTGATCAATTGCGGGCTATAAATTATACTGCCGTTAGTGCAACAAATGTATCTTAAATGGTGTTTTACTGCTTGGAAAAAAGCACTTTTGAAATACTGCTCACTTTTTACTTACTGAAAAAGACTACGTTGAATTTCAACTACAGCAAGTAATTAAGTAGAACATTTTTTAGTTACAGATATGGTAGTTACTGGTGTAGAGGACAGCTGCAACAAATTAGTACGGTCTTCGAGACATTATTACAAATACTCAACAAGTCAGGAAATACCTTCAATTGATTCAACCAAATTAAAAGTTCCAGCTTCTTTTTCACAACACAAATGTGCATTATGATAACTTCATAAAAACTTGAGGCCAGTTCTGGATAAGATATTTAAGCAATGTTAATTTGGACACTTACTCAGGTTATAAATTGATCACAAAGAATCACTTCTGACCAGTTCATACCTGTGTTCGTATTACGGGAACCTTCTTTGAAGACATTGAGGGGTAAAAAGATCAAGCACCATTTTGGGGCAAAATTGTGCTCCTTTTGCTAAAGTTTCACTCAACTGAATAGATGAACATACAAACATACGAATTAGGAGCAGGAGTAGGCCACTCAGCCCCTCAAGCCTGCTCCGCCATTCAATAAGATCCTGGCTGATCTGATTACTCCACATTCTCGCCTACCCCGAGAACCTTTCATCCCCTTGCTTATCAAGAATCTATCTACGGTGGCATAGTGGTTAGCACTGTTGCCTCACAGCGCCAGGGACCCGGGTTCGAATCCGGCCTCGGGTGACTGTCTGTATGGAGTTTGCACATTTTCCCCGTGTTTGCGTGGGTTTCCTCTGGGTGCTCTGGTTTCCTCCCACAGTCCAAAGATGTGCAGGTTAGGTTGATTGGCTATGATAAATTGACCCTTAGTGTTAGGGGGATTAAAATGTGTTGGGTTACGGAGATAGGGTGGGATATGTGTTGGTATAGGGGTTACGGGGATCGGGTGGGATATGTGTCGGTGCAGGCTCGATGGGCCGAAATGGCCTCTATCTGCACTGTGGGGTTTCTGTGACTACCTCTGCCTTAAAAATATTAAAAGACTGTTCTTCTACCACCCTCTGAGGGAGAGAGGTCCAAAGACTCACGACCCTGTGTGAAAAGAATTCTCATCATCTGTCTTAAATGGGTGACCCCTTATTTTTAAACAGTGACCCCTAGTTCTAGATTCTCCCACAAGAGGAAACATCCTCTCCACATACACCCTGTCCAGACCCCTCAAGATCTTATATGTTTCAACCAAGTCACCTCTTACTCTTCTAAACTCCAGTGGATACAAGCCTAGCCTGTCCAACCTTTCCTCATAAGACAACCCGCCCATTTCAGTTATTAGTCTAGTAAACCTTCTCTGAACTGCTTCCAACGCATTTACATCCTTCCTTAAATAAGGAGACCAATACTGTACACAGTACTCCAGATGTGGTCTCACCAATGCCCTGTATAACCGAAGCATAACCTCCCTACTTTTCTATTCAATTTCCCTCGCAATAAACGATAATTTATTAATGAAGGAATATGAAAAGGACTTGGGTCAAATTTCAAATTAGCTGCTCTTCCCAAGAATGCAAACTTTATTTTGCTCAACAGAGTTAGTGATCACATTCTTTAGCCAGAGGTTTGCTGATAAACACTTCTCTGTAGAAACCTCGGATTGCCAACCCTCCAGGTCTGCCCTGGTGTCTATAGGAATGAAAGATTAGCCTCTTGGACTCTGCTGCGAGCAACCCGGGAGATAACTCAGTGGGGCATTAAAACAAATTGTGTTTTTTAAATCTTCTTTGAACACTTTGGCGTAGAAATTCAGTATAGCCACTTTTGGGGCGGTAAAGTCGGGCGGCCGCTAAAGTTTGCGCCCGGCGCAAAGTCGCGCCCCCTTCGCCTATATTCAGTCGCATCGCCCCAAGAGGTTGCTGCTGCGCTAAAACAGGTGATGCACGACTATCTTTAGGCGCTAAGCCGGCGGTGCTGAGCGATAGGCCCGAGGCCGGGCGCAGCGCAGGTGCGGCGAGTTCTTGATTGATGGCAGACACTCTGGCGCCAGTCATCTCTTAAAGGGGCAGGGTGGATTTGTTTGCCTGCCACGCCCTGCACACTGAAGCCCTCAACCTAGGCCTGACCACTTCAGCTTCACCTGTACAACGCCCAGGACTATGGAGAAGGCCAGGGAGAGAGCGCAGCGCTTCAGCGACGGTGACCTGAGGGTGCTGGTTGGCGGAGTGGAGCGCAGGCGCCATGTTTTGTACCCAGAAGGTGGCAAGAGGCTGCTGCCCAGCGCCTACCGGAAAGCCTGGAGGGAGGCGTCCAACAGGTGTCTTCCAACAGCGTGGTTGCCAGAACTCCTGTGCAATGCCGGAAGAAGTTCAATGACCTCACTCGGGTTGTCAGGGTGAGTACCCTTTCCAGTGTCCTCCTCATCCTTGCATGTGCACCTCACATTATGGGCAAAGGGACCTGAAAGCCCTAATGGCCAGCCCTCATCCAGCAGCTATGGGATTGGCATGAAAATCACTTGCACATTCAGCACCTTACACACTGTACAAGCTATTTGACCATGGGAGGCAGTGCAGACAAGATCAGGGCTACACACTGTCCAAGCTATTCGACCATGGGAGGCAGTGCAGGCAAGATCAGGGCTACACACTGTCCAAGCTATTCGACCATGGGAAGCAGTGCAGACAAGATCAGGGCTACACACTGTACTTAGAGGCCGTCCTTTCTCTTGCAGGCCAAGGTTGCGCACAACCGGCGCAACCAAGCTGAGATCAGGGGAGGCCGTCCTGACATCAAAGAGCTCTCCGACCTCGACCAGCGTGTGGAGCGCATTATGGGAGGCCGGCTGATTGGCCCCGTCGCCACTGGAGATGCCGACCCTGTTCTGGGCACCAATGGTAAGGGCATGACCTTTTGGACCTCTCTCATTCCACTTGCGCATCAGATCAGCATCCTTTGCCACTGTCCGACCAATGCGGTGAATGGCACCACTCATGCCTCCCTCGCTGCTGCCCTGTCCTCACTCTAAAGCTACTCTTGTGCCTTCCTGCTTTCAGATGGTGAATCGCCAGGTGAGGAGGCGGGCCCTCAAGCTGCCACTGTCAGCCCTTCGGAAGACGAGGAGGAGGAAGAGGAAGCCGGCCCATCAGTGCCACCCTCAGCCGCGCCAGCCCATGCCGATGTAGGGGACACGTCTTCCCTGGAGGGGAGCCGGGGGGAAGGGTCGGAGGAGAATGAAGCTCCGGGGCCCAGCGGCCTGCAGCAACGCGGGAGGGGTGGGGAAGCTTGGCGGACTTCTCCCCAGAGGGTGAGTGCGGCCTCCAGTCCTGCGACGGTGAGCGCAAAGGAGGTGTGCCTCCTAGAGGAAATGGCCGTCCAGGCTGAGCGCAGGCACACTGAGCTCATGGCTGCAGTGGCAAGGATGCCTGACTCCATAGAGTCACTGGCAAGGAGTGTGCAGGAATTCGGGTCAGCACAGGCCAGGAGTCTGCAACAATTCAGTGCAGCACAGGCCAGGAGTCTGGAACAATTCAATGCAGCACAGGCCAGGAGTGTGCAGGACATCAATGCAGCACAGGCCAGGAGTCTGCAGGACATCGCGGCAGCACAGGCCACGAGTCTGCAGGACATCGCGGCAGCACAGTCGGCTTCTAGCCAAGTGCTCAGTCGTGCCGTCCATTCACTGGCTGGTGTATTGCGGACACAGACCAGGGCCACATGGGCACTAACTGCTGCCACCCTCGCTGGATCAGCCAGGCATCGCCAGGGCACTCGCCGCGCAGCAGCAGCCCAGCAATCTGTCCTTCAGCTGGTTGCTGCGCATGCTGCAGTGCTGGCCCGTGCGAGTGCCAATGTCTCAGGCGACCAGCGAGCACCTGCGATCTGCCAGGTTGCCACCATTCCTGCAGCCGACACTGCCACTCCGCCATTGCAGCTGCCACGAGCTGCTGGACACACTGCTGCCGCCCAGCCAGAGTTGGAGCAGTCAGCAGCCGGCCCCTCCAAGGCCAGAGCTGGTGCAGGCCGACCCCCAAGGGCATCTGCCGTCTCGCCATCTGCCCCTCAGCAGCCTTCCCCCAGCCTTGCTGCAGCCACTGGGCTCCCATTGAGGAGGAGCAGCAGGGCGGGCAGGGGCCAGGCAAGGATGCGCAAGGCATCGCCCTCGCAGGGCAAAAAGTAGAGGTATGCACAAATGCCTGGTGCTTGTTGGAAGGCCGACACTTGTGCAGTTGTTTTTGTGTAAGGCCGAGACTGCTGTCTATCTTTATTTGTGTAAGGCCGAGACTGGTGTCTATCTTTATTTGTGTAAGGCCGAGACTGGTGTCTATCTTTATTTGTGTAAGGCCGAGACTGGTGTCTATCTTTATTTGTGTAAGGCCGAGACTGATGTCTATCTTTATTTGTGTAAGGCCGAGACTGGTAGTTTTGTGTTTTTGGAGGGGGCTTCTCCACATGAGCATGTAATGTGGGAAGGGCAGAGGTTTTCAATAAATTTTTGTTGTTAAATTGCAGTGTGCATGGTTATTTGGTTAAGTCTTGGTTGGCCTGCTCGGCTGAGGGCTTGTGGAGCGGCTACATTCATCTGCTGACATTGGCACAAGCCAGTCCCTGAGAGGGGGCCTAGAACCGACGTTCAATAAGCCGGCGACGGGCGGCCCTTGCACTATGTGCCTCCCTCCTGTGCTGGTCCTCCTCCTCCTGCTCCTCCTCCTCAGGTGGTCCTCCAATCTGTGGTGGCAGTGGCTGAGTCCTGCGGATAGCCAGGTTGTGCAGCATGCAGCAAACGACCACGAAATGGGAGACTCGCTCCGGTGAATACTGCAGTGCTCCCCCGGAACGATCGAGACAGCGGAACCGTTGCTTCAGGACGCCGATTGTTTGTTCGATGATGTTCATCGTCGCTTGATGGCTCTCATTGTATCGCTCTTCAGCAGGGGTGCTGGGCGCACGGAGCGGGGTCATCAGCCAGGTACACAAAGGATAGCCTTTGTCCCCGATAAGCCATCCTCATGGGTGAGGCTGTGCCTGGAACATGTCTGCCACAGAAGTCTGTCGGAGGATGAAGGCATCGTGGCTGCTGCCTGGAAAGCGGGCATTGACAGCTAGGATGAGCTGCCTGTGGTCACGCACCAGCTGGACGTTCAGCGAATGGTAGCCCTTCCGGTTGCGGTAATCCTCGGCATTCTCCAGAGGTGCCCGCAAAGCCACATGCGTACAGTCAATGGCGCCCTGCACCATGGGGAAGCCCGCGAATGCTGCAAAGCCCATTGCACGCTGTTGCTGCTTGTCAAGGGCCATGGAGAAGGAGATGAACTGACGTCTCCTTTTGAAAAGGGCATTGGTCACCTGGCGGATGCAGCAATGCACGGCGAACTGGGAGATGTTGGCAATGTCACCAGTAGCGGATTGGAAGGAGCCGGTGGCATAAAAGTTGAGAGCCACCGTCACCTTCACTGCCACCGACAGAGACGTCCTGCACCTCAGCTGTGGCTGCAGATCACCGGCAAGCAGCTGGCAGATCTCTGTGACCACCTCCCTTCTGAATCGCAGCCTCCGAACACACTGCTCCTCAGACATGTTGAGATAGGAGAACTGCTGGCGGTATACCCTGGGTGGGTAAGGCCTCCTTTGCCGACGCCTGTTGCCCCCTCTCCGTCTAGCCAGGGCTGCCAGTCTCTCATGGCGTCTCTGAGCCCTTTGGATGTAATTGAGAAAGCCAGCGTTTACCCCCATTGCAGCCCCCATAATATGCTGGCAAACAATGAGATGTCAATGAAGGCAAAAACTTTTTGAAAGCTGTGGCCTGAAGCCAGAAGTACCTGTCCGAGTGTTGGGCCAAAGCAGAAAGCTATCTACCTTGGTCTCTCTCCAAAGATCCGTTTCGCAAGAAGGTGTGCTGCAAAATGGCAGCCTTTTATATTGCAGGATGAGTGCCCTTTAATTTGCGCCCCCCGCGCCCCGCATCGGCTGAGCACCGTTCCACTTAACAGTCGCTAGGGGCGCCAGGCGCACAATGGGGCGGCGCGACTGAAGTTCCGGTTGGGGGCGCACAAAGGGCGTTGCACGAGGAAATGACATCATGATCTGCGCGCGCAGCTGAGCGCGCGCAAAAGACTTTGCGCCGCCGCTAAATCTCGAGTGAAGTTGGGGCGAGGCGCAGTTCGCGCTTTGCCCGGGCACTAGCCGCCTAGCGCCCGAAATCTACTCCTCCTAAGGCGCTAACGGCTGGCGCAACCAACTGAATTTCTAGGCCTTTAGTTTATTAGTTATAAAGATATTGGCCTAGAAATTCATTAAGGCGCTGCCAGCTTTGCGGCCAGTTACCGCCTAAAGAGGGCTTCTGCGCCAAAAATGAGTTTGCGCTGATATTCAGCGCAGCGGTATTGGCGGCAGTAGCCATTAGCGCTGCGCCGGCACCGATGATGTCATCGGTGTGCGCAGCGCCCCGGTTCCGCCCCGAAGCCGGCCCGATCCCCATATTTAGTAGCGTCCGCCTCCTCCGAAGCGGCCGCAAACAGCGACCAGAAAACGGGGCCGTGCTGTAGCCTTAGTGGGGCGCTTTAAAGGGGAAGGTGCGGCCGGCCGCTTTTTCGGCGGCCGCCTGCCCGCACCTCCTTCCCCGGCCTCCTCCACCCACCCCCCCCGCGGCATTGCCGGCTGCTTTCCGCGAACCCGGCACTTCTCCGTGGTGCCGGGCTCATTTGCCGGCACTCTCCAGCGGCGATCTCCCCGTTGCAGGCAGCTCCCCCTTAAGAGAAGGAGGAGGCCTGCAGTACCGCAGCCTGCCGCTCCGCAGCGGCTGGCGCAGCGGCGCCAAGAGCGCTGAAATTCAGTGTCAGCGCCCCAAGCGGAGGCGGGCACACCCTGGAATAGCGCCCGGTTCCGAATTGGGGTGCAAACACTGAATATCTGACGATCGCTAATGGCTCCCCACCCAGCGCTAACTTTTGGGCGCGAGCGAGCTGGCCGCCCCAAAGTGAATTTCTAGGCCATTGAACCTAGCGAAAAAATGTTTGTTTGACGGTCAAGGATCATCCAATTGGATAATGAAGAGTCTATTCACTTTCAGATTGGTGTGAGAAGGAAGGGCACTGTGAGGATGGGAAAGAGGGGCATCGTGAGGGTAGGCATGTCGGGCAACCAGTGGTATGAGTGTGGGGGTGAGGCGGTTGAAGGCAGGAGATCATGTGATAAAACCTCCAGGAACATGTCCAATCAAAGTTGGCAACCTTATAGAAACCCCCATCCATCAGAACATCTCATTATTGTTAAATATTGAAACAATGAGAAACAGCAGATTTGTGTTGAAATGTCCTAGTAACAGTAATCTGCTGGAAGTGAATTTTTGTTTCTGGTATGAAAAAAATGGATCTTTGTCATTAGTTTACATATATATTGTGTGCGTGCGTCTGTCCCCCACACCCCCCACAGATAATATAAATACATCAAGTCTGAAGCCAAGACTTTGAAATCCATGCCTAATATTAACTCTAAATATGACTGACTTTTTTCACTTGGAGTTTGCTATAAAAATAAATTCTGCAGAATAGTTAATAATTATAAGCGCAACTCGAGTGTTTTGAAGGTTTATGTTGAATGACCTCCATGTGGCAAATTAAACTCTCTTTCCAAAGTAAAATGCTTATCTCCAATATTTTTAGGCTACCAGTAATATACTTGAAAGGGAACGATTTGAAGGACTATGGGGAAAGAGCGGGGAAGTGGGATTAATTGGATATCTGTTTTGAAGATTCCGCAAAGGCAGGATGGGCTGAATGGTCTCCTTCTGTGCTGAAACATTCTATGATCTATTTATTTACTGAGAAACTTCAATGAAATTGCAGTGCATTTTCTTGTTTTCTCTCTTTCTCACTCTCGGCCTTTCTTCTCTCCCCCCCGCCCCCCTGCCCTCCCCCCTCCTCCCACCTCCATATAACTGGCTGACTATGCTAATATTATTCTTGGTTAGAGAACTGTGATTGATTACAGTAGCCAAGACAAGACAATGGTCATATCAACTGACCAGTGAAGTGTAACCATTTCAGTGGCTCATTCTTCAGTGATCAATAAATCTGTTAGCAGACTTCATTTTAAAATTGATCAGGAATAAAGTTGAAGCATACTTTGCTGGCAGCTCTTAGTAAGTGTAATTTATCTGCTCAACACTTGGTTGATCGTTGCCAAAGAATCTGGAAGTGGTAAACACATTTATTGAGAGAGGTGAAATGATTAATCAATCAATGGGCCACTATTGTGAAAACTACTGAAGGAAGACGTGCTAAAGGTGAAGTTTAATTACTATTATTACTTACTACACTAGAGGAAAGATGAGTTTTAGATAGCTTTAAAAGGTGGCGTCTGCCTGAAATTGTGGTATTTTGGTGCTTCTATTGATGCTTCTTCTTTGCCATCCCCAATCTTGGATTTTATTCCTTTTGTGCAAGCACGCATACTTACCTTCTGCAGTTAATGGCATCTGAGAGAGTGCTGAAAGCTGAAGTAATGGGGGACCTCAACCACTGTGAAACACGATGGTCAGGTAGATGAAATCATGTGAGGCTGAAAGGTAGTGCTGCCACAATTTGCACAAGGTTGTAACCTGCAATACAAGTACGCCCCTTTATGAAGCAGAACATGAATGGGGGGAAGTTGCCCATAAACAGGTAGATCTGTACAACCTTCACTGCAACACAAATGAAGTGACGTAACTCTGTGCACACCTCACTCTGATAACTAATGGGTTGTGTCAATATCTGCAGATGAACCCAAGCCTTCATTGTAGACATTTGGCAGCTCAACCTGTATGACCAACATTTGGCACTCAACCTGTACAACCAACAATGGCTGAGGTTTCCTCTTCAAGACTCGAGCACATGAACTGTTCATCTTGCAAGCACTTGCATCCTATATCTCTTTAGCAGCTATACGCTGACACTATAAGGATGCAGCCATTGCCTTAGAAAGGACAAAATCACCAGCAGTTAAAGAAGGGAAAAAAAATCAGTCACCTAACTTTGAGAAATGCTGATGTAGTGGAGAAAACAGTGAAACCACAAAGTTTCTGGTGCCTACAATGTTTAAAGGGATTGCGGAGTTGGTGGGAGATACAAACAGGTGGATGTACTGTGGCAAAAAAAATCACAAGATAGTTTTAGATGAAGGCGACCTGTCGGCCCATTTGACCTCTTCTTTCTAAAATATCAAATTATCATCTGATTGGAACATTTAGTTGTTTCTTAAATGATTTCCGCCTCAACTGCTCGTCTTGGCAACCTATTCCAGCTGTGGATCTCCAGCTGTGTCTTCACTTTGCTCTTCCTAATCCTGAACCTGTGCATTCTTGTCTTGCTGCGTAAACAATGTCCCAAAATTTGCGCTCAGAGGCTTCCCGCGGGCGGATGCCTCCAACCTGTAAAAAAAATCTACGCATTTACCTGGTGCCCCGGGAGGTACGGAGACTCGCGATCCTGGGCCTCTCTGGGTACGCACGGGCAGAGGCCCATGTATCCATGGGGTGCATGATGTTCGCAAGTGCCCCTGGGATCACGTGGGCTGGCCCAACCAATAAAAGAAGGGAATCCCCCTTCACACTTATGGGAGTTCTGTACGTACGGAATCCCCATAAGTATGAATGGGGATCACTTAAAAAATACACGAACACATGAAATAATTTTTTTTTAAATTACATATTTAAAATTAATTAAAATGCCATTTAATTAAATATTTTAACCAAAAATATAATTTTTTGAAGAAATTTTTTTATGTTTTAACAGGGCTAAAAATAAACTGACCTTATTGGACAGGGTTTTTAATGTATAAAAGTGTGATAAAATTAGATTTTTCTATTTTTTAAAACTCTTATGCTGGTAAAAGCAGGCCTTACGCCTGCTTTTACCAGGCGTAAGAATTTCACAGGCATTCAGCAGGCGGAAGTTGTGCAAATAGCGCGATTCTCCACCCGCGGAGGCCCATCTCCCGGGAATGCGGAGTATCTGTTGGAAGATCGCAAGTTCCAGGTTTTAGCGCATGCGCTTCGCATACCTAAACCCGGGACTTGCACAACCCCTATAGGCGCGTACACACCTTGTACGTACCTGTAGGGCTCGCAAAATACAACCCAGTTTCTTTCAGCTTTTCGCTTGGGCAACTTGTAACACACCCATGGAGTGTTGTAGGAGTTTCGCAAAATTCCCCTGAAAACAAGAGAAACATTGGTCCACATCGTGGATGAAGATTTATGTGTTTTGAATTGCCTCTGGGTCGGATCAATGTTTTAAAGCATGCTCAGAACCACGAAAGACTGCTGAGCTGGGCTGAGCTGGACTACAATGGAATCGAGGAAATTTGTCGAAGTATTCACACACATTGAGAAAGAACATCTTGATTAAAACTTGTGCTTTTGAGCCCGGTCAAACACAGAGGTTTACAGCTTGTAATGTGTCTGTGTGAAAGACCTGTCAATCAAACCAGGGAGGCCAGGAGTTGCCCACTTGACCCGAGGCCACAGAGACAGGTTGTTATGGCTGGCTATGTTCAGCAACCAATCACAGTCAGCTAAGCAGCTTGTAATGTGTTTGTGTGAAAGACCTGTCAATCAAACCAGGGAGGTCAGGAATTGCCCACTTGACCCGAGGCCACAGAGACAGGTTGTTATGGCTGGCTATGATTCAGCAACCAACCACAGTCCTTTTTTTGTGTACTGGCCAGACAGAACGGCAGGAGCATGAAAGACCTGTCAATCAAACCAGGGAGGTCAGGAGTTGCCCACTTGACCCAAGGCCGATTATGGCTGGCTATGTTTAAACAAGCAACTCAGCAACCAATCACAGTCATTTTGTTTGTGTACTGGAATTTTAGGCGGGAATTTTTCCAGACAGAACAGCAGCAGCACACAGGTATAAAGATAGCTACTGAGAAGCTATCGCCCCTCTTTTTACTTCGCTGGACCACAGGTGAGCAGAGTGTTCTGACTCCTCAACAAGACAACCTAGCAAGGAGTTTGGGGTGGTGATTTAAGGAAATTGCTAAGATTGTTTAAATAACATTGTAGCCATTGTATCCCTCGTTTTTGCCATCTGTACCCCCTTGTTATATACTTTTACTGCATTTACTGTGTTCGTGTGGTATAGTTTATATTTGATTATGGTTCTTTAGTTTAATAAATTTTGACTTTGCTCATATCCAAACCAATTGTCCGCTTTAACATCATTAATTGTAAGTCCTCCAGTCAGAACTGAAAGGTGGGGTAGCGATTCGGAACCGCTGTTAAAATTGGTTTACAGTGCAGCTGGTAAAAAGGCTGCTGGCCAGGTACGTTACCATAAACCAGTTAATAGATGTGTGCAGTGTGTACAGTGTACAGTGTGCAGATCTCCTATTTTTACTTCCACCACTTTAGCACCTTGCCATATTGATTTCAATTTGCCATTCCTCAGTTCAGGGAAAATACTTGAGGGGTAGTCATTTTTGAGACCGGCCAGGTGGATTGTAGGCTTTTCCAGTCCTATACTTTCCTACATCACTATATAAATATATAAATGTTTGAAATTCTTGATGAAACACAGACTTTATCACCTTTCGCTTTTTTTTAACCTGTTTTGTCTGCAGTGCTTTTTTTCAATATTCGGCGCTACATTTTGCAGTTTGCCATTCCGACAGACCAGTGTCCTGTTCTATTGAAAGGAGTAAAACAATAATATTGGACCAGCAACACACAGATTGTAATTTCCAATTTAGTTATCGCTTAGTTCTTTATTACCCAGTACTGCCCTAATTCCACAGACTGAAACGAAGCATAGTTAAGTACAATTGATTCTGTGCTGTGAATGTTCCTAGTTACTGTTGGTACTTTCCCATTTTGTGATTTGGAGCCAACATTCAGGAATTGTGGTGCAAATATTGAATAGCACCTGCTTATTAGAACACTGTTCTAATATGAGCTTCTTAGCCTGAGTGTTTAGTTTCCCTGATGGTTGATCAGGATTGTAAGTGAAATTGATCCTGGCACTACACTTCCTTGCAAACTCTTCCATATGCTAAACTTTGTTACATTTAGAACTAATTGATGCTCCTCTGATGTGTTTGTTCAAGACCCAACGGAATATAAGAAGCCAATGTTCTGAGAAGGGAGCGCATTTTGGGAAATTACGAGACTTAGCCTGTGATTTTCTGTCACTTAATTCTGAATTAGATAGAAATTTCAGCACAGAAGCAGGCCATTTGGCCCAACCGTCTGTGCTGTTTATCTTCCTTCAGATGCAGTCCTAATCCCATGTTTATACTCTATTCTATATCTCTTCATTTCCCTTTCCTTGAACCACCCTTATTTTTTTATTCTAATGAAATAGCCCCAATTTTTCCAAGTCCGTTTCCGTATTTATATTTCCTCACATCAGCACCACCCGAGTGAGTCTGCGGTGTACCCTCGAAATTGACTCGACACCCTTCCTGTAGTGTGAAGTCCAAAGCTGCGCACGGGTGGACTGGGAATAAGGGAAATTGGGAAATTTTCCAAGTGTCCCAGTTAATGGTTATGCCGTGCTGTATTATCGGCACCCCGCCCCCCTTTTCCCACGTGAATCACGAAAAATCTTGCACCATTTTGGGGGAGCCAGTCCACCCTTTGCGCACAATACCCCAGCTGTGGTCTTGCTAATATTTTATATTGATTGACCATTACATCTGGGCTTTTATATTCTATATCCCTTGTCATAAAATCCAGCATTTTGTTAGTTTTTTTTTAATGGCCTGATCGACTTGAGGTGCTGCTTTTCATTGCTTGTGAAGCTGAACCTCCAGCTCTCTGTTTTTTCACATCACTCGGCTATCCCTCATTCAAAGTATCATTACTTTTTCTTAAACCAAAATGTACCACCTCACATTTGCTGACATTGAAGTCACTTTCTTGCCTTTTGAAGCTTCTTTTGGTCCTCAGAATTACTTACTATGCCTTCTATTATAGTATTCTCTACAAATTTGGACACCACTTCCAAAGCCTTATATTCAAATCATTGACCTACACGCTGCATAGAAGCGTTCCCAGAACAGAACACTGCTACCCACTTCCAAACACCCTGAGAAACTGCCCTATACTCTGTTTCCTTCCTTCTAATGAGTTTTCAATTCAATTTACTACCCTAATTCCATACCTTTTTAATCTTCTCCAGTAGCCTCCTTCATGGCGATATGAGTAGAAATTATTTTACGCAATGAGTGGTTAGGATTTGGAATGCACTGCCTGATAGGGGTGGAGTCAGATTCAGTGGTAGCTTTCAAGGGGAAATTGGATAGGTACTTGCAGGAGAGGGAATTGCAGGGATATGGGGAAAGAGCAGGGAAGTGGGACTAACTGTTGCTCTTCAGAGGGGCTGCTGCAGACTTGATGGGCTGAATGGCCTCCTTCCGTGCTGTATTATTCTATGGTACCTTGCCTAAGGTTTTCTGAAAGCCCATGTACACCGCATCCACTGCATTTCCCCATCTGCCATATTTGTCATCGCCTGCAAGAACTGCATTAGGTTTGTCCAGCATGATCCCCCTTTCTGAAATCCATGTTGGCTGCTGCTAATTATTTTCTTTTCATCTAGAAGGATGAGAAATCATGCATTAAGTGCCCTCAATTTCCTGCGATGAGCTTCCTGTGAGCACCAGATCACAGAATCACCCTGGTACTAAGAGGAATAAAGATGCCAGTGATATGATTTTGGAAGTCTACAATACAGTCTATAGCACTGGAGCAATGGCTACGGCAAATTGGAGGCAAGAATAATTTGACCAGGACATTGTTATTCCCATTTTTCCACACACAAAAAAAGCTAGTTATGTCCCATTATCTAATTACTTTGTTGGGGATTTTGTTGACCTTAACAATTTGGTCTCGGAGTCATGTCTCAACTGTCGTTGCCTTGCTGGAATTTCCTGCTCCAGTTGGTCAACCTTGAATCTTTCTTCTAGGTTGCGTGTAAGAGAGTGGATATTGCCCATTGTACCTCCAGACTGACCTGTAGATGCAGCATTGTGGGTGAATGATGTAAACATTTACATACCCCAAATTTTCCTTATTCAAGGTCCTCTCAGCAAAAATCTGAACGCATGTCAGTTATATGAATTTCTAAAGCACTTCAGAGCCAATGATGTACTTCTGCAATATAGTCACTGTCCTGTAGGCACAGTAATACTTGCATGCTTTGTCACTTTTGTTGCTTAAAGTACACAATAAAAGTGTACAAATATCATCAATATGCACCTGAACTTTTAAGAATCTGAGGCACACCTGAGTTCTGTTTTCTATGTCCTACCGTGTGATTTCTGTCGAGGCGTGCAATCCGATTTCTTGCTTACAGTTTACAAAAATGTAATGACCCATTGTAGAAGTTGTCTATGAATCTTGGAGCTGTCGATGAGCACAATCAAGTGGGTAGCACCCACATAAAGGCTGCAATGTCTCATTCGCAAAAAGGCCAGGAGCTGAGCAAATGCGGGGCCTTGGAGGTGATGCTGCTGGGGTCTCTGCATGCTGCTAATGCTTTTCCTTCTGCTTGCGTCCACTCAACTTGGGGGTCCATTCGGCTAACGCAATCAGAATGAGAAGCACTGGAGGCAAGCACAGTGCACAGCAACTAGAGCAGAATTTTACATGGCTAACGAGTTGATGAACTTGAGGAGCATTATGTAAGGACATCTAATAGGTACATTATTTGTGTGCGTGCATGCTAACCAATCCCATCTTGCAGAAATTACATTCATTTTTTTTTGCAGTGACAAACTTAATAATTTACCATTGATTCCTTTTTGGTGCCAAAGAATAATACCCTTGAAGCTTGTACCCTACTGCCTCTGACCAAGAATCATACCATAGTGCTGGCAGACCCAACTGTGATGATGGCATATCTATGATGATGTATGATGTGGCAGAACCACTGAATGACTCTGGCTAACTGTATATAATTCTCTTTAACGATGTTCTAACACCAGCCTAAACCTGTACCATTGTGTTAGGCATTACTGTGTTTTGTATATGGAGTTTGCATGTACGGGGCGTGGCCCCTTTAAGAGCACGGGAAAACGTGGGCAAACGCGATGACGTCACGTCGCAAACCACGGGGCTGCACAGGCAGTCCTTTTGGCATCTCCGTTGAGTAAAGACCTGTTTAGTTGTTCTCTTGTGTCGATCTCCGTTATTCATTGGAATTAGTTAATTCCTACAATGATAGGATTTTCCACTTTAATCTTGTACTCAGTAGAGTAAATTACAAGAAAAAAAACAGTCTTGCAGCTGCACTGAATTACTCCATTGCTTATTGCCTCATTCAGCATCATGTCCAGTGACTGACAACAGTACTGAATCTAGGCCACATCGCTTTATGCACTGGTATAAAACAAGACTTACAAATCAAAGATCTTAATGTGATGCACGGCACAGTCAATTGCACTGATGTACATTATAAGTCAACCCCTTCGAAAGTATGAGAGCATGAATAACTACAAATAGCCTTTGGAGCAAGAAGGACTAAAGGTGCGAGATACTTAATCTTCCAGCATTTCCGAAAAGCAATAATTAATTTTCATTACTCAAGTGCTTGTGCCATCAGAATTTATAACTCCATTTTAGAGTATGTTTTGCTTTAAGAGTTTTTTTGCAGTAGGAGACAGAGGAAGAAATTGTGGTGTTCAAAATGTTAACTGTGTTCTGCATGTATAATTTTGAATCCCCGTAATAGGTTTTTGAAAGCTCCTTTGTTGTATAACATTTTCTCTGGTTACACATTGTCATTCATAACAAATTATATGTGACTATATTTTCAAGGTACAAAGATCCAATTTTCTTTGTTGCCACCAACAGATACATAATGTCACTGTTATTCATTTGTGGGTGTCACATAAAGATTATAAATGCATTAAATGGGAAGGGAAGCCCAAGGTATTTTTTCCTTCCTGATGGCTGCAGGAGTATCACTAATGAGGAGGAAACACCTTCATTCAAACACAGCTTTATTAATTTATTTTTCTTGGAGGGGGTGGATGATTTAGACTGGCCCTGAAGCCAAATTGGAGTCATTTGACCCCAGGGAGATGGCCTATTGGTTAGCATTTGTCACACTGATTTTCCAGCAACATGTTTTCCTGAGTATAGGAAGCCCTGGATTGTCTCCCAGGTCAGTCCAAACCTGTTACCTCTGTTCTAAATGAGTGGAAGCACTCTGAGGTTGATTGGGATCATCCCCATTTGTGCCATATCGAGAGCAGCCAAGAAGGAAGGATTCCTAAAATATCTGCTCTCTGCTGAGAAGAAGAATTTTGACATGTTTCTTTAAAACATCAAATAACCCAGGAACAGGAGTAGGCCATTCTGCCTGTTCTATTAGATCAAAGCTGATCTGTACCCTGCCTCTGTTTATATCACTGGATACCCTTGCCTAACAAAAACCTCAGTCTTTATAATTTCAGAGCCCTTTGAAAGAGATCATTCTAGATTTCCAATAAGCTTTGTGTGGAAAAAACACTTCCTGACTCCACTCCTAAATGCCCTAGCTTTAATTTTAAGACTTGCTCCCTTGTTCAGGATTATCCCACCTGAGGCAATGTTTCTCAATAACTATCGAATAGCTTTATCATTTTAAACACCTCGATTACATCAGCTCTAAACTGAGGTGGAATACAAACCTTTAAACCCGGTGTCATTCTGGTGAATCTGCACTGTACCCAGCACCCACTCCAAGACCAATATAGCTTTCCTGAGATGCGGTGTCCAAAACTGAACCCAGTACTCCAGATTAATTGAAGATAGATGCTTTTGGTCTAGTGTTTTTTTTTACAACTACAATGATCAGTGGTCATTCAAAGAAGCTCAACTGCATCATCCTAACTAACTCTTTCAATTATCCTCAGTGTGAAGTCTTGTATGCTGTGAAATTTAGCACATTTGTGTGTCGGAAGTTTTATTTTTAAGAAATTTGTTGTCTGTCAGAAATGTTGCCCTGTTGCATTTATTTACATATTGAACATTCCACTTAAGTCTAAAATGGCAGCTCAGAGATACTGGGTTAAATTTTCAACTCGCCGACCATGCGTAAAACTGGTGCGTTGCGGCTTGGCCGCCTGTTATAGAAACCGCCTGATTTAATTTCCATTGATTGATCCACAATACCAGTTCTAAGCACAAGGGCGAGAAGTTGAATAACCAGCCCGCTTAATCTGCCTTGCATTCGTCTAGCCTTTTCATTTGAAGGTGTTTTTATGTTGTTTGATAATCACCATAGCAACGTCCTGTTCCAAAAGGGCACGCCTCACACAATCGGCAACGGGCCAAACGTAACACTACTGGAAACGCGCTAAGGCCGACCGCGGGGAAGAGCCGTTTCAGTGGCTTTTCTGAGCCATTGGTCTGGGTGAATCTGAGCAGTTTGCATTTAGCTTTCAAACAGCTGCATGAGATGCACACCTTGAGAATCTGGAGACGCTAGTGGAATATGAAAAGCACCTTGAATGTGAATTGGATTGTACTTTTAAAAAAAATATTATGCATTAAGATGGTGTGCCTTAACTGCACATATTATATTCTTATTTCTCCAGACATTGAAATGTTAAGCCAGGCAAGATTTCAGACAGTGCTGTGTCTCCCTTCTCATTTGTATCTCATAAGGTCCTCTTTGAGATTTTAACCTACTCACAAGAGAATTTTTAAGAAAATCTCTTCTTCACATATCAAAATGGTGTTGTTGCTTCAATTGTGATTGATTGATCCTCCTATCTTGAAAGAAACTTAAGGGTAGACACCAGTGTTTGGGTGTCTTGAAGTCCTTGCATTTCTGTCGGATGCTCAGACTGAAGAATTCACGTATTTCATGTGAAACATTGTCCCTGAAGCAAGAAACTATAGTATCCCAAGAGACTGGCAGAATGAACTGAAAAAGCAACTAGTTATTTAAATAGACATTCTGGTTAGAGATAATGGCCCAGAAATTCGGGTCGGAGGCTTCCCGCGGGTGCAAACCTCCGACCTGCACTTAGCTAGCGCGCCGGCCATTGTGCTGTGGGCCCACGTGGGATTCCGATCCTGGGCCTGTTCCAATTGCCGGCGCGCAGTGCTCGTGTATCCCAGGGGCACAGTTAGTTTGAAGCATCCCCTGGGATCACGTGGGCCATGGAGAGCCAATGGTAGCAGGGAATCTGTATTCATAGATTTGACAGGAAGACCTGTCAAATCTATGAATACAATTCAGCCCCAAAACATAACTAAAACTTCAAATACATTTTTTTAAATCACATTTTTAAAATAACTATAAATTACATAAAATAACTATTTTAAACAATAATTTAAATTTTTGAAAAAATTAATTACAGTTTCTAACAGGGCTAAAAATAAACTTACCTTTCTTTAAAGTATTTAAAAATAATAAACCTGTGGAAAAAATGTTTTAATTTTACTTAATTCACCACTTACCTTGTTAAAAGCAGGCCTTGTGACTGCTTTTTAAAAGCATAGCTCCTGGAGACTTACCCTCCCGGAGAAACCTGCAAAAGAAACTGAAGTTCCAGGCGTACGCGCTGCCTCTCCGGCGCACGCGTTCGACCTGTGAACCCCTTCCTTTAAGGGAACGGATGTTCCGGTTTCCCGCGCATGCGCAGTGCATGCACGAAACCGGCAATTTCGTTGGGCCTACGCGTGAGTACCCAGCGAGTACTCACCCATGGGGACCCGAAGTTCTGGCCCAAATGATTAATATTATAAATTAGTACTTGTGTTGTGGAGCATTTGCATAATAGCTTTGAGTTCTATGTATGAACTGTAAATTAGATCAGTTGTTTGAAACTGTACAAATCAGTGATACTTTCTGCTATTTAAAAGACTGAAAATAGAAAGTTTCGCTATGGTTCCCCCCTGCCCTAGCCCTGAACTCACATCGTTCTCTAGTTTCTCTCCCATATCCCCTCCTGCCCTCTCTGAGCCCATATTGTCCATGAGGCCCACTTCCTGCTCCCTTGACCCTATTCCCAGTAAAATGCTGACCACCCAACTTCCCCTCCTGTATCCCATGTTAGCTGACATTGTTAATGGTTCCCTCTCATCAGGCACTGTCCCCCTCTCCTTCAAATCTGCCATCATCATCCCTCTCCTCAAAAAAGCAACCCTTAACCCCTCCGTCCTTGCAAACTACCGCCCCATCTCCAAACTCCCTTTCCTTTCCAAAGTCCTTTTACGGGCTATCACTTCCCAAATCTGTGCCCACCTTTCCTGGAACCCCATGTTTGAATCCCTTAAATCAGGCTTCTGCCCCACCTCAGTACCGAAACGGCTCTTATCAAAGTCACAAATTACATCCTATGTGACTGTGACAAAGATAAACTATTCCTCCTCATCCTTCTCTACCTGTCTGAAGCCTTTGACACGGTTGACCACATCATCCTCCTCCAATGCCTCTCCACCGTTGTCCAGCTGAGTGGGACTGCACTCGCCTGGTTCCATTCTTAACTATCTAATCATAGCCAGAGAATCACTTGCAATGGCTTCTCTTCCTGCTCCCACATCATTACCTCTGGTGTTCCCAAGGATCTATCCTTGGCCCCCTCCTATTTCTCATCTACATGCTACCCCTCGGCGACATCATCTGAAAATACAGTGTCAGTTTCCACAGGTACCCTGACAACACCCAGCTCTACCTCACCACCACCACTCCTGACCCCTCCACTGTCTCTAAATTATCAGACCGCTTGTCCGACATCCAGTACTGGATGAACAGAAATTTCCTCCAACTAAATATTGGGAAGACTGAAGCCATTGTTTTCAGTCCCTGCTACAAACTCCATTCCCTAGCCACTGACTCCATCTCTCTCCCTGGCAACTGTCTGAAGTTGAACCAGACTGTCCGCAACCTTGGCGCCATCACTAAGACCACCTATTCCCATCTCTGGAACGTCGCCCAACTCCGCCCCACCTCAGCTCATCTGCTGCAGAAACCCTCATCCATGCCTTTATTACTTCTAGACTTGACTATTCCAACGCACTCCTGGCTGGCCTCCCACGTTCTACCCTCTGTAAACTGGAGGTCATCCAAAACTCTGCTCATATCCTAACTCGCACCAAGCCCCATTCACCCATCACCCCTGTGCTCGTTGACCTACATTGGCTCCCGGTTAAGCAGCGCCTTGATTTCAAAATTCTCATCCCTGTTTTCAAACCCCTCCATGGCCTCGCCCCTCCCTATCTCTGCAATCTCCTCCAGCCCTACAACCCTCAGATATCTGTGTTCCTCTAATTCTGGCCTCTTGAGCATCTGATTATAATCGCTCAACCATTGGTAGCTTTTCCTTCAGCTACCTAGGCCCTAAGCTCTGGAATTCCCTCCCTAAACTCTACCTCCCTCTCCTCCTTTTAAGACACTCCTTAAAACCTAATATCTCTTTATGTGGCTCGGTGTCAAATTTTGTTTTTTAACTCTCCTCTGAAGCGCCTTGGGACGTTTTACTACGTTAAAGTTGCTATATCAATACAAGTTGTTGCTGCTGCTCCTGCTGCAGGAGTAGGAGGAGCAGGAATCCGACTTCAATTCATTAAGCACGTTACCACAATCAGGTTGATTGTAAA
Source organism: Somniosus microcephalus (assembly GCF_052327205.1). NCBI lineage: Eukaryota > Metazoa > Chordata > Chondrichthyes > Squaliformes > Somniosidae > Somniosus > Somniosus microcephalus. The sequence continues at coordinate 45,043,334 of NC_141009.1, read as the reverse complement.
CACAGGCAACATATCCCTGTGATGAAGGTTTCAAATCTTAAGGGATGTCACTTGCTTACAGAAACTAGCATTTTGGTTGAATGGAAAATGCTGTTTTGAAAGCTGGAACTGTACCAGTCCGCCAATTTAGCTTTAAATTGTGGTCTGTTTTTATGTGGAGAACCCATGCAGACTCAAACTTCAGATCGAGACTGCCGCAGCTCAATTCATGCAGGAACCCAACAGCCGTTGAGAGAGATTGCATTTTTAACCTAATGTTCTGGTCTGGATTAACACCTGCATTACAATAGTGACAACACTACAAAAGTACTTCACTGACTGTAAAGCGCTTTGGGACATCCTGGGGTCATGAAAGGTGCTATATAAATGCAAGTATTTCTATCTATTTACCAAAAAGGAAAGGACAAGGTTTTAACCCACTGTCCTACACAGCATATCGAAGAAAATTCTAAACTTACAGCATCAGACCCCTATCCACCTACCTCCTAACTTAAACGCTAAAACAATTTTAAAGACAGTTTGTACATAGTTCTCCATTTAATGTATTAAAAAGACAAACTGTTTAGTGTTGAGTCTGTGTTTCCAAATGTAGTTATGCTGAATAACTGGACACAGACTACAGAAATAATTAAACAGGTCTTTAGTAATTGAGGGTCAGGGCTGAACTGGAATACACTTTGCTCCACAGGGTTTATATGCCAGTGTGGTCACCACCGGTACTACAATGTACAGGAGCCATCAAAAAGTAGTCCATCACCTTAAGGTATCCTCTTAAGGTGGTACAGGTTACATACACTACAATTCCTCCCCTTTTAGCTTAACAGTGTACACCCCAATTTAAACATTACATGGATAACATATATACAACTTTCACACAAAACTGTTCAAAGATTCAGTCTCTGAGGAGGCCTCCTGATCCGGGCCGGATAACGCCTTTCAGGGGTCTCTGGTTCTCGTTGCTGGGGTGACTCATCCATTTGATCTCCTATGGATTGAACATCATCATTTACGTTCGAGTCTGAGGTAGATGCTACAGGCTCAATAACTTCTTCAACTGGTGTCTCTGCCGTAGACATGGGGTCGACCCTTGTTCTCGATTCCACAAGTTGGTCAGCATGACGTCGTATTACGTTCTCTCCAACGTCTACCGTGTACATCAAGGGTCCTTGTCGGGCACAAATTGTTCCGGATTGCCATTTATCATTCCTATAGTCCCTGGCCAACACTGGTTGTCCTATTTCGAAACTCTGAGTGGCCTTGTTATTTACGTGCTGGAATTGCTTGTTTTCGACTTCCCTACGCACATTGGGTTTTAACAAATCCAACCGGGACCGCAACCTCCTGTTATAGAACATTATGGCAGGGCTTTGATTTGTCACTGCATGCGTGGCGTTTCGATATGCCATCAGGAAATTGTCCACCTTGTGTTGTAGTGGAATATGGTCTTCGCTCATGGCCTTTATCGCCTTTATGAACGTTTGTACAAATCTCTCGGCCAACCCATTTGTAGCCGGATGATATGGGGCAGATGTATAGTGTTTCACCCCATTCTTTTTCATGAATTTCTGGAATTCTTCTGACACGAACTGTGGTCCGTTGTCTGAACATATTTGTTCCGGCAACCCATTCCTTGCAAATATGGTTCTTAGAACTGCGATCGTCTTTTCAGAGGTAGTGGTCAACATCTTAATCACTTCTGGCCATTTAGAATGTGCGTCTACCGCTATCAAAAACATGGAATCCATGAATGGACCTGCAAAGTCGATATGCACACGTTGCCATGGGGTTGAAGGCCATTCCCACGGATGCAGCGGTGCAATTGGAGGTGCGTTTTGAACTTTTTGGCACCCTGAGCAGCTTTTAGTCAGATCCTCTATTTGTTTGTCGATACCTGGCCACCACACATAAGCCCTAGCAAGGCTTTTCATCTTGATTCCCCCCAGATGACCTTCATGCAATTCCTTCAGAACTCTCTCCCTTAATTTAGGAGGAATAATCACCCTTGTTCCATACATCAATGTTCCTTGACAGACGGACAGCTGTTCTCGTCTGGCTGAGAATGCTGGTAACAGTGGGTCGCCATGTGCTGGCCATCCCTTCACTGTCAAATCGTAGACCCGAGACAGTGTCGGGTCGTTTCGGGTCTCTCTCTCAATACCCGCATTGGTGACTGGTAAGCATTCGATGATGGTCGAGTGAAATATCTCAACAGGGTCAACTGCCGGTGCCGCTTCCGCTGTAGGTAGTGGCAGGCGCGACAGCCCATCAGCATTACCATGTTGCTTTGTACCTTTGAATTCGATATCATATTGATGTGCCCCTAGGAAAAGGGACCATCTCTGAAGCCTCTGCGCCGTCATAACCGGAACACCCTTCTTAGGGTTAAAAATGGAAACCAATGGCTGGTGATCTGTCAGCAGCGTAAACTTTTGGCCTTGCAGGTAATGGTTAAATTTCTGAACTCCCCACACGAGGCTGAGAGCCTCCCTATCTATCTGAGCATAGTTGCGCTCTGTGGCGGTCAATGATCTGGATGCGAACGCGACTGGCCTTTCCAAGCCATTTGGAAACTTATGTGAGAGCACTGCCCCGATACCATATGGAGAAGCATCACAAGCTAAGCGAATAGGCAGCGTTGGGTTAAAGTGAGCCAACACTTCCTTAGAGGTGATCAGTGCCTTGCTTTTTTGAAAAGCCCGCTTACAATCATCGCTCCACTTCCATGGTATTCCCATTTGCAAAAGAGTGTTCAGCGGGTGTAACGCCGTGGATAAATTTGGAAGAAACTTGTGGTAATAGCTAACCAACCCAAGGAACGACCTCAACTGGGATACATTTTCCGGAGCGGGAGCTTTCACAACAGCTTCGATCTTGTCAGGTGACTTATGGAGCCCCTCCTGGTCAATGACGTGGCCGCAGTACGAGATTCGCTTTTGAAAGAACTCACATTTCTGGCAATTAACTCTGAGCCCATATTCTTTCAATCTGGTGAGCACCTGCTCCAAATTCGCGAGGTGATCCTTATCCTCATCTCCTGTAATCAGAATGTCGTCCAGGTAGCATTGTGTGCCTGGAATTCCCTGCAATACCTGCTCCATGGCCCTTTGCCAAATCGCTGGAGCCGATGCCACTCCAAAAACCAGTCTATTATACCGAAATAAGCCCTTATGTGTGTTGATCGTGAGATACTGGCGTGACGCTTCATCAACTTCCATCTGTAGGTGCGCCTGCGCCAGGTCTATCTTGGTGAAGTGTTTCCTGCCAGACAGCGAAGCGAAGATATCTTCAATCCGCGGAAGCGGATATTGCACCGTGTGAAGAACCGGATTAACAGTGATCTTGAAATCGCCACAGATGCGAACCTTCCCAGGTTCCCCCGGCTTGTTGCTCAACGAACGCTTCATGACAGGAACAATGGGTGTGGCCCATTCGCTCCAGTCCACCTTTGACAGTACTCCTGAACGTTCTAGCCCTTCCAGCTCTGCTTCCACAGCAGGTCGTATCGCATAAGGTACTGGCCTGGCTTTGAAAAATTTTGGGTTTGCATGTTCTTCAACCTTGATGTTTGCCGTAATTCCTTTCAGTGTTCCCAGTCCCTGTTGGAACACCTCCATAGCATCGTCCAATATTTTGGACAGTCATTTAGGTTTGACGTCGTCCTCTTTACAGGAATCTACAGTCAGTGCTTGTATGGAATGCCAGTCCACATTTATTCTCCGGATCCATTCCCGTCCCAGTAGTGGCGGACCTCCATCAGGTAACACATACAAGTCCATTTCCTGACTTTCTTTACCATTGTAGACCACATTTACTTTTATCTTTCCGATGGGGTATACTATTTGCCCCGTGTATGTTTTCAATACAATCTCCGTATCCCTCAGGGGAATGTGCGAGAATAACCTTTTGTAATCTTGCTTATTCATGACCGTCAATGCCGATCCAGTGTCCAATTCCATCTTCACTTGGACTCCTGCTATCCGAAGCATGACCCAGATAGTTTGGTGGTCTGCTGTGTTACCCACATTATGTATTTTTAGACAACCCAGTTCCTTACTGCTGGAGTCTGAATCCATCTTCTGTTCATCCGAACTGTTCTCTGTCACCTTGTGTACTTTTTTGTACTTCTCCTGCGGCGACTTTTTGCTGCTGGTCTTCTTTCCTGACCGGCATACTCTCGCTATGTGACCAAGTTTGCCACATTGCCTGCATTCTTTATCTTTGAACCAGCAGTGGTTCTGGTCATGCGTTGTCCTTCCGCAACGATAGCACTTTACTGCGCCCAATGCCATTTCATCGGTGCTAAATTCCAATGGCCTTTGCTGTATCTCTGCAGCGCCTCGTACTGCTGCCTCGTGCGATGCTGCAATGCTGAAAGCTTTGTCCAGCGTAAGATCCTTTTCCTCCAGCAGTCGCTTCTGGGTTCCTTCCCTTAGGAGCCCACACACAAACTTATCTCTCAGTGCGTCTGCTAGTCCTGTACCGAACTGACAGTACTTTGATAACTTGCGCAGTTCGATTAAGAATTCAGTGTTGCTTTCCTCTTTAAGTTGAATTCTTTTGTAGAATTTAAATCGTTCCGCTATCAGCAGCGGCGTGGGGTTTAAATGCTCTTGCAGGATAGTAACAATATCTGTGAAACTCTTTCCTACCAGTTTATCTGGTGTTACAAGGTTCCTTAATAACCCGTACGTCTTCGCACCCATCGAGTTTAATAGGGTTAGTGCTTTCTTATCCTCCGGTACCTCATTCGTTGTACAGTAAACTTCGATGCGTTCCACATAAGTGGCCCAATCTTCCACATCGCTATCAAAAGCAGTGATGTTACCCGTTTTTGGCATCCTTGTTGAGCTTCCTTTCCTTTGGATATGATTATTAATTTTTTTAAAATTTTTTTTCAAAATGGCGGCTTTTCCCGCGCTTGTCTTCTTCCCCCGCCGACTCAAAATGGCGATTACCGCGCTGTTGCCGTTCTCGCCTCCCAGCGGTCCTTTATTTTCCCCTATGCTGCTGCTCTTGTTCCCCGCCGCTCCCGCGGTCCTTGTGGACATAAACGCTTTTCCGGCTGCTGCGCGTCTCTGCCCCGATTGCAGTCCAGCCCCTGACACCGGCTGCGGTCGTGTTCTCCGCCCTTTTCGTCGTTTCCCTCCCCTTCTCTTACTGACAACTCGGTCGACTTCCCCCCCGTGCCGCTCGATCGGGCTTACCCGCCGCTGTCGTCGAAGGGATGTTCACTGATGTTTGACTTCGTGGCCAGAAACCAACCCGGGTTCCCGATTGCCTCCCGTGCTATGCAGTGCCCAGCAGGATGTTGAGGGTGGATGTTGAAGTAAGATATTAAAAATTGGATTTAATAAGGTAAAACAAACCAGGATTCATCTGTAACACCAATATACAAAATGGAGGGAATAGGTTAATTCGTGCTCTGAGTTGAACAATAGAAGTCTGTAAAAATTGTATAAACCCAGATAAGGTTTAAACAGGACTAAGGGTTAATTGCTGAGAGATTAAAACTGTCAAAACAACCCCTTAGAAAGAGGGAGAGATATATGGGTTCGGCCACGCGAGTCGACACCTATGCACTTAAGGGTCTGTTAGTGTGAAGCTCAACAGGGTTCTATTCTTTAAACTAACTAAAGTGTTTTTGCTCTGTAGAAATAACTCAAGAGAGAGAGACAGAAAGTCTGCGGATTGCCCACTTTGGAAAGATCTACTATCTTAGAGAAATACTTAAAAAGACCAAGCCATCTGACAACAGCAAATGGACGATTGTATAGTAATAAAGTTGAGGCCCAGGGTCATGAGAAAGTAACGGGACCAACTGATAACGAAATGTGAGATTTGTAAGCGACTGGAAGAATGGAATGTCACGGTTTTATAATTACAATTTAACTATAATTCTGTATATGTTAATAAGCTTATCCCCGCCTCTAGGGCAGGGCCTTAATTTTTGTATAACTGTGTGAACCTCAAGAGATTCGGTGGAGTCGGAGCCTTGTGTTGGGACGCAGGAGCCACAGCTCCCCAGGCCTGAATAAACCGTTTTTACTTCAATTATTGGGTCTGTCTTTCTTACAACAAGCCAGTGTTGTCGACTTTGTATATCACTTAGTCCACACTTTGGGGGCTTACATCAGATGTCCTTGATCGACGCCCGTTTCAGAGGCGAAGCTTCCTTTGATGCAACTGCTGCTAGGTAAGATCAGACTCGTCGCCACTGTTGAGTCTGTGTTTCCAAATGTAGTTATGCTGAATAACTGGACACAGACTACAGAAATAATTAAACAGGTCTTTCGTAATTGAGGGTCAGGGCTGAACTGGAATACACTTTGCTCCACAGGGTTTATATACCGGTGTGGTCACCACCGGTACTACAATGTACAGGAGCCATCAAAAAGTAGTCCATCACCTTAAGGTATCCTCTTAAGGTGGTACAGGTTACATACACTACATTTAGTGCATTGCACAATGTTTTTTATTTGACAAATGTCCTGTTTGATTCTAACAGTTTTATTGTATAAAAAATGGCAAAGCTCCTAAAGTGTTATTGTTCTGGTTTTAAAGAGGACTCATTCTGGATTCTATTTATCATCATTAAAAAGTTACAAAGAAACTTTCTTCGCAAATGTTAGGTGAAAAAGGTGAACTATTTTAAAACGGCAAAGGTCTTTCATTACTCCAAGGGCTCAGTTAATTAGTTTGGGAGTTAGAAGACGAATCTGAATAAGATCAAGATCTGTTTTGTTGAGTTGAATTCATTCCCCCCACCCCCATCCTTCTGAACCAAAGACAATCCAGCAAACTAGAAATACATAAAAGTTACAAGACGGAAACAGGCCATTCAGTCCATCCGGCCTGTGTCGATTTTTTTCTCTGTTCCCTCCGCCTTATATAAATTAAAATTGTGAGCTCACTTCTCATGGTTTCATTGTGTCTCGTTGAATGTGCTTTGTTGGTCTGACGGGGACTGCTTGTATCTGTCGTGCCATCTGAGCTTCCGCTCAGTCCTTTATTGCAAAGTTCAACATTAATGGGAGGTCAGTAATGAGCAACCTGACCTTTTATTATGCTGTGCGTCTCGTACAGTTGTATTGGAGGTACAATTTCATAGGTTTTGTAAAGGCTGACGCTATGAGTAACAGGAACAGCTGAAGTGGCAATATCAGTGCAGCTGTTATCTGCAGAAGTTGCAGATGCTGAACACAGAAATCATTACCGAGCTGGAATGGGGTTTTGTGGAGTAAACTTTGACCACTCAATGCGAATGTCCTGCCAAATCTGATTAATATTGAAAGGAAAGAAAGCCAGTGTTCCCTCAGCTGACTTTGTCAAAGTAATGAGCAAAGAGCTCAAGCACTCACATTGTACTGCTGAGGGAGATGGGCAACGTCCTTGCTACACATCAGTTGATGTATACTAACCTCCAGGAAATGCTTTCACATTTCAGACATTAAGGGCAGGATTTTCATTGGGCCGTGGAGTCGGGATTGGAGGCATGCGGGGGGTCAAAATCCCAAAATCAGGGGTCCCGACCCCATCCCGCACCCAAACCCACCTCCATGCCAGTTTCAAAGGAGGCGGGTACCCGCCCCGCACTGGGACCCGCCTACCCGAGGTGGGAAGGGATTAGTGCCTAATCCCTATTTTTAGCCTAATCCCTATTTTTAAGGTTGAAGTGTGCGATTCCCGACGGCTCCAAACCACGCCAAGTTAGAAGAGTTGGGCCGTCGGGTTGAAGGACTTGGAGGGGTCGAGATGTCGATGTTCAGGTGAGTGATGTGTGCATGAGTGCAAAGGTTAGTGTGTTTGGTGTGTCTAAAGTGATTAAATAAGTTTTACATACATTTTCTTACCTTTTCAGCCTTCCTTCCTTTAGGTCTCGGGAGTCCCTCATCTCACCGGCACAGAAAGCAGAATGGCGGCAAACTGTCAAAAGTGACAGCCTGCAGCTTTCTGTGCAGGAGAGATTTCTAACTGAGTCTGTGAAGAAGGACTCATGTTAGAAGTAAGACTGTCAGTGTTTGACAGCTTCAAACAGCTGTGAAACGCTGATATTTCATCTGTCAAAAGCTCTTGACGGATGAAATTTCAGTCTGTAACGTCACTTGTTGCCGGATGGCCCTTAATTGGCCTGCTGAGCCCGCTGGGCAGGCTCAACAAGGTCAATCAAGTTAAAATCGCGTGGATTGGCCGCATCTCGATGGAGGCGAGACTACAACCCCGAAAGTTGTAGTCCCGCCTCCAACCCGACTCCTGAATGAAAATCCTGCCCTATGACTCTGATATTTATGGGGAGGTAGGGAGGCAGTTTAGTGGTCGGGAAGCCTAGAAATATGGGTTTCCCTCAGGCCCAGCTGAATTTAACAGCACCAGCCCACCGCTGGGGAGCGCAGAGGAGGGAGAGGTTGGGGTTGGGGAGGGCAGCAGTGGGGGGTCCCAAAAAGATTGTGGGCAGGTTGTGGTGCTGTGGAGGTGATTGCAGGCAGTGGAGGACAAAGGGGAGGGTATCGGATTGTAGGGAGGGGTATCCCATCGCTGGGAGGGTTAACGAGGTGGGCCGGAGGAAGCATTCCTGCTCCGTCTGGCCCACAAGTAGTGCTGGAATGACCCTTTTTTTACCTGCTTCGTCCATCAGTCCTCGACTCCTTTCAGCTGCCGGGTTTCCCGAGGCCCTGGAAACCCGGCCGGCCAGCGTTAATGCTGGAACGCAGATAAAATCTTAGGCACGCAGCCTCATTAAAATATTTCAATTAGGGACCCACCTCCTGAGAGGGGATTGCCTGTCCAACCCCCACCCCTTGTATTGCCACCAGATGGCTTGAGTTTGGGTTTGAAACTTTTTTACATTTGAACTTTCCACCTGACCCAAACCCACCCGTTTTTTGGGGTTAAAATTTCCCCGTAGACAGCACATTGAAAAGAAATATCGTCTCTTCGTGATATCACTATATCAGTCAAAAAATCTTGCCTCCATTTAATTGGTATTCATGTGTTTATATTTAACAGCAATCATTTTAATATGACTTACAGGGCTGGGCAGAATCCACGATGAGGGGGGTCAAAGGGTATAATCTATTCCCTATTAATGGTGCCAACCTTAATGGACAGTCAATGAAGATGCATATGGGGTGTCTGGTCAACTCCCTGGTGTTATGTGAAAAGCTTCTCTTATTTGTGCACTGGTGATAGTCTTGGTCTTCATTTAAATGTTAAAATTTAATATTGTCATGTTACATGTAGCAAATAACAAATTTGTAAGACAAATAATTTCAAACTGGTGGAGGTATTTTACTATTTCTTCTACTATGTATGGTTGATTAGCGACCCCATCAAGAGAAGAAAGCTACACCCTCCATAAATATGCTTCCTTTCTTGATTATGAAGATTCAAATTGATCAGATGGTAATAACAAAAGTGGTACTAACCAAAAAGAAACAGGTGATCCATTTCTTTCTGATGTGAGTTTGAAACAGCAAATAACAAAGAAAGTGATAATACAATTCCGACAGAACTATTGCAGAGCGGAAAAGAACAGTCCACATTATCGACATCGCGGATGGGCTGCAACAAAGAACATCCTTCAGAGAAGCCAGACTTGACACATGGTGAGCAGCAACATGACATCCATCCATTTTTAACTTTTCTTCCCCAGTGACACATTCGAAAAAAATACACTAGCACACAAATGAAGGCGCTAAATATCATTCTGAATCTAATTGTTAGCCTCTGGGCTTCACAGTGACTATTTTCACCAATCTAGTTTTTCAAAGGGAACAGCACATCAAAGCATGAAGATGTTGGATCAAAAAAGCCATTCAGTATTACAAATGAAATCACAAAGACCCTTTCATTTATTGAACAGCAAGGCAATATTCCTCCGCTTCCGAATGAGTCAACATTTACTATGTCAGGTGGCAGCCCATTTCACGAGTCAACGATTTGTTAGGCTGAAATTGTTATAATTTCCTCAGCTTTTGTCCGACCTTGTGTTTTACCATTTCTGCTTCCTTACAAAATACACCGAATTCCCTCATGGTTCTTTTGAAATAAGTATTATTTCCCTCTTTTTTTCCCCCTTTAATAAGTATTGAGATCTCTCGGCTTTCCCAGTGTTTGAAACCAAAGATATATATATTTCACACTGCTTAGTAGGGCACAGTGGAGAGCGCTTGTTCCTTGGCTTGGAGGTGCTGGGTTTGACTCCTTGGGCTCCATGTCACTTGTATTCTCCCACCTCAGCTAAGTGAGTATTATTGGTTTTGATCCATTTTGTTGATGGGTAGCAATGTAGAATGAGGCAATCCTAAGAGAAGGATAAATGTTGATTTAATTACCATTCTTCCTTAGCTATCTTAAGCATACGATTGGGACAGGATTCCATAGTTACTGAGAACCTGTGGACCACACCTTGAAAATGCAGAACTGGCCAGCACGATGCATCGTGGCAAGCAGGCCACAGCTGGAGAAAAGACAACTTTTTTAAAAGATTGCATCTCAATTCCACAATATGCAACTGCATCAAGATGAAAGTTAGATTTTTATTATAAACTATGGTCATGGCTTCCTACACACCACCCTTGTTACCATTAGCTTTCATACAATAGAATCCTCCCTCTCTCTCCTCCCCCTGCCACCCCAACCCCCAATGGCTCAGCAAGTTGATGCTGGGCCCAGACTTCAAAAATACAATACACAATTCACTACATATGTCCCTCAGTCAATTTTCTTGCCAAATGTCAGTTCCAGCTCACTCTTACCATTATATTATCAGCTTTGATTGCTTTCTTGTGTCAGCCGTGGCTCAGTGGGTAGCACACTTACCTCTGAGTTAGAAGGTTCTGGGTTCTAGTCCCACTCCAGGGACTTGAGCACATAAAGCTGACACTCCAGTGCAGTGCTGAGGGAGTGCTGCACTGTCGGAGGTGCCGTCTTTCAGATGAGATGTTAAACCGAAGTCTGCTCTCTTGGGTGGACGTAGAAGATCACATGGCACTATTTTGACTAAGAGAAGGGGAGTTATCCCCAGTGTCGTGGCCAATATTTATCCCTCAATCAACATCACTAAACAGATTATCTGGTCATTACCACATTACTGTTTGTGGGAGCTTGCTGTGCGCAAATTGGCTGCCGCGTTTCTTAAATTAGAACAGTGACTACATTCCAAAAAAAGTACTTCATTGCCTGCAAAGCGCTTTGAGACGTCCGGTGGTCGTGAAAGGCGCTATATAAATGGAAGTCTTTCTTTCCTTTCTTGGGGATTTCCAGAATATCCCATGATACAAACACAAGTACAATAACAAGGATCTAAGTAACTTGTGCAACCTTCTCAATACCACCATGGTGATGAGGGGGAATTGTCGTTTAGGAGGAGATCAGACACTTAACTGGACCAGCCACATAAATACTGTGGCTACAAGAGCAGGTCAGAGGCTGGGTATTCTGCAGCAAGTGTCTCAACTCTTCACTCCCCAAAGCATTTACACCATCTACAAGGCACAAATCAGGAGTATGATGGAATACTCTCCACTTGCCTGGATGAGGGTAGATCCAACAACACTCAAGAAGCTCGACACCATCCAGGACAAAGCAGCCCGCTTGATTGGCACCCCATCCACCACATTAAACATTCACTCCCTCCACCACTGGCGCACCATGGCTGCAGTATGTACCATCGACAAGATACACTGCAGCAACTCGCCAAGGTTTCTTTGGCAGCACCTCCCAAACCCGTAAACTCATCCGCCTAGAAACATAGAAACATAGAAACATAGAAGATAGGAGCAGGAGTAGGCCATTCAGCCCTTCAAGCCTGCTCCGCCATTCAATGAGATCGTGGCTGATCATCCAAATTCAGTACCCTGTCCCTGCCTTCTCCCCATATCCCTTGATCCCTTTAGCCTTAAGAAATATATCCAACTCCATCTTGAATATATTTAATGAACTGGCCTCCACCGCCCTCTGTGGCAGAGAATTCCACAGGTTCACCACTCTCTGGGTGAAGAGATTCCTCCTCATCTCTGTCCTAAATGGCTTACCCCTTATCCTTAGACTATGACCCCTAGTTCTGGACTCGCCGGCCATCAGGAACATCCTTCCTGCATCTAGTCTGTCCAGGCCTGACAGAATTTTATAGGTTTCGATGAGATCCCCTCTCAATCTTCTAAACTCCAGTGAGTACAAGCCCAATTGACACAATCTCTCCTCATACGTCATTCCTGCCATCCCAGGTATCAGCCTGGTGAATATTCGCTGCACTCCTTCCATGGCAAGAACATCCTTCCTCAGATAAGGCGACCAAAACTGCACACAATACACAAGGTGCAGTCTCACCAAGGCCCTGTACAACTGCAGCAAGACATCCTTGTTCCTGTACTCGAACCCTCTTGCTACGAAGGCCAACATACCATTTGCATTCGTAACCGCCTGCTGCACCTGCATGCTTACCTTCAGTGACTGGTGCACAAGAACACCCAGGTGTCTTTGCACTTCCCCTTCTCCCAATCTATTGCCATTCAAATAATAATCTGCCTTCCTGTTTTTGCCACCAAAGTGGATAACCTCACATTTATCCACATTATAGTGCATTTGCCATGTTTCTGCCCAATCACCCAACCTGCCCAAATCATACTGGAGTTTCACATGTAAGGTTCACAAAATTTCGGCAGCCCCCGAAGATTATTTGATTAAAGTAAACCTGGTTGGAATGTACTTTAAAAAAAACAGGACATCAGAGATGGCTGTAGCCGGCCCCGTGGCAAAAGAGAAAGACAGCCTGTATGAATGTGAAAAGGAGGATCTCCCAGCACTGGCTGACGAAAGGATTGGGAAAAAAAACAGCTTCTGAGTACTTAAGTACTTGAAGCTGTCAATAAACTGCGGTTAGGAAGTTTCAACACGAAACAAAGAACTCTGTGTACACAAGCCCTCAGCAGTGTTGACTCAAGGGCTTAAGTGGTTGCTGTCAATCAAGTTGTGGTTGGGCTGTAACCACAGGACAAAGGATTGTTTACACTAGCACTAAAGTACTGTTTACCCAGCACTCAAGAAACCAACGGGACATTTCAAACTGGGACAGCTCCATTCACAAACCAGTTAAATGAATGTGAAACGCATTATAGCCACATTCAAACCCATTACGGTCAATGGGGGCCAGATCGGTCCCTTTTGTGTAACCCAGATACGTCCAGATTTGGGCGCGAAGAAAAGGGCCCCCAATGGGGTATAAAGGTAGCCCCTCAGGAAGCCATTCTCTCTCTCTACCACCTTGCCTCCGGTGCTCTGCCTTCAAGAGGGTTGTCACAGCCCGCCCAAAGAAGTGGAATACCTGCAGTTACTTTTGAATTACTGGGGTATCTCTACTTCGGGCAGTGAAAAATCCAAGGCAGACCGCAGGGCATGGAGCAGGCGTTTCAACATCATAGACTGGTGAGCATAAACTTTCTGGCCCATTATGAGGCAACCTAGCTAGGCATAAGGGGTGGAAACTAAAGGGGAATTTTGTTAAATTATCATTTTAGTCAATTTTCCCTCGATGTGTCCGTCTTTTTTTCTCCTCCCCGTTAAGTAAAAGAATGCTGTATTCATAACTATTTTCACTGTATAGCGATTTATTCTTTATTTCAATAAAACATTGGTTTTCTTTGCACCAAACCACTGGTCTCGTTTTGTCTATATCGCTACTGAAGTAAGTCCGGCGGTCAGAACCAAAGGGGAAGCGATTCGAACTGCACGGGGCTAGAACAGCTCAGACACATGGCTGACTGACCAGGCAAAAACCCCAAACCAAAACCCCCCTCCCTTTACAGAATGGCGACCGCGGCAGGACCGTCGGCGACAATATGCGATGTAGCAGGCGGTGGTCTGGGTCTGGAGAGAGCAGCAGTTATTGGTTTTCTTTTTATCACACCACTGATCTGTTTGTGGTTAGGTACCCGCAAGCTTAGGGAAGTTAAAGCAGAGAGTTGGGATAAGGGAATGGAGATTGAAGAATACCAGGCCAAGATAGAGCGCCTGGTGGACCAGTTTAGTGAGGACAAAAGCCACACGAGGCACGAGTTAGAGTACCTGAAGTGCCTAGTTACAGAGGCCAAGAGTAATGAGATGAGGGTGCGGGAGGAGAACGCCCGCCTCATACAAGAAGTAAGAGAGCAGGAGGAAAATGTTAGGGAGGTAAAGGCAGCGTATAAGCTGGCCTGCGACCAAGGGTTCGAGGAAGCAGATCATGGCCCCTGTAGGGAACAGATAGAAAGCTTGAATATGGCTTTAAAGAGGGCAAAGGGGATGATATGTCTTATCAGCCCGAAGATAGGCCAGTCGGACTTTACCAGTAACCCAAATAGAACCATCCCACAGGCAACACCCAGAACAAACTTGGTTAGGGAATCAGAGGTCCCATGACTGCCACCCATAGCTCCGAGCTTTCAAGAGCTCTGGCAGCAAAGGGGAGTGGAGGATGAGGTGGTAGAGGAAGCACAGCAGGCCCCGCTAGATAGGCCGGGACCAGGACCAGTGTACCCCCTCCGACAACGGAGATACGGTCCGCCCGTTGATGACGATGACCCAGGGGCCATCCAGAATCAGTTTGTGGTGCCATATGGCACCCAACAGCTCAGGGCCATGGTTAGCCACATCCCCAAGCTCACTAAAAAGGGAGACACCTCTCTGCACTTCAGGGAGATAGAACAAGCAGCTTGTGTTAATGACTGCAATGATGCAGAGCAAGCTAAAATGCTGTTGTTTTCCCTGGGAGGTGATCTCCTCCAGACCCTATCTGGCGAATGCTAAAGGGGGCAGAAAGAATATGAGGATTTGAGGAACAAGATATTGGAGGCCATGGGACTCAATGATGGTACGCCGTTTACCTGGGTAGAAAGAATGGTACAGCTCCCAGGGGAGTCCCCGCAGGCGTTCACAGACAGGCTGTGGCCAGTCTACCGGAGCACATGCATGGGAATGCCAGGGCGGGCAGCACTGAACCCAGCCCAATTGACTCACTGGCTCCGTTGTCTTATGACAAACAGCCTACCCCAGATCCAAGCCCAGGCCATGGCTTGGTATGACCCCTGAAAGCCCCAGACCACCGAAGAAGCGGTGATCCGCCGGCTCACAGTAGCATTTAGAAACATGAGGGGTACCGAGACGCGCCAACCCAAGGGAAAAGTCCATGAGGTTAAACCTGGGGGCCCGAATAAGAAAGAGTGGGACCAGGAGGGGAACCGTCCCTCCCAGACTAAGTTAAACTGTTACAGGTGTGGGAAGGATGGCCACTGGCACAAGGATTGTAGAAATCCTTGGAAGGACAATAAAGCTAAGAACCCAACAGCCCCAGCCCAAAAGGCAGGGCCAGGTATCCCTCCCGCTGCGATCGAGCCACTCTTGGAGTCGATACAATCTCTCCTCCTGACCAGCCAGAGGAGAATAGCAGCCACCACCAGTGCTTTGACCCCGTCTGCCCCATCCCACTCCCAGCAATGACTAGAGCCAGCGCAGCCTGTTGACCTGTGTCCCCGCAAAAATGCTGAGGGGAGCAGGCCCTATGTTAGGATGGGGGTGAAGACGGTGCAGGGGAGATATTCAGTGGAGACTGGAGCTTCCAGCATGGTGGTCCATTCGGAAGACCTGACCAATTCACCCCGGTCTAACAAGGTCCCAGTTAGCTTAATGGGACCCACAGGGAACGAACAGGCTGGGGAAAGGTCAAAACCTTTGGCCATAGGTTTAGGATCCCTCCATACCACATGGGAGGGTAACCAAAAGACCGATGAGGTGGCCAAGCAGGGGGACAGGGAAGGAGAGTTCTGGGACCCCTGTAGAGCAGGCCCGGTAGCAGCAATCCGGGACAAGGGAGGCACACAGAGGGTAGCTTTGGCCCCGGACCAAAAGCAGGTCCAAGCCCAAGATTCCGCCTTTAAGGCCGCCCTGGTAAGTAGAAAGAATTTAGAACAGGGTTACTGGCAGGCTGCTAGTTACATTAAACAATGTAAGTTGTTTAAACCCGAAAAGAAAGAGCAGCCAGGTGGGACAAGGTCTGAGGATAGAAATCCTCAGCCTGCAGCGGGTACACTCACACAGACTGCACACGCAGGCGCAGTTGCGTGCTTCAAGGGAGCAGTTCCCCAGCACTCAGCCCAAGCGATTCCCCCTCTCTTATGGGACTCCAGGGAGGAGCCTGAACCAGGTTTTAAGCCTGAAGGGGATGACTCTCAGCCACTGGTAGCCAGTGGCGAGGGATTGCCCATCGCCAGCCCAGGTTTGGGAAGGGAGGGACCCGAGGGAGAAGGTCCCCAGCCAGCAAGGACTGTGACCCGAGCTAAGGGACTGCTCACCAGGGTAGCCCCACCAGTGACACTCCCTAGGAGGTCTCTTCGGGTACCCCAGCCCAGGAAAGTATGGTCACCAGCTTTCCAGGTAAAAAGGGCGGTCTCCCGAGTCAGGGAGAAGCCAAAAGACAGAGGTCCCCAACCAGCAGCCATAAGCTGCGAGGGACCCGAAGTTGGGATCAGTGCACCCACGCCACAGGGAGCAGCCTGTGGCAGCCCAAACAGGGATTAGGCTGGCTGCCCGGAGATGGGCGGCGGATGTATATAGTTTAAGTAGTATAAGTTCAAGTAATGTGTACAAGTAAGTTAGAGTGTGCTAATTTAAATTTTATATTGCAATCGGTAGTTTTAAGTATTAAAGTATAAGTTTTAAGTATGGAACCATTCCAGAGTGTTTTCTATGTGAGCCGAGGTCACGGGACCCGATCACATTCCCCCGAGCCAGGGAACCTGGCTAGATGTTTTTTTAAGTCTTTTTCAGAGTTTCGAAAGGTGCGGAGGACCATCGTGTCTTTGGATGCTCGGGGAAGGGAGCACTCCTAGCCCACAACAGGAGGGGTCTGCAGGAGGCAGATGCCCACGAGGGGAGCTGGCCAGGATGACTGGGATCCAATTCAACCCAGTATTCTAGTGAGACCAGCTTCATGTATGGGGAGGCCTCCCTCCAGTGCCCGAGGGTACGAATCGTCACCCCAAGGAAAAGATGTTTCGGAAATTCTGTAAATTTGACTTTTCGGAGGTCAATAAGACTGAATTGTAACTAATCATGAGTGATGGCAGATTCGTTTTTTTTTAGAAAGGGGAAGCTCGTTTTCTTCCGTTTGTATTTTTAACAAATATATTTTGGCTTGGTGTTAATCTCATTAAAGATGTTGTATCGTGATAAAGCTCTATGATGTCACAAGTGGTGCAGGGGTTTTGGACCCCTCCGTGCTTGAATTATGGTAAATAATCATGTTTTTCTATCGGTAGATGCCTACCGTGCACTGCGATTCTCTTTGAGTAAGGGGGATGGAGGTGTCGAGGGATCAGAGATAGATAAGTATAAGGGAAGGTTGTTTGTGGGGGGTCAGAAATTTTTCCTCACCTTTAATAGGATACTGCAAGCAAGTTTTAGTATCCAAGGGTGGACTGTAAGGTTCACAACATTTCAGCAGCCCCCGAAGATTATTTGATTAAAGAAAACCTGGTTGGAATGTACTTTAAAAAAACCCAGGACAGCAGAGATGGCTGTAGCCGGCCCCGTGGTAAAAGAGAAAGGCAGCCTGTATGAATATAAAAAGGAGGATCTCCCAGCACTGGCTAACGAAAGGATTGAAAAAAAAAACAGCTTCTGAGTACTTAAGTACTTGAAGCTGTCAATCAACTGCGGCTAGGAAGTTTCAACACAGAACAAAGGACTCTGTTTACACAAGCCCTCAGCAGTGTTGACTCAAGGGCTTAAGTGGTTGCTGTCAATCAAGTTGCGGTTGGGCTGTAACCACAGGACAAAGGATTGTTTACACTAGCACTTAAGTACTGTTTACCCAGCACTCAAGAAACCAGTGGGACATTTCAAACTGGGACAGCTCCATTCCCAAGCCAGTTAAATGAATGGGAAATGCATTATAGCCGCATTTAAACCCATTATGGTCAATGGGGGCCAGATCGGTCTCTTTTGTGTAAACCAGATATGTCCAGATTTGGGCACGAAGATAAGGGCTCCCAATGGGGTATAAAGGTAGCCCCTCAGGAAGCCATTCTCTCTCTCTACCGCCTCGCCTCCAGTGCCCTGCCTTCAAGAGGGTCATCACAGCCTGCCCAAAGAAGTGGAATACCCGCAGTTACTTTTGAATTACTGGGGTATCTCTACTTTGGGAGGTGAAAAATCCAAGGCAGACCGCAGGGCACAGAGCAGGCATTTCAACATCGTAGACTGGTGAGCATAAACTTTCTGGCCCATTACAGGGCAACCTAGCTAGATATAAGGGGTGGGAACTAAAGGGGAATTTTGTTAAATTGTCATTTTAGTCAATTTTCCCTCGATGTGTCCGTCTTTTTTTCTCCTCCCCATTAAGTAAAAGTGTGCTGTATTCATAATTATTTTCACTGTATAGCAATTCATTCTTTATTTCAATAAAACATTGGTTTTCTTTGCACCAAACCACTGGTCTCGTTTTGTCTATATCGCTACTGAAATAAGTCCGATGGTCAGAACCAAAGGGGAAGTGATTCGAACTGCACGGGGCTGGAACAGCTCAGACACACGGCTGATTGACCAGGCAAAAACCCCAAACCAAAACCCCCCTCCCCTTACAACGACATCCTCCTCACAGCATACCCTCCCACCCAGGACAAGGGCAGCAGGTGCATGGGAACACCGCCACCGCCAAGTTCGCCTCCAAGTTGCAGTCCATCCTGGATCACCATTCCTTCATCGTCGCTGTGTCAAAATCCTGGAACTCCCTCCCTAACAGCACTGTGGGATTACCTTCACTAGAAGGATTGCAGCCATTTAAGAAGGTGACTCACCACCACCTTCTCAAGAGCAATTAGGGATGGGCAATAAACGCTGGCCTTGCCAGCGATGCCCACATTCCAGCAATGAATAATAGTTGAAATCAAGGTGAAATGAGTTCTGGCCAAGGGTCATCGACCTGAAAGGTTAACTCTGTTTCTCTCTCTACAGATGCTGCCTGACCTGCTGAGTATTACCAGCATTTTCTGGGTTTTTTTTATTTCTAGCATCCGCAGTATTTTGCTTTTGTGGTTGTTAAAATGAGTTAGATTTGGCATCAGACATGGTTTTGATCCTAGAGTGAAGACATCTCATAAGTATGGTGAAAGATTCTTGTCGGAATTTTCCAGGGTCTGTGCGGGTGCGAATGGAGGCGGGTTGGGTGGGAAAGTTGACATTTCTTGGAGCGGGTAGGGAACCCGCTGTCATCCCGCACCCACACACCTTTCCCTCAGGCACGTTTGTCAGTGCTGCAGCGACCCGACCAGCAGAGGTGGGTGACCCAATTTAAAGGATTATTAGCTTGTTGTTAGAAACTTAGGACTCTCTTTAACCTTACATTTCCAATTTCACTGGATGCCCGCGGGATGCACGCTGCTCGGGAACCACATCTGTCAACCTGAGGTGGGAGTTGAGTGGCCATTGATCCAGCTGATTAATTGACTGCATCAAATGGAGTAAAAAAGCTCCCACCTGACAGCTGATCACTTTCCTCAGGCAGAAGCTGTTGCTGATTGCATACCCAGCACAGATTGAGCTTTCTGCAGGCTGCAAGTCTTTCCAGCAAAGTCTCCATCCAGTGTCATCTCATTGGAAGAACCGCTCTCACCATTGATAGATTGCATCTGTCAACTCTACTTGATCTGCCATTTATTCCATCAGCATGGGTGCAATTTATACTGTCTTGCCTTTGTCCTCACAATCTAACCACGATGAGCCCCAACACCAGCAGCCCCAGGCACACCTGCAGCACCAACAACACCACCAACCTTCTCCTCAATGCCCTGATGCTGCACAGGACAGAGGGCCTCAGTGCAGGCTGCCCCGCATCAGAGGCAATGCCCCCAAAACAGGCTATACAGGCAGAGGATGAGCTTCCTCAACATGACTGAGCAGCAGTGCCAAAGGGGGCTCAGGCTATTATGCTAGGTCGTCGCAGACATTTGCACATTGCTGGAGCAAGACCTGCAGCCTTGAGGTGCGGGTGGATACGCCTTACCAGTGGCTGCCAAAGTCACCAGTGCCCACAACTTCTTTGCCTCAGGCTCCTTCCAGGGATCTGCAGCACACATTTGCAGCATCTCGCAGTCAGCCGCCCACAGATGCATCAAACAGGTCACCGATGCCCTCTAAGTCAGCCAATTTTATCAACTTTGCCACTGATGATGCCAGTGTTACTGAGCGGGTGCTGGCCTTTGCTGCTCTGGCTGGCTTCCCACGGGGCACCCCATCATCAACCAGGAGCCTTTGTCAACCGCCAGGGCATCCACTCCCTCAATGTGCAGCTGGTCTGCAACCATAGGAAGATCATCATGCATGTGTGCGCCAAATTCCCGACAGCTGCCATGACTCTTTCAGCATTCGCCAGTCCACCCTCCCTCAGCTCTTTGCACCTCCAAACAGACTTTCTGGCTGGCTGCTTGGAGACAAGGGCAATTCACTGAAGACATGGATCATGACACACTTGAGGAGGCCAAGTACTGAGGCAGAAGAGAGATATAATGAAAGCCACATTTCCACCAGATGTATCATCGAGCAGACAATAGGAATGCTCAAAATGCGCTTCAGATGCCTCGACAGATCTGGAGGAGCCCTTCAGTACGCCCCAGCCAGGGTGTCCAGAATCGTCATGGTCTGCTGCGCCCTGCACAACATAGCGCAGCAGCGAGGATTATTGCTGCATGAGGAGGCAAGGCACTGAGTGCACAGCCTCTTCAGAGGAGGAGGAGCAGGAGGAGGAGCATCAGCTGGAAGACGAGGAGCAGCAGGAGCTGGAGGAACCTGCGTTCCACATGGCACCAGCACTTGAGCACATTGCTGGCTGGGAGGCCAGGGATTGCCTCATCATGGCCAGATTTACTTAACTTTACACAGTCCACGCATATGGCTGCCACATGCTTTGCCAGATTGGCAATATTCCACAACATAAGACCATAAGAAATAGGAGCAGGAGTAGGCCATTCGGCCCCTCGAGCCTGCTCCACCATTCAATAATATCATGGCTGATCTGATCTTGGCCTCAACTCCACTTTACTGCCTGTTCCCCATAACCATGGACTCCCCTGTAGTTCAAAAACCTGTCTATCTCCGCCTTGAATATATTCACTGACTCTGCCTCCACAGCTCTCTGGAGTAGAGAATTCCAAAGATTGACGACCCTCTGAAAGAAGAAATTCCTCCTCATCCCTGTCTTAAATGGGTGACCCCTTATTCTAAAACTATGCCCCCTAGTTCTAGATTCCCCCCACGAGAGGAAACATCCTCTCAGCATTTACCCTGTCAAGCCCCCTCAGAATCTTATATGTTTCAATAAGATCACCTCTCATTCTTCTAAACTCCAATGAGTATAGGCCCAACCTGCTCAACCTTTCCTCATAAGAGAACCCCTTCATTCCAGGAATCAGCCGAGTGAACCTTCTCTGAACTGCCTCCAATGCAAGTATATCCTTCCTTAAATAAGGAGACCAAAACTGTACTCCTACTCTAGGTGTGGTCTAACCAACACCCTGTACAGTTGTAGCAAGACTTCCCTACTTTTATACGCCATCCCCCTTGCAATAAAGGCCAGCATTCCATTTGCCTTTCTAATTACTTGCCGTACCTGCATGCTAACTTATTGTACCGCAGCATTCTGTAGTCTCTCTCCATTTAAATAATATTTTGCTTTTCTATTCCTCCTACCAAAGTGGATAACCTCACATTTTCCCACATTATACTCCATCTATCCTCCTCACAACTTGCTTTCCCACCTAATCGTCAGCAAATTTGGCTACAGTACACTTGGTCCCTTCATCCAAGTCTTTAATATAGATTGTAAATAGTTGAGGCCCCAGCAGTGATCCCTGTGGCACCCCACTAGTTACAATTTGCCAACCTGAAAATGACCCATTTAGCCCGACTCTCTGTTTTCTGTTAGTTAGCCAATCCTCTATCCTTGCTAACATATTACCCCCAACACCATGAGCTCGTATCTTGTGCAATAACCTTTTATGTGGCACCTTATCGAATGCCTTTTGGAAATCCAAATACACTACATCTACTGGTTCCCCTTTATCCACCCTGCTTGTTACATCCTCAAAGAACTCTAATAAATTTGTCAAACATGATTTCCCTTTCATAAAACCTGCTGATTCTGCTTCATTGTATTATGATTTTTTAAATGCCCATAAAGCATCCCTACAATACCCAATTCATTCCTTTCACAGTCACCACCATTGCTGGAGATAATGATATGTCTGACCCTTCACTCCAACTAACTAAGCCACTTCCAAAGGTACAACGTTTTGAACTTCAAGAAATTTATGATTCACATGACATTAACTGAAACTTCACATTAACATTGAATAAAACACCCTAGTGGCTACCCTTATGAATCTACTTGTGTGGCATCTTTCTCTTCCACGTGCTTCTACGTGGTGTTATCCCTGTGGCTTCAGCAGAGGTAGAGATAGCCTGCTCACTTCCCTGCTGCAACTGCTTATACACTTTTGGCGGTCATCCTCTGGATTTTGGAGCCTGTGATGGCCCCGCCAAAGTCCGCTCCTCCTGCGACTGTGCAGGGGCAGACTCGCCCAACGCTATCCGGGAAGGCATCTGGGGCTCTGACTGAGGGGGTGGCAATGGGGGGAAGTGTGAGTGCTTTGAGAGGAGCCCCCACTTCCATGTCCCCTCTCACCATCATCCCTCTCATGGGCCACCCGCACTTCACTGCTAGCAAGGAGCTGGAGAGCATCTTGCTACACATCAGCAGGGCCATGAGGACCCACATCTTCACTGATGTCCCTTGTAGAGAGGACGCCTATGAGCCTCTGCCATGTATCCTCCATAGATAGCCATCTATGCTCCATAGAGACCATTTGCTCCTGTGAGTGGCGCATTAGCTGCTCCATATTGGTGGCCATCCTATCCATGGAGGAGCCTGCAGTTGTCATTGCCTGGTGTTCATGTTCATGTTGGGGATGGACTCCTCCATTCTCTGAACATTTGCAGACATCACACTTGCAAAACCTGTCAGCCTCCTGTACTTGTTCCTGCTGCTCCAGGATCACCCTTTTTGTGGCTGGCCCTTGAGGTTCAGTGTCTGCATGCAGCTGAGCAGAGCTGGGAGAGTCCTGCACCCTCCAACAAGGAGTCTCCACTGCTGTCCCCATCTCCACCATCTTCTCTTGCTCACTTGTGACTTGTGATGGACCCGGTGACAACACTACTCTATATCACGAGGGACCCACCAAGGTGTGCTTCTTATCACTAGTGCTGGGTGTGCTTATGTCTGGTGACGCTGCACCCTCAGAGGCTGGAGGCTCCTCTGAGGAGTCGTCTTCCTCTTCCTCCTGGACAGTTGCAGTCGGGGGAAGGAGGGGGTGCTTTTGATGGACCCGTGGGAGAGTAAAAAGATGAGTTAGATATGTCATTTGTAGATTGGGTACAGATACCATTATGTACATGATGACTATTCAATGGCTGCTGACATCAGTCTCCAAACGAGTGACTGATGCACGCCATGTTGTTGTATGAGATGTAATTCTGTCCCCAGGTTGCTGAGATGTTCCCCTCTCTCCATCTCCCACCTCCAGGTGCTTAGCAATTCCTGACAGCTTTAATGCAGCCTCCTCTGCTGTTGTGAGGGTAGGCATTGATGGGGTTCCACCGCCAGTTCTCTCCCTCTCCCTCTTATTGTTAGCTATCTTTTCCTGTAAGGAGGGAAAGTTAGTGATGGAATGAGTATAAGGAATGGATGGGTTACATCTTTGGAGGGAGACTATGATGGAGTGGTGTGGCAATTCCAAGTGGCCTCCTTGTGTGTTGTTAGTTGGTACGATTGCACTAGGATAAGGGCGAGTGTGAGGGGTGGTTAGTCAGATGGGGATGTGATAATGTAAATAGACAGAGAGGGATGGGTGGACGTGCAAGTAATGATGTGCTGGAGTAGTGTTGGGAAGGCAGAGTGATAGGGATATGATGAGAGGCACAGCAGGATGAAGGTGAGTGTGGCTTTGGACTCACCCTTCCTGATCTAATAAGATCATTGAAATGTTTTCGGCACTGCACCCAGGTCCTCCTGACAACATCCCTGCTGTTGATCTCCTCTGCAATTTGGAGCCATGCTGTCTTGGTCTGCTGGAAAGCTGTCTTGCGGCCATCAGCAGGGAAGAGGACCTCCCTGCGTGCTCTGATTCCATCCACAAGCATATGGAGGGAGTCATCGGAGAACCTGGGTGCAGCCCTCTGCCCAGTCATCTCTGCTGGCCTGGGCAGCACTGGAATTGTGTAGTGCACTGACTGCACACTCCGAGATGAACTTTCAAATGCAATGTGGCCATGGCTCCTATTATGTTCATTAATAACTAGTCGTTTTTATTTAGAACAGCTAGCTTTTGCTAGACACTTTATTGAGCACATGTGGACTAGGTACCGTATCTGTAGAGGCATCCATCTTGACTGCTACCTTGTGGGTAGCCTGGTGCATCGTGGGTAGCCCACTCTTATATACATACAGCACCACCTAGTGTACCATTCCAGAATGACAGGTTACTGATCATTACAGCTCCCTTAAATATCCCGGCTGAAAACGCGTCATTGATGATGTCATCAGAGCTGCACCATTTAATTGGGCTGGGTAACACGGAGGGCGGGCTTAATCGACCCTATTAACGTTCTGTGGCATGGGATGGAACCAGCAACGGGCTCGCGAGCCGCCATGGCGTCCGCCCGCACCAAACCCGCCCAGGTAGGTTCCGGCCTCCAAATGGAAAAGTTTAAAATTGATTTTTTTTTTAATGTATTTTCTTTTTCAAGGGCCACGAGCTGATTCCCAAGAGTCCACTAACATTCATGAATTGCTGCAGCTCACGATGAAGGACAGAGGCAACTCTTTATCACATTCATGGCCTGGCACTTGAACCAGTGACCATCTCTTTGCGAGTGTGGTGTTTTGCATCAACTGTGTCACGGGCATTTCTCAATGTGAATATTTATACAACAGTTTGAGCAACTATATGTTTACTTTTCCATGAACTTCTCTGCATCAAAATTCTCTGTGGTTCTGCTGGGTCGGTATTCAACGTGTTTAAGGCAGATTATACTGAGTTCAGCCTCAAAATCTGGGATGCTTTGTTGATTCTAATTCAATGGGCTGGTTACACCTTTCTCAAATCTCTGTGACCCCAGTACACTATTACAAAGCATTGCCTCGAGCTACTGCCTTCCCTCTTTTGTGATTTTACCTTATCCATTTATTATATGTATTTTCAAGTGCTAAAATGTTTTCAAATTCAGAGCTCATATTATGGTTCATTAACTTCTGTCATTTTTTTGATATGTTTAATTTATGACACACCAACTGCTGTTGGACACAGACGAAGTCATAACCTATTCATGAAAATGAGCTAAATCCTTTTGTTCCAGGCTGCCGCAGCAACTGAAGCAGGGACTCTTACCAATTAATCATTCACTGCAGCAAAGCATACGCTACTTGGCTGTACAGGGCCGGGCGTGTGTGGCGGGAGGAGGAGGGGGGCTTGTAAACAGAAGAGGCAGCAGCAGGATAAGTTGCCGCAGCAGCAACACAGAATCTTGTCAACCTTTTGCCAAGTTCAGTGGTAGATGGTCTCACAATAAAACCTCACTCTTGTGTATGTTGACAAGTGAGGAGCCCATTCTTCTCACAGAAATGGTTTTACCGGCAGCATTCGGACGTCTTCACGTCGCTGAATCAAAATTTGGTCACAAGGCATACATTGCACTTAACCAGGATCACTCTTGATCAGTTTAAATGGAGCCACTCCGTATTATTGGAAGGGATGAGGGTCTGTGGGTTGTAAATGAAGTGGAATCTTTTTATTCTGTCGGCTTGATGCAGGTTGGCAGTGTGCTTAATGTGAAAAATAGTTTTCTTAGGGTGGGGAAGTTTTTAAGCCAGTAAGCACATTTTCCAATTCAGTTCTTCTGAAAAGGTGATTATTTCATAAATCAGTTGCTTTATGTGCTTATTTCATATTACTGGAAACCTTGGACTGCAATCTTTCCTCAGAGCAATTCCAACAGGCTTTATTTAATAAGAAAAGAAATATTTTTAGCCCCTAGAAACACATATTTCACCACTTGATATAATTCCAGGCCTTATATTACGTACTGCAAATGGATTCATGAGTGGCAGAATATGGCAATTTATACAGTATCAGAATATCGTCAACATCAAATATTGATCTTAGTATTTTATTTTCAATGTTAATTAACCATAAACCTTATTGAATTGATTTACAGCAGCAATGCAAATGCTTCATTCATGTTGAACCAGTAATGCAATCTGACACAATGCATCTTACAACTTGATATTATATGGTAAAAGTGTAAAGCAGTGACTCATTTAAACCAATCCTAATAAGTAGATTATATAATTATAAACTGCTGCTTCTTCTATAGTCGGAGCAATACAGTTGTTAATCTTACAAGCCAATCCCCCTCGTAATACCACTGAGAACAACGGGCTGGATTTTCTCAATGGGGAGCTCTTGGAGGTGGGACTCCCACTTGTTGGGTTTTAGTCCCGCCTCCATCGACTTGTGGCCAACCCACACTATTTTCCCTTGATTGATCTAGTTAAGCCCGCCCAGTGGGCTTAGCAGGCCAATTAAGGGAAATCTGGTTACAGGTGACGTCAGCGAGTGATTTTTCATCTGTCAAGAGTTTTTGACAGATGAATTGTCATCTTTTGACAACTCTGTGAAGCTGTCAAACACTGACAATCTGTCTTCTAAGTTGAGTCTTTACTCAAGCCTCAATTAGAAAGCCTTCCTGACCAGAAAGCAGAGGCTGCAGCTTTTGACAGTTCAGCGGCCATTCTGCTTTCTGTGCCGGTGAGCTGAGGGACTCCTGAGACCTGAAGGGAGGAAGCCTACAGGAAGAAGTAAAGGTAAGTAAAACTTATTAAAACACTTTACACACACCTCACACACTTACCTCTGCACACATGCACCCATCACTCACCTGCACACCGGACATCTCGGCCCCTCCGACCCCCGCAGACCAACGGCCCGCCTCGCTGACCTTGGCAAGATTCGGAGCCGTCGGGAAGCCCACACTTCAGGGCTGAAAATAGAGATTCTCCAAAAAACTGCCTGTTAACTACCTGTTAACAGGCAGTTAATTGGCACTAATCCCCTTCCCGCCTCGGGAAGGTGGCTCCCAGCGCTGGTCGGGAACCCGCCTCCTGGGAAGATGGCATGGAGGCAGGTTGGGGGTGGGATGGGTACCCGCCCCCAGATTCTGCCATTTTCCCGGCAGTCCTGCCTCCAAACCCGCCTCCCCAGGGCTGGCAAAATCACCCCCTGTCTCTAAGTCTCTATATCCATGGGGCATGACTGTTCTCTACATGGCTTGCTGTAAGTAACTGTTCTGCCCATCACCTACTATATATTGTTTTTATTTTATTCATTCACTTCTACTCCCAAATAATTGGATCCATTTTGAAAAATTGTTAGTAAAAGCTGTGGTATGAAATAATTAATTGGCGTTCCTCATTTTCACTTCCCCACAAGATGAATAGCTTCTCAAACAAAATCCGTCAAAAACAAATTCTGCAGTTCAAAACGAGGCTCATTTTTCAAACAAGACCTATGTTGTGGCTGAATCCTGTTGCACCTTTTAAATGGTCAGAATCTGTTGAATTATTAACACATGGCTCTCTTGCACTGGTAACAAAAAATGAGTGAGTCATTTTTAATTAGAACTGAAGCTTTATTCTTTTCTCTCTGTTCTGACTCACTGGTCTGTCTTTTAATTCTTCTGAGTAGTGTCACAGGAAGTTGATTTTCAAGTTTTGTTCTCCACATTCCTTCTAGTATTTTCATCTGACTGGCCCAATTCTTTTGCACCTAGTGCCATATAAAAGAAAAATAAAGACTTGCATTTCTATAGCGCCTTTCATGAACTCAGGATGTCCCAAAGCGCTTTACAGCCAATGAAGTACTTTTTGAAATCTAGTCATTGTAGGAACCATAGCAGCCAATTGCGCACAGCAAGCTCCCACAAACAGCAATATGATAATGACCAGATAATCTGTTTTTGTTATGTTGATTGAGGGATAAATATTGGTGAGAACACCGGGGAGAACTCCCCTTCTCCTCTTCAAAATAATGCCATGGGACCTTTTATGTCCACCTGAGAGAGCAAACAGGGCCTCGGTTTAATGTCTCATCTGAGAAACGGCACCTCCGACAGCACAGCACTTCCTCAGCACTGCACTGGAGTGTCAGCCTAGAATTTTGTGCTCAAGTCTCTGGAGTGGGACTTGAACCCACAGCCTTCTGACTCAGAGGTGAGAGGTGCTACCCACTGAGATACTTGGGTCAGGTCAGGTGAGCTTATGACTGGACCAGAGACCTGGCGGTGACTGAGACACTAGTCACTGTGCATTTAGAATTATGCAACAATTCAAATTGAGTGCATTTTTATTTACCGGAATACATTCTGCAGGCTTTGTTGAGAAAGATGATTTCATCAATCACAGTCGTATTTTACATTTTTAATGTGATTCCTTTACAAAGTTGCAGGATCTATTTTAGAAGTGTCATTTCTATTTGTTTCATAAATTCTATAAAAGTAAACTGTGCACAGAGAGATGGAGCTGCATTTCCAATGAAAAAAATTAAACTGCAAAATCACCATAAAGATTTTACAACCTCTATTCGGTATTGCAAAATTGTAGTTAAAATGCCAATAATAATTTGCTCCTACAGTGCCATAAACTGCATTAAAAAAGAGAAATCATATCAGGATAATGTATTCTTGGATTGAAAAGATAAACATTGTCGGCTGAGAAGGTGTATGTGGCAAGCTTTTATTATTTTTTAAAGAATAACATTTTATTTTGTTTTTAAGATCAAATCACATTATATGACAGCTGCTGTCTCGCCCATCATGCAAAATCAGCAACACAAAATGTAGTATAAGTGTTCTAGTGAAATGCTAGCCAAACCTGTGCCTGCCCCTTTATGTAATGCAGTAGTTCAGAAACAAAAGGTAGGCCCTCTGCTTCTCTTATGGATGGACCTTGGATCCAATAGCACAGCTCTGCTTTGTGAGCTGAACAATGGGGATGGCTGTTGGCGTTCAATGTGGGGCTTAAGCAGGCAATAGAGCAGGAACATTTTGTATTCCTGTAACTAAGCTTCAGCTACACAAAAGTGGAAAAGGAGTTGGTTTATTTTTAAAGGAGATGTGAGGCTGTGGGCATTATAAAGCAAACACCAACACCAGGTATTAGGTTATAAGATGAACTGTTACCCTCAGTTTATGGAAGCAGCCTTGAATGTGTAATGATGTCCTCAGCATTTGAATATGTGCAGGTGCAGCAAGCCATTAGGAAGGCAAATGGTATACTGGCTTTCATTACAAGAGGATTTGAGTACAGGAGTAAAGAAGTCTTACTCAAATTATATAGGGCCTTGGTGAGACCACACCTGGAGTACTGTGTACAATTTTGGTTTCCTTCCTAAGGATATGCCTGCCATAGAGGGAGTGCAACAAAGGTTCACAAGATTGATTCCTGGGATGGCGGGACTGTCGTATGAGAAGAGATTGGCTAAACTAGGCCTGTATTCTCTTGAATTCAGAAGAATGAGAGGGGATCTCATTGAAGCATACAACATTATTACAGGGCTTGATATGATGGATGCTGGGAGAATGTTTCACTTGGCTGGGGAGTCTAGAACCAGGGGCCACAGCCTCAGGATAAAGGGTAGGTCATTCAGTACTGAGATGAGAAGAAATTTCTTCACAAAGAGGGTGGTGAATCTTTGGAATTCTCTACCCCAGAGGGCTCTGGAGGCTCAGTCATTGGGTATATTCAAAACAGAAGTCGATAGATTTCTGACTAGTAAGGGCATCAAGAGATATGCCGATAGGGCCGGTGAATTGAGTTGAGGCAGAAGATCAGTCGTGATCTCATTAAATGGCGGAGTGGGTTTGAAGGGCCAAATGGCCTACTCCTATTCCTATTTCTTATGTTCTGTATATTACAGCACGCTCCTTGTGCTTTCTATAAAACCCTCAAGCCAGTAGCTTCCAGGTGTAGTTTTCAGTTGCAGATCGATATTTATATCATCTATTTTATTGCCCCTCTATCGTTCTGTGCCTCTCAATAGTGATCAGCAACAATTTGGTTGAACAATGGTCTCTTAGCAGAAGAAAGTTCAGCTTTTCAAATCACCACAGGTTCCTGACATAAATCACTGTTTTCAAGCTTGCTGCTCTGTGCACTGTCCCAGTTTCCTTGTGCATCCTTTATGTAATGTACTATTTATCCCAAATAGCTCTCCTGTTTAGTGAATTCCCCTGTGTGTAATGTTCAAGTATATACCATTCAGTAACTAGCTCTGCAGCTATTAAGAACACTCTTCATTTTGCATTTTGGCCGCGACTAAAACTCGACTTCAATCCAGCTGCAAAACTCCAAGCTGTAAGGAATCCTTCGAACATTACCGAAAATGTTTTCAATGTTATCGTGCCATTATAATGAATTGTTTATTAAATTGTATGAACACAGATAATTCAGATATGTTTAATACCTGCGTGATGTGTTATTAATCTACTGGGTCACACATTTCACCACCATTCTCACAACATGTACTAAACCGAATACCATGACGAAGAAGAGGTTTTTTGATGGGTTTTAGCAAAGAACTAAAAATATCAAGAAAAAGCAGAGATTTTCAGCAGTTACGTTGAACTCATGAATTTCAATCCATTCACTTAAGCCATTATATTTCAGTCGAAGTGGCGCCAGCAAGAAAACGAGCGTAAATCCAGGAATTTTGCAATCGCCTTTGACTTGACCAGGGGTTGAGGAGGGCACGGGAGGGGACGGGGAGAAATGATGATCAATTATGCACGGTTTCAGCGAGGGTATTGGCAGAGTGGCACAAAAGTCACTTATGCCATTATTTCCTGGGACCTTTTACGCTGGAAAACGAACCCAATGTCGTAGATGCGCCAAAGTCTGCAGGAAATTCTGGGCCATTTTGTATTTGCTGACTGTGATTTGTGATGCTGTGATGGAACAAAGGATTGAAAACACAATTGTCAAGCATAATGCCACATCCAGAGTCATACATAGAGCAAATCCCAGCCACAACATTATTTTTACTCGTAAATTTTCACTTCAACCAGTATATATTTCCCACCTCATACATACGAGTATATATTTGGTACTTGTTTCAAATGACAGTTTAGAGTGAATGCCATATAATCTGAAGTTATACGTCTTAAAACAAAAGTATGTGACCAGACTTGCTAAATTAGACTGCTTTGTGCAAAAACAGGTAATGGATTTTGCCTGCAGCAATTCACATATATTTTTTAAACTGCTTAAAATGATTAACTGGCTTCTGAGAATGTTCATTGAGTACTATGAACAACCTCACCAAATGTCAGACAAATATAACTTGACAAGCAGCTCATGGGTTTGAAGTACATGGATCAGACTCCAATCTTGCAAATCTATCTATCTGTAATAATATTAAGTCTTGAATTTGCACACACTTCCACTTACACTTATACTGTCTCACTTACTACAGGACCTTTCTAGTCACATCGATTTTTCAGCACATTTTCTTTCATTTTATTTCCATCATATATTCTTGTTACACTTTTCTGTTCTTCCAATGTATTCTTGTTGAATGTATTTACTTACTAAGTCCTCCATAATTCATCATCAGGTAAGTCTCATTGTGGAATAAGGCACTTATGGCCTCTAGTCAATTTGTTTTACTTACCTTAAAATGATTTTAAAATCAATAAGTACTGTTTTTTTAATGGTGTTGATAGCATCTGTTGTGCTCTAGTTCCGTACAGCAGCACATGATGAGAGCCCAGATCTCCATTTGTCTCATCTTCCCAGCCACCCCTATCTCTCCTTCTGCTCCTGGGGGCTGATTTTGTCAATGGGGAGCTTTTGGAGGCGGGACTCCCACTTGTCGGGTTTCAGTCCCGCCTCCATCGACTTCTGGCCAACCCACACTATTTTCCCTTGATTGACCTTGTTAAGCCCGCCCAGTGGACTTAGCAGGCCAATTAAGGGAAAGCCAGTTGCAGAGAACATCAACGTATGACGTTTCATCTGTCAAAAATTTTTGACAAATGAATTGTTATCGTTTGACAGCTCTGTGAAGCTGTCAAACACTGACATTCTCTGTAGTTTGATGAAGTCTTGAATTCAAGACCTCATCAAACTTCTTTCTTTTGCAGAAATGAGATGGTTGTTGCATTGGAGAATGCAATGGCCATCTGTCTTTCTCCAATGCGGAGGTCAGAGACTCTCCGCATACACACCGACTGAAGCCTGCAGGAAGAAACAAAGGTAAGTACACTTTTTCTAACACTTTGCACTTACCTCAGATACTCACCTCTCCACTCTTGCACCCATCACTTATCTTCACAGCACACTTTAGCACCCCCCACCCAAACCCGCAGACCCCCTACTCGCCTCGCTGATCTGGCAGGTTTCGGAGCCTTCGGGAAGCCCGCACTTATGAGGACAAAAAGGGCATAATCCTATTTTCTGCCTGTTAACTCCCTGTTAACGGGCAGTTAATAGGCTTTAATCCCTTCCCACCTCCAAGGAGAAGGGACCCGGCGTGTGATGGCTACCCACCTCCTCGGAAGATGGCATGGAGGCGGGTTGGGCACCTGCCCCCAAATTATGCCATATTCACGGCAGTCTCGCCTCCATACCCGCCTCCCCAGGGCTGGCAAGATCGCGCCCCTGGTGTTGCCATGACCCTGCCAACATTCCCACTGCTCCCCAGCACTAGCTGCCTCCCCACCTGGAGGGTAGCTGCCACCAGTCCGCAAGTTCAGGACGTTAGACCGAAATAAGAGGGACACCAGCATTGAAGGGGAAGAGGAACTCGGGGAAACCTGGACTCCAGATACAGATGGGCAGGGGACCCCAGGGGGAGCAGTGATATCTAGTGTTGACCTTCCTCAGCGTGGCAGCCATCAAAACCTTAACTCACAGTCAGTGCTGCCAAATCCCAGGATCCAGCAGTGAACCATGCCTTTCATTCCAATCTCCAGGATATCCTGGACTTTTTCCACAGTTTTCTCCTCCTTGTTCTTCACTGAGTGTGTCCATGACCATCTGCCAGGATCAGGAACAATAAACGCCAGTTAGCTGTTTACCTGAGCCCCTGCTCATCATTCATCGGTGCAGAAAGCTGGTAATCCAAACTGTTGTCATATTTCTTCCTGCATTGTATCATGTAATAAGGTGTTTGTTTTTGAAATATTTTAATACTTAATGATATAGTGTATTAAGCCATTATCACAGTCAGTCACACAGTTTAGCCGACTGCAAATCACCATTGTTTCTCAGACTTATTCTCAACAACAAATAGGGTTCAAAACGGGATTTACTGCCCATGTTGGCTTTTTTAAGGTTCAAGGTATGAATTCAATGCAGTTTGTAATTTTTATTTTTACTTACTGCAAGAGTTTTCTATAGTTGGAATTAAAGATGTGCACAAATCCTTTTGTCCTATGCTTTTCTTTATTGACCCTGATGATTTTTCATTTACATTTCATATACAAGTCGGCTATGATCTGAAAGGAGGGAGTACCACCTGATATCTGGTGTCTGAAGCCATCTGCACTGCATTGACTCTCTCTCACACTGAGGTATTACTTCATTTACACATTCATTTATTATCTGATCACCATTTGATACTGAGAAATTATTTGTAATAATCAATTTTCACTGACCTTTTTAGATACAAATGTAGTTATATAAGAGTATTGGCAAGATTTATATTAGCACTAAGTTTTTTGCTTTTATCTACTGTTATGTCAACTTATTGCTATAATTATTTGCACTGTAAAATACATAATCCATTAAGAATGTATCAAACAGAATGCAGTTTTCACACTTCGTTAGAGTCGGTCTGAATTCCTCTTGGGATGAAAGTTGTTCAATGGCACTGCATCCAATAAAGTTCAGCAGTGCGCTGACAGATTTCAAACCAAATATTGGCCCTGAATTTAAGGTCGGAGGCTTCCCGCGGGGAAATGCTTCCGATCCGCAAAGAAGATCCGCGCCTACCCGGGGCCTCGGGACCCACGGCGACTCGCGGTCCTGGGCCTCTCTGGGTACGCGCAGTTAAGGCCCACGTACCCCGGGGGCGCAGGCGGGTTCGCGAGCGCCCCTCGGATCACGTGGGCTGGCCCAACAAATGAAAGAAGGGGGATCCCCATTCATGCTAATCGGGATTCCGTACATACAGAAACCCCATAAGCATGAATGGGAATACCCCAAAAAATACATCTACACATCAAATAAATAAAAAAAATTAAGTAAAATGCCATTTAATTAAATATTTAAAACAAAAGTTAAATTTTTTGAAAAATAAATTTAAATGCTTTAAAGGGGCTAAAAATAAACTTACCTTATTTCACAGGTATTTTAATGTTTAAATGATTGAAAAATAATTATTTTTATGTTCATTTAAAATCTTTGCTGGTTAAAGCAAGCCTTATGCTTGCTTTTACCAGGCATAAGAATTTCACGGGCATTCACTGGGCAGAAGTTGGGCAAATAGCCCAACTCTCCGCCCGCGGATGCCCTTTTCTCGGGGATGCAGATGATCTGTCAAGAAGATTCTTAATAGAGTGCAAGTTCTGGGTTTTCGCGCATGCACGTCGCGTCGAAAACTTGCGCGGCCCTTATGGCCGTGTACGCACCTTGTACGCACCCGTAGGGGCCGCAAAATACGGGCCAATATGTTGGAAAATTAAACTATCAGAAAATTCTTCAAAACGGAGAGTTTTCTGCTCGAAGAATCTGGAATTTTCCTAAACCCGTAAGCTGGGTGCATATGTTTATCCAGGCCAATTTCTTAAGGAAAGTTAAGAAGGTAGAAATTTAGCTTGGGCAGTAATGCAACAATGGGGCGGGATCGCATTGGCCGCCTGTTACATGCCTCACCCAATGATCAGTTCTTTTGACTTCAGTGGACATGAATATCTAGCGGAGAGTATAGACAACTTATTTAATACCACCTGTTTTGCACTACTAACCAAAATGAATTTCTACCCCAAGAGGAGCTTTTTTTTACACTCATAAGTTGCTCCAGAGGTTAGACTGACAGAAGAAAGTTTTTTCGAAAAAAAAATTAAAATTGAAAGCAACAGTTAAAATTATATAACTTAGGGAACAGGACACATACATTCCAATATTAAAATAAACCATAAAGTTCATCTGACTTTTTTTGTACTGGGAGTAATTTACAATAGATGTTAGACAAATATTTGAAGGATTAATCATTGTATGTGAACCCTAGACTCGCGCAACTCCTAATGACAAAGCATGCCAGTTCCTTTGTAAACCAGGTGAGCCATGTTCTGAGGACACATCTCATCTTTCTCGAGGTGCATGATCAAGAGTTTCCTTGTCAATTATAAGCTATCATTTATATTTTCTAATTTTTAAACTAGTGATGATTTCAGTAAAAAACCTGGGGAAAATGGACACTTGCGGAATAGTGTTCAAACTATTGACTGAGCAAGAAGCCTGTTTGTACCACAAATGTTGAGTGGACATCTGAAATGTATCACTGATTTATGGATTCTGTAAACACAGCTGATTTATGCATCTGTAATCTGAAAAAATATACCACTCATACCTCACTTGTCTGATTCACTTAAGAATGATTTAGTTTGATATTAATCAGACATGAACTATTAGATACTCCACTTCTCTGTTTTTGATTGAAGCCCTTGCAAAACTTTCAAATGTCCATTTCTATTTTTATCAATTTTGCAGTTGAAACAAAAAGAGAACAGCAAATATTATCCGCGACCCTTTCATTCGTGTGCCTGTAGGCATGGACTAGGCGTATGCATTAACAATGATCTCCAATGCAATGGCCCTG
The DNA here is from genome assembly GCF_052327205.1 of Somniosus microcephalus. Classification (NCBI taxonomy): domain Eukaryota; kingdom Metazoa; phylum Chordata; class Chondrichthyes; order Squaliformes; family Somniosidae; genus Somniosus; species Somniosus microcephalus. The sequence goes on along the minus strand of NC_141009.1, from coordinate 45,007,377 downwards.
AATTTGTGGTTGGAGGCTTCCGGCGGGGAAATGCCTCGGATCCGCAAATATAATGTCCGTGTACCTGGTGGTCTGGGAAGTACGGAGACTCGCAGTCTTGGGCCTCTCTGGGTACCCGCGGGAAGAGGCCCACATATCTCAGGGGCGCAGGCGGGTCGCCAGCATTAAAATTAGGGGATCCCCATTCGTGCTTATAGAGATTCTGTATGTACGGAAGCCCCATAAGTATGAATGGGAATACCCCAAAAAATACCTCCACACTTTAAAAAAATATGTATTTAAAATTAATTAAAATGGCATTTAATTAAATATTTAAAACAATTTAATTTTTTGAAAAATAAATTTACATGTTTTAAAGGGGCTAAAAATAAACTTACCTTATTTCACAGGTTTTTAAATGTATAAATTATTGATAACATTTTATTTTTCTGTTTTTTAAAACTCTTACTCTGGTAAAAGCAGGCCTTACGACTGCTTTTACCAGGCGTAAGAATTTCACGGGAATTCGCTGGGCAGAAGCTGGGCAAATAGCCTAACTATCTGCCCACTGAGGCCCTTTTCCTGGAGATGCATTGGATCTGTCAAGAAGATTCTTGACGGATCGTAAGTCCCGTGTTTTTGCGCATGTGCAGCGCATGCCTAAACCCGGAACTTGCGCGGCCCTTACGGACGTGTCCGCACCTCAGACGCACCCATAGGGGCTGCAAATTACGGTCCATTATCTCAACAGAGCTGCGTGAAAATCAGAAGATGCTGTTAAATTTGATGGATTTATGAGCATATAGATCTGTGATAAGTAATTCAATGCCTTGCAGATGTGTTACAAATTCTTGGACCTATCTCTGTCTCGCAGCCTTGATATTGCTCCCAGGTGCATGCTAAATTGATTAAATGTACAGTGTTGCTTTACTATGTGTGCTTTGGAATTGCTTTAGCGGGTGAGATAATTGGTAATCTTTTAGGGTAGAGTCATTTCTGTTTTCACAATTGAAGCCCTAGGTGGCAGTCTCTGACCAATCATCATGGAGTGTAATGTGCGGTCAGCAGTCATATTGGGTCTGGGCTCAGTGAGTAGCACTGTAGCATCTGAGTCAGATGGTTGCGGGGTTCAAGTCCCACTCCAGAGATTGAGCACAAATTCTAGGCAGAAACTCCAGTGCAGTACTGAGGGAGATGCCACTTTTTGGATGAGACATTAAACCGAAGCCCCATCTGACCTCTCAAGTGAACATAAAAGATCCCAAGGCGATATCTGAGAGCTTGCTGTGTGCAGATTGGCTGCTGTGTTTCCTACAGTAAAATAGTGACGACACTTCAAAAGTACTTAATTGGTTGTAAAACACTTTGGGGTGTCCTGAGGTTGTGAAAAGCGCTATATAAATGCAAGTCTGTCTTTCCTTCTTTCTTCCTTTCTTTCTTTACTGCTGACCGCACCTTGCTACAGGTCGCACTGAGGTCAGCCACAAAGGAATTCTGAGCCATGAGTGTTACGCCACAGGAGCAGAGCTCTGTTCCGAGCCGCTCATTTGTAAATTTGGGAGAAAGCGGGAATCAGTTTCTGTTCTTTCAGAACATAACTTATTAAATAGTTCTTGATCTGTCCAATGGATCCAGCTGAAGTGAATTTAAAGCAGTTTGATATGAACTCCTGTGTAAAAATCAGTGAAAACCTTCTGCAACAATCTTAAAATTCCTACAGGAAACACTAATGATTCAGGACCAAATTCTTGAGTCCCATGATCCACCGTTTCAAGTGAAGCAGTGTGGGACTTCCAGCCATCTAATGTCCCTGATGTTGATCCAACCAGATATGCCAGGGGTCAGCTAATTTTAATATCGCTGGACAGGACTCGGCCATGCTAGCAATTCATGTAGTGCGCTTGGTTGGGGGGTTGCTCGGGGTGGGGCGGGGGGAAGGAGGGTGGAGGAAGATGTTGACGGCACAGCTGCAGGAATTGCGAGCATGGAATGCAAAGATGTGCGGGTTAGGTTGATTAGCTATGATAAATTGACCCTTAGTGTTAGGGGGATTAAATACATGGGGTTACGGGGATAGGGTGGGATATGTGTTGGTGTAGGGGTTACGGGGATCGGGTGGGATATGTGTCGGTGCAGGCTCGATGGGCCGAAATGGCCTCTATCTGCACTGTGGGGTTTCTGTGGTTTCTGTGATTAGTGGTTGGCTGAACTTATAGCAGAAATATCAGGTCAAGAAATGACTCCACGAGGGACAAATAAAAGAGCAGCAAACTTCTCGGTATAAATATTCGCTGGACTGAAATTAGGCGAAGGAAGGAAGGATGCAGTGATTGTTGGTGGCAAGAAACCTGTCACTAAGGATATATTCAAATGAGATCTTCTGGATCCATACACACTAGTGGCTGAGTATCTGTGGGAAGCTCTGGATTTCCTACTGTGCTGCCACGTGAGCCTAGCCTCCTGGCTTCTCTGCGGCTTCCCTTTCTCTTCCTTCTCCAGCATTTAGAATGTAAAGAGAAGAATCCCCATTGGGAAACCTGTGGCAGAGCCACCAGGGGACTCTGATCTAATGTACGTAATTATCTTTAACAAATTATTAGCTACAGAATGAATCTGTATCTTTGTTCATATTATTGCATGTACATAGCGCGGTCCCTTTAAGAATGAGACCAAACGCGATGACGTCATCACGTTGATCACGTGATCCTCCAGTGGCGGGAAAACGTGATGATGTCATGACGTCAGGCTGGGGAGCCGCCCTAGCCAGTCCTCGTGGAGCCAGCAAAGAGTACAGACCTGTAATTTAGTTCTCCTGTGTTTTCATTTTAAACTCTGTTCAATAGTATTAAACATTGTTTGTTTGATAGACTGACTCGACCTCAGTCCTTTAGTTAGGAATCTAGCCATTCCTACAAACCGATACTTTAGCCTGACTATATATTTGAGGGAAATTTCTCAATCAGAAAGCAGTCGCCAGGGAGACTTCCAAATAAAACTAGGAGCCTTAAGAATGAAGAGCCAAAAGAAATTAACAGAAGGCTAATCCAAAGTAAAGTTACGGGTCTCTTATATAATAGCACAGCAAAAATCAGGAAGCCATCTTTAAGATTCCAGCATCGGCCTTCCTTAATTACTGGTTAAACATCCTGTAAGATTCGCAAAATTGAACATTGTCCTGTAAGGGTTTATTGGCAGAAGAGGCCTTCATTTTAAAGACTGTTTTAAAAGAAGCCCAGAAAAAGGGGCACACAAAATGGCCGCCAGACCCTGTGACCAGCTTTTGGGACACTTTAAAATGGTTCCTGCAGTCCCCAGACAGCCTTTGTGGATTCAGCCCACAGTAAGTTCTGGAAGGCCGTTTCGGAGAAAACGAAATCAGACAGAACCACATACATATGGATTGGATGCAGATCCAGTCAGATTGGCCTGTAGATAAAGGCCATCTAAATGTTTACCCAGACAAAGGAAAACAGTTTCATATTCATAGGGGGAACATCAAGAACCGTTTAAGACATCAGAAGAACATTAAAAACAATATAGGGTCATTCCAGACCAGAGATGGCCGTTACCGGCCATCCCAAAGTAGTTTAAAACATAATAACTACCCCACTGTGCTACAAGCCTGCCAAAAGTTAAACAAAGACTAACCTTGATTTGGCGGGAGATAAAGGCCCCTTTTGAGGAGTATATCTGGGAGACCCGGGGTAGCGATCGATGTTCTGAGGAGGTTCACAGGATCCAGGCCTTCATCTTGGGCTTCTACATCGGTACAGAGTTCAAGCGGAGACGACGGAGGATCGAGGTTCGCGATGGGAGGTCAAGTCAGTATCTAGCCCCGGGATAACTGTCGGGAGATCATCGACCAACCTCGGGACGCTGACAAGTATAGGTGAAACCTATATGAAAACGGTGAACCAACTGGGCTGTGCGACGAAACCCATACGAAAATGGTAAAACAGTTGGTCTCTCCCCTACCGACTTCCAGGCCTGCTGACATCCAGCCTGTCCGTGACCTTCACCTCGAGGAAGAAGAGAGAGTGTCGCAGCCCTGACCACGTGGAGACAGGATGCCTGAAAGGATCAAAACACAGACCTTTTTCAAAACTCTATACTTTCCAACTGGATTGGTGAGCATGTTTCTGGCCCCTCACAATCTGATCTAGATAAGCTTAGGGGGTGGGCATTTAAGGGGTAATTTTAACAATGAGTTGTTGTCCCTCGATGTTCCGTGTGTTTCCCCATTTCGTTATGACTTTTGTAAAGTATAATATGCCTGTATATATCTTAGCCAGTACTGTAGTATGATTTGTTTTTCCCTCCCATGTACCTTATTGGCTTGCAGTTTGATTTGTTCCTTTATGCATTAAAGTTTCATTTCGTTTTTCATTAAACCTGGTCTATAGAGTTTTCTCTGCATTGTAGTTCCTGCCTCAATTCCAGTGTCTAGAACCTAAGGGGCGAGTGGGTCGAACCACTCAAGGTTTTACTGTGCAAGAGAGAGGGAGGCCTCTGGAGAGAGAGAGACCTCTGCGATCTAAGAAAACCCCTTACAATCCCAATGACTTCAATGGAAAGTAAAATTGGGCGGGGTGCAAAACATGTGGCCAATCCAATCCCATCAGTTTTCCATAGGGTGGGAGAGGTTAAAATTACCGCTTGTATTCTCTTCTGTTGGTAAAAGATTTAGGCACCATTTTTGAAACTCCAGATGTAGCAGTAGATCCCGATCTAATTCACTGATGTTTATGCATTGACGAACGGTGGGAAAGACTTCAGGCTTTCTACATGTAGTGTTGTATGGGGTTTAGCTGTTGCATTTCCTAAAAATGCAAGGATCGTCCTTCAGAGGTGGACCAGAGAGGTGAGAGTGTGGAGCAGAATGGAATAGTCAACCCTGCTGTGGAAGAACAATGCACAAAGAAGAACAATGCACTATGATTTTTGTCACAAAGCACGTCATTGGTTATTTTGACTAGGGTGGTCTTAGTGCTGTGGGCACGGTGGAAGCCAGAAACAAAGGATTTGCAAAGGTAATTTGGTTAATGATGGGCAAGGAGTTAGATCTTGGAGAGAAAAGGAAAGTTTGAGATGGAATGCTAGTTAGAGAGATTAGCACATGACAAATCAATATAAAAGACATTCATGATTCAGTAATCTCAACCTCTCAAGCTCACTAGTTGATGACTTAAAAGACCTAGAGCAGCATTTCTGCACCTTCTTGAGAACAAATACTAAATAAAGATGGTGGTGGTCTCAGTGTTGAGCCACCCTGACTTTAGTTAACAATCAATTTACATGTGACACAGCTATGCCATTTTCCTTTGAGAAAGGGCAGTTAATGGTGGTTTTGAAGTTGAAAGGAATGGTGCCTGTGCAATGGTAGTCATTTACAATGCCAGCTAGCACTGTGGCACAGCAAGGTAGTTCAGCGATCAGGAATTAGATGGTGTGGGAACTGATAAAGTAGGAGGTGAATCTCATAGAGGAGACAATCCTATTAAGGATTGGGAGGAAATTAAGGTCAAGTTGTTAAGTGGTACGGGGCTGTGGCAAAGATGAGGGAAAGGCTTGGTGGGGAATAGGGGAAGGAGGAGGTGGAAAATATGGTTGAGGTAGCTGTGTGGAGAGTCTCGATTTTTGAGACAAAGTTGTCTATGAGCTCCTCACACTTGGGTTTGGAGGCAAGGATGATGGTAGGAGGTTGGATAATGTGGTCATTCAATGAGGTTAAAGGAGTTTGCCCCCCAGAATGAGCCAGAACTCCTGGGAGTATTTGACAATTGAAAAGAGACCTGGTATTGCTTGTCAAAACCAAGCCAGATCTGGCAACAGGCGATTACCAAAAGTTTTTTCAAAAATCATTACTTCATCTTTCTCGTATGAATGGTATCAAAATCAGGCGGGCTCTATAAAGGGCATACAATCCATTTTGTCAGATTACTACCCGGGCCGTGTAGGTGAAAATCTACCTCAACATTTCTTAGTGTTGGCGGTTTCTTCGTGTATGTACCTGGGATACCCAGATCCACATAACCTGGCTGACCCATTTCATCAGTTTTCCTTCCACTGCAGAATCACTGTCCCCATTTGATATCTTCCTGTCTGAACAATGGAAACCCAGATTATAACAAAGAATTGTCATATGGTATTAATTTTAATGAGGCTACAGATGTGTGAACGATGGGAACCATTGGGTTTAAAGGGACACAGCTGTGTCACAAGTAAATTGATTGATTGTTAACTAAAGGCAGGGTATTTCAGCACTTTAGTCAGTATCAGTTCTTGGGAAGGTGCAGAAATGCCGCTATAGGTTTATGATATCAAATTATGAGTTTGAGAGCTCCAGCTTATTGAATCATTAACGTCTTTTATCTTGATTTCTTCTGCTCAGATTCGAATAAATGTACAATAGACCCTTTCAATTATTTCTTTAGGGCTACTGCAATAAACATGTTTTTATATTTGTATATAATGGACAGGATACAAATCCTGGATGGGTATTTTGTGCTGTAGTTGTGTGTTTTTTTAAAATCCCTACAGATATTTGAATATGAGATCTTAGTGCGCGCGCTTCTTGAAGAATTACTTACAAGGCATGTGAAGCTAAACATTATTGCTTGGAAGGGTAAGGTTTAAGGGGGGAAAAATATGGTTGCTTTGTGCCTCCCGAGGGCGCTAATAGAGCGCAAAGCAACTAGCGCCCGGGCGCAGCACCGCCAGCGCCTCCCGCAAAATTCAGTGGGAGGTTTGCGGTGGCGTTAATCGTTAGCACCCCGCGGTGCTGCGCCGCCGGCAATGATGTCATCGCTGTGCGCAGCGCCCCACTTGCGCCCCGGCTGCGATCTTCAGTAGCGCCCCCTGACTTACCGCCGGTCGCTGTGTCCGACGGGGTCAGGGCGGCCTACCTGCGGCCGGGGCGGCGCTAATTAAAGGCGAGGTGCCGGGCAGCCATTTTTGTTGCTGGCCACCTGCCGGCTCCTGCCCCCGTTGCCGTCCCCGGCATTCTGAGAAGCCCCCCATGGAGTGACGGCTACGCTCCGTGAGCCCGGCACTTCTCTTGAGTGCCGGGCTCTTTTGCCGGCACTCCGATCCCTGGTGGCCCAGCTGGGCCCCGGGTCGCGCTGCGCTTTAAGAAGGGGAGGAAGGCCAGCAGTACTGTGGCACGTAGCGCTGCAATATTCCCTCGCAGCACCCCAAGAGGGAGCCGGGGTGCTTCCAGTAGCGTCCCACTTCCCTCTTGGGGCGCTACCGATAAATTTTGGCCCCGGGGCGCTAATTATTCAGGGGTGCTAAAAGTAGAGCCCCAGCGAAGTTAGCACCTCAAAAGGGGGCACAACTCAATTTTTCCTCCAAGATTTCTTTAGTGCTTCAAGGTAAGAGTAGCCAAGAATAGGACATCAGGAGAGAACATGCAGTGAACAAGAGCTATAATGAATGTGGGATGAAATGAGCCTGTGTGCTGCTCCTGGTTTGTCCATGGTATTCTATTTATCTTATGTATTTCATTTAAATAGTTGTGCTTTTGCAATGATGACTTGCTTCAAGCAAACAACCTGACAAACTCATGGCATGTTCAGTGAGGAGTTTTGAGGTACATTACAGTGCCTTGATAGTTCTTTAGTCTGAATGGTCATGTCTAAATTGGGAGAGATAGAGAAACCATGGAATTCAAACAGTTAAGAATTCATAGTCACAGAGTCATAGTCATAGAGTCATAGGGTAAGATTTCCATTGGGCCGTGGAGGCGGGATTGGAGGCGTGCGGGTGGTTAAAATTGCAAAAACTGGCGGGCGGGCCCGACCCCGACTCCATCCCGCCTCCACGCAATTTTCAAAAATTTGTGTCTAATGGTCCCGACTCTGTCCCGCCTCCAACAGGCGGGAGAGGCTGTTAAGGCCCTTAACAAGCTCGAAATTGTCTCTATAATGCCATTTTGAATGGCCATTGCGATTTTAACCCTTTTCCCATGTGAAACACGCCTGGTGGGAAACACGACAGTGAAACTTGGCGGGAGCACTATTGGATTGCTGACTATCAGCTGCAGGTCAACCATTAAAGAGGAGATTTGATCAGCCATCATTTGCAGGTGGCAGGACTTTGCAGTCTCAGGTCTGGGGGAACTTTTAGAAGGCATAACCACAGCTGTGGAAGTTTGGAGCCTGACACCCATCTCCAGTGTGACCACCTGGGAAACCCCTCTCGGGACCTTCACTGAGCGCTTCCTTAACTGAGGCATCTACAAGAAGCATGGGAGCCATTTATTTCCTTCCCTTCTGGATATTAGATGAGGCCGAACAACAACAGCAGCAATAACAGCAGCAGCCCCAACAGCAGGAGCGCCAGGCTGCTGCTCACCCACCTGAAGATGCACAGGCCAGAAGGGGCCAGCGCTTGGAAGCCCATCGGTGCAGGAGATACCCCTCAAAAAGGGTCTACAGATACAGGGTCAGCTATCTCAACATGTCTGAGCAGCAATGCCAAAGACGGCTCCGACTTTCGCGAGAGGTAGTGGGTGACATCTGCGTAATGCTGCAACAAGACCTGCAGGCCAGAGGACCAGGTGGACAACCCTTAGCAGTGGCCGTCAAAGTCACCACCGCTCTCAACTTTTTTGCCTCAGGCTCATTCCAGGGATCAGCAGCAGACATCAGCGGCATCTCCCAGGCGGACGCACACACTTGCATCACGCAGGTAACCGATGCCCTCTTTGCCCTCGCGCACAATCACATCCATTTCACCAAGGATCGAGCAAGTGTCATGGCGCGTTCGGTTGGATTAGCTCATCTGGCAGGCTTTCCAAGGGTGCAGGGCATCGTTGACTGCACACATGTGGCCCTTAAGGAACCCCATCGCAATCCAGGTGTTTTTGTCAATCGCAAGGGCTTCCACTCCCTTAACGTTCAGCTGGTGTGTGACCACAAGAAGGGAATTTTGCATGTTTGTGCCAATTACCCTGGCAGTTGCCATGACTCCTTCATACTGCGCCAGTCTAGTGTGCCTCCGCTATTCAGTCTGCCAGACCAACTTAACGGATGGCTACTTGGAGACAAGGGCTATCCCCTGAAGACGTGGCTAATGACGCCTTTGAGGAGCCCATTCAACGAAGCTGAGGAGAGCTACAACTCCAGCCACATGTCCACCAGAGCCATAATTGAGCAAACCATCGGTTTGCTGAAGATGCGCTTCAGATGCCTGGATAGATCAGGTGGAGCCCTGCAGTACTCAGCAGCCAGGGTCTCCAGAATCGTCGTGGTTTGCTGCGCACTTCACAACATGGCACAGTGTCGTGGCTTGCAAATTCCTGAAGACCAAGTGGCTCCTCACATATCCTCCTCAGATGAGGAGGAGGAGGAGGAGAGCAAAAACGAACATCCTGCAGAGGCCCATCAACCAACAGCAGCAGTACACGAGAACATAACTGCCTGGGATGCAAGGAACACACTCATCTTGGCCAGATTTACTTAGCTTAGCCATTCAAGCACATTTGCCTCGCATCTTCTTACCTGAGCATCAACAATGGCCACGAACCAGCTGATTCCTAGAAATTTGACCACCATACTGAGAATTGCAAGTAATCTTAAGCCATCAATGTGGAAGTCCCATTTGGAAAATGACACACGCCACAACTTCAGTAGTAGCCATCAGATTTTTTATGTACATGATTCATATGATGGCTTTTACACATTAAACATCAAATTTCACCCAAGTGACTACCCTTGTGACTATTTGTGCAGTATCTTTCTCTTACGCATGCTCCTACGTGTTACTTCCCCTGTGGCTTCAGCAGATGTGAAGGCCCCTTGCTCACTTTCTTGCTGCTCCTGTCTCGACACTTTTGGTGGGCGTCTTCTGGGGTGGTGAACCTGTGAGAGCTCGTCAGCAGTCTGCTGCTCCTGCGGCTGTGCAGGGGTTGAGATGCCTGTCTCACTTGGGTGTGTACTCCGGTGGGGCTCTGATCGAGGGCTCTGCAGTGGCATGGAAGTGTGAACGCTTGGAGAGGAGCCCCCACTTCCTTGATGTCTGCCACCAACTTCCCTCTCATGGGTCAGGTCCCCCTCAGCGCTTGCAAGTGGCTTGAAAACACCTTGCTGCACATCAGGGGGGCCATGGGGACCCATATCTGCACTGGCAGTCCTACTCAGAGGGACTGCCATGAAGGTCTGGTTTTTCGGTTCAATAGCTGACCATCGCTCCTCCAGAGATGTCAGTCTCTTCTGAACACTCACCATGTTTTCAACACACTGGCGACTTAGCTCCTCCATGGACATAGCCATCCTCTCATCTACTGTAGCCATCCTTTCCACGGAGGTAGCCATCCTTTCCGTGTTGATGCGTTCATGTGCCAATGACTCCACAAAGGCTCTGCTCATGTTCGCTATGGACTCCTCCATTCGCTCCACACTCGCAGCGACCCTGGAGACAAAACCTGCCAGAGGCTCCTGCATCTTTTCCTGGAGTGCCATCACCACTGATACTGTGGATGGACCCACAGGCAGAGGGTCGACATGCAGCTGAGCCGAGCTGGCAGAGTCCTGCGCCCTCCGACTAGGACTCTTCACTGCTGTTCCTGTCTCCACAATCTGCTGATGCTCACTTGTGAGCTGTGATACACCAGGTGACAACAATACTCTATGTCCCGAAGGTCCCACCGAGGTGTGAGTGTCTGCACTGGTGCTGGGTGCGCTGAATTCTGCTGACGTGCCCTCAGAGGTTGCAGCTTCCTCTGAGGAGTCTGGAGGCTCAGCCTGTTCCTCCTGGCTAGTGGCGAAGGATGCTTGCGATGGTCCTGTGGGGAGTAAAGGAAAGAGTCAGAGATGTGATGCCAAGGTTACATGCACATTGCATATTGCAGATGATCATTAGTCCATCTGTTAGAGCTTCCAAAACATTATCAGCGACTCATGCAATGTCAATGAGAGAGATGGAAAACTATTCTGTCACCAGCTTGCTGTGATGCACCCGTCTGTCCATCCCCCACATGCGCATCGTCCTCCAGTCCTACGATCTCCAGGACCACCTCCTCCCAGGGTGTGAGGTGGGCTACTGATGGTGGCCCGCCTCCTGTCCTCGCTCTTTCTTGCTTATTGTGAGCTCTCTTTTCCTGCAATGAGGGAGACAAGTGGAGGTTGTGTGAGAATGAAGGAGTGAGCGTAGAGAATCCATAGCATAGATGCTTAGAAGGAGACAAAGATGGAGTGAGGTGGCAAGACCAAGGGCCCTCCCTGTATGTTGTCATTTGTTTTCATAGCATCAGAGTGATAGGGAGTGTGAGGGCTGCATAGTCGAATAGTTAGGTGAATGTGACCATAGAGAGAGAGGGAATCGGTAAGGGTGCATGCAGTGCCAAGTGGGATGTGGAGGAAGAGATTGCTAAAGCTGAGTGCTGGTGAGGAAAGGCAATGGGGATCAGATTGAGAGTGATGGGAAATTCATACTCACTTTTCCAGTGCGCTGAACGTCATGAAATCTCTTCCTGCACTGTATCCAGGTTCTGCGGGTATACGATAAGGAGTTGACCTCCTCTGCCACTTGCTGCCACACAGCCTTTGTCTGCTGGGGAGGCTTCTTCCTCCCTGATGAAGGGAAGAGCACCTCCTTGTGAGCTCTTGCTCCCTCCACTAAAGCCTGCAGGGCAATGTCGCCGAACCTAGGAGCAGCCCCAGGTCTGTCGCTGGCCATTGTGGCTCTAGGTTCCTCTAACAGTAAGTGTCAAAAGGTTGGCAGCCTGCCGAAGAAGCAAGGCTTGTTGCAGACCTTAAATGCAGCAGTAATAATGACGTCATATTATGCGACTTTCTGACTGGAAATACTCATTTGCCATGGGTTCCCACACGCTGGAACTCAATTGGGCAATTAAGTTAAAATTGCATCAATCTCCCACGTCAAATTAGATTTGTGTGGATAACACGAAATGCGGATTACACGACACCAACCCGCACCTGAATGAAAATCCAGCCCATAGAGTCATGTGGTACAGAAGGAGGCCATTCGGCCCATCGAATCCGTGCCGGCTCTCTGTAGAGCAATCCAGTCAGTCCCACTGCCCCGCTCTATCCCTGGAGCCCTGCAAGTTTATTTCCCTCAAGTGCCTATCCAGTCTCCCCTTGAAAATATTGAGTGTCTCCCCTTCCACCACTTCCGTCGGCAGTGAATTCCAGGTCCTCACCACTCGCTGCGTAAAAATGTATTTCCTCACGTCCCCCCTGTATCTCTTGCCCAAAACCTTAAATCTGTGTCCCGTAGTCCTTGTACCATCAACTAGTGGGAACAGCTTTTCCCCTTCTAGCCTATTCAAACCCGTCATAATCTTGTACACCTCTATCAAATCACCCCTCAACCTCCTTTGCTCTAATGAAAACAAATCCAGCTTCTCCAACCTTGTAGCTATGATCCCCCATCCCCAGAACCATTCTGGTAAATCTCCTCTACACCCTCTCAAGGGCCTTCACATCCTTCCTAAAGTTTGGTGACCAGAACTGGACGCAATACTCCAGTTGTGGCCTAACCAGTGCTTTATAAAGGTTCAGCATAACTTCTCTACTTTTGTACTCAATACCTCTACTTATGAAGCCCAAGATGCCATATGCCATGCTAACCACTCTCTCAATATGACCTGCCACCTTCAGGGACCTATGCACATTAACTCCCAGTTCCCGCTGTCCCTGCATACTCTTTAAAACTGTGCCATTAAGTGTATATTGCCTCTCCCTGTTCCTTCTGCCAAAGTGCATCGCCTCACACTTCTCTGTATTAAATTCCATCTGCCACTTGTCTGCCCATTCTGCTAGCCTTTCTATGTCCTGTTGCAGTTGATTGGTATCATCATCACTGTTTGCCACACCCTCACGTTTGGTGTCATCGGCAAATTTAGAACTTCTACTCTGTTTTCCAGTATCCAGGTCATTTATATATATATCAAAAAAAGCAGTGGCCCCAGCACTGACCATTGGGGAACAACACTGTCTACCATCCTCCAGTCTGAAAAACAGCCATTTACCACAACTCGCTGTTTTCTGTCCTTAAGCCAATTCCTTATCCAAGCTGCCACTGACTCACCTATTCCATGAGCCTCAATTTTGTTAACCAGCCTTTTATGTGGTACATTGTCAAACACCTTCCAAAAATCCATGTAGACAACATCCATTGCATTACCTTCATCAATCCTCTGTTACTTCATCAAAAAATTCAATTAGATTAGTCAAACACGATCTGCCTTTTACAAATGCATGTTGGCACTCCATAATTAGCTTACACCTCTCCAAGTGCCCATTAATTTTTTCCTTGATTATTGTTTCTAAAACTTTACCCACCAGTGATGTTAAACTGACTGGCCTGTAGTTACTAGAATTGTCCTTACACCCTTTCTTAAACAATGGTGTCACATTTGCCACTTTCCAATCCTCAGGCACCTCCCCTGCATCTAGGGAAAATTGGAAAATTATGGCAAGCCCTTCCGCTATCTCTTCCCCCGATTCCCTTAGCAACCTGGGATGCAAGCCATCTGGACCAGGCGACTTGTCCACTCTAAGCATATCCAGCCTTTCTAGTACATTCTGAATATCAATTGTCACCACTTCCATTGCTTCTACCTTTTCCACTTCTACCAATATTTTGTCAGCATCCACCTCCTTAGTGAACACCGATACAAAATACTAATTGAGTATTCTAGCCTTGCCCTGTGCCTCTATGCATATATCACCTTCTTTGTCTCTAATTAGCCCCATCCCGCCTCTTACTACCTACCTGCTTACTGTTTACATGCCGGTAGAAGATTTTTGGGTTCCCTTTTATGTTAACCACCATTCTACTCTCATATTCTCTCTTTGCCAATCGTTTCTTTAATCTTCACTTCCCCTCTCAACTTATTGTATTTGGTTTGGTTCTCCCTTGAAGAATTCACCTGACATGCATCATACACCCTCTTTTTTTGTTTCATCATCTTCTCTATCTCCCTCATCATCCAAGGAGCCCTTGCTTTTGTTCCCTTACCCTTCCCTCTAGTTGGAATGTACCTAGCCTGTAGTTGGAACATCTCCTCCTTAAAGATCACCCATTGTTATGTTACAGTTTTTGCTCCTCTCCATTGCTAATCTAAATCTTATGATACGTTGATCACTCATACCCAAGTGTTCTCCCACAGATACTTGGTCGACCTGGCCCACCTCATTCCCCAGCACCAGATCCAGCAATGCCTCCTTTCCTAGTTGGGCCAAGAACATATTGGTCAAGGAAATTCTCCTAAACACATTTAGGAAATTCCTCCCCTTCCTTTCCCTTTACCCATTATCCGAATCGATATTTGGGTAATTAAAGTCCCCCAATATCACCACTGTATAGCTCTTGCATATCTCTGCGATTTCCCTGCAGATTTGCTCCTCTACCTCCCTCTCACTAGTTGGAGGCCTATAGAATAACCCCAATAATGTGACCTTACCCTTTTTGCTCCTCAACTCTAACCAAATGGATTCTGTCCTTGTCCCCTCAAGAACATCCTCCCTTTCCAACACTACAATGTCTTCCTCAATCAGCACTGCCACCCCACCTCCCTTTTTTTCCTTCCCTATCTTTTCTGAACACCTTGTACCCTTGAATATTAAGTGCCCAGTCCTCACCATTTCTAAGCCATGTTTCCGTTATTGCCACAACATCATATTGCCACACAGATAATTGTGCTTGTAGCTCACCAACCTTATTCACTACACTTTGTGCATTTACGTACATGCATTCTAAACCCAGTCTTTCTTAGTCTGCTCCTATCTAATATGGCACTACTTCTGCCTCTAGTACTACTTTCCTTTCTAGTACTATCTGTTAAGTCCGTGAATGATTGAGACACGGACCAGCAGGAGTGAAAACAAACAAGTCTTTACTGGTGGAAGTCAATAGCGAAACTAACAAACAGAGGCTCTCTAGCGCCTTTTATACAGGGGTGGTCACTGCCGGTACTGCAGTCTGAGACCAGTTATTCTCTTAAAGGTACATACACAACAATTCCTCCCCTTTTAGATAAACAGTACATAACATTCATTTAACAACTAATGATAACGAATTACAATCACAATTACTGTTGCTAGATACATTGGTTAAGTTTAAGTAATTATAAGTTCAGTCTTTGAGGAGGCTTCCTGATTCTGTCGGGATAATGCCTCTTTGGGGTATCAGGTTCTTCTGGCAATGTTGCGTCAGGATCAATGTCTTTGTTTGGTTCATCTGCTTCCAATATTACCGGTTCTGCGGTAGCTGCAATTGGAACGTCAATTTCATTACCAGGTGTATCAGATCGTGGTGTGGAGTTGACGTTTTCCAGTGACTCTAGAATCTGGTCAGCATGGCGTCTTACAATGCTCTCCCCAACGTCCACGGTATACATGAGAGGTCCTTGTCGTGTACAAATCGTTCCTGGCTGCCATTTCTCAGTGCAGTAGTCCCGGGCCAAAACTGGTTGACCTATCTTAAAACTCCTGCTCAGCCTTCCATTCATATTCTGAAACTGCCTGTACTCCACATCTCTTCGGACGTTTGGCTTAACCAAATCCAAGCAGCATCGTAGTCTTCGATTGAAGAACATCATGGCTGGAGTTTGGTTGGTAACCACATGTGTCGCATTCCGGTAGGCAAACAAGAAGTTGTCCACCTTGTGTTGTAGGGGTATATCTTCATTACACATTGCCTTGATAGCCTTCTTGAATGTTTGGACAAACCTCTCGGCCAATCCATTAGTGGCTGGATGATATGGGGCAGATGTGTAATGCTTAACGCCATTGTTCTTTAAGAACCTCCGGAAGTCTTCAGACACAAACTGTGGTCCATTGTCAGAGCAAATCTGTTCAGGCAGCCCATTCCTGGCGAATATGGTTCGCAAAACTGTGATAGTTTTTTCCGTGATGGTTGAGGACATTTTTATTACCTCTGGCCACTTTGAATGTGCATCCACCGCAATTAAAAACATCGAGTCCATGAAGGGACCAGCAAAATCAATGTGCACCCGTTGCCATGGAAATGAGGGCCACTCCCATGGATGCAGAGGAGCTTGTGGTGGAGCGTTTTGGACCTGCTGGCATCCTGCACAGCTCTTGGTCATCTCTTCGATTTCTCTATCGATTCCCGGCCACCACACAAACGCTCTGGCTAAGTTCTTCTTTTTTACCCCACCCAGATGACCCTCATGAAGCTCATTGAGTACTCTATCCATCAACTTAGGTGGAATTACTACTCTGGATCCACACATCAAGGTCCCTCTGCACACTGACAGCTGTTCTCTTCTCGGCGAGAATGCTGGCAGCAGTGGTTCGCCATGTGCTGGCCATCCCTTCACCGTTAAATCATAGACCCATGATAGTGTCGGGTCATTCCGTGTTTCCTTTTCTATGTTTGCATTTGTCACAGGGAGACATTCGACTATGGTCGAGTGGAATAACTCCATTGGATCCACAGCAAGGTCTTCTTCTTCCACCGTCGGCAACGGTAGGCGTGACAATCCATCAGCATTTCCATGCTGTTTAGTTCCTTTGTACTCGATGTCATATTGGTGTGCCCCTAGGAAAAGGGACCATCTCTGCAGCCGTTGTGCTGTCATTATTGGTACGCCCTTCTGAGGGTTGAAAATGGAGACAAGAGGTTGATGATCGGTTAGTAGAGTAAATTTTTGACCGTGCAGGTAGTGATTGAACTTCTTCACCCCCCACACTAGGCTGAGGGCCTCTCTGTCAATCTGAGCGTAGTTACGCTCGGCAGAAGTTAACGAGCGTGACGCAAAAGCTATCGGCCTCTCTAACCCATCAAGGAACTTAAGGGACAGTACCGCCCCAATGCCGTAGGGAGACGCATCACACGCCAGTCTGATCGGCAGTGCTGGGTTGTAGTGAGCCAATACTTCCCTTGAAGTGATTAAGTCCTTACTCTTCTGAAAAGCACGCTTACAATCATCTCTCCATTTCCATGCTACCCCCGTTCGTAGTAGGGCGTTCAGTGGGTGCAAAATTGTCGACAAATTCAGCAAAAACTTATGATAGTAATTCACCAATCCGAGGAATGACCTCAGTTGCGACACATTTTCAGGCGCTGGGGCCTTAACAACCACTTCAATTTTGTCAGGGGACTTATGTAACCCCTGTTCATCAATCACGTGGCCACAATACGATATCTGTTTCTTAAAAAATTCGCACTTGGGGCGGTTGGCTCGCAGCCCATGTTCCCGTAGTCTAGTGAGCACCTGTTCTAGGTTGTTAAGGTGTTCACTGTCATCTTCACCTGTTACAAGGATGTCGTCCAAGTAACACTGAGTCCCCGGAATCCCTTGCAGGACCTGTTCCATCGCTCTTTGCCATGTCGCCGTAGCCGATGCTACTCCGAATACCAATCGATGATACTGGTAAAGACCTTTGTGAGTTTTTATCGTGAGATACTTCCTGGAGGATTCTTCAACCTCCATCTGCAAATACACTTGTGCTAGGTCAATTTTTGTAAAACGCTTCCCTCCAGATAGTGAGGCGAAAATATCTTCTATCCTTGGAAGAGGATATTGTATTGTGTGAAGGACAGGGTTCACCGTCACCTTGAAATCCCCACAGATGCGAATCTTCCTTGGCTCTCCGGACTTATTGCTTAACGTTTTCTTCAGGACAGGAACGATGGGTGTCGCCCACTCGCTCCAGTCGACCTTAGACAACACGCCCGCCTTCTACAGATTCTCCAGCTCTGCCTCGACGGCTGGGCGAATTGCATATGGTACCGGTCTTGCTTTGAAAAACATGGGAACTGCATTCTCTTCTATTTTTATCGAGGCGGTTACGCCTTTAAATGTGCCCAGTTCTTGTTGAAATACCTCTTTGGCGTTAGCTGAGATTGTTGACAATCGTCCAGGAGTGACGTCTTCATCTTTTTTACCATCCACCGTCATTGCATGAATGGAATGCCAATCTAAGTTTATCTTCCTGATCCATTCCCGTCCCAATAACGGTGGTCCACCATTTGGCAGTATGTAGAGATACAATTTCCGTATTTTCTTGCCATTGTATTCGACAGGCACCCTTATTTTTCCTCTGGGGTATACTTTTTGCCCCGTATACGTCGTCAAGACGATGGATGTCTCTCTCAAGGGTATGTGTGAAAATAGCCGCTCATAGTCGCATCGATTCATGACAGCGCTGATCCTGTATCCAATTCCATTTTAACTTGGGACCCTGCTATCATGAGGGTGACCCAAATGGTTCGGTGATCCTCTTTTGCGATTACATTGTGAAGTTTGAGACAGCTTAGTCTCCTGTTCTCGGATTCACTATCGCTCATCTGGTCTTCGGAACTACTGTCCGTCATCTTTTGTACTTTCTTGTACGGTTCCTTAGTAGCCTTCTTGTTGTCGCTGGTCTTCTTCCCAGACCTGCAAACTCGTGCAATGTGTCCAATCTTCCCGCATTGTCTGCATATTTTGTCTTTGGACCAGCAGTCCTTCTGGTCATGGTTAGTTCTGCCGCAGCGATAACATTTTGCAAATCCCCGTGTCATTTCGTGGGTGCCGTATTCCTGTGGTTTTTGTTGAATTTCTGCAGCTCCCCTGGCTGCTGCTTCATACGATACTGCCACGCTGAAAGCCTTATCTAGCGTCAGCTCTTTTTCTGAGAGTAACTTCTTCTGTGTTCCTTCACTCAGGAGTCCACAGACAAATTTGTCCCGTAGGGTATCTGCCAGTCCTGCTCCGAACTGGCAGTGCTTTGATAGCTTGCGTAGTTCCGTAAGATACTCAGCATTGCTCTCATCTTTGTGCTGAGTTCTCCTGTGGAATTTAAATCTTTCTGCTATCAACAGCGGTGCAGGGTTTAAGTGTTCCTGTAGGACAGCAACAATTTCGTTAAAACTCTTCGCCTTCGGTTTGGCTGGCATAATCAGGTCCCGCAATAGGCCATACGTTCTAGCGCCCATTAAGTTTAGCAATATCGATGCCTTTTTCCCCTCCGCTATTTCGTTTGCCTCGAAATATACCTCGACTCTTTCCACATACGTGGTCCAGTCCTCTAATGTATTATCAAAAGCAGTGATACAGCCAGTCTTCGCCATCTTGCAAATCTAAAATGGCGCCTCCCGTGCTTTGCCTTCTTCCCCGATTTAACAAAATGGCACCTCCCGCGCTTTGCCTTCTTCCCCGCTGTTGTTAGCGCTGCTTTCCACGGTTTTTTGCGCGTTAAATATTGATTCTTTTTCTTTTATTATTTTCCCGTCGTGGAGCGGACCCTCTGGGACACTTCCCTCCCTCTTCTTAGGTCCGAACGCTGCCCGGCTTCGAAGCACCGGCCGCGCCCTGTGTGCTCCACCCTCTCTCTCTCTCTTTGCTTCCCGACTCGCTGCCCGGCCCCGTTGAAAAGCCACCCGATCGAGCTTCAGCCCGTCGAAGCCCAGGAAGGATCAGAGCACTACCTGCCACCAGCCCGATTAGCTGGGAAATCACAGACCGAGGAACCCAGCCTGGCTCTGGACAGTCTCTCCTGCAAGTTATCAAACCGATGATTGACGGTCGACGCCCGTTTCCCGAGTTTCTTTGGACTCTATTTTTTTTTTTTTTTCTTTCTTCTGGCTCCGACCTTCAACAACGTCGTCTGAGGTGCTGCCGAGTTGCAGGTAAGTTCGTTTCTTACTCATCGCCAGTGTTAAGTGTGTGAATGATTGAGACACGGACCAGCAGGAGAGTGAAAACAAACAAGTCTTTACTGGTGGAAGTCAATAGCGAAACTAACAAACAGAGGCTCTCTAGCGCCTTTTATACAGGGGTGGTCACTGCCGGTACTGCAGTCTGAGACCAGTTATTCTCTTAAAGGTACATACACAACACTATCCAACACACTCACTCCTCTATGCACCTTATTCCTCTTTTCTACTCCTATATGCCGGATGAAAAGATTTAATTTTGATGTTGCCTTA
This sequence comes from Somniosus microcephalus, assembly GCF_052327205.1. Taxonomy (NCBI): domain Eukaryota; kingdom Metazoa; phylum Chordata; class Chondrichthyes; order Squaliformes; family Somniosidae; genus Somniosus; species Somniosus microcephalus. The sequence goes on along the minus strand of NC_141009.1, from coordinate 44,987,487 downwards.
AATAGTATCTAGTTCCCCAGGGCAAGCCCTATCAATTTCTTCAACAGCAGCTCCCAAACCTGCAACCTCTACCACCTAGAAGGACAAGGGCAGCAGGCGCATGGGAACATCACCACCTCAAGTTCCCCTTCAAGGCACACACCATCTTGAATTTGAAATATATCGCCGTTCTTTTATCGTCGCTGGGTCAAAATCCTGGAACTCCCTCCCTAACAGCACTGTGGGACTACCCTCACCTCACGGACTGCAGCGGTTCAAGAAGGCGACTCACCACCACCTTCTCAAGGGCAATTAGGGATGGGCAATAAATGCCGGCCTTGCCAGTGACACCCACATCCCATGAATGAATAAAGAAAAAATTCCTTCCTGAAATTTGAAAATTGGGATATTGGTCTCCTCAGTCTTTAGTTCCATTCAGAACAGGCTGAGTTCTCCAAAGCTATATTTACATCTAAGAAACCAGTGTTAGTCTAATTTGAATTGTTTTCAATATCTTTATCTCTTCTGCACGATGACCTCAACAAGACACAACACTCACGCTAAAAATTGAACCAGGGATCTCCATATCTTTGGAAAGTTGCCCTACCAAATGGTTTCCTAAGGAAGATCATTTGAAATAGAGCTTACCTTTGATTTGGTGTAAGTTAAATATTTTTATTTGTAAATAGAGCTGGTTTAATTCCTCAGTGTGCTCCTGGATGTTGTGCTCCTGGATGTTGTGCACCAGCATGAACCTCTTCAATGTAAAAGAAATTTTACATTTCTAGCAACAGCCTGAATAGAATGCCAAGCCAGTCAATGCAACACAGAGTATACACTGAATAGCTGAGTTAATTAATCAGTGCAAATTAATATTGAGTAATTAAATGATTCAGCTCATGTCAATGAGAATTCAAAGTGAATTCACGTTAAAACACAAAAGAAGTAAATATTGAAACTTATTATTTTCTAATCTGTTGTAAATGGCCTCACTGCTTATTAGCTTAATTAATACACAAAGTTATTGCAATGATTGGAAATGGGATTTGCTGAAACAAGAGAAATGGGCAACTTGGAATGTACCTGAGTGTTGAACAATTATTGCAGCTATGCAGCTCATTTCTTGTTTGTCTAAAGCCATTCAGACACCAAAATCACATGCTACAATGATGATGAACGACAATGCATGATTGGTTCTTCAATCCACTTGAGATCCAGCAAGCATTTCTTGAATAAATAAATTAATTGCACAGAGGGGAGCTGCAAGTTTTTTGGACAAATCATGCTGGGCAACAGATTGCCTCAAAAAGCATGAACTCTACACAAAGCAACCTGAGATGGATTAATCAATACGCAATTTTCTTTTATACTGGGGAGGCTGATCCAGTTCACCACACTAATGGAATGCACTTGGAACATTGGCCTGTAAGCAGGGCTCGAGTTACTGGCTTCTTTATTATTCATGTTGTAACGGTGCAGCTAGTTTCTCCTTGATTCTGATGGCCTGCAGCAATATCTGTTGTTCTCAAAAGTTTATGATGTACTTTTACTTCAATTTAACAAAAAATACTGTTTGTGTCTGACCAGTTTTCATTTTAGAATAATAGTCAGTTTTTAAAAATTCATTCTCGGGGACATTGGTATTGATATCAAGGGCAGCATTTATTGCCCATCTCTATTTGCACTTTGAGAAGGTAGTGGTGAGCCTTGTTCTTGAATCATTGTAGTCCATGCAGTGAAGGTACTCCAACAATGCTGTTAGGTAGGGAGTTCCAGGATATTGACTCCACAACAATGAAGGAATGGCAATGTCCTCATTAGGATGGTGTGCGGCTTGAAGGAGAATTCAGGAGTGATGTGGTAAGACCATAAACATAAGAAATAGGAGCAGGAGTAGGCCATTTGGCCCTTCGAGCCTGCTCCGCCATTCAATAAGATCATGGCTGATCTTCTGCCTCAACTCCACTTTCTTGCACTATCCCCATATCCCTTGATTCCCTTAATATTCAAAAATCTATCACTCTCTGTCTTGAATATACTCAACAACTGAGCCTCCACAGCCCTCTGGGGTTGAGAATTCCAAAGATTCACCACCCTCTGAGTGAAGAAATTTCTTCTCATCTCAGTCCTAAATGGCCAACCCATTATTCTGAGACTGTGACCCCTGGTTCTAGACTCCCCAGCCAGGGGAAACATCCTCCCTGCAATTACCCTGTCAAGCCCTGTAAGAATTTTGTATGTTTCAATGAGATCACCTCTCATTCTTCTAAACTCACGTTCCCATGCATCTGCTGCCCTTGTCCTTCCAGGTGATGGTCGCGGGTTTGGGAGGTGCTGCCGAAGAAGCCTTGCTGAGTTAATGTAGTGCATCCTGTAGATAGTATACACTACAACCACAGCGTGGCCGGTGGTGGAGAGAGTGGATTGTTAATGTGATAGAAGGACTGCCAATTACGCGGACTGATTTGTCCTGCATGGTATGAAGCTTCTTGAGTGTTGTAGCTGTACCCATCCAGGCAAGTGGAGAATTCTGTCACACTCCTGACTTGTACCAAGTTGGTGGTGGAGAGGATTTGGGTAGTCAGGAAGTGAGTCACTCGCTGCAGCATACCAAGCCTTTGACTTGCGCTGGTAGCCATGGCATTTATGTGGCTTGTCCAGGAGAGTTTCTGGTCAATGGTGACTCCTGTTTTTTTCTGACAAAGTTAATGAATTGTACAATTTCTTTCATTAACCAAACAGCAATAAAAACAATCAAATTTCAGAATTTTCATGTTTATTTTAACCAGGGAAGTGGAGGTTCTAAAAAAAGTCTAAATATATGAGATTGTAAGGAAATATTTTGTGAGACTTAGAAATGGATTCAATATAAACGTCAGGGATTAATTGTAGTTAAAAAGCAGAACATGCTCAGAGAAACCAGGTCAAATTGTCTTTCATTTACTGAGGGCTAATGTGGCTCAACATTTTGCTAAATTGAGGCCTCAATGATTAATATGTTCAATGGTGAATGTTCCAGGGTGCTGTCCCAACAACGTTGGATGATTAACCTTGCATGAGGTAGTTCTGAGGTAGTGAAAGAGGAGCTGGAGCCTGATGTAGCTCCAGGGCCCCGTGGAGAGTGGAAAGGAGAAAATTAGTGTTAGCTGGTCGGAACAAAGACTTTTGATAGTCTTCAAGTTTATTTCTGAATCCAAATTAGCCGAAGTTAATGAAAATCTGTAAATGTCTTTTTTTAAATGGTAGCACACAGGTGAAGTGAGATTGTCTGCCTTGTTCCAGTTTTTTTGTTCAAATTTGACTGATTCATCTAATTGCTGTAAAGTTGTAACATTGATTAGTCACCTTGTTGCAGTGACTCAGATGAGATCGGATAAAGACTGCTAGAGTTTTTGGCTAGCATGATGGTTCAGTCCAGGAGGGAGCAAGGGCCACAAAATTAGAGAGATCGATCGCCTGTCGAAATCTGTTTCCACATTTACTTGAAACTCTCGCACATTTTGGTCACAAGACACCACAAGACACCGCTTCTTACCTGCTAACATACTGTGCACATAATGTCGTGCTGTGTTCATGTCTGTGTAAGAGAGACTGAGTGATTAGATAGAGAAAGAACAAGAAAACATGGTAATAGCCCTGAGCTTGCAGGAAGAGGCTACTTCTGGAAGGAGCAGTTCTGTGGCTGCATCATTTAATATAGTGCCTTTAAATAGAAAAATATTCTAAGATGCTTCCAGAAGGTGTAGTCAGACAAAAATGGATGTGGAGCTTGAGAAGGAAATATTAGGAAGGATGACCTGAAGCTTCATCAAAAAGACGGTTTTTAAGGAGGGTCTTAAAGGAGGAGGAAGGGAGGAGGGGCTAAGGGAAGGAAATCCAGAGCATGGGGCCGAGGCAGCTGAAATCACTGCCACTAATAGTGGGGGGATGTACAAGAGGCTAGAATTGGAGGAATGAAGAGTTCTGGGGGTGGGGTTGGTGGGGTTGTAGAGTTGGAGGAGGGTACAAAGGTAGGACGTGGAAAGGCCATGAAAGGATTTAAATAAGTGGATGATAATTTTAAATTGGCGATGTTGGGGGCCGGGAGCCAATGTACGTAAGCAAGCACAGGAGTGAATGGTGAGCAGAACTTGGTGTGGAATAGGATATGGGCAACAGAGTTTTGGATGAGCTGAAGTCTATCGGGTGGTCCGGAGGCTGACCCAGACTCAACTGTTCCAATGCTGTCCTGAAGTAACAAAAGCTGAGAGTTTCAGCAGCAGATGGACTATAGCATGGGCAGAAGCAGAGGCGGGCAGTGTACAGTGGTGGAAGTAGGCGGTCTTTGTGATGGAGACGGTTTGGTGTCGGAAGCTCAACTCAGGTTGAAATGTAATGCTGAGGTGGCCAACAGATAATCATTTTTGTAATGAGAAAAAAAGGACAAAGTTAACTAATCTCTTGAATATTTGTAATTGAGAACTTTATTGCACATTTATTTAAACATTGTCCTTTCCTTGTGCAGAAGTTGAGTTTGAATCCAAACCAAATAAGTGTGATCTCTTTCAGACAAAAGCAAAATACTGCGGATGCTGGAAATCTGAAATAAAAAGAGAAAATGCTGGAAATACTCAGCAGGCCAGGCAGCATCTGTGGAGAGAGAAACAGAGTTAACGTTTCAGGTCGATGACCCTTCTGATGGCATTTCCAGCATTTTCTGATCTCTTTCAGAGCTGTTAAATTTTTCAGTGCTGGAATACCTCTGAATTAAGGAAGAACGAACATGCATATATAGAACACCTTACATGATCGCCAGATGTCCTAAAGCACTTGACAACCAATTAAGAACTTTTGTGAAGTGTTGCAGGCAAGCATGACAATCAATTTGCATATAGCAAGATCCCACAGAAAGTACTGTAGTGAGATAAATTATCAGATCATTTTTGTGGTGTTAGTTGAGGAATAAATGCTGGCCACGTCACAGGAAGAGCTCTCCTGCACTTTTTCATACAGTGCCATGTGGTCTTTTGCAGCCACTTGGGAGAGCACGCATGGCTGTAGTTTAATATCTCATCTGAAACACGGCACCTCCAACAATGCAGCACTCCCTCAGTAATCTCTGGATTATACGCTGAAATCCCTGGAGTGGGGCTTGAACCCACAATGTTCTGACTCACAGGCATGAGGGCTATCACTGGGGCACTATGGCCGCGATTTCGCCCATTGACGCGGGTCTGGGGCGGCCGGGGCCGGTATCGCCGTCCCAGCGCGCTGCCTGCTCCAGCCCGCTCTGTTGAAGTGATTTTACGATGATTGGGTTTGTTAAGCCCGCCCTGCGAGGTTCCCGGCCAATTAAAAGGAAGCGGGTCTGATGACATCTTTTGATGACTCGTCATCAGCCGGTTTCCTTAAAGGGACCATGCGCGAATTGTTTTTGACATTTCTGCTGTCAGTGTTGAGGTGCTGCAAACACTGACAAGCACTACACAGAGGTGCATGGCTGCATCCAGGCTCCCCCATGACTCCCTCCATATGCTTATGGAGGGAGTCACTGCACACAGGGAGGTCCTCTTCCCTTCCCATGGGCGGAAGAGACATCCCCAGGAGACCTACACAGCCTGGTTGCACATTGCACAGGAGGGCACAAGCAGCGATGTTGTCAGGAGGACCAGGCTGCAGTGGCGCAAACCGTTCAATGATCTGAGCAGATAACGAAACATTACTACAAAGCCACACTCAACCTCATCCTGCTGTGCCACACATCACATCCCCATCACTCTGCCTTCCCTACCCTACTCCTGCACATCCTTACTCACACCAACTTACCTTGCACCTCCACCCATCCCTCTCTATCTACATTATCACATCCCCATCTCACTAGCCACCCCTTACACTCACCCTCATCCTAGCGCAAGCATACCAACTAGCAACACACAAGGGTAGGCACTTGGGTGGTTTAGCCAATGTTCATATGAAGTTTCTGTCAATGTGCTGTCAAACATAGAAACATTTATTTTCAAAACTTTATGTTCTTGGACAGATTTGTGTACACTTTTGGATGCAGCTTAGTGAGTTGTAGTGAACGGTGAGACATAAGGGTACCCCCCCCCACCCCAACAATGGTGATGAGTGTTAAAGGAATGGCTTGGACGTTGTAGGGATGCTTTATGGTGTTGGTGTGTGGTGGTGCCAACCTGGCGCATCATGTGGCCGCCAGGGTGTACAGCATCAAGTGAAGTAAATCTGGCCATGGTGAGGGCATCTCTGGCGTCCTGGGAAGCAATATGGTCAGGTGCTGAGGCCCTCTGTCTTGTGCAGCATCAGTTGATTGCGGAGAAGGTTGGTGTTGTTGTTGGTGCTGCTGGTGTGCCTGCCAATATAATTGGGATTATAGAGACATGGCTCCAGGGTGACCAAGACTGGGAATTCAACATCCAGGGGTATTCAATATTCAGGAAGGAAATTATAAAAGGAAATGGAGGTGGGGTAGCTTTGCTGGTTAAAGAGGATATTAACACAATAGTAAGGAAGGATATTAGCTCTGATGATGTGGAATCTGTATGGGCAGAGCTGAGAAATACCAAGGGGCAGAAAACATTAGTTGGAGTTATATACAGATCCCCACACAGTAATGCTGAGATTGGGGATGGCATTAAATTGGAAATTAGACATGCGTGCAATAAGGGCACAGCAGTTATCATGGGTGACTTTAATCTAGCTGTTCATGGTTCCAACACCATCATCAAGTTTGCGGATGATACCACGGTGGTAGGCCAGATCACCAACAATGATGAGTCAGCCTACAGGGAGGAGGTCCAGCATCTCGTGAAGTAGTGCGCTGATAACAACCTAGCCCTTAACATCAAGAAAACCAAGGAAATCATTGTGGACTTCAGGAAGTCTAAAGGCGGAAGTCACAGCCCCATCCACATCCATGGGGCTGTGGTGGAAAGTATTATGTCTGTGTGTAATTGAGACACGGGCTGCAGGAGTTGGTTACAACAGGTTTTTACTGAGTGGAGACAAAACTGGAACTACTATGCAAAGTTACTTCACAGGCTTATATACAGGGGTGGTCACTACTGGTACTGCAGTATACAGGGGCTGCAGAATATAGTTCCTTCTGCAAAGTACATACATTACAATTCCTCCCCTTTTAGCTAAACAGTACATAACATTCGATTAATAATTAAATAACATATTTACAATTACAGTTGCTATATACATTAGCTGAAGTTAAGCAATTATAAGTTCAGTCTTTGAGGAGGCTTCCTGATTCTGTCTGGATAACGCCTCTTTGGGGTATCAGGTTCTTCTGGCAAAGTTGATTCGGAATCAACGTCGTTGTTTGGTTCGTCTGCTTCCAATATTCCCGATTCTGAGGTAGATGCAATTGGTACTTCAGTTTCATCACCAGGTGTATCGGATCGTGGTGTGGAATTGATGTTTTCCAGTGACTCTAGAATCTGGTCAGCATGGTGTCTTACAAGCTCTCTCCAACGTCCACGGTATACATTAGAGGTCCTTGCTGTGTGCAGATCGTTCCTGGCTGCCATTTCTCTGTGCGGTAGTCCCGGGCCAAAACTGGTTGACCTATCTTAAAACTCCTGGTCGGCCTTTCATTCATATTCTGAAACAGCCTGTTCTCCACATCTCTTCTGATGTTTGGCTTAACCAAATCCAAGCGGCATCGTAGTCTTCGATTGAAGAACATCATGGCTGGAGTTTGGTTGGTAACTGCATGTGTCGCATTCCGGTAGGCAAACAAGAAGTTATCCACAATAACAACAGAAAATGCTGGAAAAACTCAGCAAGTCAGGCAACATCCGTGGAGAGAAATTTGAGTTGACGTTTCGGGTTTGACCCTTCTTCAAAACTGGAGAGAAAAGGAACTAGATCGAAGGCATCACAGCCTATTACCATCTCGTCTAGCTTCTAATCTCTTTTACTTCTTTTGGTTCTTTTATTCTTTTGTCCGATTGCAGCCCTGCCTTCGATCTAGTTCCTTTTCTCTCCAGTTTTGAAGAAGGGTCAAACCCGAAACGTCAACTCAAATTTCTCTCCACGGATGTTGCCTGACTTGCTGAGTTTTTCCAGCATTTTCTGTTGTTATTTCGGATTTCCAACATCTGCAGTATTTTGCTACCCCCAAGAAGTTATCCACCTTGTGTTGTAGGGGTATGTCTTCATTACACATTGCCTTGATAGCCTTCTTGAATGTTTGAACGAACCTCTCAGCCAATCCATTGGTGGCTGGATGATATGGGGCGGATGTGTAATGCTTAACACCATTGTTCTTTAAGAATCTCCGGAACTCTTCAGACACAAACTGTGGTCCATTGTCGGAGCAAATCTGTTCAGGCAGCCCATTTCTGGCGAATATGGTTCGTAAGACTGTGATAGTTTTTCCTGTGGTGGTTGAGGACATTTTTATTACCTCTGGCCACTTTGAATGTGCATCCACCGCAATTAAAAACATCGAGTCCATAAATGGACCAGCAAAATCAATGTGCACCCTTTGCCATGGAGATGAGGGCCACTCCCATGGATGTAGAGGGGCTTGCGGTGGGGCATTTTGGACCTTCTGGCATCCTGTACAGCTCTTGGTCATCTCTTCGATTTCTCTATCGATTCCCGGCCACCACACAAACGCTCTGGCTAAGTTTTTCATTTTTACCCCTCCCAGATGACCCTCATGAAGCTCATTGAGCACTCTATCCTTCAATTTGGGTGGAATTACTACTCTGGATCCACACATCAAGGTTCCTCTGCACACTGACAGCTGTTCTCTTCTCGGCAAGAATGCTGGCAACAGTGGTTCGCCATGTGCTGGCCATCCCTTCACCGTTAAATCATAGACCCTGCAGAGTGTCGGGTCATTTCGTGTTTCCTTTTCTATGTTTGCATTCATCACAGGTAGACATTCGACTATGGTCGAGTGGAATATCTCCAAAGGATCCACTGCAGGTGCTTCTACGACCGTCGGCAACGGTAGGCGCGACAATCCATCAGCATTCCTGTAGTGTCCGTGTGTTGATAAAGACACTGAAGACAGGAGTTGGTTCATAGGTATTTACTAAGCAAAGTCTGGGGGGGTGGTTTCTAAAGGATATACACAATACACAGGCTTATATAGCCCAAGTGGCAATTACCGGCATTACGCACACCTGGGGCTCTTAAAGGCACATACACCACAATTCCTCCCCTTTTACCAGTACATCATATTTTAAGTAATTATTAATTACATGTTATATGCAAAATAATATACATTGCTGTAATTAATTAATTATAAGTTAGTCTCTCAGGAGGCTTCCTGACTCGGTCCGGATAACGCCTCGGGGGTGTAGTAGTTTCTGGTGGTGTTGTTGGTTCTTCTGGCAAGGCTGATTCGGCTTGAATGCCAGTGTCGGGTTCATCGGGTTCCAGTATCACTGGATCGGAGGTAGATATGGGTATCTGTACTTCATCGTTAGATGTATAGAGTGGTGGTGTAGGTTGTCCCTTTTCGGATGACTTTATGATTTGGTCAGCATGGCGCCTTATTATGCTTTCTCCGATGTCCACGGTATACATCAGTGGTCCTAGTCGTGTGCAGATAGTTCCAGGCTGCCATTCCTTGGTACGGTAGTCCCGGGCCAAAACTTGTTGACCTATCTGGAAGGTTCTAGTTGGCCTTTCATTCATGCCTTGAAACTGCCGGTTCTCCACGTCCCTTCTGATGTTGGGCTTGACCAAATCCAGCCAGCATCTTAGGTTTCTATTGAAGAACATCATGGCGGGAGTTTGGTTGGTAACCATATGTGTTGCAATCCTGTATGCGAATAAGAAGTTATCCACCTTGCGCTGAAGTTTTATGTCTTCATTACCCATGGCCTTTATGGCCTTCTTGAAGGTCTGGACAAACCTTTCAGCCAATCCATTGGTGGCGGGATGGTATGGGGTGGACGTGTAGTGCTTAACCCCATTGCTTTTTAAGAACTTTCTGAATTCTTCGGACACAAATTGCGGTCCATTATCAGAACAGATCTGTTCCGGCAGCCCATTCCTGGCAAATATGGTCCTTAATACTGTGATGGTTTTTTCCGTGGTGGTGGAGGAAATCTTTATTACCTCCGGCCACTTGGAGTGTGCATCAACCGCGATTAAGAACATTGAGTCCATAAATGGACCAGCACAGTCGATGTGTACCCTTTGCCAGGGAGATGAGGGCCACTCCCATGGATGTAGAGGGGCTTGTGGTGGAGCGTTTTGGACCTTCTGGCATCCTAGGCAGCTCTTGGTCATTTCTTCGATGTCTCCATCGATACCTGGCCACCATACAAATGCCCTGGCAAGGTTCTTCATTTTCACTCCACCCAGATGCCCCTCGTGAAGCTCCTTTAGCACTTTATCCTGGAGTTTGGGTGGAATCACCACTCTGGATCCACACATCAAGGTTCCTCGGCACACTGACAGCTGTTCTCTTCTTTGCGAGAATGCTGGCAACAGTGGTTCGCCATGTGCTGGCCATCCCTTCACTGTTAAATCGTAGACCCGTGAAAGAGTCGGGTCATTTCTCGTTTCCCTTTCAATGGTAGAATTTGTTACTGGTAGACATTCCACTATGGTAGAGTGGAACATCTCCATTGGGTCTACTGTAGGTGCTTCTTCTACCGTTGGCAACGGTAGGCGCGATAAACCGTCAGCATTCCCATGCTGTTTTGAACCTTTGTATTCTATGTTGTATTGGTGTGCCCCTAGAAAAAGGGACCACCGCTGTAGCCTTTGTGCTGTTATAATGGGAACACCCTTTTTAGGGTTGAATATGGAGATGAGGGGTTGATGGTCAGTCAACAAGGTAAATTTCTGTCCGTGTAGGTAATGGTTGAATTTCTTTACTCCCCATACCAGGCTGAGGGCTTCCCTGTCGATTTGGGCATAGTTCCGCTCAGCTGAGTTCAATGAGCATGACGCAAAAGCTATCGGCCGTTCCGAGCCATCAGGGAATTTATGCGATAATACTGCCCCTATGCCGTAAGGGGATGCATCGCACGCCAGTCTGATTGGCAGTGATGGGTTGTAATGAGCCAAAACTTCTTTGGATGTGATTAAGTCTTTGCATTTATGGAAGGCATTTTTGCAGTCTTCGTTCCATTTCCAAATTACTCCTGTTTGTAACAGTTCATTAAGAGGGTGTAGAAGAGTTGATAAGTTCGGTAAAAATTTATGATAGTAATTTATTAATCCCAGGAACGACCTTAATTGTGAAACATTTTCAGGTGCTGGGGCTTTTATGACCGCCTCAATTTTTTCAGGTGACTTATGCAACCCTTCCTTATTTATTATGTGGCCACAATATGATATTTTATTTCGGAAAAATTCGCACTTGGGGCGATTTGCTCGTAGGCCCCGTTCTCTCAGCCTAGTAAGCACCTGCTCTAAATTGGCAAGGTGCTCGTTGTCGTTTTCTCCTGTTACAAGGATGTCGTCTAGGTAGCATTGAGTCCCCAGAATCCCTTGGAGGACTTGCTCCATAGCTCTTTGCCAGATAGCTGGAGCGGATGCTACTCCGAAAACCAGTCGATTGTACTGGTACAGACCTTTGTGTGTATTTATCGTGAGATATTTTTTAGAGGCCTCTTCAACCTCCATCTGTAGATATGCCTGTGCCAAGTCAATTTTGGTGAAACGTTTCCCTCCGGATAGTGAGGCGAAAATATCTTCTATCCTCGGAAGAGGATACTGTACCGTGTGAAGGACCGGGTTTACAGTCACCTTGAAGTCTCCACAGATGCGAATTTTTCTCTGTTCTTCAGATCCATCACCCTTCAATGCTTTCTTCATGACTGGGACGATGGGTGTTGCCCACTCGCTCCAATCTATTTTAGATAATACGCCTGCCTTTTCCAAATTCTCCAGCTCTGCCTCGACTGTTGGACGAATTGCGTATGGCACCGGTCTTGCCTCAAAAAACTTGGGAATTGCTGCACCTTCCACTTTTATTGAGGCGGTGATGCCTTTCAAGGTTCCTAGTTTCTCTTGAAATACTTCATTGGCGTTGGCCAAGATGTCTTTCAATCGTTCAGGTATGACGTTATCATCATTTTTTTCCTTACTGGTCACCGTCAGTGCCTGAATGGAGTGCCAATCTAAACGTATTTTTCTGATCCATTCACGTCCCAACAGCGGTGGACCACCATCTTGTAGAACGTATGAATACAACTTCTGTATTTCCTTGCCGTTGTATACAACAGGCACCCTTATTTTTCCTTTGGGGTATACTTTCTGCCCCGTATATGTTTTCAAGATAATGGATGTATCTTTTAAAGGTATATGCGGAAATAGCCACTCGTAATCCCGTCGATTTATGACGGTCAGAGCTGATCCTGTATCTAGCTCCATTTTAACTGGGGACCCTGCTATTGTGAGGGTAACCCAAATGGTCTGGTAATCTTCTTTGGCAATTACATTATGTAATTTGAGAGAGCTTAGTCTCTTGTTCCCGGAGTTGCTATCGCTCTTCTGGTCTTCAGAGCTACTGTCCGTCATCATTTGTACCTTTCTGTGCTTTTCCTTATTGATTCTTTCCCCGTTAATGGATTTTTTATTTTCAGATCGGCACACACGTGGAATGTGTTCCATCTTTCCGCATCGCCTGCATGCTTTTTCCTTGAACCAGCAGTCCCTCTGGTCATGGGTGGATCTGCCGCAGCGATAACATCTGTCGAAACCCCATGTCATTTCATGGGTGCCGAAGTCCTGTGGCCTTTGCTGTATCTTTGCAGCTCCTATTGCACTGAAAGCCTTGTCCAGTGTTAAATCTTTTTCAGAAGATACCTTTTTTTGTGTTTCTACACTTAGGGGATCGCAGATGAATTTGTCTCGCAGAGAATCTGCCAGTCCTGCCTCGAATTGGCAGTGTAGGGTATCAACAATCTCCTCAAAATTCTTGTCCATCGGTTCGGCTGGAGTGATGAAGTTTCGTAACAGCTTGTATGTCTTTGCGCCCATTAGATCCAGAAGCACTGAAGCTTTTTTTTCATCTTTTATTCCATTTGCGGTGCAATATACCTCCACTCTTTCCACATTATGTGGTCCAATCCTCTATCTTGTTATCAAAAACATCAATATTGCAAAAATTAGGCATTTCAGAAAAGATATGGCGCTTCCCGCGCTTTTTTTTTCTCTTTTCTGTAGCAAGATATGGCGCTTCCCGCGCTTTCCCGCCGCTGCTGCTGATAACAACGCTGTTTACTGCGGTTCCCGTTCTCTTTATGTTTTTTTAAAATTTACTGTTGGAGACTCGTTCCCGCCGGAGGTCTGAATGCTGACCTGCTTGCCGCGCCAGCCGTCTCCCGAGTGCTCCCTCCCAGTCCGTTATTGCTTGCCTCCAATTTCGCTGCCTGTCTCAACTGTAGAGCCCGCCGCTGGAGCCCCAGCCTGATGCCCAGGAAGGATTAGCGCAGTACCTGCCACCAGCTTGGCCAGCTGGTGAAACCACAGCTTCTCTCACTTCCTTGAGTCTTCTGGATGCCGGAGGAATCGATGTCCTTGAGGTGCTGCCGAATTGCCGGTAAGCCCGTTTCCACTTCGTTGCCACTGTAGTGTCTGTGTGTTGATAAAGACACTGAAGACAGGAGTTGGTTCATAGGTATTTACTAAGCAAAGTCTGGGGGAGGGTTTCTAAAGGATATACACAATACACAGGCTTATATAGCCCAAGTGGCAATTACCGGCATTACGCACACCTGGGGCTCTTAAAGGCACATACACCACATGCTGTTTAGTTCCTTTGTACTCGATGTCATATTGGTGTGCCCCTAGGAAAAGGGACCACCTCTGTAGCCGTTGTGCTGTCATTATTTGGACGCACTTCTGAGGGTTGAAAATGGAGACAAGAGGTTGATGATCAGTTAGTGGAGTAAATTTCTGACTGTGCAGGTAGTGATTGAACTTCTTCACCCCCCACACCAGGCTGAGGGCCTCTCTGTCAATCTGGGCGTAGTTACGCTCGGCTGAAGTTAACGAGCATGATGCAAAAGCTATCGGCCTCTCTGAACCATCAAGGAATTTATGTGACAGTACCGCTCCAATGCCGTAGGGAGACGCATCACACGCCAGTCTTATCGGTAGTGATGGGTTGTAGTGAGCCAATACTTCTCTTGAAGTGATTAGGTCTTTACTCTTCTGAAAGGCCCGCTTACATTCATCGCTCCATTTCCATGCTACTCCAGTTTGTAGTAGGGCGTTCAGTGGGTGCAGAATTGTGGCCAAATTCGGCAAAAACTTATGGTAGTAATTCGCCAATCCGAGGAATGACCTCAGTTGCGACACATTTTCAGGCACTGGAGCCTTAACTACCACTTCAATTTTGTCAGGGGACTTATGTAACCCCTCTTCATCAATCACGTGGCCGCAATACGATATCTGTTTCTTAAAAAACTCGCACTTGGGGCGATTGGCTCGTAGCCCATGTTCTCTTAGTCTAGTGAGCACCTGCTCTAGGTTGGCAAGGTGTTCACTGTCATCTTCAGCTGTCACTAGGATGTCGTCCAAGTAACACTGAGTCCCCAGAATCCCTTGCAGGACTTGTTCTATCACTCTTTGCCATATCGCCGGAGCTGATGCTACTCCGAATACCAGTCGATTATACTGGTAAAGACCTTTGTGAGTGTTTATCGTGAGATACTTCCTAGAGGATTCTTCAACCTCCATCTGCAACTACGCTTGTGCTAGGTCAATTTTTGTAAAACGCTTCCCTCCAGATAGTGAGGCGAAAATATCTTCTATCCTCGGGAGAGGATACTGTACTGTGTGAAGGACTGGGTTCACCGTCACCTTGAAGTCCCCACAGATGCGAACCTTCCTTGGCTCCTCAGACTTATTGTTTAACGTTTTCTTCATGACAGGAACGATGGGTGTCACCCACTCGCTCCAGTCTACCTTAGCTGACACGCCTGCATTCTCCAGATTCTCCAGCTCTGCCTCGACGGCTGGGCGAATTGCATACAGTACCGGTCTTGCTTTGAAAAACTTGGGAATTGCATTCTCTTCTATTTTTATCGAGGCGGTTACACCTTTAAGAGTTCCCAGTTCTTGTTGAAATACCTCTTTGGCGTTAGCTAAGATTTTTGACAATCGTCCAGGTGTGACGTCATCATCCTTGTTACCAGCCACAGTCAGTGCCTGAATGGAGTGCCAGTCTAAACTTATCTTTCTGATCCATTCACGTCCCAATAATGGTGGTCCACCATCTTGCAGTATGTACAGATACAATTTCTGTATTTCCTTGCCGTTGTATTCGACAGGCACCCTTATTTTCCCTCTGGGGTATACTTTCTGCCCCGTATACGTCTTCAAGACAATGGATGTCTCTTTCAAGGGTATGTGTGAGAATAGCCGCTCATAGTCTCATCGATTCATGACGGTCAGGGCTGATCCTGTATCCAATTCCATTTTGACTTGGGACCCTGCTATCGTGAGGGTGACCCAAATGGTTCGATGATCCTCTTTTGCGATTACGTTGTGAAGTTTGAGACAGCTTAGTCTCTTGTTCCTGGATTCACTATCACTCTTCTGGTCTTCGGAACTACTGTCCGTCATCTTTTGTACTTTCCTGTACTGTTCTTTAGTAGCCTTTTTGTTGTCGTTAGTCTTCTTCCCAGACCTGCAAACTCGTGCAATGTGTCCCATCTTTCCGCATTGCCTGCATATTTTGTCCTTGGACCAGCAGTCCTACTGGTCATGGGTTGTTCTGCCGCAGCGATAACATTTTTCAAATCCCCGTGTCATTTCATGGGTGCCGCATTCCTGTGGCTTTTGCTGTATTTCCGCAGCTCCCCTTGCTGCTGCTTCGTACGATACTGCCACGCTGAAAGCCTTATCTAGCATCAGCTCTTTCTCTGAGAGTAACCTCTTCTGGGTTCCTTCACTCAGGAGTCCACAGACATATTTGTCCCGTAGGGTATCTGCCAGTCCTGCTTCGAACTGGCAGTGCTTTGATAGCTTGCGTAGTTCCGTAAGGTAATCAGCATTGCTCTCATCTTTATGCTGATTTCTCTTGTGGAATTTAAATCTTTCTGCTATCAGCAGCGGTGTAGGATTTAGGTGTTCCTGTAGGATATCAACAATTTTGTTAAAACTCTTCGCCATCGGTTTGGCTGGAGTGATCAGGTTCCGCAATAGTCCGTACGTTCTTGCGCCCGTTAAGTTTAGTAGTACCGATGCCTTTTTCTCATCGGCTACTTCGTTTGCCTTGCAATATACTTCGACTCTTTCCACATACGTGGTCCAGTCTTCTATTGCATTATTGAAGGCAGTGATATTGCCAGTCTTCGGCATCTTGGAAATCTAAGATGGCACCTCCCGCGCTTTGCCTTCTTCCCCGATTGAACAAAATGGCGCCTCCCACTCTTTGCCTTCTTCCCCGCTGGGTTAAGATGGCGCCTCCCGCGCTTTCTGTCTTCTCCGCTGCTGCTAGCGCTGTTGCTGGCATTTTTATGCCTTGATGGCGACGCCCTATGGTCTTCGCGCACTTCCCCCCCGCGCTGCTGGTAACGCCGCTCTCCGCGGTCCCCGTGGCAAACTGCTGCTCCTCGCGGCTTTCTGCGCTTCTAATTTCTTTTATTTTCCCGTCGTCAGAGCAAACCCTACGGGACACTTTCCTCCCTCTTCTCGGGTCTGTACGCTGCCCGGCTTCGTAGCACCGGCCGCTCCCTGTGTGCTCCACCCTCTCTCTCTCTCCTCTTCCCGACAACGCTCCTCAGCCCCGTTGAAAAGCCACCCGATCGAGCTCTAGCCCGCCGCTTTAAGTTCTCAGAGTCCACATCATGGAAGACCTCTCCTGGTCCCTCAATACCTCCTCTTTGGTAAAGAAGGCCCAGCAGCGCCTATATTTCCTAAGGAGGCTGAAGGGATGTAACCTGTCACCCCTGATCCTCTCTAACATTTACCGCTGCACAATAGAGAGCATCCTGACAAACTGTATCACAGTGTGGTATGGCAGCTGTAGCTCCTATGATCGGAAAGCCCTGCAGTGGGTAGTCAAAACTGCCCAACGCATTACCGGCACCTGGCTACCGACCATAGAGAACATCTATCAGAAACGCTGTTTACAGAGGTCAGTGACCATCATCAAAGACCCTACCCACCCCAGCCACAGTTTGTTCGCCCCCCTGCCATCTGGGAGATGCTACAGATGCATTCGCACCCGAACAACCAGATTTAGGAACAGCTTCTTTCCCAGGGCTGTCATCCTACTGAACTCTACAAATAAACTCTAAATCCTGCACATCTGCCAATGCACTTTATTATGGTTATGTTTATGTTATGTATTACAAGCCAAATGAATGTCGAATGTTAAATGTCTTAATCTAAATGTACACTCTCGGGAGCCGCAAGACTACATTTTGTTGTACTGCACTTGTGCACTAACAATGACAATAAAGTTGATTATTATTATTATTATTATTATATAGTTTGGGCTAACCAAATTAGTAACAGTACTGTGGAGGAGGAATTCCTAGAGTGTATACGGGATGGTTTCCTGCACCAATATGTCGAGGAACCAACTAGAGATCAGGCCATCTTAGACTGGGTATTATGTAATGAGAAAGGATTAATTAGCAATCTTGTTGTGCGACGCCCCTTGGGGAGGAGCGATCATAATATGATAGAAATCTTCATTAAAATGGAGAGTGAAGTAGTTAACTCAGAGCCTAGGGTCCTGAATTTAAATAAAGGAAAGGACGATGGTGTGGGGCACAAGTTGGCTAGGATGGATTGGGGAATGTTACTTAAAGGGTTGACGGTGGCTAGGCAATGGCAAACATTTAAAGATCGCATGGATGAACTACAGAATTTGTTCATTCCTGTTTGACATAAAAATAAAACAGAAAAGGTGACTCAACCGTGGCTAACAAGGAAAATTAGGGTTAGGATAAGATCCAAGAGTAGGACATATAATTTGGCCCGAAAAAACAGCAAATCTGAGGATTGGGAGCAGTTTAGAATTCAGCAAAGGAGGATAAATAGATTAATTAAGAGGGGAAAAAGAGATTATGAGAGTAAGCTTGCAGGGAACATAAAAACTGACTGTAAAAGCTTCTATAGATATGTGAAGAGAAAAAGATTGATGAAGTCAAGTGTAGGTCCCTTGCAGTCAGAATCAGGGGAATTTATAATGGGGAACAAAGAAACGGCTGACCAATTAAAAACATACTTTGTTTCTGCCTTTACAAAGGAGGACACAAATAACCTCCCAGAGATGTCGGGGAACATAGGGTCTAATGAGAGGGAGAAATTGAATGAAATCAGTATTTGTGGGGACATGGTATTAGGGAAATTGATGGGATTGAAGGCTGATAAATCCCCAGGGCCTGATAATCTACATCCTAGGGTACTTAAGGAAGTGGCTCCAGAAATAGTAGATGCATTGCTGGTCATCTTCCAAAATTCTATAGACTCTGGAACAGTTCCCACGGATTGGAGGATAACTAATACAACCCCACTATTTTAAAAAGGTGGTCGAGCGAAAATGGGGAATTATAGACCGGTAAGTCTGACATCAGTAGTGGGAAAATGCTAGAGTCCATTATAAAAGATGTAATAGCAGAGCACTTGGAAAACAGTGACTGGATCGGACAAAGTCAACATGGATTTACAAAAGGTAAATCGTGCTTGACTAATCTACTGGAATTTTTTTGGGATATAACTGGTAGAATAGATAAGGGAGAACCAGTGGATGTGGTGTATTTGGAGTTTCAGAAGGCTTTCGATAAGGTCCCACATAAGAAATTAGCGTGTAAAGTTAAAGCACATGGGACTGGGGGTAAGGTACTGACTTGGATAGGGAACTGATTGGCAGACAGGAAGCAAAGAGTTGGAATAAATGGGTCATTTTCCGAGTGGCAGGCAGTGACTAGTGGGGTACCGCAGGGATTGGTGCTAGGACCCCAGCTATTCACAATATATATAAATGATCTAGACGAGGGAACTAGATGTAATATCATCAAGCTTGCAGATGACACAAAGCTGGGAGTGCGTGTGTGCTGTGAGGATGATGCAGAGAAACTCCAGTATGATTTGGATAGGTTGGGTGATTGGGCAGATGCATGGCAAATATAGTATAATGTGGCTAAATACGAGGTGACAAAAGCAGGAAGACAGATTATTATCTGAACGGCAACAGATTGGGAAAAGGGGAAGTGCAACGAGACCTGGGTGTCCTTGTGCACCAGTCACTGAAGGTAAGCATGCAGGTGCAGCGGGCGGTTAAGAAGGCAAATGGTATGTTGGCCTTCATAGCGAGAGGATTCGAGTACAGGAACAAGGATGTCTTGCTGCAGTTGTACACGGCCTTGGTGAGACCACACCTTGAGTATTGTGTGCAGTTTTGGTCACCTTATCTGAGGAAGGATGTTCTTGCCATGGAGAGAGTGCAGCGAAGATTCACCAGACTGATACCTGGGATGGCAAGAATGACGTATGAGGAGAGATTGGGTCGATTAGGCTTATATTCGCTAGAGTTCAGAAGAATGAGAGGGGATCTCATTGAAACTTATAAAATTCTAACAAGACTAGATGCAGGAAGGATGATCCCGATGGCGGGGGAGTCCAGAACCAGCGGTCATAGTCTCAGGATAAGTGGGAAGCCATTTAGGACTGAGATGAGGAGGAATTTCTTCACCTAGAGAGTGGTGAACCTGTGGAATTCTCTACCATAGAAGGCAGTTGAGGCCAATTCATTAAATATATTCAAGAAGGAGTTAGATATATTTCTTAAGGTTAAAAAGATCAAGGGATATGGGGAGAAAGCAGGGACAGGGTACTGAATTTGGATGATCAGCCATGACCTCATTAAAAGGCGGAACAGGCTCGAGGGGCCGAATGACCTACTCCTGCTCTTATCTTCTATGTTTCTATGGTGATGCTGGTGTTTTGGGCTGATTGTGGTGGGATTCTGAGGACCAAGGTGAAATATTTTCAAGGGCACCGATGCTGATGGAATAGATGGCAGGTGAGGTTGAGATAACAGAACCGATCTTTCAATGGTGAGAGAGGTAGTTCCAATGAGGTGGCACTGGATCGAGTGTTGGCTCCAAACACTTGCAAGCTGCAGAAAGCTCAATATGTCTTCCAAATGCAGTAACCAACAGTTTCTGAGCTTTGAAAGTGAACAGCTGTAACATGGGATCTTTTATACATCTTTGGCAGCTGTCTGGTCATGATATAATTCAGTGCTGAATCCACTCACGATATGCTGAGCTGAAGTATTCCCCGAGCAGCAGGTAACCCATGGGGGAACACTTTAAATTGAAAGGTAGGCAGAGAATAATACTTAATTGGCATTTAACAATGCATTTAATGATGTCAGTTGCCTCCCCCGGCGCTTGGAGTCGGGTCTGTTCAGCGCCAACAAACCTGGGAGACTCGTGTGGAGGCAGGTTGATAGCAGGGTCCCAACCCGCTGTCAATCATTTCTATTTTCACAGCTGACCCGCTTCCAATCCCTTTCTCTCAGCGCCCGCAAAATTCCGGCCTATGCCTCTATCTATTTGAATAACATGTTTAAAATGATTTTCCATCTATTAGGATAAATGTTAAAAAGTAGAATTAAGGAAACATAATGAATCCGAGAATGTTCCTTGCTTTGAAATATTGTTGGAATAAACATGACAATTATAAATCTTGATATTTTTTAGTATTGGTGTGGCAATACTTCTTTGGTCTGCACTGGGTGAATGAGCTGAAATAAAACAAGTTTTCACAGCCTCGGCTGATGCCTCTATGCTCGGCTAGGTGAAAGGCTCACTCTGCATTTTTTTTGTGTTGTACCACACCAAGAAGTGTTGAGTATGAACACAAGATCTAATTTGTGCGGTCTTCGATTAATTTTCTTAATTCTCTTTTCAGTTCAATTTCTATTGCTTATCCTGCATAACTGGGTACAGCAGTAACATTCAACACCGTCCTTTAAACTCTGTAAGCTGGGGTTCAATGCAGAGTGAAGATGACTTTCTCCACATAGAACTGTGGTTGCTCACTAATTATATTGAGAGCCACGTATTATCTCGAAGGATACATCGTCAAGCAACAAAAATGGACCAACTTCTCAAGTATATCCAGTAATATATCCTTGTTGGTATTTTTGGTGCCCAAATGGGGCAAAGTTGAGAAATAGTTTTCAGGCACAATGTCTTATCATTAAAATGGTTGCCTGCATTTTTGTTTGTGAAGAGCTTCCTTCCTTGTCAGTTAATATAATTCTGAAGCTATGTTGTTCAATGTCACACAAATATTCAGAGGTAATTTATTCAGTTATTTCGAGGAAATATCTAAGGTGTTCCCTGTAAAGTCTGTGGGTTGTGCAGTAAATAAATACACAGACTTTTGAAGTACAAACAAACAGGTCTTTACTATTCAGAGGTCAGGGCGAATCTGCCCCAGTTATCCTGTCACAACACTTATATACTGGTGTGGTCACTGTCGGTATTACAGTATACAGAAGCCAAACAAGTAGTGCCACACTTAAAGTAGTTCCCTTAAAGGTGAACGGTTACATACAATAATTTCCTTAAGGGTAGACGGGTACATACACTACAATCCTCCTTTTTTAGCTTTCAACATACTGAGTCCATAGTGGACATACATTATCACATATATATATACAGATTTATTTAAGACAGTTCATAGATTCAGTCTTTCGGGAGGTTTCCGGATTCTGTCCGGGTAACGCCGCAGTGGTGTCGTCATTCCAAGCGGGCTAGTAGGTGTTTCTGGTAAAGTTGAATCGGCTCGAAGCACAGTGTCAGGTTCCTCTGACTCCAGAACTACCAGATCGGACGTAGGTGTTCTGGGTAATTCAGTCTCAACCTTATCCGGGTAAGGTGGTGAAGTCGGGGGCCCATTTGTGGCGGACCCTATGATCTGGTCAACATGGCGCCTTATATTGTCTCCAATGTCCACAGTGTACATCAACGGGCCTAGCCTTTTTCCAATCGTTCCAGGCTGCCATTTCTCAGTACGATAGTCCCGGGCCAAAACTCGTTGACCGGTCTGGAAGGATCTAGTGGCCCTTTCGTTCATGCCCTGGAATTGTCGGTTCTCTACGTCCCTTCTGACATTTGGTTTGAGTAAATCCAGCCGACATCGTAGGCGTCTATTACAAAACATCATCGCGGGAGTTTGATTCGTGACCGCATGGGTTGCATTTCGGTATGCCAACAAAAAACTATCCACCTTATACTGTAAACTTATGTTTTCATTACTCATGGCCTTTACGGCCTTCTTGAAGGTCTGGACAAACCTTTCAGCCAATCCATTGGAGGCGGGATGGTATGGGGCTGACGTGTAATGTTTAACCCCATTGCTCTTTAAGAATTTCTTAAATTCCTCAGATACAAATTGCGGTCCATTGTCAGAACAGATCTGTTCTGGCAGGCCATTCCGAGCAAACATAGTCCTTAACACCGTGATGGTTTTTTCCGTCGTGGTGGTGGTCATCTTAATTACTTCTGGCCACTTGGAGTGGGCATCTACCGCTATTAGGAACATCGAGTCCATAAATGGACCAGCAAAGTCGATGTGTACTCTTTGCCAGGGAGATGAGGGCCACTCCCATGGGTGCAGAGGAGCCTGTGGTGGCGCATTCTGAACCCTCTGACATCCTAGGCAGTTCTTCGTGATCTCCTCTATGTCTCTATCAATGCCTGGCCACCACACAAACGCTCTTGCTAGATTTTTCATCTTTACTCCCCCCAGATGTCCTTCGTGCAGCTCCTTTAGCACCTTCTTTTGGAGTTTGGGTGGAATCACCACTCTAGATCCACACATCAGGGTCCCTCGACACACTGACAGTTGTTCTTTCCTCTGTGCAAATGCTTGCAGTGTTGGTTCGCTCTGTGCTGGCCATCCCTCCACCATTACATCATAGACTCGTGAAAGAGTCGGGTCATTCCTTGTCTCATTCTCAATCATTGAGTTTGTTATCGGTAGACATTCCACTATGGATGAGTGGAACAACTCTACTGGGTCCACTATACTCGCTTCTTCTACCATCGGCAATGGCAAGCGTGACAACCCATCAGCATTCCCATGCTGTTTAGACCTTTTGTGCTCAATTTCGTATTGGTGTGCCCCAAGTAACACGGACCACCTTTGTAACCTTTGTGCTGTCATGGTGGAAACGGCCTTATTTGGGTTGAATATGGACACCAACGGCTGGTGGTCTGTCAGCAATGTGAACTTTTTACATTGTAGGTAATGGTTGAATTTCTTCACGCCCCACACAAGACTGAGGGCCTCCCTATCTATTTGTGCGTAATTTCGCTCCGTGGGTGTCAATGATCGGGACGCGAAAGCCACTGGCCTTTCTGAGCCATTTGGTAGCCTATGCGAGAGTACTGCCCCAATTCCGTACGGGGAAGCATCGCAAGCTAGACGAAGGGGTAATGCTGGGTTGAAATGAGCCAACACTTCTTCGGAGGTAATCAACTCCTTGCTTCTGCGAAAAGCCTTTTTGCATTCCTCACTCCACTTCCATGGTGTTTCTTTCCGCAACAGGTCATTCAGCGGATGCAGTACCGTGGATAAATTTTGCAGAAACTTGTGATAGTAATTAATCAACCCCAAGAATGATCTTAACTGTGATACGTTTCCTGGGGCGGGGGCCTTCACAACCGCTTCTATCTTTTCGGGTGACTTATGTAGTCCCTCTCGGTCAATGACATGACCGCAGTATGAGATCCGTTTTTGGAAGAACTCACACTTCTTGTGATTAACCCGAAGGCCATACTCCTTCAACCTGGTGAGTACCAGTTTCAAATTCGTGAGGTGTTCTTCCTCATCTTTTCCCGTGATTAAAATGTCATCTAAGTAGCACTGCGTGCTTGGAATTCCTTGTAACACCTGTTCCATGGCCCTCTGCCAAATTGCTGGCGCCGAAGCTACCCCAAAGACCAGTCTATTGTAGCGATACAAGCCTCTGTGAGTGTTGATGGTGAGGTACTGGCGTGACTCTTCCTCGACCTCCATCTGTAGATATGCTTGAGCCAGATCTATTTTCGTGAAATGTTTCCCTCCAGCCAACGAAGCAAAGATATCTTCAATCCGCGGAAGCGGGTATTGTACCGCGTGAAGCACCGGATTCACAGTAATCTTGAAATCTCCGCAGATACGGACCTTCCCCGGTCCCCCAGGCTTATTACTCGGTGAGGACTTCATGACGGGAACAATGGGCGTGGCCCACTCACTCCAGTCCACTTTTGACAGAACCCCTGATCGTTCAAGTTCTTCCAGTTCTGCCTCCACCGCTGGTCGTATTGCGTAAGGAACTGATCTGGCCTTAAAAAACTTTGGGCTTGCATTTTCTGCAATCTTAACCTTTGCTTTAATACCTCGCAGCGTTCCCAGTCCTTGCTGGAATACCTCCTTAGCTTCGTCCAATATTCTGGACAACCGTTCAGGTTTGACATCCTCTTTTTCGGAATCCACCGTCATGGTGTTTAGGGACTGCCAGTCCAATTTTATTTTTCGGATCCACTCCCGTCCCAGGAGTGGTGGTCCTCCCTCAGGCAATACATACAGGTCCAACCGGTGATGATCTTTATCCTTGTATCTCACCTTGACTTCTATCATTCCGATGGGGAATACTTTGTGCCCCGTGTATGTCTGTAGTACTAGTTCCGTATCCCGTAGTGGAATATGCTTGAAAAATTTCTTATAGTCATGCTTATTCATGACCGTCAACGCCGATCCGGTGTCCACTTCCATTTTTACTTGGACCTTTGCAATCTGTAGCGTTATCCAGATAGTTTGTCGGTCAGCTTCATTGCTCACGTTGTGGATTCTCAGACTGTCCAGTCCTTTGCATTTGGAGTGTGAGTCCGACTTCTGTTCCTTCAGACTCTTCCTAGTCGCCTCTTGTACCTTTCTGTACCATTTTTGTGAGGACTCGTTATTGTTGTACGTCGTTCCTGACCAGCACACTTTAGCTATGTGCCCGATCTTGCCACATTTCCGGCATTCTTGGTTTTTACCCCAGCAACGCTTCTGGTCGTGTGTTGTCTTCCCACAACGATAGCATTTCGTAGTCCTCGAGGTGATGTGGTCCACCCCTAGTGCCACCGCCTTCCGCTGCATTACCGCCGTTCCTTTTGCTGCGGCTTCGTATGATGCGGCTATAAGGACAGCCCTGTCAAGTGTGAGGTTGTTCTCTTCCAGTAGTCGCTTTTGCGTCCCTTCTTTGGACAATCCACATACGAACTTGTCTCGCAGTGCCTCTGTCAGATTCCCTCTGAACTGGCAGTGTTTCGCTAGCCTCCGCAGTTCGACCAAGTATTCCGCGTTGCTTTCGTCTTTCTTCTGCGTTCTCGCATAGAATCTGAATCGTTCAGCCAGCTTCAACGGTGTGGGGTTCAAGTGATCCTTCAGCACCGCTACTATATCCTCGAAAGTCTGATCCGCCGGTTTAGCTGGAGAGAGAAGATGTTTCAACAACCCGAATGTTTTCGCACCCATCATGTTCAGTAAGGTTACAGCTTTTTCCTCCTTAGCTATTTTGTTAGCCTTACAATGTATCTCAATGCGTTCCACATACGTGGGCCAGTCTTCTATTTCGGAGTTAAAATCATTGCTGTCCCCATGCTTAGGCATCTTCCTTTCTTTGGGTACAACACAAATATTTCTTTAAATTATTATGTATTTTTTTTTTCTCTAAGATGGCGGCTTTTCCCGCGAATTTGGCGGTTTCCCGCTCTTCCTTTCTCTCCCCGCCCACTTCAATGGCGGTTTCCCGCTTCTGTCGGCTCCTCCGCCTAATGGCGGCTTCCCGTGTTTCTTCCTGGTGGAAGGGGTACGCTTCCCCCGCAGCGGACAGGTTCAGCCGCTGGGCTGGCTCTCGCACAGCTCCCCTTACTCGGCTCTGTCTTTTCCTCCCGCCCGCACGGCTCTACCGGCGCTGGGTACACCCCGTTAACGGAGGACAGTTCAGCCGCTGGACTGGCTCTCGCGCAGTCTCTCTCTCCCCGTGCTCGGCTCTGTCTCTCCCTCTCCCGCACGTTCGGTTCTACCGGCTCTGGGTACCCCGTTGGTGGAGAACAGCTCAGCCGCTGGACTGGCTCCTCGCAGTCTCTCACTCTGCACCCGGCTCTCACCCGCACGGCTCCCGTTCGCCTCCCCAGCCCTCTCGCAGACCGGTGTTTCCCTCCCCGGCTGCGGCTGGGTTTCTCCTCCCGTGCCTACTCGCAGGTTCAGCGCTTCGTGGCTGCGGTCGCTGCCCGGATTTTTCCCGCCGATCGCGGTCCGGCTGTCACCCGACGCCGTTGGACCCGACTTTTGGCCGGTACAGCTCCCCCTCGACCGAGATCGAGTGCTCTGCCCTTCTCCTCCGGATACTTCTACCCCTTCCCCTACTCACAGTCTCTTCGGCCGCCTTGTTTCTTGCTGGTCGGCTCACTCCACACCGTGGTAGCAGGGTAATCAGTGCCTGTTGCTGATGAAGCTTTTGTTGCTAGTCTTCCAGCTTCTGTACAGTGCCACACTTTCTGTTGTTGTAGCCTCGTGTTTTCTTTTGGTAGCACGACGAGGGCGGTTGCCTCTCTTCGACGCTCTTTGTTACTTTGCTATTCTTGCCGCAGGGTACGATCGGACTCGTCGCCACTGTAAAGTCTGTGGGTTGTGCAGTAAATAAATACACAGACTTTTGAAGTACAAACAAACAGGTCTTTACTATTCAGAGGTCAGGGCGAATCTGCCCCAGTTATCCTGTCACAACACTTGTATACTGGTGTGGTCACTGTCGGTATTACAGTATACAGAAGCCAAACAAGTAGTGCCACACTTAAAGTAGTTCCCTTAAAGGTGAACGGTTACATACAATAATTTCCTTAAGGGTAGACGGGTACATACACTACATTCCCCAAATAAACTGCTATTATGATTCAGCATCTTCAGATAAAATATGTACAGGTAGACTACCCTTTATCCGGACTTCCGAAAACCGAAACCCTCTAAAAACCGAAGGTTTTTTCGTTCAGCGTAAGTCGTGCGTACGAACGAAAAAACCTTCGGTTTTTAGAGGGTTCCGGTTTCGGAAGTTCGGTTAAAGGGTAAGTCGTGCGCACGACCCCCCGCCGGCCCCGACAACCGCCGACCCCCCCCCGCGGACCCCGCCGGCTCCGACAACCGCGGACCCCGCCGGCCCCGACAACCGCCGACTCCGCCAGCCCCGACAACCGCCGACCCCCCCCCGCGGACCCCGCCGGCCCCGACCCCCGCCGACCCTGACTGACTTACGCTGAGCGTCAGCGTAAGTCGTGCGCACGACCCCCCGCCGACCCCCCGCGGACCCCCGCCGACCCACCTTCCGAAATCCGAAATTCTCCTTTATCCGAAACTCGGCTGGTCCCGAGGTTTTCGGATAAAGGATAGTCTACCTGTATATGTTCTCCATCAATTACAGCTCCAAGCTCATGTCAGTATATAAGTTACTCCCCATTCCCAACCTAAACCAGACGAATCTCTTGAACCAACAAAGTCTGAGAAGATGGAAGGTCAGTGCAAATGATACTTTTGAATGTTTCTTCATGTTCACTGCCAATATTATGCTGCATTAAATCAGTTAAGTGTTTTAGTAAGGATAATGATGGAAGATTATGGTTGATACTGCTTTATGACCAAATAAAATGTTCTTTTTAATGAGCTATAAAAGTCAGGTTGGTAGCACGGTTTAAAATCTAACTGTGGAAGATTACAATGAGCCAAGCTTGACTTTTAGTCTGCACTCATAAAAAAAATGCATATTTTGAAAAATGTACAAATGTGATTGTTCAATTTTTGTAGCACATTTATGTACCGCCTTTAACTGCAATTATTCTATTTAAAAATTATGGCCAATTATTTTCATCCCGTGCATCTGTACATAACAAATGTACTATGTGTAACAGAAGAAAATAATAAACATGCATTTGAGGCTGCAATACAACATCAAGGTTCAACACTGGTACAAGTGGTTCACACAAAATTTGCTTTTGTGCTTTATACTGTCATTAATGCCCCACTGTTGTGTCACAGGTTTGATATATTGTCCTTGCCATCTATTATTCTCAGTTGGGAGAGAAATAAGATTCATGACCTGCATGTTGTACAAAGCCCCTGGGCCTCAAACATCAAGTGAACACAAAATACTACAGCAGTGGACCCGAGGAAGTAGCACACCTAAATCTACAGTGACCTGCCCCTGGATGCATCATGCTATTTCATGTTCTGACGAACATGAGTTTGCACCTCAGTTATGCCTGGGAGATTCTGCTGTTCAGTGCAATGTTGGAGCAGCTGCAATGGGTGTTCGTACCTCTATTGTGATTGTTTAATTAATGAATTGAATTGAAGTGAAAGAGTTTAATTGAAACATCAAAGGTGACAGATTGTCCAACAATTCATACTGATCTGCGAGCATGGCATTAATCTAAGCATTTCGAGCAGATAGCCCACATGCTATTAGATGTAATTATTGCAGCCAGTGCTGCCCATCCACACAGATGTGGTTCCCCCAATCCAAGTGCACTGCAATTCCAGCTGCCAGAAGCAGGTAAATTTGCCAGTTTTGGTTTGCAACAAATGCAGCTCATGGTTATCAAAGAAAATTGCATCTGTAATCAGAGACGAGGGCTTTGTATGAAGTGGGTGACTGTGATGATCTGAGTTATGGTCAGGTTTCACATGGTTTCCGTTTTCTGACATTCAAAGTAAGATGCAATTATGCTGCCACTCCACTTTCATATCAATTGAAAGCAATGTTCAACAGCCTAACTTGGGAGTTTGATCGGTGATCTAATGTGCGAGATGTGAGACCATGTCACAGCCCTTCAGGCTTATCCTGGGAAAAGTCTGACTCCACACTATCTCCTGGGAGCTTTACAAGCTTATTTTACAATCATTTTAATACCAGTAGAAAGCCAATATTTGCTCATGCCAACTGAAGATGAGCTAGCTGAGGAGCAGAACTCTGCAGCTCTAGCCAACCCTGCAGATGCAGAGCTGTAAAAGAATAGCCATATTTCAGAAAAATACACCATCCTATGAACAGAATTCTGACTTTATTAAAATATGATAAATTGGGTTTAAAAATCTTAAAAGTTTCAACGACACAAGCTGTGAATACCGGCTTCTGAGATAAGATAAAGTGTTAACACAAAAGTTGTAAACACCACACAAGCTTTTGAAATGGGAATTGATTGTTAATACTGAGACAATGGCCCTATTGAAGCAAAGGGTTGCAGCTTCCAAGAAGTCTGCAGCTTGGAGAAACACAATAACTATACCCAGTTTAAAGTGTTATAAACTAACACTTTTGGACAGAAACACAGAACATTAAAAAACCATGTGCCTTTGTAAAAGTAACATCAAATGAAACAAAGAGTCTCGAAGTCTGTAATACAACCAATTGAAGTAATTAAGAAATATATAGAACACCCTGGTTGAAGTGTTTTTCATTTACATATTGTCAAAGGCACAAACAGAAGTCTTTGTAAATATGATATCAATAGATGACACCAAGCAATCACATGGCTTTTGTGTTGAAAATGGAGCAGTTAGGAGACACAACATCTGCTTATAACCAGTTAAGGTGATATTAAGAATTGAATTGAAGACCTTCATAAGAATGGCATTGTGGTAAACCACTGTTGTTAGTATTGTTGTTCACCACTGTTGTTAGTACTGTTGTTCACTGTTAGTACTGTTGTTCACTCTTGCATATTGTTGTACTTGTCTGTGCATGCCTCAGCTGACTCCGCCCCTGGCTCCACCCTCATGGCTGGGTATAAAGGTCGCTGCTCGGCAGCCCCCGGCCCTTTTGGATACCAGGCAACCACAAGAGGCATGCTCTGTTCTTTGGTAATAAAAGCCTGTTTATTACTTTCTCAACTTCCAGTCTTTTGTAGCAATTGATAGTGCATCAATTTTATTACCAAAGTTAAATGTTGGCTGCGAATGCTGATCAACCGATGGCGCAAAACGCTGAGCAGCAGGCGCTGCTGCGAGCCCTCAGACCAACATGCCTGGACCTAGGCCCCCAAGAAGCGGGTTCGTCGACTAAATTCGCACAATGGCTGCGTTGCTTTGAGGCGTATCTGGAAGCCTCGACCGTGACTCTTGATGAAAATAAACTGAAAATCCTGGCCTCGAAGGTGAGCCACCAAGTCTATACTTTAATCCAAGATGCGACGACCCACGCGGCGGCTATCGACCTACTGAAAGGGCAGTATGCACGCCCGGTTAACACGGTCTATGCCAGGCACCTTTTAAGATCTCGCAGACAGCAGCCCGGGGAATCAGTGGAGGCCTTCCTATGGGCACTGCGGGTACTCGGACGTGGCTGCGACTGCAAGGAAGTATCGGCCGCGGCACATGCGGAGGGACTGATACGAGACGCTTTCGTTGCAGGCCTAAGGTCCGACTACTCCCGGCAGAGGCTGCTGGAGAAGGGTGAAATAGACCGGACAAAGGCAGTGTCCCTCGCGCTTTCGCTCGACGCGGCCCACAGAAATATGGACGCTTTCTCCCCTAATCGCCCCGTGCCATGGACGCCGCAATCTTGGGCTATGGGACCGCCACCTCCGACTGCTGCAGCGATGTCCAAGGCACAAAAATGCTATTTTTGTGGCCAAGCTAAACACCCTAGAGCACGCTGCCCCGCGAAGAATGCTACCTGCTCCGGCTGCGGGAAGAAAGGTCACTACGTTAGCGCCTGCAAAGGGAAGACCGCTAACGCCAGCAGTGCCGCGTGCGAACCATGGGCGCAGCCATCTTGCCCGCCATCTTGGGCTCCCCCAGCTGCGTGGGGATCGGGACCGTGGTTGCCGCCATTTTGTCCGCCATCTTGGACGCCTCCGACTTCGGTTACGGGGGACCCGGACTCCACCACCGCCTCATCGGACGACCGCATCGACGCGCTTGAACATACGCTGGCTTCCGTGACGCTGGATCAATCTCTCCCGCATCAACTGTCCAGGTCCATGATGGACATTACGGTAAACGGCCGCGCCACTACCTGCCTTTTTGACAGCGGGAGCACGGAGAGTTTTATACACCCCGACATGGTGCGCAGTTACTCTCTCCCGGTCCTGCCGACGCGTCATCGCATCTCTATGGCTTCCAAAGCCCAGTCAGCGGAAGTCGGTGGCTACTGTATGGTGACTCTTTCAGTGCGGGGTACTGAATACAAAAATTTTAAACTTCTGGTCCTGCCCGATCTCTGCGCTGCCGTCCTACTGGGGTTGGATTTTCAGTGCCACCTTAAGAGTGTCACTTTAGCGTACGGTGGACCCCTCCCCCCTCTCACGGTCTGCAGCCAGCAGTTTTTAAATCGCCCGCCGCGCGCCATTTGCAGCCTCTCCACCCTTAAAGTCTCCTCCCCCTCCTTGTTCGCTAACCTCACCCACGACTTTAAGCCCATCGCTACCAAAAGTAGGCGTTACAGTGCTGGGGATAGGGGTTTCATTAAATCCGAGGTAGCGAGACTCCTGAAGGAAGGGATTATCGAGAGCAGCAATAGCCCATGGCGAGCACAAGTGGTGGTGGTGAAGACTGGTGAAAAACAGCGCCTAGTTATTGACTACAGCCAGACGATCAATCGCTACACCCAGTTGGATGCATACCCACTCCCCCGCATATCTGACATGGTCAATCAGATAGCACAATACCAGGTGTCCTCGACGATTGATCTGAAGTCGGCATACCACCAGCTCCCCATCAGGGCTGAGGACCGCCAGTACACAGCTTTTGAAGCTGACGGTCGGCTCTATCACTTTCTCAGAGTTCCCTTCAGCGTCACCAATGGAGTTTCTGTCTTCCAACGGGAGATGGACCGGATGGTTGACCAGAACGCGCTCCAGGCCACTTTCCCATATCTAGACAACGTCACCATCTGTGGCCACGACCAGCAGGACCACGACGTTAATCTAGGGAAATTCCTCCGGACGGCCCAGCGGCTGAATCTCACATACAACAAAGACAGATGTATGTTTCGTACTAAGCGCCTTGCTATTCTTGGCTGTGTAGTGGAGAACGGAGTCATCGGCCCAGACCCCGATAGAATGCGCCCTCTTATGGAGCTCCCCCTCCCCCACTGCCAGAAAGCACTGAAGAGATGCCTGGGGTTTTTCTCTTACTATGCTCAGTGGGTGCCCAACTATGCGGATAAAGCCCGACCCCTCATCAAGTCCGCCTCCTTCCCCCTGACAGCAGAGGCCTGTGCAGCCTTCACTCTCATAAAAAGCGATATTGCGAAGGCCACAATGCACGCTGTGGATGAGTCCCTCCCTTTTCAAGTGGAGAGCGACGCATCCGACTTTGCCCTAGCTGCAACCCTTAACCAGGCGGGGAGACCCGTGGCCTTTTTCTCTGTCGAAAAGGAGGCCCAGGCCATTGTGGAAGCCGTGCGACATTGGCGGCATTACCTGGCCGGAAAACGATTTACCCTGCTCACTGACCAGCGTTCAGTAGCTTTTATGTTTCATAATAAGCAGCGGGGCAAAATCAAGAATGACAAGATATTAAGGTGGAGAATCGAACTCTCCACCTACAATTACGATATCTTGTACCGGCCCGGGGAACTCAATGAGCCCCCAGATGCCCTATCACGTGATACGTGCGCCAACGCGCAGGTTGATAGATTACAGGCCCTCCACAATGACCTCTGCCACCCGGGGGTCACCAGGTTCTTCCATTTTATCAAATCCCGTAACCTGCCCTACTCCATCGAGGAGGTCAGGACCATGACCAGGAACTGCCAGATCTGTGCCGAGTGCAAGCCGCATT
This sequence comes from Somniosus microcephalus, assembly GCF_052327205.1. Classification (NCBI taxonomy): domain Eukaryota; kingdom Metazoa; phylum Chordata; class Chondrichthyes; order Squaliformes; family Somniosidae; genus Somniosus; species Somniosus microcephalus. The sequence continues at coordinate 44,954,730 of NC_141009.1, read as the reverse complement.
TTTATAGGCCAGACAGAGCGAGCCTGATCAAAGCCACGCGCCCCTTCGAGCGGCTGAGCATCAATTTTAAAGGGCCCCTCCCCTCCTCTGATCGCAATGTGTACTTCCTCAATATAATTGATGAATACTCCCGTTTCCCGTTTGCCATCCCTTGCTCGGACATGACCAGTACCACGGTCATTAAATGTCTGAATGACCTCTTTGCATTGTTCGGTTTCCCTAGCTATATCCATAGCGACAGGGGCTCATCTTTTATGAGCGACGAACTTCGGCAGTACCTGCTCGCGAGAGGCATTGCTACAAGCAGGACCACCAGCTACAACCCCCGGGGTAACGGCCAGGTGGAAAGGGAGAATGCGACAGTCTGGAAGGCAGTCCTTTTAAACTTAAAATCTAAGGGCCTCCTGACCTCCCGCTGGCAGGAGGTCCTCCCTGCGGCGCTCCATTCCATTCGGTCGCTGCTCTGTACACCCACCAATGCCAGTCCTCACGAGAGAATGTTCTCCTTCCCCAGGAAGTCCACGTCGCGGATTTCGCTACCAACATGGCTGACTTCTCCAGGACCCGTCCTACTGCGGAAGCACGTGAGGACCCATAAGGCGGACCCCCTGGTCGAGAGGGTGAGCCTCCTCCACGCCAACCCGCAGTATGCTTACGTGGTGTACCCGGACGGGCGGGAGGACACAGTCTCCATTCGAGACCTCGCACCTGCGGGTGCTCCTGAAACACCCTCTTCGCCACCCACCGCTACTCCTGCCTACCCCCAGGACACAGTCCCCGCACGAGACCTCGCACCTTCGGGTGCCTCTGAGAGACCACCATCGCTACCTCCCATTACCCATGCTCTGACCCCTGTAGATGGCATGCAGCAGCCCCAGGGTCCGCCACCTGCTACACCTCCTCTGAACGAGACACCGGGTTCAACGTTGGATGCTGCACCATCACCGCCGCTGCTGCGACGCTCAGGACGGCTTACAAGGCCTCCTGATAGACTTCAGTACACGAATTTTTAGTGCACTTCACCCCGCCGGACTCAATTCTAAACAAGGGGTGAATGTGGTAAACCACTGTTGTTAGTATTGTTGTTCACCACTGTTGTTAGTACTATTGTTCACTGTTAGTACTGTTGTTCACTCTTGCATATTGTTGTACTTGTCTGTGCATGCCCCAGCTGACTCCGCCCCTGGCTCCACCCTCATGGCTGGGTATAAAGGTCGCTGCTCGGCAGCCCCCGGCCCTTTTGGATACCAGGCAACCACAAGAGGCATGCTCTGTTCTTTGGTAATAAAAGCCTGTTTATTACTTTCTCAACTTCCAGTCTTTTGTAGCAATTGATAGTGCATCAGGCATCAAAAAGATAAATCTGTTACAACCAATTTTATGATAAGTTTTTGAACACCAATACAGCAGACAGGATTCTGAAAGTTAACAGCTGAATTGACAGTAAGAATAAAAACAAATCAACAGAAAGATGACTAGAGATAACTAGCTTACATCAGTAGAAAACTTCAAAGGATATACCGCTGCAAAAAGATATAAAATATGGAACTTTCAGATAGGAAGCCAGAAGTTGCTGGAAGGGGCAAATGATTCTCAACTTCAGTGGCAGGCTCTGTAAGTTTTTAACTCTTTGAGTCTCGGGATCAAAAGGTACTCTTATTTGATTTTGGGGGATATTCTGGATTAAAAATAAGACTTACAAATGTAGAAATGTAACGAAGTTAAGATTTGAGGATAAGGATCTCTGAGAATAAGAAACGTAAACTAATTGTATTTTGAACTGTTAATGTTGCGATTGAATCACCAGCTGTTAACTGCATGTTGGTTCTTTAATAAATCTATATATTTTTAGAATTGTCTCAAATAGTATTTCTGTATCAAACTCGTGAACTCAATCTCTGTACACTCTTTCATGAGGAGTTGCAGAATTTTGGGGGGCTTTTCCGGGCCCTCATAATATACGGAAGTTTACAGTCTAGTTAAACTTATTAAAAGTGCTATCTGGAAGACGGTAATATCTTCAAGTCATTCCTTTCCCTTAGAGAGAGATAGCCTGGACCTTTAGACCCAATTAAGTATCTTATAGAATTCGGCTATCTCTAACTTTAGTTGAAGGTGAACGTCTGGGGAATATGCCTGATCAGGGATAGCCCGAAAAGGGCTAGGACTAGTAATTATCCCTTCAGAGCTCCGTTGTCACTGAGCTCAGTACAAGGGACTTTTAATTAAGTTTGAAAGTGAGAACATTTATTTTTATTACAGCTGTCTAAATTGTTTCATTATTTCGGGATGCTACTGGGGTTTATGGGGATTCCATTCATACATGGAATCCTCCTCTCTCATTGGAGTAGCTGGCCCACGTGATACCAGGGACACTTCCAAACCGCATGCGCCCCTGGGATCTGTGGGTCTTTACGCAGGCATACGCCTGGAGTTCCGAGACCTGAATTCTCCGTAGCTGTTGAGCCAGGAGGTAAGTTCAGAAATATTTCACGGGCCGGAGGCGTACTTCGGAGGTACGCCTCCAACCTGCAAATTCAGGGCCGATGATTTTGGACAAGGTCTCGGTTGCTGTTCCACCAGCAGAACATGTCAGTTTACAGATACTTGCGACTGATGGCTGAGGTATAACTGCAACCTTGGGTTGGTGGAACAGCAACCGAGACCTTGTCCAAAATCATCGGCCCTGAATTTGCAGGTTGGAGGCGTACCTCCGAAGTACGCCTCCGGCCCGTGAAATATTTCTGAACTTACCTCCTGGCTCAACAGCTACGGAGAATTCAGGTCTCGGAACTCCAGGCGTATGCCTGCGTAAAGACCCACAGATCCCAGGGGCGCATGCGGTTTGGAAGTGTCCCTGGTATCACGTGGGCCAGCTACTCCAATGAGAGAGGAGGATTCCATGTATGAATGGAATCCCCATAAACCCCAGTAGCATCCCGAAATAATGAAACAATTTAGACAGCTGTAATAAAAATAAATGTTCTCACTTTCAAACTTAATTAAAAGTCCCTCCAATACAGCAAATTTAATAAAAATTAAATTTTTTGAAAAATAATTTTAAACATTTTAATCCAGGCCACAATTTGCATAAACTGATTTTAAGTGTTGGTGCATCATTTTTTATTTTTAAGTTTTTAATTTAAGATTTATATTAACCCTGACGCTGGTGAAAGCAGGTCCTGTGCCTGCTTTGACCAGCCATAAGAGTTATATTGGCATTTGCTGGGCAGTAGTTGGGGAAATATCCCAACTCTGCGCCAGTGAAAGTGATTTCTCAGTTGGTTCGGTGGATCTGTCAAGGCGCACCTTGACAGATCGCAAGTTCCGGAACTTGCGGGGCCATTCAGAAGGCAAACGACGCCATATGCTGAGTGCCCTCTGAAATGCTCTAGCAAGTCACTCAGTTGTAACAAACCGCTACGGAACATAATAAGAATGAAACCGGATGGACCACCTCAGCACCAGAAAACTCAGCCCAGTCGACCTTGCAAAGCCCCCCTCACCAACATCTGGGGACTGTTGGAGAGCTGTCCCACAGACTGGTTAAGCAACAGCAACACAGTCATACTCACACAATCATACCTATTTCCCAAACTCCTCCATCACCATCCCTGGGTATGTCATGTCCCACCGGCAGGACAGATCCACCAGGGGTGGCGGTGTTAAGTCCGTGAATGATTGAGACACGGACTAGCAGGAGAGAAACAAAGAGATGTTTACTGGTGAAAGGCATAAACGAATCTAACCAACAGAGCCTCTCTAGCGCCTTTTATACAGGGGTGGTCACTGCCGGTACTGCAGTCTGAGACCAGTTATTCTCTTAAAGGTACATACACAACAATTCCTCCCCTTTTAGATAAACAGTACATAACATTCATTTAACAACTAATGATAACGAATTACAATCACAATTACTGTTGCTAGATACATTGGTTAAGTTTAAGCAATTATAAGTTCAGCCTTTGAGGAGGCTTCCTGATTCTGTCTGGATAACGCCTCTTTGGAGTATCAGGTTCTTCTGGCAATGTTGAGTCGGAATCAATGTCGTTGTTTGTTTCATCTGCTTCCAATATTACCGGTTCTGCGGTAGCTGCAATTGGAACGTCGATTTCATTACCAGGTGTATCAGATCGTGGTGTGGAGTTGACGTTTTCCAGTGACTCTAGAATCTGGTCAGCATGGTGTCTTACAATGCTCTCCCCAACGTCCACGGTATACATGAAAGGTCCTTGTCATGTACAAATCGTTCCTGGCTGCCATTTCTCAGTGTGGTAGTCCCGGGCCAAAACTGGTTGACCTATCTTAAAACTCCTGGTCGGCCTTTCATTCATATTCTGAAACTGCCTGTTTTCCACATCTCTTCGGATGTTTGGCTTAACCAAATCCAAGCGGCATCGTAGTCTTCGATTGAAGAACATCATGGCTGGAGTTTGGTTGGTAACCGCATGTGTCGCATTCCGGTAGGCAAACAAGAAGTTGTCCACCTTGTGTTGTAGGGGTATATCTTCATTACACATTGCCTTGATAGCCTTCTTGAATGTTTGGACAAACCTCTCGGCCAATCCATTAGTGGCTGGATGATATGGGGCAGATGTGTAATGCTTAACACCATTGTTCTTTAAGAACCTCCGGAACTCTTCAGACACAAACTGTGGTCCATTGTCAGAGCAAATCTGTTCAGGCAGCCCATTCCTGGTGAATATTGTTCGTAAAACTGCGATAGTTTTTTCCATGGTGGTTGAGGACATTTTTATTACCTCTGGCCACTTTGAATGTGCATCCACCGCAATTAAAAACATCGAGTCCATGAAGGGACCAGCAAAATCAATGTGCACCCTTTGCCATGGAGATGAGGGCCACTCCCATGGATGCAGAGGAGCTTGTGGTGGGGCGTTTTGGACCTTCTGGCATCCTGCACAGCTCTTGGTCATCTCTTCGATTTCTCTATCGATTCCCGGCCACCACACAAATGCTCTGGCTAAGCTCTTCATTTTTACCCCACCCAGATGTCCCTCATGAAGCTCATTGAGCACTCTATCCGTCAACTTAGGTGGAATTACTACTCTGGATCCACACATCAAGGTTCCTCTGCACACTGACAGCTGTTCTCTTCTCGGCGAGAATGCTGGCAGCAGTGGTTCGCCATGTGCTGGCCATCCCTTCACCGTTAAATCATAGACCCGTGATAGTGTCGGGTCATTCCGTGTTTCCTTTTCTATGTTTGCATTCGTCACAGGAAGACATTCGACTATGGTCGAGTGGAATAACTCCATTGGATCCACTGCAAGGTCTTCTTCTTCCACCATCGGCAATGGTAGACGTGACAATCCATCAGCATTTCCATGCTGTTTAGTTCCTTTGTACTCGATGTCATATTGGTGTGCCCCTAGGAAAAGGGACCATCTCTGCAGCCGTTGTGCTGTCATTATTGGTACGCCCTTCTGAGGGTTGAAAATGGAGACAAGAGGTTGATGATCGGTTAGCAGAGTAAATTTTTGACCGTGCAGATATTGATTGAACTTCTTCACCGCCCACACTAGGCTGAGGGCCTCTCTGTCAATCTGGGCGTAGTTACGCTCGGCAGAAGTTAACGAGCGTGACGCAAAAGCTATCGGCCTCTCCAAACCATCATGGAATTTATGTGACAGTACCGCCCCAATGCCGTAGGGAGACGCATCACACGCCAGCCTGATTGGCAGTGCTGGGTTGTAGTGAGCCAATACTTCCTTCGAAGTGATTAAGTCCTTACTCTTCTGAAAAGCACGTTTACAATCATCGCTCCATTTCCATGCTACCCCCGTTCGTAGCAGGGCATTCAGTGGATGCAGAATTGTCGACAAATTCGGCAAAAACTTATGATAGTAATTCACCAACCCGAGGAATGACCTCAGTTGCGACACATTTTCAGGCGCTGGGGCCTTAACAACCGCTTCAATTTTGTCAGGGGACTTATGTAACCCCTCTTCATCAATCACGTGGCCACAATACGATATCTGTTTCTTAAAAATTAGCTCTTGGGGCGGTTGGCTCGCAGCCCATGTTCCCTTAGTCTAGTGAGCACCTGTTCTAGGTTGTTAAGGTGTTCACTGTCATCTTCACCTGTTACAAGGATGTCGTCCAAGTAACACTGAGTCCCCGGAATCCCTTGCAGGACTTGTTCCATCGCTCTTTGCCATATCGCCGGAGCCCATGCTACTCCGAATACCAATCGATGATACTGGTAAAGACCTTTGTGAGTGTTTATCGTGAGATACTTTCTAGAGGACTCTTCAACCTCCATCTGCAAATATGCTTGTGCTAGGTCAATTTTTGTAAAATGCTTCCCTCCAGACAGTGAGGCGAAGATGTCTTCTATCCTTGGAAGAGGATATTGTACTGTGTGAAGGACAGGGTTCACCGTCACCTTGAAATCCCCACAGATGTGAATCTTCCTTGGCTCTCCGGACTTATTGCTTAACGTTTTCTTCATGACAGGAATGATGGGTGTCACCCGCTCGCTCCAGTCGACCTTAGACAACACGCCCGCCTTCTCCAGATTCTCCAGCTCTGCCTCGATGGCTGGACGAATTGCATATGGTACCGGTCTCGCTTTGAAAAACTCGGGAACTGCATTCTCTTCTATTTTTAACGAGGCGGTTATGCCTTTAAGCGTGCCCAGTTCTTGTTGAAATACCTCTTTGGCGTTAGCTAAGATTGTTGACAATCGTCCAGGAGTGACGTCTTCATCTTTTTTACCGTCCACCGTCATTGCATGAATGGAATGCCAATCTAAGTTTATCTTCCTGATCCATTCCCATCCCAATAACGGTGGTCCACCATTTGGCAGTATGTAGAGATACAATTTCCATATTTTCTTGCCATTGTATTCGACAGGCACCCTTATTTTTCCTCTGGGGTATACTTTTTGCCCCGTATACCTCGTCAAGACGATGGATGTCTCTCTCAAGGGTATGTGTGAAAATAGCCGCTCATAGTCTCATCGATTCATGACGGTTAGCGCTGATCCTGTATCCAATTCCATTTTAACTTGGGACCCTGCTATCGTGAGGGTGACCCAAATGGTTCGGTGATCCTCTTTTGCGATTACATTGTGAAGTTTGAGACAGCTTAATCTCCTGTTCTCGGATTCACTATCGCTCATCTGGTCTTCGGAACTACTGTCCGTCATCTTTTGTACTTTCTTGTACGGTTCCTTAGTAGCCTTTTTGTTGTCGCTGGTCTTCTTCCCAGACCTGCAAACTCATGCAATGTGTCCAATCTTCCCGCACCGTCTGCATATTTTGTCTTTGGACCAGCAGTCCTTCTGGTCATGGTTAGTTCTGCCGCAACGATAACATTTTGCAAATCCCTGTGTCATTTCGTGGGTGCCGTATTCCTGTGGTTTTTGTTGAATTTCTGCAGCTCCCCTGGCTGCTGCTTCATACGATACTGCCACGCTGAAAGCCTTATCTAGCGTCAGCTCTTTTTCTGCGAGTAACTTCTTCTGTGTTCCTTCACTCAGGAGTCCACAGACAAATTTGTCCCGTAGGGTATCTGCCAGTCCTGCTCCGAACTGGCAGTGCTTTGATAGCTTGCGTAGCTCCGTAAGATACTCAGCATTGCTCTCATCTTTGTGCTGAGTTCTCCTGTGGAATTTAAATCTTTCTGCTATCAACAGCGGTGCAGGGTTTAAGTGCTCCTGTAGAACAGCAACAATTTCGTTAAAACTCTTCGCCTTCGGTTTGGCTGGAGTAATCAGATCCCGCAATAAGCCGTACGTTCTAGCGCCCATTACGTTTAGCAATATTGATGCCTTTTTTCCCTCCGCTATTTCATTTGCCTCGAAATATACCTCGACTCTTTCCACATACGTGGTCCAGTCCTCTAATGTATTATCAAAAGCAGTGATACAGCCAGTCTTCGGCATCTTGCAAATCTAAAATGGCACCTCCCGCGCTTTGCCTTCTTCTCCGATTTAACAAAATGGCGCCTCCCGCGCTTTTCCTTCTTCCCCGCTGTTGTTAGCGCTGTTTTCCACGGTTTCCTGCACGTTAAATATTAATTTGTTTTCTTTTATTATTTTCCCGTCGTGGAGCGGACCCTCTGGAACACTTCCCTCCCTCTTCTGAGGTCCGAACGCTGCCCAGCTTCGAAACACCGGCCGCGCCCTGTATGCTCCACCCTCTCTCTCTCCTTGCTTCCCGACTCGCTGCCCGGCCCCGTTGAAAGGCCACCCGATCGAGCTTCAGCCCGCCGCAGCCCAGGAAGGATCAGAGCACTACCTGCCACCAGCCCGATTAGCTGGGAAACCATGGACCGAGGATCCCAGCCTGGCTCTGGACAGTCTCTCCTGCAAGTTTTGAAATCGATGATTGACGGTCGACACCCGTTTCTCGAGTCTCAATGGCCTATTTTTTTTTTTTCTTCTGACTCCGACCTTCAACACGTCGTCGGAGCTGCTGCTGAGTTGCAGGTAAGTTTGTTTCTAACTCGTCGCCAGTGTTAAGTCCGTGAATGATTGAGACACGGACTAGCAGGAGAGAAACAAAGAGATGTTTACTGGTGAAAGGCATAAACGAATCTAACCAACAGAGGCTCTCTAGCGCCTTTTATACAGGGGTGGTCACTGCCGGTACTGCAGTCTGAGACCAGTTATTCTCTTAAAGGTACATACACAACAGGCGGCACAGTGGTATACAGTCAGGAAGGAGTGGCCCTGCTCTTATCTTCTATGTATCTATGTATCTATGTAAATCCAACCCGGCCAATTACCGCCCCATCAGTCTACTCTCAATCATCAGCAAAGTGATGGAAGGTGTCATTGAAAGTGCTATCAAGCGACACTTACTCATCAAAAACCTGCTCACTAATGCCCAGTTTGGGTTCTGCCAAGACCACTCAGCTCCCGACCTGATTACAGCCTTGTCCAAACATGGACAAAGGAGCTGAATTCCAGAGGTGAGGTGAGAGTGACTGCCCTTGACATCAAGGCAGCATTTGACCGAGTATGGCATCAAGGAGCTCTAGTAAAACTGAAGTCAATGGGAATTGGGGGGAAAATGCTCCACTGGCTGGAGTCATACCTAGCACAAAGGAAGATGGTTGAGGTGGTTGAAGGTCAATCATCACAGTCCCAGGACATCGCTGCAGGAGTTCCTCAGGGCAGTGTCCTAGGCCCAACCATCTTTAGCTGCTTCATCAATGACCTTCCCTCCAACATAAGGTCAGAAATGGGGATGTTCGCTTATGACTGCACAGTGTTTAGTGCCATTCACAACTCCTCAGATAATGAAGCAGTCCATGCCTGCATGCAACAAGACCTGGACAACGTTCAGACTTGGGTTGATAAGTGGCAGGTAACATTCGTACCACAGAAGTGCCAGGCAATGACTAAATCCAACAAGCAAGAGTCTAACCACCTCCCCTTGACATTCAATGGCAATATCATCGCCGAATCCCCCACCATCAACATTCTGGGGGTTACCATTGACCAGAAACTTAACTGGACCAGCCATATAAATACAGTGTCAACAAGAGCAGGTCAGAGGCTAGGTAGTCTGCGGAGAGTGTTTCACCTCCTGACTCCCCAAAGCCTTTCTACCATCTACAAGGCACAAGTAAGGAGTGTGATGGAATACTCTCCAGTTTCCTGGATGAGTGTAGCTCCAACAACACTCAAGAAACTCAACACCATCCAGGACAAAGCAGCCCGCTTGATTGGCACCCCATCCACTACCTTAAACATTCACTCCCTCCACCACCAGTGTACTGTGGCTGCAGGGTGTACCATCAACAAGATGCACTGCAGCAACTCGCCAAGGCTTCTTCGGCAGCACCTCCCAAACCCGCGACCTCTTCCACCTAGGAGGACAAGGGCTGCAGGCGCATGGGAACATCACCACCTCCAAGTTCCCCTCCAAGTCACACACCATCCTGATGTAGAAGCATATCGCCGATCCTGGAACTCCCTCCCTAACAGCACTGTGGGAGTACCTTCATCACACGGACTGCAGCGGTTCAAGAAGGCGGCTCACCACCACTTTCTCAAGGGAAATTAGGAATGGGTAATAAATGCTGGCCTTTCCAACGACGCTTTACCTTGGAAATAAAAGATCATCCTTTTTTGGAAACTAGAATGGAGAAGATTGTGTAAAATATTTCAGCATCATGAACAATTCACTTAAATTTTCTTCTTGCAACAGATGAATGACTTCAACTCAAATTGTGTCCGAAGCACAATACATTGGGGCCAATTGTCATTTCACGATCTCACTTGTGAATCGGACACAACGGGGCTGGATATTGCAAGGAGAAAAAAAAGATGACTAAACGCTGCAGTTCCACCTGCTCCGTTTGTCGGGGTCCACCTTGATTTAGGCCTCACCGCTCCCACCAGATACAGGCAGGGACCTAATGAATATATTGACGTAGGGGTCCAGGGACGCAGTTAAGGCACCAAACCAATCTCCTGCCGCCGCTGCTTCCTCAGTCCAGGTCTGGAGGCAGCCATTTCCAGTGTACCTTGAGGGGATCCTCGCCTTCTCTCATTTAAAATGCTGCAAAGCTGTGGAAGAAAATTACCTGGCAGTTTTACAATAGTTTGTGCCAAGTTATTCGATTTTGAAATGTTTGTTGTGGCTGAGCAACCTTCTGAAATCTTCTTCTGAAAACACACTTCTAGCAGAATGGGCATTCCTTCCAGCAACTCCAGTCTGACCAAAGGAAGAAGAGCAGCAGCAACAGGTGGGAGACCAGCTAGAAGCGGGCAGGTTTGTAGGAATCCTTACCCTTCCAACAGAGCCAATAAGCCCAGGATAACATACTGGGTGCACAGGTCCACAGAGCAGAGCGTATGAGGGGCCTAGATAGAGTGGATAGGAAGCACCTATTTCCTTTAGCAGTGAGGTCAATAACCAGGGGACAGAGATTTAAGGTAATTGGTAAGAGGATTAGAGCGGAGTTGAGGAGAAATTTTTTCACCCAGAGGGTGGTGGCGGTCTGGAACGCAATGCCTGAAAGGGTGGTAGAGGCAGACACCCTCATCACATTTAAAAAGTACTTGGGTATGCACTTGAAGTGCCGTGACCTGCAAGGCTGCAGACCAAGAGCTGGGAAGTGGGATGAGGTCGGATAGCTCTTGTTCGACCGGCGCAGACACAATGGGCCGAATGGCCTCCTTCAGTGCCGTAAATTTCTATGAGACCGCACTCCTCTCGGGAGGCTGTGACAAAGTTATATCGCCTCCTGCAGCATGACTTGCAACCCACAGTCTGTTGCAGTCAAAGTCACTGCAGCCCTGAACTTCTTTGCCTCAAGCTCCATCCAGCCTGCAACAGAGAATATCAGCAATACCTTGGACCCCCATTGCATGGCTGCCCCTGCCATCAAGGTGAGGTTCAGTACTCAAACTGGTCTGGCAGAGAGCAGACTGTAGGATATCCATGATCCAATGGAAAGGCTTGTGAAATGGGGGAAGGAAGGATTGCTAGTGTTGGAGCCATAATCTGATGTCACAGAGCTGTGTGGAGAGTAAGAAAGATGTGAAGGGAAGTCTTACCTTGGCAATCCTGGTAAAGTCATCAAATTTCTTCCTGCAATGCAGCCAGATCCTAGCAATTATCCTGGCATTGACCTGCCCAGCCAACTCTGGACTGCTGCTGTCTAATTTTCTGGAGGACCAGTCACCCATTTGAAGGAAAGAGGACCTTTTCCTATTTCTTGTTCGACAAAGCCATCCGTGGCCATATATAAAAAATCAGGGTGCACTGGCTTTCTGCCTGCTCCCTCAGTAACGCACTAGCCACTCATGCCACTGGTAACCCAGCACACCTTTAGGAGCTACAGGTTGGCTGCAAGATACGGCAGGCCGCTGGCTTTCCCACCTTGCCAATAGTGAGCGATTAGCGCTGGAAGCTTGTCTCTTGTATTTAAGTCACAAATAAACAATCAGGCCTCCCGCCATCGGGCGAGCAGAGCCAACGCCTTACCCACCGCCCACCCGCTCTGTGCCAGGCCACAAACGAAAATTGGCCCCAGCGCTTCTATATACCTAAGGCACCTCATGCTCTCAAACATTTATACCAAAAGGTGCAATGTTGAAATATTTCTCTGCAAACCATGGCTCCCTGTGACCATGCTACTTACCATATTTCAAAAGATTTAGCATACTTCCAGTTCATTTTCAGGTTGTCCATAAGCATAATGGGTGAATATTCTGTAACAACAGACTCTAGTTAATATTTAATTAGGAGCAGATGGCATAAACCTAAATGATTTGGTAAACCCAGTGATTTAATACTTCAGTAGGTTTTCACATGTGGAGATTGAAGGTAGGGAAAACTTGATGTAGAAATGCAGAACTGCCTGCAGGGCAGTCTGAAATTGAAAACCATCTATTAAATCAAGGTTAAAGTAAGGGCTCTATTTGCTTTTGTGTAAAGCTGAAATGAACTCCATAGTCACGCATTGAGTCCTGTCTGTATGTCATTTACGAAACTTCTTCTGAAAAATATTGGGGCCTGTGCAGTGATTTATATTTAAAGAGATAATTTCAAGTGTTTGGCATGGGAAGCGGGAACAATGAGTGCTGACATCATTACTGTTGTACGAGCGGTGTAAAGTGTTAATAGCATCACATACAGGGGGCAATTCATTGTACCAGATTATAATGCTGCACAGGTGCTGAGATGTTGACAAACGACTTACTTTTTAAAAATTAAATTCTACTTTACTGTAGGCAACTGTTTGTCAATTCACTCAGTTTGGAGTATTGTATTAAACTATGTTTGAGGTGGCAGTGCATGTAACCCAGACCATGTCGGTTACTGACTAAATTACAAACTGATTGTCAGCATAAGCAGATGAGCAAGATGATTGGTGGTTAATGTGGTCAAGTCATCAGCTTGTGGTTGGAGTGATGACACTGGATCGGACGTGGTTGAAGTGATGACACTGGATCGGACGTGGTTGGAGTGACGACACTGGATCAGACGTGGTTGGAGTGATGAAACTAGATCGGATGTGGTTGGAGTGATGACACTGGATCAGACGTAGTTGGAGTGTTGACACTGGATCGGACGTGGTTGGAGTGATGACACTGGAGCGGACGTGGTTTGAGTGATGACACTGGATCGGACGTGGTTGGAGTGATGACACTGGATCGGACGTGGTTGCAGTGATGACACTGGATCGGACGTGGTTGGAGTGATGACACTGGATCAGGCGTGGTTGGAGTGATGACACTGGATCGGACGTGGTTGGAGTGTTGACACTGGGTCGGATGTGGTTGAAGTGATGACAATGGATCAGACGTGGTTGGAGTGTTGAAACTGGAGCGGACGTGGTTGGAATGTTGACACTGGATGCGCCGTGGTTGGAGTGTTGACACTGGATCAGACATGGTTAGAGTGATGACACTGGATCGGCCGTGGTTGGAGTGTTGACACTGGATCAGACGTGGTTGAAATGTTGACACTGGATCAGACATGGTTAAAGTGATGACACTGGATCGGATGTGGTTGGAGTGATAACACTGGATCGGACATGGGTGGATTGTTGACACTGGATCGGACGTAGTTGGAGTGATGACACTGGATCGGACATGGTTGGAGTGTTGACACTGGATCACACATGGTTGGAGTGATGACATTGGATCGGACGTGGTTGCAGTGATGACACTGGATCAGACGTGGTTGGAGTAATGACACTGGATCGGACGTGGTTGGAGTGTTGACACTGGATCGGACGTGGTTGGAGTGTTGACACTGGATCGGACGTGGTTGGAGTGATGAGACTGGATCAGACGTGGTTGGAGTGATGACACTGGGTCGGACGTGGTTGGAGTGTTGACACTGGATCTGCCGTGGTTGGAGTGTTGACACTGGATCTGCTGTGGTTGGAGTGTTGACACTGGATTTGCCGTAGTTGGTGTGTTGACACGGGATCGGACGTGGTTGGAGGGTTGACACTGGATCGGACGTGGTTGGAGTGATGACACTGGAACAACGTGGTTGGAGTGATGACACTGGATTGGACGTGGTTGGAGTGTTGACACTGGATCGGACATTATGGAAGTGATGACACTGGATCCGCCGTGGTTGGGGTGATGACACTGGATCGGACGTGGTTGGAGTGTTGACACTGGATTGGACATTATTGAAGTGATGACACTGGATCCACCGTGGTTGGAGGGTTGACACTGGATCGGACGTTATTGAAGTGATGACACTGGATCCGACGTGGTTGGAGTGTTGACACTGGATCGGACGTGATTGAAGTGATGACACTGGATCCACCATGGTTGGAGTGTTGTCACTGGATCAGACGTTGTTGGAGTGTTGACACTGGATCCGCCGCAGTTGGAGTGTTGACACAGGTTCAGACGTGGTTGGAGTGATGGCACTGGATCGGACGTGGTTGGTGTGATGACACTGGATCGGACGTGGTTGAAGTGATGAGACTGGATCAGACGTGATTGAAGTGATGACACTGGATCAGATGTGGTTGGAGTGTTGACACTGGATCCACCGTGGTTGGAGTGTTGACACTGGATCCGCCGCAGTTGGATTGTTGACACTGGTTCAGACGTGGTTGAAGTGATGACACTGGATCCACCATGATTGAAGTGATGACACTGGATCGGACGTGGTTGGAGTGTTGACACTGGATCGGACGTAGTTGGAGTGTTGACACTGGATCCACCGTGGTTGGAGTGTTGACACTGGTTCAGACGTGGTTGTAGTGATGACACTGGATCAGACGTGGTTGGAGTGATCACACTGGATCAGACATGGTTGGAGTGATGACACTGGATCAGACATTGGTTGGAGTGATGACACTGGATCGGACGTGGTTGGAGTGATGACACTGGATCTGCCGTGGTTGGAGTATTGACACTGGATCTGCCGTGTTTGGAGTGTTGACACCGGATCTGCTGTGGTTGGAGTGTTGACACGGGATCGGACGTGGTTGAAGTGTTGACACTGGATCGGACATGGTTGTAGTGATGACACTGGATCCACCGTGGTTGAAGTGATGACACTGGATCAGACGTGGTTGGAGTGTTGACACTGGATCGGAGGTGATTGAAGTGATGACACTGGATTGGACGTGGTTGGAGAGATGACACTGGATCGGACGTGGGTGGAATGATGACACTGGATCAGACGTGGTTGGAGTGTTGACACTGTATCCGCCGTGGTTGGAGTGTTGACACTGGATCAGATGTTGTTGGAGTGATGGCACTGGATCAGACGTGGCTGGTGTCATGACACTGGATCGGACGTGGTTGGAGTGATTAGACTGGATCAGACGTGGTTGGAGTGATGACACTGGATCCGCCGTGGTTGAAGTGATGACACTGGATCAGACGTGGCTGGAGAGTTGACACTGGATCGGATGTGGTTGGTGTGATGACATTGGATCAGACGTGGTTGGAGTGATGACACTGGATCGGACGTGTTTTGCAGTGATGACACTGGATCAGATGTGTTTGGAGTGATTGCACTGGATCGGACGTGGTTGGAGTGTTGACACTGGATCAGACATGGCTGGAGTGTTGACACTGGATCGCACGTGGTTGGAGTGATGACACTTGATCGGATGTGGTTGGAGTGATGACACTGGATCGGACGTGGTTGGAGTGATGACACTGGATCAGAGGTGGTTGGAGTGATGACACTGGATCGGACGTGGTTGGAGTGTTGACACTGGATCTGCCGTGGTTGGAGTGTATACACTGGGTCTGCCGTGGTTGGAGTGTTGACACTGGATCTGCCATGGTTGGAGTGTTGACACGGGATCAGACGTGGTTGGAGCGTTGACACTGGATCGGATGTGTTTGGAGTGATGACACTGGATCCGCCGTGGTTGAAGTGATGACACTGGATCGGACATGGTTGGAGTGTTGACACTGGATCAGACATGGTTGGACAGATGACACTAGATCAGATGTGGTTGGATTGTTGACACTGGATCGGACATGGTTGGAGTGTTGACACTGGATCAGACATGGTTGGAGAGATGACATTTGATCAGACGTGGGTGGATTGTTGACACTGTATCCGCTGTGGTTGGAGTGTTGACACTGGATCAGACGTGGTTGGAGTGTTGACACTGGATCGGAGGTGATTGAAGTGATGACACTGGATTGGACATGGTTGGAGAGATGACACTGGATCAGACGTGGTTGGAGTGTTGTCACTGGATCAGACGTTGTTGGAGTGTTGACACTGGATCCACCGCAGTTGGAGTGTTGACATTGGTTCAGAAGTGGTTGGAGTGATGGCACTGGATCGGACGTGGTTGGTGTGATGACATTGGATCGGACGTGGTTGGAGTGATGAGACTGGATCAGACGTGGTTGGAGTGATGACACTGGATCCGCCGTGGTTGAAGTGATGACACTGGATCGGACACGGTTGGAGTGTTGACACTGGATCGGACACGGTTGAAGTGATGACACTGGATCGGACGTGGGTGGAGTGTTGACACTGGATCGGACGTGATTGAAGTGATGACATTGGATCCACCGTGGTTGTAATGTTGACACTGGATCAGACGTTATTGAAGTGATGACATTGGATCGGACGTGGTTGGAGTGATGACACAGGATCGGACATGGTTGGAGTGATGACACTGGATCGGACGTGGTTGGAGTGTTGACACTGGATCTGCAGTCGTTGGAGTGTTGACACTGGATCGGACGTGATTGAAGTGGTGACACTGGATCGGACGTGGTTGGAGTGTTGACACTGGATCAGACATGGTTGGAGTGATGACACTGGATCGGACGTGGTTGGTGTGATGACACTTGATCGGATAGGGTTGGAGTGATGACACTGGATCGGACGTGGTTGGAGTGATGACACTGGATCAGACGTGGTTGGAGTGATGACACTGGATCGGATGTGGTTGGTGTGATGACATTGGATCAGACGTGGTTGGAGTGATGACACTGGATCGGACGTGTTTTGCAGTGATGACACTGGATCAGATGTGGTTGGACTGATGACACTGGATCGGACGTGGTTGGAGTGTTGACACTGGATCGGACGTGGTTGGAGTGATGACACTGGATCGGACGTGGTTGGAGTGTTGACACTGGAACCGCTGCTGTTGGAGTGTTGACACTGGATCAGACGTGGTTGGAGTGATGACACTGGATCGGACGTGTTTTGCAGTGATGACACTGGATCAGATGTGCTTGGAGTGATGACACTGGATCGGACTTGGTTGGAGTGTTGACGCTGGATCGGACGTGGTTGGAGTGTTGACACTTGATCGGATGTGCTGGAGGGATGACACTGGATCAGATGTGGTTGAGGTGATGTCATTGGATCAGACGTGGATGGAGTGATGACACTGGATCGCACGTGGTTGGAGTGTTGACACTGGATCAGATGTGCTTGGAGTGATGACACTGGATCGGACTTGGTTGGAGTGTTGACGCTGGATCGGACGTGTTTGGAGTGTTGACACTGGATCAGACGTGGTTGGAGTGTTGACACTGGATCCACCGCAGTTGGAGTGTTGACATTGGTTCAGAAGTGGTTGGAGTGATGGCACTGGATCGGACGTGGTTGGTGTGATGACATTGGATCGGACGTGGTTGGAGTGATGAGACTGGATCAGACGTGGTTGGAGTGATGACACTGGATCCGCCGTGGTTGAAGTGATGACACTGGATCGGACACGGTTGGAGTGTTGACACTGGATCGGACGTGGTTGAAGTGATGACACTGGATCGGACGTGGGTGGAGTGTTGACACTGGATCGGACGTGATTGAAGTGATGACATTGGATCCACCGTGGTTGTAATGTTGACACTGGATCAGACGTTATTGAAGTGATGACATTGGATCGGACGTGGTTGGAGTGATGACACAGGATCGGACATGGTTGGAGTGATGACACTGGATCGGACGTGGTTGGAGTGTTGACACTGGATCTGCAGTCGTTGGAGTGTTGACACTGGATCGGACGTGATTGAAGTGGTGACACTGGATCGGACGTGGTTGGAGTGTTGACACTGGATCAGACATGGTTGGAGTGATGACACTGGATCGGACGTGGTTGGTGTGATGACACTTGATCGGATAGGGTTGGAGTGATGACACTGGATCGGACGTGGTTGCAGTGATGACACTGGATCAGACGTGGTTGGAGTGATGACACTGGATCGGATGTGGTTGGTGTGATGACATTGGATCAGACGTGGTTGGAGTGATGACACTGGATCGGACGTGTTTTGCAGTGATGACACTGGATCAGATGTGGTTGGACTGATGACACTGGATCGGACGTGGTTGGAGTGTTGACACTGGATCGGACGTGGTTGGAGTGATGACACTGGATCGGACGTGGTTGGAGTGTTGACACTGGAACCGCTGCTGTTGGAGTGTTGACACTGGATCAGACGTGGTTGGAGTGATGACACTGGATCGGACGTGTTTTGCAGTGATGACACTGGATCAGATGTGCTTGGAGTGATGACACTGGATCGGACTTGGTTGGAGTGTTGACGCTGGATCGGACGTGGTTGGAGTGTTGACACTTGATCGGATGTGCTGGAGGGATGACACTGGATCAGATGTGGTTGAGGTGATGTCACTGGATCAGACGTGGATGGAGTGATGACACTGGATCGCACGTGGTTGGAGTGTTGACACTGGATCAGATGTGCTTGGAGTGATGACACTGGATCGGACTTGGTTGGAGTGTTGACGCTGGATCGGACGTGTTTGGAGTGTTGACACTGGATCGGACGTGGTTGGAGTGATGACACTTGATCAGATGTGCTGGAGGGATGACACTGGATCAGATGTGGTTGGGGTGATGTCACTGGATCAGACGTGGATGGAGTGATGACACTGGATCGCACGTGGTTGGAGTGTTGACACTGGATCTGCCGTGGTTGGAGTGTTGACACTGGATCTGCTGTGTTTGGATTGTTGACACTGGATCTGCCATGGTTGGAGTGTTGACACGGGATCGGACGTGGTTGGAGTGTTCACACTGGATCGGATGTGGTTGGAGTGATGACACTGGATCCACCGTGGTTGAAGTGATGACACTGGATCGGACGTGGTTGGAGTGTTGACACTGGATCAGACATTGTTGGAGTGATGACACTGGATCAGACGTGGTTGGAGTGTTGACACTGGATCGGAGGTGATTGAAGTGATGACACTGGATCGGACGTGGTTGGAGAGATGACACTGGATCAGACATGGTTGGAGTGTTGACACTGTATCCGCCGTGGTTGGAGCGTTGACACTGGATCAGACGTTGTTGGAGTGTTGACACTGGATTGGAGGTGATTGAAGTGATGACACTGGATCGGACGTGGTTGGAGTGATGGCACTGAACCGGACGTGGTTGTTGTGATGACATTGGATCGGACGTGGTTGGAGTGATGAGACTGGATCAGACGTGGTTGGAGTGATGACACTGGATCCGCCGTGGTTGAAGTGATGACACTGGATCAGACGTGGTTGGAGTTTTGACACTGGATCGGACGTGGTTGAAGTGATGACACTGGATCGGACGTGGTTGGAGTGTTGACACTGGGTCGGACGTGATTGAAGTGATGACACTGGATCCGCCGTGGTTGTAATGTTGACACTGGATCGGACGTTATTGAAGTGATGACACTGGATCGGACGTGGTTGGAGTGATGACACTGGATCAGACGTGGTTGGAGTATTGACACTGGATCTGCAGTCGTTGGAGTGTTGACACTGGATCGGACGTGATTGAAGTGGTGACACTGGATCGGACGTGGTTGGAGTGTTGACACTGGATCAGACATGGTTGGAGTGATGACACTGGATCGGACGTGGTTGGAGTGTTGACACTGGATCTGCAGTCGTTGGAGTGTTGACACTGGATCGGACGTGATTGAAGTGGTGACACTGGATCGGACGTGGTTGGAGTGTTGACACTGGATCAGACATGGTTGGAGTGATGACACTGGATCGGACGTGGTTGGTGTGATGACACTTGATCGGATAGGGTTGGAGTGATGACACTGGATCGGACGTGGTTGGAGTGATGACACTGGATCAGACGTGGTTGGAGTGATGACACTGGATCGGATGTGGTTGGTGTGATGACATTGGATCAGACGTGGTTGGAGTGATGACACTGGATCGGACGTGTTTTGCAGTGATGACACTGGATCAGATGTGGTTGGACTGATGACACTGGATCGGACGTGGTTGGAGTGTTGACACTGGATCGGACGTGGTTGGAGTGATGACACTGGATCGGACGTGGTTGGAGTGTTGACACTGGAACCGCTGCTGTTGGAGTGTTGACACTGGATCAGACGTGGTTGGAGTGATGACACTGGATCGGACGTGTTTTGCAGTGATGACACTGGATCAGATGTGCTTGGAGTGATGACACTGGATCGGACTTGGTTGGAGTGTTGACGCTGGATCGGACGTGGTTGGAGTGTTGACACTTGATCGGATGTGCTGGAGGGATGACACTGGATCAGATGTGGTTGAGGTGATGTCACTGGATCAGACGTGGATGGAGTGATGACACTGGATCGCACGTGGTTGGAGTGTTGACACTGGATCAGATGTGCTTGGAGTGATGACACTGGATCGGACTTGGTTGGAGTGTTGACGCTGGATCGGACGTGTTTGGAGTGTTGACACTGGATCGGACGTGGTTGGAGTGATGACACTTGATCAGATGTGCTGGAGGGATGACACTGGATCAGATGTGGTTGGGGTGATGTCACTGGATCAGACGTGGATGGAGTGATGACACTGGATCGCACGTGGTTGGAGTGTTGACACTGGATCTGCCGTGGTTGGAGTGTTGACACTGGATCTGCTGTGTTTGGATTGTTGACACTGGATCTGCCATGGTTGGAGTGTTGACACGGGATCGGACGTGGTTGGAGTGTTCACACTGGATCGGATGTGGTTGGAGTGATGACACTGGATCCACCGTGGTTGAAGTGATGACACTGGATCGGACGTGGTTGGAGTGTTGACACTGGATCAGACATTGTTGGAGTGATGACACTGGATCAGACGTGGTTGGAGTGTTGACACTGGATCGGAGGTGATTGAAGTGATGACACTGGATCGGACGTGGTTGGAGAGATGACACTGGATCAGACATGGTTGGAGTGTTGACACTGTATCCGCCGTGGTTGGAGCGTTGACACTGGATCAGACGTTGTTGGAGTGTTGACACTGGATTGGAGGTGATTGAAGTGATGACACTGGATCGGACGTGGTTGGAGTGATGGCACTGAACCGGACGTGGTTGGTGTGATGACATTGGATCGGACGTGGTTGGAGTGATGAGACTGGATCAGACGTGGTTGGAGTGATGACACTGGATCCGCCGTGGTTGAAGTGATGACACTGGATCAGACGTGGTTGGAGTTTTGACACTGGATCGGACGTGGTTGAAGTGATGACACTGGATCGGACGTGGTTGGAGTGTTGACACTGGGTCGGACGTGATTGAAGTGATGACACTGGATCCGCCGTGGTTGTAATGTTGACACTGGATCGGACGTTATTGAAGTGATGACACTGGATCGGACGTGGTTGGAGTGATGACACTGGATCAGACGTGGTTGGAGTATTGACACTGGATCCGCAGTCTTTGGAATTTTGACACTGGATTGGACGTTATTGAAGTGATGACACTGGATCGGACGTGATTGAAGTGATGACACTGGATCGGACGTGGTTGGTGTATTGACACTGGATCTGCCGTGGTTGGAGTATTGACACTGGATCTGCTGTGGTTGGAGTGTTGACACAGGATCTGCTGTGGTTGGAGTGTTGACACTGGATCGGATGTGGTTGGAGTGATGGCACTGGATCCACCATGGTTGAAGTGATGACACTGGATCGGTCGTGGTTGGAGTGTTGACACTGGATCAGACATGGTTGGAGTGATGACACTGGATCGGTCGTGGTTGGTGTATTGACACTGGATCTGCCGTGGTTGGAGTATTGTCACTGGATCTGCCATGGTTGGAGTGTTGACACAGGATCTGCTGTGGTTGGAGTATTGACACGGGATCGGACGTGGTTGAAGTGGTGACACTTGATCGGACATGGTTGGAGTGTTGACACTGGATCCACCGTGGTTCAAGTGATGACACTGGATTAGATGTGGTTGGAGTGTTGACACTGGATCGGAGGTGATTGACGTGATGACACTGGATCGGACGTGGTTGGAGAGATGACACTGGATCAGACGTGGTTGGAGTTTTGACACTGGATCAGTCGTTGTTGGAGTGTTGACACTGGATCCGCCACAGTTGGAGTGTTGACACTGGTTCAGACGTGGTTGGAGTGATGGCACTGGATCGGATGTTGTTGGTGTGATGACACTGGATCGGACATGGTTGGAGTGATGAGACTGGATCAGACGTGGTTGGTGTGATGAAACTGGATCCACCGTGGTTGAAGTGATGACACTGGATTGGACGTGGTTGGAGTGTTGACACTGGATCGGACGTGGTTGAAGTGATGACACTGGATCGGACGTGGTTGAAGTGTTGACACCGCATCTGATGTGATTGAAGTGATGACACTGGATCCGCCGTGGTTGTAATGTTGACACTGGATCGGACGTTATTGAAGTGATGACACTAGATCGGACGTGGTTGGAGTGATGACACTGGATCGGACGTGGTTGGAGTGTTGACACTGGATCCACAGTCGTTGGAGTGTTGATACTGGATCAGACGTGGTTGGAGTGATGACACTTGATCTGCCGTGGTTGGAGTATTGACACTGGATCTGCCGTGGTTGGAGTGTTGACACTGGATCTGCCGTGGTTGGAGTGTTGACAGAGGATCTGCTGTGGTTGGAGTGTTGACACGGGATCGGACGTGGTTGGAGTGATGACACTGGATCCACCCTGGTTGAAGTGATGACACTGGATCAGACGCGGTTGGAGTGTTGACACTGGATCGGAGGTGATTGAAGTGATGACACTGGATCGGACGTGGTTGGAGAGATGACACTGGATCAGACTTGGTTGGAGTGTTGACACTGTATCCGCCGTGGTTGGAGTGTTGACACTGGATCAGACGTTGTTGGAGTGTTGACACTGGATCCGCCGTGGTTGGAGTATTGACACAGGATCTGCTGTGGTTGGAGTATTGACACGGGATCGGACGTGGTTGAAGTGTTGACACTGGATAGGATCTGGTTGGAGTGATGACACTGGATCCACCGTGGTTGAAGTGATGACACTGGATCAGACGTGGTTGGAGTGTTGACACTGGATCGGAGGTGATTGAAGTGATGACACTGGATCGGACGTGGTTGGAGAGATGACACTGGATCGGACGTGGGTGGAATGATGACACTGGATCAGACGTGGTTGGAGTGTTGACACTGTATCCGCCGTGGTTGGATGTTGACACTGGATCAGATGTTGTTGGAGTGATGGCACTGGATCGGACGTGGTTGGTGTGATGACACTGGATCGGACGTGGTTGGAGTGATTAGACTGGATCAGACGTGGTTGAAGTGATGACACTGGATCGGACGTGGTTGGAGAGTTGACACTGGATCGGATGTGGTTGGTGTGATGACATTGGATCAGACGTGGTTGGAGTGATGACACTGGATCGGAGGTGTTTTGCAGTGATGACACTGGATCAGATGTGTTTGGAGTGATTGCACTGGATCGGACATGGTTGGAGTGTTGACACTGGATCGGACGTGGTTGGAGTGTTGACAATGGATCGCACGTGGTTGGAGTGATGACACTTGATCGGATGTGGTTGGAGTGATGACACTGGATTGGACGTGGTTGGAGTGTTGACACTGGATCTGCCATGGCTGGAGTGTATACACTGGGTCTGCCGTGGTTGGAGTGTTGACACTGGATCTGCCATGGTTGGAGTGTTGACACGGGATCAGACGTGGTTGGAGAGATGACACTGGATCGGATGTGTTTGGAGTGATGACACTGGATCGGAGGTGATTGAAGTGATGACACTGGATTGGACGTGGTTGGAGAGATGACACTGGATCGGACGTGGGTGGAATGATGACACTGGATCAGACGTGGTTGGAGTGTTGACACTGTATCCGCCGTGGTTGGAGTGTTGACACTGGATCAGATGTTGTTGGAGTGATGGCACTGGATCAGACGTGGCTGGTGTCATGACACTGGATCGGACGTGGTTGGAGTGATGACACTGGATCCGCCGTGGTTGAATTGATGACACTGGATCAGACGTGGCTGGAGAGTTGACACTGGATCGGATGTGGTTGGTGTGATGACATTGGATCAGACGTGGTTGGAGTGATGACACTGGATCGGACGTGTTTTGCAGTGATGACACTGGATCAGATGTGTTTGGAGTGATTGCACTGGATCGGACGTGGTTGGAGTGTTGACACTGGATCAGACATGGCTGGAGTGTTGACACTGGATCGCACGTGGTTGGAGTGATGACACTTGATCGGATGTGGTTGGAGTGATGACACTGGATCGGATGTGGTTGGAGTGATGACACTGGATCAGAGGTGGTTGGAGTGATGACACTGGATCGGACGTGGTTGGAGTGTTGACACTGGATCTGCCGTGGTTGGAGTGTATACACTGGGTCTGCCGTGGTTGGAGTGTTGACACTGGATCTGCCATGGTTGGAGTGTTGACACGGGATCAGACGTGGTTGGAGCGTTGACACTGGATCGGATGTGTTTGGAGTGATGACACTGGATCCGCCGTGGTTGAAGTGATGACACTGGATCGGACATGGTTGGAGTGTTGACACTGGATCAGACATGGTTGGAGAGATGACACTAGATCAGATGTGGTTGGATTGTTGACACTGGATCGGAGGTGATTGAAGTGATGACACTGGATCGGACGTGGTTGGAGAGATGACATTTGATCAGACGTGGGTGGATTGTTGACACTGTATCCGCTGTGGTTGGAGTGTTGACACTGGATCAGACGTGGTTGGAGTGTTGACACTGGATCGGAGGTGATTGAAGTGATGACACTGGATTGGACATGGTTGGAGAGATGACACTGGATCAGACGTGGTTGGAGTGTTGTCACTGGATCAGACGTTGTTGGAGTGTTGACACTGGATCCGCCGCAGTTGGAGTGTTGACATTGGTTCAGAAGTGGTTGGAGTGATGGCACTGGATCGGACGTGGTTGGTGTGATGACATTGGATCGGACGTGGTTGGAGTGATGAGACTGGATCAGACGTGGTTGGAGTGATGACACTGGATCCGCCGTGGTTGAAGTGATGACACTGGATCGGACACGGTTGGAGTGTTGACACTGGATCGGACGTGGTTGAAGTGATGACACTGGATCGGACGTGGGTGGAGTGTTGACACTGGATCGGACGTGATTGAAGTGATGACACTGGATCCACCGTGGTTGTAATGTTGACACTGGATCAGACGTTATTGAAGTGATGACATTGGATCGGACGTGGTTGGAGTGATGACACAGGATCGGACATGGTTGGAGTGATGACACTGGATCGGACGTGGTTGGAGTGTTGACACTGGATCCGCAGTCGTTGGAGTGTTGACACTGGATCGGACGTGATTGAAGTGGTGACACTGGATCGGACGTGGTTGGAGTGTTGACACTGGATCAGACATGGTTGGAGTGATGACACTGGATCGGACGTGGTTGGTGTGATGACACTTGATCGGATAGGGTTGGAGTGATGACACTGGATCGGACGTGGTTGGAGTGATGACACTGAATCAGACGTGGTTGGAGTGATGACACTGGATCGGATGTGGTTGGTGTGATGACATTGGATCAGACGTGGTTGGAGTGATGACACTGGATCGGACGTGTTTTGCAGTGATGACACTGGATCAGATGTGGTTGGACTGATGACACTGGATCGGACGTGGTTGGAGTGTTGACACTGGATCGGACGTGGTTGGAGTGATGACACTGGATCGGACGTGGTTGGAGTGTTGACACTGGAACCGCTGCTGTTGGAGTGTTGACACTGGATCAGACGTGGTTGGAGTGATGACACTGGATCGGACGTGTTTTGCAGTGATGACACTGGATCAGATGTGCTTGGAGTGATGACACTGGATCGGACTTGGTTGGAGTGTTGACGCTGGATCGGACGTGGTTGGAGTGTTGACACTTGATCGGATGTGCTGGAGGGATGACACTGGATCAGATGTGGTTGAGGTGATGTCACTGGATCAGACGTGGATGGAGTGATGACACTGGATCGCACGTGGTTGGAGTGTTGACACTGGATCAGATGTGCTTGGAGTGATGACACTGGATCGGACTTGGTTGGAGTGTTGACGCTGGATCGGACGTGTTTGGAGTGTTGACACTGGATCGGACGTGGTTGGAGTGATGACACTTGATCGGATGTGCTGGAGGGATGACACTGGATCAGATGTGGTTGGGGTGATGTCACTGGATCAGACGTGGATGGAGTGATGACACTGGATCGCACGTGGTTGGAGTGTTGACACTGGATCTGCCGTGGTTGGAGTGTTGACACTGGATCTGCTGTGTTTGGAGTGTTGACACTGGATCTGCCATGGTTGGAGTGTTGACACGGGATCGGACGTGGTTGGAGTGTTCACACTGGATCGGATGTGGTTGGAGTGATGACACTGGATCCACCGTGGTTGAAGTGATGACACTGGATCGGACGTGGTTGGAGTGTTGACACTGGATCAGACATTGTTGGAGTGATGACACTGGATCAGACGTGGTTGGAGTGTTGACACTGGATCGGAGGTGATTGAAGTGATGACACTGGATCGGACGTGGTTGGAGAGATGACACTGGATCAGACATGGTTGGAGTGTTGACACTGTATCCGCCGTGGTTGGAGCGTTGACACTGGATCAGACGTTGTTGGAGTGTTGACACTGGATTGGAGGTGATTGAAGTGATGACACTGGATCGGACGTGGTTGGAGTGATGGCACTGAACCGGACGTGGTTGGTGTGATGACATTGGATCGGACGTGGTTGGAGTGATGAGACTGGATCAGACGTGGTTGGAGTGATGACACTGGATCCGCCGTGGTTGAAGTGATGACACTGGATCAGACGTGGTTGGAGTTTTGACACTGGATCGGACGTGGTTGAAGTGATGACACTGGATCGGACGTGGTTGGAGTGTTGACACTGGGTCGGACGTGATTGAAGTGATGACACTGGATCCGCCGTGGTTGTAATGTTGACACTGGATCGGACGTTATTGAAGTGATGACACTGGATCGGACGTGGTTGGAGTGATGACACTGGATCAGACGTGGTTGGAGTATTGACACTGGATCCGCAGTCTTTGGAATTTTGACACTGGATTGGACGTTATTGAAGTGATGACACTGGATCGGACGTGATTGAAGTGATGACACTGGATCGGACGTGGTTGGTGTATTGACACTGGATCTGCCATGGTTGGAGTATTGACACTGGATCTGCTGTGGTTGGAGTGTTGACACAGGATCTGCTGTGGTTGGAGTGTTGACACTGGATCGGATGTGGTTGGAGTGATGGCACTGGATCCACCATGGTTGAAGTGATGACACTGGATCGGTCGTGGTTGGAGTGTTGACACTGGATCAGACATGGTTGGAGTGATGACACTGGATCGGTCGTGGTTGGTGTATTGACACTGGATCTGCCGTGGTTGGAGTATTGTCACTGGATCTGCCATGGTTGGAGTGTTGACACAGGATCTGCTGTGGTTGGAGTATTGACACGGGATCGGACGTGGTTGAAGTGGTGACACTTGATCGGACATGGTTGGAGTGTTGACACTGGATCCACCGTGGTTCAAGTGATGACACTGGATTAGATGTGGTTGGAGTGTTGACACTGGATCGGAGGTGATTGACGTGATGACACTGGATCGGACGTGGTTGGAGAGATGACACTGGATCAGACGTGGTTGGAGTTTTGACACTGGATCAGTCGTTGTTGGAGTGTTGACACTGGATCCGCCACAGTTGGAGTGTTGACACTGGTTCAGACATGGTTGGAGTGATGGCACTGGATCGGATGTTGTTGGTGTGATGACACTGGATCGGACATGGTTGGAGTGATGAGACTGGATCAGACGTGGTTGGTGTGATGAAACTGGATCCACCGTGGTTGAAGTGATGACACTGGATTGGACGTGGTTGGAGTGTTGACACTGGATCGGACGTGGTTGAAGTGATGACACTGGATCGGACGTGGTTGAAGTGTTGACACCGCATCTGATGTGATTGAAGTGATGACACTGGATCCGCCGTGGTTGTAATGTTGACACTGGATCGGACGTTATTGAAGTGATGACACTAGATCGGACGTGGTTGGAGTGATGACACTGGATCGGACGTGGTTGGAGTGTTGACACTGGATCCACAGTCGTTGGAGTGTTGATACTGGATCAGACGTGGTTGGAGTGATGACACTTGATCTGCCGTGGTTGGAGTATTGACACTGGATCTGCCGTGGTTGGAGTGTTGACACTGGATCTGCCGTGGTTGGAGTGTTGACAGAGGATCTGCTGTGGTTGGAGTGTTGACACGGGATCGGACGTGGTTGGAGTGATGACACTGGATCCACCCTGGTTGAAGTGATGACACTGGATCAGACGCGGTTGGAGTGTTGACACTGGATCGGAGGTGATTGAAGTGATGACACTGGATCGGACGTGGTTGGAGAGATGACACTGGATCAGACTTGGTTGGAGTGTTGACACTGTATCCGCCGTGGTTGGAGTGTTGACACTGGATCAGACGTTGTTGGAGTGTTGACACTGGATCCGCCGTGGTTGGAGTATTGACACAGGATCTGCTGTGGTTGGAGTATTGACACGGGATCGGACGTGGTTGAAGTGTTGACACTGGATAGGATCTGGTTGGAGTGATGACACTGGATCCACCGTGGTTGAAGTGATGACACTGGATCAGACGTGGTTGGAGTGTTGACACTGGATCGGAGGTGATTGAAGTGATGACACTGGACCGGACGTGGTTGGAGAGATGACACTGGATCGGACGTGGGTGGAATGATGACACTGGATCAGACGTGGTTGGAGTGTTGACACTGTATCCGCCGTGGTTGGATGTTGACACTGGATCAGATGTTGTTGGAGTGATGGCACTGGATCGGACGTGGTTGGTGTGATGACACTGGATCGGACGTGGTTGGAGTGATTAGACTGGATCAGACGTGGTTGAAGTGATGACACTGGATCGGACGTGGTTGGAGAGTTGACACTGGATCGGATGTGGTTGGTGTGATGACATTGGATCAGACGTGGTTGGAGTGATGACACTGGATCGGAGGTGTTTTGCAGTGATGACACTGGATCAGATGTGTTTGGAGTGATTGCACTGGATCGGACATGGTTGGAGTGTTGACACTGGATCGGACGTGGTTGGAGTGTTGACAATGGATCGCACGTGGTTGGAGTGATGACACTTGATCGGATGTGGTTGGAGTGATGACACTGGATCGGACGTGGTTGGAGTGATGACACTGGATCAGAAGTGGTTGGAGTGATGACACTGGATTGGACGTGGTTGGAGTGTTGACACTGGATCTGCCATGGCTGGAGTGTATACACTGGGTCTGCCGTGGTTGGAGTGTTGACACTGGATCTGCCATGGTTGGAGTGTTGACACGGGATCAGACGTGGTTGGAGAGATGACACTGGATCGGATGTGTTTGGAGTGATGACACTGGATCCGCCGTGGTTGAAGTGATGACACTGGATCAGACGTGGTTGGAGTGTTGACACTGGATCGGAGGTGATTGAAGTGATGACACTGGATTGGATGTGGTTGGAGAGATGACACTGGATCAGACATGGTTGGAGTGTTGACACTGTATCCGCCGTGGTTGGAGCGTTGACACTGGATCAGACGTTGTTGGAGTGTTGACACTGGATTGGAGGTGATTGAAGTGATGACACTGGATCGGACGTGGTTGGAGTGATGGCACTGAACCGGACGTGGTTGGTGTGATGACATTGGATCGGACGTGGTTGGAGTGATGAGACTGGATCAGACGTGGTTGGAGTGATGACACTGGATCCGCCGTGGTTGAAGTGATGACACTGGATCAGACGTGGTTGGAGTTTTGACACTGGATCGGACGTGGTTGAAGTGATGACACTGGATCGGACGTGGTTGGAGTGTTGACACTGGGTCGGACGTGATTGAAGTGATGACACTGGATCCGCCGTGGTTGTAATGTTGACACTGGATCGGACGTTATTGAAGTGATGACACTGGATCGGACGTGGTTGGAGTATTGACACTGGATCCGCAGTCTTTGGAATTTTGACACTGGATTGGACGTTATTGAAGTGATGACACTGGATCGGACGTGATTGAAGTGATGACACTGGATCGGACGTGGTTGGTGTATTGACACTGGATCTGCCATGGTTGGAGTATTGACACTGGATCTGCTGTGGTTGGAGTGTTGACACAGGATCTGCTGTGGTTGGAGTGTTGACACTGGATCGGATGTGGTTGGAGTGATGGCACTGGATCCACCATGGTTGAAGTGATGACACTGGATCGGTCGTGGTTGGTGTATTGACACTGGATCTGCCGTGGTTGGAGTATTGTCACTGGATCTGCCATGGTTGGAGTGTTGACACAGGATCTGCTGTGGTTGGAGTATTGACACGGGATCGGACGTGGTTGAAGTGGTGACACTTGATCGGACATGGTTGGAGTGTTGACACTGGATCCACCGTGGTTCAAGTGATGACACTGGATTAGATGTGGTTGGAGTGTTGACACTGGATCGGAGGTGATTGACGTGATGACACTGGATCGGACGTGGTTGGAGAGATGACACTGGATCAGACGTGGTTGGAGTTTTGACACTGGATCAGTCGTTGTTGGAGTGTTGACACTGGATCCGCCACAGTTGGAGTGTTGACACTGGTTCAGACATGGTTGGAGTGATGGCACTGGATCGGATGTTGTTGGTGTGATGACACTGGATCGGACATGGTTGGAGTGATGAGACTGGATCAGACGTGGTTGGTGTGATGAAACTGGATCCACCGTGGTTGAAGTGATGACACTGGATTGGACGTGGTTGGAGTGTTGACACTGGATCGGACGTGGTTGAAGTGATGACACTGGATCGGACGTGGTTGAAGTGTTGACACCGCATCTGATGTGATTGAAGTGATGACACTGGATCCGCCGTGGTTGTAATGTTGACACTGGATCGGACGTTATTGAAGTGATGACACTAGATCGGACGTGGTTGGAGTGATGACACTGGATCGGACGTGGTTGGAGTGTTGACACTGGATCCACAGTCGTTGGAGTGTTGATACTGGATCAGACGTGGTTGGAGTGATGACACTTGATCTGCCGTGGTTGGAGTATTGACACTGGATCTGCCGTGGTTGGAGTGTTGACACTGGATCTGCCGTGGTTGGAGTGTTGACAGAGGATCTGCTGTGGTTGGAGTGTTGACACGGGATCGGACGTGGTTGGAGTGATGACACTGGATCCACCCTGGTTGAAGTGATGACACTGGATCAGACGCGGTTGGAGTGTTGACACTGGATCGGAGGTGATTGAAGTGATGACACTGGATCGGACGTGGTTGGAGAGATGACACTGGATCAGACTTGGTTGGAGTGTTGACACTGTATCCGCCGTGGTTGGAGTGTTGACACTGGATCAGACGTTGTTGGAGTGTTGACACTGGATCCGCCGTGGTTGGAGTATTGACACAGGATCTGCTGTGGTTGGAGTATTGACACGGGATCGGACGTGGTTGAAGTGTTGACACTGGATAGGATCTGGTTGGAGTGATGACACTGGATCCACCGTGGTTGAAGTGATGACACTGGATCAGACGTGGTTGGAGTGTTGACACTGGATCGGAGGTGATTGAAGTGATGACACTGGATCGGACGTGGTTGGAGAGATGACACTGGATCGGACGTGGGTGGAATGATGACACTGGATCAGACGTGGTTGGAGTGTTGACACTGTATCCGCCGTGGTTGGATGTTGACACTGGATCAGATGTTGTTGGAGTGATGGCACTGGATCGGACGTGGTTGGTGTGATGACACTGGATCGGACGTGGTTGGAGTGATTAGACTGGATCAGACGTGGTTGAAGTGATGACACTGGATCGGACGTGGTTGGAGAGTTGACACTGGATCGGATGTGGTTGGTGTGATGACATTGGATCAGACGTGGTTGGAGTGATGACACTGGATCGGAGGTGTTTTGCAGTGATGACACTGGATCAGATGTGTTTGGAGTGATTGCACTGGATCGGACATGGTTGGAGTGTTGACACTGGATCGGACGTGGTTGGAGTGTTGACAATGGATCGCACGTGGTTGGAGTGATGACACTTGATCGGATGTGGTTGGAGTGATGACACTGGATCGGACGTGGTTGGAGTGATGACACTGGATCAGAAGTGGTTGGAGTGATGACACTGGATTGGACGTGGTTGGAGTGTTGACACTGGATCTGCCATGGCTGGAGTGTATACACTGGGTCTGCCGTGGTTGGAGTGTTGACACTGGATCTGCCATGGTTGGAGTGTTGACACGGGATCAGACGTGGTTGGAGAGATGACACTGGATCGGATGTGTTTGGAGTGATGACACTGGATCCGCCGTGGTTGAAGTGATGACACTGGATCAGACGTGGTTGGAGTGTTGACACTGGATCGGAGGTGATTGAAGTGATGACACTGGATTGGATGTGGTTGGAGAGATGACACTGGATCGGACGTGGGTGGAATGATGACACTGGATCAGACGTGGTTGGAGTGTTGACACTGTATCCGCCGTGGTTGGAGTGTTGACACTGGATCAGATGTTGTTGGAGTGATGGCACTGGATCAGACGTGGCTGGTGTCATGATACTGGATCGGACGTGGTTGGAGTGATTAGACTGGATCAGACGTGGTTGGAGTGATGACACTGGATCCGCCGTGGTTGAAGTGATGACACTGGATCAGACGTGGCTGGAGAGTTGACACTGGATCGGATGTGGTTGGTGTGATGACATTGGATCAGACGTGGTTGGAGTGATGACACTGGATCGGACGTGTTTTGCAGTGATGACACTGGATCAGATGTGTTTGGAGTGATTGCACTGGATCAGAGGTGGTTGGAGTGATGACACTGGATCGGACATGGTTGGAGTGTTGACACTGGATCTGCCGTGGTTGGAGTGTATACACTGGGTCTGCCGTGGTTGGAGTGTTGACACTGGATCTGCCATGGTTGGAGTGTTGACACGGGATCAGACGTGGTTGGAGCGTTGACACTGGATCGGATGTGTTTGGAGTGATGACACTGGATCCGCCGTGGTTGAAGTGATGACACTGGATCGGACATGGTTGGAGTGTTGACACTGGATCAGACATGGTTGGAGAGATGACACTAGATCAGATGTGGTTGGATTGTTGACACTGGATCGGAGGTGATTGAAGTGATGACACTGGATCGGACGTGGTTGGAGAGATGACATTTGATCAGACGTGGGTGGATTGTTGACACTGTATCCGCTGTGGTTGGAGTGTTGACACTGGATCAGACGTGGTTGGAGTGTTGACACTGGATCGGAGGTGATTGAAGTGATGACACTGGATTGGACATGGTTGGAGAGATGACACTGGATCAGACGTGGTTGGAGTGTTGTCACTGGATCAGACGTTGTTGGAGTGTTGACACTGGATCCGCCGCAGTTGGAGTGTTGACATTGGTTCAGAAGTGGTTGGAGTGATGGCACTGGATCGGACATGGTTGGTGTGATGACACTGGATCGGACGTGGTTGGTGTGATGACACTGGATCGGACGTGGTTGGAGTGATGAGACTGGATCTGACGTGGTTGAAGTGATGACACTGGATCGGACGTGGGTGGAGTGTTGACACTGGATCGGACGTGATTGAAGTGATGACACTGGATCCACCGTGGTTGTAATGTTGACACTGGATCAGACGTTATTGAAGTGATGACATTGGATCGGACGTGGTTGGAGTGATGACACAGGATCGGACATGGTTGGAGTGATGACACTGGATCGGACGTGGTTGGAGTGTTGACACTGGATCCGCAGTCGTTGGAGTGTTGACACTGGATCGGACGTGATTGAAGTGGTGACACTGGATCGGACGTGGTTGGAGTGTTGACACTGGATCAGACATGGTTGGAGTGATGACACTGGATCGGACGTGGTTGGTGTGATGACACTTGATCGGATAGGGTTGGAGTGATGACACTGGATCGGACGTGGTTGGAGTGATGACACTGGATCAGACGTGGTTGGAGTGATGACACTGGATCGGATGTGGTTGGTGTGATGACATTGGATCAGACGTGGTTGGAGTGATGACACTGGATCGGACGTGTTTTGCAGTGATGACACTGGATCAGATGTGGTTGGACTGATGACACTGGATCGGACGTGGTTGGAGTGTTGACACTGGATCGGATGTGGTTGGAGTGATGACACTGGATCGGACGTGGTTGGAGTGTTGACACTGGAACCGCTGCTGTTGGAGTGTTGACACTGGATCAGACGTGGTTGGAGTGATGACACTGGATCGGACGTGTTTTGCAGTGATGACACTGGATCAGATGTGCTTGGAGTGATGACACTGGATCGGACTTGGTTGGAGTGTTGACGCTGGATCGGACGTGGTTGGAGTGTTGACACTTGATCGGATGTGCTGGAGGGATGACACTGGATCAGATGTGGTTGAGGTGATGTCACTGGATCAGACGTGGATGGAGTGATGACACTGGATCACACGTGGTTGGAGTGTTGACACTGGATCAGATGTGCTTGGAGTGATGACACTGGATCGGACTTGGTTGGAGTGTTGACGCTGGATCGGACGTGTTTGGAGTGTTGACACTGGATCGGACGTGGTTGGAGTGATGACACTTGATCGGATGTGCTGGAGGGATGACACTGGATCAGATGTGGTTGGGGTGATGTCACTGGATCAGACGTGGATGGAGTGATAACACTGGATCGCACGTGGTTGGAGTGTTGACACTGGATCTGCCGTGGTTGGAGTGTTGACACTGGATCTGCTGTGTTTGGAGTGTTGACACTGGATCTGCCATGGTTGGAGTGTTGACACGGGATCGGACGTGGTTGGAGTGTTCACACTGGATCGGATGTGGTTGGAGTGATGACACTGGATCCACCGTGGTTGAAGTGATGACACTGGATCGGACGTGGTTGGAGTGTTGACACTGGATCAGACATTGTTGGAGTGATGACACTGGATCAGACGTGGTTGGAGTGTTGACACTGGATCGGAGGTGATTGAAGTGATGACACTGGATCGGACGTGGTTGGAGAGATGACACTGGATCAGACATGGTTGGAGTGTTGACACTGTATCCGCCGTGGTTGGAGCGTTGACACTGGATCAGACGTTGTTGGAGTGTTGACACTGGATTGGAGGTGATTGAAGTGATGACACTGGATCGGACGTGGTTGGAGTGATGGCACTGAACCGGACGTGGTTGGTGTGATGACATTGGATCGGACGTGGTTGGAGTGATGAGACTGGATCAGACGTGGTTGGAGTGATGACACGGGATCCGCCGTGGTTGAAGTGATGACACTGGATCAGACGTGGTTGGAGTTTTGACACTGGATCGGACGTGGTTGAAGTGATGACACTGGATCGGACGTGGTTGGAGTGTTGACACTGGGTCGGACGTGATTGAAGTGATGACACTGGATCCGCCGTGGTTGTAATGTTGACACTGGATCGGACGTTATTGAAGTGATGACACTGGATCGGACGTGGTTGGAGTGATGACACTGGATCAGACGTGGTTGGAGTATTGACACTGGATCCGCAGTCTTTGGAATTTTGACACTGGATTGGACGTTATTGAAGTGATGACACTGGATCGGACGTGATTGAAGTGATGACACTGGATCGGACGTGGTTGGTGTATTGACACTGGATCTGCCGTGGTTGGAGTATTGACACTGGATCTGCTGTGGTTGGAGTGTTGACACAGGATCTGCTGTGGTTGGAGTGTTGACACTGGATCGGATGTGGTTGGAGTGATGGCACTGGATCCACCATGGTTGAAGTGATGACACTGGATCGGTCGTGGTTGGAGTGTTGACACTGGATCAGACATGGTTGGAGTGATGACACTGGATCGGTCGTGGTTGGTGTATTGACACTGGATCTGCCGTGGTTGGAGTATTGTCACTGGATCTGCCATGGTTGGAGTGTTGACACAGGATCTGCTGTGGTTGGAGTATTGACACGGGATCGGACGTGGTTGAAGTGGTGACACTTGATCGGACATGGTTGGAGTGTTGACACTGGATCCACCGTGGTTCAAGTGATGACACTGGATTAGATGTGGTTGGAGTGTTGACACTGGATCGGAGGTGATTGACGTGATGACACTGGATCGGACGTGGTTGGAGAGATGACAC
This sequence comes from Somniosus microcephalus, assembly GCF_052327205.1. Taxonomy (NCBI): domain Eukaryota; kingdom Metazoa; phylum Chordata; class Chondrichthyes; order Squaliformes; family Somniosidae; genus Somniosus; species Somniosus microcephalus. The sequence goes on along the minus strand of NC_141009.1, from coordinate 44,918,273 downwards.
TGGATCAGACGTGGTTGGAGTTTTGACACTGGATCAGTCGTTGTTGGAGTGTTGACACTGGATCCGCCACAGTTGGAGTGTTGACACTGGTTCAGACGTGGTTTGAGTGATGGCACTGGATCGGATGTTGTTGGTGTGATGACACTGGATCGGACATGGTTGGAGTGATGAGACTGGATCAGACGTGGTTGGTGTGATGAAACTGGATCCACCGTGGTTGAAGTGATGACACTGGATTGGACGTGGTTGGAGTGTTGACACTGGATCGGACGTGGTTGAAGTGATGACACTGGATCGGACGTGGTTGAAGTGTTGACACCGCATCTGATGTGATTGAAGTGATGACACTGGATCCGCCGTGGTTGTAATGTTGACACTGGATCGGACGTTATTGAAGTGATGACACTAGATCGGACGTGGTTGGAGTGATGACACTGGATCGGACGTGGTTGGAGTGTTGACACTGGATCCACAGTCGTTGGAGTGTTGATACTGGATCAGACGTGGTTGGAGTGATGACACTTGATCTGCCGTGGTTGGAGTATTGACACTGGATCTGCCGTGGTTGGAGTGTTGACACTGGATCTGCCGTGGTTGGAGTGTTGACAGAGGATCTGCTGTGGTTGGAGTGTTGACACGGGATCGGACGTGGTTGGAGTGATGACACTGGATCCACCCTGGTTGAAGTGATGACACTGGATCAGACGCGGTTGGAGTGTTGACACTGGATCGGAGGTGATTGAAGTGATGACACTGGATCGGACGTGGTTGGAGAGATGACACTGGATCAGACTTGGTTGGAGTGTTGACACTGTATCCGCCGTGGTTGGAGTGTTGACACTGGATCAGACGTTGTTGGAGTGTTGACACTGGATCCGCCGTGGTTGGAGTATTGACACAGGATCTGCTGTGGTTGGAGTATTGACACGGGATCGGACGTGGTTGAAGTGTTGACACTGGATAGGATCTGGTTGGAGTGATGACACTGGATCCACCGTGGTTGAAGTGATGACACTGGATCAGACGTGGTTGGAGTGTTGACACTGGATCGGAGGTGATTGAAGTGATGACACTGGATCGGACGTGGTTGGAGAGATGACACTGGATCGGACGTGGGTGGAATGATGACACTGGATCAGACGTGGTTGGAGTGTTGACACTGTATCCGCCGTGGTTGGATGTTGACACTGGATCAGATGTTGTTGGAGTGATGGCACTGGATCGGACGTGGTTGGTGTGATGACACTGGATCGGACGTGGTTGGAGTGATTAGACTGGATCATACGTGGTTGAAGTGATGACACTGGATCGGACGTGGTTGGAGAGTTGACACTGGATCGGATGTGGTTGGTGTGATGACATTGGATCAGACGTGGTTGGAGTGATGACACTGGATCGGAGGTGTTTTGCAGTGATGACACTGGATCAGATGTGTTTGGAGTGATTGCACTGGATCGGACATGGTTGGAGTGTTGACACTAGATCGGACGTGGTTGGAGTGTTGACAATGGATCGCACGTGGTTGGAGTGATGACACTTGATCGGATGTGGTTGGAGTGATGACACTGGATCGGACGTGGTTGGAGTGATGACACTGGATCAGAAGTGGTTGGAGTGATGACACTGGATTGGACGTGGTTGGAGTGTTGACACTGGATCTGCCATGGCTGGAGTGTATACACTGGGTCTGCCGTGGTTGGAGTGTTGACACTGGATCTGCCATGGTTGGAGTGTTGACACGGGATCAGACATGGTTGGAGAGATGACACTGGATCGGATGTGTTTGGAGTGATGACACTGGATCCGCCGTGGTTGAAGTGATGACACTGGATCGGACATGGTTGGAGTGTTGACACTGGATCAGACATGGTTGGAGAGATGACACTAGATCAGATGTGGTTGGATTGTTGACACTGGATCGGAGGTGATTGAAGTGATGACACTGGATTGGACGTGGTTGGAGAGATGACATTTGATCAGACGTGGGTGGAGTGTTGACACTGTATCCGCCGTGGTTGGAGTGTTGACACTGGATCAGACGTGGTTGGAGTGTTGACACTGGATCGGAGGTGATTGAAGTGACGACACTGGATCGGACGTGGTTGGAGAGATGACACTGGATCAGGCGTGGTTGGAGTTTTGTCACTGGATCAGACGTTGTTGGAGTGTTGACACTGGATCCGCCGCAGTTGGAGTGTTGACATTGGTTCAGACATGGTTGGAGTGATGGCACTGGATCGGACGTGGTTGGTGTGATGACACTGGATCAGACGTGGTTGGAGTGATGACACTGGATCCGCCGTGGTTGAAGTGATGACACTGGATCGGACGTGGTTGGAGTGTTGACACTGGATCGGACGTGGTTGAAGTGATGACACTGGATCGGACGTGGGTGGAGTGTTGACACTGGATCTGATGTGATTGAAGTGATGACTCTGGATCCGCCGTGGTTGTAATGTTGACACTGGATCGGACGTTATTGAAGTGATGACATTGGATCAGACGTGGTTGGAGTGATGACACTGGATCGGACGTGGTTGGAGTGTTGACACTGGATCAGACATGGTTGGAGTGATGACACTGGATCGGACGTGGTTGGTGTATTGACACTGGATCTGCAGTGGTTGGAGTATTGACACAGGATCTGCTGTGGTTGGAGTGATGACACTTGATCGGACGTGGTTGGAGTGATGACACTTGATCGGATAGGGTTGGAGTGATGACACTGGATCGGACGTGGTTGGAGTGATGACACTGGATCAGACGTGGTTGGAGTGATGACACTGGATCGGATGTGGTTGGTGTGATGACATTGGATCAGACGTGGTTGGAGTGATGACACTGGATCGGACGTGTTTTGCAGTGATGACACTGGATCAGATGTGGTTGGAGTGATGACACTGGATCAGACGTGGTTGGACTGATGACACTGGATCGGACGTGGTTGGACTGATGACACTGGATCGGACGTGGTTGGAGTGTTGACACTGGATCGGACGTGATTGAAGTGATGACACTAGATCCGCAGTGGTTGGAGTGTTGACACAGGAACAGACGTGGTTGGAGTGTTGACACTGGAACCGCTGCCGTTGGAGTGTTGACACTGGATCAGATGTGGTTGTAGTGATGACACTGGATCAGATGTGGTTGGTGTGATGACACTGGATCGGACGTGTTTTGCAGTGATGACACTGGATCAGATGTGTTTGGAGTGATGACACTGGATCGGACGTGGTTGGAGTGTTGACACTGGATCGGGCGTGGTTGGAGTGTTGACACTGGATCGGACGTGGTTGGAGTGATGACACTTGATCGGATGTGCTGGAGGGATGACACTGGATCGGATGTGGTTGGAGTGATGTCACTGGATCAGACGTGGATGGAGTGATGACACTGGATCGGACGTGGTTGGAGTGTTGACACTGGATCTGCCGTGGTTGGAGTGTTGACACTGGATCTGCCGTGTTTGGAGTGTTGACACTGGATCTGCCATGGTTGGAGTGTTGACACGGGATCGGATGTGGTTGGAGTGTTGACACTGGATCGGATGTGGTTGGAGTGATGACACTGGATCCGCCGTGGTTGAAGTGATGACACTGGATCGGACGTGGTTGGAGTGTTGACACTGGATCAGACATTGTTGGAGTGATGACACTGGATCAGACGTGGTTGGAGTGTTGACACTGGATCGGAGGTGATTGAAGTGATGCCACTGGATCGGACGTGGTTGGAGAGATGACACTGGATCAGACGTGGTTGGAGTGTTGATACTGTATCCGCCGTGGTTGGAGTGTTGACACTGGATCAGACGTTGTTGGAGTGTTGACACTGGATCGGAGTTGATTGAAGTGATGACACTGGATTGGACGTGGTTGGAGTGATGGCACTGGATCGGATGTGGTTGGTGTGATGACATTGGATCAGACGTGGTTGGAGTGATGAGACTGGATCAGACGTGGTTGGAGTGATGTCCCTGGATCCGCCGTGGTTGATGTGATGACATTGGATCGGACGTGGTTGGAGTTTTGACACTGGATCGGACGTGGTTGAAGTGATGACACTGGATCGGACGTGGTTTGAGTGTTGACACTGGATTGGACGTGATTGAAGTGATGACACTGGATCCGCCGTGGTTGTAATGTTGACACTGGATCGGACGTTATTGAAGTGATGACACTGGATCGGACGTGGTTGGAGTGATGACAGTGGATCAGACGTGGTTGGAGTGTTGACACTGGATCCGCAGTAGTTGGAATTTTGACACTGGATCGGACGTTATTGAAGTGATGACACTGGAATCGGACGTGATTGAAGTGATGACACTGGATCGGACGTGGTTGGTGTATTGACACTGGATCTGCTGTGGTTGGAGTGTTGACACAGGATCTGCTGTGGTTGGAGTGTTGACACTGGATCGGATGTGGTTGGAGTGATGGCACTGGATCCGCCGTGGTTGAAGTGATGACACTGGATCGGTCATGGTTGGAGTGTTGACACTGGATCAGACATGGGTGGAGTGATGACACTGGATCGGTCGTGGTTGGAGTGTTGACACTGGATCTGCCGTGGTTGGAGTGTTGACACTGGATCTGCCGTGGTTGGAGTGTTGACACTGGATCTGCCATGGTTGGAGTGTTGACACGGGATCGGACGTGGTTGGAGTTTTGACACTGTATCGGATGTGGTTGTAGTGATGACAGTGGATCCGCCGTGGTTGAAGTGATGACACTGGATCAGAAGTGGTTGGAGTGTTGACACTGGATCGGACGTGGTTGAAGTGATGACACTGGATCGGACGTGGTTGGAGTGTTGACACTGGATCGGACCTGGTTGGAGTGATGACACTGGATCGGACGTGATTGGAGTGTTGACACTGGATCGGACGTGATTGAAGTGATGACACTGGATCCACCGAGGTTGGAGTGCTGACACTGGATCGGACGTTATTGAAGTGATGACACTGGATCGGACGTGGTTGGAGTGTTGACACTGGATCCGCCATGGTTGGAGTGTTGACACTGGATCGGACATGGTTGGAGTGATGACACTGGATCAGACGTGGTTGGAGTGATGACACCGGATCGGATGTGGTTGGTGTGATGACCCTGGATCGGACGTGTTTTGCAGTGATGACACTGGATCAGATGTGGTTGGAGTGATGACACTGGATCGGACGTGGTTGGAGTGATGACACTGGATCGGACGTGGTTGGAATGTTGACACTGGATCTGCCGTGGTTGGAGTGTTGACACTGGATCTGCCGTGGTTGGAGTGTTGACACTGGATCTGCCGTGGTTGGAGTGCTGACACGGGATCGGACGTGATTGGAGCGTTGACACTGGACTGGACGTGATTGAAGTGATGACACTGGATCCACCGAGGTTGGAGTGCTGACACTGGATCGGACGTTATTGAAGTGATGACACTGGATCGGACGTGGTTGGAGTGTTGACACTGGATCCGCCATGGTTGGAGTGTTGACACTGGATCGGACATGGTTGGAGTGATGACACTGGATCAGACGTGGTTGGAGTGATGACACTGGATCGGATGTGGTTGGTGTGATGACCCTGGATCGGACGTGTTTTGCAGTGATGACACTGGATCAGATGTGGTTGGAGTGATGACACTTGATCGGACGTGGTTGGAGTGATGACACTGGATCGGACGTGGTTGGAATGTTGACACTGGATCTGCCGTGGTTGGAGTGTTGACACTGGATCTGCCGTGGTTGGAGTGTTGACACTGGATCTGCCGTGGTTGGAGTGCTGACACGGGATCCGCCGTGGTTGAACTGATGACACTGGATCAGACGTGGTTGGAGTGTTGACACTGGATCAGACATGGTTGGAATGATGACACTGGATCAGTCGTGGTTGGTGTATTGACACTGGATCTGCCGTGGTTGGAGTATTGACACTGGATCTGCTGTGGTTGGAGTGTTGACACAGGATCTGCTGTGGTTGGAGTGTTGACACGGGATCGGACGTGGTTGAAGTGTTGACACTGGATAGGACGTGGTTGGAGTGATGACACTGGATCCACCGTGGTTGAAGTGATGACACTGGATCAGACGTAGTTGGCGTGTTGACACTGGATCGGAGTTGATTGAAGTGATGACACTGGATCAGACGTGGTTGGAGAGATGACACTGGATCAGACGTGGTTGGAGTGTTGACACTGTATCCGCCGTGGTTGGAGTGTTGACACGGGATCAGACGTTGTTGGAGTGTTGCCACTGTATCCGCCGCCATTGGAGTGTTGACACTGGTTCAGACGTGGTTGGAGTGATGGCACTGGATCAGACGTGGTTGTTGTGATGACACTGGATCGGACGTGGTTGGAGTGATGAGACTGGATCAGACGTGGTTGGAGTGATGACACTGGATCCACCATGGTTGAATTGATGACACTGGATTGGACGTGGTTGGAGTGTTGACACTGGATCGGACGTGGTTGGAGTGTTGACACTGGATCCACAGTCGTTGGAGTGTTGATACTGGATCAGACGTGGTTGGAGTGATGACACTTGATCTGCCGTGGTTGGAGTATTGACACTGGATCTGCCGTGGTTGGAGTGTTGACACTGGATCTGCCGTGGTTGGAGTGTTGACAGAGGATCTGCTGTGGTTGGAGTGTTGACACGGGATCGGACGTGGTTGGAGTGATGACACTGGATCCACCCTGGTTGAAGTGATGACACTGGATCAGACGCGGTTGGAGTGTTGACACTGGATCGGAGGTGATTGAAGTGATGACACTGGATCGGACGTGGTTGGAGAGATGACACTGGATCAGACTTGGTTGGAGTGTTGACACTGTATCCGCCGTGGTTGGAGTGTTGACACTGGATCAGACGTTGTTGGAGTGTTGACACTGGATCCGCCGTGGTTGGAGTATTGACACAGGATCTGCTGTGGTTGGAGTATTGACACGGGATCGGACGTGGTTGAAGTGTTGACACTGGATAGGATCTGGTTGGAGTGATGACACTGGATCCACCGTGGTTGAAGTGATGACACTGGATCAGACGTGGTTGGAGTGTTGACACTGGATCGGAGGTGATTGAAGTGATGACACTGGATCGGACGTGGTTGGAGAGATGACACTGGATCGGACGTGGGTGGAATGATGACACTGGATCAGACGTGGTTGGAGTGTTGACACTGTATCCGCCGTGGTTGGATGTTGACACTGGATCAGATGTTGTTGGAGTGATGGCACTGGATCGGACGTGGTTGGTGTGATGACACTGGATCGGACGTGGTTGGAGTGATTAGACTGGATCAGACGTGGTTGAAGTGATGACACTGGATCGGACGTGGTTGGAGAGTTGACACTGGATCGGATGTGGTTGGTGTGATGACATTGGATCAGACGTGGTTGGAGTGATGACACTGGATCGGAGGTGTTTTGCAGTGATGACACTGGATCAGATGTGTTTGGAGTGATTGCACTGGATCGGACATGGTTGGAGTGTTGACACTGGATCGGACGTGGTTGGAGTGTTGACAATGGATCGCACGTGGTTGGAGTGATGACACTTGATCGGATGTGGTTGGAGTGATGACACTGGATCGGACGTGGTTGGAGTGATGACACTGGATCAGAAGTGGTTGGAGTGATGACACTGGATTGGACGTGGTTGGAGTGTTGACACTGGATCTGCCATGGCTGGAGTGTATACACTGGGTCTGCCGTGGTTGGAGTGTTGACACTGGATCTGCCATGGTTGGAGTGTTGACACGGGATCAGACGTGGTTGGAGAGATGACACTGGATCGGATGTGTTTGGAGTGATGACACTGGATCCGCCGTGGTTGAAGTGATGACACTGGATCGGACATGGTTGGAGTGTTGACACTGGATCAGACATGGTTGGAGAGATGACACTAGATCAGATGTGGTTGGATTGTTGACACTGGATCGGAGGTGATTGAAGTGATGACACTGGATTGGACGTGGTTGGAGAGATGACATTTGATCAGACGTGGGTGGAGTGTTGACACTGTATCCGCCGTGGTTGGAGTGTTGACACTGGATCAGACGTGGTTGGAGTGTTGACACTGGATCGGAGGTGATTGAAGTGACGACACTGGATCGGACGTGGTTGGAGAGATGACACTGGATCAGGCGTGGTTGGAGTTTTGTCACTGGATCAGACGTTGTTGGAGTGTTGACACTGGATCCGCCGCAGTTGGAGTGTTGACATTGGTTCAGACATGGTTGGAGTGATGGCACTGGATCGGACGTGGTTGGTGTGATGACACTGGATCAGACGTGGTTGGAGTGATGACACTGGATCCGCCGTGGTTGAAGTGATGACACTGGATCGGACGTGGTTGGAGTGTTGACACTGGATCGGACGTGGTTGAAGTGATGACACTGGATCGGACGTGGGTGGAGTGTTGACACTGGATCTGATGTGATTGAAGTGATGACTCTGGATCCGCCGTGGTTGTAATGTTGACACTGGATCGGACGTTATTGAAGTGATGACATTGGATCAGACGTGGTTGGAGTGATGACACTGGATCGGACATGGTTGGAGTGTTGACACTGGATCAGACATGGTTGGAGTGATGACACTGGATCGGACGTGGTTGGTGTATTGACACTGGATCTGCAGTGGTTGGAGTATTGACACAGGATCTGCTGTGGTTGGAGTGATGACACTTGATCGGACGTGGTTGGAGTGATGACACTTGATCGGATAGGGTTGGAGTGATGACACTGGATCGGACGTGGTTGGAGTGATGACACTGGATCAGACGTGGTTGGAGTGATGACACTGGATCGGATGTGGTTGGTGTGATGACATTGGATCAGACGTGGTTGGAGTGATGACACTGGATTGGACGTGTTTTGCAGTGATGACACTGGATCAGATGTGGTTGGAGTGATGACACTGGATCAGACGTGGTTGGACTGATGACACTGGATCGGACGTGGTTGGACTGATGACACTGGATCGGACGTGGTTGGAGTGTTGACACTGGATCGGACGTGATTGGAGTGTTGACACTGGATCGGACGTGATTGAAGTGATGACACTAGATCCGCAGTGGTTGGAGTGTTGACACAGGAACAGACGTGGTTGGAGTGATGACACTGGATCGGACGTGGTTGGAGTGTTGACACTGGAACCGCTGCCGTTGGAGTGTTGACACTGGATCAGATGTGGTTGTAGTGATGACACTGGATCAGATGTGGTTGGTGTGATGACATTGGATCAGACGTGGTTGGAGTGATGACACTGGATCGGACGTGTTTTGCAGTGATGACACTGGATCAGATGTGTTTGGAGTGATGACACTGGATCGGACGTGGTTGGAGTGTTGACACTGGATCAGGCGTGGTTGGAGTGTTGACACTGGATCGGACGTGGTTGGAGTGATGACACTTGATCGGATGTGCTGGAGGGATGACACTGGATCGGATGTGGTTGGAGTGATGTCACTGGATCAGACGTGGATGGAGTGATGACACTGGATCGGACGTGGTTGGAGTGTTGACACTGGATCTGCCGTGGTTGGAGTGTTGACACTGGATCTGCCGTGTTTGGAGTGTTGACACTGGATCTGCCATGGTTGGAGTGTTGACACGGGATCGGATGTGGTTGGAGTGTTGACACTGGATCGGATGTGGTTGGAGTGATGACACTGGATCCGCCGTGGTTGAAGTGATGACACTGGATCGGACGTGGTTGGAGTGTTGACACTGGATCAGACATTGTTGGAGTGATGACACTGGATCAGACGTGGTTGGAGTGTTGACACTGGATCGGAGGTGATTGAAGTGATGCCACTGGATCGGACGTGGTTGGAGAGATGACACTGGATCAGACGTGGTTGGAGTGTTGATACTGTATCCGCCGTGGTTGGAGTGTTGACACTGGATCAGACGTTGTTGGAGTGTTGACACTGGATCGGAGTTGATTGAAGTGATGACACTGGATTGGACGTGGTTGGAGTGATGGCACTGGATCGGATGTGGTTGGTGTGATGACATTGGATCAGACGTGGTTGGAGTGATGAGACTGGATCAGACGTGGTTGGAGTGATGTCCCTGGATCCGCCATGGTTGGAGTGTTGACACTGGATCGGACATGGTTGGAGTGATGACACTGGATCAGACGTGGTTGGAGTGATGACACTGGATCGGATGTGGTTGGTGTGATGACCCTGGATCGGACGTGTTTTGCAGTGATGACACTGGATCAGATGTGGTTGGAGTGATGACACTTGATCGGACGTGGTTGGAGTGATGACACTGGATCGGACGTGGTTGGAATGTTGACACTGGATCTGCCGTGGTTGGAGTGTTGACACTGGATCTGCCGTGGTTGGAGTGTTGACACTGGATCTGCCGTGGTTGGAGTGCTGACACGGGATCCGCCGTGGTTGAACTGATGACACTGGATCAGACGTGGTTGGAGTGTTGACACTGGATCAGACATGGTTGGAATGATGACACTGGATCAGTCGTGGTTGGTGTATTGACACTGGATCTGCCGTGGTTGGAGTATTGACACTGGATCTGCTGTGGTTGGAGTGTTGACACAGGATCTGCTGTGGTTGGAGTGTTGACACGGGATCGGACGTGGTTGAAGTGTTGACACTGGATAGGACGTGGTTGGAGTGATGACACTGGATCCACCGTGGTTGAAGTGATGACACTGGATCAGACGTAGTTGGCGTGTTGACACTGGATCGGAGTTGATTGAAGTGATGACACTGGATCAGACGTGGTTGGAGAGATGACACTGGATCAGACGTGGTTGGAGTGTTGACACTGTATCCGCCGTGGTTGGAGTGTTGACACGGGATCAGACGTTGTTGGAGTGTTGCCACTGTATCCGCCGCCATTGGAGTGTTGACACTGGTTCAGACGTGGTTGGAGTGATGGCACTGGATCAGACGTGGTTGTTGTGATGACACTGGATCGGACGTGGTTGGAGTGATGAGACTGGATCAGACGTGGTTGGAGTGATGACACTGGATCCACCATGGTTGAATTGATGACACTGGATTGGACGTGGTTGGAGTGTTGACACTGGATCGGACGTGGTTGGAGTGTTGACACTGGATCCACAGTCGTTGGAGTGTTGATACTGGATCAGACGTGGTTGGAGTGATGACACTTGATCTGCCGTGGTTGGAGTATTGACACTGGATCTGCCGTGGTTGGAGTGTTGACACTGGATCTGCCGTGGTTGGAGTGTTGACAGAGGATCTGCTGTGGTTGGAGTGTTGACACGGGATCGGACGTGGTTGGAGTGATGACACTGGATCCACCCTGGTTGAAGTGATGACACTGGATCAGACGCGGTTGGAGTGTTGACACTGGATCGGAGGTGATTGAAGTGATGACACTGGATCGGACGTGGTTGGAGAGATGACACTGGATCAGACTTGGTTGGAGTGTTGACACTGTATCCGCCGTGGTTGGAGTGTTGACACTGGATCAGACGTTGTTGGAGTGTTGACACTGGATCCGCCGTGGTTGGAGTATTGACACAGGATCTGCTGTGGTTGGAGTATTGACACGGGATCGGACGTGGTTGAAGTGTTGACACTGGATAGGATCTGGTTGGAGTGATGACACTGGATCCACCGTGGTTGAAGTGATGACACTGGATCAGACGTGGTTGGAGTGTTGACACTGGATCGGAGGTGATTGAAGTGATGACACTGGATCGGACGTGGTTGGAGAGATGACACTGGATCGGACGTGGGTGGAATGATGACACTGGATCAGACGTGGTTGGAGTGTTGACACTGTATCCGCCGTGGTTGGATGTTGACACTGGATCAGATGTTGTTGGAGTGATGGCACTGGATCGGACGTGGTTGGTGTGATGACACTGGATCGGACGTGGTTGGAGTGATTAGACTGGATCAGACGTGGTTGAAGTGATGACACTGGATCGGACGTGGTTGGAGAGTTGACACTGGATCGGATGTGGTTGGTGTGATGACATTGGATCAGACGTGGTTGGAGTGATGACACTGGATCGGAGGTGTTTTGCAGTGATGACACTGGATCAGATGTGTTTGGAGTGATTGCACTGGATCGGACATGGTTGGAGTGTTGACACTGGATCGGACGTGGTTGGAGTGTTGACAATGGATCGCACGTGGTTGGAGTGATGACACTTGATCGGATGTGGTTGGAGTGATGACACTGGATCGGACGTGGTTGGAGTGATGACACTGGATCAGAAGTGGTTGGAGTGATGACACTGGATTGGACGTGGTTGGAGTGTTGACACTGGATCTGCCATGGCTGGAGTGTATACACTGGGTCTGCCGTGGTTGGAGTGTTGACACTGGATCTGCCATGGTTGGAGTGTTGACACGGGATCAGACGTGGTTGGAGAGATGACACTGGATCGGATGTGTTTGGAGTGATGACACTGGATCCGCCGTGGTTGAAGTGATGACACTGGATCGGACATGGTTGGAGTGTTGACACTGGATCAGACATGGTTGGAGAGATGACACTAGATCAGATGTGGTTGGATTGTTGACACTGGATCGGAGGTGATTGAAGTGATGACACTGGATTGGACGTGGTTGGAGAGATGACATTTGATCAGACGTGGGTGGAGTGTTGACACTGTATCCGCCGTGGTTGGAGTGTTGACACTGGATCAGACGTGGTTGGAGTGTTGACACTGGATCGGAGGTGATTGAAGTGACGACACTGGATCGGACGTGGTTGGAGAGATGACACTGGATCAGGCGTGGTTGGAGTTTTGTCACTGGATCAGACGTTGTTGGAGTGTTGACACTGGATCCGCCGCAGTTGGAGTGTTGACATTGGTTCAGACATGGTTGGAGTGATGGCACTGGATCGGACGTGGTTGGTGTGATGACACTGGATCAGACGTGGTTGGAGTGATGACACTGGATCCGCCGTGGTTGAAGTGATGACACTGGATCGGACGTGGTTGGAGTGTTGACACTGGATCGGACGTGGTTGAAGTGATGACACTGGATCGGACGTGGGTGGAGTGTTGACACTGGATCTGATGTGATTGAAGTGATGACTCTGGATCCGCCGTGGTTGTAATGTTGACACTGGATCGGACGTTATTGAAGTGATGACATTGGATCAGACGTGGTTGGAGTGATGACACTGGATCGGACATGGTTGGAGTGTTGACACTGGATCAGACATGGTTGGAGTGATGACACTGGATCGGACGTGGTTGGTGTATTGACACTGGATCTGCAGTGGTTGGAGTATTGACACAGGATCTGCTGTGGTTGGAGTGATGACACTTGATCGGACGTGGTTGGAGTGATGACACTTGATCGGATAGGGTTGGAGTGATGACACTGGATCGGACGTGGTTGGAGTGATGACACTGGATCAGACGTGGTTGGAGTGATGACACTGGATCGGATGTGGTTGGTGTGATGACATTGGATCAGACGTGGTTGGAGTGATGACACTGGATTGGACGTGTTTTGCAGTGATGACACTGGATCAGATGTGGTTGGAGTGATGACACTGGATCAGACGTGGTTGGACTGATGACACTGGATCGGACGTGGTTGGACTGATGACACTGGATCGGACGTGGTTGGAGTGTTGACACTGGATCGGACGTGATTGGAGTGTTGACACTGGATCGGACGTGATTGAAGTGATGACACTAGATCCGCAGTGGTTGGAGTGTTGACACAGGAACAGACGTGGTTGGAGTGATGACACTGGATCGGACGTGGTTGGAGTGTTGACACTGGAACCGCTGCCGTTGGAGTGTTGACACTGGATCAGATGTGGTTGTAGTGATGACACTGGATCAGATGTGGTTGGTGTGATGACATTGGATCAGACGTGGTTGGAGTGATGACACTGGATCGGACGTGTTTTGCAGTGATGACACTGGATCAGATGTGTTTGGAGTGATGACACTGGATCGGACGTGGTTGGAGTGTTGACACTGGATCAGGCGTGGTTGGAGTGTTGACACTGGATCGGACGTGGTTGGAGTGATGACACTTGATCGGATGTGCTGGAGGGATGACACTGGATCGGATGTGGTTGGAGTGATGTCACTGGATCAGACGTGGATGGAGTGATGACACTGGATCGGACGTGGTTGGAGTGTTGACACTGGATCTGCCGTGGTTGGAGTGTTGACACTGGATCTGCCGTGTTTGGAGTGTTGACACTGGATCTGCCATGGTTGGAGTGTTGACACGGGATCGGATGTGGTTGGAGTGTTGACACTGGATCGGATGTGGTTGGAGTGATGACACTGGATCCGCCGTGGTTGAAGTGATGACACTGGATCGGACGTGGTTGGAGTGTTGACACTGGATCAGACATTGTTGGAGTGATGACACTGGATCAGACGTGGTTGGAGTGTTGACACTGGATCGGAGGTGATTGAAGTGATGCCACTGGATCGGACGTGGTTGGAGAGATGACACTGGATCAGACGTGGTTGGAGTGTTGATACTGTATCCGCCGTGGTTGGAGTGTTGACACTGGATCAGACGTTGTTGGAGTGTTGACACTGGATCGGAGTTGATTGAAGTGATGACACTGGATTGGACGTGGTTGGAGTGATGGCACTGGATCGGATGTGGTTGGTGTGATGACATTGGATCAGACGTGGTTGGAGTGATGAGACTGGATCAGACGTGGTTGGAGTGATGTCCCTGGATCCGCCGTGGTTGATGTGATGACATTGGATCGGACGTGGTTGGAGTTTTGACACTGGATCGGACGTGGTTGAAGTGATGACACTGGATCGGACGTGGTTTGAGTGTTGACACTGGATTGGACGTGATTGAAGTGATGACACTGGATCCGCCGTGGTTGTAATGTTGACACTGGATCGGACGTTATTGAAGTGATGACACTGGATCGGACGTGGTTGGAGTGATGACAGTGGATCAGACGTGGTTGGAGTGTTGACACTGGATCCGCAGTAGTTGGAATTTTGACACTGGATCGGACGTTATTGAAGTGATGACACTGGAATCGGACGTGATTGAAGTGATGACACTGGATCGGACGTGGTTGGTGTATTGACACTGGATCTGCTGTGGTTGGAGTGTTGACACAGGATCTGCTGTGGTTGGAGTGTTGACACTGGATCGGATGTGGTTGGAGTGATGGCACTGGATCCGCCGTGGTTGAAGTGATGACACTGGATCGGTCATGGTTGGAGTGTTGACACTGGATCAGACATGGGTGGAGTGATGACACTGGATCGGTCGTGGTTGGAGTGTTGACACTGGATCTGCCGTGGTTGGAGTGTTGACACTGGATCTGCCGTGGTTGGAGTGTTGACACTGGATCTGCCATGGTTGGAGTGTTGACACGGGATCGGACGTGGTTGGAGTTTTGACACTGTATCGGATGTGGTTGTAGTGATGACAGTGGATCCGCCGTGGTTGAAGTGATGACACTGGATCAGAAGTGGTTGGAGTGTTGACACTGGATCGGACGTGGTTGAAGTGATGACACTGGATCGGACGTGGTTGGAGTGTTGACACTGGATCGGACCTGGTTGGAGTGATGACACTGGATCGGACGTGATTGGAGTGTTGACACTGGATCGGACGTGATTGAAGTGATGACACTGGATCCACCGAGGTTGGAGTGCTGACACTGGATCGGACGTTATTGAAGTGATGACACTGGATCGGACGTGGTTGGAGTGTTGACACTGGATCCGCCATGGTTGGAGTGTTGACACTGGATCGGACATGGTTGGAGTGATGACACTGGATCAGACGTGGTTGGAGTGATGACACTGGATCGGATGTGGTTGGTGTGATGACCCTGGATCGGACGTGTTTTGCAGTGATGACACTGGATCAGATGTGGTTGGAGTGATGACACTGGATCGGACGTGGTTGGAGTGATGACACTGGATCGGACGTGGTTGGAATGTTGACACTGGATCTGCCGTGGTTGGAGTGTTGACACTGGATCTGCCGTGGTTGGAGTGTTGACACTGGATCTGCCGTGGTTGGAGTGCTGACACGGGATCGGACGTGATTGGAGTGTTGACACTGGACTGGACGTGATTGAAGTGATGACACTGGATCCACCGAGGTTGGAGTGCTGACACTGGATCGGACGTTATTGAAGTGATGACACTGGATCGGACGTGGTTGGAGTGTTGACACTGGATCCGCCATGGTTGGAGTGTTGACACTGGATCGGACATGGTTGGAGTGATGACACTGGATCAGACGTGGTTGGAGTGATGACACTGGATCGGATGTGGTTGGTGTGATGACCCTGGATCGGACGTGTTTTGCAGTGATGACACTGGATCAGATGTGGTTGGAGTGATGATACTGGATCGGACGTGGTTGGAGTGATGACACTGGATCGGACGTGGTTGGAATGTTGACACTGGATCTGCCGTGGTTGGAGTGTTGACACTGGATCTGCCGTGGTTGGAGTGTTGACACTGGATCTGCCGTGGTTGGAGTGCTGACACGGGATCCGCCGTGGTTGAACTGATGACACTGGATCAGACGTGGTTGGAGTGTTGACACTGGATCAGACATGGTTGGAATGATGACACTGGATCAGTCGTGGTTGGTGTATTGACACTGGATCTGCCGTGGTTGGAGTATTGACACTGGATCTGCCGTGGTTGGAGTGTTGACACAGGATCTGCTGTGGTTGGAGTGTTGACACGGGATCGGACGTGGTTGAAGTGTTGACACTGGATAGGACGTGGTTGGAGTGATGACACTGGATCCACCGTGGTTGAAGTGATGACACTGGATCAGACGTAGTTGGCGTGTTGACACTGGATCGGAGTTGATTGAAGTGATGACACTGGATCAGACGTGGTTGGAGAGATGACACTGGATCAGACGTGGTTGGAGTGTTGACACTGTATCCGCCGTGGTTGGAGTGTTGACACGGGATCAGACGTTGTTGGAGTGTTGCCACTGTATCCGCCGCCGTTGGAGTGTTGACACTGGTTCAGACGTGGTTGGAGTGATGGCACTGGATCAGACGTGGTTGTTGTGATGACACTGGATCGGACGTGGTTGGAGTGATGAGACTGGATCAGACGTGGTTGGAGTGATGACACTGGATCCACCATGGTTGAATTGATGACACTGGATTGGACGTGGTTGGAGTGTTGACACTGGATCGGACGTGGTTGAAGTGATGACACTGGATCGGACGTGGTTGGAGTGTTGACACTGGATCGGATGTGGTTGAAGTGATGACAGTGGATCGGACATGGTTGGAGCATTGACACTGGATCGGACCTGATTGAAGTGATGACGCTGGATCCGCAGCGGTTGGAGTGTTGACACTGGATTAGACGTGGTTGCAGTGATGACACTGGATCGGACGTGATTGGAGTGTTGTCATTGGAACCGCTGCCATTGGAGTGTTGACACTGGATCAGATGTGGTTGGAGTGATGACACTGAATCGGATGTGGTTGGTGAGATGACATTGGATCAGACGTGGTTGGAGTGATGACACTGGATCGGACGTTTTTTGCAGTGATGACACTGGATCAGATGTGTTTGAAGTGATGACACTGGATCGGCCGTGGTTGGAGTTTTGACACTGGATCGGACGTGCTTGGAGTGTTGACACTGGATCGGACGTGGTTGGAGTGCTGACACTTGATCGGATGTGTTTGGAGTGATGTCACTGGAACAGACGTGGTTGGAGTGATGACACTGGATTGGACGTGGTTGGAGTTTTGACACTGGATCTGCCGTGGTTGGAGTGTTGACACTGGATCTGCCGTGGTTGGAGTGTTGACACTGGATCTGCCATGGTTGGAGTGTTGACACGGGATCGGACGTGGTTGGAGTTTTGACACTGTATCGGATGTGGTTGGAGTGATGACAGTGGATCCGCCATGGTTGGAGTGATGACACTGGATCGGAAGTGGTTGGAGTGTTGACACTGGATCGGACGTGATTGAAGTGATGACACTGGATCGGATGTGGTTGGAGTGTTGACACTGGATCGGACCTGGTTGGAGTGATGACACTGGATCGGACGTGATTGAAGTGTTGACACTGGATCGGACGTGATTGACGTGATGACACTGGATCCACCGAGGTTGGAGTGTTGACACTGGTCGGACGTTATTGAAGTGATGACACTGGATCGGACGTGGTTGGAGTGTTGACACTGGATCCACCGTGGTTGGAGTGTTGACACTGGATCAGACGTGGTTGGAGTGATGACACTGGATCAGACGTGGTTGGAGTGTTGACACTGGATCCGCCGCCGTTGTAGTGTTTAAACTGGATCAGATGTAGTTGGAGTGATGACACTGGATCAGACGTGGTTGCAGTGATGACACTGGATCAGATGTGGTTGGAGTGATGACACTGGATCGGACGTAGTTGGAGTGTTGACACTGGATCGGACGTGTTTGGAGTGTTGACACTGGATCTGCCGTGGTTGGAGTGTTGACACTGGATCTGCTGTGGTTGGAGTGTTGACACTGGATCTGCCGTGGTTGGAGTGTTGATACTGGATCTGCCGTGGTTGGAGTGTTGACAGGGGGTCGGATGTGGTTGGAGGGTTGACACTGGATCGGACGTGGTTGGAGTGTTGACTCTGGATCGGATGTGGTTGGTGTGATGACACTGGATCCACCGTGGTTGAAGTGATGACACTGGATCGGACGTGGTTGGAGTGTTGACACTGGATCAGACGTGATTGAAGTGATGACACTGGATCGGACGTGGTTCAAGTGTTGACACTGGATCCACTGTGGTTGGAGTGTTGACACTGGACCAGATGTGGTTGGAGTGTTGACACTTGGTCTGCCGCCGTTGGATTGTTGACACTGGATCGGACATGGTTGGAGTGTTGACACTGGATCAGCCACCATTGGAGTGTTGACATTGGATCAGACGTGGTTGGAGCGTTGACACTGGGTCTGATGTGGTTGGTGTGATGACACTGGATCGGATGTGATTGGAGTCTTGACACTGGATCTGCCGTGGTTGTAGTGTTGACACAGGATCTGCCGTGGTTGGAGTGTTGACACAGGATCGGACGTGGTTGGATTGTTGACACTGGATCGGACGTTGTTGGAGTGATGACACTGGATCCACCGTGGTTGAAGTGATGACACTGGATCAGACGTGGTTGGAGTGTTGACACTGGATCGGACGTGATTGAAGTGATGACACTGGATCAGACGTGGTTGGAGTGATGACACTGGATCGGACGTGGTTGGAGTGTTGACACTGGATCGGACGTGATTGAAGTGATGACACTGGATCGGACGTGGTTGGAGTGATGACACTGGATCAGACGTGGTTGGAGTGTTGACATTGGTTCAGACGTGGTTGGAGTGTTGACACTGGATCGGACGTGTTTGGAATGATGACACTGGATCTGCCGTGGTTGGAGTGTTGACACTGGATCTGCCGTGGTTGGAGTGTTGACACTGGATCTGCCATGGTTGGAGTGTTGACACGGGATCGGACGTGGTTGGAGTTTTGACACTGTATCGGATGTGGTTGGAGTGATGACAGTGGATCCGCCATGGTTGGAGTGATGACACTGGATCGGAAGTGGTTGGAGTGTTGACACTGGATCGGACGTGATTGAAGTGATGACACTGGATCGGACGTGGTTGGAGTGATGACACTGGATCGGACGTGGTTGGAGTGATGACACTGGATCGGACGTGGTTGGAGTGATGACACTGGATCGGACATGGTCATGCATGACCCTGATTTTTACTGTGGGACAGTTGTCGGCGGGTGTCCAGCGGTGTGAATTAGAAACGCACGCCTTGCTTCAGAAATAAGGACCGAGGCATTTTAACCTCTGAGACTCATTTAAATATTGCTGGCTGACATCGCACCCATTCCAGGTGAGAAAATCATATTCTTAAAACATTACACATGAAAATAACAAGCTGCCTGACATTTCCTTCACCAGTTTGAGGCTGTGATTTTGTATTAGCTTCCGTACAAAGTGCTACGCGACCAATTCCTACTTAACATGCCCAGAGCACGCTGTTCGAGATGACTTTACACACTTTAGCTCCTAGGGAGCAAGTGTGCTTCCATATGGAACTGAACCTTTGTGTTTGGTGCTGGACAGATTCCTGCTTAGAGCTTACTGAATAGATGGTGTCGGATGGTGAAAATGGCCTACCTCATCCATATCAATTGTATGAAATATTAACTGAGGTTTGGGAGCCATTCTAGGGAGGAGAGTTTGATTGACAGGCCACTGGCTATTTTTCAGATTCAAGCCAATTTTATTTTTCCTTCTAACATTCTTTTCTCTCTCTCTCTCCCTTTCCTTTCTCCGGGCTTTACAAGTAGCAGCTGAATAAACGAACATATTACGTAGGTTACGACAGTTAAATTATAGATCTGTGAACTCTGCGGTTAAGCTTAGCCAACCCTACTGAATGCAGAATGCAGCTTTTCTGTTTGCTTGCTAATTTGACAATCTGTTTCCATCAGTTGTTCTCTCCTGAGATCCTGTTCGGCATTACATCTGGAACAAAACAATGGTGGGTCCAGCCATATCCCAGGAGGGAGGAAATCAGCCCAGAATCCCATTCCACATATATTGGCTATCCAGTGCCTTACTGAAGGTGTGCACCGAACCACTGATATCATTTCACACGGTTTCGCTCTCCTGTGAATCAGAGTGAGTCTGTGATACAGCTGTTCATCCATCATTATTGGCAATTGCTCTCTCCATGCTCTCAAGACCAACAGCACGTTAGTTCATCCTTGAAATCAGGTGGCTAAAATGAAGTATAACACACGACTACCTTGGAGGCTATGTATTTCGGTGGAATGAGACCAAGTCTGTGAGACTGTTGTGATTGTCCTTCATAAGAGTTTAACTGCCAGTTCAGTGCCACCAAATTTGTGTGTGTTCAGCAGATTCATGTATATGAATAATGAATGGCCTCGTTTGATTTAAGATTCAGTACATTGGGGGTGATTTTGCCAATGGGGGCGCGTTGGAGGCGGGACTGCTGCTTGTCGGGTTTTAGTCCCGCCTCCATCGACTTGTGGCCAACCCACGCTATTTTCCCTTGATTGACCTTGTTAAGCCCGCCCAATTAAGGGGAAGCCGGTTACAGAGAACTTCAGCGTATGATGTTTCATCTGTCAAAAAGTTTTGACAGATGAATTGTCATCGTTTGACAGCTCTGTGAAGCTGGCAAACACCGACATTCTCTGTAGTTTGATGAGTTATTGTATTCAAGACTCATTAAACCTCTTTTGTGAGCAGAAATTCGATTGTTGTTGCATCGGAGAATGTAGCCATCTGTCATCTCTGCCGGTGAGATGCGGGATTCTCTGGTTCACCAACTGTTGCAGCCTGCAGGAAGAAACAAAGGTAAGTAAACATTTTCTACCACTTTTCACTCAGCTCACATACTCACCTCTCCACACTTGCACCCATCACTCACCTCCACAGCGCACTTTTGCACCCCTCCGACCCCTGCAGGGCCACTGCTCGCCTCGGTGATCCTGGCGGGGTTTCCCAACGTTGGGAAACTCGCGCCTCTATTGGAAAAATGGGGATAATCCTCTTAACTGCCTGTCAACTACCTGTTAACAGGCAGTTAAGTGGCTGTAATCCCCTTCCTGCCTCCAGGAGATGGGACCCGGCGCGGGTCGGCTACCCACCTCCTGGGAAGATGACACGGAAGCGAGATGGGTACCCGCCCCCAGATTCTGCCATTTTCCTGGCAGTCCCACCTCCATACCCGCCTCCCCAGGGCTGGCAAGATCGCGGCCAATGTCTTCATATGTGCAATTGTTTTAAATAGTATGGTCATTAATGTGGAATTCTCCGCCAAAGAAGGCAGTAGAGGCCAATTCATTAAATATATTCAAGAAGGAGTTGGATATATTTCTTAAGGCTAAAGGGACCAAGGGATATGGAGAGAAGGCAGGGACAGGGTACTGAATTTGGATGATCAGCCATGATCTCATTGAATGGCGGAGCAGGCTCGAGGGGCCGAATGGCCGACTCCTGCTCCTATCTTCTATGTTTCTATACCAGAATAAATTGAATTCTTGCAACCAATTTACCAGGCAACTCAAATCTTGACTTGATGCTTCCATACCATAGAATAGGACACTGAAATTTGAGACTGACAGACTCCTGCTTGGATCGGTGGCATCTACACTAATTTGCTCTTGTTCCTTTTCCACATCCATCACGTTTCATCCTATTTTCAGACTGACAAATTGACACTGGACGACAGATCGTCTCATGACCTTATACCTCCATTGCTTAATTTTGGGGTGGTTCAGATCCCTTTCGTTCAGGCCATTCTGTGAAAATCTTTTGGACATTTTACAGAACTCCTTTGAATGTTCCTCACCCATCAATAGAACTCGATAAAATGCAACCATTCAAAACCTCTTGTGCTAATTCAGTCAAGCCCCCTTTTGTGGAGCTCCTGCTTGATGCCAAGAAATGCTTACGCAAATAGTATGTGTAATCTCATGCTCTCTTTTGACTTTCTTTGTACAATTTATCAGCTTTATGTTGCTTCATCATGGATGGTGTAGCAGCACAGCAATTCATGATGAAACTGGACTGGAGTTTCATGCTGCTTCCTCAGGGAACCATGTACATGATCGTGAGTGACACTAATTATTAGTCTAAAATATTTTTAAAAGCAGGATAGCAAAGGATCAACACCAATAAGATACCGATGCTATTTTTTTGCAAACTTTAACAATTTCGTAGAATACACTTCCCCATTAATCTATTTATAGAATCTCGCTTACATTTTTTTATTCATTCATGGGATGTGGGCATTGCTGGCAAGGGCAGCATTTATTGCCCAGCCCTAATCGCCCTCGAGCAGGTGGTGCTGCCTTCTTGAACTGCTGCAGTCCGTATGGTGAAAGTACTCCCACCATGATCCTTCCTCGTAGTGGTTTGGTACAACTGAGTGGCTTGCTAGGCCATTTCAGAGGGCAGTTAAGAATAAACCACATTGCTGTGGGTCTGGAGTCACATACCGGCCAGACCAGGTAAGGACGGCAGATTTCATAGGATTATATTACATAGGATATACGGCACAGAAACAGGCCATTCGGCCCAACCAGTCCATGCCGGCGTTTATGCTCCACTCGAGCTTCCTCCTGTCTTTCCTCATCTAAATCTATCAGCATAACCCTCTATTCCCTTCTCCCTCATATGCTTATCCAGCCTCCCCTTAAATGCATCTATTCTATTTGCTTCAACCACTCCCTGTAGTAGTGAGTTCCACATTCTCACCACTCTTTGGGTAAAGAAGTTTCTTCTCAATTCCCTATTGGATTTCTTAATTCACTATTTGATTGCCTTCTCTAAAGGACATTAATGAAACAGATGGGTTTTTTATGACAATCGGTAGTTTAATGGTCACCATTACTGATACTAGCTTTTTATTCCAGATTTATTAATTAACTGAATTTAAATTCCCCAGCCGCCGTGTGGGATTTGAACACATGTCTCCTGACCATTAGTCCAGACCCCCTCGCTAGATTTTTGGACTCTAAGGGAATCAAGAGATATGGGGATCAGGCGGGAAAGTGGAGTTGAGGTCGAAGATCAGCCATGAACTTATTGAAGGCTCGAGGGGCTGTACACGTAAGGGGTGCTAGTTACATCCTCAAAAAATTCTAATAGATTTGTCAAACACGATTTCTCTTTCATAAAACCATGTTGATTCTACCTTTTTTTAATTCATTTTTGGGATGTGGGTATCGCTGGCAAAGCCAGCATTTATTGCCCAACCTTAATTTCCTTTAAGAAGGTGGTGGTGAGCTGTCTTCTTGAACCGCAGCAGTCCATGTGATGAAGGTGCTCCCACAGTGCTGTTAGGTAGGGAGTTCCAGGATTTTGACCCAGCGATAATGAAGGATCGGCGATATACTTCCAAGTCAAGATGGTGTGTGACTTGGAGGGGAACTTGGAGGTGTCAGTGTTGCCATGCGCCTGCTGCCCTTGTCCTTCTAGGTGGAAGAGGTCGCGGGTTTGGGAGGTGCTGCTGAAGAAGCCTTGGCAAGTTGCTGTAGTGCATCTTGTAGATGGTACACAGTATAGCCACGATACGCCAGTGGTGGAGGGAGTGAATGTTTAAGGTGGTGGATGGGGTGCCAATCAAGCAGGCTGCTTTGTCCTGGATGGTGTCGAGTTTCTTGAGTGTTGTTGGATGAGTTTTATACAGAGTCTTTAAGGGGTACGGAGAGATGGAGAGCTTTGCAGAGGGAATTCCAGAGCTTAGGACCTAGACGGCTGAAGGCACTCGCACCAAAGGTGAGGCGAAGGGAGTGGGAGATGCATAAGTGTCCAGTGTTGGAGGAACACAGAGTTCTGGGAGGGTTGGATGGCTGGAGGACATTAGAGATAGGGAGGGGCGAGGCAATGGAGGGATTGAACATGATGAGTATTTGAAAATTGAGGAGCTAATGGACTGGGAGTCAATGTAGATAAGCAAGCACAGGTGATGGGTGAACGGGACTTGGTGCGGGTTAGAATATAATTGGCAGAGATTTGGATGAGTTCAAATTTATGGAAGATGAAAGATGGGAAGCCAGCCAGGAGAACATTGGCATTGTCAAGTCTGGAGGTAACAAATACATGGATGAAGATTTCAGCCGCTGATAAGCTGAGACGGGGGGGAGATAGGTGATGTTACGGAGGTAGAGGTAGGAGGTCTTAGTGATGGAGAGGCTATGAGATAGGAAGCTCAGCGTAGGTTCAAATAGGACGCTGAGGTAATGAGCAGTCTGGTGCATCCTGAGACAGTGGCCAAGGAAGGGCATGGAATCAGTCTTCCCAATGTTTAACTAGAGGAAACTGTGGCTCATCCAGGACTGGATGTCAGATAAGCAGTCTGGCAACACAAAGGCAGTGGAGGGGTTGAGAGTGGTGGTGGTGAGGTAGAGCTGGGTATCGTCAGCATATGTCTGGAACCTGATGTGTCTTGGGATGATATTGCCAAAGGGCAGCACGTTGATGAGAAATAGGAGTGGGCCAAGGATGCATCCCTAGAGCCCGATCTGCATATTTGCTGGCATGGAGTGGTTGTCCTTGCCACCTGCAATTTAAAATTGCATTCTGCCAGATGGGAATGGGAAAGGCGTAGGTAAGCCCCCAGCTCCTTTTTAACTTCAAAAAAAATACTTGAATGTGGAGCCGAGAGGTGCAGGACAGCTCCGCCTGGCTCCACCTTAAAACCGCGGGCTGCTGCCGATCACCACTCATTCGCCACCCCCCCGACCCCACTCTCCCCCCTTTGACCACAGCCCACCGCTCCCCCCGCCCCTCCCCTCCCACCCCCACCTTTCCCGGTCACTGACCACCCCCAATTCCTTCCCAATCGCGTCCCCCCTCTCCCCCGGATTTGCCCCGGGGCCACTTTCCGCAGCATAGTGGCCTGAAATTCAAATCGTCTTTGCTGGGGAGATGTCTGAAAATGCCCAGCAGGCATCTGCAGTTTGCCAGTC
This sequence comes from Somniosus microcephalus, assembly GCF_052327205.1. Taxonomy (NCBI): domain Eukaryota; kingdom Metazoa; phylum Chordata; class Chondrichthyes; order Squaliformes; family Somniosidae; genus Somniosus; species Somniosus microcephalus. The sequence continues at coordinate 44,892,782 of NC_141009.1, read as the reverse complement.
TGATGTAAATGAGACCCAAGGCCCAATATTGGTGAGCCAGCACCAACCAATATCTCAGCCTATATCCGGTGTCTGAGTGAGACGCTTAGACACACCATCCTTGCGTTATTCAATGCATTTATGGTGATATTTGAGATTTCTAAGATCTTCTCAATATAGCACTGTCTGCATCTGAAACCCATTATTTCCTAACATTTCACACTGTGGAGCTCGTTCCTTCATTTCTCTCAAAATCTACAGGCTTTTATAAGCCATGTCAGGCATCAAGTGCGTACAATTTTCTAATTTACCTCATTTCTTTTACACTTTTCAAAACAGACGGTGTTCTGCACGGTTTGCAACATCCTTCCACCTTGGTTTTATCAATCGAAAAAATTACTGTTTTTTATAAGCTTACAAAATTTGTTCAAATTGATTTATTTCTTTCTGTGCATTTTTATTCAGTGGTAAGAAATGAGATTTAAAACAAAAGTCTGTGCATTATAACAAAATGAGGAAGAGCTTATGGTCAATCAGAGCTTCACATTGATGCTGACCTATTATATTTGCTTATGAACATCAATGCCAACTGATTGGGTTAGATGAAGAGGGGTGGGAGGCGGCTCGTGTGGAAGATCAATGTCAGCATGGACTAGTTGGGCTGAATGGCCTGTATCTGTGCTGTAAATTCTATGTAATTCTATGAGGGAAAAATCATGTTGCTTTGCACCTCCCATTAGTGTCTCGAGGGGGCGCTAATGAGGCACGAAGCAACTAGTGCCCGATCGCAGTGCCGCCAACGCCTCCCATGAAATTCAGCGGGAGGTTAGCGGCGACGGTAGTCGTTAACGCCCTACAGCGCTGTGCCTCCGGCAATGACATCACCGCCGTGCGCATCGCGCCGCTCGTGCCCCGGCCACAAACTTGGCTCGTGCCCCCTGACCTACCGCCGGACGCTATGTCCAACAGGGTCAGGGGGGCGTTTTTGAGGCCGGGGCGGTGATAATTAAAGGGCAGGTGCCGTCGGCCTGTCTTTTTGGGCCGCCTGCCAGCACCTGCCCCCTCTGGCCTCCTCCTGTGGGGTGCCGGCCGCGATCCGTCTGCCCAGCACTCCTCTTGAGTGCCGGGCTCTTTTCCTGGCACCCCGCTCCCCGGTGGTCCAGCAGGGCCCCAGTGCGCACTGCATTAGGCCCCTCCCCTTTAATCAGGGGAAGGCTGCCTGTCGTACCGCGGTGTTACGTGCTAAAAGTAGTTATCGCCCCAAAGGGGGCGCAAGTCAATTTCCCCCCCCCCCCTATGTAATTTATGGCCAAAACATCCAAACTCAATCATGGATGCACAGCCAGGAGATGCAGAGTTTTCTCGCCACGCAAGCATTGAACTAACAGAATTTTAGTTTTCCCCTACCGAGCTGTAAACATCAGTCCTCTGCAGAGAAAGGAGAGGAGATGCTAACAGGTTCAGAATAAAGGGACGCTTTTGGTGAAAGTGTGATGAATAACAGCTTCAACTTGTGCGTCTTGTAGGGTAGTATGCAGAAGCATGAAAAATGATATTTCTCAAGAGAGCGCTGAGGGAAAAATGAACTGTCCTTTCAATCGGGCTAATGTGAAAGTCCCAGTGACCTCCCAACTGCTTTAACCTGCTGGAACTGTTGGAGTGCATTAAAGATGCTAGATTAAAGCAGCTTGGATTAAAGTGATCCAATTTGCTGGAATATTTGCTGGAAAGTTGGTAAAAAATTGTTTTTATTTTTAAAGGTGTGCTCAGCTTCAATTAATTTGCAGGCATCCACACTCAGCTGTGTATATTGATCACTGTGTTGCTGTGATACAGAGAAATTCAGCTTGTAATCTCATATTTTTCTATCCTTGGGCCATTTCTCTCTTCTTCCTGAGTGCATTGTGGGGAGGATGACATTTTACTCTGAACTTCATTAATTTTCTCCTGGAGTTGTGTGACAGACCCCTCCAAGGAATTTAGTTCAAGATTAAGGCTGCATTTATTGATATTTACAAAGCCTCAACAATATGAAGAATATTCTGTCTTCTGAGCTTAACTTCTTTTTTTTAGTCTTGTTTATTGTGTTGGGTTTCTTCAAAAGATGAACTTTCAGCCATTTCCAAAATCCCAAATTGACTCGTTTGGATTTTCTCAGGCAAAAAACTATTTTAACGCCGTGAGCAAGTTGCAAGGTTCCATGTTTCGCAAGCGTCTGGTGTTAGCTGGCTGCAAGACAGCCCTTGTCACCTCCAGACTTGACTATTCCAATGCTGCCCTTGTCAACCTCCCATCATCCACCGTACAATTGAGCTCATCTTAAAAGCTGCTGCCGGCTATCCCGCACCAAGTCCTGCTCACCCATCACTCCTGTCCTTCATTAGCTCCCAATCACCTAATGCCTCAAGTTTAAATTACTTAAATCCCTTCATGGCCTCGCCCTAACCCTATATCTGTAACCTCCTCCAGCACTGCCCACCACCCCGCCACCCCGAAATTTCCGTTCATCTAATTCTTGTATCTTGTGACCCTCCGCCCCCCCTCCCCCACCCCCACCCCTTCACCCAACCATTGACACCTGTGCCTGCAGTGGCCTTGGCCCCATCATCTGCAATTTCCTCCCTACACCCTTCCACCCCCTTCGCCTCCTTTACGACTCTCCTTAAAACCCAGCTGTTTGACCAAGCTTTTGGTCACCATGCATAATAGCTCCTTCATTGGCTCGGCATCCATGCTTTTTGATTACGCCTCTGTGAGGCACCTTGGGATGTTTTACTATGTTAAAGAGGCTATACAAATGCAAGTTTTTTGTTGGTGTTTCATGTTGACAATTCCACGGTATTGTAGTAGCAATACACCCAAAGCAGCTATTTCTATAGTGCAGGGTTGGTCCTGGATATCTGACATCTGATTTTTCTCAGCAATCGAAAGAGGTTTTAACCCACTGATCCAACACATATGTCAAATCTTCATCAGGAGAGGGGGGAGAAAGTTTATGCAAAATACTCATTATTAGGTGCGGCGAATTGGCGGTCTGTCTTGTTTTGAACCATAAAACTATTGGTATTTTCAACATTTCTTGAAGAAAATGTGTAAATTGGCTGTACTGCAACAAGTTTAAAATGTCTTGGTGACCATCTGTTGGCTGTGTGTTTCTCTTGTATTGAGGGAAATGGCTATTGCAAACTTCACTTCAAAGAGGGTTCATTAACCCTGCCAAGGTGGCTTGCTTAAGTATCATAGACGACCAATATTATAAGTATTGGCGAACCGACTGCTGGGCTAAGGGGAGGAGAGCAGAGACTGTCCTTCATTGTATCAGAGCTGTTGTCCTGGAGATGCAAACATTATATCAGGGAAACATGTCGGGCACTTTCGGTGCCTCTGAACATCTCACTGATTGTCTATGATGTGTATTCAGAAATAATGGCCCAGAATTTGCGGTCAGTGGCGGAGCAATGGCCTTCGCCACTGACCTCGAAGAAAGCTTCCCACAAAGGTCTAGCGATCTCGGTGGCATAAATTTCACCTCTCCCGACGTTAGTTTGAATCTGGCGGCAAATCAAGCGAATCTCCAGCGTCCAGCAACAGTGATGTCATCAAGCAGGCTAAGCAGCCAATCACATTGAAGAATTCTCACAGACAGCAAACCAGGAAGTAAAATGCACAGATTATAATTTACTTTTTATAAATTTTACAGAGAGTGAAATAAAGTTTGGGGCATACACATAGGATTAAGGTAGAAGTTGAAATATCATAAAGTTTTCAAAAGATGTAATTCTTATCATATTAATGGAAAACATTGACATTCCGCAAATACAAAATTAGTTTTTTAGGGCCAGAATGTTTGTTCAGCAGTCAATTCACAGTTAAAAACCAAGTTACACCTCTTTCAACAAGGCTTAACTGTTTCAGGGAGTTTTAACAGTGATAGTCCAGCATAATAGGGGAAGATTTCATCGGGAACTACAGTTCAGTGCGATTTGAATTGATTGCAGGCTCCAGGGAGTTCCAGAGTGCCACCTGTGGTGAAGCGTAGAATCACTGACAGCAACTTCTGGATTACCGTATTTATCTGCGCATGTGCTGAGTGCAGAAGTTGCTGTCAGTTTCAGAGGAGTAATGCTAGCGAACGCTGACATTTTCACCGTCATTACCACCACAAAATCCAGGCCATTTTCTTTGTAATCTTTCATTGTTCCAGTTCAAAGTAAAGAGGAGGTATATTTGGAGCCCATGTCAAGGTTTCTAGAGTGAATCACTGCTTTCCCAGGATGCTGACAAGATGGTGCCAGTAGAGCAATCCATGAACATCTGCTCAACTTCGTACTATGGCCGTAGTGCAAGTTACAAGTGTAATACCAAAACGAATGATCAAGTCTTCAGCACAGTTTATACTTTTGAAACTGGGGATATAACACCGAGATTTTTCTCTTGGTTGTTGTTTTTACTTTTGTTTCCGGCTGCTCAGTCTTGTAATAGTTCCACTGAACTGATGAACATTGGTCACTCATGCTCTAAGATAACACACACACAAACCAAAGTCTTGAACAGGACCAAGCGGTTGAACATTTTCTTGGTTCAGTTACACTTCCAGGACTTGGAAATAGCTTGTTTACCAAATCTTAAAGGTACATTCCCCACAAAATCCCGCTCGGGAGTGCTCAAGAATGTACTGGGCAAGGGAGATATGAAACCATTACTTGGAGAGCAACTCCTTGAGATGGTAGGGTCTGCAACCTCTGGTAGTTCAGTCGCAGGTGATATACAGGGCTGGATTTTAATTCAGGGGCGGGTTGGGGTCGTGTAATCCGCATTTTGTGTTATCCAGATGAATCTAAATCAATGTGGGAGATTGATGCGATTTTAACTTAATTGGCCAATTGATTTCCAGCGTGTGGGAACCCATGGCAAATGAGTTTTTCCAGTCTGAAAGTCGCATCCGATGATGTCATCATTGCTGCTGCATTTAAGGTCTGCAACAAGCCTTGCTTCTTCTGCAGACTGCCAACCTTTTGGCCTTTCATGCTGCAGGGACCTGGAGGCAGAATGGCCAGTGAAAGACCTAGGTCTGCTCCAAGGTTTGACAACGTTGCCCTGCAGGCTTTAGTTGAGGGTGCAAGAGTTCATAGAGAGGTGCTCTTCCCTTCTTCAGGGAAGAAGAAGCCTCCCCAGCAGACCAAGGCTGTGTGGCTGCAAGTGGCAGAGCAGGCCAACTCCTTATCAGTCACCCACAGAATGTGGATTCAGTGCAGGAAGAGATTTCATGACCTTCTGCGCACTGGAAAAGTGAGTATGAATTTCCCATCACCCTCAATCTCATCCCCATTGCCTTTCCTCACCAGCACTCAGCTTTAGCAATCTCTTCCTCCACATCCCACTTGACACTGACATCCATGCACCCTTACCCATTCCCTTTCTCTCTATGGTCACATTCACCTAACTATTCGACTATACAGCCCTCACACTCCCTATCACTGTGATGCTATGAAAACAACTGACAACACACAGGGAGGGCCCTTAGTCTTGCCACCTCACTCCATCTTTGTCTCCTTCTAAGTATCTATGCTATGGAATCTCTACACTCACTCCTTCATTTTCACTCAACCTACATTTGTCTCCCTCATTGCAAGAAAAGAGAGCTCACAATAAGCGAGAAAAAGCGAGGACAGGAGGAGGGCCACCCTCAGTAGCCCACCTCACCCCCTGGGAGGCGGCGGTCATGGAGATTGTAGGAGTGGAGGAAGATGCGCAAGTGGGGGACGGACAGACAGGTGCATCACAGCAAGCTGGTGACAGAATAGTTTTCCATCTCATTGACATTGCATGAGTCGCTGATAATGATGCTGAAGCTCGAATAGATGGACTTATGATCATCTGCAATATGCAATGTGCATGTAACCTTGGCCTCACATCTCTGACTCTTTCCTTTACTCCCCCACAGAACCATCGCAAGCACCCGTCCCCACTAGCCAGGAGGAACTGCCTGAGCCTCCAGACTCCTCAGAGGAAGCTGCAACCTCTGAGGGTGCAGCGTCAGCAGAATTCAGCGCACCCAGCACCAGCGCAGACACTCACACCTCGGTGGAACCTTCGGGACATAGAGTAGTGTTGTCACCTGGTGTATCACAGCTCACAAGTGAGCATCAGTAGATTGTGGAGACAGGGACAGCAGTGGAGAGTTCTAGTCGGAGGGCGCAGGATTCTGCCAGCTCGGTTCAGCTGCATGTCGACCCTCTGCCTCTGGGTCCATCCATAAGATCAGTGGTGCTGGAACTCCAGGAACAGTTACAGGAGTCTCTGGCAGGTTTTGTCTCCAGGGTCACTGCGAGTGTGGAGCAAATGGAGGAGTCCATTGCGAACATGAGCAGAGCCTTTGTGGAGTCATTGGCGCATGAACGCATCACCATGGAAAGGATGGCAACCTCCATGGATGTGATAAGTCGCCAGAGTGCAGAAAACATGTTGAGTGTTCAGAATAGAATGACATTTCTGGAGGAGCGATGGTCATCTATTGAACAGAGAAACCAGACCTTCATGGAACTCCTTCTGAGTAGGACTGCCAGTGCAGATATGGGTCCACATGGCCCCCCTGATGTGCAGCAAGGTGCTCTCAAGCCACTTGCAAGCGCTGAGGGGGACCTGACCCATGAGCGGGAAGTTAGTGGCAGACATCAAGGAAGTGGGGGCTCCTCTCCAAGCGCTCACACTTCCATGTCACTGCAGAGCCCTCGGTCAGAGCCCCACCAGAGTCCACACCCAACTGAGATCGGCATCTGAACCCCTGCACAGCTGCAGGAGCAGCAGACTGTTGACGAGCCCTCACAGGTTCGCAACCCCAGAGGACACCCACCAAAGGTGTCGAGACAGGAGCAGCAGGAAAGTGAGTAAGGGGCCTCCATATCTGCTGAAGCCACAGGGGAAGCACCACATAGGAGCACGCGTAAGAGAAAGATACTGCACAAATAGTCACAAGGGTAGTCACTTGGGTGAAATTTGATGTTTTCTGTGAAAAAACCATCAGATGAATAATGTAAATGAAAAATCTGATGGCAACTGCTGCAGTTGTGGCGTGTGTCATTAAGCGAATGGGTCTTTCACATTGAGGGCTTAGGATTACTTGCAATTGTCAGTATGGTGGTCAAATTGCTAGGAATCCACTGGTCCTTGGCCATTGTTGATGCTCAGGTAAGAAGCTGCGAGGCAGAAGTGCTTGATTGGCTAGGCTAAGCAAATCTGGCCAAGATGAGTGCATTCCTTGCATCCCGGGCAGCAATGTAGTCACGTGCTGGTGCCTTCTGGCCTGTGCAGCTTCAGGTGGGTGAGCAGCAGCTTGGCACTCCTGCTGTTGCTGCTGCTGTTGGTGCTACTGTTATTCATGGTTCTGTTGCTGCCACGGCTGGTCTTCGTCCTCATCTGATGTCCAGGAGGAAAGGAAATAAATGATTCCCATGCTTCTGGTATATGCCTCAGTTAAGGAAGTGCTCAGTGAAGGTGGCGAGAGGGGTTTCCCAGGAGGTCACACTGGAGATGGGTGTCAGGCTCCAAACTTCCACAGCTGTGGTTATGCCTTCTAAAAGTTCCCCCAGACCTGAGACTACAAAGTCCTGCCACCTGCAACTGATGGCTGATCAAATCTCCTCCTTAATGGTTTACCTGCAGCTGATAGTCAGCAATCCAATTGTGCACCCACCAGGTTTCACCATCATATTTCAGAACAGGCATGTTTCATGTGGGAAATGGGTTAAAATCGCAAAGACCTTTCAAAATGGCATTATAGAGGCAATTTAGTGCTTGTTAAGGACCTTAACGGCCTATCCCGACTCTTGGAGGCGGGACGGAGACGGGACCATTAGACACGAATTAATGAAAATTGCTTGGAAGCGGGATGGAGGCAGGGTTGGGCCCGCCCGCCAATTTTTGCAATTTTAACCACCCACATGCCTCCAATCCCGCCTCCACGGCCCAATGAAAATCCTGCCCACAGACTCTGATGACCGCGTAAGGGATACGGGGTAGGCGTATATATGTGGAGATCTATGAGCTTGTTCAAGCACAGTATGCCATATGGTATTCACCAGGAATGGCTTAGGATCAGTTTCACAATTGTGAATGAAAGCCATCTCTGGTGCAAACGCCGACCATGTTTGAAATAAACTTACTCGGTGCTTTTGTCAAACACAATTCTGTGGAAAAAATAACATACCTATTTGCCAGAAAAAAGTTCTACATTTGTTCTATGATCCAAAATACACCAAATGAGCATAAAGGCGTTAACAGTATTGCTAATCAAAAGTTACAACAAGCTTTCTTAACTCGGAGGGATCTAAAATATGAGAAACTATGAAATTGTTTTCTTAAATGTGAGGACATTTTTCTGTAATTTAAATGTTTTAGTTTGCCCAAGAAGTATACTTTATTGGTGTTTGCTATGAATACCTGATCTGTAACATTTCTTTTGGATGATGAATATTTAACAAGAAATGCTTTCCCTTTCCCCAAACTTCATGGATTGAGAAGAGAATGTTAGGCTGTGAGGCAGAAGAAACTAAACAATGGACTGTCAATTATCTAACCCCTTGGGAAGTAAAGAATTTATTCAATTAATCAACATAGCATAGTTTCCATTTACCATTCAAACCTTGAGGTTTGATAGATGCTTGGATAATTGGAAATTGTCTGTATAATTAAAACCAGCTTTCAAATCTTGAGCAAAAATGAGCATTTCAAATAGAATTGTGTGAATTTAACAAAATCCCTAGAGCAAAATGGTTGAAACACGTGTTATTGTTCATTCAATTTGGCATTTTTAGATAGTGTCATTAATGGGAGTCTGTTAACTACAAAAAGCAGAAAGGACATGCTTGACACGTTCCTCGGGGGAGACTGGAGATTTGAAAATTGAAGGCATTAGACAAGATGCAATCATGATAAAATTAACAATGTTGCATGAAATATGACATTGTAAGGAGGCGGAGGAATACTGAAAGAAATTTCAAGGCCAGTTTCTTTGAGAAACGGGCAGAGCCAAAGCTTGCCTCAGCAGGTCCAAGAACTTATGAATGATCCCTTCACTGTTGCATCGAAGACTGCCATTTCCACATAACAGTGTTTCTAGTTTATTTGCCCATATATTGTAGAGACAATAGATGAGCCAAAAGTCACTGGATTATCTGAAACTTAGCACCTTTGACAATCTGATTTGATAGATCCTGATTCCTGATGCTGTGTAGGAATCTACTTATAAAACGGGGGACTGATACTTCTTTGTGCTTCTGTAAGCTCTTTGACAGCTATTCAACTGTGAAATCTATGTGATAGAACACTATTAGCTACGAGAGCAAAAGCTGACATTGTCTGCTTGAGAAAGCTCACTATGTCATTTTGTTATCAATATTAATTTCTTGGATTCCTATGCACCGTTAGGAATCGGCAGCTATCAAACTAGATTGTTCGGTTTTCATTAACGATGTGCAGCATAGCCTTTCAAATATTTTTTCATACTACTTTGGTCTTCGTTTGTGACATGCTATTCAACAATCGTACGAAAAGCAACATTAGCCGCACTGTTAAATTGAACACAGTTAATGCTGTGTTCCAATTCTGAAATACGTTTTTGTTTATAATTTTGCAACCAAATTATTATCTTTATGATAAAGTTACAATTTACCTTTGACTATGTAATAAAGAAATTATTAGTTAATCAAACCGTGTTCTGTTCGGTCCTTGACACTTTGGGATGAGTCAAGAGTTAAAATGAGTCCTTATAATTGAGTTGGTTTGTGGAGGATCAGAGGTATAACTACATGTCATAGGCTTTTATTCAGGGTAGCTTTTTTGTTCAGCTGTTTGAAACAGTTCACCGTTGCTTTGTTTCTAGGTTGGGCATGTGTGGAGCCATCTCTGGTTGCTACTCATAACTGATGCTGATTTTTCAGTTTGGAACCTCATTCTTTGCTTCAAGGGGGAACACCAAGGGGGAAAAATTGCGTATCGCCCATTTTGGGGCGCTAATATCGGCTGGGCACAAAGTTTAGTGCCTGGTGCTAATTATCGCCTCCGACTGCAAAATTCGCCTCTATCGCCCCTGGAGGTGATTTGAGCACTAACTCAGGCGCTACACACCTCTCTTAAGGCGCAAACATCGGGGAGCGAGGCGTTACCTCAGAACGCTACCGAAGCTCAGGCAATGTCAGTAACCATGGAAGCCAGACAGACTGGCGCTGTCCAGTTCTTAAAGGGGAGGAGCCATCTTGCTGGCCAGCCACACCCTACTCATTGCAGCCTTGATCTCAGCCTGGAGAGACCTCTAAAGCAATTGTGTTGGAAGCACTAATGGATAGACCCAGGGAAAGAGCTCGGCGCTTAGGAACCTCAAAAGTGGTGCTGAGGGCCAAAACTCCTTAGGACAGCATTAAATCTCTCCAGACATCTCTCTCCCTCTCAACATATGTCTACGAAATATTGCACCGACAAAAAAAGGCAGGAAGCGCCCGCCTTTAAATAGCGCTCCCCCAGCCCCTTCCCGACCTGAAAACGTTCCCCTCTACCTGTCGTTCCTAGCGGCAGGTGCTAAGGCAGGGGGCACAACTCAATATCCGGTCCGGGGCGCTACTGGGGCATTGCACGCTCGACTGACGTCACGATCTGTGGGCGCAAGAGATCATGGCGGTAGTGCTTAACGCCACTGCAGAACGACTGGTCAATTTCGCGAGCGACGCTAAAATCGCCGCGCTTGGGCGCTAAGTTCCTAGCGCCTCGTTAGCGCCCCCCCTCCCCGAAGGTGCTAATGGGAGGCATTAACCAATCAAATTTTTCATCCTTAGTCTCATGACAAATTTGAAATTTCTGCATGCAGCACGCAGTTTGATCCCAGAACAAGTGAGAACCTGCAGTAAGGAGCTGTACTCAGGGCAATAAGGAGTACATCGAGGCAGGGTCTATGAATGGAAAGGTTGTGGGTTGTAAGGGAAGATTGACTCTCTGAATTGGTGGGGAGATGGCTAGGTGGAGATAATGCCTCTTTGAAGACAAGAGAGTGATTGTTGAAATACTCTTGGGGAAGTTTGTCTGTTGAATATGGATGAACCCAAATTCCCCTCTTTTTTAGATGAATAAATATCAATTGATAAGATTAAAATAAAAAGTTTGAAATAAACTGGAATTCACTATTTTATGTGAAAATTGAACATTTTCCAGGGAATCTTGCCGCATATTCCCCAGAAAATGTATGCACCTGGCGGGTGGAGGAGGGCCCAGCATTTGGAAGAAGTAAATTTGTTGCCTTTAACCCCTTTGTACATTGACTTGAGAACCAAATTAAACATCACACACAAGAACACAAGAAATAAAGTTAAATATTCTGTAATTTCCCCAGTTTTGAGTTCTTACACTCAACCCATCTCTGGGAGTTACTGAATGCAGTTGAAGTACTTCACTTCAGGGAAGATGGAGGGAAATGAGAAGTTAATCTTTTATCACTTCCATGCTGAGGCCTGGGAACAAGTCAGGGGAAGAAAGACCTTAGAAAATAGGGATTTTTTCCCCCCCAGCATCAAAAAGCAAACATTGATCTTCAACCTTCAATCTATTCTGGGAAAACATCCATCGAATATAACAGTTTTAAAGTTGAATTTCTCGCACATTTTCACAGTCTGTTGTTTATTGATCATATGAAGGTGGAACACTGCAAGCTTAAATCATTTTTTTCTCTACAGGCCTATTTTGTGTTCACATTACAAGATAATTACATCTTACTCAAAAAAACTGGACATTTTAGAAAAACTTAATTTTGGAGCATTTTCATAAGAAAAATACATGCAACAAAATGGTCTGTGATTTGAAATATTTGTTCTTGTAAGTCTTGTAAAGGTTGAATATTGGTTTGCAGTGAAATAGTTTTCTATTGAAATGCGGTTCAATGGAAAATTTAATTTTCAGTCTCGCCATCTGAAATGCTTTTCCAATAGAATGTCTTCCTTTTATTTAATTCATTGTGGCCAATTTTCAAGTGCTCTGTGCCAAGAGGGCAGGAGAATCATGAAACTGGGCGAGTGGGCACTAGAGGCTATTTCTCGCTGGGTTGTAATTCTGCATATTGTCCTCATTAAGGCTCCAGATTTTGTGCAAATATATTTAAATGAGTACCCAGCACGGGTTTACAGGATTTGTGCTGGGTTTGTTCTTTGGTCCTAGCATGCCTATTTATAAAGGGACCAGGGAAGCTTCATGGCGAAGGTGTTCTTAAAGTGGCAAAGGTTTTACATTTTTTTTGGTTCTTTATGCAGAAAGTTATCCCTTTAAATTTGCCCGCTAGTTCATAATGGCTACTAGGTGGCACCAGATATGATGCCCCTTCATCAATGTGTTCCCTGTACTTAGGCTAATGTGCACATTATAATAATTTAAATTAGCTGAACTTTCAAACTTATGAGGTCAGGTTTCTGTTCCAGTGATGCACAGGTGCCTGAAAAGCAGTGGTTCCATTGCTAATAGGGCGGGATACCAAAATAGAGCCCCTTATTTTCTTTAGAGGGCATAACTAGTTTGTGGGCAGCACTGGAAGAAAAAAATATAAGATTACATAAGACGTAGGAGCTGGAGTAGGTCATTTGTCCCCTCGAGCCTGCTCCGCCATTCAATAAGATCATGGCTGATCTGATCTTGGCCTCAACTCCACTTCCCTGCCCGCTCCCCATAACCCTTGACTCCCTTACCTTTCAAAAATACTCGCTGGAGTTTAGAAGACTGAAAGGGGATCTCATTGAAACTTATAACATTCTGACAGGACTGGACAGACTAGATGCAGGAAGGATGTTCCCGATGGTCAGGGAGTCCAAAACCAGGGGTCACAGTCTAAGGATAAGGGGTAAGCCATTTAGAACAGAGATGAGGATGAATTTCTTCACCCAGAGAGTGGTGAACCTGTGGAATTCTCTTCCACAGAAGGCAGTAGAGGCCAATTCATTAAATATTTTCAAGAAGGAGTTGGATATATTTCTTAAGGCTAAAGGGATCAAGGGGTATGCGGAGAAAGCAGGGACAGGGTACTGAATTTGAATGATCAGCCATGATCGCATTGAATGGTAGAGCAGGCTCGAGGGGCCGAATGGCCTACTCCTGCTCCTATCTTCTATGTTTCTATGTTTATAAAAATCTGCCTATCTCCACCTTAAATATATTCAATGACCCAGCCTCCACAGCTCTCTGGGGAAGAGAATTCCAAAGATTCATGACCCTCTGAGAGAAGAAATTCCTCCTTATTTCCAATTTAAAAGGGTGTCCCCTTGTTCTGAAATTATGGCCCCTAGTTCTAGATTCCCCCACCAGGGCCCTTCAGAATCTTATATGTTTCAATAAGATCACCTCTCATTCTTCTAAACTCCAATGAGTATAGGCCCAACCTGCTCAACCTTTCTTCATAAGACAACCCCTTCATCTCCGGAATCAACCTCGTGAACCTTCTCTGAACTGCCTCCAATGCAAGTATATCCTTTCTTAAATAAGGAGACCAAAACTGTACACAGTACTCCAAGTCTGGTCTCACCAATGCCCTGTACAGTTGGAACAGGACTTCCCTGCTTTTATACTGCATTTCCTTTGCAATAAAGGCCAACATTCCATCTGCCTTCCTAATTACTTGCTGTACCTGCATGCTAACGTTGTGTGATTCATGTATAAGGACCCCAAAATCCCTCTGTACCTCAGCATTTTGTAATCTCTCTCCATTTAAATAATAATTTGCTTTTTTATTTTTCTTACCAAAGTGGATAACCTCGCATTTTCCCATATTAAACTCCATCTGCCAGATTTTTGCCCACTCACTTAGCCTATCTATATCCCTTTGGAGATTCTTTGCGTCCTCCACACAATTTGCTTTCCCACCTATCTTTGTATCATCAGCAAATTTGGCTACATTACACTCAGTCCCTTCATCCAAGTCATTAATATAGATTATAAATAGTTGAGGCCCCAGCACTGATCCCTGTGGCATCCCACTTGTTACAGTTTGCCAACCTGAAAATGACCCATTTATCCCGACTCTCTGTTTTCTGTTAGTTAGCCAATCCTCTATCCATGCTAATTACCCCCAACCCCATGAGCTCTTATCTTGTGTAGTAACCTTTTATGTGGCACCTTATCGAATGCCTTCTGGAAATCCAAATACACGACATCTACTGGTTCCCCTTTATCCACCCTGCTCGTTACAACCTCAAGAATTCCTGCAAATTTGTCAAACATGATTTCCCTTTCATAAAACCATGCTGACTCTGCTTGACTATATTATGATTTTCTAAATGTCCTGATATCACTTCCTTAATGATGGACTCCAGCATTTACTCAATGACAGATGTTAGGCTAAGTGGTCGATAGTTGCCTGCTTTCTGTCTCCCTCCTTTCTTAAATAGGGGCGTTACATTTGCGGTTTTCCGGTCTGCTGGGACCTCTCCAGTATCCAGGGAATTTTGGTAGATTACAACCAATGCATCCACTATCTCTGCAGCCACCTCTTTTAAGACTCTAGGATGCAGGATTATAATATACTGTAAATGTTTTAAACTTTTTTGTAAGAATGTCAATTTTATTGCTGGCATGGACACCTTCACCTTAGGTCTCCACCCCTCCTAGGCCGCTCAGGTGAAGCCAACAACAGAAAGCAGTCCTGCATGTCCTGTTGTGGCTCAGTAGGAAGAGCAACTTCAAACCACCCTGATATCAACTCCAGGGCCCCCTGTCCCTGCAAAGCCTGTAAAGGATACGGGATACAAGCCTGAAGCTGCCTTGTATCATGTGTTCTTCAACTGTCAAATTCCAATCATCTCGATTTATCCAAAACCCAACTTACCTTGGTTAACGCTATCTTATTTGTTTCATCCCTCTCTTTGGTGCCACGATTCCACTTGTTTCCTCACAAACTTTTTCTCATAAGAACAGAAAAATCTGTTTCCAAAGACATAGTTTCAATCATGCATCAACCTCTCAATTTGAATTATGCTCTTACACTTTTAAAGTAAAAAGTTCGATAGATTATTGTTAGGCAAGTGTATAAAGATATGGAGTTGGGGTCGTGATCAGCCATGATCTAATTGAATGGCGGCAGAACAGGCTTGAGGGGCTGAATGGCCTACTTTTGTTCCTAAGTATCCTTAATTCACTTGTCGACTATTTGATGAA
Organism: Somniosus microcephalus; assembly: GCF_052327205.1. Lineage (NCBI taxonomy): Eukaryota > Metazoa > Chordata > Chondrichthyes > Squaliformes > Somniosidae > Somniosus > Somniosus microcephalus. The sequence goes on along the minus strand of NC_141009.1, from coordinate 44,877,629 downwards.
AAATAGAGAGTAAAATTTGTCTTTGGGCGAAAGCGTGTAATGGGCGATAGCGATTTGGTAGCCTGTTTTAAACCGTGCCCGATATTCGTTCCCATTGACATCAATGGTAAAGAAAGTTAGTTGTGGTGTAAATCCGGCTGCCTTTTCGCTATCTCTTGTTTCGCGCCACGACAATAACCAGTTTCTCCCCATAAGAGTCTGAATGAGAAGTGAAGCTAAGATTTTAACTTGGCCGCTTTGAATGGGAATCCAGTGCCACTGCTATTATACATTGGCCCAGAAGTTGCAATGGGTAATGACGGCGAACTGTCAGCGTTCGGTGTCATTACCCCTCTGAAACGAACTAACATCAGGATTTAACGCATGCGCATCTAAATATGGAAACCTGAAGTTGCGGTCAGCCATTCACTGCTCCAACACAGGCTGCGCTGTGGACCTTTCCCCCCCTCACCCAGCCACCCCAGTCGGCAATCAGTGAAATCATGTGAAATCAGTGCAACTGATGAAAACTTGAGCTTTTCCGCGCTAATATCGCTGTTAAACACCCCATTAAATGTTCAGTCTTGTTGGAATAGCTGCAACTGGGTTTTAACAGTGTATTGAATGATAAACAACCGTTCTGGCCCTGAAAAATGATTTTTCATATTTGTGGGATGTCAAATTTCTCCATTATGACAAGAATTACAATTTTTTTTAAATTGGTTTTTTTTTAAGTTTGTTAATGATATTTCAGCTTCTACCTTAACCCCATGTGCATGTCCCAATCTTTAATTTTCTCTCTGTAACATTTTTAAAAAGTGCAGATAATCAGTGCTTTCCATTTCCTGGTTTGCTGTCTGTGAGAACTCTTCATCGTGATTGGCTGCTTAGACAGCTTAATGATGTCACTGCTGCATCGCACTAGGAATCCTCTTTTGACAGTGCTAGGATCAATGACACATCGGGAAACCTAGGCCTAGAAATTCAGTATCGCCACGTTTGGGGCGCTACAGCCGAGCGTTCGCTAAATTTAGCGCCCGGCGCAACTTAGCGCCACCCTTGCCGAAATTGAGTTGCATCGCCCCAAGAGGTTGCTGCTGCGCTAAAGCAGGAGGTGCACGACTATCATAAGGCACTAAGCCGGCGAGCCGAGGCACTACCACTGAAGGTGGGCGCAGCGCAGGTGCGGTGAGTTATCGATTGCAGGCAGGCACGCTGGCGCCGGTCAGCTCTTAAAAGGGGAGGATCGATTTGGTTTGCTGCCACGCCCTACACACTGGAGCCCTGATTCTAGGCCTGGACAGATCTGCTTCGACATCGTTACACCCACGACCATGGAGAAGGCCAGGGAGCGAGCGCAGCGCTTCAGTGAGGGTGCCCTGAAGGTTCTGGTTGGCGCAGTGGAGCGCAGGCGACCTATCCTCTTTCCTGACAGTGGCAGGAGGCCGCTGCCCAGCGAATATAGTAAAGCTTGGAGGGAGGTGGCACACAGAGTGACCTCCAGCAGCATGGTCCCTAGGACACCAACGCAATGCAGGAAGAAGTTCAACGGCCTCACTCTGTTTGTCAGGGTGAGAACCCTTTCCAGTATCCTCTTCATCCCTGCATGTGCACCTCACTTTATGGCCAAAGGGTCCTGAAAACCCCAATGCCCAGCGCTCACCCAACACCTATGGGACTCTCATGAAAATCACATGCACATTCACCACCTAACACACTGTCAGTGCTATTCCACCATGGGAGGCAGTGCAGGCATGATCAGGGTTTCACACTGTACTCAGAGCCCGTCCTTTCTCTTGCAGGGCAAGCTGGCCCACAATAGGAGGCAGCAGCAATGGACCGGGGGAGGCCGTCCTGAACTTAAAGACCTCAGCGACCTGGAGCAGCGAGTGGAACGGATTATGGCAGGCCGGCTGATTGGCCCCGTCGCCACTGGAGATGCTGACCCCGTTCTGGACAGCAATGGTAAGGTCATCACCTTTTTGACCTCTCTCTTTCCACTTGTGCCTCACACCAGCATCCTTTGCCACTCTCGAACGAATTCAGTGCACAGCAGCACTCATGCCTCTCTCGCTGCCGCCCTGTCCTCACACTAAAGCAACTCTTGTGTCTCCCTGCTTTCAGATGTTGATTCGCCAGGTGAGGAGGCAGGCCCTCAAGCTGGCACTGTGAGTGAATCGGAAGGCGAGGAGGAGGAAGAGGAAGCCGGACCATCAGTGCCACCCTCAGCCGAGGCAGCCCATGGCCATGATGGGGACACACCTTCCTTGGAGGGGAGCAGGGGGGAAGTGTCTGAGGAGGGTGAAGCTCCAGGGCCCAGCGGGTTGCAGCAACGCGGGAGGGGTAGGGAAGCTCGGCGGCCTTCTCCCCGGAGGGTGAGTGCGGCCTCCAGTCCTGCTACAGTGAGCGCAGAGAAGGTGTGGCTCCTTGGTAAAATGGGCGCCCAGGCTGAGCGCAGACACACTGAGCTCATGGCTGCAGTGGCAAGGATGCCTGACTCCATAGAGTCACTGGCAAGGAGTGTACAGGAATTCGGGGCAGCACAGGCCAGGAGTCTGCAGGACTTCGGGGCAGCACAGGCCAGGATTCAGCAGGACGTCGCTGCATCACAGGCAGCTTCCAGCCAAGTGCTTAGTCGTGCCATGCAGTCACTGACTGGTCTGATGCAGACACAGATCAGGGCCACACGAGCACTAACTGCTGCCACCCTCGCTGGATCGGCCAGGAATCGCCGGGGCCTTCGCCGCGCCACAGCAGCCCAGCAGTCTGTGCTTCAGCTTATTGCTGCGCATGCTTCAGTGCTGGCCCGTGCGAGTGCCAGTGTCTCGTCCAACCAGGGAGTGCCTGTGCTCTGTCAGGTTGGCAGCATTCCTGCTGCCAACACTGTCACTCCTCCACTGCAGCTGCCACCACCCATAGGACAGACTGCTGCCGCCCAAGCAAAGTTGGAGCAGTCAGCAGCCGGGCCCTCCAGGCCCAGAGCTGGTCCAGGCCGTCCCCCAAGGGCACCTGCCGACTCACTATCTGACCCTCAGCAGCCTTCCCCCAGCCTTGCCGCAGCCACTGGGGTCCCATTGCGGAGGAGCTGCAGGGCAGGAAGGGGCCAATCTCGCATGCGAGGCAGATCACCCTCGCAGGCCAAAAAGTAGGACATGTGGCAAAATTTTGTGTTGATGTTGTGTTTTTTTCTCTGAAGGCCGAGGATGTTGTGTTTTTTGCTCTGAAGGCCGAGGATGTTGTGTTTTTTTTTTATGAAGGCCGAGGATCATGGTAATTTTTGTTTAACTGTTTTGTTCATTGTCTCCAGGTTGTGAGAGCCAGTTATGTGTCTGACTGTTTTTTGGGGGGTTTCTCTTTATTTGTTTGTCATGCGGGAAGGGCACAGAGTTTGTTAAATAAAAAATTGTCTTTATTCAGATTGTGCATGTTTGCACTTTGAACTATTTGTTGCCTTGACCATCTCAGGGTTTGCAGAGCGGCTCCATTCATGTTCTTTCAATGGCACAAGCCATTCCCTGAGAGGGGGCCTAGAACCGACTTGCAATAAGCCACTGATGGACGGCCCTTGCACATTGTGTCTTGGTGCTCCTCCTCCTCCTCCTCCTCCTCTGGTGGTCCTCCAATGTCTGCTGGCAGTGGCTGAGTCCTGAGGATAGCCAGGTTGTGCAGCATGCAGCACACTACAACGAAATGGGAGACTCGCTCAGGCGAGTACTGTAGGGCTCCCTAGAATGGTCCAGATAGCGGAACCATTGCTTCAGCACGCCAATTGTGTGCTCAATTATGTTCCTGGTCGCTTGATGGCTGTCATTCTATCATTCTTCAGCAGGGGTGGTGGGCGCATGGAGCGGGGTCATCAGCCAGGTGCACAAAGGATAGCCCTTGTCCCCGAGAAGCCAGCCTCCTGGGTGAGCCGGGGCTTCGAAAATGTCTGCCACAGAAGTCTGGCGCAGGATGAAGGCATTGTGGCTGCTGCCTGGAAAGCAGGCATTGACAGCTAGTATGAGCTGCCTGTGGTCACACACCAACTGCACGTTCAGCGAATGGTACCCCTTCCGGTTACGGTAATCCCCGGCATTCTCTAGAGGCGCCCGCAAAGCCACATGCGTGCAGTCAATGGTGCCCTGGACCATGGGGAAGTCCGCTATTCTTGCAAATCCCACTGCACGCTCTTGCTGCTTGTCCAGGGTCATGGGGAAGGAAATGTACTGACGTCTCCTTCTGAAGAGGGCATTCGTGACCTGGCGGATGCAGCAATGCACCGCGAACTGGGAGACATTGGCAATGTCCCCAGTAGTGGATTGGAAGGAGCCAGTGGCATAGAAGTTGAGAGCCACTGTCACCTTCACTGCCACCGACACAGACGTCCTGCTCCTCAGCTGAGGCTGCAGATCTCTCTGAAGCAGGTGGCACATCTCAGTGACCACCTCACTTCTGAATCAAAGCCTCCGAATGCACTGCTCCTCAGACATGTTGAGGTAGGAGAAGTGCTGGCGGTACACCCTGGGAGGGTAAGGCCTCTTGTGCCGACGCCTATTGGCCCTTCTCCTTCTGGCCATGATTGGCACTCTCTCTCGGCATCTCTATGCCCTTTCAATGTAATGCAGAAACCCAACGTTTCCACCCATTGCAGCCCCCATTATATGTGGCCACTCAAGGCTATGGCACTGAAAAATCAATCCAACTGCAAAGCTCTGGCCTGAAGCCAGAAGTACCTGTGCAAGCGCTGAGTCAAAGCAGAAAGCTCTCTCCCTTTGTCTCTCTCCAAATCTCCCTCTCTCACATAGAAGGAGTGGTACAAAATGGCTACCACAAAGAATGCAGGAAGAGTCCCCTTTAAATAGCGCCCCCCCAGCCCCACAGCGACTGTGAACCATTCCACTCAACCAGTCGCTGCGAGCACCAGGCGGAAAGAAGGGGGGCGCCACTGAAGTTCCGGTTCAGGGCGCACCAAGGGTGTTGCACCATGAAATGATGTCAGGATCTGCGCGCGCAGCTGAGCGGGCGTTGCAGTTTTGCGCCGCCGCTAAGTCTTCACTCAAGTTCGCAAGAGGCGCAGATCACGTTGCACCCGGGCGCTAGCCGCTTCACGCCCCACTTATCGCCCTCTTAAGGCGCTAGCGGCTGGTGCTACCAACTGAATTCCTAGGCCCTAATGTTTTCGCCACTGCGATCTCACGATTTCTGTGGACAGCTTTCTTCGAGGTCAGCAGCGATTACTGTTGCTTCGCCGCTGACTGGAAAATACGGTCCAATGACTGTGCAGAATTTCTTTGTGAAGCAACAAAATAAAATCCCTTTGCACAGGAATAGTATTGAACTTTGGAAAGGATTTTAAATACAAACAATGGCCAAAGCTTCGGCTTGCATTTCCTTCTCTCCTCGAATTTCCTCAAGATCGTCCACCATAACTTTGGGGGAAGATCCATGAAAACACCGAAGAAATTACGTAAATGGACAATGGGGAGAACCGGTGTGGTAACTCAACCCCATAGAACGCAAGGTGAAATTCAATGCCATTTGACCCAGCCTGTTTGCACAGTGCCAACCTTTCTACTGGAGCTATATATACTAATCCCGTTTTTCTGCCTTTTCCCGGTATCTTTTTACATTCTCCCTTTTCAAACATTTATCCTGCTCCATATTAATTGACGTTACAACCTGTGCCTTAATAGCCACTTATGTTGAAGCGTTCCATATTCTAATAAAACTCTAAAAAACATTCCTTCTAACTTTCCTCTTTGTTATTCTCATGATAATCCTCATTTTATATCCTTTCCTTCCACTGCTTGGCAAAGAAGTAACAAATCTTCTCAAAGCCTTTCATAATTTTCAAAGCCTGTATTAAATTAAATTAACCTTCTCTGTTCCACTGAAAAAAGCCCCAATTTGTCAAGCCATCTTGATAACCATAATCCCTCATTCCTGGCATCGTTCGAGTGAATCTTTACTGTACTCATTCCATAGCTCTATTAAATTTCCTATAATGTGCCCAGACCGCATGTAATATTTCAACTTTGACGCAGATAATGTCTTGTACAAATTAGCATCATTTCCTTCCTTTTTAAATTCAGTGTCCAAAAGTATGATATCCAGAATCCTATTGCTTCTCAAAGATTTTTCGACATGCGCTCCCATCTTCAAACATGTAGGAGCTATTTAAACTCTCCCCAATCAGCAAGGAAGGAGCAGTTAAAATGGAATGGCTCCATTTCCCGCTCTGTTCGTGCTGATTCTAACTCCACTGGTTAATCAAGTTCCATTACGTGACCCAGATGGCATTTTAACCCATTCCATGGTAGGAATGGGAAAAGCTTTTTCAGCTGTGTTAGGAGTCAAAGGACCATCAAAGACTGTACTGGGCCAATGAAAGATGCTGAAGGCCAGTTGGAAATTACGCTCAGTATGGCAGAGACACTAAACGAGGACTTTGCATTGATCTTTAACTCTTGAAGACCGCATTAAGTGGTGCTGTTAAGAGTAAAATTGTTAATATTAACGTAGATTAGGATATTGCCTTGGATCGAATGAGGAACCTTAAAATAGATTGGGCTACCAGCCCAGATAATATCCATCCGAGAATTAGGTATTTTTTTCCCTCAGACTGGAACTATGTTAACATAGTTTAACTTTTTTAAATGGATGATAAGGCAGCACTGTGGGTAACTATAGGCCCATTAGTTTGACTTCAGTAATAGATAAGACACTCAAAGGTATCATTAGGGACGTCCTTTCTGACCACTTGGACAGACAAGGCATTATCAGGGACACCCAACACAGTTTCTGGAAAAGAAGGCCGTGTTTTGCAAATTTGATTGAATATTTTGATGAAGTCACCAGGTTAGTGGATGAAGGTAACCCAATAGACATTATCTATCTGGACTTTCAGAAAGCCTTTGATAAAGTACCTTACAAGAGGCTTCTCTACAAGATATATATGGCCCTGAATTTGTGGTCGGGATGAACTGGCAGCGTTCGCCGTCATTCCGCGTTGTAACTGACCGCAACATCGGAATTTGGCGCATGTGGAAATCCTCAAATTACGGTCTGTTATTTACAGCCCGTTCACCCACCGTCACCCCCCTCCCGCCCCCACAGAGCCAGCAATCAGTGTAATCACCCAAATCAGGGAAACTGACAAAAACTTTGGCTCGTCCGCAGTAATTACACCATTAAATTCCCCACTAAAAGTGAGACCCAAAGGGGTTAGGTGTAACTGGGGTTTTAACAGTGTATTGACTGCTAAACAAAGGTTTAGGGCCTGAAAAATGTTAATTTTGTGCAGTATCAAATTTGTCCATTTAATAAAAAATAACATTTTTAATAAACGTAGGCCATGATTTTGCCAACGCTGAGAGAGGGTGGGTTTGGAGGTGGGTCAAAGGTGAAAATCGTTTTGATTGACGGCGGGTTGCGATCTCGCCATCAACCCACCTCCAAACAGCTTTCCCAAGTGTCGAGTCCCTGATTTGCAAATGGACCCAACACCCAGTGGCGGGAAGAGTATTAAAGGCAATTACCTGGCTATTAACAGGTAGTTGCCAGTAGTTGACAGCCTATTTTTGAATTTTGCCGCTTCTGGCTCGGGCTTCCTGACGTCCGGACACCACGCCAGGTAAGTGTGGCGTGTTGTGAGTCTGCTGTAATGTTTCTGAATTGATGACAGCTGCAGAAGTGGTGTGAAGGATCCAATGTTGCACATGGTGAGTCTCAGAGGAAAGAAAATGTTGGGAACTGCATTTTTAATATATTTACACTTTTCTTTAGGCTACAAGTATTTAAATCCATGTCCATTGCCACCGTATTGGGAGAACCTCTCTCACCAGTGACAGATCGCTTCTGCCACCTCACCTGCAGCTGCCATCTATTCCAGCCTATGGAGGGAGTCATTGGAGAGCCTGGGCACAAGAGGTCACCTTTGTGCAGTGATTGTCAGTGTTTGCAGCACCTCAATGCTGTCAAACACTGAGAAATCAATTGTCAAAATAAAATTGTGTGTGTTCCCTTTAAGGAAACCAGCAGATGACACGTCATCAAATGATGTTATTTGACCGCTTCCTGTTAATTGGCCGGCAAGCCTGCAGGGCGGGCTTAACAAGTTCAATCAAGGCAAAATCACGTCTGTGGGCCGGATGCAGCTGAAAGCCGGAAACCACCTGACCCACACCCAACCCCACTCCATCAATAAAATCGCAACCTTAAAGTTTGTCCGTCTTTATTTTATGTTTGCCTTTTCCCCAGGTGAGAGCCCCAATCTTCTTTTTGCTCTTCCTAATAATTTTTAATAGTTAAAATGTTAAGACTACCAGTGGTGTCCTACAGGGATTGGGGTTAGGACCGTTGCTCTTTACTATTTACATTAATGACATAGATGTAGGTGTTGGAGGAATGATCCGTAAGTTTGAGGACAATACGAAGTTATGTGCAAGTGGTTAGGATTGTAGAGGAGGCTCAACGACTACAAGTGGGTCTCGATGTGTTGGGGAGAATGGGCCTGTGGTGTATGTAACCTGTTCCACCTTAAGAGAACTACCTTAAGAGATGTACTACTTTCTCTTGGCTGCTGTATACTGTAATACCGGTGGTGACCACACCGGGTATATAAGTGTTGTGTAGGGATTTGCTGGGCAGTTCAGCCCTGACCTCCGAATAGTAAAGACCTGTTAAAGTTATTCTTGTGGTCTGTGTCCAGTGATTTATAATAAGCATAACTGGGACACACAGACTTAACAGTGGCGACGAGTCCGATCTTACCCTGCGGCAGTTTTACATCCAAGGCAGCTTCGTCCTCAGAACGGGCGTCGAGAAGAGGCATCCGCCCTCATCATCCTGCTGAGCACCATCGCACGGGAGGCATCGAGAACCCGGGTTAAAAAGAAAAATTCTGACCATGAAGCCCTCCATCAACGACAAGCAGTGACCATCCCTTCTACCACGGTGGTGGGTAAGCCGATCAGCGACACGAGCGGAAAGTCGGCCGCGTTGACTGTGGAGTGGGGGAGGGAAAACGGAGGAAAAAGGGCGGAGAACTTGACCACGGCCGGTGAAAAGGGCCGGGCTGCAATCGAGGCCGAGAGGTGCAGCGACTGGGGCAGCTTAAGGCACGAGAGCCGCGGAGGACTCAAACGCAGCCAGTGTAAAGGACCGGGCTGCATGCGGGGCTGAGAGGCGCAACAGCAGGGGAAGCGTGAATGCCCACGGGAACCGCGGGGGAGTAAAAGCAGCGTCGGGGAATTGAGAACCGCTGGGGAGGCGAGAACGGCAGCAGCACGGCAATCGCCATTGCAGCCAGCGGGGGAAGAAGGCAAACGCGGGAATCCGCCATTGTAGTCAGCGGGGGAAGAAGACGAGCGTGGGAAAGACCGCCAAGCATGGGAAGCCGCCATTTTAGTAGGCGGGGGAAGAAGACAAGCGCGGGAAGCCGCCATTTTGAGAAAAAGAAAAATTAAAAAACTTGCAAGGGTGCCTAAACATGGGAACATTAATACCTTTGATAGCGATATCGAAGATTGGACCACGTATGTAGAACGCATGGAAGTTTATTGTAAAGCAAATAAGGTACCAGATGATGAGAAAGCACTAACCTTATTAAGCTCAATGGGTGCGAAGACATACGGGCTATTGAAGCACCTTCTGTCACCAGATAAACCGGCGGATCAGACTTTCGCGAATATTGTTACTGTCCTGAAAAATCATTTAAACCCCACGCCGCTGATGATAGCGGAACGATTTAAATTTTACAGAAGAACGCAGCTGAAAGACGAAAGCAACGCTGAATTTTTAATTGAACTGCGTAAGCTATCAAAGTACTGTCAGTTTGGAACAGGACTAGCAGATGCGCTGAGAGATAAATTTGTGTGTGGATTGTTAAAAGAAGGAACACAACAGCGACTGCTTGAGGAGAATGATCTTACGCTTGATAAAGCTGTCACTATTGCAGCATCGCACGAAGCCACAGCGAGAGGCACTGCGGAAATGCAGCTACGGTCACTGGAACTCAGCACCAATCAAATGGTCTTGGGTACAGATAAATGTTATCGTTGTGGAAAGACAACGCACGATCAGAACCAGTGCTGGTTCAAAAATCAGGAATGCAGAAAATGTGGCAGGCTTGGTCACATAGCTAAAGTATGCCTGTCAGGAAAGAAGATCAGCAACAAAAAGTCACCGCAGGAAAAGTACAGAAAGGTACACAAGGTGACAGAGAACAGTTCGAACGAACAGAAGTCAAATTCAGACTCCAGCAGTAATGAACTGGGTAGTCTAAGAGTACACAATGTTGGTAATGAAGCAGACCTCCAAACAATCTGGGTCACACTTCAGATAGCAGGAGTCCAAGTGAAGATGGAATTGGACACTGGATCGGCATTGACGGTCATGAATAAGCAAGATTACAAAAGGTTATTTCCATATATTCCCCTACGGGATACGGAGATTGTATTGAAAACATACACGGGGCAAAGAGTATACCCCATCGGGAAGATAGAGGTAAAGGTGGTCCACAAGGGCAAAGAAAGCCGAGGAATGGACTTATATGTGCTACCTGAGGGAGGTCCACCACTACTGGGACGGGAGTGGATTAGGAAAATAAATATGGACTGGCATTCCTTAAAAGCACTAACGGTAGATTCCGGTAAAAAAGATGTCAAACCTAAACGATTGTCCAGAATATTGGACGATGCTAAAGAGGTGTTCCAACAGGGACTGGGAACACTGAGAGGAATTACGGCAAACATCAAGGTTGAAGAACATGCAAACCCGAAATTTTTCAAAGCCAGACCGGTACCTTATGCGATACGACCTGCTGTGGAAGCTGAGCTGGAAGGGCTAGAACGTTCAGGAGTACTGTCTAAGGTAGACTGGAGTGAGTGGGCCACGCCCATTATCCCCGTCATGAAGCGTTCATCAAGCAACAAGCCGGGGGAACCGGGGAAGGTTCGCATCTGTGGAGATTTCAAGATCACTGTTAATCCGGTGCTTCACACGGTGCAGTATCCGCTTCCGCGGATTGAGGATATCTTCGCTTCGTTGTCTGGCGGGAACACTTCACCAAGATAGACCTGGCGCAGGCGTACTTACAGATGGAAGTTGAGGAAGAGTCACGCCAGTATCTCACGATCAACACGCATAGAGGCTTGTACCGGTATAATAGACTGGTTTTTGGAGTGGCATCGGCTCCAGCAATTTGGCAGAGGGCCATGGAGCAGGTATTATAGGGAATTCCAGGCACACAATGTTACCTGGACGATATTCTGATTACAGGAGATGATGACGAGGAACACCTTGCAAATTTGGAACTGGTGCTCACCAGATTGAAAGAATATGGACTTCGAGTTAATCGCCAGAAATGTGAGTTCTTTCAGAAGCGGATCTCGTACTGTGGTCATGCCATTGACCAGGAGGGGCTTCATAAGTCTCCTGACAAGATTGAAGCTGTTGTGAAGGCTCCCGCTCCGGATAATGTATCCCAGTTGAGGTCGTTCCTAGGGTTGATTAACTATTACCATAAGTTTCTGCCAAATTTATCCACGGTGCTGCACCCGCTGCGCTGAATGCTCTTTTGCAGAAGGGAGTACCATGGAAGTGGAGCGAGGACTGTAAGAGGGCCTTTCGCAAAAGCAAGGCATTGATCACCTCAGAGGAAGTGTTGGCTCACTTCAACCCAACGCTGCCTATTCGTTTGGCTTGTGATGCTTCTCCATATGGTATTGGGGCAGTACTCTCACACAAGTTGCCAAATGGCCTGGAGAGGCCAGTTGCGTTCGCATCCAGATCATTGACCTCCGCTGAGCGCAACTATGCTCAGATAGATAGGGAGGCTCTCAGCCTTGTGTGGGGAGTAAAGAAGTTTAATCATTACCTGCAGGGCCAAATGTTTACGCTTCTGACAGACCACCAGCCGTTGGTATCTATTTTTAACCCTAAGAAGGGTGTTTCGGTGATGACAGCACAGAGACTCCAGAGATGGTCCCTTTTCCTAGGGGCACATCAATATCAGATCGAATTCAAAGGTACAAAGCAGCATGGTAATGCTGATGGGCTGTCGCGCCTGCCACTACCTACAGAGGAGGAGGCACCGACGGTTGACCCTGTTGAGTTATTTCACTCGACCATCATCGAATGTTTACCAGTCACCAATGCAAGTATTGAAAGAGAAACCAGGAACGACCCGACACTGTCCCAGGTCTACGAAGTGACAGTGAAGGGATGGCCAGCACATGGTGATCCACTGTTACCGGCATTCTCAGCAAGACGAGAACAGCTGTCCGTCTGTCAAGGAACATTGATGTATGGAACAAGGGTGATTATTCCTCCTAAGTTAAGAGAGAGAGTTCTAAAGGAACTGCATGAAGGTTATCTGGGGGGAGTCAAGAAGTGCTCAGGGTGCCAAAAAGTGCAAAAAGATTGCACCGCTGCATCCATGGGAATGGCCTTCAACCCCATGGCAATGTGTACATATTGACTTTGCTGGTCCATTCATGGACTCCATGTTTTTAATTGCAGTGGACGCACATTCTAAATGGCCAGAAGTGATTAAGATGACTACCACTACCTCGGAAAAGACGATCGCGTTGCTAAGAACGATATTTGCGAGAAATGGATTGCCAGAACAAATATGTTCAGACAACGGACCGCAGTTCATGTCAGAAGAATTCCAGAAATTCATGAAGAAGAATGGGGTGAAACATTATGGCCTAGAAATTGGGTTTTGGCTTAGCCAGGGCTTTAGCGCCGGAAGTTAGTGCCGGCGCTAAGTTCCCCTGCGCGCGCCAAAAATTCAGTTGCGCCGTGCCCAAACGGCTGCCGGCGCTACTGAAGGGTCTTAGCGCCTGGAAAAGGGCGCTAACTGCCGTTTAGCGCCGCAATTCCGGCGCTGCGGCACCCGATGCGGTGCGGCAGGCTGGCGAAGTGCAGGCCTCCTCCTTCCGTTAAGGAGGAGCTGCCTGCACCCGGCCGCGGCCCGCGCAAATCTGTTTAAAAATGAGCCCGGCACCTCGGACAAGTGCCGGGCTTGCATCTGTTCCGGGGTGGGGGGGGAGAAGTCCGGGGAGGGAGCTGCGGGCAGGCGGCCGGCGGGAAAGCGGCCGGCCGCCGCGGGGCCTTTAATGCGCCGGCGCAAACACATGTTGGACTCTGTTGCCAGAGTCTTAGTTGCGGCTGCCACGGGCGAGGCGGCCGCAACTGAATTTCGGCGCTGGGGCCCGTCGGCATGGCAACCGGGACGCTGCGCACACCGATGACGTCATCGGTGCCGGCACAGCGCTACCGGTGCAACGCCGCTTTAGGGCCCCAGGGAATTTTTCAACTGGCCATAACTCTGGCGCTAGTCCCTCTAGCGCCTCAAAAGCGGCGCTAAGGCTAGTGAATTTCTAGGCCTATACCTCTGCCCCATATCATCCGGCTACAAACGGGTTGGCCGAGAGATTTGTACAAACGTTCAAAAAAGCAATAAAGGCCATGAGCGAAGATCAGATTCCACTACAACACAAGGTGGACAAATTCCTACTGGCATATCGAAACGCCACTCATGCAGTGACAAACCAAAGTCCTGCCATGATGTTCTATAACAGGAGGTTGCGGTCCAGGTTGGACTTGTTAAAACCAAATGTGCGGAGGGAAGTTGAAAACAAACAGTTCCAGCATATAAATAACAAGACCACTCGGAGTTTCGAAATAGGACAACCAGTGTTAGCCCGGGACTATAAAAATGAGAAATGGCAATCTGGAACAATTCGGGCCAGACAAGGACCCCTGATGTACACGGTAGATATTGGTGAAAATGTAATACGGCGTCATGCTGACCAACTGGTAGAATCGAGAACAAGGTTCGAACCCATGGTTACGGCAGAGACAACTGTGGAAGAAGTTAGTGAACCTGAAGCATCTACCTCAGAAGTGAATGTACCTGATGATGATGTCCAATCCATAAGAGACCAACTAGATGAGTCACCCCAGCAACGAGAATCAGAGACCCCTGAAAGGCGTTATCCAACTCGAATCAGGAGGCCTCCTCAGAGACTGAATCTTTGAACTGTTTTGCATGAAGTTGTATATATATATGTTATTATGTTATGTTAAATGGGGATATAACTGTTAAGCTAAAAAGGGAGGATTGTGGTGTATGTAACCTGTTCCACCTTAAGGGAACTACCTTAAGAGATGTACTACTTTCTCTTGGCTGCTGTATACTGTAATACCGGTGGTGACCACACCGGTATATAAGTGTTGTGTAGGGATTTGCTGGGCAGTTCAGCCCTGACCTCCGAATAGTAAAGAACTGTTAAAATTATTCTTGTGGTCTGTGTCCAGTGATTTATAATAAGCATAACTGGGACACACAGACTTAACAGGGCCCATGTTTGGCAAATTATGATTAACTTAGATAAGTGTAATGTTATGCACATGGGCAGGTCTAATGCTAAATATATATACACCTTGCAGGGAACAGAATTGAATCCAGTGGTGAAAGAAAAAGATATGGGTGTTATAATGCATCACTCTATAAAAGTTAACCAATGCCACAAAGCCATAGATGAAGGTTATATTCACAGGATTATTCACTACAAACAAAGCAGACTATTTTGTCCTTGTACAAAACCTTGGTTACACCTCAGTTACAATACTGAGTCCAGTTTTGGTCTCCTCACATGATGGGGGATATTGAGGCTTTGGAAGGAATTTAGAACAGGGCCACAAGACTCATTCCCAGTTTAAAACACATTAGTTACCCAGGTAGGCTCAAAGAGCCGGGTCTGTATACTTTAGAGAAGCATAAACTCGGGCTATATGCCCGAGGTTTATGACTTAATGAAGGGACTAGTTTGTTTTTATGTGGACCAATTATGTCACCTGGATAGGTTAGGGAGGACCAGGGGTCACGATTACAAGGACAAAAGTAGGTTGGAAGTCAGGCAGTTCTTCTTTTCCTCCGAAGAAGACCTGCTCCTATTTCTTATGTTCTTATGAAACCATCCCGTTCCTGCTGGGTAGGTTAGATTGAAATTATCCCCTAAGTGTCTCTTAAACACTCTACAATGCCAATAATAGACAACAAAATCAGCATCATTGTCCATTAACTATGCAGAAGCTTGGTAATGGCTGAATGATTTATTTTGACTTGAAGTACATAGCCCAGTGTTTGACATTGTCAATGATATGTGTAAATTATTAATAAAGAAGGTAGGCACTTATATCAGTGAAATGAGCACCCAGAGACACAAGGAGCACAGTCAGAGCATTCACAGAAGAAAAGTGATCTTTTGACTTTGTAGGCTGAATGAGGTGGCATTGTGGTTTCTAATTAAGAGATTAACACAAAATAATTAAGCTCGGAATGTTTACACTGGAGAAAAGCGGGCTCAAGGGAGACCTTGTCAAAGGTTTCAGGATTCTAAGGATATAGTTAAGCTGAACCCAAATAAAATGTTTGACAATGTTACAAATTTTGAAACCCAGGGGCCCAGAATCGAGTTTGGAGGGAGGGCCAGAGAAAGGGCAGTTCAGATTTAACTTCTTCACAAAGACAGTGGCGAATGTGCAGAACTGACTGCCCAGGGACACAGAGGGAGCTGGGTAGTTTTTTGGGATATTTAAGAGATGGAGTAGTGTATTATATTTTCTAATTTTTTTTGGTTGGTTCTTTTCAATGGTTTCCTAGAATCTGTTAGAATATTTTAAAGTGGTTTAAATGAGCAAGTATCCCAGCGAGCTTTTCTTTAGTATTTTAGTCAGAGAGTGAATCTGGAGTAAAGAGGGGTGGTGCCAGAGGGGAGCTTTTTATCTCTGTGTGAACAAAATGAACTGAGCCATGAGAATCAGGCACCGAAATGAAGGGTGCAGTTACTAAGACAACAACATGCCACACTACCTGATAGCATTGAAATACTGCTAAGGCAGTCAGAACTATGGAGGCCTTCAAGGCCATAAGTAGATAAAGACTGGCCTATGCATTTCAGTGTACAATGAATAAAGCTTATAAGAATGAGTTGGAGACCGAAGAAATTAGGATGTTGTGTAAACACCTCAGCGTGACATCAGCTTGGTGGGATACTGTTATGAGTATGTGCAGCCCAAGGTCGCTGAATAGTATAAGGGTAGAAACTGTTCCCTCCAAAAGTTAGAGTGCTCTTGCGGACAGTCGGATGTCCTTTCACCTTAACAGTAGCCCACAAAGGTTACAAGTCCAATCATCTTGGACTTTGTGGAGGAAACCGTTTGTATTAATTACTTGTCATTTAATGTAATACTGTAGAACAGTTGCAGAAGAACAATACTGTTAATAGTCAATGTATATTAAAACTTCTGGTTTAAAACCACACAGGCCTGAATCACACAGAGACTATTGTTGCAGGACTGACAATCCTTGGTTGTGACCGTAACCACGGGAAATCCATTAACAGAATCATGGAAACATAGAATGATACAGCACAGATGAAGGCCTTTCAAACCCATCTTTGAAAGAGCAATTCAATTAGACCCACTCCCTTGCCATTCCTGCATCGCCCTGCAAATTGTTCCCCTTCAAGTATTTATCCAATTCCCTTTTGAAAATTACAATTGAATCTGCTTCCACTACCCTTTCCAATACCATTTTGTTCTGCATTCACCCCTTAAAATAACTCTCTCTCAAAGTCACTTGAAACTGCACTTTCAAACTCAACATTTTTGCCTCTCCATTTACCACAATAATTATGCAGCTGTTGATCTGCGCAATCACTCCCTCACTTCTACCTTTGAGGCCCCTATCCCCAGTAAAATGGTTCTGTAAAAGTTTCTTCTAATGTCTAACTTGTGAAAGGATTCACAAATTTCATGTCTCCCCCCCTGAAGATTTACTTTTGGCTTATTGAAGAAACCCTGGGTGGACTGAGTTTAAAATCCAGGGCTCAACAAGATGGCTGCGGTCAGCATCATGGCCAAGGCCTGTAAGTTTTAGTTTGGACTCACAAACTTGGATCCCGATGACTGTGGGAAGGAACTATCCAGAAACTCGAATGCAGACAGACCTTCTGCATTTATGCATGAGAAGCAAACCCAGTGGCATTCGGGCCTCTGATTAAAACCCATCAAGGTTGTTTACACAAACAATCAAGAGCAGGCAAGGCCTATTCAATATGTAATGGGACAAGCTTAGCTGCATTTCAGACCTTCGTTAGAGAACATCGACACTGTTTACAAACGATCAACGGGGCATTCAGACTGGAATGGCCCCATCACGAAACCCATTGGACAAAGGGGAACACTGATGAGATGTTTAAAACCGATTAACCGGCCATCCAGGTCGATGGGCCCAGATCGGTACCTTTTGTATGAGTTTTAACACGTCCAGATCAGACAAAAGAAATGAGCTGATCTGGCGGGAGATAAGGGCTACTGGGAAGGGTATAACTAGTCCCTCGGGAAGCCATCTCTCTCTCTCTCTCTCCCACCTCACCTCCGATGCCCTGCCGTACCATCACCCAGCGAGAAGATCATTGACAAAGAGCCCATCCAGGGAAGTAGGGTACCCGCAGTTACGTTTGAATTACTGGGGTATCTCTGCTTTGGGGCGGTGAAGAACCTAAGACATCAACAGGCAACAGGGCATGGAGCAGGCGTTTCAACATCCTAGACTGGTGAGCATCAACTTTCTGGTCCTTTACAAGACAATCTAGGTAGGTGTAAAGGGTGGGAGTTAAGGGGAATTGCTAAAGTGTCATTTTAGTCATTTTCCCTCGATGTGTCCATTTCTCCTCCCCCGTTAAGTGTAATTGTGTTGCATCCATAGTGATTTTCTCTGTATAGTAACTGTTTTCTCTATTTTAATAAACATTGGTTTTCTTTGCACCGAACCACTGGTCTCATTTGTCTATATCGCTACTTGTAAATAAGTCCAGTGGTCAGAACCAAAGGGGAAGCGACTCAAACCACACGGGGCTGGAGCAGCTCAGATACGACTGACTGGCCAGACACAAAACCCCAAACCAAAACCCCCCACACTTGCTTCGAGGCTGGTGAATGTTGTATAACGCATTTCACTACAGCCAGCTGTGATTGTGTGTGATGATGACAGCAATTAGTTCACTAGATGGTAGAAATACCCCCAGTGACATGGATTGGACCATACCCTGGCAATGCCTTGATTTTAAAATTCTCTTCCTTGTTTTCAAATCCTTCCATGGCCTCGCCCCTCCAGCCCTACAACCCTCTGAGATCTCTGCGCTCTTCCAATTCTGGCCTCTTGCACAGCTGTGATTTTCATCGCTCCACTATTGGCAGCCTTGCCTTCAGCTGCCTAAGCCCTAAGTTGTGGAATTCCCTCCCTAAACTTCTCTGCCTCTCTAACTCCCTCACCTCCTTTAAGATGCTCCTTAAAACCTATGTCTTTGACCAAGCTTTTGGTCACCTGTCAAAATATCTACTTATGTGTCTTGTGGTCAAATTCTGACAACAACAACAACTTGTATTTATATAACGCCTTTAACATAGTAGAATGTCCCACTTAAGGATAAATTAGAGCAGGTGACCAAAAGTTTGGTCAAAGGGGTACAACTCTCCTGTGAAGTGCCTTGAGATGTTTTACTATGTTAAAGGCACTATATAAATGCAAATTATTGTTGTTCACAATGATATAGAGTTGCACCTCTGATGACCCAGTTCCAGGCAGTGTTATGGATTTTATACTTGCAAATGTAATTATATTTGCCCAATATTTACCACTACAGCCGATACTGTCTATGTGACTAACAGAGGAAGCTCCCAACACACAGGACCACCAATTTTATGCAGGCAATGCTACCATTGGCTATTGGGATTCACCCCCTCCAATCCCCTGGATTGGGCCACACCTGGATGCTCTCCACAGCTTGGACCATTGGCCAGGTCACAGGTATCCTTAATTCCCAACAAACCTTTGGATAGTTCTACCATTTCAAGCTCCACTATTCACCTTTGATGTTAATGAAGTGTGCAAATAAACCTCAGAAGTATATATTTGCATGCTGAGTCCACTACTGGGCTACTGTTGACTCTAAGATGATGTGTATATCAATCCAAGTTCAGATGAAGTCAATGCTCTGTGGCATGTTTGACTCAGGATCCTAGCAAATCCGTAGTATTCCATGAGTATGCAGTTCTGTATGATTGATGAGCTAGCCAGCCTCACTGTTGGAATCTGGAGAGATAGGGCCTGCCTTGGCTCCTTCCCATTTAGCTGAAGACTATGCAGGCTGAATTTCTAATATTTAGGCTGATCATGGATGAGCAAGCAGAAGAAACTCACCTGTGACCAGCATTGGCAAGCTGTGTGGCTTTAGCTGGTTAAACTCCAACAGTATCCCTGTACACATTTGGAAGCTGTAAGCCTGGCCTCCGCCAACCTACACCCAGACCTCTTTGGAGTTAGGTTGAGGTCTGCCCTATGGGGAGAAACAATATGTGCACTCCATATTTGCTCAAAGAGAAACCCTAGACATGGGTGTAGCTTTCTCAGTAGCTTGAATTGGAGATTCTTTAGTAACTTGGGTTCCTGTATGTTTCAGAAGTTCAGTTAACCAAAAAACAAATCAATTTATTTTCTCTTATGTCCTCAATCTTCTGATTATTGGCTAAGTTGAACAGCTTACTTGCTTTTCCTTGAAAACCCTTCTGACGAAGGGTCATCGACCTGAAATGTTAACTCTGTTTCTCTCTCCACAGATGCTGCCTGGCCTGCTGAGTATTTCCAGCATTTTCTGTTTTTATTGTTGCTTTTCCTCTTCTTGTCAGGAACTATTAGCCTTCGATCAAAAATTGCCCAGCTTGGCATGTATGAAATCAGGAATTCACTGAGAATTGGGCAGGGCAGCCTTGAGGAAGAGTTCATAGAGTGTATTAGGGACTGGTTCCTTGAGCAGTATGTTACTGAACCAACCAGGGGGCAGGCAATCTTAGATCTGATCCTGTGTAATGAGACAGGATTAATAAAAAATGTCCTATAAAGGATCCCCTTGGTATGAGTGACCATAACATGGTTGAATTCCAAATTCAGTTGGAGGGTGAGAGAGTTGGATCTCAAACCAGCGTACTAAGCTTAAATAAAGGAGACTATGAAGGTATGAAAGCAGAGTTGACTAAAGTGGACTGGGAAAATAGATTAAGGTGTAAGACGATACAGGAGCAGTGGTGTACATTCACGGAGATATTTCACAACTTTCAAGAAAAATATATTCCACTGAGGAAAAAGGGGTGTAAAAGAAAAGACAGCCATCCTTGGCTAAGTAAAGTAATAAAGGATAGTATCCGACTGAAAACAAGGGCATATAAAGTAGCCAAATCTAGTGGGAGGATATAAGATTGGGAAGCATTTAAAAGCCAGCAAAGAATAACTAAAAGATTAATTAAGAAAGGGAAGATAGATTATGAAAGTAAACTAGCAAAAAATATAAAAACAGATAGCAAGAGTTTCTACAGTTATATAAAAAGAAAAAGGGTGGCTAAAGTGAATGTTGGTCCCTTAGAGGATGAGACCGTGAAATTAGTAGTGGGGAACATGGAGATGGCAAATACGCTGAACAAATATTTTGTATCAGTCTTTACAGTAGAGGACACTAAAAATATCCCAACACTGGACAAACAGGGGACTATAGGGGGGGAGGAGCTAAACACGATTAAAATCACTAAGGAGATGGTACTCGGTAAGATAATGGGACTTAAGGTGGATAAATCCCCTGGACCTGATGGCTCACATCTTAGGGTCTTGAGAGAAGTAGCGGTAGGGATTGCAGATGCATTGGTGGTAATTTTCCAAAACTCCCTGGATTCAGGAAAGGTCCCAGCAGTTTGGAAAACTGCTAATGTAACGCCCTTATTTAAAAAGGGAGGTAGACAAAAGGCTGGAAACTATAGACCAGTTAGCCTAACATCTGTGGTTGGTAAAATGTTGGAGTCCATTATTAAGGAAGCAGTAACAGGACATCTGGATAAGCATAATTTAATCGGACAGAGTCAGCATGGTTTTATGAAGGGGAAGTCATGTTTGACAAATTTGCTCAAATTCTTTGAGGACGTAACAAACAGGGTGGATAAAGGGGAACCAGTGGATGTGGTGTACTTGGACTTCCAAAAGGCATTTGACAAGGTGCCACACAAAAGATTACTGCACAAGATAAAAAATCACGTGATTGGGGGTAATATACTGGCATGGGTGGAAGATTGGCTATCTAACAGAAAACAGAGAGTTGGGATAAATGGTTCATTCTCGGGTTGGCAATCAGTAACTAGTGGTGTTCCGCAGGGGTCAGTGCTGGGACCCCAACTCTTTACAATCTATATTAACGATTTGGAGGAGGGGACCAAGTGCAACAAATCCAAGTTTGCCGACGATACAAAGATGGGAGGGAAAGCAGTGAGTGAGGAGGACATAAAAAACCTGCAAAAGGACATAGACAGGCTAAGTGAGTGGGCAGAAATTTGGCAGATGGAATATAATGTTGGAAAGTGTGAGGTTATGCACTTTGGCAGCAAAAATCAAAGAGCAAGTTATTATCTAAATGGAAAGAAACTGCAAAGTGCTACAGTACAAAGGAATCTGGGGGTCCTGGTGCATGAAACACAGAAGGTTAGTATACAGGTACAGCAGGTGATTAGGAAGGCCAATGGAATCTTGTCTTTTATTGCAAGGGTGATGGAGTATAAAAGCAGGGAAGTCTTGTTTCAGTTATACAGGGTACTGGTGAGGCCACACCTGGAATACTGCGTACAGTTTTGGTTTCCATATTTAAGAAAAGATATACTTGCTCTCGAGGCAGTTCAGAGAAGGTTCACTCGGTTGATTCCGGAGAAGAGGGGGTTGACTTATGAGGAAAGGTTGAGTAGGTTGGGCCTCTACTCATTGGAATTCAGGAGAATGAGAGGCGATCTTATCGAAACATATAAGATTGTGAGGGGGCTTGATTGGGTGGATGCGGGGAAGATGTTTCCACTGATGGGTGAGACCAGAACTAGGGGGCATAATCTTAGAATAAGGGGCTGCCGTTTCAAAACTGAGATGAGGAGAAACTTCTTCACTCAGAGGGTACTGAATCTATGGAATTTGCTACCTCAGAGAGCTGTGGAAGCTGCGACATTAAATAAATTTAAAAAGGAAATTGACAGTTTCCTAGCTGATAAGGGAATTAAGGGTTACGGGGAACGGGCAAGGAAGTGGACGTGAGTCTAGGTTCAGATAAGCCATGATCCTATTGAATGGCGGAGCAGGCCCGAGGGGCCGTATGGCCTACTCCTGCTCCTACTTCTTATGTTCTTATGAGAATAACAGACACAGACCCATGCTGTGCGGCAAGGGATTGTTTGGAATTCTGTTCCTGGGTGAAACAGCATTGAGTAATATTGCTATACATTAACAGTATCATTTGGGCAACATTAAAGAGCTATAAAGAGATATTTTTTTTTTCTCTCCCACATGGCAGCTGTCTCTCATTCTGCCAGTGCATTTCACACCTAATCTAGAGCCGTCTTTTGTCTCCACTAGTCCTATCACCATCTCGTCCGTTTTGAATACCTCTTAATGTCTCTTTACTTCTCTTTTGTTCTCTCCCAGCCTGGCCTTTCAATCTATTTCATTTCCTGTGCCTTTCCAGTCTTGACAAAGGGTTTGACTCAAAACGTTGACTCTATTTTCCCTCCACAGATGTTGCCGGGCCTGCTGAGTTTTTCCAACATTTTCTGTTGTTATTTCGGATTTCCAGGCATCCGCAGTATTTTGCTATCGTTTATTAAAGGGCTATAAACAGGAGCTCAATTGCTTTTGAAGATATCATCTGGATGAGTCAAAAAATGGTTCCTCAGGATGCATTTGTCTCAGAGGCCAACTTGTGCTACTTACCTTTCGATGTTTGTAGGAAAAGCAGCTCGATCACAAATACATGCCTATACCAGCCTTGCCTACTTATTAAGATTTCAGTTTATTCACTTGAGACCGATAATCCAAATCAGCTTGAAAACTTTTCAGTGTTTCACTAAAACATATTGCAGCCTTAAGGTCAACCTTTCCTCCACACAAGGATTTCACAAGATGATGTCTAATTTGATTGCTGTGCTATGGCGATGAGAATGACAGGAACCTTAATTAAAGTTTTAAGGTTGATCAGCGAAAGGGAAGTTGACCTTTTCAAACTGTGCATATTCATTCAGCACAGACAGAGGTGAGATTAGCAAAATAACCATGTGTTAATATGCTGTGAAAATGTTACGACACCGAGCCTCCTGTTTTGTCTTCGGAATGTAGGTTTAAGCTGTCAAGAAATAAAATCTCCTCAACAGGCCTCATTAAGCTTACAGGATCAAATCTGCATTGTTTCTGGGCAAGTGTAGCTTCAATGGAATGGCTCTGTTGCAGACACACAAAGAAAGACTGCATCAGTCTAACTTTTGTTGGGGGAAAACTATACATAACTACATGGGTATGACACAGTAAGACTGTGTGATGTGCTTTCCTTTTTATATTCTTGTAATGGCACATTACAACAGTGACTACACTTCCAAAAGTACTTCATTGGCTGTAAAGTGCTTTGGGATGTCCTGAGGTTGTGAAAGGTGCTATATAATCCAAGTCTTACTTTATTTACTCCAAGGCTGATTGTAGCCTTTCAGTGCCGTGCATAAGAACGCCACAGATGTGTGCATGTGAACTGTTCCACACTACCGCCGCATGTTGAAAGCTCCTGGGCAAGTCCGCCAATTATATCAGCAATCTCTCCTGCTCTGCTTCTTTTAAAGGCTGGGCCTCGGAGATCAAAATCCCTTTCCTCCGCCCTCCACCCAGATGCTTCCTGCTCCACACGAACACCTCAATTTGCTCTTGCTCACTTCTCCTCTACTAATCCCCCACTTTGCTGCCCTCAAACTAACCCTCTGAATGCACCACCCGCCTCCCCTCGCACCCCCCGCCCCCGCCGCACCCACCCAACCTCGTCTATGCTGGATGAATCTATGTGGGTGCTGGTGAGAGTGAATTTGAAAATTAAATCATGAGATTAATATAGAGATTAGTGTAAATCCATTGACATCGGATGCAGACGTTTGTTATTGATGATAATGGGACTGATTGGGTCCTGCTTATGAATGGAGTTCCTCAGAATCCATTACTGTTCATCATTTTTACATCGTTCTTATCTGTTCTGGTTGATTTCCCATTACTAGATTCAACAGTGCTCCTTCTCTTATATACAACAGAAAATGCTGTAAATGCTCCCTCTCTTATTAGGCTTTTGACATACTGGGTAAGAAAGCAGTCCTGCACACATTGTAAACATTCCATTCCCTGTACCCCTTTAGCTACCTTGTCTTACCAGTTTATTTGGGCGTAGTTAAGATCTCCCATGATTATTATTCTATGTACCTTTCTTATTTCCCCCATCTCCTTTCTACTATTAGGTGGTATGTAGTATAACATATTACTGTTTTTTTTAATTCATTCCTGGGATGTGGACATTGCTGGCATAGCCAGCATTTATTGCCCATTCCTAATTGCCCTTGAGAAGGTGGTGGTGAGCAGCCTTCTTAAACCGCTGCAGTCCATGTGGTGAAGGTACTCCCATAGTGCTGTTAGGGAGCGCCAGGGTTTTGACTTAGCGAGGTGAAGTAATGGTGATCAATCCCTTCTTGTCTTTTATTTGAATCCATATGGATTCTGTTTCTAACCTTTTAGTTATGTCCATTTTTTCTACTGCCATTATGTTATCTCTAATTAGTACAGCTACCACATGCTGCACCACCCCCCCCACCCAACCCTCCTTCCTTCCCTATCCTTTCTGATTATGTTATAACCTGCATTATTTAGTTACCAGTCCTGTTCTTTATGTACAAAAGCAAAATACTGCAGATGCTGGAAATCTGAAATAAAAACAGTAAATGTTGGAAATACTCAGCAGGTCAGGCAGCATCCGTGGAGAGAGAGAGAAACAGAGTTAACGAAGGGTCATCGACCTGAAACGTTAACTCTGTTTCTCTCTCTACAGATGCTGCCTGACCTGCTGAGTATTTCCAACATTTTCTGTTTTTTATGTAGCCATGTTTCAGTTATTCCGACTACATCTGGTTCCTCGCTATGGATTAATACCTCCAGTTCACCCATTTTATTTTGAATGCTGTGTACATTGCTGTACAGGCAATTTAATTTGTCTATAATAGTTGTTCCTTTTACTTGATGTTTTATAACTTCTGTTTTATAGCTCTATTTGTTCCCTGACCATTTGTTACCCTTGTTCCTTACCTTGTTCTGACCTTTACTCTCAGCTCATGTTTCTTTTATTTTCAGACTTATGTTATTTTCACTAGATCCCGCTTCCCATGCCTCCCGCCCCCCCCACCCCGCTCCTGCCTTACTAGTTTAAAGTCTTCCCACAACACTCTTTCAAACACCATTCACATTAGTAATCTGCCTATCCCTATACCAATCAACACATGGCTCGGGTAATAATTCAGGATTACCACCTGTGGGCTCCTGTTTTTTAATTTGGTTCTTTAATTTCTGATCTTCCCTTAGCAGGGCCTCCTCCCTTTTCTTCCCTATGTCATTGGTTCGAACATGGACTGCGACAACTGGATCTTCCCACCTCCCTTTCCAAATTCCTCTCCAGTTGCCCTGAGATATCCTAAAACTTTGCATCATGTAGGCAACACACTCCCTACTGTACTCTCGGTCGCGACTGCAGAGGGTGCTATCTATCTGAAAATTGTAATAAAACCGCTGCTATCATGTGGAGATCGAAATAGCGAATGAATTGTGAGATAACGGATGGATTCAAAATGTAGGAAATCAGCATGTGTTCTTTGTTTGAGAGGCCACATGGACAAGGAGGAGGAACATGATTGACAAGGAAGTCCCGCCTGTTAGATCTGTGGTTCAGTGGATAAAGAATTACACGGATGCTGTACATAAACAAACAACAGGTCTTTACTGGAGGAGGGTCATCTCTAGACTGGAGTACAGAGGCATGCGCACAGCTTATATACTGGTGTGGTTACTGCCGGTACTACAGTATACAGGAGCTGTAAAAAGTAGTTCTGACTTAAAGCACATACACTACAATTCCTCCCTTTTTAGATTAATAATACCCCCTTAATATTCAAATAACAATTACATTTTTACATGTACATTCAATAACAAAAAGTCAATTTATCGATTCAGTCTTTGGGGCGGCTTCCTGACCCTTTCGGGATAGCGCCTTTCCGGAGGTTCTTGTTCTTGGTGCAGAGGCGATTCTGACCCCTTTTCATCGGGTAGTTCATCGGGTTCCACTGCTACTGGGTCTGAAGTAGATGCTACCGGTATGTCGGGTTCATCCCCAGGTACTCGAGACATGGGGTTGACGCCTTCCTGTGACGCTAAGATCTGATCGACGTGGCGTCTCACAATGTTCTCCCCGACATCCACTGTGTACATTAATGGCCCCTGCCTTGTACATATCGTTCCAGGTTGCCACTTCTCTGTTCAATAGTCACGGGCCAAGACTGGATGCCCTACATTGAAGCTCCTTGTCGGCTTCTCGTTGATGTGCTGGAATTGTTTGTCCTCAACATTTCTTCGCACATTTGGTCTGAGCAAATCCAAACGAGATCTCAACCTTCTGTTAAAGAACATCATGGCCAGGGTCTGGTTGGTAACTGCATGTGTCGCGTTTCGGTAGGCTAATAAGAAATTGTCCATCTTATGCTGTAGTGGAATCTCCTCGTTGCACATGGCCTTTATCGCCTTCTTAAAGGTTTGTACGAACCTCTCAGCCAATCCATTGGTGGCTGGATGATACGGGGCGGATGTGTAATGCCTTACCCCATTCCTTTTCATGAATTTTTGGAACTCGTCGGACACAAACTGTGGTCCATTATTAGAGCAGATCTGCTCTGGCAAACCGTTTCTGGCAAATATGGTCCGTAGGACTGCAATCGTTTTCTCTGTAGTGGTTGAAGACATCTTTATCACCTCAGGCCACTTTGAATGAGCATCCACTGCTATTAAGAACATTGAGTCCATGAATGGACCAACAAAATCAATGTGCACCCGTTGCCATGGAGAGGAGGGCCACTCCCATGGGTGTAGAGGGGCATGTGGTGGTGCATTTTGGACCTTCTGGCATCCTGAGCAGCTCTTAGTTAGGTCTTTGATTTGTTGATCAATTCCCGGCCACCACACATAAGCCCTAGCAAGGCTTTTCATTTTCACTCCCCCCAGATGACCTTCATGTAGCTCCTTTAGCACTCTCTCCCTTAACTTGGGTGGAATCACCACTCTGGATCCACACATCACTGTCCCCTGGCATACTGACAGCTGTTCTCTTCTGGATGAGAATGCTGGCAACAGTGAGTAGCCATGTGTTGGCCATCCCCTCACCGTCAATTCATATACCCGTGACAACGTCGGATCATTGCGGGTCTCCTTCTCTATATCCGCGTTTGTTACTGGCAATCGTTCAATTATCGACGAATAAAATATCTCGATAGGGTCCACTGCTGGTGCTTCCTCCACCGTAGGCAGTGGCAGGCGCGATAGCCCATCAGCGTTCCCATGCTGTTTCATGCCTTTATATTCTATTTCATATTGATTCACCCCTAGAAACAGGGACCATCTTTGTAACCGCTGTGCAGTCATTACTGGCACGCCCTTCTTAGGATTAAAGATGGAGACAAGTGGTTGGTGGTCAGTCAGCAAGGTGAACTTCTGCCCATGCAGATAATGGTTGAATTTTTTTACTCCCCATACTAGGCTGAGGGCCTCCCTGTCAATCTGGGCGTAGTTGCGCTCGGCTGAGGTTAGTGACCGAGACGCAAAGGCCACTGGCCTCTCCAACCCGTCTGGGAATTTGTGCGACAGCACCGCTCCAATGCCGTAGGGTGATGCATCACATGCCAAACGAATTGGTAGTGCTGGGTTGAAATGGGCCAACACCTCTTTTGATGTGATCAATTCTTTACACTTCTGGAAAGCTCGTCTACGTTCGTCATCCCACTTCCATGGTACCCCTGTTTGCAGTAGGGTGTTCAGCGGGTGTAGTAGCGTAGACAAATTTGGTAAGAACTTGTGGTAATAGTTTACCAACCCGAGGAACGACCTCAGTTGTGACACATTTTCCGGTGCTGGAGCCTTGACTACTGCCTCAATCTTGTCAGGGGACTTATGTAACCCCTCTTCATCGATGACGTGGCTGCAATACGAGATCTGTTTCTGGAAAAACTCGCACATGTGGCGATTAGCTCGTAGCCCATATTCCTTTAATCTGGCGAGCACCTTCTCCAAGTTAGCGAGGTGATCACCGTCATTTTCGCCCGTGACCAAGATTTCGTCCAAATAACGCTGGGTCCCTGGAACCCCTTGCAGGACCTGATCCATCGCCCTTTGCCAGATAGCCGGAGCCGAGGCTACTCCAAACACCAGCCGGTTGTATTGATAGAGACCTTTATGGGTGTTGATCGTAAGGTAATGTTTCGAAGCTTCTTCTACCTCCATTTGCAAGTACGCCTGGGCTAGATCAATTTTGGTGAAGCGTTTACCACCAGATAGCGAGGCGAAAATATCCTCAATTCGTGGAAGCGGATATTGCACCATGTGAAGGACTGGGTTCACTGTCACCTTAAAATCCCCACAGATGCAGATCTTCTTTGGTTCCCCAGGCGTATTACTCAACGACCTCTTCATTACAGGGACGATAGGTGTAGCCTACTCGCTTCAGTCCACTTTGGACAGTACTCCTGAACGTTCCAACCCTTCCAGCTCTGGTTCAACTGCTGGTCTGATCGCATAAGGCACTGGTCTGGCCTTCAGAAACTTTGGGCTTGCAATATCCTCTATTTTAATTGTTGCTGTTATTCCTTTTAGTGTTCCTAGTCCCTCCTGGAACACTTCTTTTGCGTCAGTTAGCATTTTTGACAGTCGTCCAGGTGTGACGTCGTCTTCCTTTTTGGCCTCCACCTTCAGTGCCTGTATGGAATGCCAATCTCAATGTATCTTCCGGATCCACTCACGTCCTAGCAGTGGTGGTCCTCCATTTGGCAATACATATATATCCACTTTAGGTATTTCCTGACCTTTATATGTCACTTTCACCCTTATTTTTCCTTTGGGGTAGACTTTTTGCCCCGTATACGTCTTCAAGACAATCTCTGTAGCTTTCAAGAGTATGTGTGAAAATAGCCGCTTGTAGTCCCTTTGGTTTATGACTGTTAGAGCTGACCCTTTGTCCAATTCCATTTCCACGTGGACTTCGTCTATCTTGAGTGTAACCCAGATAGTCTGGTGATCCTCTATTTCGGTTACATTATGTAGTTTCAGACAACCCAGCTCCTTGCTTCCGGAGTCTGTGTCACTTTTCTGTTCGTCTGAACCACTGTCCATCACCTGGTGTACCTTTTTGTACTTCTCCTGTGGAGATTTCTTACTGTTGGTTTTCTTCCCAGACCTGCAGACTCTTGCTATGTGTCCTGCTTTCCCACACTGTCTGCACACTTGGTCCTTGAACCAACAATCTTTCTGGTCATGTGTTGTTCTGCCGCAGCGATAGCACTTCCCTGTTCCATAGGTCATTTCGTTGGTGCCGTATTCTTGCGGTCTCCATTGTATCTCTGCAGCGCCCCTTGCGGCTGCTTCGTGTGATACTGCCATATTGAAAGCTTTGTCCAGCGTAAGGTCCTTTTCTGATAGAAGCCGTTTCTGGGTTCCTTCACTTTGTAGCCCACACACAAACTTGTCCCTTAACGTGTCTGCTAGTCCCGCTCCAAACTGGCAGTATTTCGATAGCTTGCGCAGTTCCGTTAGGTACTCAGCATTGCTTTCATCTTTGTGTTGGTTCCTTTTATGGAACTTAAATCGTTCTGCTATCAGCAGCAGTGTGGGGCTTAAGTGGTCCTGTAGGATTTCTACTATGCTTCCAAAATCCTTGTTTACCGGCTTCTCTGGTGTTATTAGATTTTGCAGTAACCTATACGTTTTTGCACCCATGGAATTTAACAGAACCACTGCTTTATTAGCATCTGGCACTTCATTCGCCCTGCAGTACACCTCAATACGTTCCACATATGTTGCCCAATCTTCAACTTCATTGTCGAACGTAGAGATACTGCCACTCTTCGGCATCCTTGGTTGTGCGTTAACTATCCCCAATGGCGCCTCCCGCGCGTCCCCTTCTTCTACGCTGGCACAAAATGGCGTCTCCCGCGCTTTCCTTCCTTCCCGCGCTCGCCCATCTTCTCCGCTGCGGCTTCGCAAAATGGCGTCTCCCGCGCTCTTCCTTCTTCTCCGCAGCTCAATGGCACCTCCCGCGCTCTCCCTGCTTCTCCACGGCTCAGTGGCGCCTCCCCTTGCTTCGCCCCGTGGACCCTGATCAGCCCGTGATCCCTGGCTGTGCTCTGCGTGTTCTTCTCTTGATATTTGTCGACACCGCTCAGTCTAGAACCCGGTTGTTTCTTACCCTCTCTCTCTCCGGTTTGCAGTATTTTCCCTCGACGCCGCTCGGTGATCAATCCCCGGCTGCGCCCTGCTCTCTTCACCCTCTTTCTTACCCCGTCGACGCTGCCCAGCTCTCTCTCTCTGCCGTCGGTCAGCTTCAGCCGCCGCTGCTCGGGAAGGGTCTGCTCAGGACTCTTACTGCTCGTTGTGGCTGGGGAACCAAGCCCGGCTCTCCACAGCCTCCCCAGCAAAGTTGGATCTCTGCCTGACTGCTGGGCGGTTGTTCGCGGTCGACGCCCGTGTTCCTGGACTCGACTATTTTTTTTAAAATTTTATTTTTGTTTAATGTTGCAGGTAGATTCGCATCAACACTCGTCACCACTGTTAGATCCGTGGTTCAGTGGATAAAGAATTACACGGATGCTGTACATAAACAAACAACAGGGCCTAGAAATTCGGTATAGCCCCGTTTGGGGTGTTATATCTGGCGAAGCGCTAAGAGTACCGCCAGCTGCGACTTAGCGCCACCTGGCGCGATATTGGGTCGTTGCGCCCCTGATGGTGTTTGCGGCGGTAAATCAGGCGCTGCACGCGACTCTTAAGGCGCTAACGCGGAGGCGCTACCCAATATCGCTGCGGCGGGGCGCAGCACAGGTGCTTTCAATAATCACTTTCCCTGAGACACACTGGCGCCGGCCAGCTCTTAAAGGGGCAGGTCAATTGGCATCACCAGACACACTCACTGCCTTGTAGGCCTTCAAAGCGGTGGGAGCCTACCTGTGGCGCACCAGCCTAGCAAGAAATGGAAAGGGTGAGGCAGAGGGCGGAATGCCTCACTGATGGGGCATTGGATGCTTTGGTTGGCGCAGTGGAATCAAGGCCAAGGAAGATGGTCGGAATGTGATTTATGATTTGGACAGTCTCCCGGGTGTGAGAGGCAGTTATGTGTCAATGTATTACTTTTGCTCTCTGTTGCCATAGCTTTCTCATGTTTGAAGGAACCACATTTTGTGTAATGAAACACTTTCTTCATTTACAATGGCCATGCCTGCTATTTACATGCATCTTGCCCTTCACAGGCTTGGGGGTATCAGGCCGGCTGCAGATCTGGCTGAAGCAGCTGGTACAGCTCAGTCACCACCTCCTTTCTAAATCGCAGCCTTCTGACACACTGCTCCTCCGGCATGTTCATGTAGGAAAACTGCTGTCGGAAAACCCTGCCAGCGTAAGGTCTGCTGTGGCGACGTCTGTTGGCCCTCCTCCGTCTGGTCATGCCCGCCCCCTCTCCCAGCGCCTCAGTGCCCTTTCCAGATGATTCAGCAGCAGGATGTTCCCCTCAAATGCAGGCCCCATAATAAGTGCCCACAGGAAGTTTCCCCGTTGTCAAGGCTCACCAACAGCAAGGCGATGGTCAGAAGGCTGCTGTTCCTCTGCCAGCGTGGGCCCAGTGGTCAAATGGCTCTCAGTGTGCAGGTCAGCAACTCTTTGTAGCTCTCGAGGAAGTTGTGCACCAGAAATGTGTGCCGTTTTTAAACCACACCAGTCCCCTTTAAATAACGCTCCTCCAGCCCGAAAGCGACTTGGTAAGGTCCAGGTAAGCTGTCACTAATAGCGCCAGGCGCTACGGAGGGAGGCGCCACTGAATTTCCCGTCTGGGGTGCCGAAAAGGCGTTGCACACTCAGATGACATCATAATTAGCCTGCGCCCATGAGCGGGCGCTAAGCGTTAGCGCCGGCGCTAAATGCATACTCAATATGGGGCGATGCGCTAAACGCCTTGCGCCCCACCGGAATTTGGCTATCGCCCCAGTTATTGCCCTCTTTAGGCGCTAATCCCTGGCGCAACCAACCGAATTTCTAGCAGGTCTTTACTGGAGGAGGGTCATCTCTAGACTGGAGTACAGAGGCATGCGCACAGCTTATATACCGGTGTGGTTACTGCCGGTACTACAGTATACAGGAGCTGTAAAAAGTAGTTCTGACTTAAAGCACATACACTACACCGCCCTCATACATGTCACAGGAACAAGAATGTGTCATGCAGAAGGAACTCCAATCAGGAAAGAGTTGGGAGAAATTGGGTATAGCCCCGTTTGGGGCGTTAGAATTGGCACTGCGCAAATGTTTTCACCAGGCGCAACTTATCGCTACCTCGCGCGATATTGGGTTGCTGCACCCCTTAAGGTGATTGCGGCATTGATTCAGGCGCTGCACGGGAGTCTTAAGGCGCTAACCTGGCGGCGCTACTCAATATGTCGTCGGCCGGGCGCAGCGCAGGTGCTGTCAATAATCGATTACCCGAGACATGCTGGCGCCGGCCAGCTCTTAAAGGGGCGGGTCAATTAGGAGCAGCAGCCACACTCTGCGCCTTGTAGGCCTCAAAATCGGCACTGTGCTTTCTGTGGCGTTCCAAACTTTGAACAGATGGGGAGGGTGAGGCAGAGAGCGGAGCGCTTTACCAATGGAGCATTGGATGCTTTGGTTGGCAAAGTGGAGCGCCAGCGAGCTGTGCTGTACCCCGACAATGACAGGAGGCCTCATCAGAACGAGTACCGCAGGGCTTGGAGGGAAATTTGTCAAAGAGTCACCTCAACCAGCATGATGGCCAGGACTCCTGTGCAATGCAGGAAGAAGATCAACGACCTCACTCGGGTCGTTAGGGTGAGTGCCTTTTTCGCCATCTTCTTCATCCCTCCATCTGCACCTGACATTATGGCCAGAGGGTGCGCGAAGCCCCAATGGCCATCTGTCAGCCAGCACCCATGCCCCTTTCTGGAAACACACACGCACATTCAGCTCAATGCATAATGTAAGGGCTATTCTACCATGGGGGGCATGTGATGTCAGCTCAATGCATAACGGAAGGGCTAATCTACCATGGGGGGAATGTGATGTCAGCTCAATGCATAATGGAAGGGCTAATCTACCATGGGGGGCATGTGATGTCAGCTCAATGCATAATGGAAGGGCTAATCTACCATGGGGGGAATGTGATGTCAGCTCAATGCATAATGGAAGGGCTAATCTACCATGGGGGGAATGTGATGTCAGCTCAATGCATAATGGAAGGGCTAATCTACCATGGGGGGCATGTGATGTCAGCTCAATGCATAATGGAAGGGCTAATCTACCATGGGGGGCATGTGATGTCAGCTCAATGCATAATGGAAGGGCTAATCTACCATGGGGGGCATGTGATGTCAGCTCAGGCCAGCATGTTTCATCACTTCCCGTCCTTTCTCCTGCAGGCCAAGCTGGACAGGAACCGGAGGGAGCAGCTTCGCACCGGAGGAGGCCCTCCTCAGCTGCAGACACTGACGGACCTGGAGGAGCGAGTCCACCAGATTGTTGGAGGCCGGATGACTGCTCCTGTCACCACTGGAGCTGCCGACCCATTGTGCACAGCGATGGTAAGGTCATCACCTTTTTGAACTCTCTCCTTCCACTTCTTCCCCCGACCAGCATGCTTTTTCACTCTGGACCCATGTCAGAGCATTGCAGCACTCATGCATCCCTTGCTGCCACCCTGTCCTTTCGCTAAAGCCACTCTTCAACCTCCCTGCTTTCAGATGCTGCATCACCAGCTCGGGAGCCGGGCCCTCAAGCTGCCACTGCCACTGACTCCGGAGGCGATGAGCAGGAGGAAGCTGGACCATCCCTGCCACCCTCAGGCGAGCCAGCCCCTCTGCAGACTGGGGAGACTACTTCCCTGGAGGGGAGCGGGGGGAATGCTCTGAGGAGGAAGCAGTTCCAGGAACCAGTGGGCTGCAGCAACGCAAGGGGGGTAGGGAAGCTCGGGGGCCGTCTCCCCGGAGGGCGAGTCAGGCCGCGAGTGCTGCTGCACAGAGCACAGAAGAGGTGCGTGCCCTCGCAGAAATGAGCACCCAGGCTCGGCTCAGGCAAACTGAGCTCATGGCTGCAGTAGCAAGGATGCCTGAATCCATCGAGACACAGGCAAGGAGTGTCCAAGACTTCGGGGCAACACAGGCAAGGAGTGCGCAGGACCTCGGGGCAGCACAGGCTAGGAGTGCGCAGGACCTCGGGGCAGCACAGGCAAAGAGTGCGCAGGACTTCGGGGCAGCACTGGAAAGGACTGTCCAGGACTTCGGGGCATCACTGGAAAGGACTGTCCATGGCTTTGGGGCAGCACTGGAAAGGACTGTCCAGGGCTTGACCGAAGCAGTGGAAAGGACTGTCCCGGCCTTCAGCGAAGCACTGGAAAGGACTGTCCAGGGCTTCACCGAAGCACTGGCACCTGCCATGCCAGTGCTGAGTGCTGCCACGCAGACACTCGCTGGTCTCATGCAGACGCATATTGAGGCCACGCGACCAATGACTGCTGCCACCCTTGCTGGATCAGGCGGGATTACCCGGGGCCCTTGCAGCACCACAGCAGGGCCTCAATCTGTGGACCATCCAATTGCTGCGCATGCTGCGGTGCTGCCTCGTCAGAGTGCCAGTGTGTCGTTCGACCAGGGAGCTGCTGTCTGCTCTCAGGATGTCAGCATTCCTGATGCCACCGCTGGCACATCTCCACTGCAGCTGCCACCACCTGCAGGACAGACTGCTTCCACCCATTCACAGTTGGAGCAGTCAGCATCCGGGCCCTCCAAGGCCAGAGGTCGTCCAGGACATCCCTCAGGGGCATCTGTGCTTTCCGACAGCCAGCAGGCCTCCCCCAGCCTTGACGCAGCCACTGGGGTCCCATTACGGAGGAGCTGCAGGGAGGGAAGGGGCCAATCTCGCAAGAGAAGTAGATCACCATCAAGGGGGAAAGAGTAGAAGGTGCAGCTGAGACGTCTTTCTTGTAGAAATCAAGGCCGTGGATGCTGGTCTGAATGTTAGTAATGTTTTGGATAGACTCCCGGGTGTGCGAGCTACTTAAGTGTTAGTGTGTTAGTTTTGCTTTCTGTAGCCATTGCTTTGTCATGTTGGAAGGAAGCACATTTCGCAAAATAAACAACTTTTTTTATTCACATTGGCCATGTCTGATATTTACATTCACTGCCCTTCATAGGCTTTGGGTTATCCAGACGGTTCCCTTCCTCCTCATCGAATGGCACCAAGCATTCCATCAGAGGGGCCTAGAAGCGGCTTGTTATCAGCCTCTGACGGACGGCCCTTCCAGTTTGTACCTCCCTCCCGTCTTGGTCCTCCTCCTCATCCTCCTCCTCCTCCTCCGCTGGTGCTTCAATGGCTGGTGGCATTGGCTGGGTGCGTAGGATGGCGAGGTTATGCAGCATGCAACAGACTACGACGAAGTGGGAGACTCGCTCTGGTGAGTACTGCAAGGCACCTCCGGAATGGTCAAGACAGCGGAACCGCTGCTTCAGCACACCGATTGTGTGCTCCACAATGTTCCTCATAGCCTGATAGCTCGCATTGAAGCGCACTTCAGCAGGAGTGCTGGGCGAACGGAGCGGCGTCATCAGCCATGGGCACAGAGGATAGCCCTTGTCACCGAGAAGCCAGCCTCCTGGGTGAGCCGGGGCCTCGAATAGGTCTGCAACTGAAGTCTGGCGCAGCATGAAGGCATCGTGGCTGCTGCCAGGGAACTGCGCATTGACTGCGAGGATCAGCTGTCGGTGGTTACAGACCAGCTGAACATTCAAGGAATGGAACCCCTTGCGGTTGCGGAACTGCTCTGGATTCAAAACAGGCACCTGCAAAGCCACGTGCGCGCAGTCAATGGCGCCCTGCACCATGGAGAAGTCCACTATTGCTGCGAAGCCCTCTGCGCACTCCCGCTGCTTCTCCAGTGTCATAGGGAAGGAGATGTACTGCCGCCTCCATTTAAATAGGGCATCTGTTACTTGACGGATGCAGCAATGCACCGCAAATGCGACATGTTAGCAATGTCCCCAGTTGCGGCCTGGAAGGAGCCGCTCGCATAGAAATTCAGGGCAACAGTCATCTTGACAGCCTCCGACAGAGAGGTCCTGCACCTTATCTGAGGCTGCAGATCTGGCTGAAGCAGGTGGCACAGCTCAGTCACCACCTCCTTTCTGAAGCGCAGCCTTCTAAGACACTGCTCCTCTGGCATGTTCAAGTAACAGAACTGCTGTCGGAAAACCCTGGCAGCGTAAGGTCTGATGTGGCGACGTCTGTTGGCCCTCCTCCGTCTGGCCATTCCTGGCCCTCTCTCCCTGCGTCCCTGTGCCCTTTCCAGATGGTTCAGCAGGAGGACGTTCCCCTCCAATGCAGCCCCCATAGTAATAGCGCATTAAAAATTGTAAACGTTGTGAATGCTCACCAGCTGCAAGGTGATGGTCAGTAGGCTGAAGTTCCTCTGGCCAGTGCTGGCTCACTGGTGCAATGGCTCTCAGAGTGCAGCTCAGCAACTCTGTGAAAGTCTTGAGGAAGTTGTGCTCCCAAAATGGCTGCCGCTTTTATACCAGTGCAGTCCCCTTTAAAGAGTGCCCCCCTAGCCCAAGAGCGACTGGGGAACGTTCCAGGTAAGCAGTCCTTATTAGCGCCAGGCGGAACGGAGGGGCGCAACACTGAATTTCCGGTCCGGGGCGCCCAAAAGGCGTTGCACACTGAAATGACGTCATGATCTGCCTGCGCCTGCGAGCGGGCGCTAAGGTTTAGCGCCGGCGCAAAATGCCCACTCAATATGGGAGGAGGCGCTGGGTTCACTGCGCCTGGCCGAAAATTGGCTACCGCCCCACTTCTCGGCCTCTTTAGGCACTAATTGGAGGCGCTGCCAACCGAATTTCTCCCCTTTGGGGTGAAACTGACCTATCAGAGGGAGGTGGACAGTTACTTACGATGGAGGCCGGCAGAGGAGGCCTTATAACAGAAATAACCCAGAGCGGGACATTCAAGATTCAGAAGGAACACCGAAGGAACCAAGAGGGATTCAGAAGAAGACAGAGCAGGAGGAAGAATGAGCTGAGAAAACTGGCCAGTCTTTTTTCGACTTACAATTTCCCTGGACCAATCACCTAGAGATAAAGGAGTAAGTATGAAAGTCGGACATAAGCTTAGATGTTGTTAAAGGGTTAATTTTAATTACATTTATGTTGTTAAGGGGCTACTTTCCTGTACGTTTGAATTAATAAGTTGCAGGCATATTCATTGCTGAGAATTCTTTGAACTTATTGCCGAAGGTGCTTCTATGCACACTCGAATTTTGAGCTATATTGTGAATAAAGACCAAATTTATTGGTCACATCCTTGTCTGTTATTGTTAAGCTAATTCGTAATTCTTGAGGTCCGAACAGTAGCAAGAGAAAGACTTACAAACACACCTGTGAAGCACCTTGAGATGCTTTACTACCTTAAAAGCGCTATATAAATACAAGTTTTTGTTGTTATTGATAGGCTGTGAGAGTTGGGGTATTTACTTTGGTGAAGTGTAGGCTGAGAGGGGATTTGATTGATGTTTTTAAAATGATGAAGGGATTAGATGCAATGTGGTTATTTGAAATGGAAGGAATGGTAGGACTGAAGACCATGCCTACAGATACCAGATGTTATTAGTTGTCACAGTGTCATCACCCTCTGGAACAAACGTATGCAAATGTGGGTGAGTTTGGCGTCACTACAGTCCTTTAAAAGGGAACTTGACAAGTCCCTGAAAGAACATTGTCAGTTACAGGGAGTTGGTGGTTAGTTTAGGTTGTGATGTGTGTCTCCTGGAGCCTCAGGAAGTGGGAGAGGAATTGCCAGAGTTTTTTTCTTGAATTGGCCAGGTTTCTGTGTGTTCCAAGAGACAGCGTTACTAGGAGGCGGGAGGGCTGCGTACAAGGTTATACTCTACTGGATGGCACGAGCTTGATGGGCCTGATAGAAGCTACTTCCCCTTCCTTTTGTACATTTGTATGTGCAGACTGGAAATTGTCTCTGGGCCCTGCCTGGTGTGTGGCTCAGGGAGTTCACCCAGTCAGTAGCTGGGTCCACCTTCTCTTTCTTACTATGATCCGTGCACAAATCAGAAAGCACACAGTTAGTGAGTTTTCCTTCCACATTTATTTCCAAATGTTAAACTTCTCACATTTAAGTCATTGAAATAACGTGACTCGTAAAATATCCAAAAAATGACAAACACAAAAAGACCCTCTGGTCCATCCAGCGTGTCCCAAAAAACTGCGATGCCTTGTGCATCACAATATATAGACTCCCCACCCCGCCCGAGACCATGTCATTTCCTGGAAGAGGTGAGGAACAATTAAAAAACCCAGGCCAATTTGGGGTGAAAAATCTGGGAAATTCCTTTCCAACCCCCCTTAGGCAATCAAAACAAGTCCAGGAGACCACTCTAGCACTGATAAGGCCATGCAACACAAGGCAATTGCATTTCCATTTCTACTCAGCAGACACCACAGACCTCGGAGTTTGCTCTCCAACAATCTCCAGTCCAGCTCTGTACCAACATCCATTCCTCGAACCTGTCAGTGGGTTGTGCAGAGTTCCCACTTCTGTGTCATTACAGTTCGAAAAAAAAAACTCTCCATATTTTTTTTTAAAGTGCCAACTGTAACATCATTTAATTCATTGGGATCTGATCACGTTCCTTTAGGCCACGCTGTGCTCAGTGGATTGGAATTCAGTTACTGAGCCAGCAGTGATGAGATGAAACATCAGCTCCAAAATATTAACAGGCAGAATGGGGAAGAATGTGAACCTAATCATTGCGTTGCATCAGCACAATTTGCCTGGGGAAAATCTCTAAAGACATAACCTCCTCTTGACATTTTTTTAGAAGTTCTAACTTTGGAGGGCAGCCCACATGTTTTTCCCCTCCTTCCCTGGCTCCTGTGTAGTGTGAACATTTAGCACACCCCAGAACTTAGGTTGCTGACACACAAAGGTGTAATGTATATACCTTTAAGGGGGGAACTACTTTTTACAGCTCATGTATACTGTAGTACCGGCAGTGACCACACCTGTATATAGCACTGAGTAGTAATCTATACAGTTCAGTTCCAGAGTGAGCCACGTTGAGTAAACACCTGTTGTACCGTTCTCCTGCAGTCTTGTGTCTTACTACTGACAGACAAAACATTGGCGACGAGGCAAATTCGATCCTACCTACAACTCTGCATCACCTCCCAGGGATTCGTTCCTGGAGACCAGCAGATTGGCGG
The DNA here is from genome assembly GCF_052327205.1 of Somniosus microcephalus. Lineage (NCBI taxonomy): Eukaryota > Metazoa > Chordata > Chondrichthyes > Squaliformes > Somniosidae > Somniosus > Somniosus microcephalus. Next base: position 44,838,161 of record NC_141009.1, on the reverse strand, counting down.
TCAAGGCCAGAGACACGGGCGTCGGCCACGGGCAACCGCCCAGTCATCCAGCAGAGACTCGAGAATTGTGGGGGAGGCTGTTGAGAGCCAGGCTTGGCTTTCCAGTCGTGGTGGTCCAGCGAAACAGGCTGGCAACAGGTAGTGCGCAGATCCTTCCCGGACAGCGGCGGGCTAGAGCCCGACCGAGCGGCACAGCAAAGGGCTGAGCAGCGTCGACAGGAGAGAGAGAGAGAGGGCAGAGCACACAGGGCGCAGCCGGTGTTCAGAGGCCGAGCAGCGTCAAGGAGAGCGGCGTTGGCAGCAGCGCAGGAGAAGCGCGCGAAACCTACAGGGTGCCGCCATTGCCACGAGGACCGCTGAGAGCGGCGTTGGCAGCAGCGGGGCAGGAAGGAAAGCGTGGGAGATGCCATTTTAAGCCACACCCAAAATGCCGAAGAGTGGCAGTATCACCGCATTTGACAATGAAGTCGAAGATTGGACTACATATGTCGAATGAATAGAGGTATACTGCAAGGCAAATGAGGTGTCAGATGACAAGAAAGCGCCGGTATTGTTAAATTTAATGGGTGCAAAGACGTATGGCTTATTATGAAATCTAGTAACCCCAGCGAAGCCAGTGGAAAAGAGTTTTGGAGACATAGTGACGATACTACAGGAACATTTAAACCCCACGCCGCTGCTGATAGCAGAAAGATTCAAGTTCCACAAACGGAACCAGCATAAGGATGAAAGCAATGCTGAATATTTAACAGAACTGCGCAAACTATCGAAACACTGCCAGTTTGGAACGGGACTGGCAGATACCTTAAGGGACAAGTTTGTGTGTGGGCTTCAAAGTGAAGGAACCCAGAAAAGGCTTTTATCTGAAAAGGACCTTACGCTGGAAAAGGCTTTCTGCATTGCAGTATCATATGAAGCAGCAGCACGGGGCGCTGCAGAGATACAACAGAGACCGCAAGATTATGGCACAAACGAAATGTCATACAGAACAGAGAAGTGCTATCGCTGCGGCAGAACAACACATGACCACAATGATTGCTGGTTCAAAGACAAAGTGTGCAGACAGTGTGGAAAAGTAGGACACATAGCACGAGTCTGCAGGTCGGGAAAGAAAACCAGCAACAAGAAATCTCCAAAAGAAAAGTACAAGAAGGTACATAAGGTGACGGAGAATAGTTCAGATGAACAAAAGAGTGATACCAACTCCAAAAACAGGGAGCTGAGTTGTCTGAAACTACATAATGTGATCAAAACGGAGGATCACTGAACCACTTGGGTCACTCTCAAGTTAGCAGATGTCCAGGTAAAAATGGAATTGGACACAGGATCAGCCCTAACAGTCATAAACCGACGGGACTACGAGCAGCTATTCTCACACATACCCTTGAGAGACACAAAAATTATTTTGAAGACGTACACGGGGCAAAAAGTCTACCCCAAAGGAAAAATAAGGGTGACCGTTATATATAACGGTAAGGAAACACCAAAACTAGACCTGTATGTATTGCAAGATGGAGGACCACCATTACTGGGACATGAATGGATCCGGAAAATACAGCTGGATTGACATTCCATACAAGCACTGACTGTGGCTGCCAAAAAGGATGACGGCGTCACACCTGGGCGACTGTCAAAGATCCTAACCGACGCGCAAGAAGTGTTCCAGCAAGGACTCGGAACACTAAAAGGCATGACAGCAACAATTAAAATCGAAGAAAACGCAAGCCCAAAATGTTTTAAGGCCAGACTGGTACCTTATGCGATCCGCCCAGCTGTCGAAGCAGAGCTGGGGAGTTTGGAACGTTCAGGAGTACTGTCCAAGGTAGACTGGAGCGAGTGGGCTACACCTATCGTCCCTGTGATGAAAAAGTCATTGAGTAGCACGCCTGGGGAACCAAGGAAGGTTCGCATCTGTGGGGACTTTAAGGTAACAGTGAACCCAGTCCTTCACACCATGCAATATTCACTTCCACGGATTGAAGGTATTTTCGCCTCGCTATCTGGAGGGAAATGCTTCACTAAGATTCATCTGGCCCAGGCGTATCTGCAAATGGAGATAGAAGAAGCATCAAAAAAATACCTCACAATCAACACGCATAAAGGTCTCTACCAATACAACCGGCTGGTATTCGGGGTAGCATCAGCTCCGGCTATTTGGCAAAGGGCAATGGAACAAGTCCTGCAAGGGATCCCAGGGACCCAGTGTTATTTGGACGACATCCTGGTCAGGGGCGAAAATGACAGTGATCACCTCGCCAACCTGGAGCAGGTGCTCACTAGATTGAAGTAATATGGGCTCCGAGCTAACCGCCCCCAAATGCGAGTTTTTTAAAAAACAGATCTCGTATTGTGGCCATGTTATCAATAATGAGGGGTTACATAAGTCCCCAGAAAAGATTGAGGCAGTAGTCAAGGCTCCAGCACCGGAAAACGTGTCACAACTGAGGTCGTTCCTCGGGCTGGTAAACTACTACCATAAGTTCTTGCCAGAACAGATTTGCTCCGATAACGGACCACAGCTTGTGTCCGAAGAGTTCCGGAAGTTTATGAAGAAGGATGGGGTAAGGCATTACACATCCGCCCCGTATCATCCAGCCACAAATGGATTGGCTGAGAGGTTCGTACAAACCTTTAAGAAGGCAATAAAGTCTATGTACAATGACAACATTCCGCTGCAGCATAAGGTGGACAATTTCCTGTTCGCCTACCGGAATGCGACACATGCAGTCACCAACCAGGCCCCGGCCATGATGTTCTTGAACCGAAGGTTAAGATCTCGCCTGGATTTGCTCAGACCAAACGTATGAAGAGATGTTGAGAGTAAGCAATTCCAGCACATCCATGAGAAGCCAACAAGGAGCTTCAATGTAGGGCAACCAGTCTTGGCCCACGACTACCGAACAGAGAAATGGCAGCCAGGAACGATATGCACACGGCAGGGCCCACTAATGTACACAGTGGACGTTGGGGAGAACATCGTGAGATGCCATGCTGACCAGATCCTAGAGTCACAGGAACAAGTCAACCCCATGCCTAGCCCATACGTACCTGGTGAGGAACCCGACGTACAGGTCGCATCTACCCCAGAAACAGTAGCATCGGAAGCTGATGACCCAACCGACGACAGGGTACCAGAATCGCCTCCGCACCAAGAGCGAGACACTCGGGAAAGGCGCTATCCAGAAAGGATCAGGAAGCCTCCCCAAAGACTGAATATATAAATGGACTATTTTCAGCTAACGTTGTATGTTAAAAGTGTTAATTGTAATTAGTTTGATATTTAATTGTTAAATGAGTGTTATGGTACTGTTAATCTAAAAGGGGAGGAATTGTAATGTATATACCTTTAAGGGGGGAACTACTTTTTACAGCTCATGTATACTGCAGTACCGGCAGTGACCACACCTGTATATAGCACTGAGTAGTAATCTGTACTGTTCAGTTCCAGAGTGAGCCACATTGAGTAAACACCTGTTGTACCGTTCTCCTGCAGTCTTGTGTCTTACTACTGACAGACACAACAAAAGGCAACTCAGAATGAGGAAAAGAAACATAACAAACACTCCCCACAAAGCCCAAGAGACCACTAGGTGGGTGGAAAGTGCTGTGTTACTTTTAAAGGGGCCTCACCCTGATAAAACAGTGCTTGGCAAACCCTTGGGCTTCATTTAGGTTACAATAACTTGATGCGCTAGAATGCAATAATAGGTTTCCACGTGGTTATGACCAGAAAACCGGGTCTATGGGCAATGGGCAGTGATGGGATTGTTTGCCTCCTACCAATAATGTTAAGTAGTTGCATAAATTTACAGCAATAGAGAACATGAGTAGGCCATTCAGCCCCTTGAGCCTGTTCCACTATTCAATTAGACCATGGCTGATCTGCATCTTAACTCCATTTACCTGTCTTGGTTCCATATCCCGTAATACCCTTACCTAACAATAATCAATGTTTTTTAAACATTTTCAATTGGCCTAGCCTCCACAGGATTTTGGGGGAGATATTTCCAGATTTACACTACCCTTTGTGTGAAGAAGTGTTTCCTGACATCACCCCTGAACGGCCTAGCTCTAATTTTCAGGTTGCCCCAGTCACCACTGGACTCCCCCGCCGAGGAAATAGTTTCTCTCTGTCTACTCTATCAAATCCTTTAATCATCCTAAACTCCTCAATTAGAGCACACTTAATCTTCTATACTCATGGGAATACAAGACTAGTCTATGCAACCTGTCCTCATAATTTAACCCTTAAGTCCTGGTATCATTCTGGCGAATCTGTGCTGCTCCCCGTTCAAGGCCAATATACCCTTGCTGAGGTGCGATGCCCGGAACTCTAGCTAGGGTCTAACCAGAGCGCTATACAACTGCAGCGTAACTTCCATCCATTTGTATTCCAGCCCCCTTGAGATGAAGGCTGACATTCCATCAGCTTTTTAAATTATTTTTGGAACTTGTCCACCAGTTCCTAGTTTCTCAGCACTTAGAAAATCTACGATCTAACTTTCTCGGGTCCAATGTGGGTGACTTCACATTTCCCCATGTTGAACTCCATCTGGCACAGTTCTGCCCACTCACTTAATCGATCAATGTCCCTTTGCACCTTTTCGCTCCAATCTACATTACTTGCTGTGCCACCTGACTTAGTGTCGTCCATAAACTTGGATAAACGGCTCTCTACTGCTTCATCCAAGTCATTGATAAATATAGTGAAAAGCTGAGGCCCCAGTACAGATCCCTGGGGAACATCACTTGTCACATCCCTCCAATAAGAGAACATTCCCTTTATCCCTACTCCCTGTCTCCGATCTCCCAACCAATTATCAACCCATGTCACAAGGTTACATCCAATTCCATGCACTCTATTTTCATTAATACTCTCCTGTGCGGAACCTTAACAGATGCCTTCTGGAAGTCCACATAGACAACATCCGTAGACATTCCCTGTCCGCCATGTTAGTGACCTCTTTTTACGAGATTAGTCAGATGTGACTAATACTTTTCACAAATCCATGCTGACTCTCTTTGACTACCTATGAGCGATGCCATCAAAGATCTATTAATGATAAGTAGTTGTATACATTTACAGAACAGGGAGTGAGCAGCAAGTCCAAGGGCTGAAAGCAGGTGGTCATTGAGGGACAAGAGTGAAGGCCCTGACAGTGGTGCCCACTAAACATCAGTAATCAGGCTTAAGGTCCCAGACTACCTATGTGCAACGCGTGGAAGATCTATTAATGACATTAAAATGAACTTCCACCCAACAGCACATCAATATTACTGAGTTTGTTAAACTGGTTGATGATATTTCCATTGTTCACGCTCCCTTCACAAAGTAAACCTGTTCAGATCTTCTACCCGACCACATTCACTCCTAGATAGATCAGCCAGTTAGTCACAGTCAGTGCAGCTCCCTTTCCTTCACTTAAATTGGTTGTACTGCCTCCTGTCTCAAATTTATACAGTTTACAAACCTATTGTGACATCAGATCTCACTGTGATGACTGATCTCATTGTGATGCGAAGTTTGAGGGTGAGGCTTGCACTGTGATGTCATGGTTTGACCCATCCAGTTAATGAAACAATGTTTGATAAACCCCTGGCTTTCATTTAGGTTACAATGACTTGATGTGCTAGAATGCAATAACAGGTTTGCACCTGGCTATGACCCAGAGAAGAGGATGAGCGGGCGATGGGCAATGATAGGATTGTTTGCCTCCGACCAATGATGTTCAGTAGTTGTATACATATACAGCATCAGGTAAAGGCCATTCAGACCCTCAAGCCCATTCCGTCATTTAAATAGATGATGGCTGATCTGCATCTTAAATCCATTTACCCACTGTTAGAAAATTGACCATTACTAGTTGACCATTTTCCCACCATATTGGACTGAATTAAAGTGGAATTATTGATGTTAACTAACCTATTAAATTGTGAAACCTAGACTTTCATTGTGGCCACAGTGAAGTTCTGGTTACTGTAATTTATGTGGAGTTCTCTAATTCCAGACCTGAGAGTGTCACATATAAAAATTTGCAGTTTTGAATTTCTTTAATATTTAATGATTTGTAGTGGATAAGGAGTTAATGTTGAATGTAATTGACGTGGTTTGGTGCCTCTAAAATTGTGGACGTTTGAGGTGATTCTGCTTGTTTAATCATCTTGGTTGTACTGGAATTTGATAGCTTTATGTAAACTGACAGCAGCCTTAGATTTTGTGATTGACTGTTGTCAGAAAAGTGACTGAGGAAAAAATGATCTGAGGATCTATTGCTATCTCTGTGCCAATAATCTGGAGACATCTTGTAATTGGGCTGGACTAACTAACTGAAAAGTGTGGTGTATGTGCCTTTAAGAGCAATTGTGGTGTATGTGCCTTTAAGAGCCCCAGGTGTGCGTAATGCCGGTAATTGCCACTTGGGCTATATAAGCCTGTGTATTGTGTATATCCTTTAGAACCCCCCCCAGACTTGCTTAGTAAATACCTATGAACCAACTCCTGTCTTCAGTGTCTTTATCTACACACGGACACGACAGTGGCGACAAAGTGGAAACGGACTTACCTACAATTCGGCAGCACCTCAAGGACATCGATTCCTCCAGCGTCCAGAAGACTCAAGGAAGTAATAGAAACTGTGGTTTCACCAGCTGGCCAAGCTGGTGGCAGGTACTACGCTAATCCTTCCTGGGCGTCAGGCTGGGGCTCCAGCGGCGGGCTCTACAGCTGAGACAGGCAGCGAAATCGGAGGCAAGCAATAACGGACTGGGAGGGTGCACTCGGGAGACGGCCGGCGCGGCAAGCAGGTCAGCGTTTAGACCTCCGTCGGGAACGAGTCTCCAACAGTGAATAAACGGAAACCACAGTAAAACAGCATTGTTATCGGTAGCAGCGGCGGGAAAGCGCAGGAAGCGCCATATCGTTGCTACAGAGAGAAAAAAAAAAAGCGCGGGAAGCGCCATATTTTTTTTGAAATGCCTAAGTCTGGCAATATTGATGCTTTTGATAACAAAACAGAGCCTAACTTTGGCAATATTGATGTTTTTGATAACAAGATAGAGGATTGGACCACATATGTAGAAAGAGTGGAGGTGTTTTGCACCGCAAATGGAATAGAAGATGAAAAAAAAGCTTCAGTGCTTCTGGATCTAATGGGCGCAGAAACATACAAGCAGTTACGCAACTTAATCACTCCAGCCGAACCGATGGACAAGAATTTTGAGGAGATTGTTGATACCCTACACTGCCAATTCGAGGCAGGACTGGCAGATTCTCTGCAAGACAAATTCATCTGTGATCCCCTAAGTGTAGAAACACAAAAAAAGGTATCTTCTGGAAAAGATTTAACACTGGACAAGGCTTTCAGTGCAATAGGAGCGGCAAAGATACAGCAAAGGCCACAGGACTTCGGCACCCATGAAATGACACGGGGTTTTGAGAGATGTTATCGCTGCGGCAGATCCAACCATGATCAGAGGGATTGCTGGTTCAAAGAAAAAGCATGCAGGCGATGCGGAAAGATGGGACACATTCCACGTGTATGCCGATCTGAAAATAAAAAATCCACTAACGGGAAAAGAATCAATAAGGAAAAGCACAGAAAGGTACAAATGATGATGGACAGTAGCTCCAAAGACCAGAAGAGCGATAGCGACTCCGGGAACAAGAGACTAAGCTCTCTCAAATTACATAATGTAATTGCCAATGAAGATTACCAGACCATTTGGGTTACCCTCATAATAGCAGGGCCCCAGTTAAAATGGAGCGAGATACAGGATCAGCTCTAACCGTAATAAATCGACGAGATTACGAGAGGCTATTTTCGCATATACCTCTAAAAGACACATCCATTATCTTAAAAACATATACGGGGCAGAAAGTATACCCCAAAGGAAAAATAAAGGTGCCTGTGGTATACAACGGCAAAGAAATACAAAAGTTGTATTTATACATTCTACAAGATGGTGGTCCACCGTTGTTGGGACGTGAATGGATAAGGAAGATACGTTTAGACTGGCACTCCATTCAGGCACTGACGGTGACCAGTAAGGAAAAAAACAATGATGACATCATACCTGAACGATTAAAAGACATCTTGGCCAACGCCAAAGAAGTGTTTCAAGAGAAACTAGGAACCTTGAAAGGCATCACCGCCTCAATAAAAGTGGAAGATGCAGCAATTCCAAAATTTTTTAAGGCAAGACCGGTGCCATACGCAATACGTCCGGCAGTCGAGGCAGAGCTGGAGAATTTGGAAAAGGCAGGCGTATTATCCAAAATAGATTGGAGCGAATGGGCAACACCCATCGTTCCAGTCATGAAAAAAGCATTGAAAAATAACTCTGAGGAACAGAGAAAAATTCGCATCTGTGGGGACTTTAAGGTGACTGTAAACCCGGTCCTTCACACGGTACAGTATCCTCTTCCGAGGATAGAAGATATTTTCGCCTCACTATCCGGAGGAAAACGTTTCACAAAAATTGACTTGGCACAGGCATATCTACAGATGGAGGTTGAGGAGACCTCTAAAAAGTATCTCACAATAAACACACACAAAGGCCTGTACCAGTACAATCGACTGGTTTTTGGAGTAGCATCAGCTCCAGCTATCTGGCAAAGAGCTATGGAGCAAGTCCTGCAAGGGATTCCGGGGACTCAGTGTTACCTAGACGACATCCTTATAACAGGAGAAAACGACAACGAGCACCTTGCCAATTTGGAGCAGGTGCTCACTAGGCTGAAAGAACGAGGCCTACGAGCAAATCGCCCCAAGTGCGAATCTTTCCAAAATCAGATATCATATTGTGGCCACATAATTAATAAGGAAGGGTTGCATAAGTCACCTGAAAAAATTGAAGCAGTTATAAAAGCCCCAGCACCTGAAAATGTTTCACAATTGAGGTCATTCCTGGGATTAATAAATTACTATCATAAATTTTTACCGAACTTATCAACTATTCTACACCCTCTTAATGATCTTCTACACACAGGAGTGATTTGGAAATGGAACGAAGACTGTAAACGTGCCTTCCATAAATGTAAAGACTTAATCACATCCGAGAAAGTTTTGGCTCATTACAACCCATCACTACCAATCAGACTGGCGTGCGATGCATCCCCTTACGGCACAGGAGCGGTATTGTCCCATAGATTCCCTGATGGCTCGGAACGGCCGATAGCTTTTGCGTCACGCTCATTGAACTCAGCTGAGCGTAACTATTCCCAGATAGACAGGGAAGCACTCAGCCTGGTATGGGGAGTGAAGAAATTCAACCATTACCTACACGGACAAAAATTTATCTTGCTGACTGACCATCAACCCCTCATCTCCATATTCAACCCTAAGAAAGGTGTCCCCATTATGACGGCACAAAGACTACAGAGGTGGTCCCTTTTTCTAGGGGCACACCAATACAACATTGAATACAAAGGGTCAAAACAGCATAGGAATGCTGACGGGTTATCGCGCCTGCCGTTGCCAACGATAGAAGAGGCACCTACAGTAGACCCAGTAGAGATATTCCACTCTACCATAGTGGAATGTCTACCGGTGACAAATTCTGCCATTGAAAGGGAGACCAGAAATGACCCTACTCTCTCACGGGTCTACGATTTAACAATGAAGGGATGGCCAGCACATGGCGAACCACTGTTGCCAGCATTCTCGCAAAGAAGAGAACAGCTGTCAGTGTGCCGAGGAACCTTGATGTGTGGATCCAGAGTGGTGATTCCACCCAAACTCCAGGATAAAGTGCTAAAGGAGCTTCACGAGGGGCATCTGGGTGGAGTGAAAATGAAGAACCTAGCTAGGGCGTTTATATGGTGGCCAGGTATCGATGGAGACATCGAAGACATGACCAAGAGCTGCCTAGGATGCCAGAAGGTCCAAAATGCTCCGCCACAGGCCCCTCTACATCCATGGGAGTGGCCCTCATCTCCCTGGCAAAGGGTGCACATCGACTTTGCTGGTCCATTTATGGACTCAATGTTCTTAATCGCAGTTGATGCACACTCCAAGTGGCCGGAGGTAATAAAGATGTCCTCCACCACCACGGAAAAAACCATCACAGTATTAAGGACCATATTTGCCAGGAATGGGCTGCCGGAACAGATATGTTCTGATAATGGACCGCAATTTGTGTCCGAAGAATTCAGAAAGTTCTTAAAGAACAATGGGGTAAAGCACTACACGTCCGCCCCATACCATCCCGCCACCAATGGATTGGCTGAAAGGTTTGTCCAGACCTTTAAGAAGGCCATAAAGGCCATGGGTAATGAAGACATAAAACTTCAGCACAAGGTGGATAACTTCTTATTTGCATATAGGAATGCAACACATATGGTTACCAACTAAACTCCCGCCATGATGTTCTACAATAGAAACCTAAGATGCCGGCTGGATTTGTTCAAGCCCAACATCCGAAGGGACGTGGAGAACCGGCAGTTTCAGGGCATGAATGAAAGGCCAACTAGGGCCTTCCAGATAGGCCAACCGGTTTTGGCCCGGGACTACCGTACCGAGAAATGGCAGCCTGGAACTATCTGCACACGACTAGGACCACTGATGTATACCGTGGACATTGGAGAAAGCATAATAAGGCGCCATGCTGACCAAATCATCAAGTCATCCGAAAAGGGACAACCTACACCACCACGCTATACATCTAACGATGAAGTAGAGATACCCATATCTACCTCCGATCCGGTGATACTGGAACCCGATGAGCCCGACACTGGCCTTCAAGCCGAATCAGCCTTACCAGAAGAACCTACTACACCACCAGAAACTACTACACCCCCGAGGCGTTATCCAGACCGAGTCAGGAAGCCTCCTGAGAGACTAACTTATAATTAATTAATACAGCAATGTATATTATTTTGCATATAACATGTAATTAATAATTACTTAAAATATGATGTACTAGTTAGCTAGAAGGGGAGGAATTGTGGTGTATGTGCCTTTAAGAGCAATTGTGGTGTATGTGCATTTAAGAGCCCCAGGTGTGCGTAATGCCGGTAATTGCCACTTGGGCTATATAAGCCTGTGTATTGTGTATATCCTTTAAAACCCCCCCCAGACTTGCTTAGTAAATACCTATGAACCAACTCCTGTCTTCAGTGTCTTTATCTACACATGGACACTACAAAAAGTTCATAAAACGAGGGGGTTTCTAAACCTCTTAAATCAATGTTAAATGCGTAAAAACAATTGGAGTTCAATTTGAAAAAATGCCGTCTTCCCTGAGAATTTTTTAAAAGTTAATTGTAATGTTATGAATAATTTCTTCTGTTTTAAGATTTTCAATTCCTAAGGATTAAAAAAAAAAGTTGGATTGGATCTTTGTGCAAGTTTTAAAGGTACAAAGAGTTTGGGAAAAAAAAAGTTAAATGAAATTTGATTCTTTTTCGTTCGGCAACATTTTTTTTTAAGTGTGTGAAGTGACACAAGTGCCTGCATCTGAAAATATCTTCTTATACACATGCAAAGAAGTTAATCATTCCCACTGACAGCTGTTTTTAATTTGTTAAGCAATAACTTTCTATTGCTGAATGTGAACACATATTGGGTATTATTAAATTTTAAGCGAGAAAAATTGGGTGGCGCCCCTTTGGGGGGCTAATTTAAGCACCCCAAAAAAGTTAGCGCCCCTCCGCCGTAAATTCAGCAGTAATGCACTAAGCAGGAGGTGGGGCGCTACTGGAAAGCGTTTCACCTCCTGCTTGGGGTGCTACTACTGAATTTCACAGCGCTACGTGCCGTCACGCATGTTGCAGGCCTCCTCCCCTGCTGGACCACCGCGGGAGCGGGATGCTGTGAAAACAGCTTGGCACTCAAGAGGAGTGCAGGGCTGAGTGATCATGCTGGCACCCCATGTAAAAAAGTGAAAGGGAGCAGGTGCTGGCAGTCGGCCAAAATTAAAATGGCCACCCGACACCCGCCCTTTAAATAGCTCCGCCGCCGCTGCAAAAACGCCCACCTAATCCTATCGGACATATCGATGGTGATAGGCCAGAGGGCGCAAGGGAAGTGTAAGGCCCGGGCGCAAGCAGGGCACAAGCGGGCGCTGCGCACGGCGATGATATCATCCCCAGCAGTGTAGGGCACTACTGGCTACCGCTGCCGCTAACCTCCTGCTGAATTTCATGGGAGGCGTTAGTGGCACGGCACCTGGGCGCTAGGGGCACACTAACAAGAGGCACAAACCAACTCAATTTTGCCCCCTAAGTTTCTTATTCTGAGTGGGTATTTCCCCAGGGTGACTGAAGGAAATCATGAATTGACAAATTAACCCCTTGGGCTCTCACGAAGAGCCGCAATGGATTCTCTGTTTTTCTTTTCTTTATACAGGAGTCCATGGTTTTTAGGACCGCATGAATGTTGATGGCGTAGGATTACAGAGAGTCCTTCTATGACATAAATATGGCTTCACAGAGTTTATGAAGCAACCTTTGGAAAAATGTTGGTGCAGCAAGTGATCCAGCAGTTTTAAGAATTTTAAAACTTATCTGCAGGTATCAAATGTCACAGTGTGGTGATGATTTGGACTAAAGGCTTTGCCTTAACCTATTCTATCTTCTGTGACAGAGTGCTCAAGGGAAATGCGGGTGGAAATATGGGAGTTACTTCCTAAAGTAATTGCAAGCATTTCTGTCTCTAATGTAAAACCACCATGACTGGGCAGCATTTTTTTCTGAAATTGGAATTTATATAAAGATAAATTGATGTAAGTTGCTGTTTCAAGCACTCAAGAAGGGAAAATTTGGCTGAAGTTTAAGGGGATAATCATTTTTTTTTTTAAAAAGAGTGCAGTCTAGGTGGTTCCTGAGCAGTGCTGTGTATCACTAAAGAAAGTTTTGGTGGAAATAAACTTGAACAAGTCCCAATCAGTGCGACAATACCGCTCTTCGGATTTGGATAATTTTGAAATGATAAAATGGACTCAGGCAAATAACGCAGGTTATTTTGGCAAATAAAAAGTCCAAGAAGTGGTTTGGTTAAGTTAAATAAATAAACAAAATGTGTTCCTCCAGGGCTCATGAATTAAATGGTAATTACTGGGATGTGTAAAATTGAATGAGAGGAAGTGTTTCGCGATATCAGATAGAAACAGCAAAATTGCAACACCAAATGAGATTTTTTCTAAAATCATTTTTGTAGGTGATACTTGAATTGGAATCAACCCAAAGGGATTAGGGAATAAAAGTGTGAGTACATCTATGAGCAAAATAAATCCCCTGGGCGAATTCACCAAAATATATCAATCTGGTATCAATATACATGCCAATGAAAGTCAGGAAAGTGTAGGTGGGAATAATTAATTGATAGTTTTCTCTTAGAGATATTTGTGTCATTGCCTATACTGAACATATAAGAAACTGTGGGGGAGAAATTGGGTGAGTAGCGCCACCTGTTAGCGCCTAAAGAGGCAGTCAGTGGCTGTAGCGCCACTGGCTGCGCCTACCGCGATTTTCAGCAGGGGCGCTAATGGTGGCGTCAGCCTTTTGCGCTGCGCCGCCACCGATGATGTCATTGGTGTGCGCAGTGCCCCATTCGCGCCCCGATCGCGATATTTGGTAGCGAACGGCGCTGTAGCGCCGTTCGCTACCCGCGCCCAGTTCACGGGGCCTTGCTGCGCCGGCAGAGGCGCAAGTTAAGGTGGAGGTGCGGGGCGGCTGCTTTTTCGGCGGCCGCCTGCCAGCACCTCCGTCCCCGGCCTCCTGGTCCCACCCCCGCGGCATTGCCGGCTGTTTCCCGAAAGCCCGGAACTTCTCCTTGGTGCCGGGCTCTTTTGCCGGCACTCGCGATCGGGACTCGCGCTGTTGCAGGCCCCTCCCCCTTAACAGTGGGAGGAAGGCCTGCAGTACCGCAGCGTGTCATGCCGCAGTGTGTGGCGCTGCTGCACGTAGCACTGCGAAATTCACTTTCAGCGCCCTAAGAGGGACGCGGAGCGCCTCGAGCCGCGCCCCGTCTCCCTCTAGGGGCACTCAACTGAATTTGCGGCGATCACTAATGTGGCGATCGCAGCGCAAATTCCAGCGCCCAGGCGAACTTTGCGCCGCTTGGGCGCCTCAGACCAATTTATAGGCCTGCATCTGATAGCCTGGCCACTATCCAATACATCGGGACAATGCAGGTGGAAATGACCAAAGAGCTCCAGATCCCCATCCCCACCGACCTGTTGATGAAATGACCTGAAAGCCCAAGAATGGCTTGGATTGGATGTCATGTGTGGCATGATATTGGGTGTATATATGTGTGCAAATGTGATATGCTTTTATGAGGCAACTAGCATATGCAAATACATAACTATTAACTGAAGAACGGGTCTCAGACATGCTCAGTTACTTGACAACAGCATAACATGAAATGGTTAATGTGGCTCAGGAGAGTGAGAAACATTGTTAATTAGGGCACTGACACATGCTCCATAGAGAAAGCAACCTTTATTATGGAACAATCAGGATAGAGTTAAACACGCTGGTGAGGGATATAGAATTTGGATTTACAAAATTCAGGGATGGGTTCCTTTGAGTCAACAATGAAATTGTTCAGAATAGAATGACATCTCTTGAGGAGGGATGGGCATCTATTGAAGAGAGAAATCAGACCTTCATGGAAGTCCTTCTGAGTAGGACTGCCATTGCAGATATGGGTCCCCATGGCCCCCCTGATGTGAGTAAGGTGCTCTCCAGCCACTTGCAGGCACTGAGGGGGACCTGACCCATGAGAGGGAGGTTGGTGGCAGACCTCAAGGAAGTAAGGGCTCCTCTCCAAGCGCTCACACTTCCATGCAACTGCAGAGCCCTCGGTCAGAGCCCCACTGGCATCCACACCCAAGTGAGATAGACATCTCAAAATCTGCACAGCCGCAGGAGCAGCAGACTGTTGACGAGCCCTCACAGGCTCACAACCCCAGAGGATGCCCGCCAAAGATGTCGAGACAGGAGCAGCAGGAAAGTGAGCAAGGGGCCTCCACATCTGCTGAAGCCACAGGGAAGGCACCACGTAGGAGCACGCGTAAGAGGAAAATTCTGCACAAATAGTCACAATAGTCACTTGGGTGCAATTTTGTGTTTATTGTAAAAATGCCATCACGTCGTTATTGAACATAAAAATTCTGATGGCAAATGTTGCAGTTGTGGCATCTGTCATTTTGCTATTGGGACTTCCACATTGAGGCCTTAGGAATACTTGCAACTGTCAGTATGGTGGTCAGAGTGCGAGGAATCCTCTGGTTCTTGGCCATTGTCAAAGCTCTGGTAAGAAGCAGCGAGGCAAAAGTGTTTGATTGACTAGGCTAAGCAAATCTGGCCAGGATGAGTGCGTTCCTTGCATCCCAGGCAGCAATGTTCTGGTTGATGGGCCTCAGCAAGATATTCGTTTTTGTACTCCTCCTCCTCCTCCTCCTCCTCAGCTGAGGAGGATATGTGAGGAGCCACTTGGTCCTCAGGAATCTGCAAGCCACGACGCTGTGCCATGTTGTGAAGTGCACAGCAAACCACGACGATTCTGAAGAACCTGGCTGCTGAGTACTGTAGGGCCCCACCTGATCTATCCAGGCATCTGAAGCGCATCTTCAGCAAACCGATGGTTTGCTCGATAATGGATCTGGTGGAAATATGGCTGGAGTTGTAGCACTCCTCAGCTTCATTGGCTGGCCTCCTCAATGGCGTCATTAGCCACGTCCTTAGGGGATAGCCCTTGTCTCCAAGTAGCCATCCGTTAAGTTGGTCTGGCAGACTGAATAGCGGAGGCACACTAGACTGGCACAGTATGAAGGAGTCATGGCAACTGCCAGGGTACATGGCACAAACATGCAAAATTTCCTTCTTGTGGTCATACACCAGCTGAACATTGAGGGAGTGGAAGCCCTTGCGGTTGACAAAAATACCTGGATTGCGATGGGGTGCCCTAAGGGCCACATGTATGCAGTCAACAATGTAATGATATCAGCAAATAGAGATGGTATTTGCCTGTTCGATTATGATGCCTTAATAGCATGTTTGCATGTATTGATTGCTTGTGCCTGACCAGCAGAGGGCATGTGACCGAGAGAAGCAAGGCAGTTAGTTTGGTTTCAGTTTCATTCTAGATGCATCACTAGCATCGTGTCTCCTGTAAAGCTGTATAAAGAGTTGAACAGACTTTAGATTAAAAGACATTCTCTTTCATAAATGTCTCATCATTGAACCCACAAAGAAATCAATACATGGTGTCAGAAGTGATTGAAAGAGATGAAGAGGAAAAATCTGAAGTTAAATCAGCTCTCCACAGATTAGCAAGCCAAAAGAGAACATCTTTGCTTACCATTAGAGAATAGCTAACGAAGTGAAAAATGGAAGGTTTACTCCCACCGGCGACGCTTCAGTTGACAGGTAATGCGGCTGAAAAATGGAGGAGATTCAAACAACGTTTGGGGTTGTATTTATCAGCAATCGGAGCTGACGAGAAAAGTAATAAAAAGAAATCGTCACTGTTCTTACATGTCGTGGGTGATGAAGCGCTGGAGGTGTATAATAACTTCACATTTGCTGCTAATGGAGACAAAATGAAGCTAGATAAAATAATGGAACAGTTTGAGGCCTACTGCATAACTAAACATAACGTGACATTTGAGAGGCACAGATTTTTCACATGTGTACAGAAAACGGGTGAGACTATTGATCAGTATGTGACTGAACTGAGAAACAGGAGCAAATCGTGTGAATTTGGGGGACTGACAGACTCGCTGATGAAAGACAGACTGGTGTGTGGTATTCCAGATAATGGACTAAAGGAAAGACTGCTAAGAGAGCAAGATCTAGACCTGGGAAAAGCCATAGCACTGTGTAGGGCTACAGAGACTGTGAAGTTGCAGGCAAAGGAGCTGTTCAGTGATAGTAGCTGCAACGTGGATGCAGTGAGAATGAACGGACACAAACCATTTAACAAAAAGAGCGCCAATGTGAAAAAAGAGGCGTGGCCAGCGAACGAAAATGAAAGGGACAATCGAAAGACATGTAGTCGATGCGGTACACAGCATCCACCAGAAAAGTGTCCAGCATATGGTAAAACATGCAATAGTTGCAACAACAACAACCATTATGCCCGTTGCTGCAAGAACCAAGTGCAACAAAGCAAGGTCCATGCAGTAGATGAAAGCGACATAGAGGAGTTCTATGTAGATGTTGTGTCTGAAAACAAAAAAGAAGAAAGAGACTGGATGTTGACACTAAAAGTGAATGACATACACATTCCATTTAAATTGGATACTGGAGCACAAGTTAATGTGATATCAGAGACTGATTTTAAGAAAATTAGACCCAGACCAAAGATACATGGAATAAAAGTGAAAGTGCCAGGATACTCAGGTACTGATATACCAGTGAAAGGAAGATGCGTTGTCAAAGTAACACACAAGGACAGAGAGCACACGCTAGCATTAATCGTGGTGCCAAAGGATGTGCAAGCCATACTAGGTTTAAAAGCCTGTGAGAGACTGAACCTGGTAAAGAGAGTCCTCGTTGTGGAAAGCGAAGGAGAGACAGTCTATGATGAACTCATGAAAGAGTACAACGACCTATTTAAGGGTCTAGGCTGCATTCCAGGAGAACACACGATCAGAGTAGATAAAAGTATGACACCGGTCATACATCCATGCAGAAAAGTCCCATTTGCTCTTCAAAAGCAACTGAAGGCAGAGTTGGACAGGATGGAAAGCCTGAACGTGATTCAGAAGATAGATGAGCCAACTCAGTGGGTGAGTTCCCTCGTTGTAGTGGACAAAAAGAATGGAAAGCTCAGAATTTGCCTGGATCCAAGAGATCTAAACAGAGCAATAAAGAGAGAGCACTTCAAGCTTCCTACACATGAGGAAATCATGGCACAGTTTGCAAATGCAAAGTATTTCAGCAAGTTAGATGCATCATCAGGATTTTGGCAGATGAAATTGGACGAAGCAAGTTCAAGACTGTGCACGTTCAACAGTCCATTTGGCAGATACAGATTCCTAAGGTTACCATTTGGCATTGCCTCAGCTCCTGAAGTGTATCACAAAACTATCCATATGATCTATGAGCACCTGGAGGGAGTTGATACATCAATGGATGACATCATAGTATGGGGAACCACAAGAACTGAGCATGACGAGAGACTGAAAAAAGTGCTGGAAGCAACAAGGAAAACAAACCTGAAGCTGAATAGAGAGAAATGCCAGCTCGGGGTGACAGAACTGACATTCGTGGGAGATATCCTTAGCAGTGAGGGCATCAGACCAGATCCCAGAAAGGTGTCTGCCATTGAGAATATGCCAAAGCCACAATGCAAAAAGGAAGTGCAGAGGTTTAATGGAATGATCAACTGCATGGGTAAATTCATATCCAACCTCTCAGAAAAGATGGTGCCACTGAGAAGGCTAACTGAAAAGAACATAGAATGGGAATGGAATCATGAGCATGAGAAGTCATGGAGCGATCTAAAGAAACTGCTCACAGAGGAACCAGTTCTGAGGTTTTATGACCCAGCGAGACCCATCAAGATATCATCAGATGCATCACAGAGTGGGCTCGGTGCCATTCTTCTGCAACAATATGACTACTGGCAACCTATTGCATATGCATCGCGCTCAATGACAGACGCGGAGACGCGATATGCTCAAATAGAAAAGGAGCTGCTCAGCATCACATACGCCTGTGAAAGATTTCACCAGTTTGTGGCAGGACAAGCAATCAGTGTAGAGACTGACCATAAGCCCTTGATTGCATTGTTCCAAAAGCCACTAAATAGCTGTCCGCTTAGAATACAAAGGATGATGATCAGGCTGCAACGCTATACACTGAATGTTGCGTACACACCGGGTAAACTGATGTATACAGCAGACACGTTGTCCAGAGCTGTTGACCCAAGTGAGCCCGCAAACACCACAATGGATGAAAAAGTGAACACCTACGTGGACATGATCACAAGTGCACTGCCCATAGCAGATGCAAAAATGGAGCTCATAAAGACTGAGACAAACAAAGATGAAACAATGAGACGACTGAGAAAAAGCATCTTGGATGGATGGCCCAACATGAAGCAAGACTGCTCACCTGACATGGCAGAGTACTGGAACTGCAGGGTGGAACTATCAGTGGTCGAAGACATCATCTACAAAGGAAGTAAAATAGTTATCCCAAAGAGTCTGATAAAAGAGATGTTAAAAAAGATCCATGGAGGACATCTGGGAATCGAAAAGTGTAAGAAAAGAGCACGAGAGGTGATGTACTGGCCACGAATCAACCAAGATGTGACAAATGAGGTGTCAAACTGCACAATATGCCTGAAATATCGAGCAAGCAATCCGGTAGAACCAGTAAAGCCACACCCAGCGCCAGACAGACCTTAGCAGAAGGTAGGCGCTGACCTATTCGTATGTCAAGGGAAGGACTATCTTGTAGTCACAGACTATTACTCCCTGTATCCAGAGGTTTGTAGACTGTACACCACCACTGCAGATGCTGTGATAACATGTATGAAAGCCATATTCTCCAGACATGGCGTGGCAAGCGAGGTCTTCACAGACAACGGACCCCAGTTTTACAATGCAAGTTTCCGACACATTGCCAAAGAGTGGGACTTTGTCCACACAACGTCAAGTCCTCACTTTCCACAGTCCAATGGTCTAGTGGAAAAATCGGTCCAGACAGTGAAAAGACTGATGTACAAGGCAAAAGACAGTGGAACTGACTTCTACCAGAGCATGCTTGTATACCGCACAACGCCGCTCGAGTGTGGTATGTCACCAGCCCAACTCCTTATGGGACGTCGGCTAAGGTGAAACCTACCCATCCCGGAGAACCTCCTGAAAACAAAAGCGAGGGAGAAAGTGAGGAAGTTCAAAGAACAACAGAAAGAAAAGCAAAAGTACTACTATGACAGAGGAACACAAAACCTACCTGAACTCCACACTGGTGACCAAGTAAGGTTCAAAGACAAAACAAACACATGGACTCAGAAGGGAACTGTCCTGAGTGAAGTTCAGCCAAGATCATACACCATTCAGACAGATGAGGGTGCTGTTCTGAGAAGAAATCATCGAGATCTTCTCATGGGACCAGCCACAGCAGGTCAAGAGACTGATACTGTTGAACAACCTGATCACACAGCTGAGAACAAATCATCTGAGGCAACAACTCAGATTCAAGGACAATCAATCAGAAAATCCTCAAGACATGTGAAGCCTCCTGAGAGACTCATTGAGCAAATTTAAGGACTATTGTTATAGAAGGAAGTAATGTTATCTTATTCTTTCTTCAAGTTCTAGTGTATTGACATATTTCATGTGAACACACAAAGCAAGGTTAAAAAACCTTGATCATGATAATGATAATATAAGTTCATTAAGTGTTACAGTTAAAATGCAGATTAATACAAAGAAAACATGTCGTTAGTTAAAAGTAAAATACTTTTGTTTTAAGAAAAGGAGATGTAATGATATCAGCAAATAGAGATGGTATTTGCCTGTTCGATTATGGTGCCTTAATAGCATGTTTGCATGTATTGATTGCTTGTGCCTGATCAGCAGAGGGCATGTGACCGAGAGAAGCAAGGCAGTTAGTTTGGTTTCAGTTTCGTTCTAGATGCATCACTAGCATCGTGTCTCCTGTAGAGCTGTATAAAGAGTTGAACAGACTTTAGATTAAAATTCATTCTCTTTCATAAATGTTTCATCATTGAACCCACAAAGAAATCAATACAAACGATGCCCTGCACCCTTGGAAAGCCTGCCAGATTAGCTAATCCAACCGCTCGCGCCGTGACACTTGCTCGATCCTTGGTGAAATGGATGATTGTCGCAAGGGCAATGAGGGCATCGGTTACCTGTGTGATGCAAGTGTGTGCGGCCGCCTGGGAGATGCCGCTGATGTCTGCTGCTGATCCCTGGAATGAGCCTGAGGCAAAAAAGTTGATTGCGGTGGTGACTTTGATGGCCACTGGTAACGCTTGCCCACCTGGTCCTCTGGGCAGCAGGTCTTGCTGTAGCATTGCGCAGATGTCAGTCACTACGTCTCGCGAAAGTCAGAGCCGCCTTTGGCACTGCTGCTCAGACATGTTGAGGTAGCTGACCCTGCGTCTGTAGACCCTGTTTGGGGGGGATCTCCTGCGCCGACGGGCTTCCAGGCGCTGGCCCCTTCTGGCCTGTGCCGCTTCAGGTGGGTGATCAGCAGCCTGGTGCTCCTGCTGCTGCTGCTGTTGCTGGTGTTGCTGTTGTTCCTGGTCCTGCTGCTGCCGCGGCTGGTGCTCAAGCTCCTCTAATGCCCATTTGGGAAGGAAATAAATGGCTCCCATGCTTCTGGTATATGCCTCCGTTGAGGAAGCGCTGAGTGAAGGTGGCGAGAGGGGTTTCCCAGGAGGTCACACTGGAGATGGGTGTGAGGCTCCAACCTTCCACAGGTGTGGTTAAGCCTTCTAAAAGTTGCCCCAGACCTGAGACCACTAAGTCCTGCCACCTGCAAATCATGGCTGATCAAATCTCCTCTTTAATGGTTGACCTGCAGTTGATAGTCAGCAATCCAATCGTGCTCCCGCCAGGTTTCACATTCGTGTTTCCCACCAGGCGTGTTTCACGTGGGAAAAGGGTTAAATTCACAAGGGCCTTTCAAAATAGGATTATAGAGGCCATTTTGTGGTTGTTAAGGGCCTTAATGACCAGTCCCGCCTGTTGGATGCGGGACGGAGTCGGGACCATCAGACACGACTGAGTTAAAATTGCTCGGATTCGGGGACCAGGCGGGGGGTGGGGGGGGGGTCCTTCCTGCCAGCTTTTTGCGATTTTAACCCCCCGCATGCCTCCAAGCCTGCCTCCATGGCTCAATGAAAATCAAGGCCGAAGTCTGAGAAGTAGTAAAGGAAACCATTTTCTTGGCTTATTCCTATAGTTTAAAACCCTAATACTGAAAGACTGGCATGCATATGAAACAACGTAATACTGACATTAAAAGGGGGACATCTATCCTTGGGAATCATGCAAGGTAGGAGATGGTTTATAATATTGGACAACACCCATAGTTTTGAATAATTAGTATGGCTTTAATGCATTCTAGTGTGTGTTATGATAATTTGCTTACGTGTCATTGTTGAGCAACTGTTAATTATTTTTCAGTGCAGTATGTTGTTTCTGGTAATTATCATGTATTGCTTGCACTAGCCAAAGAGGAAAACAAGGAGTTGGGTCAGCAGAGAGCTCTCCCAAGTGTGGCGTACAGGAGAGCTCACAGATGCTTATCAACAAATGAAAAATGTCTAAGGGGACCATCTGAGCAATGCGTACATATTATGAGTGTTTATGTAACTGTGATATTAACAGATTGTAAATTCAAGGTGATCTAAGGCGAAGACAGAAATAAAGTTAAGATAAAATGAAAATTGACCCAGAGTGATACCACTCAGGTTCAAAAGGAGGAAGTGTTAGAATATTGACCATTACTAGTTGACCATTTTCTCATCAGACCCTGCCAGTGTACGGCAAGTTAAAGGGGTCGATTTTAACTCAGGTGCAGGGAATTGTCGGGTTCCCCGAATTTGGTGTTTCCCACACGAATCTAAATGGGTGTGTGAGATTGATGCAATTTTAACTCAATTGGCCAATTGATTTCCAACGTGTGGGAACCCTTGGCAAATGAGCATTTCCAGTCAGAAAGTCGCATAATATGCCGTCATTATTGCTGCTGCATTTAGGGTCTGCAACAAGCCTTGCTTCTTCTGCAGGCAGCCAACCTTTTCGCATTTGCTGATACACTGAGCTGGAAGCAGAATGGCAAGAGAAAGACCGAGGTCTGCACCCCGTTTTGACGATGTTGCCCTGCAGGCTTTAATGGAGGGCGCAAGAGCTCACAAGGAGGTGCTCTTCCCTTCATCAGGGAGGAAGATGCCTCCCCAGCAGACAAAGGCTGCATGGCTGCAAGTAGCAGAGGAGGTCAACTCCTTATCGGCTACTCGCAGAACCTGGATACAGTGCAGGAAGAGATTTCATGACCTTCAGCACACTGGAAAAGTGAGTATGAAGTTCCCATCACTTTCAATCTGATCTCCATTGCCTCTCCTCACCAGCTTTAGCAATCTCTTCCTCCACATCCCACTTGACACTGACATTCATGCACCCTTACCCATTCCCTCTCTCTCTATGCTCACATTCACCTAACTATTCGACTATGCAGCCCTCACGCTCCCTATCACTCTGATGCTATGAAAACAACTGACAACACACAGGGAGGGCCCTTGGTCTTGCCACCTCACTCCATCTTTGTCTCCTTCTAAGTATCTATGCTAGGATTCTCTACACTCACTCCTTCATTCTCACTCAAACTCCACTTGTCTCCCTCATTGCAGGAAAAGAGCTCACAATAAAAGAGAACGAGCGAGGACAGGAGGAGGGCCACCATCAGTCGCCCACCTCACCCCCTGGGAGGAGGCGGTCCTGGAGATCGTAGGACTGGAGGATGAGGCGCAAGTGGGGGATGGACAGACGGGTGCATCACGGCAAGCTGGTGACAGAATAGTTTTCCATCTCTCTCATTGACATTGCATGAGTCACTGATAATGATTCTGAAGCTATAACAGATGGACCTATGAGCATCTGCAATATGCAATGTGCATGTAACCTTGACCTCACATCTCTAACTCTTTCCTTTACTCCCCCACAGGACCATCGAGAGCCCCTGTCCCCACTGTCCAGGAGGAAGAGCCTGAGCTTCCAGAACCTTCAGAGGAATCTGCAACCTCTGGGGGCGCAGTGTCAGCAGAATTCAGCGTACCCAGCACCAGCGCAGACACTCACACCTCGGTGGAACCTTCGGGACATAGAGTAGTGTTGTCACCTGGTGTATCACAGCTCACAAGTGAGCATCAGCAGATTGTGGAGACAGGGACAGCAGTGGAGAGTGCTAGTCGGAGGTCGCAGGACTCTGCCAGCTCGGCTCAGCTGCATGTCGCACCTCTGCCTTTGGGTCCATCCATAAGATCAGCGGGGCTGGAACTCCAGGAACAGATGCAGGAGTCTCTGGCAGGTTTTGTCTCCAGGGTCGATGTGAGTGTGGGGCGAATGGAGGAGTCCATAGCGAACATGAGCAGATCCTTTGTGGAGTCATTGGCGCATGAACGCATCACCATGGAAAGGATGGCAACCTCCATGGAGGAGATAAGTTGCCAGTGTGTGGAAAAAATGGTGGGGAGAAATTCGGTTGGTAGCGCCAGCGATTAACGCCTAAAGAGGCCGAGAAGTGGGGCGCTAACCAACTGGCGCCCGGGCGCAGCGAACCCTGCGCCTCTTCCCATATTGAGTGGACTTTTAGCACCGGCGCTAAATCTTAGCGCCCGCTCACGGGCGCAGGCAGATCATGACGTCATTTCAGTGTGCAACGCCTTTTTGGCGCCCCGGACCAGAAATTCAGTGGCGCCTCCTCCGTTCCACCTGGTGCTAATAAGGACAGCTTACCTGAAACGTTCCCCAGTCGCTCTCGGGCTGGGGGCGTTCTTTAAAGGGGACTGCACTGGTATAAAAGCGGCAGCCATTTTGGGAGCACAACTTCTTCGAGAGTTTCACAAAGTTGCTGAGCTGTACTCTGAGAGCCATTGCACCAGTGAGCCAGTGCTGGCAGAGGAACTTCAGCCTTCTGACCATCACCTTGCTGCTGGTGAGCAGTTACAACAGGAAAACTTTCTTGTGCGCTATTATTATGGGGGCTGCATTGGAGGGGAACATCCTGCTGCTGAACCATCTGGAAAGGGCACAGAGATGCAGGGAGAGAGGGGCAGGCATGGCCAGACGGAAGAGGGCCAACAGACGTCGCCACATCAGACCTTATGCTGCCAGGATTTTCCGACAGCAGTTCTATTACTTGAACATGTCAGAGGAGCAGTGTCTCAGGAGGCTGCACTTCAGAAAGGAGGTGGTGACTGAGCTGTGCCACCTGCTTCAGCCAGATCTGCAGCCTCAGATAAGGTGTAGGACCTCTCTATCGGTGGCTGTCAAGATGACTGTTGCCTTGAACTTCTACGCGAGCGGCTCCTTTCAGGCCGCAACTGGGGACATAGCCAACATATCGCAGTTTGCGGTGCATTGCTACATCCGTCAAGTAACTGATGCCCTGTTTAAAAGGAGGCGGCAGTACATCTCCTTCCCTATGACACTGGACAAGTAGCGGGAGCGCGCAGAAGGCTTCGCAGCAATAGCGAACTTCCCCATGGTGCAGGGCACCATTGACTGCACGCACGTGGCTTTGCGGGCGCCTGTATTGAATCCGGAGGAGTTCCGCAACCGCAAAGGGTTCCATTCCTTGAATGTGCAGCTGGTCTGTGACCACCAACAGCTGATCCTCGCAGTCAATGCGCAGTTCCCAGGCAGCAGCCACGACGCCTTCATCCTGCGCCAGACTTCAGTTGCAGACCTTTTCAAGGCCCCGGCTCAACCAAGAGGCTGGCTTCTCGGTGACAAGGGCTATCCTCTGTGCCCATGGCTGATGACCCCGCTCCGTTCGCCCAGCACCCCTGCTGAAGAGTGCTACAATGTGAGCCATCAGTTGACGAGGAACATTGTGGAGCACACAATCGGCGTGCTGAAGCAGCGGTTCCGCTGTGTGGACCATTCCAGAGGCGCCCTGCAGTACTCACCTGAGCGAGTCTCCCACTTCGTGGTTGTATGTTGCATGCTGCATAACCTCGCTATCCTACGCACCCAGCCAATGCCACCAAACATTGAAGCACCAGCAGAGGAAGAGGAGGAGGAGAAGGACCAAGATGGGAGGGAGGCACAACTGGAAGGGCCGTCCGTCAGAGGCTGATCAGAAGTCGCTTCTAGGCCCCTCTCACGGAATGCTTGGTGGCATTCGAAGAGCAGGAATGGAACCGTTCTGATAACCCAAAGCCTATGAAGGGCAATATGAATGTAAATAGCAGACATGGCCAATGTAAATAAAAACATTTGTTTATTTTGCAAAATGTGCTTCCTTCCAACATGACAAAGCAATGGCAACAGAAAGCAAAACTAACACTCTAACACATAAGTGACTCGCACACCCGGGAGACTATCCAAAACATAACTAACATTCAGACCAGGTGACTCGCACACCCGGGAGACTATCCAAAACATTACTAACATTCAGACCAGCATCCACGGCCTTGGTTTCTACAAATAAGACGTCTCAGCAGCACCTTCTACTCTTTCCCCCTTGATGGTGATCTACTTCTCTTGCGAGATCGGCCCCTTCCCTCCCTGCAAATCCTCCGTAATGGGACCCCAGTGGCTGCATCAAGGCTGGGGGAGGCCTGCTGACTGTCTGAAAGTGCAGATGCCCCTGAGGGACGGCCTGGATAACCTCTGGGCTTGGAGGGCCCGGATGCTGACTGCTCCAACTGTGCATGGGTGGAAGCAGTCTGTCCTGCAGGTGGTGGCAGCTGCAGTGGAGACGTGCCAGTGGTGGCATGAGGAATGCTGTCATCCTGAGAGCGGACACCTGCTCTGTGGTCGGCCGACACACTGGCACTCTGACGGGGCAGCACCGCAGCATGCGCACCAATCGGCTGGTCCACAGATTGCTGGCCTGCTGTGGTGCTGCAAGGGCCCCGGGTAATCCTGCCTGATCCAGCGAGGGTGGCAGCAGTCAGTGGTCGCGTGGCCTCAATCTGCATCTGCATGAGACCAGCGAGTGGCTGCGTGGCAGCACTCAGCACTTGCGTGTCAGGTGCCAGTGCTTCGGTGAAACCCTGGACAGTCCTTTCCAGTGCTTCGGTGAAGCCCGGGACAGTCCTTTCCAGTGCTGCCCCGAAGTCCTGCGCACTCCTTGCCTGTGCTGCGCCGAAGTCTTGGACACTCCTTGCCAGTGTCTCGATGGATTCAGGCATCCTTGCCACTGCAGCCATGAGCTCAGTGTGCCTGAGCCGAGCCTGGGCGCTCATTTCTGCGAGGGCACGCACCTCTTCGGCGCTCTGTGCAGCAGTACTCGCGGCCTGACTCGCCCTCCGGGGAGACGGCCGCCGAGCTTCCCTACCCCCCTTGCGTTGCTGCAGCCCGCTGGGTCCTGGAGCTGGTTCCTCCTCAGAGCATTTCCCCCCACTCCCCTCCAGGGAAGTAGTCTCCCCAGTCTGCAGAGGGGCTTGCTCGCCTGAGGGTGGTAGGGATGGTCCGGCTTCCTCCTGCTCATCGCCTCCGGAGTCAGTGGCAGTGGCAGCTTGAGGGCCCGGCTCCCAAGCTGGTGATGCAGCATCTGAAAACAGGGAGGTTGAAGTGTGGCTTTAGCAAAAGGACAGGGTGTCAGCAAAGGATGCATGAGTGCTGCAATGCTCTGACTTGGGTCCAGAGTGAAAAAGCATGCTGGTGGGGGGAACAAGTGAAAGGAGAGAGTTCAAAAATGTGATGACCTTACCATCGCTGTGCACAATGGGGTCTGCAGCTCCAGTGGTGACAGGACCAATCATCCAGCTTCCAACAATCTGGTGGACTCGTTCCTCCAGGTCCATGAGTGTCTGCAGGTGAGGCCGACCTCCTCCGGTACGAAGCTGCTCCCTCCGGTTCCTGGCCAGCTTGGCCTGCTGGAGAAAGGACGGGAAGTGATGATACATTATGCCCTGAGCTGACATCACATGCCCCCCATGGTAGAATAGCCCTTACATTATGCCCTGAGCTGACATCACATGCCCCCCATGGCAGAATAGCCCTTCCATTATGCCTTGAGCTGAATGTGCGTGTGTGTTTCCAGAAAGGGCCATGGGTGCTGGCTGGCAGATGGCCATTGGGGCTTCGCGCACCCTCTGGCCATAAAGTCAGGTGCAGATGGAGGGATGAAGATGATTGCGAAAAAGGCACTCACCCTAACGACCCGAGTGAGGTCGTTGAACTTCTTCCTGCATTGCACAGGAGTCCTGGGCACGAAGCTGCTGGAGGCGACTCTTTGGCAAACTACCCTCCAAGCTCTGCGGTACTCGCTCTGATGAGGCCTCCTACCATTGTCGGGGTACAGCACAGCTCGCTGGCGCTCCACTGCGCCAACCAAAGCATCCAATGCCCCATCGGTAAAGCGCTCCGCTCCCTGCCTCACCCTCCCCATCTGTTGAAAGTTTGGAATGCCACAGAATGCACAGCGCCGATTTTGAGGCCTACAAGGCGCAGAGTGTGGCAGCTGATCCTAATTGATCCGCCCCTTTAAGAGCTGGCCAGCGCCAGCATGCCTCGGGGAAATCGATTATTGACAGCACCTGCGCTGCGCCCGGCCGCCGAGAAATTGAGTAGCGCCGCCGGGTTAGCGCCTTAAGAGTCCCGTGCAGCACCTGATTTTACGCCGCAATCACCTTGAGGGGCGCAGCAACCCAATATTGCTCGAGGTGGCGATAAGTTGCGCCTGGCGATAAAATTTGCGCAGCGCCAAATCTAGCGCCCCAAACGGGGCTATACCGAATTTCTCCCCCGGTGAGTGTTCATAATAGAATGATATCTCTTGAGGAGCGATGGGCATCTATTGAACAGAGAAACCGGACCTTCATGGAGGTACTTCTGAGTAGGACTGCCAGTGCAGATACATGTCCCCATGGCCCCGTGATGTGCAACAAGGTGCTCTCAAACCACTTCCAAGCGCTGGCCCTTCTGGCCTGTGCAGCTTCAGGTGGGTGAGCAGCAGCCTGGTGCTTCTGTTGCTGCTGTTGTTGTTCCTGGTTCTGCTGGTGCCGCGGCTGGTGTTCAAGCTCATCTAATGCCCAGAAGGGAAGGAAATAAATGGCTCCCATGCTTCTGGTATATGCCACCATTGAGGAAGCGCTGAGTGAAGGTGGCGAGCGGAGTTTCCCAGGAGGTCACACTGGAGATGTGTGTGAGGCTCCAACCTTCCACAGGTGTGGTTAAGCCTGGTAAAAGTTGCCCCAGGCCTGAAACAACAAAGTCCTGCCACCTGCAAATGATGACTGATCAAATCTCTTCTTTAATGGTTGACCTGCAGCTGATAGTCAGCAAGCCAATAGTGCTCACGCCAGGTTTCACAGGCATAATCCCCACCAGGCGTGTTTTATGTGGGAAAAGGGTTAAAAATGCAAGAGCCTGTTAAAATGGCATTAGAAAGGCCAATTATTGCTGATTAAGGGCTTTAAAGACCAGTCCCGCCTGTTGGAGGCGGGACTGATTCGGGACCATCAGACATGCCTGGATTAAAATGGCTCGGGGTCGGGAACCAGGCGGGGGGGGTGCCCGACCCACAGTTTTTGCGATTTTAACCCCCCACATGCCTCAAAGCCCGCCTCACGGCTTAGTTAAAATCGACCCCAAAGTGTCCTTGTGACATGCTGGCTCTTGACATATTAGCTGAGCTGTTTATTGTTTGGGAACAGACTAATCTTGTCGTTGCAAGTACCAAACATTTACAGATAACAGATGGTCAACAACAAGATACGGTCAGGGACAAGGCCAGTATGCATATAATTAGACCCTGGCTTATTGGGTATAATTATAGGACGAGGATGAGGTCCTAAAAGCTGAACATAGGGAGTTAGGAGGTAAATTTAAAAATAGGACCTCAAAGGTAGTAATCTCAGGATTGCTACCAGTGCCACGTGCTAGTCAGAGTAGAAATAGAAGGATATTTCAGATGAATATGTGGCTAGAGGAATGGTGCAAGGGGGAGGGATTCAAATTCCTGGGACATTGGAACCGGTTCTGGGGGAGGTGGGACCAGTACAAACTGGACGGTTTGCACCTGGGCAGGACTGGGACCGATGTCCTTGAGGGAGTGTTTGCTAGTGCTGTTGGGGAGGGTTTAAACTAAAATGGCAGGGGGTTGGGAACCGGTGCAGGGAGACAGAGGAAAGGGAACCAAGGATAGAAGCAAAAGACAGGAAGGAGAAAAGCAAAATTGACAGTCAGAGAAATCAAGGGTTTAAATCAAACATGGCCACAGTAAATAATAATTCTAAAAGGTCTAAGAGAGTTAAAAAACAAGCCTGAAGGCTTTGTGTCTTAATGTGAGGAGCATTCGTAATAAGGTGGTGTAGGAATTCGGGTTGACCTCAGCAGGTATTGGATGAATGCCTACTAAATAATCGAATTTGACTTCAGGAGAACAATAAATAAGTTCTTTAATGCAGGAAGCAGACGAAATACAGCAGGTAAGTGAGATGGTTGCAGGCGAGCCTTAGAGTAGGTCTTTCCCCAGCGGGGATGCCACGAGGACTGAGTCCGCAGTCCTGTGGATAGCATGATGACATCATTATGCTTGGCTGTGTTTTCCTGTGCTTCGGGCATCACGTGACAGCGTCGTGACGTCAGCGCGTTCGCCCGCGCTTGGGGCGGTCACGTAACCCGTGCCGATACGTTGATGCATCTACCCGGCACTGAGGCTGGCCGTTGCGGCCAAAGTAGCGAGCGCGAGAGGCACCCGGCACTGAGGCTGGCCGTTGCAGCCGAAGTTGCGGGAGCGGGAGAGGCACCCGGCACTGTGGCTGGCCGTTGCAACCGTCGAGGGAGCGGACGGCCGAACTAGGCCAGCGGCCGACGCGTTTAGGTGCGTCACGTGATACGTGACACGACGTCAGTGCGCTAGGGTGCGTTTTAAAGGGGCAACGGCCCAAACAGGTAAGTTAAAGGGGCAACGGCCCAAACAGGTAAGTAATATACATACAGTTAGGTTAAAGTGAATTATATACATATATATTATATATGTAAGGGACACCTGGTGGAACAGCCACATGCGCCCCCCCAGAATTCGCTTTAACGAAAGCCCAAAGATGAGATGGTCTGATGAGCTAGTGGTCTCGGCGGGCGTGCTGTCTCGACTTGGCTGGCCAGGTCTGAAGATGCTGGTCGTAAGCGGATCCTTACGCACGTCGTGGCGAATAAAACGTATCCGTCAGGCGAAGGACCGTGGAAACGTGCGAAACAGCAGGCCTTGTCAGAGTGATGGGCAGGTTGGGCAGACGCGGGCGATGTCTCCGTTGATGTTGAAACAAGTCCTTGTTCCGTTGAACTCTGCAGGAACGCCAAACGAGCGATCTAGAAGGACTTGACAGGCGAGGTTGGTGAACTCGCTGACAGGTGAGCGAAACCTTCGGGAGGCTGGAACGCACGGAATGGTGCGTGCCATAGTGCTACGACGATAACACAACGGAGGGTGAAAAGTTGCTGCGTTGATCAGTGATCGGTGAGGACAGCAACTTTCACGTGGCTGATCACGGCCGCGAGATGCCCGTTGGACCCGTCCTCGATGTTTGCAGCGTCAGTAGATGTTTGCGTTTGTTAAGGAGAAAACTGGAGAAAGGGCGGCAACGGTCCGGGTTGTTGTTAATTTTGGTAGGGTAAACTCTGCCTGGAGGGCGGGAACACTTGTAGTTGTTCTTGCTATGGGAGAAAACAGCCGGGAGGGCGGCACGCTTCTTGCCTCGCCAAAAAGTGTGGTAGGTAACACAACCAGCAGGCTGATGGGCTGGTGCGTCGTCGGCGGGGCATGAGTCTTCATGTTTCATGAGGAATGGGTCCTCGTGGTTCGTGAGGGATGGGTCCTCGTGGTGCACGAGGAGTGCGTCTTCGTGGTTCGTGAGGAGCGAGTCCTCGTGGGTCGTGGGGGTGAGTCCTCGTGGTATCCCCGCAGGGCGTGCTCTGATCTTGTGGGCCCGAACATGCTGTACCCTGCGCTTGGAGAGATTTATACTTGCTGTTGTGTTCGACGTAGAGGCGGACGTGGCAGTAGAAAAGTCGAATACGGAGACCGTAAGCAAGTGCGTGGTCTGCGATGCATCGATGTTCTCGGCGAACAGGGCTTCTACCTTTACAAAGCACGAGGGCGGTTGTTTCTCCCTGAATTGTGGTAGCGACAGTGGAACGGCTGGTGCTTTCATGGCGTGCTTCTTTTGTGAAAATTGTTCACAAAAATCGGGGTCCGGCTGCGGTTTGTCCGTGAAAAACGGGATCACCTCCAGGCTGCGCTTCCTTTGTGAATACGTTCGCAAAGGCGGGGTCGCCAATGTAGGAATTGGTGTTCGTCGGCTGTTCGTCGGTCGTCTTCTGTGAAGACAAGGTTCAGGCTGCGCGTTACTTCCGTGAAAACCGTTCATGGATACGGGGTCACCAATTGTAGTGTAGGAATTGATGAGCTCCCGTACTCACGTCGTTGGGTCACCAATTGTAGGAATTCGGGTTGACCTCAGCAGGTATTGGACGAATGCCTACTAAATAATCAAGTTCGACTTCAGGAGAACAATAAATAAGTTCTTTAATGCAGGAAGCAAACGAAATACAGCAGGTAAGTGAGATGGTTGCAGGAGAGCCGTAGAGTAGGTCTTTCCCCAGCGGGGACGCCACGAGGAATGAGTCCGCAGTCCTGTGGATAGCGTGATGACATCATCATGCTTGGCTGTGTTTTCCCACGCTTCGGGCGTCACGTGACCGCATCGTGACATCAGCGCGTTCGCCCGGCTTGGGGCGGTCACGTGACCCGCGCCGATACGTCGACGCGTCTACCCGGCACTAAGGCTGGCCATGGTGGCTGAAGTCGCGAGCATGAGAGGCACCCGGCACTGAGGCTGGCCGTTGCGGCCGAAGTCGCGGGAGCGGGAGAGGCACCCGGCACTGTGGCTGACCGTTGCGACCATCGAGGGAGCGGACGGCCGAACTAGGCCGGCGGCCGATGCGTTTAGGTGTGTCGTGACGCGACGTCAGCGCGCTAGGGCGCGTCTTAAAGGAGCAACGGCCCAAACAGGTAAGTTAAAGGGGCAACGGCCCAAACAGGAAAGTAATATACATACAGTTGGGTTAAAGTGAATTATGTGCATTATATATGTAAGTGACACCCGGTGGAACCGCCACAGTGGATGAATTAGCTGCGCAAATAGATGTAAACGGATATGATATGATTGGGATTACGGAAACATGGCTCCAGGATGACCAAGGCTGGGAACTCAACATCCAGGGGTATTTAATATTCAGGAAAGACAGGCAAAAAGGAAAAGGAGGTGGGGTAGCATTGCTGGTTAAAGAGGAGATTAACACAATAGTAAGGAAGGACATTAGCTCTGATGATGTGGAATCTGTATGGGTAGAGCTGAGAAATACCAAGGGGCAGAAAATGTTAGTGAGAGTTGTATACAGACCCCCAAACTGTAATGCTAAGGTTGGGGATGGTATTAAATGGGAAATTAGAGATGCGTGCAATAAGGGCACAGCAGTTATCATGGGTGACTTTAATCTGCATATAGATTGGGCGAACCAAATTAGTAAAAATACTGTGGAGGAGGAATTCCTGGAGTGTATACGGGATGGTTTCCTGGACCAATATGTCGAGGAACCAACTAGAGATCAGGCCATCTTAGACTGGGTATTATGTAATGAGAAAGGATTAATTAGTAATCTTGTTGTGCGAGGCCCCTTGGGGCGGAGCAATCATAATATGATAGAATTCTTCATTAAGATGGAGAGTGAAGTGGTTGACTCAGAGACTAGGGCCCTGAATTTAAATAACGGAAACTACGATGGTATGAGGTGCAAGTTGGGTAGGATGGATTGGAAAACGTTACTTATATGTTTGATGGTGGATAGGCAATGGCAAACTTTTAAAGATCACATGGATGAACTACAGAATTTGTTCATCCCTGCTTGGCATAAAAATAAAACAAAAAAGATGACTCAACCATGGCTAAGAAGGGAAACTAGGGATAGCATAAGATCCAAGGAGAGGACATATAAATTGGCTAGAAAAAGCAGCAAACTTGAGGATTGGGAGCAGTTTAGGATTCAGCAAAGGAGGACAAAGGGATTAGTTAAGAGGGGGGAAATTGAGTATGAGAGTAACCTTGCAGGGAACATAAAAACTGACTGTAAAAGCTTCTATAGATATGTGAAGAGAAAAAGATTGGTGAAGTCAAGCATAGGTCCCATGCAGTCAGAATCAGGGGAATTTATAATGGGGAACAAAGAAATGGCTGACCAATTAAATACATACTTTGGTTCTGTCTTCATACAGGAGGACACAAATAACCTCCCAGAGATGCCGGGGAACATAGGGTGTAATGAGAGGGAGGAATTGAATGAAATCAGTATTTGTAGGGAAATGGTGTTAGGGAAATTGACGGGATTGAAGGCCGATAAATCCCCAGGGCCTAATAATCTACATCCTAGGGTACTTAAGGAAGTGGCCCTAGAAATAGTAGATGCATTGCTGGTCATCTTCCAAAATTCTATAGACTCTAGAAAAGTTCCCATGGATTGGAGGTGACAGGATCGGACAAAGTCAACATGGATTTACAAAAGGTAAATCATGCTTGACTAATCTACTGGAATTTTTTGAGGCTGTAACTGGTAGAATAGATAAGGGAGAACCAGTGGATGTGGTGTATTTGGACTTTCAGAAGGCTTTCGATAAAGCCCCGCATAAGAGATTAGCATGTAACGTTAAAGCACATGGGATTGGGGGCAAGGTATTGACTTGGATAGAGAACTGGTTGGCAGGCAGGAAGCAAAGAGTTGGAATAAATCGGTCTTTTTCCAAGTGGCAGCACCGCAGGGATCAGTGCTAGGACCCCAGTTATTCACAATATATATTAATGATCTAGACAAGGGAACTAGATGTAATATCTCCAAGTTTGCAAATGACACAAAGCTGGGTGGGAGTGTGTGCTGTGAGGAGGATGCCGAGAAACTCCAGTATGATTTGGACAGGTTGGGTGATTGGGCAGATGCATGGCAGATGCTGTATAATGTGGATAAATGCGAGGTTATCCACTTTGGTGGCAAAAACAGGAAGGCAAATTATTATCTGAATGGCAATAGATTGGGAGAAGGGGAAGTGCAACGAGACCTGGGTATCCTTGTGCACCAGTCGCTGAAGGTAAGCATGCAGGTGCAGCAGGCGTTTAAGAAGGCAAATGGTATGTTGGTCTTCGTAGCGAGAGGATTTGAGTACAAAAACAAGGATGTCTTGCTGCAGTTGTACAGGGCCTTGGTGAGATCACACTTTGAGTATTGTGTGCAGTTTTGGTCACCTTATCTGAGGAAGGATGTTCTTGCCATGGAGGGAGTGCAGCGAAAATTCACCAGACTGATACCTGGGATGGCAGGAATGATGTATGAGGAGAGATTGGGTAGGTTGGGCTTATACTCGCTGGAGTTTAGAAGAATGAGAGGGGATCTCATTGAAACTTATAAAATTCTAACAGGACTAGACAGACTAGATGCAGGAAGGATGTTCCCGATGGCAGGGGAGTCCAGAACCAGGGGTCACAGTCTAAAGATAAGGGGTAAGCCATTTAGGTCAGAGATGAGAAGGAATTTCTTCACCCCGAGAGTGGTGAACCTGTTGAATTCTCTACCACAGAAGGCAGTTGAGGCCAATTCATTAAATATATTCAAGAAGGAGTTAGATATATTTCTTAAGGCTAAAGGATTCAAGGGATATGGGGAGAAGGCAGGGACAGGGTACTGAGTTTGAATGATCAGCCATGATCTCATTGAATGGCAGAGTAAGCTCGAGGGGCCAAATGGCCTACTCCTGCTCCTATCTTCTATGTTTCTATGTTTTTATGAGTGGTCAATGGTTGTTAGAGCTCTCGGGAAGGTCAGAAGCCAATAGCCTAGAAGACTGCCCACAAATGTCAAGTGTGATCAACTTGAAGTCCGCAGGGAAACCAAGTTTTATTAATTGCCTTCATTTACTGTTCAAATAGTCACAGGACAGAGAGTGGAGAGTGTCAGTTCAAACAGTCACAGGACAGAGTGGAGAGTGTCAGTTCAAACAGTCACAGGTCAGAGAGTGGAGTTGTCACACCCCTTAGGTTAGTTAATGGTACAGTTCTAGTTGGTGGTCAGGGACAGGAGGGTGTGACTACAACTCAGGCAGGTATGGGGAACCCAGGTGCAGTGCTGGAGGAGCCCCAGCCTTTGCCCTTGTCCAACAGGTATGAGGTTCATGCTGCCTGTGTGGATGAGGCCAAAGTCTGCAAGGTGGATGAGCAAACTGACCATTACACCGTGGTACAGGAGGACAAGCAGTGGGTTAGCCCTGATAATAAAGGATGACATAAGAACAGTAGTGAGAAAGGATCTTGGCTTAGAAAATCAGGAAGTAGAATCAGTATGGGTGGAGATAAGAAATAACAAGGGGCAGAAATCACTGGTGGGAGCAGTTTATAAGCCCTCGCAACAGTAGCTATACCGTTGCACAGAATATTAATCAACAAATAATAGGAACTTGTAACAAAGGTAATACAATAATCATGGGGGATTTTAATCTTCATATAGACTGGGCAAATCAAATTGGCAAAGGTAGTCTGGAGGACGAGTTCATGGAATGCATTCAAGACAATTTCCTAGAACAATATGTCATGGAACCAACCAGGGAACAGGCTATTTTAGATCTTGTATTGTGTAATGAGACATGGTTAATCAGTAATCTCATAGTAACGGATCCTCTGGGGAAGAGTAAACATAATATGATAGAATTTCATATTGAGTTTGAAAGTGAAATACTCAAATCCGAAATGAAAGTCTTAAACTTAAATAAAGCCAATTACATATGTATGAGGGGTGAGTTGGCTAAGATAGATTGGGAAATTAGATTACAAGCTACAATGGTAGATAAGCAGTGGCAGACATTTAAAGACATATTCCAAAATACTCAACATATATACATTCCATTGAGAAATAAAAACGCCACAGGCAAAATGACCCATCTGTGGCTAACTAAAGAACTTAATGATAGTATTAGATTAAAAGAAGAGGCTCATAATGCCGACAAACCCCCTGGACCTGATGGCCTACATCCTAGTGTTCTAAAGGAGGTGACTGCAGAGATAGTGGATGCAGTGGTTGTGATCTTCCAAAAATCCCTAGATTCTGGAACAGACCCAGTGGATTGGAAGGTAGCAAATGTAACCCCACTATTCAAGAAAGGAGGCAGAGAGAAAACAAGGAACTACAGGCCAGTTAGCCTGACATCAGTCATTGGGAAAATGCTGGAATCCATTCTCAAGGAAATGGTAACAGGGCACTTAGAAAATCATAATATGATTAGGCATCAACATGGTTTTATGAAAGAGAAATCATGTTTAACAAATTTATTAGAGTTTTTTGAGGATGTAAATAGCAGGGTAGATAAAGGGGAACCAGTGGATTTAGTATATTTGGATTTCCAAAAGGCATTCGATAAGGTACCACATAAAACGTTGCTCCACAAGATAAGGGCTCATGGGGTTGGGGGTAATATATTAGCATGGATAGTGTTAAATCTGTGTGTTATATTGAGAATTACTACACAGACCACAAGAGTAAAATTTAACAGGTCTTTACTAGTCGAAGGTCAGGGCGGAACTGCCCAATAAATCATTACACAGCACTTATATACCGGTGTGGTCACCACCGGTATTACAGTATACAGCAGCCAAGATAAAGTAGTGCAACCCTTAAAATAGTTCTCTTAAAGGTGGAACGGTTACATACACTACAATCCTCCCTTTTTAGGTTAACAGTATATATTCCCATTAAACATAACATCATAACATATATATACAACTTCATGTAAAAACAGTTCACAGATTCAGTCTCTCTGGAGGCTTCCTGACTCGGTCCGGATAACGCCTCGGTGGTGTAGTAGTTTTTGGTGGTGTAGTAGGTTCTTTTGGCAAGGTCGATTCGGCTTGAATGCCAGTGTCGGGTTCATCTGGTTCCAGTATCACCGGATCGGAGGTAGATACTATGGGTATCTCTGCTTCATCATTAGGCGTATAGAGTTGTGGTGTAGGTTGTCCCTTTTCAGATGACGCTGTGATCTGGTCAGCATGGCGCCTTATTATGCTTTCACCAATGTCCACGGTATACATCAGCGGTCCTAGTCGTGTGCAAATAGTTCCAGGCTGCCATTTCTCGGTACGGTAGTCCCGGGCCAAAACTTGTTGACCTATCTGGAAGGTTCTAGTTGGCCTTTCATTCATGCCTTGAAATTGCCGGTTCTCTACGTCCCTTCTGATGTTTGGCTTGATCAAATCCAGCCGGCATCTTAGTCTTCTATTGAAAAACATCATGGCGGGAGTTTGGTTTGTGACCGCATGTGTTGCATTCCTGTACGCCAACAAGAAGTTATCTACCTTATGTTGTAGATTTATGTCTTCATTACCCATGGCCTTTATGGCCTTCTTGAAGGTCTGGACAAACCTTTCAGCTAATCCATTGGTGGCGGGATGGTATGGGGCGGACGTGTAGTGCTTAACCCCATTGTTTTTTAAGAACTTCCTGAATTCTTCGGACACAAATTGCGGTCCATTATCAGAACAGATCTGTTCCGGCAGCCCATTCCTGGCAAATATGGTCCTTAATACTGTGATGGTTTTTTCCGTGGTGGTGGAGGACATCTTTATTACCTCCGGCCACTTGGAGTGTGCATCCACCGCGATTAAGAACATTGAGTCCATAAATGGACCAGCAAAGTCGATATGTACCCTTTGCCATGGAGATGAGGGCCACTCCCATGGATGCAGAGGAGCTTGTGGTGGGGCGTTTTGGACCTTCTGGCATCCTAGACAGCTCTTGGTCATTTCTTCGATGTCTCCATCGATACCTGGCCACCACACAAACGCTCTGGCTAGGTTCTTCATTTTCACTCCACCCAGATGCCCCTCGTGAAGCTCCTTTAGCACTTTATGCTGGAGTTTGGGTGGAATCACCACTCTGGATCCACACATCAAAGTTCCTCGGCACACTGACAGCTGTTCTCTTCTTTGCGAAAATGCTGGCAACAGTGGTTCGCCATGTGCCGGCCATCCTTTCACCGTTAAATCGTAGACTCGTGAGAGAGTCGGGTCATTTCTTGTTTCCTTTTCGATCGTAGAATTTGTTACTGGTAGACATTCCACTATGGTTGAGTGGAACATCTCCACTGGGTCCACTGTAGGCGCCTCTTCTACCGTTGGCAACGGTAGGCGCGATAAACCGTCAGCATTCCCATGCTGTTTTGATCCTTTGTATTCTATGTCATATTGGTGTGCCCCTAGGAAAAGGGACCACCTCTGTAGCCTTTGCGCTGTCATAATGGAAACGCCCGTTTTAGGGTTGAATATGGATACCAACGGCTGGTGGTCTGTCAGCAGTGTAAACTTCTGGCCCTGCAGGTAATGATTAAACTTCTTTACTCCCCACACCAGGCTGCGAGCCTCCCTATCTATCTGAGCATAGTTGCGCTCAGCGGAGGTCAATGATCTGGATGCAAATGCGACTGGCCTTTCCGAGCCATTTGGCAACTTGTGTGAGAGTACTGCTCCAATACCATAAGGAGAAGCATCACAAGCTAAACGAATAGGTAGCGTTGGGTTGAAGTGAACCAACACTTCCTCTGAGGTGATCAATGTCTTGCTTTTGCGAAAGGCCTTCTTACAGTCCTCGCTCCACTTCCATGGTACTTCTTTCTGCAAAAGAGCATTCAGCGGGTGCAGCACCGTGGATAGATTTGGCAGAAACTT
Source organism: Somniosus microcephalus (assembly GCF_052327205.1). Taxonomy (NCBI): domain Eukaryota; kingdom Metazoa; phylum Chordata; class Chondrichthyes; order Squaliformes; family Somniosidae; genus Somniosus; species Somniosus microcephalus. Next base: position 44,798,733 of record NC_141009.1, on the reverse strand, counting down.
ATGGTAATAGTTAATCAACCCTAGGAACGATCTCAACTGGGATACATTTTCCGGAGCGGGAGCCTTCACAACAGCTTCGATCTTGTCAGGTGACTTGTGCAGCCCCTCCTGGTCAATGACATGACCACAGTACGAGATCCGTTTCTGAAAGAACTCACATTTCTGGCGATTAACTCGAAGGCCATATTCCTTCAACCTGGTGAGCACCAGTTTCAAATTTGCAAGGTGTTCCTCATCGTCATCTCCTGTAATCAGGATATCGTCCAAGTAACATTGAGTGCTTGGAATTCCCTGTAATACCTGCTCCATGGCCCTCTGCCAAATTGCTGGAGCCGAAGCCACTCCAAAAACCAGTCTATTATATCGATACAAGCCTCTGTGCGTGTTGATTGTGAGATACTGGCGCGACTCTTCCTCACCTTCCATCTGTAAGTACGCTTGCGCCAGGTCTATCTTGGTGAAGTGTTTCCCGCCAGACAATGAAGCAAAGATATCCTCAATCCGCGGAAGCGGATATTGCACCGTGTGAAGCACCGGATTAACTGTGATCTTGAAGTCTCCACAGATGCGGACCTTCCCCGGTTCCCCTGGCTTGTTACTCGATGAACGCTTCATGACGGGAACAATGGGCGTGGCCCACTCACTCCAGTCCACCTTAGACAGTACTCCTGAACGTTCCAGCCCTTCCAGCTCAGCTTCCACAGCAGGTCGTATCGCATAAGGTACCGGTCTGGCTTTGAAAAATTTTGGGTTTGCATGTTCTGCAATCTTGATTTTTGCCTTAATTCCTCTCAGTGTTCCCAGTCCCTGTTGGAACACCTCTTTAGCCTCATCCAATATTCTGGACAATCGTTCAGGTTTGACATCTTTTTTTCCGGAATCTACCGTTATTGTGTTCAGGGAGTGCCAGTCCATATTTATTTTCCTGATCCACTCCCGTCCCAGAAGTGGTGGACCTCCCTCAGGTAGTACATATAAGTCCATTCCTTGGTGTTCTTTGCCCTTGTGTATCACCTTGACTTTTATCTTTCCGATGGGGTATACTTTTTGCCCCGTGTATGTCTGCAACACTATCTCCGTATCCCGTAGGGGAATATGTTTGAATAACTTTTTGTAATCTTGCTTATTCATGGCCGTCAACGCCGATCCGGTGTCCAATTCCATCTTCACTTGGACTCCTGCTATCTGCAGTGTGACCCAGATAGTTTGTCGGTCAGCTTCCTTACTCACATTGTGAATTCTCAGACTACCCAGTTCCTTGCTGTTGGAGTCTGAATCCGAATTCTGTTCATCCGAACTCTTCTCAGCCACCTTATGTACCTTTCTGCACTTTTCCTGTGGTGACTTTTTGTTGCTGGTCTTCTTTCCTGACCGACATACTTTAGCTATGTGACCAAGCTTGCCACATTTTCTACATTCCTGGTTTTTAAACCAGCATTGGTTCTGATCGTGTGTTGTCTTTCCACAACGATAACATTTCGTTGTACCCAAAGCCATTTGATCTACGCTGAGTACCGCTGCCTTCAGCTGCATTTCCGCAGTGCCTCTCGCTGCGGCTTCGTACGATGCTGCAATAGTGACAGCCTTATCAAGTGTAAGATCATTCTCTTCAAGCAGCCGCTTTTGTGTTCCTTCTTTCGACAATCCGCACACGAATTTGTCTCTCAGTGCCTCTGTCAGACTTTCCCCAAACTGACAGTATTTCGCTAGCTTACGCAGTTCAATTAGGTACTCCGCGTTGCTTTCCTCTTTCAGTTGCATTCTCGCATAAAATTTAAATCGTTCCGCTAACATCAGCGGTGTGGGGTTCAAATGATCCTTCAGGACAGCAACAATATTAGCGAAAGTCTGATCCGCCGGTTTAGCTGGTGATAGAAGATGCTTCAATAGCCCGTATGTCTTTGCGCCCATTGAGTTTAGTAAGGTTAGTGCTTTATCTTCATTTGATATTTTATTTGCCTTACAATATATCTCTATGCGTTCTACATACGTGGCCCAATCTTCAACATCGGGATCGAAATCGTTGATGTTACCACGCTTAGGCATCCTCGCAATCTTCTTGAGAAACAAAAATAAATTTTTTCTTTACTTTTTTTTTCAAATTGGCGGTTTCCCGCGCTTGTCTTCTTCCCTGCCCACGAAAATGGCGGCTTCCCGCGTTTGCCTTTCTCCCCCGCTGGCTGTAATGGCGATTGCCTTATTGCTGTGTTCGCCCTCCCCAGCGGTTCTCGAATCGTGCCTCCCAGCCCCTCTTGCAGTCTGGTCCTTTCCCCCCCGGCTGCGGCTGAGTTCTCCGCGGTTTTTTTTTAAATTTTCTCCCGCGCCTTTCGCTGTCCCGGCCGCTGCGCCTCGCGGCCTCGGTAGCTGCCCGGCCTTTTTCACCGGTTGCGGTCGAGCTTGCTCTCGACGCTGTTGCATCTCCCAGCCCGCTTGCAGCCTGGTCTCTCACACCGGCTGCGTTTGCATTCACCGCGGCTTCCGTGCCTTACGCTGCCCCAGCCTCAGCGCCTCTGGCCCCGACTTCTGTCCGGCTCTTTTCCCCGGCCGTGGTCGAGTTCTCCACCCTTATATCCTCCGTTTTTTTATTTTCTCCCCTACTCACAGTCAACGTGGCCGACTTGCTGCTCGTCGCTGATCGGCTTACCCACCACCGTGATAGAAGGGATGATCACTGCCTGTTGCTGATGGAAGGCTTCGTGTCAGAATTCTTCCTTTGCTCTGCAGACCCGAGTCTTCTCTCAGCAGAATGATGAGGGCGGATGCCTCCTCTCGACGCCCGTTAAACTGCTTTGGATGTATCTCTGCCGCAGGGTAAGATCGTACTCGTCGCCACTGTTAAATCTGTGTGTTATATTGAGAATTACTACACAGACCACAAGAGTAAAATTTAACAGGTCTTTACTAGTCGAAGGTCAGGGCGGAACTGCCCAATAAATCATTACACAGCACTTATATACCGGTGTGGTCACCACCGGTATTACAGTATACAGCAGCCAAGATAAAGTAGTGCAACCCTTAAAATAGTTCTCTTAAAGGTGGAACGGTTACATACACTACAGATAGAGGATTGGTTAATGGACATAAAACAGAGAGTAGGGATAACCGGGTCATTTTCCAGTTGGCAGGCTGTAGTGCTGTGCCGCAAGGACCAGTGCTTGGGCCTTAGCTATTTTCAATCTATATTAATGACTTAGATGAAGGGAATGTGTGCAATGTATCCAAGTTTGCTGATGATACAAAGCTAGGTGGGAAAGTGAGCTGTGAGGAGGACAGAAAGAGCCTGCAAAGGGAAATAGACAGGTTAAGTGAGTGGGCAATAAGGTGGCAGATGGAGTATAATGTGAGGTTATTCACTTTGGTCGGAAGAATAGAAAAACAGAATATTTTTTTAAATGGTGAGGAACTATTAAATGTTGGTGTTCAGTAAGATTTAGGTGTCCTCGTACAGGAAACACAGAAAGCTAGCATGCAGGCACAGCAAGCAATTAGGAAGGCAAATGGCCTGTTGGCCTTTATTGCAAGGGGGTTGGAGTACAAGAGCAAGGAAGTCTTACTACAATTGTACAGGGCTTTGGTGAGCCCACACTGGAGTACTGTGCACAGTTTTGGTCTCCTTATCTGAGGAAGGACATACTTGCCTTGGAGGCGGTGCAACAAAATTTCACTAGATTGATTCATGGGATGAGAGGGTTGTCCTATGAGGAGAGATTGAGTAGATTGGGCCTATACTCTCTGGCGTTTAGAAGAATGAGAGGTGATCTCATTGAAACATGTAAGATACTGAGGGAGATTAACAGGGTAGATGCTGAGCGGTTGTTTCCCCTGGCTGGAGAGTCTAGAAATAGGGGGCATAGTCTCGGATTAGGGGTCGGCCATTTAAGACTGAGATGAGGAGGAATTTATTCACTCAGAGGGTTGTGAATTTTTGGAATTCTCTGTCCAAAAGGGCTGTGGATGCTGAGTTGTTGAGTATATTCAAGGCTGAGATAGATAGATTTTTGAACTGTAGGGGAATCAAGGGATACGGGGATCAGACAGGAAAGTGGAGTTGAGGTCAAAGATCAGCCATGATCTTATTGAATGGCGGAGCAGGCTCGAGGGGCCGTATGGCCTATTCCTGCTCCTAATTCTTATGTTCTTATGCATTTAATGTAATACTGCAGAATAGTTGTATAAGAACAATACTGGTATTGGTCAATACATTGAAATTCGTTGTTTAAAACCACTCAGAAGTTATTGTTGAAAAACTAAAGTCCTTACATTGCAACAGTAAGTACGAGAAGAAATCTGCTTACACCGCCTTTGATTTGTATCCCTTGATACACTTTGGAACATAGGAACTGGAGTAGACCATTCAGCCTCTCTAGCCTGTACCGCCATTAAATTAGATCATGCCTGAACTGTATCTTATCTCCATCTACCCGCCTTGGTTCTGTACCCCTTAATAACTTTGCCTGACATAAATCTATTAATCTCAGTTTTAATATTTTCAATTGACTCCCGGCCTCAACAGCTTTTTGGGAGAGAGAGTTCAAGATTTCCACTAACCTTTCTGTGAAGAAGTGCTTTCTGACATAATTCCTGAACAGCCTAGCTCTAATTTTAAGGCTACGTCCCCTTGTCCTGGATAGAGGAAATAGTTTATCTCTGTCCACCCTATCAACTCCTGTGATCATCTTAAACACCCAAATTAGGTCACACCTTAATCTTCTGCATTCAAGGGAATACAAGCCTAGTCTGTGCAACCTGTCCTCATAATTTAAACTTTTTAGCCACAGTATCAATCTGTTCAATTTGTGCTGCACCCCCTCCAAGGCCAACATACCCTTCCTGAAGTGCGGTGCCCAGAACTGAACTCAGTGCTCCAGGCGGGATCTAACCAGTGCTCTGTACAGCTGTAACATACCTTCCAGCCGTCTTGTGATAAAGACCAACATTCCATTAGCTTTTTAAATTTGATTTCTGTACCGCAACCCCTAAATCTCTCTGCTCATCCACAGTTCCGAGCTTTTTTCCATGCAGAAAATACGCTGATCTATCTTTCTTAGGTCCATTGCAAACATCTGCTCCTCATCACAATTATCGTCATTCTCTTTCTCCTCCAGCCACAGCTTCACAGCAGTCAAGCTGGGCTCAACATTTTGCATTAATACTCTTCTGTATATTAACCAGCATCAGATGAAATTCTTGGGCCAAATGTACCAACTTTGAATTCCCTCTATTCTGGTGAAAGTCCCCTTTCCCGAGGACGAACTTAAAAACTGGTGAGATATGCTGGGTACAGGGGCCGTTACTTGTATCTTTAATCATGCAGCACATTATTGGGTGTTTTCTACATTTATTTCAGCAGTTTATCGCATGTCACTTTACATGTGCCTGGTGAAGTGACTCGTGAATTTAACGATATATTGGTTCATGTCTGGAAAGCTAGAACATTCTACTCACAAGGAGTTACACGCTCAGCTTTGCAGAAAGGCATGGAGTTAATGAGGCTCTTTAGTAAGATAAGCCTGCTGGAAATATCGCAACACGTTTGGATCTTCCTTTGAACATTAAAGTCAAACTTATGATTCAATATTGACAGTGAAGCATGCTACTTATTAAAAAAGTCGTGGAATATGTATACAAGTAAACACTTTTGATTTGTAGAAAACTTGGATACCTGTAAATTAAAAGCCTATTTTTGAAATGTTTGTGAAGGATACCATGTTATTTTTCTTGTTGATTTGCGCCAGCAGCTTTCTATCTCCTATCCTCTTCTAGAACAGGATTGTAGTATTTTACAGCACTGGAGGCAGCTGTTTGGCTCATTGCGCCTGTGCCCATTCTGAGATAGAGCTATTCCTGAACCTTGGTTAGACCACACTTAGAGTGCATGCGTACAGTTCTGATCGCCCTATTATAAAAAGGATATAGAGGCACTGGAGAGGGTGTAGAGAAAATTTACAAGGATGATACCAGAAATGCGAGGGTTTACATATCAGGAAAGGATGAACAGACTGCGTCTCTTTTCTCTTGAAAAAAGAAGGCTGAGGGGTGACCTAATAGAGGTCTTTAAAATTATGACAGGTTTTGATTGAGTGGATACAGAGAGTGTTTCCACGTGTGGGGAAGAGCATAACTAGAGCCATCAATATAAGATAGTTACCAAGAAACCAAATAGGGAATTCAGAAGAAACTTCTTTACCCAAAGAGTGGTGAGAATGTGGAACTCGCTACCACAGGGAGTGGTTGAAGCAAATAGTATAGATGCATTTAAGGGGAGGCTAGACAAGCATATGAGGGAGAAGGGAATAGAGGGTTATGCTGATAGATTTAGATGAGGAAAGACAGGAGGAGGCTCGAGTGGAGCATAAATGCCGGCATGGACTGGTTGGGCCGAATGTCCTATGTAACCCTGTGTAATTCTATCCACCTGCCTTTCCTCATATCCTTTTTAATATTTCTTTTTCAAATATTGATCCACTTCCCTTTTAAAAACCATTCAGGATTCTGCTTCCGTCACTGTTTGCAATGGGCATTTCATGTCCTTACAACCCTCTGCATTTTCAAAAAAAATCTCCTAACCTCTCCCTTTTGGTGGCGATACATTTATGCCCTCCTGTCCTGAAGGTATTGATTCCTTGTTGGGGTGCAGATCCATGGAAGCCAGTTGCCCTCTGGAACCTATTGTAAGAAATAGCTGTTAGATTCAAAGATGGGTTTTAATTCTTAGACCAGAGACTGACAACATGCCGCCGGGAACAGATAGCAGGAATGCCAGCAAGGTCGAATATCAAGCATCAAAAGACAAATAGAAGTGATAAGGAAATCGTAAAATGCAAAACAACACAGGGTGGTGGGATAATAGACAAAAATGGAGCAGAAAAGTCATAAAATGTCCTTAAAGAAACAACAAAACATTCCTCAGAAAGATAAGAGGGAGGCCTCGTCAGCTATGCAGAAAGGGTCGGCGAGGGTTGCCTTCCCGCTTCACAATTGGACAATAGGATGGGGGATAAAATGATTGACACCAGGCGATTCCCAGCCCACCGAAATAACTGTGATGAAATATATTCCATTCATCACTGCCTGTGACTGTGGTCGGTTTCAGTGTCATTTCCCTTCCCCCAGTCCTCATTGTATTATGTATTGGAATGTGCTGGAATGTGCTGTGTGTAGGGCTCCGCCCATACCTGGCCCCTTTTGTAAGCTGGCTCATTCTGGCCTCAGCCTCCAGAAGGAAGACATCTCTCTCTTTTATGTGTTACTTTCTAAGTTAATAAAAGCCTTGTTTGTTTCGCTAACATCGAGCCTCGGAACTTATTGAGGCACATCAATTTTATTAACTTATTTTTCAACACTATGGACCAACTCCTGAAACCCGAACGTTTGGATTTGGATCAACATGCTCCGGACGCTTCAGCACGCTTCCGACACTGGTTTGAGTGTATGGAATTCTTCCTGGACAATTCCGCAGCCGTCAAAGATGCTACGGACGCTGCGAGGATGAGACTCGGAATTCTGTGGAATTGGGTAAGCCACCGGGTTTACCCCCTCATCCAAGACGCCGATACGTACCTGGCCGCCTGCGACATCTTAAAGGTGCATTACCAGCAGCCTACGAATGAGGTGTATGCTAGGCATCTACTCGCTACTCGCGCACAGCGACCTGGGGAATCGGTGGAGGAGTTCCTAAGCATCCTGAAAATGCTTGGCAAAGACTGTAAGTGCCGAGATGTAAAAGCCGCAGTGTACACCGACGAGCTTGTTCGCGATGCCTTTATCACAGGCCTCAGCTCCACTTACATCCGGCAAAGACTGCTGGAAAAAACGGGGTTGGACCTGAAACAGGCTGCGGACACAGCGCGGTCCCTGGATGTGGCCCAGAGAAACTCGGACGCCTACTCTTCAGCCCGCGCCGTCCACGCCGCCACGTGCGCACCGAGGGCGCCGCCATCTTGGAAGGCATCTTCCCCGCCCGGCAGCCCGACACCGGTGGGGCCCAGCTCTCCCCCCAGAAGCCCTACGACAGCCGCGACGCGTCAGGGACCCAACTGCTACTTCTGCGGGCAGCCAAAGCACACCAGAAACCTGTGCCCGGCGAAAGGCACCACCTGCTTTAAGTGCGGTAAGAAGGGGCACTTCGGGAAGGTGTGCAGAGGGAACCCCGCCGGAAAACCAACCGCCGGAAAACCCGCAACCGCCGCGTGTGCGCCGTGGGAGCGGCCATCTTGGACGCCATCTTGCCCGACCTCGTGGGGTCCGCCATCTTATGAGCAGACAGCGTGGACGCCATCTTGTATCGATCAGGGCCCTACAGTGGCATCGGTCACAGTGGACCAGACCAGGCCGCACCCGCTATCCAAATCAATGGTGGACATCGAGGTAAACGGGTGCCGGGTTAAATGCTTAATTGACAGTGGAAGCACGGAGAGTTTTATCCACCCTGAACTGGCACAGCAACTCTCCCTAAAGGTGGTCCCTACTCAGGGTACCATCTCTATGGCTGATAAAACCCAGACATCGACCATTCTGGGTTACTGCACGGTACAATTGGGCGTTAACGGAACTGTATACGATAATTTTAAAGTGTTAATCATGAAGAACCTATGTGCGAGCGTGATCTTGGGCCTGGATTTCCAGTGCAACCACCAAAGCATCACGCTCAAGTACGGTGGGTCCCAGCCGCCCCTCACAGTGTGCGGTCTGGCTACCCTGAAGGTAAAGTCACCTTCGCTATTCACGAACCTTACCCCTAACTGCCGGCCAATAGCGACCAAAAGCAGGAGGTACAGCTGGGAGGACAGGCGGTTTATCGCGACCGAGGTAGACAGGCTCCTGAAAGAGCGCATTATTGAACGCAGCAACAGCCCGTGGCGCGCCCAAGTGGTAGTGGTAAGGGGTAGTGAGAAGAAACGGATGGTGATCGACTATAGTCAAACGATCAACAGGTACACCCAACTAGACGCCTACCCGCTACCCCGCATATCAGAAATGGTGAACCAAATCGCCCAATACCAGGTGTTCTCCACCATCGACCTCAAGTCAGCGTACCACCAGCTCCCTATCAGACCAGAGGACCGCCCGTACACCGCCTTCGAGGCGAACAGACGCCTCTACCAATTCCTCAGAGTCCCCTTTGGGGTGACGAATGGGGTCTCGGTCTTTCAGAGGGAGATGGACCGCGTGGTCGATGACCACCACTTGCAGGCAACCTTCCCCTACCTCGACAACGTCACCATCTGCGGCCACAATCAGCAGGATCATGACTCGAACCTCGAGAGGTTCCTGGAAACCGCACAAAAACTCAACCTCACCTACAACGAGGACAAGTGCGTTTTCAACACCACGCGCCTCTGCATACTAGGCAGCGTGGTGGAGAATGGGGAAATCGGACCAGACCCCGACCGATTGCGCCCCCTACGGGAGCTGCCCCTGCCCAACACTCCCAAAGCCCTGAAAAGGTGCCTGGGGTTATTTTCTTATTATTCCCAATGGGTCCCCAACTACTCCGACAAAGCCCGCCCCCTCTTGAAAGCATCCTCTTTTCCGCTCTCTGCTGAGGCCCACGCCGCCTTCAAAAGCATTAAGCAGGATATTGAGCGGGCCACACTACAGGCAGTGGACGAGAACACTCCATTTCAAGTGGAAAGTGATGCGTCTGACTTCGCCTTGGCGGCCACCCTCAACCAGGCGGGGCGGCCCGTAGCTTTCTTCTCGAGGACCCTCCAAGGCCCCGAGATCAGACACTCCTCCGTGGAAAAGGAGGCCCAAGCCATCGTGGAGGCAGTGCGCCACTGGTGCCACTACCTAGCCGGCAAACACTTCACCCTACTTACCGACCAGCGGTCGGTAGCATTTATGTTCAACAATAAACAGAGGGGGAAGATTAAAAATGATAAGATTCTTAGGTGGCGGATCGAGCTCTCCACCTTTGAGTACGACATCATTTACCGGCCAGTGGCCCTTAACGAATCCCCTGACGCCCTCTCACGAGGGATGTGTGCCAGCGCCACCGGGGATCGGCTACAGACCCTCCACAACGACCTCTGCCACCCAGGGGTCACGCGGCTGTTCCACTTCATAAAGTCCCGTAACTTACCCTACTCAATTGAGGAAGTTCGGTCTCTGACCAGGAACTGCCGCACTTGCGCTGAGTGCAAGCCTCGGTTCTACCACCCAGATAGAGCCCACTTAATCAAAGCTACACGGCCCTTTGAGCGGCTCAGCTTAGATTTCAAGGGCCCCCTCCCGTCCGTCGACCGCAATGTTTACTTCCTGAACATTGTGGATGAATACTCCCGGTTCCCATTCGCCTTCCCCTGCCCAGACATGACCAGCACCACGGTCATTAAATGCCTCAACAGCCTGTTCTGCCTGTTCGGTATGCCGAGCTATATCCACATGGATAGGGGGGCGTCCTTCATGAGTGAAGAGCTACGCCAGTACATGCTGTCCAAGGGGATCGCCACGAGCCGTACCACCAGCTACAACCCCCGGGGTAATGGCCAGGTGGAGCGAGAGAACGGGACAGTGTGGAAAGCAGTCACTCTAGCTCTAAGGACCAAGGGCCTCCCTATCTCCCGCTGGCAGGAAGTCCTCTCGGATGTGCTCCATTCGATACGGTCGCTATTGTGTACGGCCACTAATGCCACGCCTCATGAACGTATGTTTGTCTTTCCCCGGAAATCCACCTCAGGTGTATCCATGCCATCATGGCTCTCCACCCCAGGTCCGGTACTCGTGCGAAGGCATGTGAGGGGCCACAAGACGGACCCTCTCGTGGAGCCAGTACACCTACTCCACGCCAACCCCCAATACGCATATGTCCGGCATGCCGACGGAAGGGAGGACACCGTGTCCATAAAAGACGTCGCCCCAGCCGGCATCGACAACAACCACGGCAATAGCAGCGACAACGATCACAGCAATTCTTACCCACCCACTACTCTTTTCAACGATCACAGCAACCCTTACCCACCCACTACTCTTTCATCACCCCCGGAAGAACATCGACCAACGGCACCCCCACCAACTACCCCTTCAACAACCCTGGCGGCACCCCCGGCAGAGACCCAGGAGGCTACCGGGGACACCCAGCCGACACCCGCGGCACCACGTCGGTCGCAGAGGACTATCAAACCCCCGAACAGACTAAATCTATAGAAGGGGTGAATGTGATGAAATATATTCCATTCATCACTGCCTGTGACTGTGGTCGGTTTCAGTGTCATTTCCCTTCCCCCAGTCCTCATTGTATTATGTATTGGAATGTGCTGGAATGTGCTGTGTGTAGGGCTCCGCCCATACCTGGCCCCTTTTGTAAGCTGGCTCAGTCTGGCCTCAGCCTCCAGAAGGAAGACATCTCTCTCTTTTACGTGTTACTTTCTAAGTTAATAAAAGCCTTGTTTGTTTCGCTAACATCGAGTCTCGGAACTTATTGAGGCACATCAATAACTATAAATATAGACGACTGTAAGGTGGCTACGGCCTAACACCTTGGTCAAGTTTAGCCTCTGAGGTGGCTGACGGCCTCACACCTCCAACAGCTTGAGAGATGACCCAAGGATTACACAGAGTCTACAGCACAGAAACAGGCCATTCGGTCCAACTGGTCTACACCGGTGTTTATGCTCCACCTGAGTCTCCTCCCGCCCTTCTTCATCAGCTTCACCTTCAACTAACTCTCCATTATTCACGATGAACATTGACAATGATGGTGGCAGGCTGTGAGATCATTGTGCGGGATTATAACCAAGCGTGATTATGTCCTCATCCAACATGCACGCAATCACCTTTCCATCCTGGATAATGATCGAAACTGGGAATCCAAGCGGATTCCCTCCTCATTAAAGCAGAGATTCTGAGGTGAATTGAAATGCTTGTATCATCGCCCCGCCAGAGATTAATGAATCAGCAATCAAACCTGAGAATTTCCTGATCCGTGCAGCTCAAGTTATTCATTTAATAAATCCTACTGAGCTATCTAAGAGCCTTGAAATGTCCTAATGGATTTAATAATAACTTCTCAAATTTTATTCACACGATTAAATCGTATTGCTGAAGCTACAGTTGCTATTTAACTGCAGAGATTTTGAAGCCTGCTCTAATGGTCATGCATTGGTAAGAGCAATTAAATTCATATTTTTTGTTGCAGCCAGTTTTATATAGCAATTATTTTAATGCTTAAAAAATCATGTATTTGTGTTGTGCTGTTTAGTGTCGTTCTACCAGCCTGTCATCACAGATCTCCGTACATCTTCAAGGAGTGTTGCAAAAACTGCTTTAATAGTTGCTTGCTACTGGGCGACTAGATTTGTTTATTTTTTTTAATGTGTGAGGCAAAGGAAAGCTGGAATCAGCCAGAAAAGGACAAGGATGCTTAAAACCTAGAAATAAATGTTGGATTGATGCTTTTATGCATTTAGATGCTCAGCAAAGTTAGAAAGTAACTCTTAGACTTGTGGCTAAGGGAGCAGATTGCTCCATTCCAGCACCTGTAATACCGTGCGCCAAATTCTATGTGTGCTGGTGTCAGCGGAGGACAAAATGGCATAGCATGGTAGCACAATGCATTTGCAACTCTGGCACTTGTTTTCCACTCTCATTGACAGCAAAAAGTGTCAGCTCAGGCAGACTGAATCCAGTTCTAAATGACCGTCAGCCCACAGCACAAAAATGTCCATTTTTGGTGCCAATTACCATTCATTTGGCCGCAAGCCTGCCTCCTGCGGGAAATGGAAACGCCACAGCAGCACAGTAAGGAGTGTGCCTTTGAGGATGGTTTCAGATGGTTTCACTATAGAGATAGGTAAAAGAAAACTTCATTTGGCATATAGGCTGTGCCTCGTCTAATAGGGGTGTACTAATTGAGTGCCAGAACAGGAAATATCAGTGGTTGTTAGAACTAATATCACTCAGTTAAATGAGCACTCAAATTCACTGAGATGTGAAATGGCGTCTCCCGCTTGCTCCATCTGTTGCTGTCTGTTCAATCTTGCTAATGTCCATTCCCTGTTCACCCTGCCCCATTGTGCTGTGGCTCTGATTCCAACTCTTGTGACTCCAGTCCTGGAGTAAGAGAACTTACATAAAAAACAGCAGTTGACAGAGATTGCTGGAGTGTCTGAGAGAGCCCCAGGAACAGTGAAGAAAGAAGAGAGAGATGGGCAGAAGTAACAGGAAAAGAGTAATACAGAGAACAATTGAGAGAGAGTGAGAGAAATACAGCCTAAGTTGCAAGGACAGATTAACCAAGAAACAGACAGGAAAAAGGAAAGCAACAGACAGTGGAAGTAAAGATGAAGCGAGATGTGAATGGGGGAGGGGAACCACACAGCAAGTCTTCCAGGGGTGCCCCAAACCCCTTGCTTTGATCAGGCATAGTGGGCATCTTCAGCTGGTTAAGCCTCCCCCAACCCCAAATGTTTGCTGTCCATAAGGCACATAGTGCTCCACTGACAAACCAATGGAAACAATCTTACCTCTAGCGCATAGACATGCAGCACACCCTGAGTGTATTTAACTACTGTATTCATCCTACTGAACTCCACAAATAAACACTAAAGCCTGCACATCTGCCGATGCACTTTATTATGGTCATATTTATGCTAATATATATGTACAAATGTATGTTGAAATGTTTAAGTGTCCTAATCCAAATTGTACACTCTCGGGAGCCGCAAGCCTACATTTCGTTGTATTGCACTTGTGCACTAACAATGACAATAAAAGTTGATTTGATTTTGATTGATCATGCCTAACCTGACAGATTAACCAAGTTCTCAAGAACAGCTGTAATATCTTGGTAAGAATAACAACAAAAAAAGCCCACTGTCAGCTTTGTTATCATATGCGAAGCTGTGTGTATCACAAGAGAAGGCATTTTGACTTCCTACCATGAAATATGCTGGTCCCAAATGGCATTGTGTATCTGCAGTTGTTTTGTTACCTTTCTCTTTAAGTACACCAGCATTTTTTCTTCTCTTTCTCTCTTTCTCTTACTTACTCTGTGTTAGGCACAAAATTCTGCCAGGTATGGTTAAAAGATCAACTTTCCTTTGTTACTGAAATGATTTCATCAAAACCAGGCCGAGAGTATAGATAAAGAATTAACATATTGTTGGAAAATAGGTATTAGTGGACATCAGTATTCTGGCTTGAAGTTCCTTCTGTACTTCCTTCATAGCGAGGGATACTGTAGTGTATGTACCTTTAAGGGGAGGACTACTTTTTACAGCTCCTGTATACTGTAGTACCGGCAGTGACCACACCTGTATATAAATCCTGAGTAGGGATCTGTACTGTTAGTTTTTAGAGTAACCCTCATCCAGTAAACACCTGTTGATTGTTCCTCTGCAGTCTCTGTCTATTTATTGAAGGACACCATACATCAAGATACACGGATTTAACATTGGCGACGAATGGCTTCAAACCTACCTGCAACTCTGCATCACCTCCCAGGGATTCGCTCCTGGAGAACAGTGAAAGAAGAAGGCCGAGTCCAGAAATACGGGTGTCGACCATCCAGAGAAGACTTGAGCATCGCAGAGGAGGCTGTTGAGAGCTGGGCTTGGTTCTCCAGTCACGACGATCCAGCGCAACGGGCTGGCAACAGGTATGGCGCAGACCTTTCCCGGACAGCGGCGGCTGGAGCCGACAGACAGCACAGCAAAAGGCCGAGCAGCGTCGACGGGGTAAGAGAGAGGGTAAAGCGCACAGGGCGCAGCCGGGGTTCAGGACCGAGCGGCGTCAATGAGAGAGGCACGCAGGAAAACGCGCAGAGTGCAGCCAGTGTTCAAGTGCCGAGCAGCATCCGCGGAGAAGAAAGGAAAGCGCGGGAGACGCCATCTGAGCTGCAGCGGAGAAGAAGGGAGAGCGCGGGAGACGCCATTTTTTTTAGCCGCAGCGGAGGAGAAGGGAGAGCGCGGGAAGAAAGGAAAGCGTGGGAGATGCCATTTTGAGCCAGTCTAGCCACACCCAGGGATGCCAAAGAGTGGCAGTGTCACAGCGTTCGACAATGAAGTCGAAGATTGGGCGACATATGTCGAACGCATAGAGGTGTACTGCAAGGCGAATGAAGTGCCAGTTGATAAGAAAGCGCTGGTATTGTTGAATTCAATGGGTGCAAAAACATATGGCTTACTATGGAACCTAGTAACCCCAGAGAAGCCAGTAGAAAAGGGTTTTGAAAACATAGTGGCAATCCTACAGGACCACTTAAACCCCACAGCGCTGCTGATAGCAGAAAGATTTAAGTTTCACAAAAGGAACCAGCATAAAGATGAAAGCAATGCTGAGTATTTAACGGAACTGCGCAAGCTATCGAAACACTGCCAGTTTGGGACCGGACTAGCAGATACTTTAATGGACAAGTTTATGTGTGGGCTTCAAAGTGAAGGAACCCAGAAACGGCTTCTATCAGAAAAGGATCTTACGCTGGACAAGGCTTTCAGCATGGCAGTATCACACGAAGCAGCCGCACGGGGCGCAGCAGAGATACAACGGAGACCGCAAGAATATGGCACAAATGAAATGTCATACGGAACAGTGAAGTGCTACCGCTGCGGCAGAAATAAACACAACCATAATGATTGCTGGTTCAAGGACAAAGTGTGCAGACAGTGTGGAAAAGTAGGACACATAGCAAGAGTCTGCAGGTCGGGAAAGAAAACCAGCAGCAAGAAATCTCCACAGGAGAAGTACAAGAAGGTACATAAGGTGACGGAGAGTAGTTCAGACGAACAGAAAAGTGATACAGACTCCGGAAGCAAGGAGCTGGGTTGTCTGAAACTACATAATGTGGTCAAAACGGAGGATCACCAAACTATCTGGGTCATGCTCAAGATTGCCGGAGTCCAAGTGAAAATGGAATTGGACACAGGATCAGCCCTAACAGTCATAAACCGAAGGGACTACAAGCGGCTATTCTCAAATATACACTTGAGAGATACAGAGATTGTCTTGAAGACATACACTGTGCAAAAAGTCTACCCCAAAGGAAAAATAAGGGTGAACGTTATATATAACGGCAAGGAAACACCAAAAATGGACCTATATGTATTGCCAGATGGAGGACCACCACTACTAAGACGTGAATGGATCCGGAAGATACAGCTAGATTGGCATTCCATACAAGCACTGACTGTAGATGCCAAAAAGGATGACGACGTCACACCTAGATGACTGTCAAAAATGCTAACTGACGCACAATGAGTGTTCCAGGAGGGACTCGGAACACTAAAAGGCATAACAGCGACGATCAAAATAGAGAAAAATGCCAGCCCAAAGTTTTTTAAGGCCAGACCGGTACCTTATGCGATCCGCCCAGCCGTCGAAGCAGAGCTGGAAGGTTTGGAACGTTCAGGAGTACTATCCAAAGTGGACTGGAGCGAATGGGCTACACCCATCATTCCTGTAATGAAGAGGCCGTTGAGTAATACGCCTGGGGAACCAAAGAAGGTTCGCATCTGCGGGGACTTTAAGGTGACAGTGAACCCAGTCCTTCACACTGTACAATATCCGCTTCCGCGGATTGAAGATATTTTCGCCTCGCTATCTGGAGGGAAACGCTTCACTAAGATTGATCTGGCCCAGGCGTACCTGCAAATGGAGGTAGAAGAAGTCTCGAAACAGTACCTCATGATCAACACTCATAAAGGTCTCTACCAATACAATCGGCTGGTGTTCGGGGTAGCATCAGCTCCGGCTATTTGGCAAAGGGCAATGGATCAAGTCCTGTGAGGGATTTCAGGGACCCAGTGTTATTTGGACGACATCCTGGTCACGGGCGAAAATGACAGTGATCACCTCGCCAACCTGGAGCAGGTGCTCACTAGATTGAAGGTATATGGGCTCTGAGCTAATCGCCATAAATGCGAGTTTTTCCAGAAGCAGATCTCGTATTGTGGCCACGTTATTGATGAAGAGGGGTTACATAAGTCCCCTGAAAAGATTGAGGCAGTAGTCAAGACTCCAGCACCGGAAAATGTGTCACAACTGAGGTCGTTCCTCGGGCTGGTGAACTACTACCATAAGTTCTTGCCGAATTTGTCTACAGTACTACACCCACTGAACACCCTGCTGCAAACGGGGGTACCATGGAAGTGGAATGACGAATGTAAATGAGCTTTCCAGAAGTGCAAAGAATTGATCACATCAAAAGAAGTGTTGGCTCATTTCAACCCAGCACTACCAATTCGGCTGGTGTGTGAAGCATCACCCTATGGTATTGGAGCGGTGCTGTCGCTCAAATTCCCGGACGGCTCGGAGAGGCCAGTAGCCTTTGCATCTCAGTCACTAACCTCAGCCGAGCGTAACTATGCCCAGATTGACAGGGAGGCCCTCAGACTAGTGTGGGGAGTGAAAAAGTTCAACCACTATCTGCACGGGCAGAAGTTCACCTTGCTGACCGACCACCAACCACTTGTCTCCATCTTTAATCCAAAGAAGGGCGTTCCGGTGATGACTGCACAACGGCTACAAAGATGGTCCCTTTTTCTAGGGGCAAACGAATATGAAATAGAGTATAAGGGCATGAAACAGCATGGAAACGCTGATGGGATATCATGCCTGCCACTGCCTACTGCGGAGGAAGCACCAGCAGTGGACCCTGTCGAAATATTTTATTCGACTATAATTGAACGCTTGCCAGTAACTAACGCGGATATAGAGAAGGAGACACGAAATGACCCGACTCTGTCTCGGGTATATGACTTGACGGTGAAGGGATGGCCAACACATGGCGACTCACTGTTGCCAGCATTCTCATCCAGAAGAGAACAGCTGTCAGTATGCCAGGGGACCTGGATGTGTGGATCCCGAGTGGTAATTCCACCCAAGTTAAGGGAGAGAGTGCTCAATGAGCTTCACGAAGGTCATCTGGGAGGGGTGAAAATGAAAAGCCTTGCTAGGGCTTATGTGTGGTGGCCGGGGATCGATCAGCAAATCGAGAACCTGACAAAGAGCTGCTCAGGATGCCAGAAGGTCCAAAATGCACCACCACATGCCCCTCTACACCCATGGGAGTGGCCCTCGTCTCCATGGCAACGGGTGCATATTGATTTTGCTGGTCCATTCATGGACTCAATGTTTTTGATAGCCGTGGATGCGCACTCGAAATGGCCTGAGGTGATCAAAATGTCCTCCACCACCACGGAGAAAACTATTGCAGTCCTACAGACCATATTTGCCAGGAACGGCTTGCCAGAACAGATTTGCTCTGATAACGGACCACAGTTTGCGTCCGAAGAATTTCAGAAATTTATGGAAAGGAATGGGGTAAGGCATTACACATCCACCCCGTATCATCCAGCCACAAATGGATTGGCTGAGAGGTTCGTACAAACCTTTAAAAAGGCAGTAAGGTCCATGTGCGATGACGACATTCCACTGCAGCATAAGGTGGACAATTTCCTGTTAGCCTACAGAAATGCGACACATGCAGTCACCAACCAGACCCCGGCCATGCTGTTCTTTAACCGAAGGTTGAGATCTCGTCTGGATTTGCTCAGACCAAATGTACGAAGAGATGTTGAGAATAAGCAATTCCAGCACATCAATGAGAAGCCGACAAGGAGCTTCAATGTAGGGCAACCAGTCTTGGCCCATGACTACCGAACAGAGAAATGGCAACCAGGAACGATATGCACACGGCAGGGGCCACTAATGTACACAGTGGATGTTGGGGAGAACATTGTGAGACGCCATGTCGACCAGATCCTAGAGTCTCAGGAACGAGTCAACCCCATGTCTCGCGTACCTGGTGATGAACCCGACATACAGGTAGCATCTACCCCAGAAACAGTAGCATCGGAAGCTGATGAACCAACCTACGACAGGGGGCCAGAATCACCTCCGCACCAAGAGCAAGACACTCAGGAAAGGCGCTATCCAGAAAGGATCAGGAAGCCGCCCCAAAGACTGAATTTATAAATGGACTATTTTCAGTTAATGTTGCATGTTAAAAGTGTTAATTGTTAAATGAATGTTATGGTACTGTTAATCTAAAAGGGGAGGAATTGTAGTGTATGTACCTTTAAGGGGAGAACTACTTTTTACAGCTCCTGTATACTGTAGTACCGGCAGTGACCACACCTGTATATAAACCCTGAGTAGGGATCTGTACTGTTAGTTTTTAGAATAACCCTCACCCAGTAAACACCTGTTGATTATTCCTCTGCAGTCTCTGTCTATTTATTGAAGGACACCATACATCAAGATACACGGATTTAACAGATACATGACAATATTCTGAGCAAAAATATTAAAAATTCTAATCAATAGTAAAGTTTAACATAGATGGAGATTAAATACAACAGGCTTGCCCATATATATTGAATAAGTGGACTGTTCCATTGAGTCAGATTTTATAAGGAAGATCAAAACCCAATATTTAAGATAAGACTTAGCTATCTTGTATCTTTCATCCTTCTTTAAACATCTCCGCAACAGGACTGAGAGTTGTTAAAGAGCTCCTGTTTACATAACAGCCCAAGTATTCTGCTTTTGTGGAACTGGGGCACATATTTGGCCTGGTGTGACCTCCTGCCACCAGAAAAGTGCACCTCTGACTCTGACCGCTTTAGAAACCTGGGGGCCATTTCTATACTTTGGGTGGGCTACTAGTGGGGATCAAGTTGGCTGCAGGAGGCCTCAGAAACCTGCAGGAAAATAGTGTTGCCAGTAGCCTCAATATTGCTGGTGCAAATCAAAAAAAATGTAATTTTTCTTAGAATTTGGCACCTAATGCAATACAATTCATTGCTCGGTTATTGATTGCTTAAGCTTTTTGGGAATCTTGCATGGCCCCTGTGCAGCTCACTGCATCGCTGGATGCCTGGGAGGAACACGGGTCCCTCAGTCTCATGCTGGTGAGGCACAAATGATGAGACTGGGTCGGACGAAAGCAAAATACTGCGGATGCTGGAAATCTGAAGTAAAAACAGAATATGCTGAGGCTGGTCAGGCAGCCTCTGTGGAGAGAGACTAATTTGGGCGGTGTTTTTATGTATTTGCTTATTAATGCAACACGCCATATGTGGGTGAGACAAAATTGTATGCCTCTTGCCACTTCTGGTGCAAATCCCATAAGTGGCAGGGCGCAGCATGCAGCCAGTGGAGCAACTTTCGAAGAGAGTGCCCAGCCATGCCTGCTGCATTTATATGGGCTCCCAGGTGTGTTTCCAGTAGAAAATCTGCTCCAACATGTGAACTTCTGATCAAGAACCCCCACCTACTACCTTGAACAATGGTCTGGTCCATGCAGGTTTTCCCTCATTTTCGTTAGCATTCGGCCTGTTGTTCTTGTCACTGTGAAGGGATAGTTACTAGTCTTAGCCCCTTTAGGGCTACCCTGGATCAGGCGTATTCCTCAGATGTTCACTTTCAACTAAAGTTTGAGGTAGTCAAATCCTAAAGATGCTTAATTGGGTCTAAAGGTCCGGACTATCTCTCCCTAAAGGAAAGGAACAACCTGAAAATGTTACTGTCCTCCAGATAGCACTTTTAATAAGTTTAGTTGACTGTAACATTCTAGATATTATGAGGGTCTGGAAAACTCCCCCAGAATTCTGCAACTCCTCACCAAAGTGTGTACAGAGATTGAGTTCGCGAGTTTGATACAGAAGTATTATGTGAGACAATTCTAAAAATATGTAGATTTATTAAAGAACCGACATATAATTTACAGTTGATGAGTCAATCGCAACATTAACCGTTCCATAAAAATAAAGCTTACAATTCTATTATCAGAGAACCTACTCTCAAATCTTAACTTCACTACAGTTTTACAGATCTTACTTTTATTCAGGATATCCACAAAAATCAAATACAGTACCTTTGATCCCCGAGGTACAAAGAGTTAGAGACTTACAGAGCTGTCTCTGAAGCCGAGAATCACTTTTCCCCTTTAAGCGAGTCTACTATTCCATTTGAGAGTTCAATATTTATACCCTTTTCCAGTGGTATTTCCTTTAAGGTTTTCTGCTGATGTAAGCTAATTATCTCTAGTCATTTTTCAGCAGACCCCTGCAATTCTTACAGTCACCTCAGCTGGTAGCACTACAGAACCAGGTCTCTCCTCTAGGTGTTCTAAGTTTATCATAAAAAATGGTGTAACAGCAGGTGCGCTTTACTTGGTATCATATTTATGAAGGCAGATGTTTGTTACTTTTATGTGCTTCTTTACGAGGTGTACATTAGAACACCTTGTACATGGTGAACTATTGTCTTGTTCTGAAATAACAACAGAAAATGCTGGAAAAACTCAGCAGGCCAGGCAACATCCGTGGAGAGAGAAACAGAGTCAATGTTTCAGGTCGTGTCTTGTTCCCAAAGTTTCAGACTGTCAGGAGTCTTTAACCTTCTGTTTCAATAAGGTTATTGATTCAGTGTCAACAACTTACCTTATCTCAATAGCCAGAATGCTATCACAGCTTTTTCATCGTTAGGTTTCTAGATTTCCAGACCCAGTTTGTCATGTTTTAATAAGGCCAGAGTTCTTTCATAGAATGGTGTATTTTTCTGAATAGGTTATATGGCTTATTCCTTCACAACTGCATTTTTCTATCTGCTATTTACAGATATGCAAATAAACATGATTCAACCTTGCCAGCCTTTCAGAACATATAAAATAAATGAGCAAAATTTCAAGGGCAGAGTTTCACTTGTCGCACTTGCTCTGTGACAAAATTACCTACGAGCTGCACCACTAGTTAATATAACATATCCAGCAGATACTATTGTCACACTTCAGAATCTGAATCTCACTGTACCGTATATTCAAAACTCCGCAAGCACCATTGCTAAAGTACGCAATCGTCAAGAGAACATTTCATTGGTAGGTGCTAGTTGGTTGTAGTTATCGACTTTGAAGTTTAGTGGAGAAAATGGGAAAATATCACACTGGTAGAGTGAATTGGGGGGGAGCTCTTTTAACATCGAAGGTGAGACATATATGACTGGATTTTCCAAACCCCGAGGAGGCAGGCATGGAGGCAGGACAACCAGTAAACTCGGAGCAAGTGGGGGCGGATGGCAAAGCCGCCCCCATCCCGCCTCCGTGCCCTTTTGCCAGGAGGCGGGAAGATGTGCAGCTTCGGGTCCCGTCTCTTGGAGGCGGGAAAGGCATTTAATCCTTTTAACAGTGATACGCTTATCAATTACTTCATAAAAGGTGATGAGTCGAAGAAGAGATGATGAGTCGAAAGAAGAGATGAATAAGGCTTTTATTAGCTAAGAAGAGACCATGCTTCTTCGTGAATGACTGAACAAGTCTGAACGAAACCCACACAGTGGTGGGTGGAGTCAGCTGAGGCATGCCTCCATACACAGCGCCACCCAGAGGTGGCAATATACAATACAGTGGTTTACCACATTCACCCCTTGTTTAATGTGAAGTCCGGCGGGGTGAAGGGTACTACAAGTTAAGTCTATCAGGAGGCCTTGTCTGACGTCCTGATCGTCGTGGTGGCGGCGGTGGTGTTGCAGCATCCGACGTCGGGTCTGGTGTCTGGGTGGTTGGCGAAGATTCCTGGGGCTTTGGCATGCCGTCTGCAGGGGTTGGGTTGGGAGGGGTGGTGGGGGATAACAGTGGTAAGGGGGATAACGGTGGTAAGGGGGATAACGGTGGTAATTCAGGGGTACCCGAGGGTGCGAGATCTCGTATGGAGACCGTGTCCTCCCGCCCGTCTGGGTATGTCACCCAGGCATACTGGGGGTTGGCGTGTAGGAGGTGCACCCGCTCGACCAGGGGGTCCGTTTTATGCGTCCTCACGTGCCTCCGCAGTAGGACGGGCCCAGGAGAAGTCAACCATGCCGGTAGCGAGGTTCCCGATGTAGACTTCCGGGGGAAAACAAACATTTTCTCATGAGGGGTCGCATTAGTGGCAGTACAAAGCAGTGACCGAATGGAGTGAAGCGCTGCAGGGAGGACCTCCTGCCAGCGGGAGGTCGGAAGGCCCTTAGATTTTAGTGCTAAGAGGACTGCCTTCCAAACCGTCGCGTTCTCCCTTTCCACCTGGCCGTTCCCCCGGGGGTTGTAACTGGTGGTCCTGCTCGTGGCGATACCTCTTGTTAGCAGGTACTGCCGAAGTTCGTCGCTCATGAACGATGAGCCCCTGTCGCTATGTATATAGCTGGGGAACCCGAACAGAGCGAAGATGTCATTCAGACACTTGATGACCGTGGTACTGGTCATGTCTGGGCAAGGGATGGCAAAGGGGAAACGGGAGTACTCATCAACTATGTTGAGGAAGTACACATTGCGGTCAGCGGAGGGGAGGGGCCCTTTAAAATCGACGCTCAGGCGTTCGAAGGGGCGGGTGGCCTTGATCAGGCTTGCTCTGTCCGGCCTATAGAAGTGCGGTTTGCACTCGGCGCAGATTTGGCAGCTCTTGGTCATGGTCCTGACCTCCTCGATGGAGTAGGGCAGGTTACGGGATTTGATAAAATGGAAAAACCTGGTGACCCCCGGGTGGCAGAGGTCATTGTGGAGGGACTGCAGCCTATCACTCTGCGCGTTGGCGCATGTACCACGTGATAGGGCATCTGGGGGCTCATTGAGTTTCCCTGGCCGATACAAGATATCATAATTGTAGGTGGAGAGTTCGATTCTCCACCTCAAGATCTTGTCATTCTTGATTTTACCCCTCTGCTTATTATTAAACATAAAAGCTACTGAACGCTGGTCAGTGAGCAGGGTAAATCGTTTCCCGGCCAGGTAATGCCTCCAGTGACGCACCGCTTCTACAATAGCCTGGGCCTCCTTTTCGACGGAGGAGTGTCTCGTCTCGGGGCCCTGGAGGGTCCTTGAGAAAAAGGCCACGGGTCTGCCCGCCTGGTTAAGGGTCGCGGCTAGGGCGAAGTCGGAGGCATCGCTCTCCACTTGGAAGGGGATGGACTCATCCACCGCGTGCATTGCGGCCTTCGCGATATCGTTCTTGATAAGAGTGAAGGCTGCACACGCCTCTGGTGTCAGGGGGAAGGAGGTGGCTTTGATGAGGGGCCTGGCTTTGTCTGCATAGAGGGGCACCCACTGGGCGTAGTAGGAGAAAAACCCCAGGCATCTCTTCAGTGCTTTTTGGCAGTGGGGAAGGGGTAGCTCCATTAGGGGGCGCATTCTGTCGGGGTCGGGCCCGATGACTCCGTTCTCCACCACGCAGCCGAGGATGGCCAGGCGCTTGGTGTGAAACATACATTTTTCCTTATTGTACGTTAGGTTCAGCCGTTGGGCCGTACGGAGGAAATTTGCTACATTAACGTCGTGGTCCTGCTGGTCGTGGCCGCAGATGGTGACGTTATCCAAATAGGGGAAGGTTGCCCGCAGCGCGTTCTGGTCAACCATTCGGTCCATCTCCCTTTGGAAGACCGAAACCCCGTTGGTGACGCCGAAGGGGACCCTAAGGAAGTGGTAGAGGCGGCCGTTTGCCTCGAAGGCAGTATACTGGCGGTCCTCATGGCGGATGGGCAGCTGGTGGTACGCTGACTTAAGGTCGATGGTGGAGAATACTTTGTATTGCGCAATCTGATTGACCATATCAGATATGCGAGGGAGGGGGTACGCGTCCAGCTGGGTGTACCGGTTTATGGTTTGGCTGTAGTCGATTACCATGCAGCATTTTGCAGTGGTTTTAACGACTACAACCTGGGCTCGCCAGGGGCTAGTGCTACCTTCGATAATGCCCTCCTTCAATAGCCGCTCCACCTCAGAGCTGATAAAAGCTCTGTCCCCGGCACTGTACCGCCTGCTTTTGGTAGCGATGGGTTTACAGTCGCGGGTGAGGTTAGCGAACAGGGGAGGGGGGGGGACTTTTAATGTGGAAAGGCTGCAGGTGGTTTGCAGCGGGCGATTTAAAAGTTGTTGGTTGCAGACTGTGAGTGGGGGGAGGGGTCCACCGTATGCTAGTGTGACACTCTTAAGGTGGCACTGAAAATCCAACCCTAGCAGGACGGCAGCGCAAAGACGGGGCAGGACTAGCAGTTTAAATTTTTGATATTCAGTGCCCCCTACTGACAGGGTCACCACACAGTAGCCGCTGATGTCCATTGACTGGGACTTGGACGCCATAGAAATGCGATGGTGCGTTGGCAGAATCGTGAGGGAGTGGCTACGTACCGTGTCGGGGTGGACGAAACTCTCTGTGCTCCCGCTGTCGATCAGGCAACTGGTGGCGCGGCCGTTTACCGTGATATCCATCATGGAGCTGGATAGATGGTGAGGGTGGCCTTGATCCAGCGTCACGGAGGCCAGTATGTGGCTTAGTGAGTCACTATAGTCATCCGCCGAGACGGTGGTCGGTTCCGGTGACGAAATGGCGGTTGAGTGCGTTGGATACGATGGCGGCGGATGCCATGCGGCCGGGGGTACACAAAATGGCGGATAAGATGGCTGCTCCCACGGCCCGCACGCTGCGCTGCTGGCTGGCTTCCCCTTGCAGGCGTTAGCGTAATGGCCTTTCTTCCCGCAGCCCGAGCAGGTAGCTGTCTTAGCTGGGCAGTGCGCTCTGGGATGTTTTAACTGGCCACAGAAATAGCATTTTTGGGCCTGGTTACTGGGCATCGAAGCAGTTCTTACCGGAGGCTGCTGTCTCGGTTGGGTCGCTGCAGCGGTTGGTGCCGGGGGCGGCGGTCCCGTGTCCCACGGTTTCGATTGCCATGTCTCGGCGCCGTTACAGGGGTATGCCTCGAGGTTTCGGTGGGCCTCCTCTAACGAGAGCGCAAGGGCAATGGCCGTCTTCAGGTCGGGTTCCTTGCTTTCTAGCAGTCTCTGCCGGGTGTGGTCTGACTGGAGGCCCCTGACGAAGGCATCACAGGCGAGTCCCTGCGCGTGCTCCACAGCCGTTACCGCTTTACAATCGCAGTCTCTGCAGAGTGCCAGTAGCGCCCGTGCAAATGCCCCTACCGATTCTCCCGGTTGCTGCCTGCGGGATCCCAAGAGGTGTCGGGCGTAAATTGTGTTCACTGGGCGCGTATATTGCCCTTTTAGTAGCTCGAGGGCCGCCACGTACGTATTAGAGTCCCGGATTAGCATATATACTTGATGGCTCACCTGGGCGGTCAAAATTTTCAGTTTGTGATCCTCCTCTGTAACCTGTGAGATTGCGAGGAAGGATTCAAAGCAGCTCAGCCAGTGTTCAAACTTGGCTGATGCACCCACATCTTGAGGGTCGAGGTCCAGGCGTGGTGGTCTGAGGGCTCTCAGCAATGTCTGCTGTATCCGTTGCTGTTGTTGCTCCTCAGGTGTCGCCATTTAACTTTTAGCTAATAAAATTGATACGCTTATCAATTACTTCATAAAAGGTGATGAGTCGAAGAAGAGATGATGAGTCGAAAGAAGAGATGAATAAGGCTTTTATTAGCTAAGAAGAGACCATGCTTCTTCGTGAGTGACTGAACAAGTCTGAACGAAACCCACACAGTGGTGGGTGGAGTCAGCTGAGGCATGCCTCCATACACAGCGCCACCCAGAGGTGGCAATATACAATACAGTGGTTTACCACAAACAGAAAAAAGGATTAGTGCCATTTTACCTTCACAGGTGAAGGCTTCCCGACCTTGAAGAAACCTGCTGGGTTGAAGGAGACGTGGAGGAGGTCTGCGGTGGTCGGAGGCACCTGGAAATAAAGTGTAGAGGTGAGTGATGGGTGCAAGTGTGGAGTGGTAAGTATGCAAGGTGAGTGATAAGTTTTAAAAAGTGTTCACTTACCTTGTTTTCTTCATACAGCCTTTAGCCATGGTGGATTGGGAGAGCCGACATGCTGCTTGTCAATTTCACAGACTGGCTGTTGGAACCTCCGTTCCAATAGGCATGTGAAATTTACAAAGTTGAACGGTTTGATGAGTCCTCAACACAGAGCCGTCAAATTCTGACATTTCTTCATTGAAGAAGTCTTGACAGATAGCACGTCTGATGTTGACATGATCTGTCAGTGACTTCCTCCCTAATTGGCCTGCTGAGCATGCAGGGCGGGCTTAACAAGGTCAATCAGGGGAAAATTCCTCTGGTTGGTCAAGCGAGGATGGAGGCGGGACATTGACATGACAAGCAGTTGTCCCGCCTCCAACCCGCCTCCATTCACAAAATCCGGCCCTTAGAATCATACAGGTTATTTTGCCCATCGTGCTTGTGTTGGCTCTTTGAAAGAGCTATGTAATTAGTCCCATTCCCCTGCCCTTTCCCCATAGCCCTGCAAATTTCTCCTTTTCAAGCATTTATCCAATTCCCTTTTGAAAGTTACTATTGACCAACACATAGTTGAAACAGAGCAGAAAGATCTTTACTCTTTATCCAACTGCATTGCACTGCCTTGGGAATGCTTGATGCTGACTTGTGGGACCCAAGATGGAAAACATACTATTCCCGAGCACTAATATCTCTCCCTCGGATGAAAGGAAAAAATAAATGGTTAATGGTTTTGTAGCAAAGAATTATGTTCTTGGCCTGTTTGAGAGCCAACTCATTTGCATATCAAAGAAACTTAATGCCAAATATTTTAACAGAAAAATGAATTTAATCTAATGTTCCTTTTAAGTAAGTCTATAATTTAAAATAAAATGCCATACTATCATTTCTACAAACTGTAATCATTTTATTCATTGAAAGGCTTTACTTTACTTCTTTCATCAAAATTAATATACCTTTCAGTTTTTTAATAACGTGAGTATTAAAGCACACACACATTTTAATAAAATGTTTTCTTTTATTTATAATAATTTATCATCCTTTCGGGGCTTATCATGAAGAATTAGAAAATTGTGCGTTTCTGGCTTTTATTCCAACGCACTGTTCATTTGATGAACATGCAGTAGCCTCAGTGGGCATCATCTCTTTCTTAAAGCAAATGTTTGCAGAACGATTGGAGCTGCCGAGGCAATGGCCTAAGGTTTGCGATCTATTGGATTTGTTAGCGTTGTAGCAGCCCTGCCATCTGCTACTATTTAACAGCTTGTCGATTTAGTCTTTGCTGCTTCTGAAGATGCTGCCTGCCATTTCGTGAAACCTATATGTGGTTTACTTCTTGGCCTTTTCAACTTTACAACTTTTCTTTTAGCCAATTCTGGATCCAGTTCATTTTGGTCAACAATAGTGCCCGCCAAGACCCTTTAAAGAAAATTGTTTTGATCCGTTATTAAATTCCACATGAATCAACAGCAACTTTGACTTCTTCAAGCACCTTTAACAAAATAAAGCATTTCCCCCCCACCCCCCCCCAAGATGGCTCGCAGTGCAAAGATCAAATGCCTGTGTGCTGCCTTCCATTTATTTCTCCCATTTATAATTAAGTGGTACCTGTTATGTCAGCACTTGTGAAAAGTCCATTGTAAGCCTAACATTCAGGGGAATGGTCGTCAATTTTTCAGAAACTCTCATGATTTTCTAGAACTATTTGCGTACCATCAATATTAATTGTTCATGACTGCGGATGTTTTGCTATTGAGCAGCTATGATGGGTATTTGAACATCAGTGGTTTCTGCAATCGAATGCTTTTTACAGTGCAATTTTCAGGTACAATTTTAATTAGCTCCTAAATTTACAGTCTATTATCCAGTATTTGAGAGCTATAAAATGGTCACTAAGAAGTTAGGTTTTCAGTTTAACTGTTAATTGGATTAAACAGAATCGTTTGCTTCACCAACTCTGATATTCAGTTTAATCTGCTATCGAGCCTGCCAATGATTAGTGTTGTGAATCAATTTCAATGAACAAATAAGTGCTACAGTTGGTAATTTAGCTGCGTTAGATTAAACAGAGCATTTGCTATTCATTCTGGTGTGGACCATCCTGGAATGATGTCATTGTACATCATGTGCGTGCTGCTTTGTACCACAGTAGTTACGAAAATCCAATACTATTTCGACAACAACTTGTATTTATATAGCGCCTTTAACACAGTAAAACGTCCCAAAGCGCTACACAGGAATGTTATAAGACAAAAATTTTTACATCGAGCCACCTAAGGAGAAATTAGGGCAGGTGACCAAAAGCTTGGTCAAAGAGGTGGGTTTTAAGGAGCGTCTTAAACGAGGAAAGAAAGGTAGCGAGGCGGAGAGGTTTAGGCAGGGAATACCAGAGCTTAGGGCCTAGGCAACAGAAGGCATGGCCACCAATGAGCGATTATAATCAGGGATGCTCAGGAGGGCAGAAATGGAGGAGCACAGCTATCTCGGGTGGGGGGATGTTGTGGAGCTGAAGGAGATTACAGAGATAGGGAGGGGATAGGCCATGGAGGGATTTGAAAACAAGGATGAGAATTTCAAAATCGAGGTATGTGACATTGAGAACCAACATTATACGTGTACGTGAAAGAAGAAATCCTAGACAGACATGGTTTGCATCTTTGCATAAAGCAGGTCTGATAACTGAAGCTGGAGTCATACGTTAGCAGCCAACAGAAAAAGGAAATGTTTATTACTCGCATTTGAAGACCAGTTCAATTGTCAGTCACTCATGGTCCCCCGATCTGGATCATAGCTATCTGAAGCAACTCTGTTCTGTTTGCAATTGGGTTACCTTTGCCTGCTGATATTTCCCTATTTTGACCAACAAGAGACATTTATTTTGAAATATCATTCAGGTTAGTGTAAAGATGGTACTGTACATGCCAATTAAAAAAAAACTCCTTTAAAAGTTCACTGTTTTCAGTCGAAAGCTGTAAATCCTATTCGAGCAAAATGTAGTTACATGCTTTCATATCCAGCAGTCAGTACCTGTGATAAATGGGGATGCCTGTTTTAACAACTAGAGCAGAACAGCTGTGTAAACAGTTCCATGAAACAAGTATTATATTCAAACTGGGCACCATTCTACTGATGACAGTGAGTAATGTCCCACTGAAGCTACATTTTCACTGCATCACAATGTAAAACTATCCAGCATAACAAATAACTGTCAAAGCATTAGACGAAAGATATTTCATGAATAGCATTCAGCTACTGAATAATCTAAGCTGTTCCACTTATAAGAGCACTCTCCCTTTAAATGACCTTGAACAATGGTACTGAGGAGGCTTTTGCAGCTGGTTGATCGTTACTCTTTATCTGTCAGTGAAGCGGTGTCTTTCCCTTCATTTTGCCTTTGTTAAATTTATAGCCTTAAATTTTGTTCCCTCTTCATAGTAAATGGCTCGTATTTCATACATTTCCATCGGGGTATCTAGCTCTTCGGATACCTGATGCAATGTATTCCAAAGCTTTGACACCTCAGATAAATGGGTTGCAAGGTTGGTATTTGCTATACCTCCATCCTGGAATTACTCCCCGATGGATGACTGAAAAATTCAACCACCTCCCATCACTCAATCTGCACTGAGCTCTCCCTACCAGGAAGGACCCCGATCCAATCCATGGTCTGTACTCCGGGTGCTGGTCTGGGCTGCAATAGTAGGTGGGGGGTGTAGTGTATGTACCTTTAAGACAGAACTACTTTTACAGCTCCTGTATACTGTAGTACCGACAGTGACCACGCCTGTATATAAGCCTTGCGCATGCCTCTGTACCCCCAGTCGTGAGACTAACCTCCTCCAGTAAATACCTGTTTATTGTTAAGTTACAGCATCCGTGTGGTTATTGAAAAACATCATACTCTCAGAAGCACGGATTTAACAGTGGCGACGAGTGTCGATTTGAATCTACCTGCAACTCTGCATTTCCCTTCAAGGATTCGCTCCGGGAGGGCGGTGTAAGAAAGTCGAGGCCAGGAACACGGGCGTCGACCACGAGCAACCGCCCAGTCGTCCGGCAGAGAGTGAACATCGCAGGGGAGGCTGTGGAGAGCCGGGCTTGGTTCCCCAGCCACGACGATCAGCAAGAGACTGACGACAGGTCCAGCGCAGACCC
Organism: Somniosus microcephalus; assembly: GCF_052327205.1. Classification (NCBI taxonomy): domain Eukaryota; kingdom Metazoa; phylum Chordata; class Chondrichthyes; order Squaliformes; family Somniosidae; genus Somniosus; species Somniosus microcephalus. The sequence continues at coordinate 44,767,916 of NC_141009.1, read as the reverse complement.
TTCCTGGACAGCGGCGGCTGGAGCCGACCGACGGCGGAGAGAAAGCCGAGCAGCGTTGACGGGGTAAGACAGAGGGTGAAGCGCACAGGGCGCAGCCGGGGGTTGAAAATCGAGCGGCGTCGAGAAAAAAAAGAAGAGAAACAAAATGGAGAGAGAGAGAGCGTAAAGCAACAGCCGGGTTCAGGACCGAGCGGCGGCGAGAAAAAAAAAAAAAACAACGCGCAGAGCACAGCCAGGGCTCAAGGGCTGAAGAGTGTCCGCGGGGGGAAGAAGGGAGAGCGCGGGAGACGCCATTGAGCCGTGGAGAAGAAGGAAGAGCGCGGGAGACGCCATTTTTAGAAGCCGCAGCGGAGAAGAAGGGCGAGCGCATGAAGGAAGGAAAGCGCGGGAGACGCCATTTTGTGCCAGCGGAGAAGAAGGGGAAGCACGGGAGATGCCATTTTTGACAGTTAAATCACACCCAGGGATGCCGAAGAGTGGCAGTATCTCTACGTTCGACAATGAAGTCGAAGATTGGGCGACATATGTGGAACGTATTGAGCTGTACTGCAGGGCGAATGAAGTGCCAGATGCTAGGAAAGCACTGGTTTTGTTAAATTCCATGGGTGCAAAAACTTATGGGTTACTGCGAAATTTAATAACCCCAGAGAAGCCGGTGAACAAGAATTTCGAAAGCATAGTAGAAATCCTACAGGACCACTTGAACCCCACACCGCTGCTGATAGCAGAACGATTTAAGTTCCATAAAAGGAACCAACACAAAGACGAAAGCAATGCTGAGTACCTAACGGAACTGCGCAAGCTATCGAAACACTGCCAGTTTGGAGTGGGACTAGCAGATACGATAAGGGACAAGTTTGTGTGTGGGCTACAAGGTGAAGGAACCCAGAAACGGCTTCTATCAGAAAAGGATCTTACGCTGGACAAGGCTTTCAGTATGGCAGTATCACACGAAGCAGCCACAAGGGGCGCTGCAGAGATAAAACGGAGACCGCAAGAATATGGCACCAATGAAATGTCTATGGAACAGGGAAGTGCTATCGCTGCGGCAGAACAACACATGACCAGAAGGATTGTTGGTTCAAGGACCAAGTGTGCAGACAGTGTGGAAAAGCAGGACACATAGCAAGAGTCTGCAGGTCTGGGAAGAAAACCAACAGTAAGAAATCTCCACAGGAGAAGTACAAAAAGGTACACCAGGTGATGGACAGTGGTTCAGACGAACAGAAAAGTGACACAGACTCCGGAAGCAAGGACCTGGGTTGTCTGAAACTACATAAGGTAACCAAAATGGAGGATCACCAGACTATCTGGGTTACACTCAAGATAGACGGAGTCCAGGTGAAAATGGAATTGGACACAGGATCAGCCCTAACAGTCATAAACCAAAGGGACTACAAGCGGCTATTTTCACATATACCCTTGAAAGCTACAGAGATTGCCTTGAAGACGTACACGGGGCAAAAAGTCTACCCCAAAGGAAAAATAAGGGTGAAAGTGATATGTAAAGGCCAGGAAATACCTAAAATGGATATATATGTATTGCCAGATGGAGGACCACCACTGCTAGGACGTGAATGGATCCGGAAGATATAATTAGATTGGCATTCCATACAGTCACTGAAGGTTGAGGCCAAAAAGGATGACGACGTCACACCTGGACGACTGTCAAAAATGCTAACTGATGCAAAAGAAGTGTTCCAGGAGGGACTCGGAACACTAAAAGGCATAACAGCAACGATTAAAATAGAGGAAAATGCAAGCCCAATGTTTCTTAAGGCCAGACCAGTGCCTTATGCGATCAGACCAGCTGTCAAAGCAGAACTGGAAGGGTTGGAACGTTCAGGAGTACTGTCCAAAGTGGACTGGAGTGAGTGGGCTACACCCATCATTCCTGTAATGAAGAGGTCATTGAGTAATACGCCTGGGGAACCAAAGAAGGTCCGCATCTGTGGGGATTTTAAGGTGACAGTGAACCCAGTCCTTCACACGGTACAATATCCGCTTCCACGAATTGAGGATATTTTTGCCTCGCTATCTGGAGGTAAACACTTCACCAAAATTGATCTAGCCCAGGCGTACTTGCAAATGGAGGTAGAAGAAGCTTCGAAACAATACCTTACGATTAACACTCATAAAGGTCTCTATCAATACAACCGGCTGGTGTTCGGGGTAGCCTCGGCTCCGGCTATCTGGCAAAGGGCAATGGATCAAGTCCTGCAAGGGATTCCAGGGACCCAGTGTTATTTGGACGACATCCTGGTCACAGGCGAAAATGACAGTGATCACCTCGCCAACTTGGAGAAGGTGCTCACCAGATTAAAGGAGTATAGGCTACGAGCTAATCGCCACAAGTGCGAGTATTTCCAGAAACAGATCTCGTACTGTGGCCACGTCATTGATGAAGAGGGGTTACATAAGTCCCCTGAAAAGATTGAGGCAGTAGTCAAGGCTCCAGCACCGGAAAATGTGTCACAACTTTTAAGTCCGTGAATGATTGAGACACGGACTAGCAGGAGAGAAACAAACAGAACTTTACTGGTGAAAGGCATAAACGAATCTAACAAAACAGAGGCTCTCTAGCGCCTTTTATACAGGGGTGGTCACTGCCGGTATTGCAGTCTGAGACCAGTTATTCTCTTAAAGGTACATACACAACAATTCCTCCCCTTTTAGATAAACAGTACATAACATTCATTTAACACTAATGATAACGAATTACAATCACAATTACTGTTGCTAGATACATTGGTTAAGTTTAAGCAATTATAAGTTCAGTCTTTGAGGAGGCTTCCTGATTCTGTCTGGATAACGCCTCTTTGGAGTATCAGGTTCTTCTGGCAATGTTGAGTCGAAATCAATGTCGTTGTTTGGTTCATCTGCTTCCAATATTACTGGTTCTGCGGTAGCTGCAATTGGAACGTCGATTTCATTACCAGGTGTATCAGATCGTGGTGTGGAGTTGACGTTTTCCAGTGACTCTAGAATCTGGTCAGCATGGCTGTTGAGTCTGTGTGTTCCAGGTCTACTTATTTTAAATAACTGGACACAGACAACAGGAAAAACTTAAACAGGTCTTTACTACTTGAAGGTCAGGGCTGAACTGCTTTACAAATTACTACACAGAGCTTATATACCGGTGTGGTCACCACCGGTACTACAATATACAGTAGCAAGAGAAAGTAGTCCATCTTCTTAAGGTAGTTCTCTTAAGGTGGTACAGGTTACATACACCACAATGACGTCTTACAATGCTCTCCCCAACGTCCACGGTATACATGAGAGGTCCTTGTCGTGTACAAATCGTTCCTGGCTGCCATTTCTCAGTGCGGTAGTCCCGGGCCAAAACTGGTTGACCTATCTTAAAACTCCTGGTCGGCCTTTCATTCATATTCTGAAACTACCTGTTCTCCACATCTCTTCGGACGTTTGGCTTAACCAAATCCAAGCGGCATCGTAGTCTTCGATTGAAGAACATCATGGCTGGAGTTTGGTTGGTAACCGCATGTGTCGCATTCCGGTAGGCAAACAAGAAGTTGTCCACCTTGTGTTGTAGGGGTATATCTTCATTACACATTGCCTTGATAGCCTTCTTGAATGTTTGGACAAACCTCTCGGCCAATCCATTAGTGGCTGGATGATATGGGGCAGATGTGTAATGCTTAACATCATTGTTCTTTAAGAACCTCCGGAACTCTTCAGACACAAACTGTGGTCCATTGTCAGAGCAAATCTGTTCAGGCAGCCCATTCCTGGCGAATATGGTTCGTAAAACTGCGATAGTTTTTTTCCGTGGTGGTTGAGGACATTTTTATTACCTCTGGCCACTTTGAATGTGCATCCACCATAAATAAAAACATCGAGTCCATGAAGGGACCAGCAAAATCAATGTGCACCCTTTGCCATGGGGATGAGGGCCACTCCCATGGATGCAGAGGAGCTTGTGGTGGGGCGTTTTGGACCTTCTGGCATCCTGCACAGCTCTTGGTCATCTCTTCGATTTCTATATTGATTACCGGCCACCACACAAATGCTCTGGCTAAGCTCTTCATTTTTACCCCACCCAGATGACCCTCATGAAGCTCATTGAGCACTCTATCCGTCAACTTAGGTGGAATTACTACTCTGGATCCACACATCAAGGTTCCTCTGCACACTGACAGCTGTTCTCTTCTTGATGAAAATGCTGGCAGCAGTGGTTCGCCATGTGCTGGCCATCCCTTCACCGTTAAATCATAGACCCGTGATAGTGTCGGGTCATTCCGTGTTTCCTTTTCTATGTTTGCATTTGTCACAGGGAGACATTCGATTATGGTCGAGTGGAATAACTCCATTGGATCCACTGCAAGGTCTTCTTCTTCCACCGTTGGCAACGGTAGACGTGACAATCCATCAGCATTTCCATGCTGTTTAGTTCCCCTGTACTCGATGTCATATTGGTGTGCCCCTAGGAAAAGGGACCATCTCTGCAACCGTTGTGCTGTCATTATCGGGACGCCCTTCTGAGGGTTGAAAATGGAGACAAGAGGTTGATGATCGGTTAGTAGAGTAAATTTTTGACCGTGCAGATAGTGATTGAACTTCTTCACCCCCCACACCAGGCTGAGGGCCTCTCTGTCAATCTGGGCGTAGTTACGCTCGGCAGAAGTTAACGAGCGTGACGCAAAAGCTATCGGCCTCTCCAAACCATTAAGGAATTTATGTGACAGTACCGCCCCAATGCCGTAGGGAGACGCATCACACGCCAGCCTGATTGGCAGTGCTGGGTTGTAGTGAGCCAATACTTCCTTCGAAGTGATTAAGTCCTTACTCTTCTGAAAAGCACGGTTACCATCATCGCTCCATTTCCATGCTACCCCCATTCGTAGCAGGGCATTCAGTGGGTGCAGAATTGTCGACAAATTCGGCAAAAACTTATGATAGTAATTCACCAACCCAAGGAATGACCTCAGTTGCGACACATTTTCAGGCGCTGGGGCCTTAACAACCACTTCAATTTTGTCAGGGGACTTATGTAACCCCTCTTCATCAATCACGTGGCCACAATACGATATCTGTTTCTTAAAAAATTCGCACTTGGGGCAGTTGGCTCGCAGCCCATGTTCCCGTAGTCTAGTGAGCACCTGTTCTAGGTTGTTAAGGTGTTCACTGTCATCTTCACCTGTTACAAGGATGTCGTCCAAGTAACACTGAGTCCCCGGAATCCCTTGCAGGACTTGTTCCATCGCTCTTTGCCATATCGCCGGAGCCGATGCTACTCCGAATACCAATCGATGATATTGGTAAAGACCTTTGTGAGTGTTTATCGTGAGATACTTCCTAGAGGACTCTTCAACCTCCATCTGCAAATATGCTTGTGCTAGGTCAATTTTTGTAAAACGCTTCCCTCCAGACAGTGAGGCGAAGATGTCTTCTATCCTTGGAAGAGGATATTGTACTGTGTGAAGGATAGGGTTCACCGTCACCTTGAAATCCCCACAGATGCGAATCTTCCTTGGCTCTCCGGACTTATTGCTTAACGTTTTTTTCATGACAGGAATGATGGGTGTCGCCCACTCGCTCCAGTCGACCTTAGACAACACGCCCACCTTCTCCAGATTCTCCAGCTCTGCCTCGACGGCTGGACGAATTGCATATGGTACCGGTCTCGCTTTGAAAAACTTGGGAACTGCATTCTCTTCTATTTTTAACGAGGCGGTTACGCCTTTAAGCATGCCCAGTTCTTGTTGAAATACCTCTTTGGCGTTAGCTAAGATTGTTGACAATCGTCCAGGAGTGACGTCTTCATCTTTTTTACCGTCCACCGTCATTGCATGAATGGAATGCCAATCTAAGTTTATCTTCCTGATCCATTCCCGTCCCAATAACGGTGGTCCACCATTTGGCAGTATGTAGAGATACTAATTCCGTATTTTCATGCCATTGTATTCGACAGGCACCCTTATTTTTCCTCTGGGGTATACTTTTTGCCCCGTATACGTTGTCAAGACAATGGATGTCTCTCTCAAGGGTATGTGTGAAAATAGCCGCTCATAGTCTCGTCGATTCATGACAGTTAGCGCTGATCCTGTATCCAATTCCATTTTAACTTGGGACCCTGCTATCGTGAGGGTGACCCAAATGGTTCAGTGATCCTCTTTTGCGATTACATTGTGAAGTTTGAGACAGCTTAATCTCCTGTTCTCGGATTCACTATCGCTCATCTGGTCTTCGGAACTACTGTCCGTCATCCTTTGTACTTTCTTGCACGGTTCCTTAGTAGCCTTTTTGTTGTCGCTGGTCTTCTTCCCAGACCTACAAACTCGTGCAATGTGTCCAATCTTCCCGCATTGTCTGCATATTTTGTCTTTGGACCAGCAGTCCTTCTGGTCATGGTTAGTTCTGCCGCAGCGATAACATTTTGCAAATCCCCGTGTCATTTCGTGGGTGCTGTATTCCTGTGGTTTTTGTTGAATTTCTGCAGTTCCCCTGCCTGCTGCTTCATACGATACTGCCACGCTGAAAGCCTTATCTAGTGACAGCTCTTTTTCTGTGAGTAACTTCTTCTGTGTTCCTTCACTCAGGAGTCCACAGACAAATTTGTCCCATAGGGTATCTGCCAGTCCTGCTCCGAACTGGTAGTGCTTTGATAGCTTGCGTAGTTCCGTAAGATACTCAGCATTGCTCTCATCTTTGTGCTGAGTTCTCCTGTGGAATTTAAACCTTTCTGCTATCAACAGCGGTGCAGGGTTTAAGTGCTCCTGTAGAACAGCAACAATTTCGTTAAAACTCTTCGCCTTCGGTTTCGCTGGAGTAATCAGGTCCCGCAATAGGCCGTACGTTCTAGCGCCTATTAAGTTTAACAATACTGATGCCTTTTTCCCCTCTGCTATATCGTTTGACTCGAAGTATACCTCTACTCTTTCCACATACGTGGTCCAGTCCTCTAATGTATTATCAAAAGCAGTGATACAGCCAGTCTTCGGCATCTTGCAAATCTAAAATGGCGCCTCCCGCGCTTTGCCTTCTTCTCCGATTTAACAAAATGGCGCCTCCCGCGCTTTTCCTTCTTCCCCGCTGTTGTTAGCGCTGCTTTCCACAGTTTCCTGCGCGTTAAATATTAATTTGTTTTCTTTTATTATCTTCCCGTCATGGAGCGAACCCTCTGGAACACTTCCCTCCCTCTTCTGAGGTCCGAACACTGCCCAGCTTCGAAACACTGGCCGCGCCCTGTATGCTCCACCCTCTCTCTCTCTTCTTGCTTCCCGACTCGCTGCCCGGCCCCGTTGCAGCCCAGGAAGGATCAGAGCACTACCTGCCACCAGCCCGATTAGCTGGGAAACCACGGACCGAGGAACCCAGCCTGGCTCTGGAAAGTTGCTCCTGCAAAGCCTTGAACCTGATGATTGACGGTCAACGCCCGTTCCTCGAGTTTCAATGGACTCTATTTTTTTTTTTTTCTTCTTCCGACCTTCAACGTCACCGGAGCTGCTGCTGAGTTGCAGGTAAGTTCTTTCTACCTTGTCGCCAGTGTTAAGTCCGTGAATGATTGAGACACGGACCAGCAGGAGAGAAACAAACAGAACTTTACTGGTGAAAGGCATAAACGAATCTAACAAAACAGAGGCTCTCTAGTGCCTTTTATACAGGGGTGGTCACTGCCGGTATTGCAGTCTGAGACCAGTTATTCTCTTAAAGGTACATACACAACAACAACTGAGGTCATTCCTCGGGCTGGTAAACTACTACCACAAATTCTTAACAAATTTGTCCACGGTATTACACCCACTGAACACCCTACTGCAAACAGGGGTACCATGGAAGTGGAATGACGAACGTAGACGAGCTTTCCAGAAGTGTAAAGAAGTGATCACATCAAAAGAGGTGTTGGCCCATTTCAACCCAGCACTACCAATTCGTTTGGCTTGTGATGCATCACCCTATGGTATTGGAGCGGTGCTGTCGCACAAATTCCCAGATGGGTTGGAGAGGCCAGTAGCCTTTTCGTCTCGGTCACTAACCTCAGCCGAGCGCAACTACACCCAGATTGACAGGGAGGCCCTCAGCCTAGTATGGGGAGTAAAAAAATTCACCCACTATCTGCATGGGCAGAAGTTCACCTTGCTGACTGACCACCAACCACTTGTCTCCATCTTTAATCCTAAGAAGGGTGTTCCAGTGATGACTGCACAACGGTTACAAAGATGGTCCCTGTTTCTAGGGGCGAATCAATATGAAATAGAATATAAAGGCACGAAACAGCGTGGGAACGCTGATGGGCTATCGCGCGTGCCACTGCCTAATGTGGAGGAAGCACCAACAGTGGACCCTATCGAGATATTTTATTCGTCAATAATTGAATGATTGCCAGTAACGAACGCGGATATAGAGAAGGAGACCCGCAATGACCCGACGCTGTCTCGGGTATATGATTTGACGGTGAGGGGATGGCCAACACATGGCGACTCATGTTGCCAGCATTCTCATCCAGAAGAGAACAGCTGTCAGTGTGCCAGGGGACAGTGATGTGTGCATCCAGAGTGGTGATTCCACCCAAGTTAAGGGAGAGAGTGCTAAATGAGCTACATGAAGGTCATCTGGGGGGAGTGAAAATGAAAAGCCTTGCTAGGGCTTATGTGTGGTGGCCGGGAATCGATCAACAAATCGAAGACCTAACCAAGAGCTGCTCAGGATGCCAGAAGGTCCAAAATGCACCACCACATGCCCCTCTACACCCATGGGAGTTGCCCTCCTCTCCATAACAATGGGTGCATATTGATTTCGCTGGTCCATTCATGGACTCAATGTTCTTAATAGCAGTGGATGCTCATTCGAAGTGGCCTGAGGTGATAAAAATGCCCTCAACCACTACAGAGAAAACGATTGCAGTCCTACGGACCATATTTGCCAGAAACGGTTTGCCAGAGCAGATTTGCTCTGATAATGGACCACAGTTTGTGTCCGAAGAGTTTCGAAAATTTATGAGAAGGAATGGGGTAAAGCATTACACATCTGCCCCGTATCATCCAGTCACAAATGGATTGGCTGAGAGGTTCGTACAAACCTTTAAGAAGGCGATAAAGGCCATGTGTGACGATGAAATTCCACTACAGCATAAGGTGCACAATTTCTTATTAGCCTACCGAAACTCGACACATGCAGTTACCAACCAGACCCCGGCCATGATGTTCTTTAACCGAAGGTTGAGATCTCGTCTGGACTTGCTCAGACCAAATGTGCAAAGAAATGTTGAGGACAAAAAATTCCAGCACATCAATGAGAAGCCGACAAGGAGCTTCAATGTAGGTCAACCAGTCTTGGCCCGTGACTACCGAACAGAGAAATGGCAACCCGGAACGATATGCACAAGGCAGGGGCCATTAATGTACACAGTGGATTTCAGGGAGAACATTGTGAGACACCACGTCGATCAGATCTTAGCGTCACAGGAACGAGTATACCCCATGTCTCGAGTACCTGGGGATGAACCCGACATACAGGTAGCATCTACCTCAGAACCAGTAGCAGTGGAACCCGATGAACTACCCGATGAAAAGGGGCCAGAATCGTCTCTGCACCAAGAACAAGAACCTCAGGAAAGGCGCTATCCCGAAAGGGTCAGGAAGCCACCCCAAAGACTGAATCTATAAATGGACTATTGTTGTTTAATGTACATGTTAAAGTGTTAATTGTTATTTGAATATTAGGGGTACTACTAATCTAAAAGGGGAGGAATTGTAGTGTATGTACCTTTAAGACAGAACTACTTTTACAGTTCCTGTATACTGTAGTACCGGCAGTGACCACACCTGTATATAAGCCTTGCGCATGCCTCTGTACCCCCAGTCGTGAGACTACCCTCCTCCAGTAAATACCTGTTTGTTGTTAAGTTACAGCATCCGTGTGGTTATTGAAAAACATCATACTCTCAGAAGCACGGATATAACAGGGGGAGCGGAGGGTGGTAAAAATTGAGCTCATTTCCCCAGGGCTTGAGAGGAGGAAAAAACAGCCAGGATTCTCACTCCTGGTCGCTATCGAGAGACACCTGCTGGAAGGTGCACATTTGTAAGCATTTGTTGAGGGCAGAACCAAGGTTACCTCGTAACACCTTCCGTAGCCCAGCGACCTTCCAGTACTACCTTAGCTCACACGTGAAGAATGCAACTCGGTTAAGAGATTGGAACTTTGCTAGGGCCTCTGGAACACCTGCTAAGGTTGACAGCGACAATAAAATAAGAGAAAAATGCTGAAATTATGTTAAGTGAAATAGGGAAGTGAGCTCATGACTTAACTCATGCGGTGTCAGCTGTGGCTCAGTGGATAGCACCCTCGCCTCTGATTCAGAATGTTGTGGGTTCAAGTCCCACTCCAGAACCTTGAGCACAAAAATCTAGGCTGACACTCCAGTGCAGAACTGAGGGAATGCTGCACTGTTGGTGGTTTCAGGTGAGACGTTAAACTGAGGCCCTGTCTGCTCTCTCAGGTGGATGTAAAAGATCCCATGGCACTATTTCGAAGAAGAGCAAGGGAAGTTATCCCTGGTATAACAACAGAAAATGCTGGAAAAGCTCAGCAGGCCAGGCAACATCCGTGGAGAGAAAATAGAGTCAACGTTTCAGGTCTAACCCTTTGTCAAGACTGGAAGGAAAATGAAATAGATTGAAAGGCAGGGCTGGGAGAGAACTAAAGAAGTGAAGAGACATTAACAGGTATTCAAAACGAGACGAGATGGTGATAGGACTAGTGGAGACAAAAGACGGCTCTAGATTAGGTGTGAACTGTTCTGGCAGAATGTGTCCTGATCAATATTTATCCCTCAATCAACTTCACTAAAACAGATTATCTGGTCATTATCATATTGCTGTGCACAAATTGCTGCTGCGTTTCCTACATTACAGCAGTGACGATACGTCAAAAAAGTACTTCATTGGCTGTGAAGCGCTTTGGGGCATCCAATGGTCATGAAAGGCGCGATATAAATGCAAGTGTTTCTTTGTTTCTTTAAGAAGGCCAACCATCAGCTTTGGCTCAGTGATAGCACTCTCGGTTCTGAGTCAGACAATCATGGGGTCAAGCCCCACTCCAGAGACTTCAGCACATAATCTAGACTGGCACTTCAGTGCAGTACTGAGGGAGGGTTGATCTGTCAAAAGTGCTGTCTTTCAGGTAAGGCATTAAACCGAAGCCTCATCTGTTCTCTGGGGTGGATGTAAAAGATCCACATGATGATATTTCAAGAACAGGGAAGATCACCTGGTGTCCTAGCCATCATTATTCCTCAAATCACATAAAGCAAAACTGGCTATCTCATTGCTGTTTGTGGGACCTTGTGTGCAAATTGGTTGTCTGTATTACAACAGTGACTACAGTTCAAAAGTATTTCATTGGCTGTAAAATGCTTTGGGATGTCTTAAGCTTGTAAAAGGTGCTATGTCAATGCAAGCTCTTTTATCTCTTTCTTAATTACTGCTTTGCGATATTTATGAGTCTAAATGGGGTAGAGGAACAAAGGGATCTAGGTGTACAAATTGACAAATCATTAAAAGTAGAAACATAGGTTAACAAAGCCATGAAAATGCAACAAAGCACTGAGGTTCATCTCTAGAGGAGCTGAATTTAAAAGCAGAGAAATTGTGTTAAACTTATTTCAAACCGTGGTTAGACTATGCTTCGAGTACTGTGCACAGTTCTGATCTCCAAATTACAAAAAGGATATAGAAGCATATGAATTGCAGAAAAGATTTACACAGTTGATACCAGAGCTGAAAGAGTACAACTATCAGGAAAGACTGAACAGGCTGGGGTTCTTCTCTAGAAAAAAGAAGACTGAGAGGTGATTGATAGAGGTCTTTAAAATTATGAAGTAGTTTGACAGGGTAGAGTACACAGAGAAGATGTTTCCAGTTGTGGGGAAGTCTAAAACTAGGGGCCATAAATATAAGTCCAAAGATGTGCGGGTTAGGATGATTGGCTGTGATAAATTGACCCTTAGTGTTAGGGGGATTAAATACGTGGGGTTACGGGGATAGGGTGGGATATGTGTTGGTGTAGGGGTTACGAGGATTGGGTGGGATATGTGTCGGTGCAGGATCGATGGGCCAAAATGGCCTCTATCTGCACTGTGGGGTTTCTGTGATTTCTGTGATAAGAGAGTTGTAGTGTATGTGCCTTTAAGAGCCCCCTTGTATACTGTAATGCCGGTAATGGCCACTCGGGCTATATAAGCTTGTATATTGTGTTGTATCAGTTAGTTCACCTCCAGACTTTGTTCAGTAAATACCTGTGAAACCAACTCCTGCCTTCAGTGTCTCTATTAACACACGGACACAACAGTGGCGACGAATTGGAAACGGAATTACCTGCAATTCGGCAGCACCTCAAGGACATCGATTCCTCAGACGTCCAAAGTCGAAGAAAAGCAAGAAAAAAAAAAGCTGTGGTTTCACCAGCTAGCCGAGCTGGTGGCAGGTACTGCAATAATCCTTCCTGGGTGGTGGGCTGGGGCTCCATCGGCTGGCTCTGCAGCGAGGCCAAGCAGCGAAGGCGGAGGCAAGCAGTAACAGACGGGGGGGGAGCACTCGGGAGATGGCCGGCGCTGCAAGCAGGTCGGCGTTCGGACCTAGCAGAGAAAGTCCGGCGGGAACGAGTCTCCACCTGTAAATAATTTTTTTTTTTTTAAACGCGGAAAACAGCGTTGTCATCAGCAGCAGCGGCGGGAAAGCGCGGGAAGTGCCATATCGTTTCTGCAGGAAAGAAAGGAAAGCGCGGGAAGTGCCATTTTTTTTCCAGGATGCCTAAGGCTGGCAATATTGATGCTTTTGATAACGATATAGGGGATTGGACCAGATATGTGTAAAGAGTGGAGGTATATTGCACCGCAAATGGAATAGAAAATGATAAAAAGGCGTCAGTGCTTCTAAATCTAATGGGCGCAAAGACATACAGGCTGTTACGAAACTTAATCACTCCAGCCAAACCAAAGGACAAGAATTTTAAGGAAATTGTTGATACCCTACAGGAGCACTTAAACCCAACACCGCTGCTGATAGCGGAACGATTCAAATTCTTCAAGAGGAATCAACACAAGAATGAAAGTAACGCTGATTACCTCACCGAATTAAGAAAGCTAACAAAGCACTGCCAATTTGGGGCAGGACTGGCAGATTATCTTCGAGACAAATTCGTCTGCGGTCTCCTAAGTGAAGGAACACAGAAAAGGCTGCTTTCTGAGAAAGATTTGACACTGGACAAGGCTTTCAGTATGGCTGTATCATACGAAGCAGCCGCAAGAGGAGCTGCAGAGATACAGCAAAAGACACAGGACGTCGGCACCCATGAAATGACACAGGGTTTCGAGAGATGTTATGGCTGCGGCAGATCCACCCATGACCAGAGGGACTGCTGGTTCAAGGACAAAGCATGCAGGCAATGCGGAAAGATTGGACACATTGCATGGGTATGCCGATCTGGACAAAAAAATATCCACGGACAGGAAAAAAAAATCAATAAAGAAAAGTACAGAAAGGTACAAATGATGACGGACAGTAGCTCTGAAGACCAGAAGAGCGATAGCGACTCCGGAAACAAGAGACTAAGCTGTCTCAAATTACACAATGTAATTGCCAAAGAAGATTACCAGACCATTTGGGGTACCCTCACGATAGCAGGGTCCCCAGTTAAAATGGAGCTAGATACAGGATCTGCTCTGACCGTCATAAATCGACGGGATTACGAGCGGCTATTTCCGCATATACCTTTAAAAGACACATCCATTATCTTGAAAACATATACAGGGCAGAAAGTATACCCCAAAGGAAAAATAAGGGTGCCTGTTGTATACAACGGCAAGGAAATACAGAAGTTGTATTTATACGTTCTACAAGATGGTGGTCCACCGCTGTTGGGACATGAATGGATCAGGAAGATACGTTTAGATTGGCACTCCATTCAGGCACTGACGGTGACCAGTAAGGAAAAAATGATGATGACGTCATACCTGAACGATTAAAAGACATCTTGGCCAATGCCAAGGAAGTGTTTCAAGAGAAACTAGGAACCTTGAAAGGCATCACCGCCTCAATAAAAGTGGAAGATGCGGCAATTCCCAAGTTTTTTAAGGCAAGGCCGGTCCCATACGCAATTCGTCCAGCAGTCGAGGCAGAGCTGGAGAATTTGGAAAAGGCAGGCGTATTATCCAAGATAGATTGGACCAAATGGGCAACACCCATCGTCCCGGTCATGAAGAAAACGTTGAATAATGATAAATCTGAAGAACAGAGAAAAATTCGCATCTGTGGAGACTTCAAGGTGACTGTAAACCCGGTCCTTCACACGGTACAGTATCCTCTTCCGAGGATAGAAGATATTTTCCCCTCACTAGCCGGAGGGAAACGTTTCACCAAAATTGACTTGGCACAGGCATATCTACAGATGGAGGTTGAAGAGGCCTCTGAAAAGTATCTCACGATAAATACACACAAAGGCCTATACCAGTACAATCGACTGCTTTTCGGAGTAGCATCAGCTCCAGCTATCTGGCAAAGAGCTATGGAGCAAGTCCTCCAAGGGATTCCGGGGACTCAATGCTACCTAGATGACATCCTTGTAACAGGAGAAAACGACAACGAGCACCTTGCCAATTTGGAGCAGGTGCTCACTAGGTTGAGAGAACGGGGCCTACGAGCAAATTGCCCCAAGTGCGAATTTTTCCAGAATCAAATATCATATTGTGGCCACATAATTAATAAGGAAGGGTTGCATAAGTCACCTGAAAAAATTGAAGCGGTCGTAAAAGCCCCAGCACCTGAAAATGTTTCACAATTAAGGTCGTTCCTGGGATTAATAAATTACTATCATAAATTTTTACCGAACTTATCAACTCTTCTGCACCCTCTTAATGAACTGCTACAAACAGGAGTAATTTGGAAACGGAGCGAAGACTGTAAACATGCCTTCCATAAATGCAAAGACTTAATCACGTCCAAGGAAGTTTTGGCTCATTACAACCCATCACTGCCAATCAGACTGGCGTGCGATGCATCCCCTTACGGCGTAGGAGCGGTATTATCGCATAGATTCCCTGATGGCTCGGAACGGCCGATAGCTTTTGCGTCACGCTCATTGAACTCAGCTGAGCGTAACTATGCCCAAATCGACAGGGAAGCACTCAGCCTGGTATGGGGAGTGAAGAAATTCAACCATTACCTACACGGACAAAAATTTACCTTGTTGACTGACCATCAACCCCTCATCTCCATATTCAACCCTAAAAAGGGTGTTCCCATTATGACAGCGCAAAGGCTACAGAGGTGGTCCCTTTTTCTAGGGGCACACCAATATAACATAGAATACAAAGGATCAAAACAGCATGGGAATGCTGACGGTTTATCGCGCCTACCGTTGCCAATGGTAGAAGAGGCACCTACCTTAGACCCAGTGGAGATGTTCCACTCTACCATAGTCGAATGTCTACCAGTAACAAATTCTGCCATTGAAAGGGAAACGAGAAATGACCTGACTCTTGCACGAGTCTATGATTTAACAGCGAAGGGATGGCCAGCACATGGCGAACCACTGTTGCCAGCATTCTCGCAAAGAAGAGAACAGCTGGCAGTGTGCCGAGGAACCTTGATGTGTGGATCCAGAGTGGTGATTCCACCCAAACTCCAGGATAAAGTGCTAAAGGAGCTTCACAAGGGGCATCTGGGTGGAGTGAAAATGAAGAACCTAGCTAGGGCGTTTGTATGGTGGCCAGGTATCGATGGAGACATCGAAGACATGACCAAGAGCTGCCTAGGATGCCAGAAGGTCCAAAATGCTCCGCCACAGGCCCCTCTACATCCATGGGAGTGGCCCTCATCTCCCTGGCAAAGGGTGCACATCGACTTTGCTGGTCCATTTATGGACTCAATGTTCTTAATCGCAGTTGATGCACACTCCAAGTGGCCGGAGGTAATAAAGATGTCCTCCACCACCACGGAAAAAACCATCACAGTATTAAGGACCATATTTGCCAGGAATGGGCTGCTTGAACAGATCTGTTCTGATAATGGACCGCAATTTGTGTCCGAAGAATTCAGGAAGTTCTTAAAAAACAATGGGGTTAAGCACTACACGTCCGCCCCATACCATCCCGCCACCAATGGATTGGCTGAAAGGTTTGTCCAGACCTTCAAGAAGGCCATAAAGGCCATGGGTAATGAAGACATAAAACTTCAGCATAAGGTGGATAACTTCTTGTTTGCACACAGGAATGCAACACATATGGTTACAAACCAAACTCCCGCCATGATGTTCTTCAATAGAAGCCTAAGATGCCGGCTGGATTTGATCAAGCCAATCATCAGAAGGGACGTGGAGAACCGGCAATTTCAAGGCATGAATGAAAGGCCAACTAGAACCTTCCAGATAGGTCAACAAGTTTTGGCCCGGGACTACCGTACCGAGAAATGGCAGCCTGGAACTATCTGCACACGACTAGGACCGCTGATGTATACCGTGGACACTGGAGAAAGCATAATAAGGCGCCATGCTGACCAAATCATAGAGTCATCCAAAAAGGGACAACCTACACCACAACTCTATACGCCTAATGATGAAGTAGAGATACCCATAGTATCTACTTCCGATCCGGTGATACTGGAACCAGATGAACCCGACACTGGCATTCAAGCCGAATCAGCCTTGCCAAAAGAACCTACTACACCACCAGAAACTACTACACCACCGAGGCGTTATCCGGACCGAGTCAGGAAGCCTCCAGAGAGACTGACTTATAATTGATTAACTGCAGCAATGTGTAGATTATTGTTCTTGTAACATGTAATTAATGATTACTTAAAATATTATGTACTGGTTGGCTAAAAGGGGAGGAATTGTAGTGTATGTGCCTTTAAGAGCCCCCTTGTGTACTGTAATGCCGGTAATGGCCACTCGGGCTATATAAGCCTGTATATTGTGTTGTATCAGTTAGTTCACCTCCAGACTTTGTTCAGTAAACACCTGTGAAACCAACTCCTGCCTTCAGTGTCTCTATTAACACATGGACACAACAAGAGTCACTAATAAATCTAATAAGGAATCCAGAAGAAATTTCTTTAGAAGAGTGGGGAGGATGTGGAACTTGCTACCACATGGAATGGTTGAGTCGGATAGCATACATGCATTTAATGGAAAGCTAGATACGTACAAGAGGGAGAAAGGAATAGAAGGAAATGTTTTGCCTGGCACCATCATCCCTTGCAAGTCTGAGCATCGGTAAGATGAAATATTTACGCAATCATGCACGTCGTTGGGCTCTTGGAGATAGCTTTACAGTTCTTTTGTTCATGCTGACAGACTGTAACTGAAGGTCAAATTCATTAGTCACAGATTGAAATGTATGTGTTTACTGAAAGTGGTGATGGAATTTGTTACTGCAATGAAGTCAATGGTACATTCAACTTACTTATGAGAAGTTTGTAATCTGCAGATGTGTCTTTTTTTTTTACAGGTGGTTTGGTTGAAGTGTACTTTTGCCATGGATTTCTGGCATACAATTATTGCATCCACATTTTACAATTAAAAGATTTAAAAATGATTTCTTAAGTATAGTCTTCATTAAGAAACTTCTTAGAAGATGGCACATTTGAAACTATTAAAGTAATCTGTGCAAAAATGGTGGAGGATTTGGTAAAGTCCATTATTAACATCATTTAACTTGATCCAAAGTGCAAAGATCAGTTTCAGTAAGTTTCAAATTTATAACAGATATGATCCTTAAAGACCTCAGCTGTTATACAGGACATTAACATCTTGACTTTCCCCCCCCCAAACATAAACCTAGGTCGGATTAAACCCTTTGCCAAGTCATCAAACATCTACAATGTGTGGAATATGTTGCTTTTTGATCCCAGATACAATTGAGTTGTATCGTAAGTTACTGAAAGTACATCTCAGCTACTCTCTTTAGCATCATAAGTAGGTCCATTTCAATACGCACTGAGTATTGATTAAATACATTTGGAGCTTTCAGAAAAGGTTGATACATTTCTAGTTTCTTATGGCATAAAAAGTACAAAGAAGTACACAACCCTGCTGAATTCTCCATCATTATCATTACGAGATATCTGTGCTCCTCTAATTCTGGCCTCTTGAGCATCCCTGATTTTAATTGCTGAACCATTGGTGGCCGTGCCTTCAGCTGCCAAGGCCCTAAGCTCTGGAATTTCCTCCCTAAACCTCTGCGCCTCTCTACCTCTCATCCCTCCTTTAAGATGCTCCTTAAAATCTACCTCTTTGACCAAGCTCTGCAAAAAGAGTAAGACCAATCACCTCTCCCTGACCTTCATCATGGAGTCCCCCATTTCAACATACCTGGGGACACTACTGTCCTGAAACTTAACTGGGCCAGCCAAATCAGCACACTGGCTACAAGAGCAGAGTGGAAGTTGGGTACTCTGTGAATAGTACTCTCCTGACCCCTCAGAACCTCTTCTGCATCTACAGTGTGATGGCTAATTCACCCTTAACCTGGGTGGATGCAGCCACAACAACACCGAAGAAGCTTGACAGAATTCAGGACAGAGCAGTCCGTTTGACCGAGCCCACTATCGCTGGATCCGATATCCATCCCGTGAACCACACTGTGACTGCAGTATGTCCTGTCCACAGGATGCACTGCAACAAGGACAAGCCCTGTGACCTTTATCACTAAGAATGACAAGAGGAGCAATATCATGGGAACAACATCACCTTGAACTTGCTTTCTAAGTCACACAGCATCCTGACTTGAACATCTCTAACTCTTTAGAACTGTTCTGTCATTGTTCTTGGGTCAAAATCCTAGAATTTCTCACCTAACAGCATCATGGCAGCATTATCACCAGAGGAGCTACAGCAGTTCAAGCAGAAGGCCCGTATATATATATTATTTTAAAAGTTCTTGCGCTTGACTAGGAGATATTTAGGGAGTGATTTTCTCACTGGAGGCGAGATGGAGGCGGGTTTTGGCTTGGGCGTGTCTGAAACTCGCCTCCACTGATAGTTTTCAAAAAATTGAGATTCTCCCATGATTGGCCACTTGATTTCAGAGGTGTGGGATGCCTTGCTCAATTAGTGTTTTGGGATTGAAACTCGCCTCTGTTGACAACACTTTTCCAGTCTGATTTTATGGCTTCTTGCTCCCTTGGCTCATTCCACAACATTTCTGCGTCTCCTGCACCACCTCCAACATCTTTTGAGATACGAATGTCCAATTCCAAGGCAAGGGCCTACCCGAGGCTCTCAGATGAGGCGCTGCAAATGTTTTTTGAGGGGGTGAGAACTAGCATGGAGGTGCTGTTCCACTCATCTCAGAGGAAGAAGCCTGCCAAAGAAACCAAGGCTGTGTGGGTACAGCTGGCAAGGGATATAAGCTCCAGATCTGTGTGAAGATTGGGAGACTGTTTCTGTGTATTGATGAAATGCCATCCCTGTTGGAAAGAATTAACATGATTTGATGCCAAAATGTTGGTGTTATGCCATCTGTTACTTAGCCTTAGGCAGCTCCACATTGCGGGCAATGTCACATTTGCATTGTCAGTTGGTGGCCTGACTGAAAGGAGGCCAGAGAGTCATGTCCATTGTCAATGAAGTCCTAGCATGGAGCCAAGGACATGTGCCAACTTGGCCAACCTATACAAATCTGGCCATGATAGGTTATGTAGGGGGTGGCGGGTGTGGCACGTACGTCCAGTCAGTTATGCCTCTGACTGTTTGTGAGCGGTTCGAATCGCTCCCATGCCCCTGGGTTCTAGACACCAGACTTAGGTACAGGCAGCGATACAGAAAACTCGAGTAGACAGGTGGTTTGGATGTAAGCAAAACCAAGATTTTATTGAACAGGAAAAAATTAATACAGTCTTGAAAGAAATTACTAGTATAAAATTACAGGCAAATACAAATAACTACACTTATGCAGGGAATGGGGAACACACGGCACATTGAGGGAAAACAACTATATTAACAATCCCCTTATCCTTATCCCACCCCCTATACCTAACTAAATTAAGCTATGAGGGGTCAGAATCTATGCTCACCAATCAAAAGGGTCTGTTAGACTCAAAACAGCAGTGGGGTTCGGGGTTCACTCTTGGTGCTCTCTGGAGCCTGCCCTCGTCACGTGGTCTCCGGGTGCTGCAAGGGCGTTGTCCAGGTTCGAGTACCCCAAAGTTAAAGTCTCTGTTTGGGTACGTTACCTTGCAGGGATGGTTCTTCTTCTTCGGCCGACAGTTTGAGTTTGCATGCAGATAATCGCAGGTTAGCTGAGGCTGAAGGCCTGATGATTCGAAGCCTACCCTCAGTTGGTCTTCCCTCCTCCCCTCGTCGCGTCCCGCCTTGCCTGGCCTGAATTGTCCATGTCCACCCGATGCAATGCCGGGGCGATGTCCAGATGGAGTAGCACAAAGACATGGGCAAAGGCCAGGGGGTAAGCGCGGGGTGGGGAAAGGGCGACAGCCACGAGGGTGAGGGGCAGAAGAGTCCAGCAGAGAAGAGAGAAGCAGCCGCCCTCGATTGCTACCCGAGTTCTTCAATTATACTCTTTTTGAAAACCCTTATCTTCGCGCCAAATCAGGTTAGTTCTTTGTCTTAATCTTGGCGGGCTAGGTTAAACAATGGTAGCAATCTATACTGACTGTTTTTAGATGGCTGGTTATCACATCTACCGGCCCGATAATTGACTTGTTTTGTCATAAATGTTCCTTGATGGGCCTGTGCAGCCTCGATGGCCCTCTTAATCTTTTTCCGATTATGTATGTAGACAACTCGATGGCCTTAACTATAGGCCTAACTGCATTTAGATTTGTGTCCAATTCGATCTAATACATAATTCAAAGTCCTGTCTGGTTTCAAAATACAAAAGTCCTTTTTCACAGACACTGCAGCTTTGGTTTGGGCCCATAAGCTGTCTGCGTTGCAGAGTCCATTTTAAAATCTCACAGGCTTTCTGCCACGAGGCACGGACGCCATCTTGGGTACCCTTTTAGATTAAAATGTCCACGCAGGGTCCCTTTTTATTAATAACAACCTTTGGGGAAATACAGAAATTTTGCAAATCTTACAGTTAATCCCTTGCATCCCTGGCAGCCATGTGCTCGTGTGCTGCCACTGCCACTGGTCAAAACACCGGCGCTCTGACCTCCTCCTGCTGCTCCTCCTGCTGCTCCTCCTCTTCCTGCTCCTCCTCCTCCTGCTCCTCCTCCTCCAGATCTTCCCCCTCCTCCTCAGCTTCCTCATCCTCCTCATCCTCATCCTCATCTGAGGTCCAAGGTGAAAGGAAATGACTGTTGCCCATTCTGCTTCCAGATGCCTCCTCTGGGGAAGCGCTCATTGTAAGCGGGGCGAGGGTCTTCACAGGAGGTCCCACAGTTGATGGAGTCAAGCTGTAGCACCTCCGACTTCGGAAGGCCTTCTAAAAGTGCTCAGAGACCTTTTAAAGCCAAGGTCTGGCGCCTGCAATTAATCCTTGCTGCAGTAAACAATGTCTTGTTAGACCTGCAGCAGTGAGGAGGCCACCCACGAGTCAACCCGCCAGGTTTACCTGCCATGGTTCAGAAGTTGCATGAAGCACGCCAAAATGATGGGTAATTCACGAGGGCCTCTCAAAATAGGCTTAGAGAGGCCCTTAACAAGCATTTGCAGATGTTAATTAACGCAATGGCCAGCTGGAGGCGGGAGCGTTTCCTGACCTCCAAAATCGGCACCAGCAAAATCCCATGGAGGCGGGTTGGAGTCGGGTTTCAAACCCGACCTCATTGATTCTAATTTTCCCGCCTTACCCGACTCCAAACCTGCCTCCTCCGGCATCAGAAAATCGCCCCCTTAGTATGCATTTAGCTAAGATGGTTTTTTTTTCCAACTGGCAAACACAAGAAAAGTGGTCATATCAGGATAGTGATGTCCTACTTAGAGGAGCTCTTAATTGCGAATGAATAATTCTCTTTTGTTTAATTGCTTTTAAGGAGAATGGTCGCAATTCTATTTAGGCAGAAGTGCAACAAAGGGGTAGCAAGAAATCCTAGCACGGTTTTGATGGGAAAGTGTCAAAATTATTAAAAATAAGATGAATAATGGCTTACCTTTTGTTGGTAGCAACAGTCCATTCTTCTGAATGCAATGTAGAAATTGACCACTTGGGACACTGTTCACCTGGTCCCATTTCATTTGATATCTTTGCACCCTTGAACATGGACAGAAGTAAGATGGAATAATGTGCCTTATTCGGCACCACTTTTGTTACTCTTTTGATTGCATTGTAGATTATTGTTCAACAATGCTTGTCTCCATCTCAGCAATAAGACAATAATGCAATGCGAGGGATCAAATGAAGTAAATAGGCCCAGGGCTCTCTGTTCAAGTTGCCTAAATAAAAAGGCTGCTTTTTTAGATAGCTTAAAGAAACTAACAAGTTAAGAAAGTTCAATTGTCTTACAATTTGAATATGTATTCATGTAACAACGTGTCTGTAATATTGAGTGGGATTCAGTGAACTTGAATTTGATAACCGATGGTGCATTCACTGAGAAGTTAAGCAGACCAAATTTCTCAGTGCAGTGCAAGCATAACCCATTAGAACGATCTTATTTGATAGATTGACTGTGACACTTTTAATGTCAATGGGCCCCGGTTGACATGGGTGAAGAAAGGTGTTGCAATGGGAGTAATCACTTGTGGAAGCAATGCTGATCTACCCAGCTGTTGTTTAGAGATGACGGTAAGAAGTGACTGAAGTTGAAAGAGGTATGAATATTTTAGAAGTATTTGCTTTAGTGTTTTGTTCCAGATGGTTTTAGTTATCTCATTGTCATGCTTGCATACTTCTAAAAATGTGGCTTCAGGCTGTGAAGTGTTTTCCATCATCACTGAAGCTTTGCATTATTGTTTACAGAAGAACGAAATGAAACTCGGCCTGGGAATACCATTTCAAGTGCGAGGGCTTTCGCAGGTGACAGTTCGTCAAGGGCTTTTAGATACAAAGACATCAACAATTATTGGCCTTTAAAAAACGACAAGCACTGCAAGAGCACAAGAGCACGATAATCGTACTTTCCAAAGAAAGATGTGTTAAGTGAAACCAAGCTGCCCGTTAAATGGTGAGTGGGAGGCACGAAGGATTCCATCCACTTGAGCTGGGAGCTTCCTTCTCACTTTGCTCGGAATTGGCTGCTGGCATAGCCTAAGAATTCTACTTAACTAAAACGCCCTCACTCAATTAAAACCGAGGTGTTTGGGGAAATGATTATCACAGTGCTGGAGGAGGAAGTTATTTTTTTGTTCATTGAGCACTTCTGAAGCACATGCAGGGTTGGCTACAGGATAGAAGCAATGATGGACTTAACTCGTGTAATGCCAACAATCCAATTTGAACAAAGCTCAGAAAGCTCTTGACAGATCCTCCGGCTGCCCTGGAGCAGGGCCTCTGCGGGTGGAGAGTTTCGTTTTTTGGAGACCCTCCGCCCGCAGAAAACCCTTACAATTCTTGCGCCTGGAAAAAGCAAGGCCTGCTTTTACCAGGATAAGAGTTGAAAAAAGTTTTTTTTTAAATTCCACTGATTTATCATTTAAAAATACTTTAAAGAGAGGTAAGTTTATTTTTAGCCCCGTTAAAAACTTTAATTATTTTTTCAAAGATTTAAATTTTTGTTTAAAATTGTTAATGTATGTAATTTCAAGTCATTTTAAAAATGTGATTTAAAAAAAAATTATTTAAAGTTTTACTATATTTTGGGGATGATCTCCATTCATATATTTGACAGGTCTTCCTGTCAAATGTATGAATGGAGATTCCCTTCTCTGATTGGCTCCCCATGGCCCACGTGATCCCAGGGATGCTGCAAACCTCCTACGCCTCTGGGATACGTGGGCCCTGCACACCGGCAGTTTGGAGAGGCCCAGGAACGGAACTCTGCGCCTCCCGGGAGCCCTCCGGTCTTGGCGCAGATTTTTCCAGATCGTAGCACTCCGCCCGTGGGAGGACTGCGAACGGAATTTCTGGGCATTATGTACAGGAAAATGCATATCATGGCAGCAATACAAATGTAAGGTGTAATGCTTTCCTCCATGTCAAGTAATCCAGTAAGAACATAAGAACATAAGAAATAGGAGCAGGAGTAGGCCATTCGGCCTCTCGAGCCTGCTTCGCCATTCAATAAGATCATGGCTGAGCTTCTGCCTCAACACCATTCACCGGCCCTATCGCCATATCCCTTGATGCCCTTACTAGTCAGAAATCTATCAACTTCTGTTTTGAATATACCCAATGACTGAGCCTCCACAGCCCTCTGGGGTAGAGAATTCCAAAGATTCAACACCCTCTGTGTGAAGAAATTTCTTCTCATCACAGTCCTGAATGGCCTACTCTTTATCCTGAGGCTGTGGCCCCTGGTTCTAGACTCCCCAGCCAAGGGAAACATTCTCCCAGCATCCACCCTATCAAGCCCTGTAATAATTTTGTATTCTTCAATGAGATCCCCTTTCATTCTTCTGAATTCAAGAGAATACAGGCCTAGTTTACTCAATTTCTTCTCATATGACAGTCCTGCCATCCCAGGAATCAACCTTGTGAACCTTCGTTGCACTCCCTCTATGGCAAGTATATCCTTCCTTAGGTAAGGAGAACAACATTTTACACAGTACTCCAGGTGTGGTCTCACCAAGGCCTTATATAATTGGAGTAAGACTTTTTTACTCCTGTACTCAAATCCTCTTGTAATGAAGGCCAGCATACCATTTGCCTTCCTAATGGCTTGTTGCACCTGCCCATTCACTTTCAGTAACTCATGTACAAGGACACCCAGGTCCCTTTGAGTATCTGCATTCCCCAATCTTTCACCATTTAGGAAATACTCTGCCTTTCTGTTTTTTCTACCAAAGTGGATAACTTCACATTTATCCACATTATAATCCATCTGCCATGTTCTTGCCCACTCACTGAGCCTGTCGAGATCCCCTTGAAGCCTCTTTACATCCTCTTCACTACTGACACTGTCACCTAGCTTTGTATCATCAGCAAATTTGGAAATGTTACATTTAGTCCCCTCATCCAAATCATTGATATAGATTGTGAATAGCTGGGGCCCAAGCACCAATCCTTGCGGTACCCCACTAGTCACAACCTGCTATTCTGAAAAAGACGCGTTTATCCCTACTCTTTGTTTTCTGTCTGTTAACCAATTCTCAATCCATGCTAGTATATTGCCACCAATTCCATACGCCCTCATTTTGTTCACCAACCTCGTGTGTGGGACCTTATCGAAGGCCTCTGAAAATCCAGATACACCACATCTACCAGTTCCCCTTTGTCAACTCCACTAGTTACATCCTCAAAGAACTCCAATAGGTTTGTCAAACAGGGTTTCCCTTTCATAAATCCATGTTGACTCTGCCCAACCTTACTAATTGTTTCTAAGTGCCCAGTTATTGTATCCTTTATAATAGATTCCAGCATTTTCCCAACTACTGATGTGAGGCTAACAGGTCTGTAGTTCTCCATTTTCTCTCTCCCTCCTTTCTTAAATAGCAGGATTACATTTGCTATCCTCTAATCTGCAGGAACCATTCCAGAATCTATAGAATTTTGGAAGATGACAACCAATGCATCCACTATCCCAATGGCTACCACTTTTAAAACCCTAGGGTGTAGGTCATCTGGTTCTTGGGATTTGTCGACTTTTAGTCCCATTAATTTTGCTATTACTGTTTTTTTACTAATAATAATTTCTTTAAGTTCCTCATTCTTGCCACACCTTTGGTTTTCTCGTATTTCTGGGAGGTTTTTTGTGTCTTCCTCCATGAAGACAGAAACAAAGTATTTATTTAATTTCCCTGCCATGTCCTCATTCCCCATTATAAATTCTCCCGTCTCTGATTGTAAAGGACCTACATTTACCTTCGCCAGTCTTTTCCTTTTCACATACCTATAGAAGCTTTTACAATCCGTTTTTATATTTTTTGCTAGTTTGTGCTCATATTCCATTTTCCCTTTCTTTACCAATTTCTTGGTCTCCCTTTGCTGATTTCTAAAAAGACCCCAATCCTCAGGCTGACCGCTTTATCTGGCAACTTTATAAGTTACCTCCTTTGACCTAATACTAGCTTTAATTTCTTTTGTTAGCCATGGTTGGATCACTTTTCCTTTTGGGTTTTTATGCCCGAGAGGAATATATGTTTGTTGCAAATTATGCATTATTTCCTTGAATGTTAGCCATTCTATGTCCACCTTCATACCTTTTAGTGTAGTCTCCCAATCTACCATGGCCAACTGATCCCTCATACCCTTGTAGCTTCCTCTGTTTAGATTGAAGATCTTAGTTTCAGATTGGACTACATCACTCTCAAACTTAATGGCCCAAAAATTCGGGTCGGGGGCTTCCCGCGGGTGTAAGCCCCCGATCTGCACTTACCTAGCGCGCCGGCCGTTGAGCTCTGGGCTCCCGTGGAATTCCGATCCGGGGCCTGCTCCAGCTGCCGGCGCGCAGAGCTTGCGTATCCCAGAGGCGCAGTTAGTTCGATGCATCCCCTGGGATCACGTGGGCCATGGGCAGCCAATCAGAGCAGGGAAAAGCCCATTCATAAGTCTGACAGGAAGAGCTGTCAAGACTTATAAATACTACGGCCCCAAAATAGCACTAAACATTCAAATAAAAAAAAATTTAAATCACATTTTTTAAATAAACTATAAATTACATGAAATAACTATTTTAAACAATAATTAAATTTTTGAAAAACAATTTTATATTCTAACAGGGCTAAAAATAAACTTACCTTGCTTTAAAGTATTTAAAAATAATAAACCTGTGGAAAAAATGTTTTAATTGTAATTAATTCACCACTAACCTTGTAAAAAGCAGGCCTTACGCCTGCTTTTTACATTTCTAAATCCTGCAGGCTTACGATCCCCGAGAAACCTGTAAAAAAAAAGGAAGTTCGATGCGCCACGCATCCTCCCCCACACACGCGTTCAACCTCTGAACCTCTTCGTTCAGAAGAACGGAAGTGCCGGTTTTCCACGCATGCGCAGTGCATGCAGGAAACCGGCACTTCCATCGGGCCTACGGGTGAGTACCCCGTGCATACTCACCCGTGGAGACCCGAATTTCTGGGCCAATGTAAAATTCAATCATATTATGGTCACTTGCCCCTAAAGGCCCCTTTACCACAAGATTATTGATTAGCCCTTTCTCATTACACAGTACCAGATCCAGAATAGCCTGTTCCCTGGTTGTTTCCTCCATATACTGATCCAGGAAACCATCTCGCATGCATTCCAAGAATTTGCCCTCCACACCACTAGTGGTAATTTGATTTACCCAGTCAATATGTAGATTAAAGTCCCCCATGATGGCGATAGGGCCTGTGAATGGAGTTGAGGCAGAAGATCAGCCATGATCTCAATGAATGTCGGAGCAGGCTCAAAGGGCCGAGTGGCCTACTCCTGCTCCTATTTCTTATGTTCTTATGATTACCGTATTGCCCTTGTTACATGCACTTCTAATTTCTTGATTGATACTGTGCCCTACATTACCACTACTATTTGGTGGCCTATACACAACTCCCACCAATGTTTTCCACCCTTTGCTGTTTCTTAGCTCCACCCAAACTGATTCCAGTTCTACATCACGATCTGCTGAGCCAAGATCTTTTATCTCTACCGTACTGATCTCATCCCTTATTAACAGCGCTACGCCAACTCTTTTCCTTTTTGTCTGTCCTTCCTAAATGCTGAGTACCCTGGAACATTCAGGTCCCAGCTTTGGTTACCCTGCAACCATGTCTCTGTAATGGCAATTACATAATACCCATTTACTTCTATTTGTGCCATTAATTCATCCACCTTGTTGTGAATGCTACGTGCATTTAGATAAATTGCCTTGAACTTTGCCTGTTTAATATTTTTCTGTATTTTGACCCTCTTTACTGTTAGCCCTTGTTTCTGCTCCCTACTAGTTTTGCTGATTACTTTTCTAACTTGCACTTCTAGCTTTGTTTCTCTCCATTCTGGGCCCACACCTAGGTTCCCAGCCCCCTGACAAGCTAGTTTAAATCCTTCCCAACAGCACTAGCAAACCCCCCCTGCGAGGGTATTGGTCCCAGTTCTGCCGAGGTGTAACCCGTCCTGCTTGTACAGGTCCCACCTTCCCCAGAATCGGCCCCAATGCCTCAGGAATTAAAATCCCTCCCTCCTACACCATCTCTCCAGCCACACATTCATCTGCTCTGTTCTCCTATTTCTGGTCTCGCTAGCATGTGGCACTGGGAGTAATCCTGAGATTGCTACCTTTGAGATCCTGCTTTTTAATTTATTTCCTAGCTCCCTATATTCTGCTTGCAGGGCCTCGTCCCTCTTTCTATCTATGTCATTGATACCTCTGGCTTTTCACCCTCCCCCTTCAGAATGTTCTGCAGCCGCTCAGTGACACCCTTGACCCTGGCACCAGGGAGGCAACATACCATCCTGGAGTCACGTCTGTGGCCACAGAAATGTCTATCTGTTCCCCTTACTATAATAACACCCAAAGTACTTACGTCTTGATGTTTATAGCTTTTTACAGGCAAAACGAAGATATGTAGAGATTATGTCAGCTGGGGCTCAATTGGTAGCACCCTCGCCTCTGAGTCAGACGGTTGTGGGTTCAAATTCCCACTCCAGAGACTTGCGCACAAAAATCTAGGCTGACACTCCAGTGCAGGACTGAGGGAGCGCTGCACTGTCAGAGGTGCTGCCTTTTGGATGAAACATTAAACCAAGGCTCTGTCTGCTCTCTCAGGTGGATGTAAAAGATCCCATGCCACTATTTCGAAGAAGAGCAGGAGAGTTATACCCGGTGTGCTGGCCAATATTTATCCCTCAACCAACATAACAAAAACAGATTACCTGGTCATTATCACATTGCTCTTTGTGGGAGCTTGCTGTGTGCAAACTGAATTCCGCGTATCCTACGTTACAACAGTGGCTACACTTCAAAAAGTACTTCATTGGCTGTAAAGCACTTTGGGACATCCGGTGGTTATGAAAGATGCTATAGAAATGCAAGTTTTTCTTTACTTTTTATATTCTCATAATACAGGAAACTTTCGATTAACCGGCCACTAAATAATCGGAAATGTCGGTTAACCGGCAAAATTCAGGAGTCGGTTCAGGTAACCTTTTTTACTTTTAGTTACTTTTTTTTACTCATTTCTGGCTGTGCAAGCGTCTAACTGAAGCTGTTGCTAAGCTACAGAGATGCTTGCAAGCTGTGCTGATTGTTTTGAAGCTGTTGCTAAGCAACAGGGTTTGTTGCTAGATACGGAGCTCAGAAGCTCCGTATGTTTTAACTATAGCGTTCGGTTATCCGGAATTGTTGATGAACCGGCAACACGTCGGTCCCGTCTGTGCCGGATACCCGAAAGTTTCCTGTAGTATTTTTCTTTAAGATTTCCTATCCTCTCTTTAAGGTACTTACTCTTGCTCGAATACAGTTCTACAGACTACAACCACCCTTGATACCCAGCCCCACTGAGCATTCAGCTTTGGAAGGAGTAACATGCAATCCTGATCCTGTTCCCATCTGATTTGTGGATTGGGAACCTTGGGTGATTTTATTTTTCTCTCTGTTTTGTCAGTCGTCACCGAAGTCATGTGCTCCATCTCAAATGCTGCTGTGCCTGAGATTTAACGGTGCTTTGAAAAGAATGTACAGAAAGTTTGAAGCCTTTGAATAGTTGACTGAGCTAATGTTCCCTTTCAACATTCTCCTGAAGAGAATGTCCATGAATGAGTGTACTTGTATTATATTAAATGACATAGCTGCGAAATGTTTTTCAAGACCATACAATAACTTACACTGAATTGTGCCACATTCACCACAGAAGAAACCATTCAGTTCAGCATACCTTTTCTCATGCTAGCTCCACATTGTAGCAATTTATTCAAGTCCCCTTTCCCTGTCCTTTCCCTGTCCTTTCCCTGTCTCCTTCAGTGTTTTGCTTCTTTAAAATCTTTATCTTATTTCCATTTGATTGTTGTAATTGACTTGACTTCAATAGTAGAAAAGCATTCCATAGTCTAATGATCCTTTACAAAGAAAACATTCTTATAACCCCGTTACAAATTTCAGCTCTAAAATTAGTTACTCTCTTGGGCTCATCGTCACTGATCTCCCCCGTAAATGGGCCATGCTCCCCTTATGATCAGAAGTTTACCTTAACCTCCCAATATCTATTCACACAACAATGGAGATACAACCAACTTTAAATCAAAAGCTGATTTATTTTACATATAATGTGAAAATAACAAGAGTATTTACAGAATTTTTTTAACTATTTGCTCTTTTTCCACATGATGGTGACAATAAAGCACGCCACATAATTGCAACTTCCGAGCTAGGCATGAATTTCTGACCAGTAATTCTCGCAAAATGAAATCATGGAACCTTAAAAAGCCGTAAATACATTTTACCACTACATTCAGGGATTTCAAATGATCCCCACTTGTCAACTCATCTGTTTGACCAGCTTTAGAATTTTGCAGTGTTTGGAGCAATTCAGAAGTTCAGGTACAAAAAGTGCTGATTTTGTGTAACATTTTGAAAGTACTTCATTGCTGCATTGACAATACTTTTAACCTGGTAATAAAGCTTTCTAAAAATCCACTTCGATTGAACTTTGCCTCATTATCCACGTGATCTAATTTGCTGAACACTGATGAATTGAAATCGCATGAGCTATGAGGCACAATTTAGACATACATAATCGCTTTACTTTCCAACCACGGTCTGTCTGAGGTTACCTGATTATTTTTTCCCCGTTAATTTCTCTAAGGTAATGACCCTGGTTAGATTATAGGCGGCATGTACAGATTTATGTAATCAGCAATAAGATGAAATTTACGCAGAAACTGAATGTTTATGCAATTAAGGATTGGAGGACCATTGAAATTAAAATTATTTCCAGACTACATGTCACCTTGTTCTCTGCAAGTGTTGGTTAATTTATCATTGACTTGTAGGAGTGGCAAATCCAAACTGGGCTGCATCATATCTGTAGCATGAAATGGATTTTTGCTCTGTTTAGGCTTGAATGAGCTCAAGGACATGTGCATGTGTAGGTTGATGCATAGAGCACAAGTAGGCAAAAGGGACTGGAGGTGGAAGATTTTTATTGACTGAAGGGTCAGAAGACATCAGCTCTTGGCTAAAGAGCCTCAAGACACAGATCTCATGAGTTCTGCTTTTAAAACAAGCATACTTGCAAAGTATCAAACATATTCTCGAACACTGAGAATGGTCTCCAACAAATTGCAGAAGGTGGTAGGTCAATGGGAGACTATACTACGCTCAACTGTGGCACCATGATGGATGGGTTTGCAACACTGCATCTACCCAAAGATCCAGGCCACTCTGCAATTGAGGTCCCCACACCTTAAGGTCAGCCTTAGCTTCTGCCATTGATGCTCAGACTGCTGCCATTAAGGGCTTAGAAGACAGAGTGGAGAGGACCATCTCCTCCAGCTTCAACAACAGGCAGCCATCCCCTGGCATTTCATTGAGCTGATTCCTACCTGTTGTCTTTCTGGATTTTCAACCATTCTACCATGGAAGGGGAGTCTTGGTGTAATTTATATTAAAATGTGTTTCCAAGTTACAGTTTGCTTTCGAGAAGTTAGGGGACAGCCACATACCGGAGATGTAGATCAGACATCAGGCGCAAAGGTTCTGTTCAGATAGCTTCCGGCAACGGAGGTTTGTTTAAAAAAAAAGTCCCATCAAACATGCACGCCATATAACAACAACAACTTATATTTATATAGCACCTTTAACATAGTTAAACATCCCAAGGCACTGCACAAGAGTATTTTAAGACAAAATATTTGACACCGAGCCACACAAGTGTAAATTAGGGCAGGTGACCAAAAGTTTGGTCAAAGAGGTAGGTTTTAAGGAGCATCTTAAAAGGAGGAAAGAGAGGTAGCAAGGTGGAGAGGTTTAGGCAGGGAATTCCAGAGCTAAGGGCCTAGGCAACAGAAGGCACGGCCACCAATGGTTGAGCGATTAGAATCAAGGATGCTCAAGAGGGCAGAATTAGAGGGGGGTTGTGGGGCTGAAGGAGATTACAGAGATAGGAAGGGGCGAGGCCATGGAGGGATTTGAAAACAAGGATGAGAATTTTGAAATCAAGGCGCTGCTTAAGCGGGAGCCAATGTAGGTCAGTGAGCACAGGGGAGATGGGTGAACGGGACTTGGTGCGTGTTAGTACATGGGCAGTCGTATTTTGGATGACCTCAAGTTTACTTAGGGTGGAATTTTTATTTTTATTCGTTTATGGGATGTGGGCGTTGCTGGCAAGGCCAGCATTTATTGCCCATCCCTAATTGCCCTCGAGAAGCTGGAGGTGAGCTGCCTACTTGAACCGCTGCAGTCCATGTGGTGAAGGTACTCCCACAGTGCTGTTAGGGAGGGAGTTCCAGGATTTTGACCCGGTGACGATGAAGGGTCGGGGATATACTTCTAAGTCAGGATGGTGTGTGACTTGGAGGGGAACTTGGAGGTGGTGGTGTTCCCATGCGCCCGCTGCCCTTGTCCTTCTCGGTGGAAGAGGTCGCGTGTTTGAGAGGTGCTGCCGAAGAAGTCTTGGCGAGTTGCTGCAGTGTATCTTTTAGATGGTACACACTGCAGCCACGGTACGCCAGTGGTGGAGGGAGTGAATGTTTAAGGTGGTAGATGGGGTGCCAATCAAGTGGGCTGCTTTGTCCTGGATGGTGTCGAGCTTCTTGAGTGTTATTATTTTCTTTGGAGAGGAACTGAAGTGAAGTTGAAATCTGTTACCACTATTACTCTGCACATTCACTTGCTGACTGTACAATAAGGCAGCTATACAATTCGAATCAGGTTTCATTTCACTAAATTGTTAATCAGTCCGCCTTCCACAGGATTGTAGATGCAGGTGTGAGGGCATGTGCAATGATCACAATTACATTATAGTTCATATAACAAGGGAGTCTCATTTAAACTACCCTGGGTTATGCTATCATATGTGTGAGCATTGGGAAAGGAAATGAAACTCCTGATGGATGGTGAGGAACACTGTTTTGCTGCCCGGAGGGACCGGTGGCATTAACGCAAGAAAATACCTCAGGCAGTCCTTGTAACTGTACCATTTAGTGTGCTTTCCCACCATTCAGTGATTATGCAGAGCCAATGCCTAGTTCTTGTGGCATGACAGCAATACACTTACATGATGCTGCTGCCTCTAACGACATGATGGATGGGCGTGCAGCACTGTATATACCCAAAGACCCAGGCCAATCTACAATGGAGGACCCCACAGAAGCACATGCATGACCTCTTAACATCCCCCTCAGATGCCAGCACATAAGCCATGCTGCCCTTGTAGCAATACAAGTGATGCGGCCTGTAGCGGGTCCATCTCAGGACTTGGCTGCCGTGAGACAAGGACCATTTTAGTGGTTCCTACAGAAACTCATCAGCCAGGTGGTTCACACACTCTTGCCACTCAAGTAGTACTTAGAAGATGCATGACGTTAGGGTTAAAAGGCAAAGCAGTAGAGGGTAGCAAAAATAAAATACCCCAAAACCCACTAATAATGTTTTTACAAGAATGTTTAAAAGTACTGCCTTTGCTGTGCTATCTAGCAAAGTTGGATGTTTGTTTTATGTGGGTGTCACTTGCATACCATGTTAATGAAGCAGTTATGGTGGAAAATTGGATGTTTGATATTCATACAATTAATCTCTCATTTAAATACACCTGCGCATTTTTGGTTTGACGCTTCACGGTGCCAGGGGGAAATTGGGCAGGTGCAAAAATGGGCCGAGCTCTTGCGGTAACAGGTCTCCATATAGCTTTCACCATTTTTTGGGCAGTATCAGTATCATAAACCAACAGCGATGCAACTCGTTTTTTCTCTCACCGTGGACCCTTGAATGGACAACCACTTATTGTAAACTCTTCCTGATCCTCCTCCCCCTGACTTACGGCAATAACTTTAGAAACACTCAGTTGGTGGCTGCCAGTTGCAAACACTCTGATTGCTCACTGCCTAAACTGCCTGAGAACTAACAATATAAATCTGTAGGATCTTCTTCTTGCATATGGTAGTATCAAAGCAAATCAAATGTCAATATCTAAGTCAGATATCCAGGCCAAAGCTTCCGGTGTAACAGCGTGGATATCCTGTAGGCTGCCTGTGAATTTCCTCTGAGGGCAGTGCTCAATGATGTGCTCCAGGGTCTGATTAGGAGCTCCACAGTCACATGATGAGGATGCTTTAATCTTCCATCTATGGAGAAGGGGTGGCAGCATCTACATTGACCAGTTCTGAGGCGGTTGATGGTTGTCCACTGTTTGCGAGGAAGGTTTGATCCTTCGGGTTGTACTGTGAGGTCCTCTACAAGGAATCCATTCCATATGTCACTGTTCTCCAAAGCATTTCGCCATCGGTCATCAAGGCTGAGGGGAGATCGCTGAAGGGCTTCGGCGACGGTCCAAAATTACCTAGATTTGAGATGGGTTGGTGGTAGGTTGTTCAAGTCGGCCTGGATCGGCATGTCTTTGCTGGTGCACCGGTTGTATTCTCTGGAGACTGCATATTCACGGCGTAGGTGTGGTGATGAGATGTTTGCAAGCACGGGCAGCCACGGTGTTGGTGTCGATAAAAGTGTACCGGTGATAGTTCTCATAGTAGAATTCAGCTGGACATCAACGGATTTGACATGCGGACTTGATAGCCATGCTGGAGAGCAGTAAACCGCTGTAGAGTTCACCAGGGCGAGTGCTGCCATACAGAGGGTTTGAGCGTCTGCTCCCCATGTGGATCCGGTGAGTTTCTGGATCAAGTTGACCCTACTCTTTAGTTTCTTCCCAAGGTTCTGGAGAGGCTGTCTATATGACAGGGTGCGATCAAGCATGACTCCTAAACAGGAGGGATTTTTGGCATGGTTTACCTCTGCGCTGCAAAAGGAGACTTTCAAAGCTTGGTTTGCTTGATGGGTGTTGAGGTGGAATGTCGAGGTGACAGTCTTTTGCAGGTTTGGCCAAAATTGCCATCGGCAGAAGTAGGCCTCTATCCTCTGTAAATCACTGGTCAGGGTCTCTTTGGTGATGGACAGATTCATGTTTTGCGTGGGCAAAGCAATGTCATCAGCGTATACGAACTTGGGGGACTCTGTTTTGGGCAGGTCACTGGTGTAAACGTGGGAGTCCATTGTTCAATGTCCTATATCTGCTCTTCTGGGTGCCAGTGTACACACGGAAACGTCAGTTGCTAAGCATGGAGTTGAGAAGTTGGATCGTTGTTCTGCAGAGTAAAATGGTGGAGTGCTTGAAAAGCAGTCCATGCTTCCACACTGTGTCATACGCCGCTGACAGATCCACGAGTGCTATGACGCTCCTGAGGTGGCGCTGGAAGCTTGCTTCAATGTGCGTTATTAAAACTACCACTTGGTCGCAGGAGTTACAGCCGCTCCAGAAGCCCGCTTGCTCCTTAGGGATGGTTGGCTCAATGATGGGGGCTGGTCTGTGGAGTAGTCGCATCTCCAGCACTTTATAACAAGTGCAAAGTAAGGAGATCAGAAGGCTTCACAAGCATTCTTCCCCTGCTTTAGGAGGGCGATTATTTTAGTCTCCCTCCAAATAAGTGGAATTTTACCAGTTGCCAGTACCTCGGAGAAGAAGGAGGTCAACCATCTCATTGCTTTGGGTCCCAGTGCTTTTAGGAATTCTGAGTAAACACCATCTGGACCAGCAGCTTTTCCAGATTTGGTTGTCGACTGGGCTGTGTTTAGTTCGTCCAAGGTGAATGGATCAGACAGAGTTGACGATCTTGGTGCTGCCATCACGTTTATCGAAAGCTGCCACTTCACCTGACGACGAAATTCTTTGTCTACCGGAGCCTTTGATGTTTGTATCAGGTGGGATGCAGTGGCGTCCGCTCTGATGGTCGTCCTTGTTGTGTATGTACCTTTAAGAGAAGAACTGATTTTATACTGCAGTACCAGGAGTGAGCACCCCTGTATAAAAGGCCCTAGCAGGCTTCTGTACTTCAGTCTGACGTTACCCTCTGTTTCAGCATTTCTGGCTGTGCAGCTGCCTCAGTCAGCAGGAGGAGAAGGAGCAGCCAAACCAGGAGAGTGGAGAGTGGAAAGTGGTGGTCTCCTGACCAGGAAGAGGAGGAGAACGAAAGACCACCACCACCACCTCCACCATCATCATCACATCAACAGAGGTGCCTGGAGGGAGAGGACAGAGGAGGAGAAGGAGAAAGGAGGCCAGCAACAACACCAACCAGGGGAGAGGCCTTTCCATTACTGCCTCCCCAAATTGGCCTCCACTTCAGGAGAGGGAGAGAGGGGAGAGAAACAACCAACAACCACCAACTGTTTGGAAGGAGGGAAGAACAAAATCATCTGTTCTGAACATCTACAGGTGGGTGTTATTTGGGGCACTCTCCCAAAGACTTTGTATTTTAGGTGGGGGGAGAAAAGAAGAAACAAGGCCAGATCATCAAGGGATGTCTGTGTGTGTGTGTGTGGCTCTTGTTAAAAGCTAGGCCACACACACCACTAATAAGCACCCCTTCTATTGCCTGACCTGGGACAGCTGGAGCTGCCTAGGTGAAGTCCAATTTCATTAATTACATCATTAAGACCTGGTGCAGGACTGAGCCTGGGGCATCTCCAGCTTTCCCAGGTGAAGACATCTTCTCCCAATGCCAGAAGACCACCACCATCAAAGACTTTAAATTCCCATCAGAGAGTGCACCCCTGCCAACAATCACGCACCCACCACCCTGAGTGGCAACCCTGCCCTTGTGGCCTCCCTCCTTCCCACCCCCCTCTCTCTCTCTCTCTTTGTCTCTCTCTGCCTATTTCTCCAAGGCACCTCAATTTCATCTCTTTTTATTAATTGCCATTTGAGCAGAGGGGAGAAGGCCCCTCTCCCAATTTCAATCAATAAGGGGAGAGGTGTGTGTATTGTTTTCTATGTGGGTTCATTATTGATGAAAGAGAATGTCTTTTAATCTAAAGTGTGTTCAAGTAAGTTAACTGCTTTACAGGAGACACCATCTTAGAGATCCATCCAAAACGAAACTAAACTGCCTCTCTCTCATGCCCTCTGCTGGTAAGGCATAAATAATCAAACAGGCAAATATGCTGGTAAGGCATAATAATCAAACAGGCAAATACCATCACTATTTGCTGATATCATTACATCTCCCTTTCTTAAAACAAAAGTATTTTACTTTTATCTAACAACATGTTTTCTTTGTATTACTCTGCATTTTAACTGTAACACTTAATGAACTTACATTATCATTATCATTATCAAGGTTTTTTAACCTTGTTTTGTGTGTTCACATGAAATATGTAAATACACTAGAACTTGAAGAGAGAATAAGATAACATTACTTCCTTCTATAACAAGAGTCCTTAAACTTGTTCAATGAGTCTATCAGGAGGCTTCACGTGTCTTGAGGATTTTCTGATTGATTGACCTTGGATCTGAGTTGTTGCCTCAGATGATGGGTTCTCAGCTGTGTGATCAGGTTGTTCAACAGGAGCAGTCTTTTGACCTGCTGAGGCTGGTCCCATGAGAAGATCCCGACGATTTCTTGGCAGCACAGCACCCTCATCTGTCTGAATGGTGTATGATCTTGGTTGGACTTCACTCAGGACAGTTCCCTTCTGAGTCCATATGTTTGTTTTGTCTTTGAATCTTACTTGGTCACCAGTGTGGAGTTCAGGTAGGTTTTGTGTTCCTCTGTCATAGTAGTACTTTTGCTTTTCTTTCTGTTGTTCTTTGAACTTCCTCACTTTCTCCCCCTCTTTTGTTTTCAGGAGGTTCTCCGGGATGGGTAGGTTTGACCTTAGCAGACGTCCCATCAGGAGTTGGGCTGGTGACATACCACACTCGAGCGGCGTTGTGCGGTATACAAGCATGCTCTGGTAGAAGTCAGTTCCACTGTCTTTTGCCTTGTACATCAGTCTTTTCACTGTCTGGACCGATTTTTCCACTAGTCCATTGGACTGTGGAAAGTGAGGACTTGACGTTGTGTGGACAAAGTCCCACTCTTTGGCAATGTGTCGGAAACTTGCATTGTAAAACTGGGGTCCGTTGTCTGTGAAGACCTCGCTTGCCACGCCATGTCTGGAGAATAAGACTTTCATACATGTTATCACAGCATCTGCAGTGGTGGTGTACAGTCTACAAACCTCTGGATACAGGGAGTAATAGTCTGTGACTGCAAGATAGTCCTTCCCTTGACATACGAATAGGTCAGCGCCTACCTTCTGGTAAGGTCTGTCTGGTGCTGGGTGTGGCTTTAGTGGTTCTACAGGATTGCGTGCTTGATATTTCAGGCATATTGTGCAGTTTGACACCTCATTTGTCACATCTTGGTTGATTCGTGGCCAGTACATCACCTCTCGTGCTCTTTTCTTACACTTCTCGATTCCCAGATGTCCTCCATGGATCCTTTTTAGCATCTCTTTTCTCAGACTCTTTGGGACAACTATTTTACTTCCTTTGTAGTTGATGTCTTCGACCAGTGATAGTTCTGCCCTGCAGTTCCAGTACTCTGCCATGTCAGGTGAGCAGTCTTGCTTCATGTTGGGCCATCCATCCAAGATGCTTTTCCTCAGTCATCTCAGTGTTTCATCTTTGTTTGTCTCAGTCTTTATGAGCTCCATTTTTGCGTCTGCTATGAGCAGTGCACTTGTGATCATGTCCACGTAGGCGTTCACGCCTTCATCCACTTTGGTGTTTGCGGGCTCACTTGGGTCAACAGCTCTGGACAACGTGTCTGCTGTATACATCAGCTTACCCGGTGTGTATGCTACATTCAGTGTATAGCGTTGCAGCCTGATCATCATTCTTTGTATTCTAAGCGGACAGCCATTTAGTGGCTTTTGGAACAATGCAATCAAGGGCTTATGGTCAGTCTCTACACTGATTGCTTGTCCTGACACAAACTGGTGAAATCTTTCACAGGCGTATGTGATGCTGAGCAGCTCCTTTTCTATTTGAGCATATCGCATCTCCGCGTCTGTCATTGAGCATGATGCATATGCAATAGGTTGCCAGTCGTCATATTGTTGCAGAAGAACGGCACCGAGCCCACTCTGTGATGCATCTGATGATACCTTGATGGGTCTCGCTGGGTCATAAAACCTCAGAACTGGTTCCTCTGTGAGCAGTTTCTTTAGATCACTCCATGACTTCTCATGCTCATGATTCCATTCCCATTCTATGTTCTTTTCAGTTAGTCGTCTCAGTGGCGCCATCTTTTCTGAGAGGTGGGATATGAATTTCCCCATGTAGTTGATCATTCCCTTAAACCTCTGCACGTCCTTTTTGCATTGTGGCTTTGGCATATTCTCAATGGCGGACACCTTTCTGGGATCTAGTCTGGTGCCCTCACTGCTAAGGATATCTCCCACGAATGTCAGTTCTGTCACCCCGAGCTGGCATTTCAATCTATTCAGCTTCAGGTTTGTTTTCCTTGTTGCTTCCAGCACTTTTTTCAGTCTCTCGTCATGCTCAGTTCTCGTGGTTCCCCATACTATGATCTCATCCATTGAGGTATCAACTCCCTCCAGGTGCTCATAGATCATATGGATAGTTTTGTGATACACTTCAGGAGCTGAGGCAATGCCAAATGGTAACCTTAGGAATCTGTATCTGCCAAATGGACTGTTGAACATGCACAGTCTTGAACTTGCCTCGTCCAGTTTCATCTGCCAAAATCCTGATGATGCATCTAACTTGCTGAAATACTTTGAATTTGCAAACTGTGACATGATTTCCTCATGTGTAGGAAGCTTGAAGTGCTCTCTCCTTATTGCTCTGTTTAGATCTCTTGGATCCAGGCAAATCCTGAGCTTTCCATTCTTTTTGTCCACAACGACGAGGGAACTCACCCACTCACTTGGCTCATCTATCTTCTGAATCACGTTCAGGCTTTCCATCCTGTCCAACTCTGCCTTCAGTTGCTTTTGAAGAGCAAACGGAACTTTTCTGCATGGATGTATGACCGTTGGCATACTTTTATCTACTCTGATCGTGTGTTCTCCTGGAAGGCAGCCTAGACCCTGAAATAGGTCGTTGTACTCTTTCATGAGTTCATCATAGACTGTCTCTCCTTCGCTTTCCACAATGAGGACTCTCTTTACCAGGTTCAGTCTCTCACAGGCTATTAAGCCTAGTATGGCCTGCACATCCTTTGGCACCACGATGAATGCTAGCGTGTGCTCTCTGTCCTTGTGTGTCACTTTGACAATGCATTCTCCTTTCACTGGTATATCAGTACCTGAGTATCCTGTCAGTTTCACTTTTGTTCCACGTATCTTTGGTTTGGATCTAATTTTCTTAAAATCAGTCTCTGATATCACATTAACTTGTGCTCCAGTATCCAATTTAAATGGAATGTGTATGTCATTCACTTTTAGTGTCAACATCCAGTCTCTTTTTTCTTTTTTGTTTTCACACACAACATCCACATAGAACTCCTCTATCTCGCTTTCATCTACTGCATGGACCTTGCTTTGTTGCGCTTGGTTCTTACAGCAATGGGCATAATGGTTGTTTTTGTTGCAACTATTGCATGCTTTACCATATGCTGGACACTTTTTTGGTGGATGCTGTGTACCACATCGACTACATGACTTTCGATTGCCCCTATCATTTTTCTTCGCTGGCCACGCCTCTTTTTCCACATTAGCGCTCTTTTTGTTAAACGGTTTGTGTCCGTTCTTTCTCACTGCATCCACGTTGCAGCTACTGTCACTGAACAGCTCCTTTGCCTGCGACTTCACAGTCTCTGTAGCCCTACACAGTGCTATGGCTTTTCCCAGGTCTAGATTTTGCTCTCTTAGCAGTCTTTCCCTTAGACCATTATCTGGAATACCACACACCAGTCTGTCTTTTATCAGCGAGTCTGTCAGTCCCCCAAATTCACAAGTTTTGCTTCTGTTTCTCAGTTCAGTCACATACTGATCAATAGTCTCTCCTGTTTTCTGTACACATGTGAAAAATCTGTGCCTCTCAAACGTCACATTACATTTAGGTATGCAGTAGGCTTCAAACTGTTCCATCATTTTATCCAGCTTCATTTTGTTTCCATCAGCAGCGAATGTGAAGTTATTATACACCTCCAGCGCTTCATCACCCACGACATGTAAGAACACTGACGCTTTCATTTTATCACTTTTCTCGTCAGCTCCGATTGCTGCTAAATACAACTCCAAACGTTGTTTGAACCTCCTCCAACTTTCAGCCACATTACCTGTCAACTGAAGCTTCGCTGGTGGGTGTAAACCTTCCATTTTTTCACTTCATTAGCTATTCTCCAAAGGTAAGTAACGATGTTCTCTTTTGGCTTGCTAATATGTGGAGAGCTGATTTCGCTGGGTAGCTTACTTGCCACGACTCCGTTCACTCTCTCGTCGAGTTGCTAACTTCAGATTTTTCCTCTTCATCTCTTTCAATCCCACTTCTGACACCATGTATTGTTTTCTATGTGGGTTCAATGACGACACATTAATGAAAGAGAATGTCTTTTATTCTAAAGTGTGTTCAAGTAAGTTAACTGCTTTACAGGAGACACCATCTTAGAGATCCATCCAAAACAAAACTAAACTGCCTCTCTCTCATGCCATCTGCTGGTAAGGCATAAATAATCAAACAGGCAAATATGCTGGTAAGGCATAATAATCAAGCAGGCAAATACCATCACTATTTGCTGATATCATTACAGTGTGTCTTCATCTTAAACAGCTCCCTCTGCTCAATAGAGGACCAAAAAATACCTGAGGCCATTAACACCTTCAGGCCTGTGACTTGGGGTGAGTGTAGCCCTTATAAAAACACCCCATAATGGCGACTGCATCTTCGCCGGTGGCGGGGCCAGCCAGGACTTATGCGGGAGTGGTAGCCACAGCCACAGCTGCTCCCGCTGCTTCTGCTGCCCGTCACCTTTTAAACTTATGACAAAAAAGCTTGGTGTGAAGAGCTACACTCACCTCACTATGACCATTGAGGCCTGCGTTAAAGCCATGGCTGGGGTTGTCGGCCCCTCAGCCATCGTCGCGGCCTCAAAAATGTACGGGAAGGCTGTGTTCTTCCTGGGGTCGGAGCGGGTGGTGTCCCTGGCCGTCGCCAAGGGGCTCACCGTGGGTGGGACCTTCCTGCCGGCGGATCCTCTCGAGGCCACCGCGCAGAGGATCGTCATCTCGAACGTCCCGCCCTATGTTCCTGGTGAGCTCCTCCTCCCACATTTACGCCAACTTGGGGAGGTGAGGTCGGGGATCATGCCCATCCCGCTCGGCTTCCGGGAAGCCAGCCTTCGCCACATCTTCTCCTTCCGGTGCCAGCTGTTTATCCAGCTGGCGCGGGAGGAGGACACCGACGGGGCGTTCGTCGTCTACCACGAGGGGACCGCCTATTGTGTCTTCTGGACGTCGGACGGTGTGCGGTGCCATGCCTGCAAGGAGGTGGGGCACATTCGGAAAAACTGCCCCGCCTCCAAGGCTGCCGGATCATCTAGTGCGGCCGAGGCTGGCGCCGCCGCCGCTTCTCCCCCCGGATCTGCCCGTGGATCGGGAATCGCTGATGCACGGTCGGCGTCGGAGGCCGATGCCACCAAGGCCTCCGGCGGGGGGGGAGGGAGCGCGTCTGGCCAGAAGGAAGGCGCGGAATAAAACTAAACACCTTAGGGCGGGTCCCCCCGTGGAGGGCCAGGCCTTGCCCCTTGAGCCCCATACACCTGCGCTCCTCGCGGAGTTAATCGGGGCAGACGTGAGTGGTAGGGGCCTCGTGCCCGAGCCTGTGGTGGCAACCGACGTTGCGGAAACGCCAATACCTGGGGCCGGGCTTGGGCCCGTGGAACCCGACAAACCTGCTCCGCCGGAGGGAGCGGACGAGGAGGCCCCTGCAGACATGGAGGTCTCCCTCACTCCCTCCGTGTTAAAAAGAAGGCGCGACCCCCTGGAAGAGGAGGAGGACCGGGAGGAGGAAGGTCCCTCCGAGCAGGGGGAGTCATCGCCCGCCGTGGGTACTGCGCCCCCCCTCCCCCCCGCTGTGATTACCACCGGCGATCGGCAGGGGTCGCCTGTCCCTCGGGAGGCTGAGGCAGATGGGTCTGTCCGGCACGTGCCTTCTGGGGATGGGGATGAGGCCCTGCCCGTGGGGATGGGCGCGGGACAACCCGCGGCGTTGATTGACATTTTATTGGTGCCGTTACCCCTCGCCGGGTCGGGCGGCCTGGGGTCTGGGTCGGGCGAGCTCGAGGAAAATGAGCTCGCCCAATGCGACCCGGACACCTCCCAGGGGCTGCTCGTCCCAGTGGAGGTATTAATTGAAAACACCCCATCCGCTGGGTCGGAGGCGGGTGGCGGGGAGGACGATGGCCCCCTGGCTGCGTCTCTGGTGCCGGACGTACTGGAGGAGCTGGGAATTGTTCCCTCCCCGGTTTCTCTGGTCGATCTGGCATCTGAGGCGCGGAGGGACTCTGAACTGCCACCGCCTTCTGGCCCAGCGCCCCTGGAGGAGCCCAGGGAGGAATCCTCTGCCGCCGATCCTGGGGGTGGGATCCGGGCGGAGGCGGGGCCGGCTGGTGCGGCCGAGCTGTTCGCTGCGCACTGCGCGATTAACGGGTCGGCAGCTGGTGATGACCCCCTGGAGGAGGATGGGGACTCGGTGATTGGCACGGAGGATGATTTGGACTCCACCGTCCACGAGGCACTGGATGGCCTCGTGCCCCTCGCCGAGTCTCTCCTCATTCCCGTAAGAGAACTCTGGGACTTTATGGCCACGTGCCAGGTTCGGCAATATAAGATCCGGCTGGCCCTCGACAGGTGGTCGGAGCTGGCGCTGCTCATCGTGTCCGTCCATGCCGCCGTTAAAATCATGGGCGCGGACGAGGGCGTGGACCCACTCGAGCTGCATCAGCTCAGAACGTTTCTCACTGGGCTGCTGAGGAAGTGGCGGCTGACCAGCGGCTGCGCTCCCTCCCCCCGTTAGGTGTAGGTAGAGGTTGCACTATGCTTCTGACATGAAGATAACCATAGCCAGCCTCAACATCAACGGCAGCAGGGAGGCGCGCCGCAGATTCAATAACTTCTCGGTCCTTCGGGACGGGAAGTATGCGGTGTGTTTCCTGCAAGAAACCCACACCGTTCCGGGAGACGAAGCCACATGGCTCCTGGAGTGGCAAGGAGGGGTCAGCATGAGTCACCTCTCCAACAATTCTAGCGGGGTGGCTATCTTGCTGGCCCTGCATTTTCAGCCGGAGATCTTGGGGGTCAAGGAGCACGTGCCGGGCCGCTTGCTCCAGGTCACTGTTCGCCTGGGGGGTGTGCCGCTCCATCTAGTGAACGTGTACGCCCCTCAGACCGGTGCACAGCAAGTGCGCTTCTTCGAAGAAGTGTCCGCTCTTTTGGGCTCCGTCGACGCGGGCGAGTGCGTCATCCTCGGGGGGGATTTTAACTGCACCCTCGAGGCGAGGGACCGTTCGGGTCCCCCGCAAAGCCCGGCAGCGATGGAGAAGTTGAGGGACCTGGTCGGGTCCTTCGACTTGGTGGACGTCTGGCGAAATCTCCGCCCCGACTCCAGCGCCTTCACTAGTGTGAGGTCTGGGGGAGGAAGGTCCAGAATCGACCGCCTCTACATTTCCCGGGCGTA
Source organism: Somniosus microcephalus (assembly GCF_052327205.1). Taxonomy (NCBI): domain Eukaryota; kingdom Metazoa; phylum Chordata; class Chondrichthyes; order Squaliformes; family Somniosidae; genus Somniosus; species Somniosus microcephalus. Next base: position 44,723,240 of record NC_141009.1, on the reverse strand, counting down.
CGTCTCCTGCGTTCCGGCGGCTTCCATGCGGCCGGTGCCGTGCACGGACCACCACCTGGTGTGGGCGGAGCTCGCTCCACTGCGCGCGCGGGGGGGGGTCCGCGTACTGGCAATTTAACAACCTGCTGCTGGAGGACGCGCAGTTCCGGGATTCGTTTCATCGGTTCTGGGCCGACTGGAGAAGGAAGCGGGGGGGCTTCCCCTCCTTGAGGCTATGGTGGGACGTGGGCAAGGCTCACATCCGTCTCTTCTGTCAGGAGTACGCGAAGGGGTCGACCAAGAGGCGGGAGGCTCGGGTCGGGCGGTTGGAGAAGGAGGTGCTCGACCTGGAGTCCCGTCTCGGTCAGGTCGTCGAGGACCCGGCCCTGCGGAAGGTGTACGAAGAGAAGAAGGGCGCGCTGAAGGACCTGCAGCTCGTCGGGTCCCGAGGCGCGTACATGAGTTCATGGATCCAGCTCCTGCGGGACCTGGACCATGGCTCCCCCTTCTTCTACTCGCTGGAAAAAAGACGGGGGGTCCGTAAGCAGCTTTTGGGGCTGCTGGCTCATGACGAATCTCTGGTCTCGGATCCGGAGGGAATCAGCGTAGAGACCCGCGCCTATTACGGGGCTCTGTTCTCTCCGGATCTGTCCAGCAAGGATGCGCGCAGAGTTTTGTGGGAGGACCTGCCGAAGGTCAGCCCGGAGGACGCCGAAAAATTGGACGCTCCGCTAAGCCTTGCGGAGCTGACCGGCGCCCTCCGCCAGCTCTCCAGGGGAAAGTCCCCGGGGCTGGACGGGCTGACCGTGGAGTTCCACAGGGCGTCCTGGGACGTCTTGTGGGGCGACTACGCGCGGGTCCTGGGGGAAAGTTTGGCGACCGGGGAGATGCCCCTCTCTTGGCACAGGGCAGTCATTGTCCTGCTGCCTAAGAAGGGTGATCTCCGCCTCCTTAAAAACTGGCGCCCGGTCTCCCTCCTCAGCATGGACTATAAAATCTTTGCCAGGGCCATGTCTGCTCGCCTTGGCACCGTGCTGGCCCACATGATCCACCCGACCAGTCCTACACGATCCCGGGCCGGACCATCCACGATAACATCTATCTGGTCCGGGACCTGGTCCACCACTCCCAGAGGGCTGGTCTGTCGGTCGCCTTCCGTTCCCTGGATCAGGAGAAGGCGTTCGACAGGGTGGATCACGAGTATCTCTCCAGGACTCTGCGCGCATTCGGGTTCGGGACGCATTTTGTCACCCAAATCCGACTTCTGTACGCCGCCGCGGAGTGTCTGATTAAAGTTAACGGGTCCTTGACGGCGCCCCTTCGTTTCGGGAGTGGGGTGCGTCAGGGATGCCCCATGTCCGGTCAGTTATACGCCATTTGCGTGGAGCCTTTCCTGCACCTCTTGCGGAAGAGGTTGACGGGACTGGCTCTGCAAGGGCCGGGCGTGGAGGTGGTCCTCTCGGCTTTGGCTGATGACGTGCTCCTCATGGTCACGGATCCCGCTGACTTACGGAGGATGCGGGAATGCCAGCAGATTTACTCGGACGCATCCTCCGCCAAGATCAACTGGGAGAAATGTTCCGGACTCCTGGTGGGTCAGTGGCGGGTGGACTCCCTGCTGGAGGAGTTCAGGCCTTTCGCCTGGAGCACCACGCACCTCCTCTATTTGGGAGTCTACCTTAGCCCTGCTGAGGACGCCTGGCCGGCGAACTGGCAAGAGCTGGAGGCCAAAGTCACCGCTCGCCTACGACGCTGGACAGGACTGCTCCGAGTGTTGTCCTACAGGGGTCGAGCGCTGGTCATAAACCAGCTGGTGGCCGCCATGTTGTGGTACCAGTTGGTCACTTTGATCCCTCCCCCTGCGTTTGTCGCCAAGATGCAGAAGAAGCTCATCGACTTCTTCTGGGACAAAAGGAAGCACTGGGTCTCTGCTGTGGTTCTGAGTCTCCCACTTAGGGAGGGCGGTCAGGCGCTGGTGTGCCTTCACACCCAGGCTGCGCCATTTCCGTCTTCAGACGCTGCAGAGATACCTGTACGTTGAGAGTCCTCCGAGATGGTGTGCGCTGGCGACGTATTTCTTCAGCCAGCTGCACGGCCTCAATTACGACACGCAGCTCCTGTTTGTGAAAGTGGGCTGCAGGCGTGCCGGCCTGCGGGAGCTGCCTGTCTTACACCAGGAACTGCTATGGGTTTGGAACTACGTCGCTTCCAGGCAGAGCTCTCCCCCGTCAGGAGCGGCGGCTCTCCTTCGGGAGCCGCTGCTCATGAATCCACACCTCCAAGACCGCGGGTTCGGGCGGCTGGCAGAGGGCAGGGCTGTGCCTGGCAAGGTGACCAGAGTCGGGGACCTACTCAATGGTGGAGGAGCGGGCTGGATGTCACTGGAGGAGCTGGCGCGGCGCCTGTCCTGGGGTAACGTCCGGCTCGCGGTCGAAGCCATCGAGTCGGTGAAAGTGACACTGGGCCCCGACTCCACTAGGTGTATCGAGGTGGCTCAAGCACGTGGGGCGATCCCGTCCGAGCTTACCCCCGTTCGGATGGAATTCCTCATCGGCGCCCGGCCCCGAAACTCCCCTCGGGAACTGGCACCTCACAACTTGAGCCGTCTCGAGGAAATACCCTCCGTGCCTTTTCATTCCGCGCGGAGGGGTTTCCTGTACGGGCTGCTCTTGCACACTCTCCACTTTGCCATCTTTGTTTGCCATCCGGACACGCCTTGGCGTGGTGTCTTGCCAACCGGTGGAGGTGGAGGTCCCCAATGGAGGGCTCTCTACGCGGAAGTCCTCCCTTGTTCCATCGGGGGCTTGGCCTGGAGGGTGTTGCACAGAGCGGTCCCATGCAATATGGTTTTAAGTAGGTTCACGGACTCCCAGGCCGCCTGCATTTTTTGCGGCCTGGAGGAGTCCGTGTTTCACATTTACGTCGAGTGTGAGAGGTTGCAGCCCCTCTTTCACTACTTGAAGGGGCTGCTCCTCGATTTTTGGTTGCACTTCAGTCCCACGCTCTTGATCTACGGTCACCCGGTGCGGAAGGGAGCGGGCAGGTTGGAGGGCCTCCTTGTAGGCCTGCTCCTGGGCCTGGCTAAAAGAGCCATCAATTGGTCCAGGCAGCGGGCGGTTGAGGGGGTCGTCCGGCTGGATTGCCTGCCTCTCTTCCGCGGCCATGTTCACGCCCGGGTGGCCCTGGAGAGGGAGCACGCGCTGTCCGCCGGCACGCTTGAGTATTTCCGTGACCGGTGGGCGCCGCGGGTACTGGAGTGCATCATCAACCCGGAAAACCAAATTTTACTTTGATTTGTTAAGTTTTAGTTGAACTTCTGTTAATTTACAGTCCAATTTGTTTTGGGGTTTTTTTTGGGTCCAAACAAAAGAGTACCCTCTGTTCAGTATTGTTCTCCCGAAGTCCGTGTATTATTGAGGCGCAGAATTTACAGTGGCGAGGAGCAAGTTTGAACTCACCTGCAGTACTGCATCACCTCACGGGGACCTTTCCCTGAGAAGAAGTTTCTTGAAGGTCGAAGTCAGAGCAACGGGCGTCGACCGCGGGCAACCGCCCAGGATCCATCGGTGTTCGGAGAATTGCGGGAGAGGCTGTGGAGAGCTTAGCTTGGCTCCCCAGTCAAGGTGTTCCAGCAAATCGTGCTGGTAGCAGGTAGTGCGCTGACCCTTCCGGACTGCGGCGGGCTCGAGCTCGATCCAGCGTCTCTGCAAAAGGGGCCGCGCAGCATCGCCAGAACTGGGCAGCGGAGAGAAAATAAATGAGGGGAAGGAAAAGTGAGACGCGCCGAAGCCGCGGGTCGCCGCCATTACCCTGTAGAATGCTAGGAGCAGCGTGGCAGCAAGGGGAAGAAGGAAAAGTGCGGGAGGCGCCATTTTATTCCATTGGGGAAGAAGGAAAAGCACGGGAGGTGCCATTTTATTCCATGGGGAAGAAGAAAAAGCGCGGGAAGCGCCATTTAAAATCACCCAAGATGCCAAAAAGTGGCAGTATCACTGCTTTCGACAACGAGGTAGAAGACTGGACCACGTATGTGGAAAGTATTGAAGTGTACTGCAAGGCAAATGAGGTGGCCGATGGAAAGAAGGCGTCGGTATTATTAAATTTGATGGGTGCGAGAACGTACGGCCTATTGCGGAATTTAATTACCCCAGATAAACCGATGGAGAAAAGTTTTGAGGAGATTGTTAATATCTTACAGGAACAGCTAAACCCTACACTGCTGCTGATAGCAGAAAGATTCAAGTTCCATAAAAGAAACCAGCACAAAGGTGAGAGCAATGCTGACTATCTTACGGAACTACGCAAGTTATCGAAGCACTGCCAGTTCGGAGCAGGACTGGCAGACACTTTACGGGATAAGTTTGTCTGCGGGCTCCAGAGTGAAGGAACCCAGAAACGACTACTTTCGGAATAGGGCCTGACACTAGAACAGGCTTTCAGCGTGGCAGTATCCTACGAAGCAGCAGCACGGGGAGCTGCGGAAATACAACAGAAACCACAAGAATACAGCGCTAACGAAATGGCGTATGGAGCAGAAAAGTGCTATCGCTGCGGCAGAACAACCCATGATCAGAAGGACTGCTGGTTTAAGGACAAAGTATGCAGGCAATGCGGGAAAATGGGACATATAGCAAGAGTCTGCAGGTCGGGAAAGAAAACCAACACTAAAAGAACTATTAAGGAAAAGTACAAGAAAGTAAAAAAAATGACAGACAGTAGTTCGGAAGATCAGGAGAGTGATAACGACTCCGGGAGCAGGAGATTATGTTGTCTAAAGTTACACAACGTGATCGCAAAGGAGGATCACCGAACCATTTGGGTCACCCTCATGATAGCAGGGTCCCAACTAAAGATGGAGTTGGATACAGGATCAGCCCTAACTGTCATGAATCAACGAGACTATGAGCGGATATTCTCACACATACCCCTAAAGGACACATCCATTGAATTGAAGACATACACTGGGCAAAAAGTCTACCCCAGAGGAAAAATAAGAGTGCCAGTTAAATATAACGGCAAGGAAACACAGAAACTGTATCTATATATACTACAAGATGGAGGACCACCATTATTGGGACGTGAATGGATCCGAAAAATACAATTGGATTGGCATTCCATTCAGGCGCTAACTGTGACTGACAAAAAGGATGATGACGTCGCACCTGGACGTCTGTCACAAATTCTAACTGACGCGAAAGAGGTGTTCCAACAAGGACTTGGGACTCTAAAAGGAGTAAAGGCAACAATAAAAATCGAAGATAACGCAAACCCAAAATTTTTTAAGGCCAGACCGGTGCCATACGCGATCCGCCCAGCCGTCGAAGCAGAACTGGAGAGTCTGGAGTGTTCGGGTGTGCTGTCCAAGGTGGATTGCAGCGAGTGGGCCACACCCATCATTCCTGTAATGGAGAAATCATTGAGCAGCACGCCTGGGGAGCCGAAGAAGGTTCGCATCTGTGGGGACTTCAAGGTAACTGTGAACCCAGTCCTGCAAACAATACAATATTCACTTCCACGGATAGAATATATTTTCACCTCACTATCTGGAGGGAAACGCTTTACGAAGATTGATCTGGCCCAAGCGTATCTACAAATGGAGGTGGAAGAAGCATCTAGGAAATACCTCACGATAAACTCTCACAAAGGCCTTTACCAGTACAATGGACTAGTATTCGGGGTAGCATCAGCCCCGGCTATTTGGCAGGGGGCAATGGAACAAGTCCTGCAAGGGATCCCAGGGACCCAGTGTTATTTGGATGACATCCTGGTGATGGGCGAAAATGACAGTGAACACCTTGCCAACCTGGAGCAGGTGCTCACTAGATTGCAGGAATATGGGCTACGAGCCAACCGCCCCAAATGCGAGTTCTTCAGGAGACAAATCTCGTATTGTGGCCACATGATTGATGAGGAAGGATTGCATAAGTCGCCAGACAAGATTGAGGCTGTAGTCAAGGCTCCAGCACCAGAAAATGTGTCGCAACTGAGGTCGTTTCTCGGGCTGGTGAACTACTGCCATAAGTTCTTGCCGAATTTATCTACAATTCTGCACCCACTGAATGCCCTGCTGCAAACTGGAGTAACATGGAAATGGAGTGAGAAATGTAAATGCCTAATCACTTCAAAAGAAGTATTGGCCCACTGCAACCCAACACTACTGATTTGGTTGGCATGTGATGCGTCTCCCTTCGGCATTGGAGCGGTGCTGTCACACAAATTCCTTGACGGTTCAGAGAGGCCAATAGCCTTTGCGTCGCGCTCGTTAACCTCAGCCAAGCGTAATTACGCCCAGATTGACAGGGAGGCCCTCAGCCTGGTGTGGGGGGTGAAGAAGTTCAATCACTATCTGCACGGGCAGAAATTCGCCCTACTGACTGATCATCAGCCCCTGGTCTCCATTTTTAACCCAAAGAAGAGCGTTCCAGTGATGACGGCGCAACGGCTGCAAAGATGGCCACTTTTTCTAGGGGCACATCAGTACGACATAGAATACAAGGGTACAAAGCAGCATGGAAACGCTGATGGGGCTGTCGTGCCTACCATTGCCTATGGTAGAGGAAGCACCTGCAGTGGACCCTGTTGAGATATTCCATGCGACCATAGTCGAATGTCTGCCTGTTACAAACTCAAGTATAGAGAAGGAAACCCGAAATGACCCGACACTCTCTCGGGTCTATGATTTGACGGTGAAGGGATGGCCAGCACATGGCGACTCACTGTTGCCAGCATTCTCGCCAAGGAGAGAACAGCTGTCAGTGTGCCGGGGGACCGTGATGTGTGGATCCCGAGTGGTAATTCCACCCAAGTTGAGAGACAGAGTGCTCAATGAGCTTCATGAAGGTCATCTGGGAGGGGTAAAAATGAAAAGCCTAGCCAGGGCTTATGTGTGGTGGCTGGGAATCGATAAACAAATCGAGGACCTGACCAAGAGCTGCTCAGGATGCCAGAAAGTCCAAAATGCACCACCACAGGCCCCTCTACACCCATGGGAGTGGCCCTCATCTCCATGGCAATGGGTACACATTGATTTTGCTGGTCCATTTATGGACTCAATGTTTCTAATCGCCGTGGACGCCCATTCGAAATGGCCAGAGGTCATCAAAATGTCCTCCACCACCACGGAGAAAACTATTGCAGTCCTACGGACCATCTTCGCCAGGAATGGCTTGCCAGAACAGATTTGCTCCGACAATGGGCCACAGTTTGTGTCCGAGGATTTCCGGAGGTTTCTGAGGAATAATGGGGTGAAACATTACACATCTGCCCCATATCATCCAGCCACAAATGGATTGGCTGAAAGATTTGTTCAGACCTTTAAAAAGGCAATAAAGGCGATGTATAACGACGACATACCACTACAACACAAGGTAGATAATTCCTTGTTTGCTTACCGGAATGCGACACATGCAGTCACCAACCAAGCTCCAGCCATAATGTTCTTCAACCGAAGGCTAAGATGTCGCCTGGATTTGCTCAAACCAAACATAAGATGAGATGTTGAGGATAAACAATTCCAGCACATCAACGAGAAGCCAACCAGGAGCTTCAAGATAGGACAACCAGTCTTGGCCCGTGACTACCGAACAGAAAAATGGCAGCCAGGAACGATATGCACACAGCAGGGACCACTAATGTACACAGTGGACGTTGGAGAGAGCATCGTGAGATGCCATGCTGACCAGATTCTAGAGTCACAGGAACAAGCCAAACCTATACCACGAGCATGTGCACCTGGTAATGAGCCCAAAGTACAGATTGCGTCTACCTCAGAAGCAGTGGTATTGGAAGCTGACAAACCAACCAACGACAATGAACCAGAATCGACTCCACCGCAAGAACAGGATACTCGAGAAAGGCGCTATCCAGTCAGGATTAGGAAGCCTCCTCAAAGACTGAACTTATAAATGATTATTTCAGTTGATGTATATAGTACCGAGAAAATTGTAATTGTAATTAGTTATTATTTAGTTGTTAAATGAATGTTATGTACTGTTTATCTAAAAGGGGAGGAATTGTTGTGTATGTACCTTTAAGAGAAGAACTGATTTTATACTGCAGTACCGGCAGTGACCACCCCTGTATAAAAGGCCCTAGCAGGCTTCTGTACTTCAGTCTGACATTACCCTCTGTTCAGTAAAATACCTGTTTAATTGTTCTCCCGAAGTCCGTGTATTATTGAGGCGCGGACTTTACAGTCCTGTGTTTATAGGCGGGGTTTGCCCCACCAAATTGATGGAGCAGGGCCCGTGCTTTCCTGCTGGAGTGAGTGAAGTTAGTCTTCTCCACAAGGCTCCTCCACCTTTCACATCTCACCGAGTTCAAGGACTCCAGCATTGCGATGGCTGTGGCTGGGTTCTTGTTCAGTGAATACTCCTGGGAGAGAGCCTCGCTTTCTTCCGTCCAACAAGGAATATATGTCTTTCTAAACCCCTGAGGTATACTGTGTTTTGCAGCAGCTTTAATAATTCCTATAATTCTGTTGAAGGCATTGGTGGTTGGCAGAATCCACCTGATGTTGGTTTCAACTGACCTTTGGAAGGTTTCCCAGTCTGCTTTTTTGATGTTCCAGCGTGGCTCCAGTGTTGACGTAATGACAGGAATTTTGATGCCAGCTTTGATGATTGAGGGCCTGTGTTGACTGTTGGGGAAATCATCAAGAACAGTTCTGGAGGCGATGATTAGGTTTCCTTTGCTACCTTTAGAGAGGAAACACAGGTCTGGATTATATTCTCTCTGCCACCTTGACGAATGAAACGTTTCTCGATCTTTGGCGTCAAAAAGGAGGAATTTATTCTCCAGTGAAGCCCATTGTACAATCGCTTCTCCATTATAGTCGGCGTCTGCATAGTCCCACCTTGTGTGGTGGCTATTGAAGTCTCCGAGATGGATGGATGGATGTTGACTAGGAGGGAGCGGTGGTCTTTTGTAGACATTGGAGATTGTTAGCTCTCCTACGCGTATTGCTATAATGAAAACTCTGGCGATACTGGTATGCTCGAGTTCAGTGCAGCCTTCGATGCCTTGTTTGACATAGCACACCAGGCCATATTTGGGGTGGTTATTGAAAGCGACTAGGTCAAAACCTGTGTTACATCCTCTTGTGTCGAACTGGTGGATGTGCTCGATGTGTATTTCTTGAAGCACCAGGACATTGACGCTGCGTTTCTTCAGTATCCCTTTGAGGTATTCGCATTTTGAACGAGGGATGCCTTCGATGTTAAGTTGTCATATTCGGATGGCTGGGCCTACATGTAGTTTTCTTTGGTCCTGGAGAGGACTGTTCGATTTGCTTGGTTTGCTACTGTCACCGGGAGGTCGATTCAACAGCAAGTTCAGTGTCCCCGTGAGATGACATTAGTTGTGATCTAAGAGCTAAGATCACGTAACAGGGTGGGCCGCAAGAAGGCTGTCATCATCCATCCCAATCTGTAGGATGAGGTCTCTGCTCACTGAGCTATCAATCACAGGGGGCTGTAGCCAGTTAAGGACTCTACCTGTCCTCAGAACCCTCAAACAGCTGTCAATCAAATACACTAAGCCAGGTGGGGGCCTATTCTTGGATATGTGATGAGGGAGCTTCCTGAAGCCAATTGGGTGAAATAACTGGAATGTCACCTTAAACAGCATGGCCTAGAAATTAAGTTTGCGCTGCGCCAGGGCTTTAGCGCCGGAAGTTAGCGCCGGCGCTAAGTCCCTTTGCGCGCGCCAAAAATTCAGTAGCGCCGCGCCCAAACGGCTGCCGGCGCTACTGAAGGGTTTTAGCGCCTGAAAACTGGCGCAACGCGCCGCATTGTGGCGCTATTCCGGCGCCGCGGCGCCCGCTGCGGTGCGGCAGGCTCGGGAAGTGCAGGCCTCCTCCTTCCGTTAAGGAGGAGCTGCCTGCACCCGGCCGCGGCCCGCGCAAATCTCTTCAAAAATGAGCCCGGCACCTCGGACAAGTGCCGGGCTTGCATCTGTTCCGTGGGGGGGGGGGGAGAAGTCCGAGGAGGGAGCTGCGGGCAGGCGGCCGGCGGGAAAGCGGCCGGCCGCCGCGGGGCCTTTAATGCGCCGGCGCAAACACATGTTGGACTCTGTTGCCAGAGTCTTAGTTGCGGCTGCCACGGGCGAGGCGGCCGCAACTGAATTTCGGTGCTGGGGCCCGTCGGCATGGCAACCGGGACGCTGCGCACACCGATGACGTCATCGGTGCCGGCGCAGCGCTACCGGTGCAACGCCGCTTTAGGGCCCCAGGGAATTTTTGAACTGGCCATAACTCTGGCGCTAGTCCCTCTAGCGCCTCAAAAGCGGCGCTAAGGCTAGTGAATTTCTAGGCCCATGTGTCTCCACATGACTCTGAGGAATAATGTGAACTGTCATTAACAGAAGATGGTTATGTGACTGTAACAGAAGATGGTTGGGATGATGAATACAGTAAATACCCCCACCCCTCCCCAGGCTGATAAAAGAATGAACTCTTCAGGCCATTATGGTGGGGCCAAAACGTACTTACATTTTGAACTGAATCTAGCAGACAATCTGCCTGTTCTAAGATGACTGTTTTCTGCTGGCAAGATGTTTGTGTGATCTTCGCTGTTAACCTTTTACATGCTGCATCTAGCAGTGCTAAATATCGATTAAAGAATTGAATGTCGACAAAAAATAACTTTTTGTTCCAGTAACAATCGAGTAATGGTTTTGGGGTGTTTGTCCTCAGCTAGGGGGGTGGGAAATAAGCCAGGGTTCTTACTCCTCATCCCAATCCAGCGACTAATGTTGGCAAATGTATATGTTATGACCTACGGTGAGAACGGGGTTGGGCTCAACTCTGATAGCCTCCCAGTCGATTTGCCTGCTAATACTTGGTGCATGGGCCAATACACGAAGACTAGGCACTTGGGGAAGATACAAAAGGACACCCCACACCCCTTGGAACAGGGAGAAAAGGGAGGACATTTTATTTTTAAGAAGAGTGCCTGTTGCAGCTCCATCAACAACAACAACTTGTATTTATATAGCGCCTTTAACGTAAAACGTCCCAAGGCGCTTCACAGGAGTGTTATAAGACAAAACTTTGGCACCGAGCCACATAAGGAGAAATTAGGGCAGATGACCAAAAGCTTGGTAAAAGAGGTAGGTTTTAAGGAGTATCTTGAAGGAGGAAAGAGAGGCAGAGAGGCGGAGAGGTTTAGGCAGGGAATTCCAGAGCTTAGGGCCCAGGCAGCTGAAAACACGGCCAGCAATGGTTGAGCGATTATAATCAGGGATGCTCAAGAGGACAGAATTAGAGGAGTGCAGATATCTCGGGGTGGGGGCTGGGGGAGGTGGGTTGTAGGGCTGGAGGAGATTACAGAGATAGGGAGAGGCGAGGCCATGGAGCGATTTGAAAACAAGAATGAGAATTTTGAAATCGAGGCGTTGCTTAACCGAGAGCCAGTGTAGGTCAGCGAGAACAGGGGTGATGGGTGAATGGAACTTGATGCGAGTTAGGACACGGGCAGTCGAGTTTTGGATGACTTCAAGTTTACGTAGGGTAGGACGTGAGAGGCCAGCCAGGAGTGCATTGGAATAGTCAAGTCTAGAGGTAACAAAGGCATGGGTGAGGGTTTCAGCAGCAGATGAGCTGAGGCAGGGGCAGAGATGGGTGATGTTACGAGGTGGAAACTGGCGGTCTTTGTTATGCCGCGGATATGTGGTCGGAAGCTCATTTCTGGGTCAAATATGACACTAAGGTTGCAAACAGTGTGGTTCAGCCTCAGAGAGATGCTAGGGAGAGGGATGGAGTTGATGGCTAGGAAACGGAGTTAGTGGCGGGGCCCGAAAACAATGCCTTTGATCTACCCAATATTTAATTGGAGAAAATTTCTGCTCAGCCAGTACTGGATGTCAGACAAGGAGTCTGACAATTTAGCAACCATGGAGGGGTTGAGAGAAGTGGATGTCATCGGTGTACATGTGGAAACTGACGCTGTGTTTTCAGATGATGTCACTGAGGGACAGCACATAGATGAGAACTAGGAGGGGGCCAATGATAGATCCTTGGGGGGCAGCAGAGATAACAATGCAGGAGTGGGAAGAGAAGCCATTGCAGGTGATTCTCTGGCTACGATTAGATAAATAAGAATGGAACCAGGCATGGGCAGACTCCATCCTCCTCCAATGCCTCTCCACCAGCTGGACGATGGTGGAAAGTCATTGGAGGAGGATGGAGTGGTCAACTGTGTCAAAGGCTGCAGGTAAGTTGAGAAGGACGAGGAGAGATAGTTTACCTTTGTCACAGTCACAAAGGATGTCATTTGTGACTTTGATGAGATATCAGCAAACATTATGATATGAAACCTGACATCACACAGGCCCTCTCCCAGAAAAATTTGCTAGTGCAGGGAAATAAAGGTTACAGAAGAAAAGAAAGAACTTGCATTTATGTAGTGCCTTTAACTACCTCAAAATGTCCCAAAGCGCTTTACAGCCAATGAAGTACTTTTGCAGCGTGGTCACTGTTGTAATGCAGGAAATGCGACAGTCAGTTTGTGCACAGCAAGGTCCCACAAACAGCAACATGATATTGACCAGATAATCTGTGATAAACATTACCCATGCCATATAAGCCAAGGAAAACAGCGCTGGATTTTAACTGAGTGTTTAGGATAAAGGGTTACGACGCAGAATTGCTGAAATGGTGACCAAAAAGAAAGGTTAAATTGAAAGAATCCAGCAACTTTTCAGAAGAAAATTATTTTGTTGTTGATGTGTGAACATTTATCTTCAAACAGTTTCTCAAGAACGCTTTCGAGCATGCATTTTAAGGGTAGCGAATGGAACAAGAATGTGCCTTATTTTCTTCACCCATATTCACGATGATGAATATCCCTGAGATGGTGTGCTTCAGTGAGCAGAGACTCACAGAAATGATATCCTGTTCCAGTTGCATACAGCAGACGTCGCAATACAAATGGGCTTCCGTCTAAATGCTCGGCAATGTCGGCACACTGTGGCCTTTGAGCACACAGGCACATCCCTGTCAGCTTCGAGCTCAGGAAACAGTGACTGCGTTACGGCTATCAATTTAATTTTTGGAAGAGACCCAAGCTTTTGCAGTCACTAAGGTTAGATTTTACATTGTTAATGTGGCCATGTTACAACTTGGGCTCAAGTAATAAATAGTATAAATCAGCAAGCAATGCTGGCAATAAATACTATTTTCTGAGTGAAGACAGGTAAATTCATGAGCTTTAAATGCCGTTCTCAGGGGGAAAATTGCAACTCACTGTCAAATAAAAGATATCGTATATCCTTTGATTGTGTTTTACTTCCAAATCATTCGGTACTGGTAGTGTTTATTTACCTCTGATGTTTCTGCTGGGAGCTTCATTGACACATGTAATACTGGGTTCTGTCAGCAAGCTGGACAATATCAGTGCGCAATGGAGATGAGATGCGTTACTTTTATTAATGTTGGGTGATTTACTTACCTTCTGTGGTCGTTTATGATTTCTGAACAAATTGTGTGCGATGCCATTGGGTGTCTTGAAAAATTTAACTTATAATTAATGTTTTGGACAATTTTGTAAACCTCGACACTCAGTTACTCCTCAGCACTGTGAGGTGGCTTTTTCTATAACACGGGACATTAGCTGTTTATTTCTTCTGCCTTTATCAAGTCAATGATTTTTGAATCCTTGAGAAATTCAGGATCAACAGAGATGTGAAAAATGGCAAAGTGCCATTATTACCTCATTAGTGTTAAAAATCCAAGGAGGATCTTTGCTTTGCAACAAGGAATGGCCGACAATATAGCACAGTTGTTATGTGTCGAGTAATTGTAAACATTTTCTTTTCAAAAACATGTACAAAGTCGGCATTCATTACCGCAATAACAATTATCTCCCACCTCTTCCTTCTCTCCCCCTCCATCTTCTCTCCACCTCTCCCCTCTTCCTTCTCTCCTAATTCCTTCTCTCCTAATTCCTTCTCTCCCCCTTCCTTCTCTCCCCCTTCCTTCTCTCCACCTCTCTTGCTTCTCTCCGCTCCTCTTCCTTCTCTCCGCTCCTCTTCCTTCTCTCCGCTCCTCTTCCTTCTCTCCCTCTTCCTTCTCTCCCTCTTCCTTCTCTCCGCTCCTCTTCCTTCTCTCCTCCTTCCTTCTCTCCACCCCTTTCCTTCTCTCCCTCTTCCTTCTCTCCGCTCCTCTTCCTTCTCTCCCCCTTCCTTCTCTCCACCCCCTTCCTTCTCTCCCTCTTCCTTCTCTCTGCTCCTCTTCCTTCTCTCCGCTCCTCTTCCTTCTCTCCGCTCCTCTTCCTTCTCTCCCTCTTCCTTCTCTCCCTCTTCCTTCTCTCCGCTCCTCTTCCTTCTCTCCCCCTTCCTTCTCGCCACCCCCTTCTTTCTCTCCCTCTTCCTTCTCTCCGCTCCTCTTCCTTCTCTCCCCCTTCCTTCTCTCCACCCCCTTCCTTCTCTCCCTCTTCCTTCTCTCCCTCTTCCTTCTCTCCACTCCTCTTCCTTCTCTCCCTCTTCCTTCTCTCCACTCCTCTTCCTTCTTTCCCCCTTCCTTCTCTCCACCCCCTTCCTTCTCTCCCTCTTCCTTCTCTCCACCCCCTTCCTTCTCTCCCTCTTCCTTCTCTCCGCTCCTCTTCCTTCTCTCCCTCTTCCTTCTCTCCGCTCCTCTTCCTTCTCTCCCTCTTCCTTCTCTCCGCTCCTCTTCCTTCTCTCCGCTCCTCTTCCTTCTTTCCCTCTTCCTTCTCTCCGCTCCTCTTCCTTCTCTCCACCCCTCTTCCTTCTCTCCACCCCTCTTGCCTCTCTCCAACCCTCTTCCGTCTTTCCACTCCTCTTCTTTCGCTCCCCTTCTCTACTCCACTACTTTCTCCCCTCTTCCTTCTCCCCCTCCTTCTTCCCCCCCCCCACTCCCCAAGGCCATAATCATTCATTTCTGGCCAGAGTTGGGCTTTGGCACCCACAAAAGTCAGAGATAGAGAAGGGCATCCTGTCAGAATGTGCAGCAGTTGGTATGCATCACCACAAGAACAAATCTATCCCACCTCTTCCTTTTCAATTCCCCTCTTCCTTTGCTCTACCCCTACCTTCTCTCCACTCTCTTTTCTCCCTATTCCTTCTCTTCCCACGATTCCTTCTCTCCTCCTTCTCTCCCCCTTCTCTCCCCGTTCCTTCTCTCTATTTCTCTCCCTGCTTCTTTCTCCCCCTCTTCCTTCTCCCCTCTTCCTTCTCTCCCCTTCCTTCTCCTCCCTCTTCATTTTCTCCCCCCTTTGTTTGCATTCCCTTTCCTCCCTCCCCCCCATCCCTGTCCAGGGCCATAGACATTCATTTCTGTCCAGAGTTGGGCTTCGACACCCACACAAGCCCGAGATAGGGACGGACATCCTGTTGGGCTATGCAGCAGTCTCCCTCTGCCTGAAGGCCAAGAAATGCAAAGTGTTTGAAAGAAACAAAAGCAACGGGAACTGGCGATTGGCAATAGAGAGAATAGTCATACTGGAGGGTGAATGCAAAGGCAAATAATTGGAAGAACGCCACGACAGTAAAAGGAATCACCAAATAAGCAATAAAGTTAATTATACAATTAATTAAACCTGATTAACCATTCTAAGTAGAACTAAATAGGAAATGGTGTTGGCGCAGGGTACAGGACATTACTAAGTTGCGATCAATAAGTTTAATTACATGCAGGAAGCATATATCTAAACCATAGTTACTCAGTTTAAATGTTGTTACATTGATGGAGTTTTCAATGTTTCAAACCCAGAACATTTCATAATGATGATTCTTGATTGTTGAATTTAGTTAATCTTGAGAAGTTCTGAAGGATTAACCTCACTGGGACTCCCAAGATTCTTTAGGTGCCTCTGTTTCTGCCCTATCCTTTTCCTTATCCGGCTGAAAGAGCTGACCAAACAAGCAGTGCATTAAATGCTTTGCTAATGTCAAGTCATTCATCATTGGAAAGCGTACATCGAAGGTGAGCTAAAGCGATGCGATTTTAACTCCCCTGTTCTGTGACAAATTGAAGACCAACACAATTGAGCTAAAATTGGTCAGATATGAATAATTAGAAAACAGCTGACCATCGATGTGCACACTGTCTCAATCGACATAACCTTTAGCTTATAGGTCACAAAGTCGCATGGTAATTACAGATGAGGAAGGCCATTCATCGTTCTTAATTAATTTATCCAAAGCATCTCTAAAGTCCCCCCCCCCTTTGTAGCATCCAATTATTTCTAAAGGATTCCAGGGTTCTATCTGGAAGATATGTGTTGATGGCTCTTTGCATGAAGAAGAATTTCATTAAATCTGTCCGAAATTTGACTTTAACTAGTTTGAACCCCAAATGGAGTTGAGATACAGATCAGCCATGGTCTAATTGAATCCCTCTCCGCCTCTCTCACCTCCTTTAAGATGCTCCATAAAATCCACCTCTTCGACCAAGCTATTAGTCACCCATCTTAGTATCTCCTTCTTTGGCCTGGTGTCAATTTTTGTCTCCTATGAAGAGCCTTGGGATGTTTCTGTACATTAAAGGTGCTATACAAACGCAAGTTGTTGTTTATTGTTGTTCAGTTTAAAGAGTCCTTTATGAGTTTGGCAGTGTTTTGAGGCTATTTATGTAAACTTTCAGTCAATGTGTTGCTCTCTCTATTTCTGTCAAAGTGTATTGCGCTCTGTTTCTTTCTCTCCCTCTCTCTCTCTCTCTCCTGTGTCAGCCAGTGGCTCAGTGCATAGCACCCTCGCCTCTGAGTCAGAAGGTTGTGGGTTTAAGTCCCACTCCAGAGACTTGAACACAAAAATCTAGGCTGACACTAAAGTGCAATACTGAGGGAGTGCTGCACTGCTAGAAGAGCTGTCTTTCAGATGAGACGTTAATCTGAGGCCCCGCCTGCTCTCTCAGATGGATGTAAAAGATCCCATGGCACTATTTGGAAGCGCAAGTTGGCTGCCGCATTTCTTACATTACAACAGTGATCACACTTCAAAAAGTACTTCATTGGCTGTAAAGTGCTTTGGGACATCTGGTGGTCATGAAAGGCGCTATATAAGTGCAAGTCTTTCTTTCTCTCGGTCATTGTCTCGCTCTCAGAATCAATATTTTGCATTTATTTAGTTAGGTTTGGGTAAATTTGAGATTACTCTGCAATTCTTTTATATTGCAGGCGTGTGCACTGATCCTCCTTTCTGCAATGTCAACATATTGGAACATGTTCGGAGAATCTGTCACAAGAAATGTATGTACCTGATTGAAATTGATTTTACTAAGGATTCAGGTGCCTATAACTTGTTTGACTAAGTACTTACTTGATCGTGACCTAAAAAGAGCATCAAAAACCTGATATTGTATTCCCATATTCAGAGCAGGACATTCATGAGTGACTTTTTTTTAAACTGCACACACTATGGGGGAAAGATTGGGGGTGCTAACGAGACGCAAATCCCCCAGCACCCGAGCGCGGCGCCGCTAACATCCCCCATGAAATTCAGCGGGAGATTAGCGGCGGCGGTAGCTGGCAGCATCCTGTGGCGCTGCGCCTCCGGCGATGACGTCATCGCCATGCGCAGTGCCAAGCTCACGCCTCAGCTACAACTTTGGGTTGCGCCCCCTGACCTATCACTGGACGATATGTTCGACAGGATCAGGGGAACATTTTTGCAGCCGTGGCGATGCTACTTAAAGGGCTGGTGTCAGGCGGACATTTTTTTTTGGCTGACTGCCAGTACCTGCTCCCTTCCCATTTTTTCTTCGGGGTGCCGGCCGTGATCGCTCTGCCCGGCTCTCCTCTTGAGTTCCGGGCTGTTTTCCCGGCACCCCGCTCTCCGGTAACCAGGTCCAGCAGGGCCCCAGTGCGTGCAGCACTAGGCCCCTCCCCTTAAAACAGGGGAAGAAGGCCTGCAATACCGCGGCGCTTTGTGCCGGCCCGCATGGCGCTGTTGCACGTAATGCTGCAAAATTCACTGGTAGCGCCCCAAGAAGGAGGGGGAGTGATTCCAGTAACGCCCAGCCTCCTGCTTGGGGCACTACTACTGAATTTATGGCGCAGGGGCGCTAACTTATTCGGGCCGTGAAAATTAGCGGCCCGGTGAAGTTAGCGCCCCAAATGGGGCGCCACCAAATTTTTCTCCCTGTGTGTGTGTGATTTAACTGTACAATGTTTATTTCCTTCTAGTATCCATTTCTATATAACTTTCTGTATAACTTTAATACAAATCATGATGAACTCACATTGGTGTCTGAATCACATGGTGAACTTTCACTTTAGGTTGAAATGTGAAATGCTAATACTTGACTGAAAGGTAAGTTCTCTCACTCCTGTTTTTTTTTCAAGAAAGAAATTCTGGTTATATTGCAGGCCCACGTCCTCACGACTTCCCAAAACACTTCTCAGTAGGTTACCTTTGTTGGAGTGCAGTCACTGTTACTCTGCAGGGAAACGCAGCAGCCGAAAGCAAATAAGTGAATTATCCCATTGTGGTGTCAGCCGTGGCTCAGTGGCTCAGTTGGTAGCACTCTTGCCTCTGAGTCAAAGGGTTGTCCCACTCCAGAGACTTGAGCACAACCATCTAGGCTAACACTCCAGTGCAGTACTGAGGGAGCTCCGCTGCACTGTCGGAGATGCCGTCTTTTGGATGAGACGTTAAACCGAAGCCCCGTCTGCTCTCTCAGGTGGACCGAAAAGATCCCAAGGCACTATTTGCAGAAGAGCAGGGAAGTTATTCCTGGTGTCCTGATCAATCTTTATCCTTCAATCAACATCACTAACAACAGATTATCTGGTCATTATCACATTGCTGTTTGCGGGAGCTTGTTGAGTGCAAATTGGCTGCCGTGTTCCCTACATTACAACAGTGACTACATTTCAAAAAGTACATAATTAGCTGTAAAGCACTTTGGGATGTCCTGAGGTGGTATAAGGTGCTATATAAATGCAAGTCTTTCTTTACTTTTTACATTCCTGTAATAGTATTTTTCTTTAAGATTTCCTTTCCTCTCTTTAGGGCACTTTCTTTTCTTTGGTGGTGTTGTTTGAAGGTGGTATGTTGGCAAGGAGAATTCCCTGATCATTTTCAAGTAGTGCTATGGGATTTCTTGCATCCCGGAGAGGACAGTCGGGGCCCCTGGTTTAACATCTCATCCAAAATTCAACATCAGATACAATATGCTCTCCCTCAGTACTGCACTGAAATGTCAGCTCTGGAATATGTGCTGAAGTCCATAGTGGGGTTTGAAGCCAAGTTTCTGACTCGGGCTACAAACTGAGCTATAGTAATCTGGGATGTTATGATTAAGGTTATCCACCAGGTGGTGCTGTAGCCAGTGCTGCCACTAGTTAAGGTCAGCAAAGGTGGAATGCCAGGATGCAGGATGCAGGCCTGTTTTGTTTGCTACACAGTTGTTAATAAAGTACTCGTGCTAATTCTAAGATATCGCCTCTTCAAGTTCTTGTTCCACTACATGGATTTATCACATTTGGCGACGAGGTAAAAAGGACCCTGAATAAAGTCTGCCGGGACTTTTAAACAACAAAATCATGAGCTAAAGTTAGCTACCAGTTGGAAGAGAGCATGGCTGCCATGGTAGGAACGGTCTCCGCTTTTGATATTCGAGCACAAACCTGGGAGGAATGCTGTGAAGTGTTGAGGTATTTCTTTGAAGCAAATGAAATAAATGATGCTGGAAAAAGGAAAGCCATTCTGCTTAGTTCAGTGGGAAGCCAGACCTACAGTTTGATGAGGAATCTGCTCAGTCCTGAAAAGCCTGGAGACAAATCATTTGTTGAATTAGTGGCCTTGCTCAAAGAACATTTCAACCCCAAGCCTAGTGAGATTGTACAGTGGTTCAAGTTTAATTCAAGGAACAGAAAAGAGGAAGAGAGTGTAATGGACTATGTCGCGGTGTTGCATAAATTAGCACAAGATTGCAATTATGGGAACAACCTAAAGGAAATGCTGAGAGATAGGCTAGTTTGCAGAATAATGGACGACCAAATGCAGCGTAGATTATTATACGAGACTGGGCTTACTTATGAAAAAGCATTGGAACTTGCTCAAGCCATAGAGACAGCGAACCGAGATGTAAAAGAAATACAGGGTTCAGACAGGGCTAATGCTAAGCAAGTTGCAGGTCAGGTTGTTGTGCACAAGTTAAACATGCATCAGAAACCACAACGTGAGCATGGGAAGGCATGTTATAGATGCAAGGGCGATCACCTGGCGAGTGAATGCCGGTTTCTGGAGGAAAGGTGCCACAAGTGTGGGAAACAAGGACACATAAAACGAGCATGCAGGGCAAAATCACCTGTGGAGGAATCCAAACAAAAAGGGGGAGGAAAGCAAAACCAAGGATGAGAAGTGAAAAAACAGGGAGCACACCACATCAACGGGGAAGCTGAGGAAGAAGAGGACATGTTCACAATGTATAGCATGCTAGAGAACATTCCAAAAGTGGCTCCTATCACATTGCAACTGACAGTAAATGACTCTAAGGTGAACTTTGAAGTCGATACAGGGTGCGGCGTGACCATAATGAACAAGGCAGAGTACTCAAAATTGTGGATCCGTGCAAAAGTTCCAGAGTTAAAGTCTTGCTCTCTGCATCTTAAAACATATACAGGTGAACAAGTAGCGACATTAGGTGCAGCTAATGTGACTGTGCAGCTCAGGGACACAGTGGAACAGCTACCTGTAATTATAATATCGGGTTCTGGACCAAACCTGTTAGGTCAGGGCTGGATAAAAGAACTTAAATTAGACTGGGGAGCAGTAAATCAAATAGATGAGGGCAAACAGTTGACTTTGCAAGAAGTGTTGAGTGAACATGAGAATGTGTTCAAGGAGGAACTTGGCACATTTAATGGCCCCCCAGCTAAGATTTATGTAGACAAGGAGGCACCACCAAGGTTTTTTAAACAATGACCTGTGCCTTATGCCATGAAGCCAAAGGTAGAGGCTGAGCTTGACCGTCTGAGAGAGAACATACTGGAGCCAGTGAAATGTTCGGAATGGGCAGCTCCCATAGTACCTGTTTTGAAACTGGACAGTTCGGTAAGACTCTGTGGAGATTATAAATTGACAGTCAATCGGTGTCCAAACTAGAGCAGTATCCTATTCCCATAACAGAGGATCTCTTTGCAAACCTGGCTGGAGGAAAGAAATTCACAAAATTGGATATGAGTCATGCATACTTGCAGATTACACTGGATGACGAATCAAAGAAGTATGTCACCATAAATACACACAAGGGCTTGTTTACATATAACTGCTTACCGTTTGGTGTCTCATCTAGTCCAGCTATTTTCCAGAGGACAATCGAAGGTGTACTGCAAGGGATTCCACATGTTTCCATCTATCTGGATGACATTTTGGTGATGGGAAGAACTGACCAGGAGCATCTGAGCACTCTGAGAGAGGTACTACAGAGATTGGAGAGGGCAGGGTTATGACTCAAGAGGAGTAAGTGCACTTTCCTGGGGAATGAGGCAGTGTTCCTGGGACACAGAGCGGATGCCACTGGGCTCCATCCACTCAAGGAGAAGGTACAAGAACTGCAGGATGCCCCTGCTCCTACCAATGTGGCTGAGTTAAAAGCTTACCTGGGACTGCTGAACTATTATAACAGGTTTTTACCAAACTTGTCAACAGTGTTAGCACCGCTTCACAGACTACTGCACATGGAGACACAGTGGCAGTGGGGAGAGGAGCAGGGGGTTTCATTTGAACAGTCCAAGAAATTGATGCTGTCGTCGGATGTGCTGGTTCACTACAATGAAGTGAAAGCCATCATTCTCTCTTCTGATGCTTCACCTTACGGGGCGGGGGCAGTTCTTTCACACCGCATGAAAGATGGAACTAAAAGACCAATAGGGTTTATGTCCCAAACTCTAACACCAGCGGAAAACAACTATTCCCAGTTTGACAAAGAGGGGTTAGCAGTAATGTTTAGGTTACAGAGGTTCCACAAGTACATATATGGCAGGAAGTTCACCATATGCACCGATCATAAACCTCTTATCTCTCTTTTCAATGAAATGAAAGCAGTTCCACAGATGGTGTCACCCCGGATCCAGAGGTGGGCCGTGACATTGAGGGCATATGAGTATGTCATCGTCTACAAGGCGGGCAAGTACCATGGGAACGCAAATGCCTTGAGCCGTCTTCCACTGCCAGGCACACCTATCCGTGCAGCTCCAGAGGACAGAGTTTTGAGGTTGGAGGACAATGACACGGCACTTGTGACTGCAGAGCAAGTAAGAACATGGACAGGTAAAGATCCAGTACTGTCTAGAGTGCGAGAATATGTGGTGAGGGGATGGCCACAGCATCCGGAAGGGGCTACAGTGTCAGGAAAACAGAGCTGAGTGTGCAGGATGGTTGCGTGTTGTGGAGAGCAGGAGTGATTATTCCACAGCCAGCATGATAGTCTATCCTAGGGCAACTACATCAGTGTCATCCTGGGGTCTCGCATATGAAAGCCTTGGCTAGGAGTTACTTGTGGTGGCCAAAGCTAGATGAGGAGATAGAAAATCTAGTCAAGACATGCAGCACTTGTCAGGCACACAGGAAGGCACCAGCAGCGGCTCCTCTCCACCCCTGGGAGTGGCCGGATAAACCATGGAGAAGATTGCACTAAGAGTATGCGGGTCCATTCATGGGGAAGATGTTCCTTATAATCATTGATGCACATTCCAAATGGATGGATGTTTATCCTGTTATTTCTGCTTCCTCCACTACTACTATAGACTGCCTGCATCGGAGCTTCAGTAATCAAGGGCTACCGGAGATCGTGGTAAGTGACAATGCCACTTGTTTTTTGAGTACAGAGACAAAAGAGTTCATGAAAAAAATGGCATAGTGCAGGTGACCTCGGCTCCATATCATCCGTCCTCAAGTGGACTTGCGGAGAGAGCCATACAAACATTTAAAGAGATGATGAAAAAAAGTGCAGAAGGGAGTTTAGCAGCCAAAGTATCACGGGTTCTGTTCAGCTACAGAATAACACCTCAATCCACCACAGGACTCTCTCCTGCTGAGTTGTTATTAGGTCGTAGACTATGCTCCACTCTTGACCTTGTCCACCCAGACCTAAAAAGGAAAATGGAAAACAGACAAAACAAACAAAAAGAGAACCATGACAAAAGAACAAAGAGCCGAAGTTTTGGAGAAGGAGATGCGGTCCTTACCAGGAATTTCAGTTATGGACCAAAGTGGATTCCTGGCTTCATAGACTCAATGACAGGGCCAGTATCATACAAGGTCATGTTGGGAGATGGTAGGGTAGTACGCAGACATGTAGATCAGATACTTCACAGACACGGGGAAATTGGAATGAAGGTTCCAGATGCAATGGCTGAGGATGTGTTTGCCCCCAGTTATCCAAGTGCATCTGTGGTGCCACCACCATGGATGGAGACAATTCCACAGGAACCTATTCTTCAAGAGGAAACCATTGTTGCAGAGTCAGATACTCTGAGCACTACTCAGGAGCAGCTGGTGACTTCACCACAAACAAGCAGGGACTCTACTGTTAGACGTTCACAAAGGTTTCGCAAACCACCAGAGGGATTGATACTGACCTGTTAGATTTGTCACGTATGGAACATAGTGAATGGAGACTTCTTATGTGACCCTTAGGAATGGTTGGTTGTTAAGAAATTCATACTGAAATCTTAAGGGGGGAGGAATATAGTAATCTGGGATGTTATGATTAAGGTTATCCACCAGGTGGTGCTGTAGCCAGTGCTGCCACTAGTTAAGATCAGGGGGTTGCTTCCTGTCCAGGTCAGCAAAGGTCGAATGCCAGGATGCAGGATGCAGGCCTGTTTTGTTTGCTACACAGTTGTTAATAAAGTACTCATGCTAATTCTAAGATATCACCTCTTCGAGTTCTTGTTCCACTACATGGATTTATCACAGAGCCAAACTGACACTTTAGAAAAACCCAAATATTAGGTAGAGTGTGTTTCAAAGCAGTAACGCCATTAAAATGCTGAAATGTAATTTTTGGCATAACATCATCTGAAGGCCTCAATGTGTTTCTCCCTTGTGACTCCTGCATTATGTTATCCTAAATTTAACATATGTATTTCACTATTCATTGCAATTATCTACCTTTGGGTTGACATTCATTGTGCAATCTGAGTAACAAATACATTTGTTGCATAAACAGTTCATGGCCTTTTTTGGAACTGCGGGCAAAATAAATGTCATGTGAATATTCCATTGCTCTGATCACTCAGGATGTTTCCAATCCACATGAAAGGGGTTTAAAGGGTGAAACTACAAACATTTATCTAAATGTCATCTATCCATAAGCTTTTGGCTGTTTTGAAGATAATACAATAGGAATTGTATATTAGCAACCAACTATGTTGCGATAATTTCTCCATCTCCACAATTGCAGGAAACAATAGCAGGAAGTGTCCTTAGAGAGACTGAAGGTTGCTGAAGAACTACCTTCTACATTTAAGTTTCAGCCAGGTTCAGTTATTCAAAGTCAGAATCAGCCATGATCTTACTGAATGGCGGGGCAGGCTCGAGGGGCCAAATGGCCTACTCCTGCTCCTATTTCTTATGTTCTTAGAAGGTTGTGCGGTTTGAGTACACAATCCAGGCTGACACTGCAGTACTGGGGGATGAGAATTTAAACTGAGGCTGCTTCATCTGGTCCAATCATTCAGGCAGAAGTTGAAGATCATGTGGCACTATTGAAAGAAGAGCAGTGAGTTCTCCATGTTCAGGTCAACCAACGCAATGTAAAACAGATGAGCTGGTCAATGATCTCATTGTTCACCGTGTGAAAGCTGGCTGCAGAGTTTACTCATATAACAACAACAACACCTTTCATTTACATGGTGCCTTTACTATAGTCAAACGACCCAAGGTGCTTTAGAGCAGCGTAATCAAACAAAATTTGATACCGGGCCGCACGAGAAGGCACCAGGACAGGTGACCAAAAGCTTGGTCAAAGAGGCAGGTTCCAAAAGAGGAGAGAGAGGCAGAGAGACTCAGGGAGGGAACTCGAGAGCCCAGGGCCTAGGCAGCCGAAGGCACGGTCTCCAATGAACTCGTGGATGCACTTCAAGAAACAACTCATTGGAGAAACCTTAGTATATCCTTGGGAATGTGATGCAATATAAATGCAATTTCTTTCTTTTCTAATTCCGTTCAAGTCAAAATTTTCACAAAGGCCACTGTTAATATCACATTCATTATGCACTTCAGCACTCGGGAGTTAGATATAAAATATTTGCAATCAACTAAGCTTTTAATGGTGCACTCTTGAACCTTTTAACATGAGACTACTTGAAGTCACTCCCATAGGCGATCATTATAAACTGGCTTCAGTATATTCCTAAACTCAACAAATTAATCGGCTAACTTGTGAATGTTTTGAACCTTCATGCATTCAGTTATGGAGGCTCAGGAGGATTATACAGTGCACTGGGAGGCACTGGCCATAAAGAGGGAAAAGTTCAGAGCTGAGAATCTGCTACAGAAAGGCCTGAGGACAGAGAGAAGGCTGCCAATGGCAGCTGATGCCACACTAAGTTTCCCAACAGCTGAAGTGATTCTCCATTGGTGAATAATTTTGGTTTGAGGCTCAGGAAAACATTAGCAGATGAAGAGAGGCTGCATCTGCCATTTCTGTTCAGGAATTATTCACCGATGAGGACTTTGGCATAATTAAGTTATTGCTTTCAGTGTTGGCCTTTGTGATCCAGCATATCATGGTGAGAGAAAACTCAGTTTGGCTCCACAACAAAGTTTCTGAGCACTGCTGGATGAATATCTCATTTTCAATTTGCACGCAGGGTGTACTTGTGTGTTGCTGCTGCCAGTTCTGTTTCCTAATGGCTACATAATCTGCCTACATGAGGAGTCCATTGACCACATCTAAAAAGTATTGTGAAATAAATGAATTTTAGAGTGATAAGCACAAAGAAACTTTAATATTGTTGCCCAGAATTTAGCAGAGCCATAGTCTTGAGAAGACAATAACCTTGAGTGGATTGCTTCACTTCCTGTTGTATCTGATGTGATTGGCCCCCGTTGGGTGTCCAACAGAAGTAGGTCCCCTCCCCTCCCCCTTCTCCCTGCCCCTACACTTGCTTAAAAACCTGTTACATCTCCAACTTTTTCCAGTTCTGACGAAGGGTCATCGACCTGAAACATTAACTCTGTTTCTCTCTCTACAGATGCTGCCTGACCTGCTGAGTGTTTCCCACATTTTCTGTTTTTATTTCAGATTTCCAGCATCCGCAGTATTTTGCTTTTGCAGAAGTAGGTGCTTGTTCCCTGTATATCCAATCTCAGGACCCAGGAAATGTTGGATTTTGGATGTAGTCAGAGGTGTGGAGTTCATCTGGTTAAGATTACAGTGTGCGCCCATTGCCAAAGCCAAGCTTTCATTATAGAAGTACCTTAAAATTACCGATCCTCGAGAAAGATTTCAGATTGGAATGATTATTTTTTTCCCTGGTTTGGAATTTAGAGCTCAATGAACAATTGATAAGGAACAGGATTGGAACGAGGATAAATTATAAGGGTAGAGACATGAAATTCATACATAGTGACAGGAGAACCAGGTCAAGAAAAGACCATCTCACCTAGACATGGTGCAACCATGTAAACATTTGACCAACCCCCTAAACATACGATCTCCCGGGGGAGGCAAATAAAACATACCCAATTCACGAGTTCCTTTCTGACTCCCTAAGGTATTCAAGCAAAATTCCAAGAGACTGCAATAGGCCCATTATTTATCATCATCCCAACTCATTGGCAATTTACCCTTTATAACTGGAAATGTCCTTTTCACACAGGAATTTATTGAGTTCCCTTTTAAAGGAGTGCAGCAGATCCATGGCCATGGAATGTTTAGGCAATCTATTCCAAAGGGACATCACTTTCAGAAAAGAGCATACTTTTTGGCATCTAACCTAACTCATTGCCGATGGATTTCATATGCCTGCCTTTTGCTATAACCATCTTTATCCATCTCAAATAATGCATCTAACTGGAATAAGTCGA
The DNA here is from genome assembly GCF_052327205.1 of Somniosus microcephalus. Taxonomy (NCBI): domain Eukaryota; kingdom Metazoa; phylum Chordata; class Chondrichthyes; order Squaliformes; family Somniosidae; genus Somniosus; species Somniosus microcephalus. The sequence continues at coordinate 44,696,261 of NC_141009.1, read as the reverse complement.
ATCCCTTCATAATTTAAAAAACATCAATCATTTCTCTGTTAAGCCTGTGTTATTCTAAAGTAAAAGGCCCTTAGAGCCTATCTTCATTACTAAGTGCTCTTAGCTAGGTATCATTCTGGTCACAGTCTTTTTTATTCATTCACAGGTTGTGGGCATTGCTGGCAAGGCCAGCATTTATTGCCCATCCTACTTGCCCTTAACTGAGCGGCTTATCATTTCAGAGGGCAGTTAAGAGTCAACCAGAACATCAGACCTGTGTGGGAGCAGCGACCGGCAGCAGATTAAAACTGACGGCAGCAGCAGCGAGGCCCGACCAGAACATCGGACCTGTGTGGGAGCAGCGACCGGAGGCAGTTTAAAACCGGCGGCAGCAGCAGCGAGACCCGACCAGAACATCGAACCTGTGTGGGAGCAGCGACCGGCAGCAGTTTAAAATTGGCGGCAGCAGCAGCGAGGCCCGACCAGAACATCGGACCTGTGCGGGAGCAGTGACCGGCAGCAGTTTAAAACCGGCGGCAGCAACAGCGAGGCCCGACCAGAACATCGGACCTGTGTGTGTGACGGTGCCAGTCAGTTCTTTCTCTAGCCTCTAGATGGCACCTTCACTTGTTTGGCCCTCTTTTTTTGTAAGACCAAAATAAATTAAACAAATAAACTGTAACTAAAACTCTAATAAATCTTTAAATAAAACTTAACAAATCAAATTAAAATTTGGTCGTTTAAACCAATTATGCACTCCAGTCCCCGCGGCGCCCACCGGTCACGAAAGTTCTCGAGCGCGCCGGCGGACACCGCGTGCTCCATCTCCAGGGCCACCCGGGCGCGAACATGGCCGCGGAAGCGAGGGAGGCAATCTGGCTGGATGACCCCCTCGACCGCCCGCTGCCTGGACCAATTAATGGCTTTTTTTGCCAGGCCCAGGAGCAGACCCACGAGGAGGTCCTCCAGCCTGCCCGCTCCCCTCCGCACCGGGTGACCGTAGATCAAGAGCGTGGGACTGAAGTGCAACCAAAAATCAAGGAGCAGCCCCTTCAAATAATGGAAGAGGGGCTGCAACCTCACACATTGAACATAAACGTGGAACACGGACTCCTCCAGACCGCAGAACAAACAGGCGGTCTGGGTGTCCGTGAACCTATTTAACAATATATTGCACGGGACTGCTCCATGCAACACCCTCCAGGCCAAGTCCCCAATAGAACAAGGGAGGACTCCCGCATAGAGAGCCCTCCATTGGGGACCTCCGCCTCCGCCGGAAGGCAAAACGGCACGCCACGGCGTGTCCGGATGGCAGGCGAAGATGACAAAGTGGAAGGTGTGCAGGAGCAGCCCGTACAGGAAACCCCTCCGTGCAGAATGTAAAGGCACGGAGGGCATCTCCTCGAGACAGCTCAAGTTGTGAGGCGCCGATCCCCGAGGGGAGTTTCGGGGCAGGGCGCTGATAAGGAATTCCGTCCGAATGGGGGAAAGCTCGGACGGGATCGCCCCACGCACTTGAGCCACCTCGGTACACCTCGTGGCGCCGGGGTGCAGCGTCGCTTTCACCGCCTCGATGGCATCGACCGCGAGCCGGACGTTGTCCCAAGACATGTGCCGCGCCAACTCCTCCGGCACCATCCAGCCCGCTCCTCCGCCATCGAGTAGGTCCCTGACTCTAGTCACTCTGCCAGGCACAGCCCTGCGTTCCGCCAGCCACCCGAACACGCGGACGTGGAGGTGCGGATTCCTGAACAGCGGCTCCCGGAGGACAGCCGCCATTCCTGACGGGGGAGAGCTCCGCCTGGAGGCGACGTAGTTCCAAACCCATAGCAGTTCCTGGTAGAAGACAGGCAGCTCCCGCAGGCTGGCACGCCTGCCGCCCACTTCCAAAAACAGGAGCTGCATGTCATAATTGAGGCCGTGCAGCTGGCGGAAAAAATACGTCGCCAGCGCACATCATCTCGGAGGATTCTCGACGTACAGGTATCTCTGCAGCGTCTGAAGACGGAAAGTCGCAGCCTGGGTGCGGAGGCACACCAACGCCTGACCGCCCTCCCTAAGCGGGAGACTCAGAACCGCGGCAGAGACCCAGTGCTTCCTTTTGTCCCAGAAGAAGTCGACGGGCTTCTTCTGTATCTTGGCAACAAACGCAGGGGGAGGGATCAAAGTGACGAACCGGTACCACAACATGGCGGCCACCAGTTGGTTTATGACCATCGCTCGACCCCTGTAGGACAACACTCGGAGCAATCCTGTCCAGCGTCCTAAGCGAGCGGTGACTTTGGCCTCCAACTCTTGCCAGTTCGCCGGCCAGGCGTCCTCGGCAGGGCTGAGGTAGACTCCCAAGGAGAGGAGGTGCGTGGTGCTCCAGGCGAAGGGCCTGAACTCCTCCGGCAGGGAGTCCACCCGCCACTGACCCACCAGGAGTCCAGAACATTTCTCCCAATTGATCTTGGCGGAGGATGCGTCCGAGTAAATCTGCTGGCATTCCCGCATCCTCCGCAAGTCAGCGGGATCCGTGACCATGAGGAGCACATGATCGGCGTAAGCCGAGAGGACCACCTCCACGCCCGGCCCTTGCAGAGCCAGTCCCGTCAACCTCTTCCGCAAGAGGCGCAGGAAAGGCTCTACGCAAACGGCATATAACTGGCCGGACACGGGGCATCCCTGATGCACCCCCCTCCCGAAGCGAAGGGGCGCCGTCAAGGACCCGTTAACTTTAATCAGACACTCCGCGGCAGCGTACAGAAGTCGGATCCGGGCGACAAAATGCGTCCCGAACCCGAATGCGCGCAGAGTCCCGAAGAGGTACTCGTGATCTACCCTGTCGAACGCCTTCTCCTGATCCAGGGAAAAGAAGGCGACCGACAGACCAGCCCTCTGGGAATGGTGGACCAAATCCCGGACCAGATGGATGTTATCATGGATGGTCCGGCCCGGGACCGTGTAGGACTGGTCGGGGTGGATCATGTGGGCCAGCACGGTGCCTAGGCGAGCAGACATAGCCCTGGCAAAAATGTTATAGTCCGTGCTGAGGAGGGAGACCGGCCGCCAGTTTTTAAGGAGGCGGAGATCACCCCTCTTAGGCAGCAGGACAATAACCGCCCTGCACCAAGAGAGGGGCATCTCCCCGGTCGCCAGACTTTCCCCCAGGACCCGCGCGTAGTCGCCCCCCAAGACGTCCCAGAATGCCCTGTGGAACTCCACGGTCAGCCCATCCAGCCCCGGGGACTTTCCCCTAGAGAGCTGGCGGAGGGCGCCGGTCAGCTCCTCCAGACTCAGAGGAGCGTCCAATTTTTCGGCGTCCTCCAGGCCGACCTTCGGCAGGTCCTCCCACAAAACTCCGCGCGCATCCTCGCTGGACGGATCCGGAGAGAACAGAGCCCCGTAATAGGCGCGGGTCTCCGCGCGGATTCCCTCCGGATCCGAGACCAGAGATCCGTCGTCGGCCAGCAGCTCCAAGAGCTGCTTACGGACCCCCCGTCTTTTTTCCAGCGAGTAGAAGAAGGGGGAGCCGCGGTCCAGGTCCCGCAGGAACTGGATCCGCGACCTCACGTACGCACCTCGGGACCCGACGAGCTGCAGGTCCTTCAGCGCGCCCTTCTTCTCTTCGTACACCATCCGCAGGGCCGGGTGCTCGAAGACTTGACCGAGACGGGACTCCAGGTCGAGCACCTCCTTCTCCAACTGCCCGACCCGGGCCTCCCGCCTCTTGGTCGACCCCTTCGCGTACTCCTGACAGAAGAGACGGATGTGAGCCTTGCCCACATCCCGCCATAGCCTCAAGGAGGGGAAGCCCCCCCGCTTCCTTCTCCAGCCGGCCCAGAACCAACTAAACGAATCCCGGAACCGTGCGTCCTCCAGCAGCAGGTTGTTAAAGTGCCAGTACGCGGACCCCCCCGTGCGCGCAGCGGAATGAGCTCCGCCCACACCAGGTGGTGGTCCGTGCATGGCACCGGCTGCATGGAAGCCGCCGGAATGCAGGAGAGGTATGCCCGGGAAATGTAGAGGCGGTCGATCCTGGACGCTCCTCTCCCAGACCTCACGCAAGTGAAGGCGCTGGAGTCGGGATGGAGATTTCGCCAGACGTCCACCAAGTCGAGGGACCCGACCAGGTCCCTCAACTTCTCCATCGCCGCCGGGCATGGCAGGGTGCCCGTGCGGTCCCTCGCCTCGAGGGTACAATTAAAATCCCCCCCGAGGATGACGCACTTGCCCGCGTCGATGGAGCCCAGAAGAGTGGACACTTCTTCAAAGAAGCGCGCTTGCTGCGCACCGGCCCCAGGGGCGTACACCTTCACTAGATGGAGCGGCACGCCCCCCAGGCAAACAGTGACCTGGAGCAAGCGGCCCGGCACAAGCTCCTTGACCCCCAAGATCTCCGGCTGAAAATGCGGGGCCAGCAAGATAGCCACCCCACTGGAAACACTGGAGAGGTGACTCATGCTGACCCCTCCTTGCCATTCCAGGAGCCACGTGGCCTCATCTCCCGGAACGGTGTGGGTTTCTTGCAGGAAGCACACCGCATACTTCCCATCCCGAAGGACCGAAAAGTTATTAAATCTGCGGCTAGCTTCCCTGCTGCCGTTGATGTTGAGGCTGGCTATGGTTATCTTCATCTCAGAAGCATAGATCAACCTCTACTTATATCTAACGGGGGAAGGGAGAGCGGCCGCTAGTCAACCGCCACTCCCTTAGCAGCCCAGTGAGGAAGGACCGGAGCTGACGCAGCCTGGGCGGGCTCACTCCCGTGCCCATGGCTTTGACGGCGGTGCGGGCCGACCCGACGAGCAGCGCCAGGTCCGGCCATCTGTCAAGGGCCACCCGAATCCTGTGACAACCCTGGCACGTGGCCACAAAGTCCCAGAGTTCCTCGATGGGAATGAGGGGGGTCCCGGCGAGGGACGGGAGGTCATCCATCGCCTCATCGGCGATGGAATCCCAGTCGTCCTCCGCCCCCACCACCGAGTCCCCGTCCTCCTCCGGGGGGTCGCAACCGGCGGCCGACCCGTCCGTCACGCAGAGCGCAGTGAACGGCTCGGCCGCAACGGCCGGCCCCGCCTCCGCCCGGATCCCACCCCCAGGATCGGTGGCGGAGGATTCCTCCCTGGGCTCCTGCAGGGGCGCCGGGCCAGAAGACGGCGGCGGTTCAGAGCCCCCCTCCGCCCCAGGTGCTGGAACGACAGGAGAGACCGGCGAATATGTAAATCCGATCTCCTCCAAGTCGCCCGGCACCAGAGACACAGACAGAGGGCCTTCCCCTACCGCGCCACCGGCCTCCGACCCAGCAGAAGGGGTATTTCTCGTAAAATCCTCGATGAGGTCGAGCAGCACCTGGGAAATGTCCGGGCCGCTTTGAGCGAGCTCATTTTCCGCGAGCTCGCCCGACCCAGACTCCAAGCCGCCCGACTCGTCGAGGGGTAATGCCACTGAAAGGGGATCGATCTCAGCCGCGGGTTGTTCCGCGACCCCCCCCACGGGCAGGGTCTCGTCCCCATCCCCGGGAGGCACGAGCTGGGCAGACACCTCTGTCTCAGCCTCCCCAGGGACAGGCGACCCCTGCCGATCGCTTACGATGGTGACAGCAGTGGGGTGGGGCGCAGTACCCGCGGCGGGCGACGACTCCCCCTGACCGGAGGGACCTTCCTCCTTCTGGTCCTCCTCCTCCTCCTGGGGGTCGCGCCTTCTTTTTAAAGTGGAGGGATAGGGGGAGACCTCCATTTCTGCAGGGGCCTCCCATGCTCCCTCCGGTGGAGCAGGTTCGTCGGGTCCCTCGGGCCCGAGCCCGGCCACAGGTTCTGGCGCTCCCGCCTCGGCGGTCGCGGCCACAGGCTCGGGCATGAGGTCCCCCCAACTGTCGCCCCCCGCGATCAATGCAGCAATGCTCTCGGGCGTCAGGGGCTCCATGTCATGGAGCACGCCTTCCATGGGGGAACCCGCCCTACGGTGTTTATTTTTCCCCCGCGCCTTCCTCCCGACCGGACACACTTCCTCCCCCTCGCCGGAGGCCTGGATGGCATCGACCTCCGACGACGACCGCACCCCGGTAGTATTTGTTTGGGGGGGGCACGGCCAGACCCGGGGGGAGGAGTGGCGGCGGCGCCAGCCTCGGCCATGCCAGACGACCTGGCGGCCTTGGAGGCGGGGCAGTTTTTTCGTACATGCCCCACCTCCTTGCAGGCATGGCACCGCACACCGTCCGTCGTCCAGAAGACGCGGTGAAGGGTCCCCTCATGGAGGACCGAAAAAGCACCGTCAGTCTCCCCCTCCCGTGCCAGCTGAACAAAGGCCTGGCGCCGGAAGGAGAAGATATGGCGAAGGCTGGCTTCCCGGAATCCAAGCGGGATCGGCGTGATCCCCGACCTCACCTCCCCAAGTTGGAGCAAGTGGGGGAGGAGGAGCTCACTCGAGATGTAGGGCAGGACGTTCGATAACACGACCCTCTGCGCGGTGGCCTCTAGAGGGTCCACCGGCAGGAAGGTCCCGCCCACGGTGAGCCCCTTGGTGATGGCCAGGGCCACCGCCCGCTCCGACTCCAGGAAGAACACAGCCTTCCCATACATTTTTGAGGTGGCGAGTATGGCTGGAGGGCCGACAACCCCAGCCATGGCCTTCACGCACGCCTCGATGGTCATGTTGGGCTGGGTGTAGCTCTTCACCCCAAGCTTCTTTGTTATCAGTCGGAACGGCGACGGGGCAGCAGCAGAAGTGGGAGTAGCCGTGGCTTTGGTCGCCACCGCCGCATAGGTTCTTGCCGGCCCCGCCACCGCCGCAGATGTGGAAGCCATAGTGGGGTGGTTCTTTAAAGAGCCACACACACCCCAAGTCACAGGCCTGAAGGTGTTAATGGCCTTGGTAAAAAAGTCTTCCCTTGAGCAGAGGGAGTGTAAAGTAACTGGCCCGCCTCTCCCCCTGATGGAATTAATTGGGAGAGGGGCCTTTCTTCCCTCTGCTCAAGTGGCAATTAGTAGATTTAAAGAGGGTGCCTTTCCAGAGAGGCAAAGAGAGGACAAAGAGAGAGAGAGAGGGGGGTGGGAAGGAGGGGGTCCGCAAAGGCAGGGTCCCCACTCAAGATGGTATTCGGTGGGTGGGCGTCGGCAGGGTGCACTCCCCGATGGAAAAACAAAGTCTTAGGCAGATGGTCTTCGGGCAGGGGGAGAAGATGTCTTCGCCTGGGTAGGCTGGAGAAAGCCCAGGCTCAGCCCCACACCAGGTCTTCTCACTGTCAGGGATAAAAGCTTCACCTGGGCAGGCTCCAGCCAACCCAGGCCAGGCTTTCCGGCCCGTCTTCTTTCCTCCCCCCGCCTAGAATGCAAAGTCTTTAGGGGAATGCACAAAAGACACCCACCTGCAGATGTTAAAGGATGCAGCTCCTCCCCTCCTTCCAAGTTGGAGCTGAGTGGTATTCCTCTCCCCTCTCTCCCTCTCCTGGACCGGAGGCCAAATTGGGAGGCAGTGATGGAAGGCCTCTCCAGTTGTAATGCTGGCCTCCTCCTCTGTCCTCTACTCCTCCCTCTCCAGGCACCTCGGTAGATGGTTGAAGTTGGTTGTAGGTTGCTGGTAGTGGTGGCCTGGGGTCACTCCTTCCCCTCCACTCCCAGGCCAAGGCGACCACCACTTCCCACACAGCAGCAGCAGCAGCAGCAGCAGCAGCACAACCTGCTCCACTGAGAGCAAGGTCTAGAATGGGGTCCTGTGCCAGTGCCAGTCAGTTCCTTCTCTAGCCTCTAGATGGCACCTTCACTTGTTTGGCTCTAGCCCTTTGTTAATTGTTCCTAGCTTCCTGTGTTAATTCTTAACGGCCTGTTAGCTGTTCATGGGTTGCACCTGGTTTTCTTGGTATATAAGTTCTGTGGTTGCTTCCTTCCTTGCTCAGTCCTAACCAGGTAACCGGGGACTAGCCTTTGCTCTGTGGCTCCTGGCTTTGACTAGCTGGGTGCCATGGTTCTCTCGAGTTCTGTATTTAAGATGTAACTAACTCTGTGTTCTTGTTGTTCTTAGTCTTGATAAGGTGCTGGCTGGACTAACGTGTTGCCATGCTGGTGCTTGTCTTGAGCTTTGTATTGAGAAGCCTGTTACCCCTGCGGCAGCCCCTCGTGATAGCTTGTCTCGAGTCTCGTCTCGGCAAGCTGGTTGCGCTTGTGGTAAGCTTATCCCAGCTCAGTATGGACAAGTATGTTGCCTCATGGAAGCTGTTCTGAGTTCCTATTCTTGACTAGCCGTTTTGTAACTTGTCTTGAGTTCTATGTATATTGTTCTTCTCTCGAGTTCTATGTATGATGTGGTGTTCCTGTCTCGAGTTCTTATGTATGCTGTTGTGTTCCTAGTATGAATCTAGTTATGTGTGAATCTAGTTAAGTAATGAATAAAGTACTGTTCCTTAAGATTGTATACCTGCCTCTAGCCTGGTTTCTGCACTTGGGTCCAGAACCTACCTTGCCCAGAGAGCACGACCCCGTATCTACACGGCCCCGTGGCTCCCCAACCCTGACAGTGTGGGAGCAGCGACCGGCGGCAGTTTAAAACCAGCGGCAGCAGCAGCGAGGCCCGACCAATTCAACAGCGGGGGAGAGAGGTAAAAAGTAATCAAAGTGTGACATCACCAGGAAGCAGGTAAGTGATTGGTTGGTGAGTATTTCTCTTTTTTAAACTTTAACTCTGGTTTATAGTTACTAAGGTCTCTCTGGTGCAGCGGGGACTGTTGGTAAACCAGTTAACTGTAGTGTAATTAGTGGGATTGATTGATTTAATTTAAATTCAATTAATTAAAGGGTAAGTCATGGCAGGAGAGCCCGGCCCCGTTGTATGCTCCTCCTGCAGTATGTGGGAACTCAGGGACACTTCCTGTGTCCCTGACAACTACATGTGCAGGAAGTGCATCCAGCTGCAGCTACTGACAGGCCGCATTGCGGCACTGGAGCTGCGATTGGATGCATACTGGAGCGTTCACGATACTCAGGACATCGTGAATATTGCAGGAATCGACAGATCCCTAACTGAAGTACTGAGGTCAAGTCAGTCCGATAATAAAACGAAGTTTAATGTAAACTAGAGAACAAACAATGGCATGCAGGAGAAACAATCAACAGGTCTTTTCTTAATGCTGGCTTCACGAGGTCTGAACTGGGAACCTCCCAGTCTTACGTCATGACGTCATCACGTTTCCCGCCGTTCTGGACGTCACGTGACCAACATGATGATGTCATCGCGCTGGTTCTGGGACTTACCCAGAACGGGCTATTTACATACAGTAAACCAACCTAGTTGTTGTAGCACTCTGTTAAAGGCAGTTATACAGGAGTCCCTTGGTGGCTTTGCCACATGCGCCCCCCCAGAAGTGTCTTTAACCTCAAAAGTCAATCGCAGAGGAGGTCGGACAAGCCTGTTCGGACAACTCCGATATTCCCGGAGAGGAATGGGCTGGGTAGAGGATGAGCTGGTCTGCAGAACAGCCTGGTCAGGCGTGGCGGCCACGGGCGGCCGCCCACAACACGGTGGTTGCGCTGCCTCGACCGGTCGCTCGAGGTCCAGGTGTGCAGCCTTGAGGCGGTCCACGGAAATGTGGTCAGGCTTGCCCCCGACGTCCACTAAAAAACTCTTGGCGCCCGCCTGCAGTACCTGGAAAGGGCCTGTATAAGGAGGTGTGAGAGGACTACGGTGGGCGGCATGCCTGACAAAAACGAATTTAGCCCACATAAGCTCCGGTGGAACACGTGACGCGGGCAACCCGTGATGTGACGTCGGAATGGGCTGGAAAGATTGAGCTGCATCCCGGTGAGCCTCCAGTTGTTTGGCCGCCGACCAAGGACGCGTTGGTGACGGAAGAAACTCGCCGGGCACCCGGAGCGGTTGGCCATAAACCAGTTCGGCGGCTAATGCCTGCAGGTCCTCTTTAGGCGCTGTGCATAACCCGAGCATCACCCAAGGCAGCTTGTCCATCCATGCAGTCCCCTGGAAGCTGGCCCGCAGCGACGCCTTCAAGGACCGTTGAAAACACTCACATAATCCATTGGCCTGCGGATGGTAAGCCATGGTCCGATGGAGCTTGGTGCCCAAACCCAAGGCTACAGCGTTCCACAAAGCAGACGAGAATTGCGGCCCGCGATCCGATGAAATATCAGGTGATCCTCGAAGCCGTCGAGCTGTCCAGTGCGGAGACCACGTAAAGATAATGGGTCTGATCCAGCACGATTTTCCGAAGTTGGATCTGAGCCTCCGCTTGGATGAACCAGGAAGCCGCCTGTTGTTCCCAAAATTGAGGGAGCTTCAAGGTCACTGCGTTAACATCCATCGTTTTGTTCTGCGTGTCCTCTGTGAAAATCGTCCACAAAGCTTCGGGGTCACCAATGTAGGAATCGACAGATCCCTAGCTGAAGTACTGAGGTCGAGTCAGTCCGATATTAAATGTAAACTAGAGAAGAAACAATCAAAAGGTCTTTTCTTAATGCTGGCTTCACAAGGTCTGAACTGGGAACCTCCCAGTCTGACGTCATGATGTCATCACATTTCCCGCCGTTCGGGACGTCACGTGACCAACGAGATGATGTCATCCCGCTGGTTTTGGGACTTACCCAAAACGGGCTATTTACATACAGGAAACCAACCTAGGTGTTGTAGCACTCTTGTTAAAGGCAGTTATACAGTTATACAGGAGTCCCTTGGTGGCTTTGCCACAATATCACATTTACGGAGTTGGACACACCGCATGTAGAGGTTGGACAGGAAGAAAGGGAACGGGTGACCAACAGGCAGAGTACTAGACGCAGGCAGGCAGTGCAGGGGTCCCCTGTGGCCATCCCCCTCTCCAACAGATAAACCACTTTGAGTACTGTTGGGGGAGATGGCTTATCAGAGGAAGGCAGCAGCAGCCAACTTCTTGGCACCAGGGGTGGCTCTGCTGCACAGAATGGGAGGAAAAAGAGGGGTAGAGCTATAGTAATAGGGGATTCAATTGTAAGGGGAATAGATAGGCATTTCTGCGGCCGCAAACGAGACTCCAGGATGGTGTGTTGCCTCCCTGGTGCAAGGGTCAACGATGTCTCCGAGCGGCTGCAGAACATCTTGGAAGGGGAGGGTGAACAGCCAGTTGTCGTGGTGCATATAGGCACCAACGATATAGGTAAAAAGCGGGATGAGGTCCTAAAAGCGGAATATAGGGTGTTAGGAGATAAATTAAAAAAACAGGACCTCAAAGGTAGTAATCTCAGGATTGCTACCAGTGCCACGTGCTGGTCAGAGTAGAAATAGAAGGATACTTCAGATGAATATGTGGCTAGAGGAATGGTGCCAGGGGGAGGGATTCAAGTTCCTGGGACATTGGAACCGGTTCTGGGGGAGGTGGGACCAGTTCAAACCGGAGGGTTTGCACCTGGGCAGGGCTGGAACCGATGTCCTAGGGGGAGTGTTTGCTAGTGCTGTGGGGGAGGGTTTAAACTAAAATGGCAGGGGGTTGGGAACCTGAGCAGGGAGACAGAGGAAAGGGAAACAAGGATGAAAGCAAAAGATAGGAAGGAGAAAAACAAAAGTGGCAGTCAGAGAAATCAATGGTTTAAATCAAACATGGCCACAGTAAATAATAATTCTAATAGGTCTAAGAGCATTAAAAAAACAAGCCTGAAGGCTTTGGCCTAGAAATTCACTAGCCTTAGCGCCGCTTTTGAGGCGCTAGAGGGACTAGCGCCAGAGTTATGGCCATTTGAAAAATTGAGTGGGGCCCTAAAGCGGCGTTGCACCGGTAGCGCTGCGCCGGCACCGATGACGTCATCGGTGTGCGCAGCGTCCCGGTTGCCGTGGTAACCCGCCCGAACTCCGAAATTGAGTTGCGGCCGCCTCGCCCGTGGCAGCCACAAGCAACGTTCTGTAAAAGGTGCCTTGCTGAAGTTAGCGCCGGCGCATTAAGGTCGCGCGGCGGCCGGCCGCTTCCCCGGCGGCCGCCTGCCCGCACCTCCCTCCCCGGACTCCTCCAAGACCCCCCCGCGGCACAGATGCGTGTGGGCCGCGAGCCCGGCACTTCTCCGAGGTGCCGGGCTCATTTTTATTCAGCCGTCAACGGCCAGCGGTCGGGTGCAGGCAGCTCCTCCTTAATGGAAGGAGGAGGCCTGCACTTCCCCAGCCTGCCGCACCGCATCGGGCACCGCAGCGCCGGAACAGCGCCGCAATGGGGCAGGTAGCGCCCATTGGGAGGCGCTGAAACCCTCCAGTAGCGCCGGCAGCCGTTTGGGTGCGGCGCTACTGAATTTTTGGCGCGCGCAGGGGGACTTAGCGCCGGCACTAACTTCCGGCGCTAAAGCCCTGGCTGCGCCAAAACCCAATTTCTAGGCCAAAGTGTCTTAATGCGAGGAGCATTTGTAATAAGGTGGATGAATTGGCTGCGCAAATAGAGGTAAACGAATATGATTTGGTTGGGATTACGGAAACGTGGCTCAAGGATGGCCAAGACTGGGAACTCAACATTCAGGGGTATTCGATATTCAGGAAAGATAGGCAAAAAGGAAAGGGAGGTGGGGTAGCATTACTGGTTAAAGAAGGGATTAACACAATGGTAATGAAGGATATTAGCTCTGATGATGTGGAATCTGTATGGGTAGAATTGAGGAATAATAAGGGGAAAAAACATTAGTGGGAGTGGTATATAGACCTCCAAACAGTAAGGCGGAGTTTGGGGATGGCATTAAAAGGGAAATTAAAGAAGCATGCAATAAGGGCACAGCAGTCATCATGGGTGACTTTAATCTACATATAGATTGGGCCAACCAAATTAGTAACAATACTGTGGAGGAGGAATTCCTGGAGTGTTTACGGGATGGTTTCCTGGCCCAATATGTCGCGGAACTGACCAGAGATCAGGCCATCTTAGACTGGGTATTATGTAACGAGAAAGGATTAATTAGCAATCTTGTTGTACGAGGCCCCTTGGGTCGGAGTGATCATAATATGATCGAATTCTTCATTAAGATGGAGAATGAAGTAGTTGAATCAGAGACTAGGGTCCTCAATTTAAATAAAGGAAACTATGATGGTCTGAGGAGCGAGTTGGGTAGGATTGATTGGGGAATGGCACTCAAAGGGTTGACAGTGGATAGGCAATGGCAAACATTCAAAGACCGAATGGATGAGCTACAGAATTTGTTCATCCCAATTTGGCATAAAAATAAAACAAAAAAGGTGACTCAAACAAGGGAAATTAGGGATAGCATAAGATCCAAAGAGAGGACATATAAATTGGCCAGAAAAAGCAATAATCCTGAAGATTGGGAGCAGTTTAAGATTCAACAAAAGAGGACAAAGGGATTAATTAAGAAAGGGAAAATAGAATATGAGAGTAAGCTTACAGGGAACATAAAAACTGACTGTAAAAGCTTTTATAGATATGTGAAGAGAAAAAGATTGGTGAAGTCAAGCGTAGGTCCCTTGCAGTCAGAATCAGGGGAATTTATAATGGGGAACAAAGAAATGGCAGATCAACTAAATACATATTTTAGTTCTGTCTTCACAAAGGAGGACAGAAATAACCTCCCAGAGATGCCGGGGAACATAGGGTCTGATGAAAGGGTGGAACTGAAAGAAATCAGTATTTGTAGGGAAATGGTGTTAGGAAAATTGATGGGACTGAAGGCCGATAAATCCCCAGGGCCTGATAATCTACATCCCAGGGTACTTAAGGAAGTGACCCTAGAAATAGTAGATGCATTGCTGGTCATCTTCCAGAACTCGATAGACTCTGGAACAGTACCCATGGATTGGAGGGTAGCTAATGTTACCCCACTATTCAAAAAAGGTGGTAGAGAAAAAGCAGGGAATTATAGACCGGTAAGCCTGACATCGGTAGTGGGGAAAATGCTAGAGTCCATTATAAAAGATGTAATAGCAGAGCACTTGGAAAGCAGTGACTGGATTGGACAAAGTCAACATGGATTTACAAAAGGTAAACCATGCTTGACTAATCTACTGGAATTTTTTGAGGATGTAACTGGTAAAATAGACAAGGGAGAACCAGTGGATGTGGTGTATTTGGACTTTCAGAAGGCTTTCGATAAGGTCCTGCATAAGAGATTAGCGTGCATAATTAAGGCACATGGGATTGGGCGCAAGGTATTGACTTGGATAGAGCACTGGTTGGTGGACAGAAAGCAAAGAGTTGGAATAAACGGGTCATTTTCCGAGTGGCAGGCAGTGACTAGTGGGGTACCGCAAGGATCGGTCCTAGGACCCCAGCTGTTCACGATATATACTAATGATCTGGACGAGGGAATTGGATGTAATATCTCCAAATTTGCAGACGACACAAAGCTGGGTGGGAGGGTATGCTGTGAGGAGGATGTCGTGAAACTCCAGTACGATTTGGACAGGTTGAGTGATTGGGCAGAAACATGGCAAATGCACTATAATGTGGATAAATGTGAGGTTATCCACTTTGGTGGCAAAAACAGGAAGGCAGATTATTATTTGAATGGCAATAGATTGGGAGAAGGGGAAGTGCAAAGAGACCTGGGTGTTCTTGTGCACCAATCGCTGAAGGTAAGCATGCAGGTGCAGCAGGCGGTTAAGAAGGCAAATGGTATGTTGGCCTTGGTAGCAAGAGGGTTTGAGTACAGGAACAAGGATGTCTTGCTACATTTGTACAGGGCCTTGGTGACACCGCACCTTGAGTATTGTGTGCAGTTTTGTTCGCCTTACCTGAGGAAGGACATTCTTGCCATGGAGGGAGTGCAGCATAGATTCACCAGGCTGATACCCGGGATGGCAGGAATGACGTATGAGGAGAGATTGTGTCGATTGGGGTAATACTCACTGGAGCTTAGAAGATTGAGAGGGGATCTCATCGAAACCTATAAAATTCTGTCAGGTCTGGACAGACTAGATGCAGGAAGGATGTTTCTGATGGCCGGGGAGTCCAGAACCAGGGGTCATAGTCTAAGGATAAGGGGTAAGCCATTTAGGACTGAAATGAGGAGGAATTTCTTCACCCAGAGAGTGGTGAACCTGTGGAATTCTCTGTCACAGAGGGTGGTGGAGGCCAGTTCATTAAATATATTCAAGAAAGAGTTGGATATATTTCTTAAGGCTAAATGGATCAAGGGATATGGGGAGAAAGCAGGGACAGGGTACTGAATTTGGATGATCAGCCATGATCTCATTGAATGGCGGAGCAGGCTCGAGGGGCCGAATGGCCTACTCCTGCTCCTATCTTCTATGTTTCTATGTTTCTATGGAGTCACATATCGGCCAGACCGGGTAAGGATGGCAGATTTCCTTCCCTAAGGAACATTAGTGAACCAGATTTGGCAACCGTATTCCAAGATGGACCAAAGCCTCATGTTGCCTAAGTATAGTACTCCTTAGTTTTATAATCAAATGTTTTGTAGCATATAATGGTTCCTGAGTTTTGGGAATTTTGGGAGTGTAGGATTTCAAATTAGAGAGATATTTGAGAGGCAGGCAGAAATGTCTGAAGGACCTTTCCTCATGATGAAGTGATTGGATGGAATCCATGATTGCTGGTCTGTGGGGAAAAAGCAGGCTTCATTGCTGCAAACTCTTGTTGTAAAAATTCACCTGATAAATGAAAGTCTGATATTTAATCGGCTCCAGCAGGTCTGAGGGAAAGAGACACTTAAAAGGTCATTTGAAAACCTGTTGACTTAACTTGGTTGTGTTGTGGACACATTGTAAAAGACCACACAGCAGAGGATAGATCACCACAGCAACAAGAACGAGTCCAGGCCGGCTGGAGGTCATTTGAACACCTGCATATGTTATGTTGTGGACATCGAGTGTCATTCAGTCGTGGGTTGTATTTGTAGGAACCTATTGTTGACAAGCCACTGCCCGAGAGGTGTGGTTCAACGTTAAAAATGTCTTTTAAAGATGGGCAGAATTCAAGAGCATGGAAGTGTGATATCCGAGTGGTAAGGTCAGAAACTGAGAGAGGCAAGATATTAGGAACAAGCCCAACTGTTTATTTACACGGTGTAGCAGAGGAACATATCTCTTACAAGCTGGAGGCCAGGCACACAATTCTTGCTGCACGAGCCAAGATGGAGGATGAACCTCTGAGTCATACCCATAATGCAATGCCACATTACCATATAAACTGGTGTACCAGGACATTGAATACATGACCCATTACCTTAAATACTGGTGAATGTGAACCCTTAAAATTTGGCTCCATCTGGTGGATAACTTAAACATTACATCCCAGAATACTATATCCCTCCCCTCTTAAGTTGAACATTAATTTCTTAACAACATTCTTAAAAAGTCCCATAAGGAAACTCCTTTAACGATAGTCCATACTGAACGAATCTAGCAGGTCGTTATCAATCTCTCTGGCGGCTTGTGAGCCCTTGGTGAACGTCTTACAGTCAAGTCCCTGCTTGGTTGTGGTAGAGCCACCTGCTGCTCCGGAGCAGTACTCAGAGTATCTGACTCTGCTACGATGGTTTCCTCTTGACGAAGGGGTCCAGGTGGACCTGGCTCTGTTCGTGGTGGTGGTACCACTGATGCATTTGGATAACTGGGGTCCAACTTGTCCTCCGACATCTCCTCTGGAACCTCCATTTCGATTTCCCCTGGTCTGGTCAGTATCTGATCTACATGTTTGCATACTACCTGACCAGTCCCCACCATGACCGTATATGATAGTGGACCGGTCATTGAATCTATGATGCCAGGAATCCATTTTGGACCATAACTGAAATTCCTGGTAAGGACCACATCTCCTTCTCCAAAACTGCGGCTCTTTGTCCTTCTGTCATGGTTCTCCTTTTGTTTGATTTGTCGGTTTTCCACCTTCCTTTTTAGATCTGGGTGAACCAGGTCAAGAGTGGAGCGTAGCCGATGTCCTAACAACAGCTCAGCAGGAGAGAGTCCTGTGGTAGATTGAGGTGTTATTCTGTCGCTGAACAGAACTCGTGACACCTTGGCTGCCAAACTCCCTTCCGCACTTTTTTTCATCATCTCCTTAAATGTTTGTATGGCTCTCTCCGCAAGTCCATTTGAAGACGGATGATATGGAGCTGAGGGCACGTGCACTATGCCATTGGTTCTCATGAACTCTTTTGTTTCTGTACTCACAAAAAACGTGGCATTGTCATTTACTACGATCTCCGGCAGCCCTTGATTACTAAAACTCCTATGCAGGCAGTCTATAGTAACAGTAGATGAAGCAGAATTTACAGGATAAACATCCATCCATTTGGAATGGGCATCCATGATTATGGGGCAGCATGGTGGCATAGTGGTTAGCACTGTTGCCTCACAGCGCCAGGGACCCGGGTTCAAATCCAGCCTCGGGCGACTGTCTGTGTGGTGTTTGCACATTCTCCCTGTGTTTGCGTGGGTTTCCTCCGGGTGCTCCGGTTTCCTCCCACAGTCCAAAGATGTGCGGGTTAGGTTGATTGGCTATGATAAATTGACCCTTAGTGCTAGGGGGATTAAATATGTGGGGTTACGGGGGTAGGGTGGGATATGTGTTGGTGTAGGGGTTACGGGGATCGGGTGGGATATGTGTCGGTGCAGGCTCGATGGGCCGAAATGGCCTCTATCTGCACTGTGGGGTATCTGTGATCTGTGATCTGTGATTATGAGGAACATCTTTCCCATGAATGGACCCGCATAATCTACATGTAATCTTCTCCATGGTTTATCCGGCCACTCCTAGGGGTGGAGAGGAGCCACTGCTGGTGCCTTCCTGTGTACTTGACAAGTGCTGCATGTCTTGACTAGATTTTCTATCTCCTCATCTAGCTTTGGCCACCACAAGTAACTCCTTGCCAAGGCTTTCATACCCGAAACTCCAGGATGACACTGATGTAGTTGCCCAAGGATAGACTGTCGTGCTGGCTGTGGAATAATCACTCGAGCTCCCCACAACACGCAACCATCCTGCACACCCAGCTCTGTCTTCCTGACACTGTAAGGTATGAAATCAGTCCATTCCGGATGCTGTGGCCAACCCCTCATCACATATTCCCAGACTCCAGACAGTACTGGAGCTTCACCGGTCCATGTCCTTACTTGTTCTGCGGTCACAATTGCCGTGTCCGTGTCCGTGTCCTCCAACATCAAAACTCTGTCCTCTGGAGCTTCACGGATAGGTGTACCTGGCAGTGGAAGATGGCTCAAGGCATCTGCGTTCCCATGGCACTTGCCCGCCTTGTAAATGATGACATACTCATATGCCCTCAATGTCACTGCCCACCTCTGGATCCGGTGTGACACCATCTGTGGTACTGCTTTCATTTCATTAAAAAGAGATAGAAGAGGTTTATGATCGGTGCACATGGTGAATTTCCTGCCATATATGTGTAATGTATATACGTTTAATGGGGAAACTACTTTTTACAGCTCATGTATACTGTAGTACCGGCAGTGACCACACCTGTATATAGCACTGAGTAGTAATCTGTACAGGCAGTTCCACTGTGAGCCACGTTGAGTAAACACCTGTTGTACCGTTTCTTCTGCAGTCTGTGTCTTATTATACACAGGCACAACATTGACGACGAGGCAAGTTCGAACATACCTGCAACTTTGCATCACCTCCCGGGGATTCGTTCCTGCAAATCAGTGGATTGGAGGTCAAGGCCAGAGACTCGGGCATTGACCACGGGCAACCGCCCAGTCATCCAGCAGAGACTCGAGAATTGCGGGGGAGGCTGTCGAGAGCCAGGCGTGGCTTTCCAGTTGAGGTGGTCCTTCGAAACGGGCTGGGAACAGGTAGTACGCAGACCCTTCCCGGACAGCGGCGGGCTAGAGCCCGATCGGGTGGCACAGCAAAGGACCGAGCAGCGTCGACGGGGGAGAGAGAGAGGGCAGAGCGCACAGGGCGCAGCCGGTGTCCAGGGGCCGAGCAGCGTTGGAGAGAGGGAGAGAGAGACGCGCAGAAACCCACGAGGCACCGCCATTGCCAAGAGGACCGCCGAGAGCGGCGTTGCCAGCAGTGCAGGAGAAGCGTGCGAAACCTACAGGGTGCCATCATTGCCATGAGAACCGCCGGGAGCGGCATTGGCAGCAGCAGGGGAGGAAGGAAAGCGTGGGAGATGCCATTTTAAGCCATTGGAAGATGCCATTTTAAACCACACCCAAAATGCCGAAGAGTGGCAGTATCACCGCATTTGACAATGAAGTCGAAGATTGCACTACATATGTCGAATGAATAGAGGTGTACTGCAAGGCAAATGAGGTGTCAGAAGACAAGAAAGCGTCGGTATTGTTAAATTTAATTGGTGCAAAGACGTATGGTTTATTACAAAATCTAGTAACCCCAATGAAGCCAATGGAAAAGAGTTTTGAAGACATAGTAACAATACTACAGGAACATTTAAACCCCACACCGCTGCTGACAGCAGAAAGATTCAAGTTTCACAAGCGGAACCAGCATAAGGATGAAAGCAATGCTGATTATTTAACAGAACTGCATAAATTATTGAAACACTGCCAGTTTGGAGCGGGACTGGCAGATACCTTAACGGACAAGTTTGTGTGTGGGCTTCAAAGTGAAGGAACCCAGAAATGGATTTTATCTGAAAAGGACCTTACGCTGGAAAAGGCTTTCAGCATTGCGGTATCATATGAAGCAGCAGCACGGGGTGCTGCAGAGATACAACAGAGACCGCAAGAATATGGCACAAATGAAATGTCAAATGGAACAGAGAAGTGCTATCGCTGCGGCAGAACAACACACGACCAGAATGATTGCTGGTTCAAAGACAAAGTGTGCAGACAGTGTGGAAAAGTAGGACACATAGCACGAGTCTGCAGGTCGGGAAAGAAAACCAGCAATAAGAAACGTACCAAAGAAAAGTACAAGAAGGTACATAAGATGACGGAGAATAGTTCAGACGATCAATAGAGTGGTAACGACTCCGAAAGCAGGGAACTGAGTTGTCTGAAACTACATAAGGTGATCACAACGGAGGATCACCAAAACATGTGGGTCACTCTCAAGATAGCAGGAGACCAGGTAAAGATGGAATTGGACACAGGATCAGCCCTAACAGTCATAAACCGACGGGACTACGAGCGGCTATTCTCACACATACCCTTGAGAGACACAAAAATTATTTTGAAGACGTACACGGGGCAAAAAGCCTACCCCAAAGGAAAAATAAGGGTGACCGTTATATATAACGGTAAGGAAACACCAAAACTAGACCTGTATGTATTGCAAGATGGAGGACCACCATTACTGGGACGTGAATGGATCCAGAAAATACAACTGGATTGGCATTCCATACAGGCACTGACTGTGGCTGACAAAAAGGATGACGACGTCACACCTGGGCGACTGTCAAAGATCCTAACTGACGTGAAAGAAGTGTTCCAGCAAGGACTCGGAACACTAAAAGGCATGACAGCGACCATTAAAATTGAAGAAAACGCAAGCCCAAAATTTTTTAATGCCAGACCAGTAGCTTATGCGATCCGCCCAGCCGTCGAAGCAGAGCTGGAGAGTCTGGAATGTTCAGGTACACCCATCGTGATGAAAAAGTCGTTGAGCAGCACACCTGGGGCACCAAGGAAGGTTCGCATCTGTGGGGACTTTAAGGTAACAGTGAACCCGGTCCTTCACACCGTACAATATCCACTTCCACGGATTGAAGATATTTTCGCCTCGCTATCTGGAGGGAAACGCTTCACTAAGGTTGATCTGGCCCAGGCGTATCTGCAAATGGAGGTAGAAGAAGCATCAAAAAAATACCATAAAGGTCTCTACCAATACAACCCGCTGGTATTAGGGGTAGCATCAGCTCCGGCTATTTGGCAGAGGTCAATGGAACAAGTCCTGCAAGGGATCCCAGGGACCCAGTGTTATTTGGACGACATCCTGGTCACGGGCGAAAATGACAGTGATCACCTTGCCAACCTGGAGCAGGTGCTCACTAGATTGCAGGAATATTGGCTCCGAGCTAACCGCCCCAAATGCGAGTTTTTTAGAAAACAGATCTCGTATTGTGGCCACGTTATAGATAAAGAGGTGTTACATAAGTCCCCAGAGAAGATTGAGGCAGCAGTCAAGGCTCCAGCACCGGAAAATGTGTCACAACTGAGGTCGTTCCTCGGGCTGGTAAACTACTACCATAAGTTCTTGCCAAATTTGTCTACAATACTACACCCACTAAACACCCTACTGCAAACTGGGGTGCCATGGAAGTGGAGTGATGAATGTAGATGAGCTTTCCAGAAGCACAAAACACTATCACATCAAAAGAGGTATTGGCCCATTACAACCCGGCATTACCAATTCGGTTGGCATGTGATGCATCACCCTACGGCATTGGAGCGGTGCTGTCGCACAAATTCTTGGACGGCTCAGAGGCCAATAGCCTTTGCGTCACGATCACTAACCTCAGCCGAGCATAACTACGCCCAGATTGACAGGGAGGCCCTCAGCCTAGTGTGGGGTGTGAAAAAGTTCAATCACTATCTGCACGGGCAGAAATTCACCTTGCTGACTGATCACCAGCCTCTTGTCTCCATTTTTAATCCGAAGAAGGGCGTTCCGGTGATGACTACGCAACGACTACAAAGATGGTCACTTTTTCTAGGGGCGCACCACTATGAGATTGAATATAAGGGCACGAAACAGCATGGAAATGCTGATGGGCTATCACGCTTGCCACTGCCTACTGCGGAGGAAGCACCAGCAGTGGATCCTGACTAAATATTCCATTCGACTATCGTTGAATACCTACCGGTAACTAATGCTTGTATCGAAAAGGAAACCCGAAATGACCCGACACTGTCTCAGGTATATGATTTGACGGTGAAGGGATGGCCAGCACATGGCGACTCATTGTTGCCAGCATTCTCAACAAGGAGAGAACAGCTGTCAGTGTGCCGGGGGACCTTGATGTATGGATCCCGAGTGGTAATTCCATTCAAGTTAAGGGATAGAGTGCTCAATGAGCTTCATGAGGGTCATCTGGGAGGGGTAAAAATGAAAAGCCTAGCCAGTGCTTATGTGTGGTGGCCGGGAATCAATAAACAAATCGAGGACCTGACCAAGAGCTGCTCAGGATGCCAGAAAGTCCAAAATGCACCACCACAGGCCCCTCTACACCCATGGGAGTGGCCCTCATCTCCATGGCAACAGGTGCATATTGATTTTGCTGGTCCATTCATGGACTCAATGTTTTTAATAGCCGTGGATGCGCACTCGAAATGGCCTGAGGTCATCAAAATGTCCTCCACCACCACGGAGAAAACTATTGCAGTTCTACGGACCATTTTTGCCAGGAATGGCTTGCCTGAACAGATTTGCTCCGACAACGGACCACAGTTTGTGTCCGAAGAGTTCCGGAGGTTCTTGAAAAAGAATGGGATAAGGCATTACACATCCACCCCGTATCATCCAGCCACAAATGGATTGGCTGAGAGGTTCGTACAAACCTTTAAGAAGGCAAACAAGGCTATGTACAATGACAACATTCCGCTGCAGCACAAGGTGGACAATTTCCTGTTCGCCTACCGGAATGCGACACATGCAGTCACCAACAAGGCCCCAGCCATGATGTTGTTTAACCGAAGGTTAAGATCTCGCCTGGAATTGCTCAGACCAAACCTACGAAGAGATGTTGAGAGTAAGCAATTCCAGCACATCCATGAGAAGCCAACAAGGAGCTTCAATGTAGGGCAACCAGTCTTGGCCCGCGACTACCGAACAGAAAAATGGCAGCCAGGAACGATATGCACATGGCAGGGCCCACTAATGTACACAGTGGACATTGGGGAGAGCATCATGAGACGCCATGCTGACCAGATCCTAGATTCACAGGAACAAGTCAACCCCATGCCTCGCCCATACATACCTGGTGATGAACCCGACGTACAGGTCGCATCTACCGTAGAAACAGTAGCATCGGAAGCTGATGAACCAACCGACGACAGGGGGCCAGAGTCGCCTCCGCACCAAGAGCAAGACACTCGGGAAAGGCGCTATCCAGAAAGGCTCAGGAGGCCTCCCCAAAGACTGAATACATAAATAGACTATTTTCAGCTAATGTTGCATGTTAAAAGTGTTAATTGTAATTAGTTTGATATTTAATTGTTAAATGAGTGTTATGGTACTGTTAATCTAAAAGGGGAGGAATTGTAATGTATATACCTTTAAGGGGGGAACTACTTTTTACAGCTCATATATACTGTAGTACCAGCAGTGACCACACCTGTATATAGCACTGAGTAGTAATCTGTACAGGCAGTTCCACTGTGAGCCATGTTGAGTAAACACCTGTTGTACCGTTTCTCCTGCAGTCTGTGTCTTATTATACACAGACACAACAATATGTACTTGTGAAACCTCCGTAACCCAAACATTACTGCTAACCCCTCTTTATCTAACTGGGAATAGTTTTTTTCCGCTGGTGCCAGAGTTCGAGACATAAACCCTATTGGTCCTTCTGTTCCATCTTCCAAGCTGTGTGAAAGAACCGCCCCCACCCCGTAAGGTGAAGCATCACAAGAGAGAATGATGGCTTTCTCTGCATTGTAGTGAACCAGCACATCCGAGGACAGCATCAGTTTCTTGGACTGTTCAAATGAAACCCTCTGTTCCTCTTCCCACTGCCACTGTGTCTCCTTGTGCAGAAGTTTGTGAAGAGGTGCTAACACTGTTGCCAAGTTTGATAAAATTCTGTTATAATAGTTTTGCAGTCCCAGGTAAGCTTTTAACTCAGTCACATTGGTAGGAGTTGGGGCCTTCTGCAGTGCTTGTACCTTCTCCTTGATTGGATGGAGCCCGGTGGCATCCACTCTGTGTCCCAGGAACACGGCCTCATTCCCCAGGAAAGTGCACTTACTCCTCTTGAGCCGTAACTCAGCCTTATCCAATCTTTGTAGTACCTCTCTCAGAGTGCTCAGATGCTCCTGGTCGGTTCTTCCCGTCACCAGAATGTCATCCAGATAGATTGAAACATGTGGGATCCCTTGCAGTACACCCTCGATAGTCCTCTGGAAAATAGCTGGACTAGATGAGACACCGAATGGTAAGCGGTTATAGGTAAACAAACCCTTGTGTGTATTTATGGTTACATACTTCTTGGATTCCTCATCTCGTGTAATCTGCAAGTATGCGTGACTCATATCCAGCTTCGTGAATTTCTTCCCTCCAGCCAGGTTTGCAAAGAGATCCTTTGTTTTGGGAATAGGATACTGTTCTAGTTTAGACACCCTATTTACTGTCAATTTATAATCTCCACAGAGTCTTACCGAATTGTCCGGTTTTAAAACAGGTGCAATGGGAGCTGCCCATTCTGAACATTTCACGGGTTCCAGTATGTTCTCTCTCAAAAGACGATCAAGCTCAACCTCTACCTTCGGTTTCATGGCATACGGCACAGGTCGTTGTTTAAAAAACCTTGGCAGTGCCTCCTTGTCTACCTAAATCTTAGCTGGGGGGCCAGTAAATGTGCCAAGTTCTTCCTTGAACACGTTCTCATGTTCAATCAACACTTCTTGCAAAGACAACTGTTTGCCTCCCTCTATTTGATTTATTGCTCCCCAATCTAATTAAATTCTAGTATCTGTTATGTCTGTGTATCTTAATGTTGTGCCCTTCAATAATCAGACAACAGACTGCAGGGAACGATTCAACAGGTGTTTACTGAATGAGAGTTACTCTAGAACTAACTGTACAGATCACTACTCAGGATTTATATACAGGTGTGGTCACTGCCGGTACTACAGTATACAGGAGCTGTAAAAAGTAGTTCTCTCCCTTAAGGTATATATACATTACATACATTGCAATTCCTCCCCTTTTAGATTAACAGTACCATAATACTCATTTAACAATTAACATTTTTAACATACAATGTTATATGAAAATGGTCCATTCATATATTCAGTCTCTGGGGAGGCTTCTTGATTCTTTATGGATAACGCCTTTCCCGAGTGTCTCGCTCTTGGTGCGGAGGCGGTTCTAGCACCCTGTCGTCAGTTGATTGATCAGCTCCCAATGCTATTGTTTCTGAGGTAGATGCGACCTGTACGTCGGGTTCCTCAGCAGGTACGTATGGCCGAGACATGGGGTTGACTCGTTCCTGTGACTCTAGGATCTGGTCAGCATGGCGTCTCACAATGTTCTCCCCAACATCCACTGTGTACATTAGTGGACCCTGCTGTGTGCATATCATTCCTGGTTGCCATTTCTCTGTTCGGTAGTCGCGGGCCAAGACTGGTTGCCCTACATTGAAGCTCCTTGTTGGCTTCTCATTGATGTGCTGGAATTGCTTACTCTCAACATCTCTTTGTACATTTGGTCTGAGCAAATCCAGACGACATCTCAACCTTTAGTTAAAGAACATCATGGCCGGGGCCTGGTTGGTGACTGCATGTGTCGCATTTCTGTAGCCTAACAGGAAATTGTCCACCTTATGCTGCAGTGGAATGTCGTTATCGCACATGGCCTTTACTGCTTTTTTGAAGGTTTGTACGAACCTCTCAACCAATCCATTTGTGGCTGGATGATACGGGATGGATGTGTAATGCCTTACCCCATTCCTTTTCATAAATCTTCGAAACTCTTCGAACACAAACTGTGGTCCGTTATCAGAGCAAATCTGCTCTGGCAAGCCGTTCCTGGCAAAAATGGTCCGTAGGACTGCAATAGTTTTCTCTGTGGTGGTGGAGGACATTTTGATCACCTCAGGCCATTTCGAGTGCGCATCCACGGCTATTAAAAACATTGAGTCCATGAATGGACCAGCAAAATCAATATGCACCCATTGCCATGGAGATGAGGGCCACTCCCATGGGTGTAGAGGGGCATGTGGTGGTGCATTTTGGACCTTCTGGCATCCTGAGCAGCTCTTTGTCAGGTCCTCGATTTGCTCATCGATCCCCGGCCACCACACAATAAGCCCTAGCAAGGCTTTTCATTTTCACCCCTCCCAGATGACCTTCGTGAAGCTCATTGAGCACTCTCTCCCTTAACTTGGGTGGAATTACCACTCGGGATCCACACATCAAGGTCCCCTGGCATACTGACAGCTGTTCTCTTCTGGATGAGAATGCTGGCAACAGTGAGTCGCCATGTGCTGGCCATCCCTTCACCATTAAATCATATACCTCAGACAGTGTCGGGTCATTTCGGGTCTCCTTCTCTATACCAGCGTTAGTTACTGGCAAGCATTCAATTACAGTCGAATGAAATATTTCGACATGATCCACTGCTGGTGCTTCCTCCGCAGTAGGCAGTGGCAGGCGTGATAGCCCATCAGCGTTTCCATGCTGTTTCGTGCCCTTATACTCGATTTCATATTGGTGCACCCCTAGAAAAAGGGACCATCTTTGTAGCCGTTGCGCAGTCATCACCGGAACGCCCTTCTTTGGATTAAAGATAGAGACAAGTGGTTGGTGGTCAGTCAGCAAGGTGAACTTCTGCCCGTGCAGATAGTGATTGAACTTTTTCACTCCCCACACTAGGCTGAGGGGCTCCCTGTCAATCTGGGCGTAGTTACGCTCGGCTGAGGTTAGTGACCGAGACGCAAAGGCTACTGGCCTCTCCGAGCCGTCCGGGAATTTGTGCGAAAGCACCGCTCCAATGCCATAGGGTGACGCATCACACGCCAACCGAATTGGTACTGCTGGGTTAAAATGAGCCAACACCTCTTTTGATGTGATCAATGTTTTGCTCTTCTGGAAAGCTTGTTTACATTCGTCACTCCACTTCCATGGTACCCCCATTTGTAGTAGGGTGTTCAGTGGGTGTCGTACGGTAGACAAATTCGGCAAGAACTTATGATAGTAGTTCACCAGCCCGAGGAACTACCTCAGTTGTGACACATTTTCCGGTGCTGGAGCCTTGACTACTGCCTCAATCTTTTCAGGGGACTTATGTAACCCCTCTTCATCAATAACGTGGCCACAATACGAGATCTGCTTCTGGAAACACTCGCATTTGTGGCGATTAGCTCGGAGCCCATATTCCTTCAATCTAGTGAGCACCTGCTCCAGGTTGGCGAGGTGACACTGTCATTTTTGCCCGTGACCAGGATGTCGTCCAAATAACACTGGGTCCCTGGAATCCCTTGCAGGACTTGTTCCATTGCCCTTTGCCAAATAGCCGGAGCTGATGCTACCCCGAACATCAGCCGGTTGTATTGGTAGAGACCTTTATGAGTGTTGATCGTGAGGTACTGTTTCGAGGCTTCTTCTACCTCCATTTGCAGGTACGCCTGGGCCAGATCAATCTTAGTGAAACGTTTACCTCCAGATAGCGAGGCGAAAATATCTTCAATCCGCAGAAGCGGATATTGTACAGTGTGAAGGACAGGGTTTACTGTCACCTTAAAGTCCCCACAGATGCGAACCTTCTTTGGTTCCCCAGGCGCATTACTCAACGACCTCTTCATTACAGGAACGATGGGTGCAGCCCACTCGCTCCAGTCCACTTTGGACAGTACTCCTGAACATTCCAAACCTTCCAGCTCTGCTTCGACGGCTGGGCGGATCGCATAAGGTACCAGTCTGGCCTTAAAAAACTTTGGGCTTGCATTTTCCTCTATTTTGATCGTCGCTGTTATGCCTTTTAGTGTTCCGAGTCTCTGCTGGAACACTTCTTGTGCATCAGTTAGCATTTTTGGCAGTCACCCAGGTGTGACGTCATCATCCTTTTTGGCATCTACAGTCAGTGCTTGTATGGAATGCCAATCTAGCTGTATCTTCCGGATCCATTCACATCCTAGTAGTGGTTGTCCTCCATCTGGCAATACATATAGGTCCATTTTTGGTGTTTCCTTGTCGTTATATATAACGTTCACCCTTATTTTTCCTTTGGGGTAGACCTTTTGCCCCGTGTACATCTTCAAGACAATCTTTGTATCTCTCAAGGGTATATGTGAGAATAGCATCTTGTAGTCCCTTCGGTTTATGACTGTTAGGGCTGATCCTTTGTCCAATTCCATTTTCGCTTGGACTCCTGCTATCTTGAGCGTGACCCAGATAGTTTGGTGATCCTCCGTTTTGATCACATTATGTAGTTTCAGACAACCCAGCTCCTTGCTTCCGGAGTCTGTATCACTCTTCTGTTCGTCTGAACTACTCTCCGTCACCTTATGTACCTTCTTGTACTTCTCCTGTGGAGATTTCTTGCTGCTGGTTTTCTTTCCCGACCTGCAGACTCTTGCTATGTGTCCTACTTTTCCACACTGTCTGCACACTTTATCCTTGAACCAGCAATCATTATGGTCGTGTGTTGGTCTGCCGCAGCGATAGCACTTCACTGTTCCGTATGACATTTCATTTGCGCCATATTCTTGCGGTCTCCGTTGTATCTCTGCAGTGCCCCGTGCTACTGCTTCGTGTGATACTGCAATGCTGAAAGCCTTGTCCAGCATAAGATCCTTTTCTGATAGAAGCTGTTTCTGGGTTCCTTCACTTTGAAGCCCACACCCAAACTTGTCCCTTAAAGTATCTGCTAGTCCCGTTCCAAACTGGCAGTGTTTCGATAGCTTGCGCAGTTCCGTTAAATACTCAGCATTACTTTCATCTTTATGCTGGTTCCTTTTGTGAAACTTAAATCCTTCTGCTATCAGCAGCGGTGTGGGGTTTAAGTGGTCCTGTAGGATTGACACTATGTTTTCAAAATCCTTTTCTACTGGCTTCTCTGGGGTTACTATGTTTCGTAGTAAGCCATACGTTTTTGCACCCATTGAATTCAACAATACCAGCGCTTTCTTGTCATCTGGCACTTCATTCGCCTTGCAGTATACTTCTATGCGTTCGACATATGTCATCCAATCTTTGACTTAATTGTCGAATGCTGTGATACTGCCACTCTTCGGCATTTTTGGGTGTGGTTAGACTGGCTTAAAATGGCATCTCCCGTGCTTTCCTTTCTTCCCCGCTGCGGCTTAAAATGCGTCTCCTGCGCTGCTGCCAACGCCGCTCTCTGCGGTCCTCGTGGCAATGGCAGCGCCTTGCATTTTCCTGCGCGGCTCTCTCCCCTGTTGACGCTGCTCGGCCCTTGAACACCGGCTGCGCTCTGCTCTCTCGCGTCTCTCTCCCCTGTTGATGCCGCTCGGTCCTGAACACCGGCTGCGACACTGCTCAGCCTTTTTCTGTGCCGCTCGGTCAGGCTCTAGCCCGCCGCTGTCCGGGATGGGTCTGCGCAGTACCTGTTGCCAGCCCGTTTTGCTGGACCACAGTGACTGGAAAGTCAAGCCTGGCTCTCGACAGCCTCCCCTGCGATGCTCAAATCTCCGCTGGATGACTGGGCGGTTACCCGTGGTCGACGCCCGTGCTTCTGGACTCGACTTTCTTCCACTGTTCTCCAGGAGCGAATCCCTGGGAGGTGATGCAGAGTTGCAGGTAGGTTCGAATCTGCCTCGTCGCCAATGTTATGTCCGTGTATCTTAATGTTGTGTCCTTCAATTAGCAGACAACAGACTGCAGGGAATGATTCAACAGGTGTTTACTGAATGAGGGTTACTCTAGAACTAACTTTACAGATCACTACTCAGGGTTTATATACAGGTGTGGTCACTGCCGGTACTACAGTATACAGGAGCTGTAAAAAGTAGTTCTCTCCCTTAAGGTATAATATATACATTACATACATTACAATTTTGGTCTGGAACCCGATACTCCAACTACAGGTAGCTGTTCCACGGTGTCCCTGTGTTGCACAGTTACAGTAGCTGTACCCAATGTCGCCACTCGTTCACTGGTATATGTTTTAAGCTGCATGGAGCAAGACTTTAACTCTGGAACTTTTGCACGGTTCCACAATTTTGAGTACTCCTCCCTGTTCATTGTGGTCACCCCGCATCCTGTATCCACTTCAAAGTTGACCTTAGAGTCATTTACTATCGGTTGCAAAGTGATAGGATCCACTTTTGGAATGTTCTCTACCATACTATGCATTTTGAACATGCCGTCTTCTTTCTCAGCTTCTCCGCTGATGTGATGTGCTCCCTGTTTTTTCGCTTCTCTTCCTAGGTTTTGCTTTCCTCCCCCTTTTGGTTTGTATTCCTCCACGGTTGCTTTTGCCCTGCATGCACGTTTTATGTGCCCATTGTTCCCACACTTGTGGCACTTTTCCTCCAGAAACCTGCATTCCCTCACCAGGTGATCACCATTGCATCTATAACATGCCTTTACATGCTCATGTTGTGGTTTCTTATGCATGTTTAACTTGTGCGCAATAACCTGACCTGCAACTTGCTTTGTAGTAGCCCAGACTGAACCTTGTATTTCTTTTACATCTCGGTTCGCTGTCTCTATGGCTTGAGCAAGTTCCAATGCTTTTCCTACGTAAGCCCAGTCTCGGACAATAATCTCCGCTGCATTCGATCATCCATTATCCCGCAAACTAGCCTATCTCTCAGCATGTCTTTCAGGTTGTTGCCGTAATTGCAATCATGCACCAATTTCCTCAACACCGCTACATAATCCAATACAGTCTCTCCCGGTTTTCTGTTCCGTGAATTAAATTTGAAACGCTGTACAATCTCACTCGGTCTGGGATTGAAATGGTCCTTTAGCAAGGCCACTAAGTCAGCAAATGATCTGTTTCCAGGCTTTGCAGGACTGCATAAGTTTCTCATTAAACTATACGTCTGACTTCCCATGGAAGTGAGCAAAATAGCTCTCCTTTTTCCGACATCAATTATATCATTTGCTTCAAAGAAATGCATCAACACCTCGCAGTATTCATCCCAGGTCTGCATCTGAACATCAAAAGCAGAGATCTTCCCTACCGTAGCAGCCATGATCCATTATTCAGTGTTCCTTTTCTTTTTTTTCTTCGTCAAGATGTGATCTGTTTATCCTCATCGCCAATGTGTGATATCCGAGTGGTAAGGTCAGAAACTGAGAGAAGCGAGATATTGGGAACAAACCCAACTGTTTATTTACACGGTCTAGCAGAGGAACATATCTTTTACAAGCTGGAGGCCAGGCACACAATTCTTACTGCACGAGCCAAGATGGAGGATGAACCTCTGAGTCATACCCATAATGCAATGCCACATTACCATATAAACTGGTGTACCATGACATTGAATACATGACACATTACCTTAAATACTGGTGAATGTGAACCCTTAATATTTGGCTCCATCAGGTGGATAACTTAAACATTACATCCCAGATTACTATAGAAAGAGATGCAGCTCAACCGCGTCTGCTCCAACCAGTTCCTGGCGGCGCCACTTCACCTGGTGTCTTCCTGACTGCTCGCTAGCTCACATCACCCTGACTGCTCGCTACCTCACAGCTTCCTGCCTGCTCGCTACCTCACAGCTTCCTGACTGCTCGCTAACTCACAGCTTCCTGACTGCTCACTACCTCACAGCTTCCTGACTGCTCGCTACCTCACACCTTCCTAGCTGCTTGCTACCTCACATCACCCTGACTGCTCGCTACCTCACAGCTTCCTGACTGCTCGCTGCCTCACAGGTTCATGCCTCGATGCAAGCGTACAGATTGCCTGGGAAGTAGATGATCTGGCTACAAGAGGAAGCCACTTTATACTACAATGGTAGAAAATGCTGGAAAAACTCAGCAGGCCAGGCAACATCTGTGGAGTGAAAATAGAGTCAGCATTTCGGGTCACAACTGTAGTGTATGTACTTTGAAGAAGGAACTATATTCTGCAGCCCCTGTATACTGCAGTACCAGTAGTGACCACCTCTGTATATAAGCCTGTGAAGTAACTTTGTGTAGTAGTTCCAGTTTTGTCTCCATTCAGTAAAGACCTGTTATAACCAACTCCTGCAGTCCGTGTCTCAATTACACACGGACGTTACACTGGTGACGAACAGATCCGAACTTACCTACAGTTCTGCACCACCTCATGGGGATCCATCCCTGAAGCGAAGTTGTTAGAGGTCGAGGCCAGAAGGAAGAAATCCAAAAATAAAAAAAACAGAAGAAACGGGCATCGACCGTGGGCAACCGCCCTCTGATTCATCGAATTCGAAGATTTGCAGGAGAGGCTGTCGAGAGCTGGGCTTGGTTATCCAGCCTATGGTGTTCCAGCTAATCGGGCTGGTGGCAGGTAGTACACTGATCCTTCCTGGGCTGCGGCGGGCTAGAGCTCGATTGGGTGGCTTTTCAATGGGGCCGAGCAGCGTTGTCGGGAAGAGGAGAGAGAGAGAGAGGGTGGAGCATACAGGGCATGGCCAGCGCTACGAAGCTGGGCAGCGTACAGACCCGAGAAGAGGGAGGAAAGTGTCCCATAGGGTCTGCTCTGACGACAGGAACAGTAATTAAAATAAAAAAAATTAGAAGCGCAGAAAGCCGCGAGGAGCTGCAGTTTCCCACAGGGACCGCGGAGAGTGGCGTTGGCAGCAGCGCGGGGGGGAAGTGCGCGAAGACCATAGGGCATCGCCATCAAGGCATAAAAATGCCAGCAACAGCGCTAGCAGCAGCGGAAAAGACAGAAAGCGTGGGAGGCGCCATCTTAATCCAGCGGGGAAGAAGGCAAAGTGCGGGAGGCGCCATTTTGTTCAATCGGGGAAGAAGGCAAAGCGCGGGAGGCGCCATCTTAGATCTCCAAGATGCCGAAGACTGGCAATATCACTGCCTTCGATAATGCAATAGAAGACTGGACCACGTATGTGGAAAGAGTCGAGGTATATTGCAAGGCAAATGAAGTAGCCGATGAGAAAAAGGCATCGGTACTACTAAACTTAATGGGCGCAAGAACGTACGGCCTATTGCGGAACCTGATCACTCCAGTCAAACCGATGGCGAAGAGTTTTAACGAAATTGTTGATATCCTACAGGAACACCTAAATCCTACACCGCTGCTGATAGCAGAAAGATTTAAATTCCACAAGAGAAATCAGCGTAAAGATGAGAGCAATGCTGATTACCTTACGGAACTACGCAAGCTATCAAAGCACTGCCAGTTTGGAGCAGGACTGGCAGATACCCTACGGGACAAATTTGTCTCTGGACTCCTGAGTGAAGGAACCCAGAAGAGGTTACTCTCAGAGAAAGAGCTGACGCTAGATAAGGCTTTCAGCGTGGCAGTATCGTACGAAGCAGCAGCAAGGGGAGCTGTGGAAATACAGCAAAAGCCACAGGAATACGGCACCAATGAAATGACACGGGGATTTGAAAAATGTTATCGCTGCGGCAGAACAACCCATGACCAGAAGGACTGCTGGTCCAAGGACAAAACATGCAGGCAATGCGGAAAGATGGGACACATTGCATGAGTTTGCAGGTCCGGGAAGAAGACTAATGACAACAAAAAGGCTACTAAGGAACAGTACAGGAAAGTACAAAAGATGACGGACAGTAGTTCCGAAGACCAGAAGAGCGATAGTGAATCCGGGAACAAGAGACTAAACTGTCTCAAACTACACAACGTAATCGCAAAAGAGGATCACCGAACCATTTGGGTCACCCTCACGATAGCAGGGTCCCAAGTCAAAATGGAATTGGATACAGGATCAGCCCTGACCGTCATGAATCGATGAGACTACGAGCGGCAATTCTCACACATACCCTTGAAAGACACATCCATTGTCTTGAAGACGTATACAGGGCAGAAAGTATACCCCAGAGGGAAAATAAGGGTGCCTGTCGAATACAACGGCAAGGAAATACAGAAATTGTATCTGTACATACTGCAAGATGGTGGACCACCGTTATTGGGACATGAATGGATCAGAAAGATAAGTTTAGACTGGCACTCCATTCAGGCACTGACTGTGGCTGGTAAAAAGGATGACGACGTCACACCTGGACGATTGTCAAAAATCTTAGCTAACGCTAAAGAGGTATTTCAACAAGGACTGGGAACTCTTAAAGGCGTAACCGCCTCGATAAAAATAGAAGAGAATGCATTTCCCAAGTTTTTCAAAGCAAGACCGGTACCGTATGCAATTTGCCCAGCCGTCGAGGCAGAGCTGGAGAATCTGGAGAATGCAGGCGTGTTATCTAAGGCAGACTGGAGCGAGTGGGCGACACCCATCATTCCTGTCATGAAGAAAACGCTAAACAATAAGTCTGAGGAGCCAAGGAAGGTTCGCATCTGTGGGGACTTCAAGGTGACTGTGAACCCAGTCCTTCACACAGTACAGTATCCTCTCCCGAGGATAGAAGATATTTTCGCCTCACTAGCTGGAGGGAAGTGTTTTACAAAAATTGACTTAGCACAAGCATATTTGCAGATGGAAGTTGAAGAATCCTCTAGGAAATATCTCACGATAAACACTCACAAAGGTCTTTACCAGTATAATCGACTGGTATTCGGAGTAGCATCAGCTCCGGCGATATGGCAAAGAGCGATGGAACAAGTCCTGCAAGGGATTCCGGGGACTCAGTGTTACTTGGACGACATCCTAGTGACAGGTGAAAATGACAGTGAACACCTTGCCAACCTAGAGCAGGTGCTCACTAGACTAAGAGAACATGGGCTATGATCCAATCGCCCCAAGTGCGAATTTTTTAAGAAACAGATATCGTATTGTGGCCACTTGATTGATGAAGAGGGGTTACATAAGTCCCCTGACAAAATTGAAGCGGTAGTTAAGGCTCCAGCGCCTGAAAATGTGTCGCAACTGAGGTCATTCCTCGGATTGGTGAATTACTACCATAAGTTTTTGCCGAATTTGTCCACAATTCTGCACCCACTGAACGCCCTACTGCAAACTGGAGTAGCATGGAAATGGAGCGATGAATGTAAGCGGGCCTTTCAGAAGTGTAAAGACCTAATCACTTCAAGAAAAGTATTGGCTCACTACAACCCATCACTACCGATAAGACTGGCGTGTGATGCGTCTCCCTACGGCATTGGAGCGGTACTGTCACATAAATTCATTGATGGTTCAGAGAGGCCGATAGCTTTTGCGTCACGCTCGTTAACTTCAGCCGAGTGTAACTATGCCCAGATTGACAGAGAGGCCCTCAGCCTGGTGTGGGGGGTGAAAAAGTTCAATCACTGCCTGCACGGACAGAAATTTACTCGACTAACTGATCATCAACCTCTTTTCTCCATTTTCAACCCTCAGAAGGGCGTCCCGATAATGACAGCACAACGGCTACAGAGGTGGTCCCTTTTCCTAGGGGCACACCAATATGACATCGAGTACAAAGGAACTAAACAGCTGATGGATTGTCGCGCTTACCGTTGCCGACGGTGGAAGAAGCACCTGCAGTGGATCCTGTGGAGATATTCCACGCGACCTTAGTCGAATGTCTACCTGTGACGAATGCAAACATAGAAAAGGAAACACGAAATGACCCGACACTCTCCAGGGTCTATGATTTAACGGTGAAGGGATGGCCAGCACATGGCGAACCACTGTTGCCAGCATTCTCGCCGAGAAGAGAACAGCTGTCAGTGTGCCGAGGAACCTTGATGTGTGGATCCAGAGTAGTAATTCCACCCAAATTGAAGGATAGAGTGCTCAATGAGCTTCATGAGGGTCATCTGAGAGGGGTAAAAATGAAGAACTTAGCCAGAGCGTTTGTGTGGTGGCTGGGAATCGATAGAGAAATCGAAGAGATGACCAAGAGCTGTACAGGATGCCAGAAGGTCCAAAACGCCCCACCACAAGTCCCTCTACATCCATGGGAGTGGCCCTCATCTCCATGGCAAAGGGTGCACATTGATTTTGTTGGTCCATTTATGGACTCGATGTTTTTAATTGCGGTGGATGCACATTCAAAGTGGCCAGAGGTAATAAAAATGTCCTCAACCACCACAGAAAAAACTATCACAGTCTTACGAACCATATTCGCCAGAAATGGGCTGCCTGAACAGATTTGCTCTGACAATGGACCACAGTTTGTGTCTGAAGAGTTCCGGAGGTTCTTAAAGAACAATGGTGTTAAGCATTACACATCCGCCCCATATCATCCAGCCACCAATGGATTGGCTGAGAGGTTCGTTCAAACATTCAAGAAGGCTATCAAGGCAATGTGTAATGAAGACATACCCCTACAACACAAGGTGGATAACTTCTTGTTTGCCTACCGGAATGCGACACATGCGGTTACCAACCAAACTCCAGCCATGATGTTCTTCAATCGAAGACTAAGATGCCGCTTGGATTTGGTTAAGCCAAACATCAGAAGAGATGTGGAGAACAGGCAGTTTAGAATATGAATGAAAGGCCAACCAGGAGTTTTAAGATAGGTCAACTAGTTTTGGCCCGGGACTACCGCACAGAGAAATGGTAGCCAGGAACGATCTGCACACGGCAAGGACCTCTAATGCATACTGTGGACGTTGGAGAGAGCATTGTAAGACGCCATGCTGACCAGATTCTAGAGTCACTGGAAAACGTCAAATCCACACCACGATCCGATACACCTGGTGATGAAACCGAAGTACCAATTGCATCTACCTCAGAATCGGTGATATTGGCAGCAGACAAACCAAACAACGACGTTGATCCCGAATCAACTTTGCTAGAAGAACCTGATACCCCAAAGAGGCGTTATCCGGACAGAATCAGGAAGCCTCCTCAAAGACTGAATTTATAATTGCTTAACTTCAGCTAATGTATATGGCAACTGTAATTGTAAATATGTTATTTAATTACTAATCGAATGTTATGTACTGTTTAGCTAAAAGGGGAGGAATTGTAGTGTATGTACTTTGAAGAAGGAACTATATTCTGCAGCCCCTGTATACTGCAGTACCAGTAGTGACCACCCCTGTATAAAAGCCTGTGTAGTAACTTTGTATAGTAGTACCAGTTTTGTCTCCATTCAGTAAACACCTGTTATAACCAACTCCTGCAGTCCGTGTCTCAATTACACACGGACGTTACAACAACCCTTTGTCAAGACTGAAGAAGCACAGGAAATGAAATTGATTAAAAGGCTATTATGGGGGCTGGGAGAGAACAAAAGAGAAGTGAAGAGACATTAAGAGGTATTCAAAACGAGACGAGATGGTGATAGGACTAGTGGAGACAAAAGATGGCTCTAGATTAGGTGTGAAATGCGCTGGTAGAATGAGAGACAGCTGCCATGTGGGAGAGAAAAAAAGGGGGGAGAAAGGGCCAAAACAAAGGTGTGGATAAAAAATATAAGTAAAAATGTAATAGTGGCCGAGGTTATGATCTGAAATTGTTAAACTCGATATTGAGTCTGGAAGGCTGTAAAGTGCCTAATCGGAAGATGAGGTGCTGTTCCTCGAGCTTACGCTGGGTTTCCATGGAACAATGCAAGAGCCCGAGGACGGTGAGGTCTGAGTGGGAATGGGGCGGTGAATTTGCAACTCTGGAAAGGATCACATCCAAACCCAGTCCTGTACTCACCCAACGCCCATGGAGCCAGCCTTTCTAGCAGGTACTGGATATCAATCAGCGTTAGAAACCCTGGCTGAACTGAGGCCAACTGGATTGGTCCAGCTGCTGACCGAGCTAACATCAGCTCAGACAGGCTTGGGGATCAAACCTGAAACTTCCTCAAGGTCAAAGTTTGTGTGTGGCGGGTCAATAGTGTTTGTTACAATGGCACACGCATGAACTTGTCACTTATGTGCTAACCCATATGCTAAAATCTGCCTGACATGAATCAGTCATTCATGAAAGAAAGACTTATGAAATAATACTGAGCAGCCTATGGGTGGTGCTGTCCAGGGAGAGTATAAATACTCGGGCATGGGCCCAGCTTGCGCAGGACATTCTTAACAGGAACTAGTGAAGAACACAACTAGACCTCCATGTTGTAAAACCGTTGATTAAAGCTTTGTTTAACGCTTAGACCAAGTGCCTAGTAGTTTTCTTACGTCACTGCCCGCCGAGGAATTTCAACTCTGTGCAGCTGAGAGCTCTGGAGCAGGGGTTCCCAGGTTCCCTACCTCTTAGCATCTGAGGCTCCCTTCCCGTGTTATAAAAATTCCGCGGACCCCCTGTAACAAAACACAAGTCTGTTTTCTCTATAGAAATTGGGAGTGAGGGGGGAACATTGTCCCACAGTCTGTGTGGGTGGGCGGGGTTTGGTTCTGAGTTCCAGTCACATTCAGTTACTGGGCTTTAATGACAATGGAAGGTTCTGGAAACACTGCAGGCCCAGCGCCTCCAGACAGGCCAAGGAACGGCTGCACCGCCGAGCGGATCTTCCCGGTAACGGTTTCAGTGGATTACCAAGCCGGGACCCGGGGCCTGGCGTCTGGGGCCTGGGGCCTGGGGTCTGGGGCCTGGGGCCTGGGGCCTGGGGTCTGGGGCCCAGACTCAGTAACCAGCGCCCAGCCCAATGAAGTCAGTCAGATGCCCTGGGGGCAGCCAGGGACGCTTACATGCCCCAGTAAAACCCGAACTGTCCCCAGCCTGCATCTACCTGACGCTGTTCCACAGGACCCTGAGCTGCCCCGTCCCCATCTGGCTGCAACCTCCCCTGCGATCGGTCCCTCAACCCAACCAAGGGCCCGCCCCCAGCCCAAGAAACCAGCCATTCTCTGGCGGACCCTTTGAAATCTTCTCGCGGACCCCTACCAGTTGAGAACCCCTGCTCTAGAGAATACCTTCACCCGCTAGGCCAGAGGGAAGTTTACATTTAATATATTGAATACATTTTAATCCTGTTTAACGTAAAGCCAATGTAACATTTTGCTCAAAAAATGTAGCTAATTGATCAGTTTCCTTTCGAAATATGCAAATAGTGCACTGTATTCTGCAAAATTCTTTTCAATGTTTTGCTTCTATTAACCTGTGCAACTCTCTTCCTTGAAATGGGCCAGGACAATGTTTGCAGTCTAGGGGTAATACAAATCTGGAAATCTCTCCCCCAAAGGCTGTGGACAATTGAAGCTTTCAAGACTGAGGTGGATACATTTTTGTCAGGGAAGGGCATCGAGGGAGATTGAGCAAAGGCGGGTAGATGGAGTTGAGGTGCGGGTCAGCCACGATCTCATTGAATGGCAGAGCAGGCTCCAGGGGTGAATGGTTCCTAATTCATTAAAAAAAAAGACAACACTTTGTAATGATACATTTTGGCAACATCCAAAGAGAAAAATCCTGCTCTGTGTAGGATTGTCCATGACCATACATGTCACAATGCCTGTCAGCATGCATGTCCTGTTGCCGCTAGCCACCCTACCTCAGGAATTCATTGCACCGAGGCGGGAAAGGAGGACGAGACAGGTGGCAACAAGGATATTTACACCAATGCAGTGTCTCACACTGACAACAGAACCAACCATTTTTTTTGTGCAATCTCAATGTCTGCTTTATTTCTTTTAAGATAATTTGCAAGAGCACTGATGGCATTTTGAGTGGCGGTGCCAATGTGACAGAATGTAATAAGAAAGACATTTTGAATGATATTGGTGCCATTTTAAGAACATAAGGCTTGGAATGAGAAACGGTAATTTTAATAATGTAGAAAGAACATATATAAGTGTTCTTTCAGTTCAGTAAGTGCCAATGTTTCCTGTCAGTCTGAGTGTGTAATTTAGAGCATTCCTTTCACAATCAGGATCTGACAAGTTTCCAATTAGTAACAGGCAGCCCTGCAAGATGGGGTCTGTTAGCAAAAGCTGAACTCCTGAATGCTGTGTATATAATGCCACCTTTACGACTGGTGCAGTGGTTATCACATCTGCTTTACACATTGAGGGTCCTAAGTTCAATCCCTCCTGAACCAGTAACCTTTCAAACACAAAAAAAATGTTAGCTTTAAACTGCGATAACATTTTTGCTTTTCGTTCAATCTTGGATTAAAACAATTCTGAAACAAGTTGAAAAAACGAGTGTCAGAGCAAAAAGGTGCAAATTGATTTTACACTTTAATTTGGGGAAATTGCCTTTTTATCTCCATAAAGAGATTTAATTTTATTTTTAACTTAATGGGCTCTGTTTCCTAAAGTTCAGGCACAAACTATGGCTTTAGAAGGGAAATAATCATTTATTATTAATGTACCAGAAAATTGACATTAGAATTTAAACACCATCTTGGTTTTATGCACAAATTCTTTTTCTTCTTAGGCAGTCCCTTGGAACTGAGGATGACTTGCTTCCACATTAAAAATGAGCTCGCAGGTGGCTGATTAGTCCATGCGGGACCTACAGTCTCTGTCACAGGTAGGGCAGACGCTGGTTGAAGGGGCGGGTGGGTGGGGTGCTTGGGTTGACGTGCGCTCCTTGCGCTTGGCTTCCGCTTGCTCCCGGCGAAGAGACTCGAGGTGTTCGGTGCCTTCCCGGATGCTTCTCCTCCACTTTGTGCGGTCTTGGGCCAGGGATTCCCAGGTGTCGGTGGGGATGTTGCACTTTTTCAAGGAGGCTTTGAGGGTGTCCTTGAAGCGTTTCCTCTGCCCACCTGGGGCTCTCTTGCCGTGCTGGAGCTCCGAGTAGAGCGCTTGTTTTGGGAGTCTCGTATCGGGCATGCGGACAATGTGACCCGTCCATCGGAGCTGATTGAGCGTGGTCAGAGCTTCGATGCTGGGGATGTTGGCCTGAGCAAGAACACTGACGTTGGTGCACCTATCCTGCCAATGGATTTGCAGGATCTTGTGGAGGCAGCGTTGGTGGTACCTCTCCAGTGCTTTGAGGTGCCTGCTGTACATGGCCCATGTCTCTGAGGCATACAGCAGGGAAGGTATCACTGCTGTCCTGTAGACCATGAGCTTAGTGCCGGGTTTGAGGGTTTGAGGATGCACAGATTAGAATTGCTTTCACAACAATATAACACCTGCTGAATTCCCAAAATGCATAAACTTTTGAAATGTCTATCTTAGACTAACCCCAGGACAAAAGTTATATACGCACAGTTGGCTCAAACTTGTTGGGAGGATTCCAAGTATTTGGATGGACACCGTTATAGTATAATAGCAAAATACTGCAGATGCTGGAAATCCAAAATAACAACAGAAAATGCAGGTTCACTCGTGAAAATTGGAAATTTGGGGAAGGTAGCAGAAGGTTGCTCGAACTCACGGAACTACTCCACAACAAGAGGCAGCAACTTGCAGATAGAAGGAAGGGCGAAAATTGCAGGGG
The DNA here is from genome assembly GCF_052327205.1 of Somniosus microcephalus. Classification (NCBI taxonomy): domain Eukaryota; kingdom Metazoa; phylum Chordata; class Chondrichthyes; order Squaliformes; family Somniosidae; genus Somniosus; species Somniosus microcephalus. The sequence goes on along the minus strand of NC_141009.1, from coordinate 44,655,363 downwards.
GGGTGGCGGAGTGAGGGGGAAACCCAAGTATATAATCAGTGGAAATGTCAGGGAATGGAGCTCAAGGAAGAAAGAAAGACTTGCATTTATATAGCAACATTCACGACCACTGGACATCCCAATGCACTTTACAGCTAACAAAGTAATTTTTGAAGTGTAGTCACTGTTGTAATGCACGCAATGGCAAGGCATTGCGGAATCTAAAGTGTTACTGTGGCAATTAGGCCTCGCAAATACTGAGACTAAACAAGCATAGCTCAAAGGAAGTGTCATTGTATGTTAGTGCATATTGCTGTCTTCTGTGATATGTGTAAATTTTCGCAGATTCCTTCAGGCACAGTCAAAGAGACAGCATCAAATTTTAAATACTGAAATAATGAAACCAGTAATCACTTCACAGATCCTATCAGGGCATCCGTGTGATTAAATTCAAATTGCCAATGAATAATTAAAAGGTTATTTTCACAAAGTGTGTTACCATAGTCTGTAGGCTTTTGTCTTGCTCCTGAAGAGTGGCCCCTCTGGGAGTGCACATTTACTCTTTGCTGGCTGATGGGCTACTAATTACACATGTGGAATAGCACCAAACACACCAAAAGGAATGGATTAAGCCTGCTGGCTCCCCTTGAATCCTGGGAATGGCATTTCACGTTACAGTCCCGCCGCCTTTAGCGGGCACGTAGGTGCTCACGCGATTTGCCCGCTATAGGCGTTGGAGGGTTGATCCCCTGCCTCTACAACGCTCGCGATGTTCAGAAACAAGAACTGACGTATCAATAAAATAGATTTAACGCTAAAATGTCGACAGCCATGTATCAACAACAAAAAAATCATTTGTCAAAGTTTAGCTATTCCTCTGTAGAAGTACGTAATCATTTTGGATGTTTTAGTGTATTTCTTGGGGGTAGTCAGAAAGCTGAAAAATAGGTTTTGAATAACTCTTAATGTCTCTTCACTTCTCTTTTGTTCTCTCATCCCCATGTCCCAGCCCCCAAACTGGCCTTTTAATCTGTTTCATTTCCTGTGCTTTTTCCATCCTGATGAAGGGTTTAGACCTGAAACGTTGACTCTATTTCTCTCTCCATGGATGTTGCCTGGCCTGCTGAGTTTTTCCAGCATTTTCTGTTGTTATTATATAAGAATAGGTGCTTGCGGTCGTACTACAATGCAGATAAAAGATTGTCATTTAATCACTCCTGCCCACTGTCCTATCACAGAACCCTTCCTTTTGTTCTTTTCCTGCCTTTTCCTTGTTCCGTACTTGTGTCCATCTCTAACATCTTCCAGTTCCAATGATTAAGAAGGAAAGGCTAAATTTTCCAATACCTTCAGTATTCAAGAGAAATTATATTCAACACGACAATTGTTATTCTTTTCTTCACCTTCCTTGAAGGAATCAAATTCACATTGGTGCAATAAAAACAAAAAGTGCTGGAAACGCTTGGTGGGCAGCATCTGTGGAGACAGGAGGGCAGATTTGTTTTTTTGTTTTATTGATGAAAGATTGTCTGCCGGCTACTTTAGGTCTTGTCGAGGTGCTATTTGCTTTGTTATTGGAGTCCATGCTGAGTATCACAAGCTGTAACCCACCACCAGTTAGAGGTGATTAAGTATATATGGCAATTGCACCTTAATGAGGTGTGAACTACTGAGCAAACACTGGCTCACCTTAACTTTGTTAAGATAGCGCTAACTTTATAATTGGCTATAATTTATGTGGAAAATGGTTAGTACTTTTTGGTCGATTTAACCCATTACCCAATTTAAATGTTTGTGTTTTAAGTGATGGTTTCTGTATTGATTTCTTTTTGGGTTCAATAAAGACTCATTTCTGAAAGAGAATGTTGTTTAATCTAAAGTCTTGTTCAAGACTTTCTACAGCTTTTTACAGAACACACTATGCTGTGATGCATCTAGAATGAAACAGAAAGTAAAACTCCTCTGGACTGCTTGTCTCTCACATGACCTCTGCTGGTCAGGCACAAGTAATCAAAAACACAGACAAATATGCTGTAAGGCATAAGTAATCAAACACAGACAAATATCATCACTATTTGCTGATATCATTACATCTCCCTTTCTTAAAACAAAAGTATTTTACTTTTAACTAACAACATTTAATGAACTTACATTATCATTATCATGATCAAGGTTTTTTACCCTTGCTTTGTGTGTTCACATGAAATATGTCAATACACTAGAACTTGAAGAAATAATAAGATAACATTACTTCCTTCTTTAACAATAGTCCTTAAATTTGCTCAATGAGTCTCTCAGGAGGCTTCACGTGTCTTGAGGATTTTCTGATTGATTGTCCTTGAATCTGAGTTGTTGCCTCAGATGATTGGTTCTCAGCTGTGTGATCAGGTTGTTCACCAGTATCAGTCTCTTGACCTGCTGTGGCTGGTCCCATGAGAAGATCTCGACGATTTCTTCTCAGAACAGCACCCTCATCTGTCTGAGTGGTGTATGATCTTGGTTGAACTTCACTCAGGACAGTTCCCTTCTGAGTCCATGTGTTTGTTTTGTCTTTCAACCTTACTTGGTCACCAGTGTGGAGTTCAGGTAGGTTTTGTGTTCCTCTGTCATAGTAGTACTTTTGCTTTTCTTTCTGTTGCTCTTTGAAATTCCTCACTTTCTCCCCCTCTTTTGTTTTCAGGAGGTTCTCCGGGATGGGTAGGTTTGACCTTAGCCGACGTCCCATCAGGAGTTGGGCTGGTTACATACCACACTCGAGCGGCGTTGTGTGGTATACAAGCATGCTTTGGTAGAAGTCAGTTCCACTGACTTTTGCCTTGTACATCAGTCTTTTCACTGTCTGGACCGATTTTTCCACTAGTCCATTGGACTGTGGATAGTGAGGACTTGACGTTGTGTGGACAAAGTCCCACTCTTTGGCAAAGTGTCGGAAATTTGCATTGTTAAACTGGGGTCCGTTGTCTGTGAAGACCTCGCTTGCCACGCCATGTCTGGAGAATATGGCTTTCATGCTTCTTATCACAGCTTCTGCAGTAGTGGTGTACAGTCTACAAACCTCTGGATACAAGGAGTAATAGTCTGTGACAACAAGATAGTTCTTCTCTTGACATACGAATAGGTCAGCGCCTACCTTCTGGTAAGGTCTGTCTGGTGCTGGGTGTGCCTTTAGTGGTTCTACCGGATTGCTTGCTCGATATTTCAGGCATATTGTGCAGTTTGACACCTCATTTGTCACATCTTGGTTGATTCGTGGCCAGTACATCACCTCTCGTGCTCTTTTCTTACACTTTTCGATTCCCAGATGTCCTCCATGGATCTTTTTTAGCATCTCTCTTCTCAGACTCTTTGGGATAACTATTTTACTTCCTTTGTAGATGATGTCTTCGACCACTGATAGTTCCGCCCTGCAGTTCCAGTACTCTGCTATATCAGGTGAGCAGTCTTGCTTCATGTTGGGCCATCCATCCAAGATGCTTTTTCTCAGTCGTCTCATTGTTTCATCTTTGTTTGTCTCAGTCTTTATGAGCTCCATTTTTGCATCTGCTATGGGCAGTGCACTTGTGATCATGTCCACTTAGGCGTTCACTTTTTCATCCATTGTGTTGTTTGCGGGCTCACTTGGGTCAACAGCTCTGGACAACGTGTCTGCTGTATACATCAGCTTACCCGGTGTGTACGCAACATTCAGTGTATAGCGTTGCAGCCTGATCATCATTCTTTGTATTCTAAGCGGACAGCTATTCAGTGGCTTTTGGAACAATGCAATCAAGGGCTTATGGTCAGTCTCTACACTGATTGCTTGTCCTGCCACAAACTGGTGAAACCTTTCACAGGCGTATGTGATGCTGAGCAGCTCCTTTTCTATTTGAGCATATCGCATCTCCGCGTCTGTCATTGAGCGCGATGCATATGCAATAGGTTGCCAGTAGTCATATTGTTGCAGAAGAACGGCACCGAGTCCACTCTGTGATGCATCTGATGATATCTTGATGGGTCTCGCTGGGTCATAAAACCTCAGAACTGGTTCCTCTGTGAGCAGTTTCTTTAGATCGCTCCATGACTTCTCATGCTCATGATTCCATTCCCATTCTATGTTCTTTTCAGTTAGTCTTCTCAGTGGCGCTATTTTTTCTGAGAGGTTGGATATGAATTTACCCATGTAGTTGATCATTCCATTAAACCTCTGCACGTCCTTTTTGCATTGTGGCCTTGGCATATTCTCAATGGCGGGCACCTTTCTGGGATCTGGTCTGATGCCCTCACTGCTAAGGATATCTCCCACGAATGTCAGTTCTGCCACCCCGAGCTGGCATTTCTCTCTATTCAGCTTCAGGTTTGTTTTCCTTGTTGCTTCCAGCACTTTTTTCAGTCTCTCGTCATGCTCAGTTCTCGTGGTTCCCCATACTATGATGTCATCCATTGATGTATCAACTCCCTCCAGGTGCTCATAGATCATATGGATAGTCTTGTGATACACTTCAGGAGCTGAGGCAATGCCAAATGGTAACCTTAGGAATCTGTATCTGCCAAATGGAGTGTTGAACATGCACAGTCTTGAACTTGCTTCGTCCAGCTTCATCTGCCAAAATCCTGAGGACGCATCTAACTTGCTGAAATATTTTGCATTTGCAAACTGTGCCATGATTTCCTCACGTGTAGGAAGCTTGAAGTGCTCTCTCTTTATTGCTCTGTTTAGATCTCTTGGATCCAGGCAAATTCTGAGCTTTCCATTCTTTTTGTCCACTACGACGAGGGAACTCACCCACTCAGTTGGCTCATCTATCTTCTGAATCACGTTCAGGCTTTCCATCCTGTCCAACTCTGCCTTCAGTTGCTTTTGAAGAGCAAAGGGAACTTTTCTGCATGGATGTATGACCGGTGTCATACTTTTATCTACTCTGATCGTGTGTTCTCCCGGAATGCAGCCTAGACCCTTAAATAGGTCTTTGTACTCTTTCATGAGTTCATCATAGACTGTCTCTCCTTCGCTTTCCACAACGAGGACTCTCTTTACCAGGTTCAGTCTCTCACAGGCTTTTAACCCTAGTATGGCTTGCACATCCTTTGGCACCACGATTAATGCTAGCGTGTGCTCTCTGTCCTTGTGTGTTACTTTGACAATGCATTTTCCTTTCACTGGTATATCAGTACCTGAGTATCCGGTCACTTTCACTTGTATTCCATGTAACTTTGGTCTGGGTCTAATTCTCTTAAAATCGGTCTCTGATATCACATTAACTTGTGCTCCAGTATCCAATTTAAATGGAATGTGTATGTCATTCACTTTTAGTGTCAACATCCAGTCTCTTTCTTTTTTGTTTTCAGACACAACATCTACATTGAATGCCTCTATCTCGCTTTCATCCATTGTATGGACCTTGCTTTGTTGCGCTTGGTTCTTACAGCAACGGGCATAATGGTTGTTTTTGTTGCATCTATTGCAAGTTTTACCATATGCTGGACACTTTCTTGGTGGATGCTGTGCACCGCATCGACTACATGACTTCCGATTGTCCCTTTCATTTTCGTTTGCTGGCCATGTCTCTTTTTTCACATTGGCGCTCTCTTTGTTAAACGGTTTGTATCCGTTCTTTCTCACTGCATCCACGTTGCAGCTACTGTCACTAAACAGCTCCTTTGCCTGCAACTTCACAGTCTCTGTAACCCTACACAGTGCTATGGCTTTTCCCAGGTCTAGATCTTGCTCTCTTAGCAGTCTTTCCCTTAGACCATTATCTGGAATGCCACACACCAGTCTGTCTTTTATCAGCGAGTCTGTGAGTCCCCCAAATTCACACGATTTGCTCCGGTTTCTCAGTTCAGTCACATACTGATCAATAGTCTCGCCGATTTTCTGTACACATGTGAAAAATTTGTGCCTCTCAAAGGTCACATTGTGTTTAGGTATGCAGTAGGCCTCAAACTGTTCCATTATTTTATCTAGCTTAATTTTGTCTCCATCAACGGCAAATATGAAATTATTATATACCTCCAGCGCTGCATCACCCACGACATGTAAGAACAGTGATGATTTCTGTTTATTACTTTTCTCATCAGCTCCGATTGCTGATAAATACAACCCTACACGTTGTTTGAATCTCCTCCAATTTTCAGCCACATTACCTGTCAATTGAAGCATCACCGGTGGGTGTAAACCTTCCATTCTTTCACTTCGTTAGCTATTCTCTAATGGTAAGCAACGATGTTCTCTTTTGGCTTGCTAATCTGTGGAGAGCTGATTTCGCTTACTTGCCACAACTGCTTTCACTGTCCCATCAAGTTGCTAACTTCAGATTTTTTCTCTTTCAGCCACTTCTGACACCATATATTGATTTCTTTTTGGGTTCAATAAAGACTCATTTCTGAACGAGAATGTTGTTTAATCTAAAGTCTTGTTCAAGACTTTCTACAGCTTTTTACAGAACACACTATGCTGTGATGCATCTAGAATGAAACAGAAAGTAAAACTCCTCTGGACTGCTTGTCTCTCACATGACCTCTGCTGGTCAGGCACAATAATCAAAAACACAGACAAATATGCTGTAAGGCATAAGTAATCAAACACAGACAAATATCATCACTATTTGCTGATATCATTACAGTTTCAGGTGTCAGCCAATGGCTGAGTGGGTAGCACACTCGCCTCTGAGTCAGAAGGTTGTGGGTTCAAGTTCCATTCCAGAGTCTTGAACACAAAATGTAGGCTGACACTCCAGTGCAGTACTGAGGGAGTGCTGCACTGTCGGAGGTGCTGTCTTTTGGATGGGATGTTAAACTGAGGCCTTGTCTACCCTCTCAGGTGGATTTAAAAGATCCCACATCACTATTTCAAAGAAGAGCAAAGGTAGTTCTCCCCGGCATCCTGGCCAACGTTTATTCCTCCATCAACACCCAAAACAGATTATTTGGTCATTACGACATTGCTGTTTGTGGGAGCTTGCTGTCCTCAAATTGGATGCTGCGTTTCCTACATTACAAATATAACTCCACTTCATAAAGTACTTCATTGGCTGTGAGGCGCTTTGGGATGCCCTGAGGTTGGGAAAGGTGCTATATGAATGTATGTTCTTTCTTTCTTTTTGAGGACTGCAGCCCAATTATTATAATAATAATAGCTAGTGGGTGAATAAAGACCATCCTTGGGGAATTTGGAGTGGAATGGCACCAAGGCACTGTGTTGTCCATAACAGTGATTGGCAGTAAGCACTTTGCCAAAGCTGAGTTTGTAGTCCATCAAAAAAAATTACTTGTAATCTCAGTTGTGAGGTCATTAGTACCGAGACATGAAGGATGAGCAGTCCTGGTAAACACTGAAGTAAGCCTCCATTGCATTTATTTGCATTTTCATTATTCAAGCAGTCAATTAACAGGTTTGAGATGTTTATTCAAACAAGGTCCACTCGTGCCAAGTCTCAGTTGAGAGACAGATTTTAGCAAGAAAAAAGTAGATTAGCCACAAGCATGCAGCAGATGTGGTCATCATTTTTTTTAAATTCATTCACGGGATGTGGACGCCGCTGGCAAGGCCAGCATTTATTGCCTATCCCCAAATGCCCTCGAGAAGGTGGGGGTGAGCCGCCTTCTTAAATACAACTGAGTGGCTTGCTAGGCCATTTCAGAGGGCAGTTAAGAGTAAACCACATTGTTGTGGGTCTGGAGTCACATATCGGCCAGACCGGGTAAGGGTGGCAGATTTCCTTCCCTAAAGGGCATTAGTGAACCAGATGGGTTTTTACGACAATCCGGTAGTTTCATGGTCGCCATCGTGCAATGAAACGCATTTACAAGCATTGGGGCGCCGAAAGAGATGCACAGCAAAACTGATCCCAAGTGTAAAATTATCAGGAAAAACTGGAGTCTCAAAAATAGGCAGTTAAAAGGACAATTAAATGAGACATAATATATATCAAATTAGAAAAATAAGGTAAACCAAAATATTGCTTTAAATTACATCATGAGACAAGGACCAGATGACATAAATTTGCATTGAAAAAAACTACATTGAAAATGGATAAAGAAAAATGTAATTACTCAGAGTGATAAATGTTTGCCTACAAGAGCAGGTCAGAGGCTAGGTATTCTGCGGTGAGTGTCTCACCACCTAACTCCCCAAAGCCTTTCCACCATCTATAAGGCACAAGTCAGGAGTGTGATGGAATCCTTTCCACTTGCCTGGATGAGTGCAGCTCCAGCAACACTCAAGAAGCTCGACACCATCCAGGACATAGCAGCCTGCTTGATTGGCACCCCATCCACCACCTTAAACATTCACTCCGTCCACCACTGGCGTACCGTGGCTGCAGTGTGTACCATCTGCAAGATGCACTGCAGCAACTCGCCAAGGCTTCTTCAACAGCACCTCCCAAACCCGCGAGCTCTTCCACCTAGAAGGACAAAGGCAGCAGGCGCATGGGAACACCATCACATCCAAGTTCCCCTCCAAGTTACACCAAATCCTGACTTGGAAGTATATCGCCATTCCTTCATCATCGCAGGGTCAAAATCTTGGAACTCCCTCCCTAACACCACTGTGGGAGTACCTTCACCACGGACTGCAGCGGTTCAAGAAGGCGGTTCACCACCACCTTCTCAAGGGCAACTAGAGATGGGTAATAAATGCTGGCCTTGCCAGCGACACGCACATCCCAGGAACTAATAAAAAAAAATCTGCCACTTGGAGTTGTAATGGAAAAGAAAACTTCTATTTATGTAGTCTTTTCACAGCTTAAGGAATTCTCAAAGCACTTCACATCCACTACACTATTTTCAAGTGCAGTCACTTATATAGGCAAATAGACAATAAAGAATCAGGGACATTTAAAATGCAATCTGATGTTATGGGAGAGAGTTCTGCTTTTGAAGGGATGTGTTTCAATGAAGCAAATGGCCTTTTCTCATACAAAAGCAAAATAGTGCGGATGCTGGAAATCTGAAATAAAAACAGAAAATGCTGGAAATACTCAGCAGGGCAGGCAGCATCTGTGGAGAGAGAAACAGAGTTAATGTTTCAGGTTGATGAAAGGTTTTGACGAAAGATCATCGACCTGAAACGTTAACTCTGTTTCTCTCTTCACAGATGCTGCTTGACCTGCTGAGTATTTCCAGCATTTTCTCATGTTGAGTTAAGCTCTTTTGACTCTAATCTAGTGCACAATGTTCCCTCCCTTCTCTCCACCCCAGTCCAACTCCGGCATCTCCACTCCATCAATGGTGGCAGAGTCTTCAGGCCCTGTCCCTCTGCATTCTGGAATTATCTTCCTAAACTTCTTTGCATTGTTATCTCTATCCCCACCTTTTTCAATACTTGCTCAACCTTTCTTCTTCAACCATGTCTTGGGTCACTTACCCGAGCTTGCCCCCTACTTCATGCCCAGTGACCGCCGCTCTTCCTATAAAGCACCTTGTGATGATAAATTATAAATGTAAATTGTTAAGTGGGGGATAATTGGAAGTGGAAATGCATATAAAACAGGAGGTGATGAGCACAACCCCACAGCATCTATACATTTTTTCAGTGAGAAGATGGAATTTGCAGATGACAGGAATGTGCACTGTATGAGTAATCTGTGCCAAAGCAATAGGTTGCAGATTGATCTGGACAAGTTAGGTGAATGGACCTGTGTGTCTCCTTTAATGTGGACAAATGTACTGTTAGACATTTGCGGTTGGAAAACTCCAGATATTGAGGGGTGCATATTCAGAGTGATAGATCAGCAAACAAACTTGTGTGTAACTAGTGATTATGTACACCAAAAGCGTGATGTAGCTATAGGGGGAGTGCATTTGAGCTTCAAAGCGCATAGTTAGGACCATTAAATATAAAATAAAGAGCACTTGCCTTAGGCTATGTAAGGCTTAGTCCATCCAGACTTGGAATTCTGACTCCAGTTTAGGCCCCACAATTGGACAATGATATTTGAGGATCTGAAGAAGATGTAGAAAAGGGTGACGAGAATGGTAGCCAGCCTAATGGCTCTTAGTTATGAGGATAAACTTTATGGATTACTTACTTAAGACAAATGAAGGCTTAGAGAGGATAAGATTGATGCTTTTGAAATGATGAAGGGACTAGACTCAGACTGGTCATTTGAGACAGATGGAGATAGTGGGCCTGGATGTGCTTCTAAATGTCTTAGGCAAAGAGTTAGGTTAGATGCCAAGAGTATTTTCAGAGAGTCATCATCCTCTGGAACAGCTTCCCTGAACATGGATACGCTGTGTTCCTTTAAAAGGGAGCTTGGCAGATTCCTGAGTGAAGAGGGCATTTCTCGTCAGAGAGGGCAAGCTGTTAGTATTTGCAGTTGTGAAACATTTTGGGTATTGCAGTCTGCTGGCACCTTGCTTGATTGCGTTAGGGAGTCAATACGGAATTTTTCCTGAATTGGCTGTAGGGTTTTTTTTCCTCTTCTTGCCTTGCCCAGGAAATTGTGCGGTTAGGCAATGGATCAATGGTGTGCATGGTTGTACCATGTCTGGGTGGACTGGGTTGCCTGGAGCTGGTGGTGTTCTCCAGCCCTTCTTTCCGCATATTCTTACGACATGGCCCGTAAACCTCCGGCTGAATAGCTGAATCATACAGTGTGTGCAGGATTCCCGTTAAGTGATTCATAGGAAAACACATTCGAAAAATGTTGTCTCTGCAGATGTCATTCCAGCAGTAATACTGCAGCAATGAGCACTCCAGTTTAGGAGAAATTATGTGAATAGCAGTCAAGGTGGTGGTTTTTCAGCATAAGTTAACTCGGAATAATAACAAACAAGTCAAACGTTTTGCTATTTCAGGAACATAGAACTGGAATTGTAATGTTTTTGCGACTTACTTAGGCAGCAATTAACTTTTGATATTAAACATGAGAATTCACCATTGGGATGAAAATCAAAATATATTTGCATAATATTTCTCTGTCTACTATTTTAACAAAGGTGCTAACACAATTAAAATCGCTTCCAGGCTTGATCCCATTACTTCTATCTTTTATTTATTCTCCTTTTGGTCCCTCTTTCTTGTCTTCTTCCCTTCCTGTCACCTAATCATGCCACCTTTAAATTCTTGCATTTTGGATGCTTTGCCCCCCTCCCAATCCCTACTCCACTATTCCACCACTATCCCATAACCCATCACTATTCTGCTACTATCCCAGGCTTGAATCTCCACTACCGAGTTCCAATTTTTCTGGGTGTTCTTAGTCAATGCTGGAAAGCAATCAGAACATCCAACATGTGAGGGAGATCATCATATAGACATGTTTTTCTCGATGTTTCCTCTCCCAGGGTCTCAACTCATTGGAGGAAACCAGGCAACTGAGGAAATGTCAACCAGTGTCTCCACTGGAAATAATGCAGTGTCCTTTAATATCCTGAATAATGAAGGGAAAGGAGACATTCAGTATCCAACAAGTACATCACAGAGCCTAACTGATTGCTTCCATCTTAGGTGCCTCCTGATCAGCACACCTGTCTGACCAGCAGAGGAGATATCTAAGCTGGGGGCTTCTTTGACGAGGGAAAACAAGACTGCAATGAAAAATATAACTTGTAAAGGTTAGAATGTTTTTCCAAAAGCACTAGCACATGAGAAAGGTAGCAGATCTATTCTTCATTCTCCATCAAGAAGCAAATGCCCTTGTTGGTGATTTCTGGGAGTGATAAGTTTATTATGTCACCAGGTATCTAACTTTCTGATATTCCCCCATGTTAGTCATAGAGCGCAACACTGCAACTTGCTGATTAATGAGGGGGAGGATTTTTTAATTCATTCTCAGGATATGGCCATCGCCAGCAAGGCCAGCATTTATTACCTATCCCTTGTTGCCCATGAGAAGGTGGTGGTGAGACTGCTTCTTGAACCACTGCAGTCCGCGTGGTGAAGGTGCTCCCACGGTGCTGTTGGGTAGGGAGATGGAGGATTTTGACCCAGCGACGATGAAGGAACGGCGATATATCTCCAAGTCAGCATGGTGTGTGACTTGGAGGGGAAGTGGGGTGTTAGTAATGTGACCTGCCACCTTCAAAGTAAATATAGTAATCTGGGATGTTATGATTAAGGTTATCCACCAGGTGGTGCTGTAGCCAATGCTGCTGCTAAGGTCAGAGGTTTGCTTCCTGTTGAGGTCAGAGGTTTTGCTTCCTGTATAGGTCAGCACAAGGTGGAATGCCAGGATGCTGATGCAGGCTGTCTGTAAATGTGTTTCCCAGTTGTTAATAAAGTACTCGTGTTAATTCTAACATCTAGCCTCTTTGAGTTCCTTGTTCCACTTTCTGGATTTATCACAGTAAATTAAGTGCATTTTTGCTTGCTGTTCCAGATGGCACAGGGGAAGCTGGTATTATCTCAACCACAGCTGAAACAATCAGCTTCTTGGACCACTATAGCCATAATTATGCCCTGAGGTTGTATTTTGAGTGGGGCAGCAGTGCAAGAAGAAGGAAAATGATTAATTATATCCAATTATTTTTCTTAAGATGACAAAAAGACATTTACTGTATGGGTGATATTTAGCACCATTGATTCATGGGGGTGGCTGCAAAAAAAATGGCTGACACTGCACATGAAGTCCACTCCATTTCTCAAAGTCTGGGCCATTGTTTCCCGTTGCCAAGAAACCCCCAAAACAAACAGAATGCATGTTGTCACCACGGCGACATCTGGCAGGCTGTTTACATCCCATTGTTAACTGTGAGTCTTCTTGTCTGTCACATTTTTTTGTTGATGTAATGATATCAGCAAATAGTGATGATATTTGTCTGTGTTTGATTACTTATGCCTTACAGCATATTTGTCTGTGTTTTTGATTACTTGTGCCTGACCAGCAGAGGTCATGTGAGAGACAAGCAGTCCAGAGGAGTTTTACTTTCAGTTTCATTCTAGATGCATCACAGCATAGTGTGTTCTGTAAAAAGCTGTAGAAAGTCTTGAACAAGACTTTAGATTAAACAACATTCTCTTTCAGAAATGAGTCTTTATTGAACCCAAAAAGAAATCAAAACATGATGTCAGAAGTGGCTGAAAGAGAAAAAATCTGAAGTTAGCAACTTGATGGGACAGTGAAAGCAGTTGTGGCAAGTAAGCGAAATCAGCTCTCCACATATTAGCAAGCCAGAAGAGAACATCGTTGCTTACCATTAGAGAACAGCTAATGAAGTGAAAAAATGGAAGGTTTACACCCACCGGCGACGCTTCAATTGACCGGTAATGTGGCTGAAAATTGGAGGAGATTCAAACAACGTGTAGGGTTGTATTTATCAGCAATCGGAGCTGACGATAAAAGTAATAAACAGAAATCGTCCGTGTTTTTACATGTAGTGGGTGATGCAGCGCTGGAGGTATATAATAATTTCATATTTGATGTTGATGGAGACAAAATGAAGCTAGATAAAATAATGGAACAGTTTGAGGCCTACTGCATACCTAAACGCAACATGACCTTTGAGAGGCACAAATTTTTCACATGTGTACAGAAAATCGGCGAGACTATTGATCAGTATGTGACTGAACTGAGAAACTGGAGCAAATCGTGTGAATTTGGGGGACTCACAGACTCGCTGATAAAAGACAGACTGGTGTGTGGTATTCGAGATAATGGTCTAAGGGAAAGACTGCTAAGAGAGCAAGATCTAGACCTGGGAAAAGCCATAGCACTGTGTAGGGTTACAGAGACTGTGAAGTTGCAGGCAAAGGAGCTGTTCAGTGACAGTAGCTGCAATGTGGATGCAGTGAGAAAGAACGGATACAAACCGTTTAACAAAGAGAGCGCCAATGTGAAAAAAGAGACGTGGCCAGCAGACGAAAATGAAAGGCAATCGGAAGTCATGTAGTCGATGTGGTACACAGCATCCACCAAGAAAGTGTCCAGCATATGGTAAAACATGCAATAGATGCAACAAAAACAACCATTATGCCCGTTGCTGTAAGAACCAAGCACAACAAAGCAAGGTCCATACAGTAGATGAAAGCGAGATAGAGGAATTCTATGTAGATGTTGTGTCTGAAAACAAAAGAGAAGAAAAAGACTGGATGTTGACACTAAAAGTGAACGACATACACATTCCATTTAAATTGGATACTGGAGCACAAGTTAATGTGATATCAGAGACCGATTTTAAGAGAATTAGACCCAGACCAAAGTTATATGGAATACAAGTGAAAGTGACCGGATACTCAGGTACTGATATACCAGTGAAAGGAAAATGCATTGTCAAAGTAACACACAAGGACAGAGAGCACACGCTAGCATTAATCGTGGTGCCAAAGGATGTGCAAGCCATACTAGGTTTAAAAGCCTGTGAGAGGCTGAACCTGGTAAAGAGAGTCCTCATTGTGGAAAGTGAAAGAGAGACAGTCTATGATGAACTGAATGTTGCGTACACACCGGGTAAGCTGATGTATACAGCAGACACGTTGTCCAGAGCTGTTGACCCAAGTGAGCCCGCAAACACCACAATGGATGAAAAAGTGAACGCCTACGTGGACATGATCACAAGTGCACTGCCCATAGCAGATGCAAAAATGGAGCTCATAAAGACTGAGACAAACAAAGATGAAACAATGAGACGACTGAGAAAAAGCATCTTGGATGGATGGCCCAACATGAAGCAAGACTGCTCACCTGATATAGCAGAGTACTGGAACTGCAGGGCGGAACTATCAGTGGTCGAAGACATCATCTACAAAGGAAGTAAAATAGTTATCCGAAAGAGTCTGAGAAGAGAGATGCTAAAAAAGATCCATGGAGGACATCTGGGAATCGAAAAGTGTAAGAAAAGAGCACGAGAGGTGATGTACTGGCCACGAATCAACCAAGATGTGACAAATGAGGTGTCAAACTGCACAATATGCCTGAAATATCGAGCAAGCAATCCGGTAGAACCACTAAAGCCACACCCAGCACCAGACAGAACTTACCAGAAGGTAGGCGCTGACCTATTCGTATGTCAAGGGAAGGACTATCTTGTCATCACAGACTATTACTCCCTGTAGCCAAAGGTTTGTAGACTGTACACCACCACTGCAGAAGCTGTGATAAGAAGTATGAAAGCCATATTCTCCAGACGTGGCGTGGCAAGCGAGGTCTTCACAGACAACGGACCCCAGTTTAACAATGCAAATTTCCGACACTTTGCCAAAGAGTGGGACTTTGTCCACACAACGTCAAGTCCTCACTATCCACAGTCCAATGGACTAGTGGAAAAATCGGTCCAGACAGTGAAAAGACTGATGTACAAGGCAAAAGACAGTGGAACTGACTTCTACCAAAGCATGCTTGTATACCGCACAACACCGCTCGAGTGTGGTATGTCACCAGCCCAACTCCTGATGGGACGTCGGCTAAGGTCAAACCTACCCATCCCGGAGAACCTCCTGAAAACAAAAGAGGGGGAGAAAGTGAGGAATTTCAAAGAGCAACAGAAAGAAAAGCAAAAGTACTACTATGACAGAGGAACACAAAACCTACCTGAACTCCACACTGGTGACCAAGTAAGGTTGAAAGACAAAACAAACACATGGACTCAGAAGGGAACTGTCCTGAGTGAAGTTCAACCAAGATCATACACCATTCAGACAGATGAGGGTGCTGTTCTGAGAAGAAATCGTCGAGATCTTCTCATGGGACCAGCCACAACAGGTCAAGAGACTGATACTGGTGAACAACCTGATCACACAGCTGAGAACCAATCATCTGAGGCAACAACTCAGATTCAAGGACAATCAATCAGAAAATCCTCAAGACACGTGAAGCCTCCTGAGAGACTCATTGAGCAAATTTAAGGACTATTGTTAAAGAAGGAAGTAATGTTATCTTATTCTTTCTTCAAGTTCTAGTGTATTGACATATTTCATGTGAACACACAAAGCAAGCGTAAAAAACCTTGATCATGATAATGATAATGTAAGTTCATTAAATGTTGTTAGTTAAAAGTAAAATACTTTTGTTTTAAGAAAGGGAGATGTAATGATATCAGCAAATAGTGATGATATTTGTCTGTGTTTGATTACTTATGCCTTACAGCATATTTGTCTGTGTTTTTGATTACTTGTGCCTGACCAGCAGAGGTCATGTGAGAGACAAGCAGTCCAGAGGAGTTTTACTTTCAGTTTCATTCTAGATGCATCACAGCATAGTGTGTTCTGTAAAAAGCTGTAGAAAGTCTTGAACAAGACTTTAGATTAAACAACATTCTCTTTCAGAAATGAGTCTTTATTGAACCCAAAAAGAAATCAAAACAGTTGAAGATTCTGGTGTGGCAATAAATTATTTGCTTAATCGTGTGGTACAGAATGCCATATTAAATAATTCAGTAGTCTTTCACAGAAGCTGATGTCCAGAATTAATTTTAAGTATTTATTCAATTTTGACAAGCCAAGAAATTGATATTCCTTCTAATGGTGACAAATATTGACTGTGAGTATACAGTAAATTGGGGGAAAACATGAAGATCCTGAAAATCACATACAGGTTTTGGATAAGCATTGTAACCTTAAACAGGGTAGATAATAGCTACCAAATACTGAAATGCTCTATGCATAGCATTACTGAATGGCAATAGTGGAATATATAGGTTAACCCACTGACGGAAATGAAAGAAAGAATGAATTGCATTTAAATTGCACCTTTCATGACCTCAGGACGTCCCAAAGCACTTTACAGCCAACTAAGTATATTTTTTGATGTGGGGTGCGTTTAACCAGGCTGGCTGAACTGTTGATTGATGTTACCTTCTCTGCTCTAAGGAGAACAATACCAACTTCTCCAGTCTCTCCACATAACTGAAGTCCCTCATCTCTGGAAAATTCTCATAAATCTCCTCTGCACCCCCTTCAGTGCCTTGACATCCTTCCTAAAATGTAGTGCCCATAATTCGACACAATGCTTTCATTTTTTTTAACACCCTTATCAACTTGTCCTGCCACCTTCAAAGATTTGTCTTTGTGAACCCCCAGGTCACTCTGTTCCTGCACCCCTTTTAAAATGGTGCCATTTAGTTCATATTGCCTCTCCTCGTTCTTCCTTCCAAAGTGTATCACTTCACACTTCTCCGCATTAAATTTACACTAAATATTCCAAGGCTGTATTTGAGTGATCCTTGTGTCCTAGCCAAGATTCTGCCTTTAATTAAGACTGTGAGATCAACAGATTCAATGATCTTTCATAACATTGATGTTCATGGGACATGACTGGTGCAGATTGGCTGCTACATTGGCCAAAAGTCACTCAACTTCATAAGCAATTCCAGCAATGTCTTGATGGCCCAGAAATTCGGGTCGGGGGCTTCCCATGGGTGTAAGCCCCCAACCTGCACTTACCTTGCACACCAGCCGTTGAGCAATGGGCTCCCGTGGAATTACGATCCGGGGCCTGGTCCAGCTGTCGGCGCGCAGTGCTTGCGTATCCCAGGGGCGCAGTTAGTTCGATGCATCCGCTGGGATTACGTGGGCCATGGGCAGCCAATCGGAGCAGGGAATGTTCCATTTATAAGTCTGACCGGAAGTGCTGTCAAGACTTATAAATACTATGGCCCCAAAATAGCACTCGACCTTCAAATACATTTTTTTTAATCACATTTTTTAAATAAACTATAAATTACATGAAATAACTATTTAAAACAATAATTTAAATTTTTGAAAAAAATAATTTTATACACTAACGGGGCTAAAAATAAACTTACCTTGCTTTAAAGTATTTTAAAAAAAATACCTGTGGAAAAAATGTTTTAATTTTAATTAATTCACCACTTACCTTGTAAAAAGCAGGCCTTACACCTGCTTTTTACATTTCTAAATTCTGCAGGCTTACCCTCCCAGAGAAACATGTAAAAAAAAACTAAGTTTGATGCGCACGCGCAGCCACCCCCGCGCACGCGTTCGACCTCTGAACCTCTTTGTTCAGAGGAACGGATGTGGTGTATGTAACCTGTTCCACCTTAAGAGAACTACCTTAAGAGATGTACTACTTTCTCTTGGCTGCTATATACTGTAATACCGGTGGTGACCACACCGGTATATAAACGTTGTGTAGGGAGATGCTGGGCAGTTCAGCCCTGACCTCCGAATAGTAAAGACCTGTTAAAGTTATTCTTGTGGTCTGTGTCCAGTGATTTATAATAAGCATAACTGGGACACACAGACTTAACAGTGGCGACGAGTCCGATCTTACCCTGCGGCAGTTTTACATCCAAGGCAGCTTCGTCCTCAGAACGGGTGTCGAGAAGAGGCATCCGTCCTCATCGTCCTGCTGAGCACCATCGCACGGGAGGCATCGAGAACCCGGGTTAAAAAGAAAAATTCTGACCACGAAGCCCTCCATCAGCGACAGGCAGTGATCATCCCTTCTACCACGGTGGTGGGTAAGCCGATCAGCGACACGAGCAGAAAGTCGGCCGCGTTGACTGTGGAGTGGGGGAGGGAAAACAGAGGAAACAGGGCGGAGAACTCGACCACGGCCGGTGAAAAGGGCCGGGCTGCAATCGAGGCCGAGAGCCGCAGCGACTGGGGCAGCTTAAGGCATGAGAGCCGCGGAGAACTCAAACGCAGCCAGTGTAAAGGACCAGGCTGCATGCGGGGCTGAGAGGCGCAACAGCAGGGGAAGCGTGAATGCCCACGGGAACCGCGGGAGAGTAAAAGCAGCGTTGGGGAATTGAGAACCGCTGGGGAGGCGAGAACGGCAGCAGCACGGCAATCGCCATTGCAGCCAGCAGGGGAAGAAGGCAAATGCGGGAATCCACCATTGTAGTCGGCGGGGGAAGAAGACGAGCGTGGGAAAGACCGGCAAGCACGGGAAGCCACCATTTTAGTAGGCGGGGGAAGAAGACAAGCGCAGGAAGCCACCATTTTGAGAAAAAGAAAAATTTAAAAACTTGCAAGGATGCCTAAACATGGGAACATTAATACCTTTGATAGCGATATCGAAGATTGGACCACGTATGTAGAACGCATGGAAGTTTATTGTAAAGCAAATAAGGTACCAGATGATGAGAAAGCACTAACCTTATTAAGCTCAATGGGTGCGAAGACATACGGGCTATTGAAGCACCTTCTATCACCAGATAAACCGGCGGATCAGACTTTCGCGAATATTGTTACTGTCCTGAAAAATCATTTAAACCCCACGCCACTGATGATAGCGGAACGATTTAAGTTTTACAGAAGAACGCAGCTGAAAGACGAAAGCAACGCTGAATTTTTAATTGAACTGCATAAGCTATCAAAGTACTGTCAGTTTGGAACAGGACTAGCAGATGCGCTGAGAGATAAATTTGTGTGTGGATTGTTAAAAGAAGGAACACAAAAGCGACTGCTTGAGGAGAATGATCTTACGCTTGATAAAGCTGTCACTATTGCAGCATCGCACGAAGCCGCAGCGAGAGGCACTGCGGAAATGCAGCTACGGTCACCGGAACTCAGCACCAATCAAATGGTCTTGGGTACAGTAAAATGTTATCATTGTGGAAAGACAACGCACGATCAGAACCAGTGCTGGTTCAAAAATCAGGAATGCAGAAAATGTGGCAGGCTTGGTCACATAGCTAAAGTATGCCGGTCAGGAAAGAAGACCAGCAACAAAAAGTCACCGCAGGAAAAGTACAGAAATGTACACAAGGTGACAGAGAACAGTTCGAACGAACAGAAGTCAAATTCAGACTCCAGCAGTAATGAACTGGGTAGTCTAAGAGTACACAATGTTGGTAATGAAGCAGACCTCCAAACAATCTGGGACACACTTCAGATAGCAGGAGTCCAAGTGAAGATGGAATTGGACACTGGATCGGCATTGACGGTCATGAATAAGCAAGGTTACAAAAGGTTATTCCCACATATTCCCCTATGGGATACGGAGATTGTATTGAAAACATACACGGGGCAAAGAGTATACCCCATCGGGAAGATAGAGGTAAAGGTGGTCCACAAGGGCAAAGAAAGCCGAGGAATGGACTTATATGTGCTACCTGAGGGAGGTCCACCACTACTGGGACGGGAGTGGATTAGGAAAATAAATATGGACTGGCATTCCTTAAAAGCACTAACGGTAGATTCCGGTAAAAAAGATGTCAAACCTAAACGATTGTCCAGAATATTGGACGATGCTAAAGAGGTGTTCCAACAGGGACTGGGAACACTGAGAGGAATTACTGCAAACATCAAGGTTGAAGAACATGCAAACCCGAAATTTTTCAAAGCCAGACCGGTACCTTATGCGATACGACCTGCTGTGGAAGCTGAGCTGGAAGGGCTAGAACGTTCAGGAGTACTGTCTAAGGTAGACAGGAGTGAGTGGGCCACGCCCATTGTCCCCGTCATGAAGCGTTCATCGAGCAACAAGCCGGGGGAACCGGGGAAGGTTCGCATCTGTGGAGATTTCAAGATCACTGTTAATCCGGTGCTTCACACGGTGCAGTATCCGCTTCCGCGGATTGAGGATATCTTCGCTTCGTTGTCTGGCGGGAAACACTTCACCAAGATAGACCTGGCGCAGGTGTACTTACAGATGGAAGTTGAGGAAGAGTCACGCCAGTATCTCACGATCAACACGCATAGAGGCTTGTACCGGTATAATAGACTGGTTTTTGGAGTGGCATCGGCTCCAGCAATTTGGCAGAGGGCCATGGAGCAGGTATTACAGGGAATTCCAGGCACACAATGTTACCTGGACGACATTCTGATTACAGGAGATGATGACGAGGAACACCTTGCAAATTTGGAACTGGTGCTCACCAGATTGAAAGAATATGGACTTCGAGTTAATCGCCAGAAATGTGAGTTCTTTCAGAAGCGGATCTCGTACTGTGTTCATGTCATTGACCAGGAGGGGCTTAATAAGTCTCCTGACAAGATCGAAGCTGTTGTGAAGGGTCCCGCTCCGGATAATGTATCCCAGTTGAGGCCGTTCCTAGGGTTGATTAACTATTACAATAAGTTTCTGCCAAATTTATCCACGGTGCTGCACCCGCTGAACGCTCTTTTGCAGAAGGGAGTACCATGGAAGTGGAGCGAGGACTGTAAGAGGGCCTTTCGCAAAAGCAAGGCATTGATCACCTCAGAGGAAGTGTTGGCTCACTTCAACCCAACGCTGCCTATTCGTTTGGCTTGTGATGCTTCTCCATATGGTATTGGGGCAGTACTCTCACACAAGTTGCCAAATGGCCTGGAGAGGCCAGTTGCGTTCGCATCCAGATCATTGACCTCCGCTGAGCGCAACTATGCTCAGATAGATAGGGAGGCTCTCAGCCTTGTGTGGGGAGTAAAGAAGTTTAATCATTACCTGCAGGGCCAAAAGTTTACGCTTCTGACAGACCACCAGCCATTGGTATCCATTTTTAACCCTAAGAAGGGTGTTTCGGTGATGACAGCACAGAGACTCCAGAGATGGTCCCTTTTCCTAGGGGCACATCAATATCAGATCGAATTCAAAGGTACAAAGCAGCATGGTAATGCTGATGGGCTGTCGCGCCTGCCACTACCTACAGAGGAGGAGGCACCGACGGTTGACCCTGTTGAGTTATTTTACTCGACCATCATCGAATGTTTACCAGTCACCAATGCAAGTATTGAAAGAGAAACCAGGAACGACCTGACACTGTCCCGGGTCTACGAAGTGACAGTGAAGGGATGGCCAGCAAATGGTGATCCACTGTTACCGGCATTCTCAGCAAGACGAGAACAGCTGTCCGTCTGTCAAGGAACATTGATGTATGGAACAAGGGTGATTAGTCCTCCTAAGTTAAGAGAGAGAGTTCTAAAGGAACTGCATGAAGGTCATCTGGGGGGAGTCAAGATGAAAAGCCTTGCTAGGGCTTATGTGTGGTGGCCGGGTATCGACCAACTGATAGAGGATCTGACGAAAAGCTGCTCAGGGTGCCAAAAAGTGCACAATGCACCTCCGATTGCACCGCTGCATTCATGGGAATGGCCTTCAGCCCCATGGCAACGTGTACATATTGACTTTGCTGGTCCATTCATGGACTCCATGTTTTTAATTGCGGTGGACGCACATTCTAAATGGCCAGAAGTGATTAAGATGACTACCACTACCTCGGAAAAGACGATCGCGGTGCTAAGAACGATATTTGCAAGAAATGGATTGCCAGAACAAATATGTTCAGACAACGGACCGCAGTTCGTGTCAGAAGAATTCCAGAAATTCATGAAGAAGAATGGGGTGAAACATTATACCTCTGCCGCATATCATCCGGCTACAAACGGGTTGGCCGAGAGATTTGTACAAACGTTCAAAAAAGCAATAAAGGCCATGAGCGAAGATCAGATTCCACTACAACACAAGGTGGACAAATTCCTACTGGCATATCGAAACGCCACTCATGCAGTGACAAACCAAAGTCCTGCCATGATGTTCTATAACAGAAGGTTGCGGTCCAGGTTGGACTTGTTAAAACCAAATGTTCGGAGGGAAGTTGAAAACAAACAGTTCCAGCATATAAATAACAAGACCACTCGGAGTTTCGAAATAGGACAACCAGTGTTAGCCCGGGACTATAAAAATGAGAAATGGCAATCTGGAACAATTCGGGCCAGACAAGGACCCCTGATGTACACGGTAGATATTGGTGAAAATGTAATACGGCGTCATGCTGACCAACTGGTAGAATCGAGAACAAGGGTCGAACCCAGGGTTACGGCAGAGACAACTGTGGAAGAAGTTAGTGAACCTGAAGCATCTACCTCAGATGTGAATGTACCTGAGGATGATGTCCAATCCATAAGAGAGCAACTAGATGAGTCACCCCAGCAACGAGAATCAGAGACCCCTGAAAGGCGTTATCCAACTCGAATCAGGAGGCCTCCTCAGAGACTGAATCTTTGAACTGTTTTGCATGAAGTTGTATATATATATATCTATATGTTATTATGTTATGTTAAATGGGGATATAACTGTTAAGCTAAAAAGGGAGGATTGTGGTGTATGTAACCTGTTCCACCTTAAGAGAACTACCTTAAGAGATGTACTACTTTCTCTTGGCTGCTGTATACTGTAATACCGGTGGTGACCACACCGGTATATAAACGTTGTGTAGGGATTTGCTGGGCAGTTCAGCCCTGGCCTCCGAATAGTAAAGACCTGTTAAAGTTATTCTTGTGGTCTGTGTCCAGTGATTTATAATAAGCATAACTGGGACACACAGACTTAACAATGGAAGTGTCGGTTTCCCGCGCATGCGCAGTGCATGCAGGAAACCGGCACTTCCATTGGGCCTACGGGTGAGTACCCCATGCGTACTCACCCGTAGAGACCCGAATTTCTGGGCCATCGATGTGATTCGGCACTATATAAATTCAAATGTTACACATAAATAAGAATTTGTTCAAGATTAATTTTCCATCATTTACCATAATCTAGAGTTGTCTGTTCAATTCATGTTGGTGCAGTTCACCTGGACTCTTGTCTTAACTGTGCTAGCTTTATGTTCCGCCATAGAACCATTTTTCAATATCTGTTTCTGCAGCTTTAATTTGGTTCCTTCAAATGCAAATAATTCTTAACTCAGTTTCCAGTTATTAAAGATAAACTACTTATAACTCTAGTTATCTATGGATCTGATTGGCTGCAGCAGTGACCAAAAGTCACTATACTCCATAAGTAATTCCTTCAATGCCTCGATGTGATTAGGCACTATATAAATTCTAATGTTACGCGGAAATAGGAATTTTTTCAAGATTAGTTTTTCCTTGTTTTTAATTAAATACAATTTACTTTGGAGATTTATTAAAAAAATCTAGCATGTTAAATCTTTCCAAGTTTCAAATTTTACTTTCATTAAGATCGTTCCAGATACAGTTCAGTTAAAATGAATTGTGCTTTTTCTTCTGTCAGTTTATCACAAAAGTGTTTTGTTCCTCATTAAGTTACCAGCCAAATAAGAGCATCTGATAAAATAACTTTGAGTGTTGAGCCTGTTTCACTATAATGTGCAACATTTGTGAATGCTGTGTGAAGGAATATTAATAGAAATTAAAAGAATGGTGAGTTCGCACAATGACAGTTGAATCACAGAGCAGTCCAAGTGATCATCATAAGGGTAAAGGAAGGCATCATTTTAATTTCTCTTCTCCCATTTTACAAATGTACTGACGCTGTTGACTAGTCTTTGTTCAATGGCCAGATGTGTGATAGCAAACTTATTAGTTTGTCCCTCGAGTTCTATTGCTGGTCTCGCAAGTGGCCATGCCACTGGCAATTGTTTCTAATGCTTCTGTTAGTGTCCCTTCCAGAGTCCACAGTGTAATACCATAACAAGGCTTCAACTTGTAAATCAATTCCTGCAGTTAAAGCACGCCTTTATCTTCCTGCAAAAATATATTCTGTTACTGATCTTAGCTGTAGGTAGGAATTTTGGCATCCCACCTTGTACTGGCTAAATTGTTCAGCGGGAATATTGTAATAGATTGGTGCAATCGTATTTGCAACATTTGGCCCCTTGTGACCCCACCTCATTGTTCTTTGATGTAATGTTTTCCTGAATGAACTGTTTGGACACCATTCACACCTTTGATTGCTGTGATTATCTTTCTGCCGAGGTGTGATAAATGGCAGTTAGAAAGATTACCTGTAATCATCTGGCATTATTCTATGACTATATAAGCTGTGTCTTTATGCATCTCTCCACTTCACCTGACGAAGAAGCAGCACTCCGAAAGCTTGTGATTTCAAATAAAACTGTTGGACTATAACCTGGTGTTGTGTGACTTCTTACACAGGTAATTACAGCCCAGTTAGTTTGTCATCTGTGGTAGGAAACATTTTGGAATCTTCAACTGAGGGTGACATGAATAAATATCTGAGAGAAAAAAATTAGAAACAGCCAATAGCGATTTCATAAAGGATGATCGTCCTTGGGAAATCTGATAGAGTTCTTTGAGGAAGTGACGGATATGCTGAATTGGGGAAATGCAGTGAATGTGGTGGATTTGGACATTCAGAATGCTTTTGACAAGGTACCATGTCTGAGACTATTGGAGAAATTGGAGGGGTGCGCTGCGCAGGCTTTGATCAGTTCCACGGGAGACGCAGCCCAAGAGGCCCAGCGGGTTAAGTTTGAAATAATTTTTGTGGGGCCCGGAAGAACAGGCGTGCTTCTCCATGCCCCTCAAAAAATAATATGGGCTGCTACTGCTCCAGGACCTTCCCCCACTCTGCAATTTAAAACCCCCCGCTCCCACCAATCCCGCCCCCCCACACCCGCCACCACACATACCTTGCTGGCAGCCGGTGTTGAAATTGGCCAGCCTTAAGCTCTCCTCCTCATCATGGGTATGGCCGATAAGCTGTCAGGTTGGCCAGAGGTCAAAATCTGTCCCAGTAGCTTTTCTACTATCAGTTTTGTTCCCGGTCTCATCCACAAGCAAAACTCCCCTGGCGTTCTATGTTCCTGTGACATTTGCACTTTCCCGCTAGCTGTATTTTAATTTCTAATCAATAATAATTTATCTTTTCCACAAAATTTGGAGCAAAGAAAAAGTCGTCTTTTAAATGAAGCACAAATTCACGACAAAAATCAGTTATATTCCATTTATATCGGAGCGATGGCAAGTGGGCAGCAATGAGCTGAAAATAGTTTTACTATCCTGACGCAGTTGCCCATTTCTTGTGAGTCTGAGAGTGACCTCTTCCATTCCGCACTAAATTATTCACAGAAGTTGTGTTCGCAAAGAACAGTAACAGGCTCCATGAGTTCTCTTGACAAACAACACAAGTCAGTTTGCTGTTACAATGTATTGCGGCTATTTCCACTCCTAAAACCATATCCAACTCTATTAACTCTTCCAGCCAACAAATAAACCCACTTTGATTTCACTTCATTGTTTTTTTTACTCCTTTTTCCTATGCTTGTTCTGGGTATGGTCAAGGACATGAACCAGAGGGGAGATGCAAATTTTTTACGCAGCGAGTTGTTGTGATCTGGAATTCATTACCTGAAAGGGTGGTGGAAGCAGATTCTATAGTAACTTTCAAAAGCGAATTAGATATATCTACTGGATGTATACAGGGCTATGGGGAAAGAGCGGGGGAGGGGAACTAATTGGATAGCTCTATCAAAGAGCCGGCACAGGCACAATGGGCTGAATGATCTCTTCCTGTGCTGTGAGTTTCTATGCTTCTAAGAGAGTGTGAAAATTCCTCAGAGCAAATGAGGAGATTGTACATCTTGCCAAGCACACACACTGCCTTCTCATGCAATTATCTAGTGTGTTTCTTGCATTGTTTCCCATTTCATAAACTGTTTGAAAACGACAATGTCATTAAGATCCATGTTGAGTGCATCCTTCTTACCCAACCTGCTACAGGGCTTCAATCAAAGAGTTGATCAACTGTGGTGATGATTTGGTGTTGATTGATGGGCAGGTAATGGCTTCTGCCTAAATCCCCAACTGATCTCCTGATTCCTACATGGAAAAAGAGACACAACCAGCACTGAAGAACTGGCTGTGCTATTCCCAATCAGCAAAATTCCAATTAACCTGCTTCATATCTTCAATATGTCAATACCATTGCAAGGATAAAGATGCACATAAAACACAACTTAGAACTCAAGGATGATGAACTGACTATTGAGCAAAATTATTCTGTAATTATTTGTTCTGCAAGAAGAGGCCTTTGAGGCCCGAGAAGCTTGGAGCAGAATGGGTTAGTTGCGTAAATGACATTGCCTTTCCTTCCATGTTTATGAATTTATATTAACAATATAAAGATAAAGAATAGTTCAATGAATATTTATTCAATAGCACCAATGCTTCAGTCGGCCCAAGGGTTGAGGAATAATCTGTATTAGGTTAATTTACAAAACAATACCACAGGCAATTGGGCAACAGGCAGCCAGTTGAAGAACTGTGTTCTAAGAAGTGCAGATTCTTCCCTCTCCACAGAGGATAGAATAATCAACAGCTCATGAAGGTGAAAATATCCATTCTGCAGTTCGTCGCAGTTAGCTCCCAGGAATACAAATGTTATTAGGATACTCTGAGGACTTCACAAATCTCAGTGTGTCTGCACTATAAATAATGATCAGCATGGAGGAAATCACCAATGTAAATGTTAATTCAAACATATACTGCTTTGGGTACCATTATACATCACCATTATTTTTTTTAAATTGCTTTTCAGATACTGGCATGCTGTTTTAACTTTTATAATTCCACAATATTACATCATTTAAGTGAAAAGATGAGTCATTTTTAAAACTACACGCTGGCCAGAATTTTCTGTACCTGGGCGGGTCGGGTGCGGGTGGCCGCCGTGGCGGGTCGTGACCCCGTTCTTCATTCCATCTCGCTCCTGAGATCGACTTTCCCTTAATGGTGCCTATTAAGGCAGCCCTGCACGTTACCCGGCCCTATTAAATGGTGTGCGTCTGATGACGTCATCGATGACCCGTCTTCAGCTGGGATATTTAAAGCAGCCATGGCCACATGGCATTTGAAGGTTCTTCTAGGATAGTGCAGGCACTGCACTGGACCATTGGAGTGTTGGAAAGACCAGCAAACATGACTGCACAGAGGCAGGGGGCTGCACCCAGGTTCTCCGATGACTCCCTCCATATGCTTGCGGAGGGAGTGAGAGCAGGCAGGGAGGTCCTCTTCTCTCCCGATTGGCGGAAGAGACGTCCCCAACAGACCAAAGGAGCCTGGCTCCACATTGCAGAGGGGGTGAACAGTAGGGATGTGTTGAGGAGGACCTGGGTGCAGTGCTGTAAATGTTTCAATGATCTCATTAGATCAGGAAAGGTGAGTGCAAAGCCACACTCAACTTCATCCTGCTGTGCCTCTGATCACATCCTCATCACTCTGCCTTCCCAACCCAATTCCTGCACATCCTTACTCACACCAACATACCTTGCATGTCCACCCTTCCCTCTCTCTCTATCTACAATATCACATCCCCATCTGAATAACCATCCCTCACACTCACCCTCATCCTAATGCAATCATACCAACTAACAACACACAAGGAGGCATTTGGCATTGGCACCCAACTCCATCATAGTCACCCTCTAAAGATGTAACCCATTCCGTACACTCATTCCATCACTCTCACTCAACCTCTTCTCTCTCTCCTTGCAGGAAAAGAGATCCCACAATAATAGGGAGAGGGAGAAAACTAGAGGTGGCCCTCCATCATTGGCTACCTTAACAGAAGCAGAGGAGGTCGCTCTGAAAGTATCAGGAGTCGCAGAGCAGCTGGAGGTGGGAGACAGAGAGAGGGGGACATCTCAGCAACCTGGTGACAGAATTACATCTCATACAGACACATGGCATACATCAGTCACTCATATGGGGACTGATGTCAGCAGCCAGTGAATGTTCATCATGTGCATAATGTACCCATTCTTGATATGTCATATCTAACTCATCTCTTTACTGTCCCACAGGTCTATCAAGAGCCCCCCCCCACCCCCATTGTCCAGGAGGAAGAGGAAGACAACTCCTCAGAGGAGCCTCCAGCCTCTGAGGGTGCACCGTCACCAGACAAAAGCGCACCCAGCACCAGCGCAGAGACGCTAACCTTGGTGGGTGTCATGCAAGACAGAGTAGTGTTGTCACCTGGTGTCTCACAACTCACAAGTGAGCAAGAGGAGATGGTGGAGACAGGGACAGCAGTGGAGACTCCATGCCAGAGGGCGCAGGACACTCCCAGCTCTGTTCAGCTGCATGCAGACGCTGAGCCTCAGGGGCCATCCAGAAAGAGGGCGATCTTGGAGGTGCAGCAATTGCAGGAGCCTTTGACAGGTTTTGCAACCATGATGTCTGCAAATGGGCAGAGAATGACGGAGTTCATCTCCAACGTGAGCACCACTGTGTCGCAGACGATGGCGACTGTAGGCTCGTCCATGGATGGGATGGGCACCTGCATGGAGCAGCTAATGCACCATTCACAGGAGCACATGGTCTCTATGGAGAATAGATGGTTATCTATGGAGAAAATTCCCCCTAAAGCTTCGATTTGTCTCTATACTTTTTAGCCTCAATGGTAGCATATGCCATCAACTTGGGCCTTCCTCTATGTTTCTCAGTTTAAAAAAAAGTTGTCTCTTTCTGAATTACAGGTCTGGTGTTAGTCCTATCTGAACTGGGTCGCAGTTATTAAGAGGCACTAAGGACAAGTTGAAATTGCAATTATTTGGTACATTGCAGATTCTATTGGAGAGGAGGACAGTTGTTGCATGTTCTCGTTACCTTTGTTGCATTTCATATGCCGATGTGATAATTTAAGTCTCACATTCGGCTGTCAGCAGTTGCAAAAAAAGATCTTGAAAAGACCAGAAAAGAACAATTTTTTTTTTCAGTGACCTTTTATGTGATTGGGCTGTAAAGCTATTGGCGGTCATGGAGTAAACGAACCATGGAATTGTACAACTAAGATTACTGAGGGTGAGGGACACATTCTAATGAATGAAGAAATCAGATCTGTGAAGTCACAAGCAGCAATTTGCAGATGTCAAATTCTTTCAATCATTCTTTCAGGAACAGGAGTCGGCCATTCATCCCCTCGGGCCTTTTCCGCCAATTATTTAGATCATGATTGATCTGTAGCTCAGCTCCATTTACCCGCCTTTGATGCACATCCCTCGATAAACTCAATGGGGGAGAAATTCGGGAGCGCCCCGTTTGGGGCGCTAAATTTTGAAAGCTGGAAAAATTTGCGCCAGGCGCTAATCATTCTCAGCTTTTGGTAAATTCAGTGTTAGCACTCCAGGAAAGAAGTGGAGCACTAAATCAAGCACTACTGCTTCTCTTCTGGAGCGCTAAACCAAGCGGGGAGCGCGGGGGGGGGGGGTGGCAGTAGCGGTGCACAATGACCACTGCAGCGTTGCCGGGATCCGAGGGCTCCTTCCCTCCCTTAAAGGGAAGGGCCATTGCTGCAGGCTCTGCATTTGAATGATCTCTCTCATTGCCAACAACAGCCGGGATCCTTGACGATCAGAACCAAGCACTCTAACAGGGTGCAGGGCTGGTCAATTGTGCCATTTAAACATTTTCAAAATGCACCCTAAAGGAAGGAAACACATTTCTACTGAGGCTTACCTTTAATTAGCGCTCCTGAAGTGCCCGGCCTCCAAAACAACGTCTCCCGCAGCTGTCGGTGTTATCGGTCGGCGATGCTGCAGGGGGCGGAACCGAAGATTGGGTCCGGGGTGCTGCGCAGCCGGATGATGGCACGATATCTGATGCAGGAGAGCGTGGTGCTATGGGTTACCGCCGTCGCCGCAAACCACCAGGTGAATTTCGCGGGTGGTGGCACTATTGCTGCACCCGAGCGATAAGTCGTTAGCCCTCTATTATCACCCCCCAGAGGCACTAACAGGAGGCACAAAGGAGGCAAATTTCACCGGTATTTTTTATTTACAATGATCAGATAATTGCTGATATTGTAACACACTTAGTTTGTGCTGATAGTGTTTAGGGAAGTCAGTGGTAGGGAATAGAAGCTTTCCATTTCTGGTACCCTGGCCTGAATTTTCCTTACCTTGGTGGGTCTGGTGCGGCCGGTGTCCATGGCGAGTCCCAACCCCACTGCTGGCTCCATCCCGCTGTGCAAAATGAACTTACCTTAGTGGGGCCTATTAAGCCCACACAGCACGTTACCCAGCCCAATTAGGTGGAGTTGGTCTGGTGATGTCATTCATGACATGTTTTAAGCTGGGATTCTTAAAGGGATACTGGCCAAATTAAAATTTAAGTTTAATCTAATTGTAATGTATGTACCTTTAAGGGGAGAACTACTTTTTACAGCTCCTGTATACTGTAGTACCGGCAGTGACCACACCTGTATATAAACCCTGAGTAGTGATCTGTGCAGTTAGTTCTAGAGTAACCCTCATTCAGTAAACACCTGTTGAATCGTTCCCTGCAGTCATTGTCTGATTATTGAAGGACACAACATTAAGATACACGGATCTAACAGTGGCGACTAGCAAGTTCGAACCTACCTGCAACTCTGCATCACCTCCCAGGGATTCGCTCCTGGAGAACAGTGGAAGAAGGTCGAGTCCAGAAGCACGGGCGTCGACCACGGGCAACCGGCCAGTCATCCAGCGGAGATTTGAGCATCGCAGGGGAGGCTGTCGAGAGCCAGGCTTGGCTTTCCAGTCACGGTGGTCCAGCGAAACGGGCTGGCAACAGGTACTGCGCAGACCCTTCCAGGACAGCGATGGGCTGGAGCCCGACCGAGCGGCACAGAAAAAGGCCGAGCAGCGTCGACGGGGGAGAGAGGGCAGAGCGCACAGGGCACAGCCGGTGTTCAGGGCCGAGCAGCGTCAACGGGGGAGAGAGGCGAGAGAGAGCAGAGCGCAGCCGGTGTTCAAGGGCCGAGCAGCATCAACGGGGGAGAGCGGCGCACAGGAAAACGTGAGGCGCTGCCATTTGCTGCGAGGACCGCCGAGAGCGGCGTTGGCAGCAGCGCGGGAGACGCCATTTTAAGTCGCAGTGGGAAAGAAAGGAAAGCGCGGGAGACGCCATTTTAAGCCGCAGCGGGGAAGAAAGGAAAGCACGGGAGACGCCATTTTAAGCCAGTCCAACCACATCCAAAAATGCCGAAGAGTGGCAGTATCACAGCGTTCGACAATGAAGTCGAAGATTAGACGACATATGTCGAACGCATAGAAGTATACTGCAAGGCGAATGAAGTGCCAGATGACAAGAAAGCGCTGGTATTGTTGAATTCAATGGGTGCAAAAACGTATGGCTTACTACGAAACCTAGTAACCCCAGAGAAGCCAGTGGAAAAGGATTTTGAAAACATAGTGTCAATCCTACAGGACCACTTAAACCCCACACCGCTGCTGATAGCAGAAGGATTTAAGTTTCACAAAAGGAACCAGCATAAAGATGAAAGTAATGCTGAGTATTTAACGGAAATGCGCAAGCCATCGAAACAATGCCAGTTTGGAACGGGACTAGCAGATACTTTAAGGGACAAGTTTGTGTGTGGGCTTCAAAGTGAAGGAACCCAGAAATGGCTTCTATTAGAAAAGGATCTTATGCTGGACAAGGCTTTCAGCATTGCAGTATCACACAAAGCAGCAGCAAGGGGCCCTGCAGAGATACAACGGAGACCGCAAGAATATGGCACAAATGAAATGTCATACGGAACAGTGAAGTGCTATCGCTGCGGCAGAACAACACACGACCATAATGATTGCTGGTTCAAGGACAAAGTGTGCAGACTGTGTGGAAAAGTAGAACACATAGCAAGAGTCTGCAGGTCGGGAAAGACAACCAGCAGCAAGAAATCTCCACAGGAGAAGTACAAGAAGGTACATAAGGTAAAGGGATGGCCAGCACATGGCGACTCACTGTTGCCAGCATTCTCATCCAGAAGAGAACAGCTGTCAGTATGCCAGGGGACCTTGATGTGTGGATCCCGAGTGGTAATTCTACCCAAGTTAAGGGAGAGAGTGCTCAATGAGCTTCACGAAAGTCATCTGGGAGGAGTGAAAATGAAAAGCCTTGCTAGGGCTTATGTGTGGTGGCCGGGGATCGATCAGCAAATCGAGGACCTGACAAAGAGCTGCTCAGGATGCCAGAAGGTCCAAAATGCACCACCACATGCCCCTCTACACCCATGGGAGTGGCCCTCATCTCCATGGCAACGGGTGCATATTGATTTTGCTGGTCCATTCATGGACTCAATGTTTTTAATAGCCGTGGATGCGCACTCGAAATGGCCTGAGGTGATCAAAATGTCCTCCACCACCACGGAGAAAACTATTGCAGTCCTATGGACCATTTTTGCCAGGAACGGCTTGCCAGAGCAGATTTGCTCTGATAACGGACCACAGTTTGTGTCCGAAGAGTTTTGAAGATTTATGAAAAGGAATGGGGTAAGGCATTAAACATCCGCCCCATATCATCCAGCCACAAATGGATTGGCTGAGAGGTTCGTACAAACCTTTAAGAAGGCAATAAAGGCTATGTACAATGACAACATTCCGCTGCAGCACAAGGTGGACAATTTCCTGTTCGTCTACTGGAATGCGACACATGCAGTCACCAACAAGGCCACAGCCATGATGTTCTTTAATCGAATGTTAAGATCTCACCTGGATTTGCTCAGACCAAACGTACAAAGAGATGTTGAGAGTAAGCAATTCCAGCACATCCATGAGAAGCCAACAAGGAGCTTCAATGTAGGGCAACCAGTCTTGGCCCACGACTACCGAACAGAAAAATGGCAGCCGGGAACGATATGCACACGGCAGGGCCCACTAATGTACACAGTGGATGTTGGGGAGAGCATCATGAGACGCCATGCTGACCAGATCCTAGAGTCACAGGAACAAGTCAATCCCATGCCTCGCCCATACGTACCTGGTGATGAACCCGACGTACAGGTAGCATCTACCCCAGAAACAGTAGCATCGGAAGCTGATGAACCAACCGACGACAGGGGGCCAGAATCGCCTCTGCACCAAGAGCAAGACACTCGGGAAAGGCACTATCCAAAAAGGATCAGGAAGCCTCCCCAAAGACGAATTTATAAATAGGCTATTTTCAGCTAATGTTGCATGTTAAAAGTGTTAATTGTAATTAGTTTGATATTTAATTGTTAAATGAGTGTTATGGTACTGTTAATCTAAAAGGGGAGGAATTGTAATGTATGTACCTTTAAGGGGAGAACTACTTTTTACAGCTCCTGTATACTGTAGTACCAGTAGTGACCACACCTGTCTATAAACCCTGACTAGTGATCTGTACATTTAGTTCTAGAGTAACCCTCATTCAGTAAACACCTGTTGAATCGTTCCCTGCAGTCGTTGTCTGGTTATTGAAGGACACAACATTAAGATACACGGATCTAACACTAATGTAATGGGTGTTCATTCTTTACTGTACAATAATATAATAAAAGTTATATACAAGCGACAAAGAAATATTTAAATAACATTTTCATTAAGTAGTATGACTCCATCTACAAATACGATCAAGCACATAATTAAAAAAGTAAATTAATTGGGAAGTTATTGGTGCTTTAGTCATGAATCCATAGACTTTTGTATCGGTAACTGGTACAAATAAAAGATGTTTGTATAAAGGTAAGACAAAAAATTAAGCAGATTTTAAATGTAATTGTAAAGGAGTGGATTTACAATCTTAGGCAAGTTCAGCAGAAGAGCTGTGGAATCCCTGACAAACAATGTAAGTGGTGCTTATGTGTTTCTGGGATTTCTGCAACTCTTCCATTGAAGTTAGCAATGGACAAGTGAGAGAATCTCCGCAGAAATTCACCCTAAATTCTCAGACTGAAAAATTAAATTAATTATATTCAGGGACTGAAAGCAAATTGAACCAGTGGGATGAGTGATGAAAATAAAGTTTCTGGTCAGGTTTTTCTCACGGTATCCTGTGATTGTCCAGTTACAGAATAAATCAAGTCATCAACCATAACAATTTCATTTTCACAAAAAATTATTTTAATGGCATATGTCATTTTTTATAGTGCAGATCAATTCACTGCAATTACTGTTCAGTTGGAAGGCAACAGCCAAGAATGACCAGTGAAAAATTAACATTTACCAGTAGCTTTTCCAGTAGCACAGAACCTCTATCAATCTGTTAGCTGATGTAATCAACATGTTTTTATTTTGGTCTGTTTTCCATGATGTCAAGTAATCAGCTGGAGCAATTGTCACGGAACTCCCGCTTCAGGTTGACAGATGCGGTCCCTGAGCTCTGTGAATCCCGTGGCCATGCGGGGAAATTTAAAAAGTAGGGGGGAAAAGGCTCTTAAGTGCCTGTAAAGTACCTATAATGATTTCAATTGGGTTCCCCGTCGCTACAGGCTCCATGCTGACAGACGTGCCTGTGGGAAAGGCGCGTGGGAGTGAGTTGACACGGTCAAAAAAAAAACTTTCCCACCCGACCCGCCACCGATCGCGCCCATTACCACAGCCCCCAGTGTCAGCATTGTGCACTCCCAGGTATGTTGCATGGTTAGTAGACAGATTTTTGAACGATAAGGGAGTCAAGGGTTATTTGGAGTGGGCAGGGAAGTGGAGTTGAGGCCAAGATCAGATCAGCCATGATCTTATTGAATGGCGGAGCAGGCTCGAGAGCGAAATGACCTACTCCTGCTCCTACGTCTTATGTTCTTATGTTCCAGAGTGAGGCTCCCTCTTCTCTGCTCCGGCAGTATCCCTCAGCCCCAAAAGTAGAAAAGCACTTATTAGAGGACATTTTCACCACAGGCACCAGTGGCTCAGTGTCCCCTCAGCAAGATTGCCAATTATTGCTGAATTAATAATTTTGCGGGTACATACCTGCGAAGAACTAGATTAAGACAAGCTTCAAGCTCAGAATTCATGGGGGGGACTTTTAATAAGCAAGAACGGATGGGTTGGGATCGGTGCGCAGTTAAATTCAGGGAAAAAAGAATTGCGTCCATGGCCTGGCTCCAATGTGCCGACTTTTGGGTTTCACCGAGGCATGTTTGGCTGCGTGCGAATAACCTGCTCGCCGGAGTCGGTGCAATCATTAGCGCAGGTGTGTGGGCAATGAAGTCATCATTGAAGGTAAATGCCTTTTGACATGAATTTAACTTTCCTTCCGATTTAACAGCACCAGCACAGGTTTCCCAGGGCTCCCGAAATCTCCCTGTCATCTGTGCAATATATGTGGGTAGAACAAATAAAGGACAGAGACAGGATGAATTGCTGGTCAAGGTGCTTGCTTTACTAGGCCAGAGTGAACTGAGCATAAGAACATAAGAACTAGGAGCAGGAGTAGGCCAATCAGCCCCTCGAGCCTGCTCCGCCATTCAATAAGATCATGGCTGATCTGATCCTAACCGCCAATCTACTATCTCTGAACCATCTCCTGAATCTAACAGAATTAGACACACGAAATAGGAGCAGGATCAGGCTACACGGCCCCTGGGCCCGCTCCGCTACCCACAGGGCCATGACCGATCCGAACCTAGACTCATGCCCAAATTCCTGCCCGTTCCCCGTAACCCTTAATTCCCTTTACTTCTAGGAAACTGTCTATTTCTGTTTTAAATTTATGTAATGATGTAGCTTCTACAGCTTTTTGGGGCAGCATATTCCATGGACCTACCACCCTCTGAGTGAAGTAGTTCCTCCTCCTCTCAGTTTTGAAAGAGTAGCCCCTTATTCTAAGACTATGCCCCCTAGTTCTAGTTTCACCCATCATCGGGAACATCCTCCCCGCATCCACCCGATCCAACCCCTTCACAATCTTATATGTTTCAATAAGATCACCTCTCATTCTTCTGAACTCCAATGAGTAGAGTCCCAATCTACTCAACCACTCCTCATATGTCCATATCCTCATCCCCGGGATTAACCGAGTGAACCTTCTTTGTACTGACTCGAGAGCAAGTATGTCTTTTCTTAAGTATGGACACCAAAACTGTATGCAGTATTCCAGGTGCGGTCTCATCAATACCTTGTACAACTGAAGCAATACCTCCCTATTTTTATATTCTATCCCCCTAGCAATGAAAGCCAACATTCCATTGGCCTTCTTAATCACTTGCTGCAACTGCATACTAACCTTTTGAGTTTCGTGCACCAGGACCCCCAGATCTCTTTGTACTTCAGTACTTTCAAGTTTCTTGCCATTAAGATAATAACGAGCTCTACGATTTTTCCTGCCAAAGTGCATAACCTCACACTTTCCAGTATTGTATTCCATCTGCCAAATCTCTGCCCACTTACTTAGCCTGTCTATGTCCCCTTGCAGGTTTTTTATGTCCTCCTCACTCACTACTTTCCCTCCCATCTTAGTATCATCTGCAAACTTTGATAGGTTACACTCGGTCCCCTCCTCCAAATCGTTAATATAGATTGTAAAGAGTTGGGGACCCAGCACTGACCCCTGTGGAACACCACTAGTTACTGATTGCCAGTCCGAGAATGAACCATTTATCCCAACTCTCTGCTTTCTGTTAGATAGCCAATCCTCTATCCATGCCAGAATATTACCCCCAATCCCGTGATTTTTTATCTTAAGCAATAATCTTTTGTGTGGCACCTTGTCAAATGCCTTTTGGAAGTCTAAATACACTACGTCCACTGGTTCCCCTTTATCCACCCTATATGTTACTTCCTCAAAGAACTCCAGCAAATTTGTTAAACATGACTTCCCCTTCATAAAACCATGCTGACTTTGTCCTATTAAATTATGATTATCCAAATGTCCTGTTACTGTCTCCTTAATAATGGACTCCAATATTTTACCTACCACAGATGTTAGGCTAACCAGTCTATAGTTTCCAGCCTTCTGTCTACTGCCCTTTTTAAATAAGGGCGTTACATTAGCAGTTTTCCAATCTGCCGGGACCTTTGCTGATTCCAGGGAGTTTTGGAAAATTATTACCAATGCATCCACATTCCCTACCGCCACTTCCCTCAAGACCCTAGGATGTAATCCATCAGGTCCAGGTGATTTATTCGCCTTGAGTCCCATTATTTTACCGAGTACCACTTCCTTAGTGATTTTGATCGTGTTTAGCTCCTCCCCCCCATAGCCCCCTGTTTGTCCAGTGTTGGGATATTCTTAGTGTCTTCTACTGTAAAGACTGATACAAAATATTCATTCAGTGTTTTTGCCATCTCCATATTTCCCACCATTAATTTCCCGGTCTCATCCTCTAAGGGACCAACATTTACTTTAGCCACCCTTTTTCTTTTTATATAACTATAAAAACTCTTACTGTCTGTTTTTATATTTTTTGCTAATTTACTTTCATAATCTATCTTCCCTTTCTTAATCAATCTTTTTGTTACTTTTTCCTCCCACTAGATTTGGCTACCTTATATGTCCTTGTTTTTAGTCGAATACTTAATTTCTTTACTTAGCCACGGATGGCTGTCTTTTCTTTTACACCCTTTTTTTCTCAGTGGAATATATATTTTTTGGAAGTTGTAAAATAACTCCTTAAATGTACACCACTGATCATGTACCGTCTTACCCTTTAATCTATTTTCCAATCCACTCTACTCAATTCTGCTCTCATGCCTTCATAGTCTCCTTTATTCAAGCTTAGCACGCTTGTTTGAGATCCAACCTTCTCACCCTCTAATTGAATATGGAATTCAACCATGTTATGGTCACTCATTTCAAGGGGATCCTTTACTAGGACATTTTTAATTAATCCTGTCTCTTTACACAGGACCAGATCTAAGGTTGCTTGCCCCCTGGTCGGTTCAGTTACATACTGCTCAAGAAACCCATCCCTAATACACTCAATGAACTCATCCTCAAGGCAGCCCTGCCCAATTTGATTTGTCCAATTAATATGATAGTATGAGCATGCTCATACTAAACCATGTGACAAACCATGTGATAATACATTACACTGCTTTCCCCTTAAAATAAATGTACATATTCTCCTCTCAAATACAACAAAACTATGGTCCCACCTGTCCTAGCATTACATATACCACATAACAAAATCTCCTGGCTTTTTTTAAAATCAACAACAAATGCTACAAATGAACTACAAATCCAGTTTAATAACAGGTTTGCTGATCCTTCATGATCTCCTTACAGAAGTTTCTGGTGTCGAACCAATTTTCGAGCTGTTTTGTTCTGGTTCCGAACTCAAAGAAGCCCACTCATTTTTCAGGTTGTGAACACTTTGTCCTATCTTGGACTTTACCCACTTCTGGTTTGAAATTACTCAGTGCTATTTCTAAGGAACATGTTTGTGTTTCTGACATATTTGCTACAAATGCTGCTGATTAATTGCAACCTGAGCCATTCAGCCGGTAGCACTCTCTCCTCTGAGTCAGAAAGTTGTGGGTTCTAGTCCCACTCCAGGGTCTTGAGTGCAAAAATCTAGGCTGACACTCCAGTGCAGTGCTGAGGGAGTGCTGCACTGTCGGAGGTGCCGTCTTTCAGATGAGACGTTAAACCAAGGCCCCGTCTGCTCTCAGGTAGATGCGAAAGATCCCATGGCACTGTTTCGAAGAAGAGCAGGGGAGTTAACCCTGGTGTCCTGGCCAATATTTATCCCTCAATCAACATAATGAAAACAGATTATCTGGTCATTATCACATTGCTGTTTGTGGGACCTTGTTGTGTGCAAAATGGCTGCTGCATTTCCAACATTACAACAGTGACTACACTTCAAAAAGTACTTCATTGGTTGTAAAGCGCTTTGAGACATCTGGTGGTCGCGAAAGGCGCTATATAAATGCAAGTCTTTCTTTTTACCTGGAGTCTCCCAAGAGAAAGTACATTTTTCCTCTCATCTCCCTCAAAATTAGACCCAATTCTGGCATATTGAACTTCAGCACCTTGCAGACCAAAAAAATGCACCTTGATACCTAAAATTTTAAACCTAACTCCGTTTGCAAAGCCAGTTGTACTCACCTGATCACATGTGAACTGATACAGGTCAAGATCTGACTGGTTTGATGGTGGCTGCTCTTCGGACCTCTCTCCCGCAATTATGTGGACTCGTTGCTCTCCTGCTCTAACCAGGACCCACTGCGCTTCTGCAATGTTGCTCTGACCTTGACCTGGGCCTGCTGCCCTCCCATTATACGAGCTGCTTCTACTTCTTGCTCCATTGGCTTTACCTGTTTGAATTTCAGGGGCGTTTCAGTTGTGGAATTAATTATAATGGACCACAAATTGCGGTTGGAGGCATTCCTCCAGAGTACGCCACCAACCCACGAAAGAATTATGAACCTACCTCATGGTGGTGAGGCTGCGAAAACTTGCGGTCTGAGTCCTCATGGCGGAGGGCAGCGTAATGGCCCAGGGATCCCAGAGACGCAGGCAGTGCGGAAGCGTGCTTGGGATCTTGTGGGCCTGGTCCTCCAATCACAAAACAGAATTCCATTTTAATCATTTCTGAAGGGTATCCCATAATGAGATGTAATGGAATACTGAAATCTAATCTAATTACAATTTACAGAATTGAAATTTTTCTCGTAATTACCTTCATTCCACCAACCTCACTAAAAATTTAATTTTCTGATAATTTTAGACATCATTAAAACTCTAATCCAGGCCAGTATTTGCAGAAACTCATTTGATACCATGTATGTGTATAATTTACGATCTGATAATGTTTAATTAATGCCTTAGATATCCCCTTACGCTGATGCAAGCACGCCCTTTTTCCTATTTGCATCTACCGTAACATTTCCGTAAGCAATTGCTGGTTAGTCGGTGGGCAAATAACCCCAACTCCGCACCAGCAATTGCTTTTTTGTGGCCTGCGCAGATGGCCTGTCAATGCATACGTTGACAGACCACAAGTTCTGGATTTCGCGCAAGTGCATGCTGAAATCCCAAACTTGTGGTGGATTTCAACGGAGGTATGGCAGGTACTCTGAGAGTAAGCCGCCATACCAAGCTCAAAATCTGGGCCTTTGTCTGCTGTGCTGTGGGTGAATAAACCCCAAGTCTTGGTGATTTATGGAATTCCAACAGCATTAGAGCGAGAGGGAGGTGAAGCCAGTACCACAGGAGAACAGTGCAGATTAGTATTTTAAATTTAGGAAAAAAATGAATGCCCAGATTGATGAAGTGTATATTATAAACATGTTAAAAGGCAATGAGAGGTACTTCGAGATTGAAAAGGGATTGATGGAATTGCTGAGTAGATTTGGGGGGGGGAGGTGGTTGAGATCTACCATAAGGCATTGACTTGCTGGGTATAACTGAATTTTACTGATCATGAAAAATCTATTGTAAACCCCATACATGTGACTGACCACTTTGTTACAAGAATGACCACCATGGTATGTTATTGACAACTGAGTTACTGACTACCGTGTTACTGACCGTCATGTTACTGACCGCAGTGTTACTGAGCTCCGTGTAACTGACCCCTGTGTTACTGATCACCGTGTTACTGATCACCGTGTTAATGACCACTGTGATAATGACCACTGTGTTACTAACCACCGTGTTACTGACCACAGTGTTACTGACCGCAGTGTTACTGATCTCCGTGTAACTGACCCCTGATCACCGTGTTACTGATCACTGTGTTAATGACCACTGTGTTAATGACCACTGTGTTACTAACCACCGTGTTATTGACCACTGTGTAACGGACCACCGTGTTACTGACCACCGTGTTGCTGACCGCCATGTTACTGATCGCCGTGTTACTGACCACCGTGTTACTGACCACCGTGTTACTGACCACCGTGTTACTGACCAATGTGTTACTGACCACCGTGTTACTGACCGCCGTGTTACTGACCGCCGTGTTACTGACCACCATGTTACTGACCACTGTATTACTGACCGTGTTACTGACCACTATGTTACTGGCCGCTTTGTTACTAACCACCGTGTTACTGACCACTGTGTTACTGACTGCTTTGTTACTAACCACTGTGTTACTGACCACCGTGTTACTGACCGCCGTGTTACTGACCGCCGTGTTACTGACCACCGTGTTACTGACCACCGTGTTACTGACCACAGTGTTACTGACCACAGTGTTACTGACCACAGTGTTACTGACCACCGTGTTACTGACCAGTGTGTTACTGACTGCTTTGTTACTGACCACCGTGTTACTGACCACCGTGTTACTGACCACCGTGTTACTGACCACCGTGTTACTGACTGCTTTGTTACTAACCACTGAGTTACTGACCACTGTGTTACTGACCACCGTGTTACTGACCACCGTGTTACTGACCACAGTGTTACTGACCACAGTGTTACTGACCACAGTGTTACTGACCACAGTGTTACTGACCACCGTGTTACTGACCAGTGTGTTACTGACTGCTTTGTTACTGACCACCGTGTTACTGACCACCGTGTTACTGACCACCGTGTTACTGACCACCGTGTTACTGACTGCTTTGTTACTAACCACCGAGTTACTGACCACTGTGTTACTGAACGTCGTGTCACGGACCACTGTGTTACTGACCAGTGTGTTACTGACCACCGTGTTACTGACCACCGTGTCAAACAACAATTCGAACTCTACATTGCTGCCATTGGATTCGGTACGAAGCCAGACGCAAGAAAAATAGCGTTGCTGCTCACGGTTGCAGACCCACAGGCAATAGAGGTATTTAATACATTTGTATTTAACCCAGAGGAGAACAGAGAAAATTTAGACAATGTGCTAAACAAATTTGATACACATTGTTCTCCCAAAAAGAATGAAACCTATGAAAGATACGTGTTCCGTTCGAGGACACAGTGGCAAAATGAGACTTTTGATAGCTTTGTGACCGATCTGAAACTGAAAGCACAGACATGTAATTTCTCTGAGCTGAAAGCATCCATGATTCGTGACCAGATTGTGTTTGGTATTCATGATAAAAAAAGTCAGGGAACGTCTGTTGAGAGAAACCGAACTAACAGTGGAAAATGCTGTGAATATATGCCAAGCCAGTGAGCTAGCTCGACAGCACACGAAGACTTTCAGTGAAATCAATAATGATGCGATTGTAGTAAGTGCTGCTGCGGTGCTGTGTTCTACAAGGGGAAGCAACATGGGCAGAACAGAAATGAAAAGCAATCGGAAGAAGGAATTTTTAATTGTAAACACTGTGGTTACAAACACCAGTTAAAACAATGCCCAGCATTTGGAAAAATGTGCACAAAATGTCATGGAAAGAATTACTTTGCCAAACAATGCTTTTCAAAAGTAAAAACAAAGGGCAACAAGTCCGAGTTAATGTGATTGAGGACACTGATTTAAGTGAGACATTTTTTGTAGGAATGGTGTCATGTGACAATATAGAAAAGGATACAGAAAATGTGCAGCCCTCAGGAATAAACAATGCTGAACAGAACGTCAATGCAGTAAAAGAGGACAAATGGATGATCCCACTGCAGGTAAATGGAGCATTAGTTACATTGAAACTAGACACTGGGGCAAAAGCAAACTTAATCAGTATGAGTGACATTAAAAACACGAAAGAAAAGCCCAAAATACAGAAAAAGTCAGTACTACTGAAGAACTAGAATGGGCAGAAAATAGATAGCTTAGGTGTATGCAGACTTAAAGTGACAGTCAAAGACAAAGTGCATCATCTCATGTTTTCTGTTGTGGCTGAAGGTCTTGATTCACTACTGGGTGACAAAGCTTGTGAGGACTTAGAACTGGTCAAGAAAATATACCGTATAAACTGTGCCATAAACAGACCAGATGACTCAGTGGATTCTGTAGTAAATAATTTCCAGGATGTGTTCAAAGGATTTGGAGTTCTACCATTCACATACAAGATCCAGCTAAAGGAGGATGCTCAGCCAGTGGTACATGCTCCACGAAGAGTTCCAACACCCCTGCGTGACCGGCTCAAGAAAGAACTGGACAGAATGACCACACTAGGAGTCATCAGGAAAGTCGAAGAGCCAACAGACTGGGTTAACTCCATGGTATGTGTAAAGAAAAAGAACAGTGATCTAAGAATATGCATGGATCCAAAGGACTTAAATGCAAACATAAAACGTGAACACTACCAGATTCCCAAGCGAGAAGAAATCACCAGTGAAATGTCAGGTGCCAGATACTTTACAAAGCTCGATGCCTCACAAGGATTTTGGCAATTAAAACTTGATGAAGAGAGCACCAAATACTATACCTTCAACACACCATTTGGCAGGAATTGTTTCCTCAGAATGCCTTTCGGGATAATATCTGCATCTGAAATCTTTCATAGAGCGATGGAACACATAATTGAAGGTCTGGAAGGAGTTCGGGTCTATGTTGATGACATCATCATCTGGGGTTCCACATTAAAAGAACACAATGAGAGACTGACTAAAGTGCTACAGAGCATACGCCAGAATGGACTGAAGCTCAACAAAGCCAAGTGTCAGTTTGGCGTCCAGGAAGTCACTTTCCTAGGAGAAAATCTATCTGGTAAATGAATAGAGCCAGATATGGAAAAAGTAAACGCCATACTCAAAATGCCCCGACCCACTGAAAAAAAGGAGTGCTACACATCATGGGGATGATAAACTTCATTGGAAAGTTCATTCCTAACTTGTCAGCCAAGACAACCTGTCTGCGAGACCTGCTACATAAAACAAATGAGTTCGCATGGACAGAAAGACATGAACAAGAGTGGATGAACCTCAAAACAGTGCTGACAACCACACCTGTACTCACTTTCTTTGACCCGACAAAGAGAATCAAAGTGTCAGCGGACGCATCAAAAGATGGCCTAGGCATGGTCTTGCTACAATCAGAGGGTGAAGATTGGAAGCCTGTTGCCTATGCCTCCAGGTCTATGACTGATACTGAGTGTCGATATGCCCACATTGAAAAGGAATGTCTAGGCTTGGTAGTTGGACTAGAAAAGTTTTATGGCTACATATATGGACTTCCCACCTTCACAGTTGAGACAGACCATCATAAAAAAAAATCTGAATGAGATGTCTCCAAGGATTCAATGACTCATGATGAAGCTGCAAAGATATGACTTTGAACTGATCTACACACCAGGCAAATACATAGTGTTAGCAGATGCACTATCCCGAGCACCCACAATGAGTCATGTGAGCTCTAC
The DNA here is from genome assembly GCF_052327205.1 of Somniosus microcephalus. Lineage (NCBI taxonomy): Eukaryota > Metazoa > Chordata > Chondrichthyes > Squaliformes > Somniosidae > Somniosus > Somniosus microcephalus. The sequence goes on along the minus strand of NC_141009.1, from coordinate 44,610,903 downwards.
TGAAGAAGACGTGGATGTTCATGTGAGTATGGTCACTGCTGCGCTGCCCATGTCAGACACAAAATCAAAGCAAATAGCAGAAGAAACAGTAAATGATACAGTATTACAAACAGTAATAGAGAACATTCATCATGGTTGGCCAAAAGGTTCCTGCCCAAAATATTTTCACATAAGGTCAGAATTGAGTGTCGCAAGTGGAATATTACTAAAACAGAACAGAATAGTCATTCCACAGGCTCTACGTCAAGACATGCTCAAAAGGATTCATGAGGGACACCTCGGAATTGAAAAATGCAAAAGGAGAGCAAGAGACACTGTCTATTGGCCTGGCATAAATAAGGACATTGAGAACATGATAGGCAAATGTGAGACATGTCAGAAACACCAAAACAAACAAACAAAGGAACCAATGATAGTAGCTGACTTACCTACAGTACCATGGCAAAAGGTTGGTATGGACCTCTTTCATTTGAATGGTAAAGAATATCTAATCGTGATTGACTACTATTCTAACTATCCTGAGATGGTGCTGCTCTCAAGCACCACAGCAAGCAGTGTCATAATGTATGTGAAATCCATCTTCACCAGACATGGAATTCCCAGGATTGCCGTTAGCGACAATGGTCCGTGCTTCAACTGTAAGGAGTGGCAACATTTTGCAGCACATTATGACTTTCAGCACATCACATCCAGTCCTTTGTATGCTCAGTCAAATGGTAAGGCAGAGAAATGTGTTCAAGTTCTCAAGCAGCTACTGAAGAAAGCGACAGAAAGCAAGTCTGATCCTTATCTCGCCCTGCTGAGCTACCGAGCCTCACCTTTAGACTGTGGTTCTTCGCCTGCTGAACTACTAATGGGTCGCAAGTTGCGCACCATGCTACCCTGCTGTGCAAAAGAACAGCAAAGTAAGGAACTGAGACAGAGACTTCAACTGTTAAAGCTGAAACAGAAATCATACTATGACAAGTCATCCAAAACTCTAAAACCATTGACAAGGGATGATGTTGTCAGGATTGAGGATCCAGATGCATGGAACAGGAAAGCTACAGTTCTTGAGGAAGTACGACCAAGGTCATACACTGTTAGAACTGAGGAAGGACAGATTCTCAGGAGGAATCGCCGTTCCCTCCTGAAAACACAAGAAACTTTCCACGAGCAGATTGATGACAATGCCGCAACTGAATCTTGTCATTCACCACCAGAACAATCTCATGAAAACACATCAGACTTACCCGTGCTGAGAAGACCCACACGTGTAGTAAAAAAGCCTGATAGACTTAATCTTTGAGTACAAAGAAAAACTATCTTGAAAATGTATTTACTGTTGTGAAAATGTTTATGTTTATAGAGCACTAACAAAAGTGTTACTGATATCATCTTTATCATTTTTCTTGAAAGTTGATTGATATTGATTTTGTTAACCTCAAAGAAAAGGGGATGTAATGATCAATAACATGTCATTCTGGAGTGGTACACCAGATGGAGCTGTAGAGCTGTATAGAGCTGTATATTTAGATGTACGTGTTTAAGACTACACTACCCACGATGCACTAGGCTACCCAGAAGGCAGTAGTCAAGATGGCGGCCTGCACACAGAAGCACACATGCTGGATCTCTACAGATGCTGTACCTAGAAAACGTGTACTGAATAAATGTCTAGCTAGAAGCTAGCTGTTCATAATAAGAATGTTTAGTTATTAATGAACATAACAACTGTGTTACTGACCGCCGTGTTACTGGCCACCGAGTTACTGACCACTGTGTTACTGATCGCCGTGTTACGGACCACCGTGTTACTGACCACCGTGTTACTGACTACCGTGTTACTGACCACCGTGTTACTGACCACCGTGTTAATGACCACTGTGTTACTAACCACTGTTTTACTGACCACCGTGTTACTGACCGCCATGTTATTGATCACTGTGTGACTGACCAGTGTGTAACTCACCGCTATGTTACTGACCCCCATGTTACTGACCACTGTGTTACTGACCACCGTGTTACTGACCACCGTGTTACTGACCGCCATGTTATTGACCGCCGTGTTACTGACCAGTGTGTAACTGACCACTGTGTTACTGACCACCGTGACACTGACCGCTGTGTTACAGACCAACGTGTTACTGACCAGTGTTACTGATCACCGTGTTACTGACCACTGTGTTGCTGACCACTGTATTATTGACCACTGTGTTACTGACCACCGTGTTACTGACCAGCATGCTACTGACCATTGTGTTACTGACCACCGTCTTACTGACCAGCGTGTTACTGACCACTGTGTTACTGACCACTGTGTTACTGACCACTGTGTTACTGACCACCGAGTTACTGACCACTGTGTTACTGACCACTGTGTTACTGACCACTGTGTTACTGACCACCGTGTTACTGACCACCGTGTTACTGACCACCGTGTTACTGACCACCGTGTTACTGACCACCGTGTTACTGACCACCGTGTTACTGACCACCGTGTTACTGACCACCGTGTTACTGACCGCCGTGTTACTGACCGTCGTGTTACTGACCAGTGTGTTACTGACTACTGTGTTACTGACCACAGTGTTACTGACCACAGTGTTACTGACCAGTGTGTTACTGACTACTGTGTTACTGACCACTGTGTTACTGACCACCGTGTTACTGACCACCGTTTTACTGACTGCCGTGTTACTGACCGCCATGTTACTGATCGCCGTGTTACTGAACACCATGTTACTGACCACCGTGTTACTGACCACAGTGTTACTGACCAGTGTGTTACTGACCACCGTGTTACTGACCGTCGTGTTACTGACCAGTGTGTTACTGACTACTGTGTTACTGACCCCTGTGTTACTGACCGCAGTGTTACTGACCACTGTGTTACTGACCACTGTTTTACTGACCACTGTTTTACTGACCACTGTTTTACTGACCACTGTGTTACTGACCACTGTGTTACTGACCAGTGTGTTACTGACCACTGTGTTACTGACCAGTGTGTTACTGACCACTGTTTTACTGACCACTGTGTTACTGACCACCGTGTTACTGACCACAGTGTTACTGACCAGTGTGTTACTGACCACCGTGTTACTGACCGTCGTGTTACTGACCAGTGTGTTACTGACTACTGTGTTACTGACCCCTGTATTACTGACCGCAGTGTTACTGACCACTGTGTTACTGACCACTGTTTTACTGACCACTGTGTTACTGACCACTGTGTTACTGACCGCCATGTTACTGATCGCCGTGTTACTGAACACCGTGTTACTGACCACCGTGTTACTGACCAGTGTGTTACTGACCAATGTGTTACTGACCACTGTGTTACTGACCGCCGGGTTACTGACTACTGTGTTACTGACCGCTGTGTTACTGACCGCCGTGTTACTGACTCCGTGTTACTGACCGTGTTACTGACTCCGTGTTACTGACCGTGTTACTGACCACCGTGTTACTGACCGCTTTGTTACTAACCACCGTGTTACTGACCACCGTGTTACTGACCACCGTGTTACTGACCAGCGTGGTACTGACCAGTGTGCTACTGACCATTGTGTTACTGACCGCCGTTTTACTGACCAGCGTGTTACTGACCACTGTATTACTGACCACCATTATACTGACCACTGTGTTACTGACCAGTGTTACTGACCAGCTTGTTACTGACCAGCGTGTTACTGACCAGCGTGTTACTGACCATCATGTTACTGACCCCTTTGTTACTGACCCCTGTGTTACTGACCCCTGTGTTACTGACCACTGTTTTAGTGACCACTGTGTTACTGACCAGTGTGTTACTGACCACCGTGTTACTGACCACTGTGTTACTGACAGCCTTATTACTGACCACCATGTTACTGACCACTGTGTTACTGACCGCCGTGTTACTGATCGCCGTGTTACTGACCACCATGTTACTGACCACTGTTTTACTGACCGTGTTACTGACCACTGTTTTACTGACCACAGTGTTACTGACCAGTGTGTTACTGACCAATGCGTTACGGACCACTGTGCTACTGACCGCCGTGTTACTGACCGCTTTGTTACTGACCGCTTTGTTACTGACCACTGTGTAACTGACCAGCGTGTTACTGACCACTGTGTTACTGACCGCTTTGTTACTAACCACTGTGTTACTGACCACCGTGTTACTGACCACCGTGTTACTGACCACCGTCTTACTGACCGCTTTGTTACCAACCACCAAGTTACTGACCACTGTGTTGCTGACCGTCGTGTCACGGACCACTGTGTTACTGACCAGTGTGATACTGACCAGTGTGTTACTGACCGCCGTGTTATTAACCACCGTGTTACTGACCACCATGTTACTGACCACCGTGTTACTGACCACCGTGTTACTGACCACCATGTTACTGACCATCGTGTTACTGACCACCGTGTTATTGACCGCTGTGTAACTGATCACCGTGTTACTGATTGCCGTGTCACTGACCACCATCTTACCATTTTTAGAGTCCTGCTCTCTTTATAAGTTATTTGGGAATTTTAACTCTCTTCGTGACAAATTATCAAAACGTAAATGTGAGGCTTGAACATTAATCCTGGCAAAATGTGTCTGCATTTTTCTCCTTCAGCACGCGGAAAATCTGAACGAAGAATCGAGTAACAGTATCACTCTTTAAGCAAGTAAAGCTTGAATGGAATTAGCCATCCAGCGCGGGGTAATCTGCTTCACACGGATTGATTTTTATCCCTAATGACCTGCTGTTAGTTGCTGCCATAACTTGCAATGGATGCACTGATGTAAAAAGCATGAATCAATGCAGATGAAAGAGCTCACCATCCCAAGGAAGAAATTACACCTCGTGATTGTTTAGTATGTGAGAGATGTTCCCATAGCTATTGCAGTACTGCTGCAAATTTCTAACTAATAATTACAGGAATTTTTTTTATCAGAAGCATTACTTAAATTAAATACTGAAACCTTTGACTTTATCACAGCACACTGCTCAAAAATAAAGCCAGTCTCATGAACCGTTATTTTTCCTGGCAAAGAAAGAAGGGGTTAGTTGATTCAGGACGGAAATCCTTCTGGGCTCACCACTACCCTCAACTGGGACACCCAGTGTAGCACCGTGTCCGCCAGACCAGAAGGTGGCAGGTTCATGCCAGGTCTGCACTGAATCAGCCAGGGCAATGGCTGGGGCATTAGAATTGGCCTGCGGGATCACCGCTGATTCTGTGGGGCTGTTACTGTGATGTTCAGCATCCATTACACTGCTGCACATTGCAGGGGCACTGAAGCCTGAGGGCTGTTCAGCACCTGGTGCACAGGGCAGTGTGACAGCGGGTCCTGAATCCCATCTGGCACCAAAAGCTCAGGCACTAGTCAAGCGCTAGGCTTATTAAAGGCTGAATTTTCCTTTAAGATGGGAATGGCACCATAATCGATTTAGAATGCCTGATTGCCGCTTCAGACATTCAGGACGGAATATTTACCTGGAGACGCACTGGGAGTGGAGGGTTCCTGGTAGTGCGTCAGTGGCTTTTTAACCCACCCATTGCATTTGCATCTGGCTACCGTGTTTCCCGACCAATTAACGCAAGCAGGCCTGACGATGACATGCATGGGTTTACTTCAGCTGAGGGATTTAAAGGAACACTGAAAAGATGACAGTTGAAGGAGTGTGGAGGTAGGAGAAACATTGGTCAGTGATTAAAAATGGATTCTGAACATTCCAAAGCTGCCCCTCGCTTTAGTGATGCCTCCCTGGACCTCATGCTGCACTAACGAAGAAGGCATGGCTGGAGTTAACGGAGGAGGTGAGCTGCAGTAGGAGTGTGGTGGCTCGCTCCTGGATACAATGCAGGAAGAGATTTAATAACGTCATGAGGTCAGGAAAGGTGAGTACAATGCCACATTCAACTACACCCTGATGTGCATGCCACTCCCTCACTCTGCCTTCCCAAGCCTACTCCTGCACATCACTCCTGACACGTACATTGCAGATGCACCCATCCCTCTCTGCCTATGCACTTCTTCAATAATAAAAACAGAAAATGCTGGAGATACTCAGCAGGTCAGGCAGCATCAGGAAACTACTTTTTTCCAGTTCTAACGAAAGGTCATCGACCTGAAACGTTAACTCTGTTTCTCTCTTCACAGATGCTGCCTGACCTGCTGAGTATCTCCAGCATTTTCTGGTTTTATTTCAGATTTCCAGCATCTGCAGTATTTTCTTTTTGTATGCACTTCTTCACATCCCCATCCGACCATCCACTGCTGACACTCACCCTCAGCTTAATGCAATGTCAAGCCTCTCCCTCATAGTCACCCTCACCATCCATCCATTCCACTCATTCCCTGACTCACACTCAAAGGTATCTTGTTTCCCTCCTTGCAAGAGAAGAGAGTACAGAACACCAGGGTGAGGCAGGGAACAGGAGGTGGCCCTCCAGTCACAGCAACGCTCACAGCTGCAGAGGAAGAGGCACTTGAAATGAGTGGAGTGTCGGCGTGCATGGCGGTGGGAGATGGAGAGACGGGCCGCTCCCATCTACCTGGTGACAGAATTCAATATCACACAGCCACATGGCATACAACAGTCACTCATGTTCACTCGATGTCAGCAGCCAGTGAAATATGATCATGTGCACAATGTTAACTTAAAACGTTCTTACCATAGAATCATAGCAGATGAAATTTGGCTCCTTTGCGCCTGCTGTTAGCACCTCTGGGGTGCGGTAACAGGTCGCAAAGGGGTTGTCGCCTGGGGTAGCGCCTCCAGAGAAATTCGGCAGAGTGCTACACAGGCGCTAGCCAATAGTGCCGCTCCCTGCCGGTAGCGCCCCGGGCCGCTGCTCCACCGGCGATGACGTCATCGCCGAGCGACGCAACCCCAGAGTGCCCCATGGCAGAAATTCGGCTGCGCCACACGAGACTTCCGGGGGCGATGTCTGTGCCAGCCTCACGGGTCGCGAACCGGGCAGATCTCCACTCGCGGGGCGCTATTTATAGGAGAGGTGCAGCTGGGACCTGCGCCGCCATTTCCTTCTTTGAGCCGGCCTACGTGGCGGCCCTTGGCGTGGTCCGCAGCTGCCGGCGCGCAGCCTGGCCCCGTGTCTTGTTGCCGGGCTGCGGCCATGGCACCACACCACCCTGGTGGCCTAGTGTGAGCCATCGGAGCTGCTGCAAGTTAGATCCGTGTATCTTGATGTAGTGTGTCCTTCAATAACTAGACAAGAGACTGCAGGGAATAATCAACAGGTATTTACTGGATGAGGGTTACTCTAAAACTAACTTTACAGATCCCTACTCAGGGTTTATATACAGGTGTGGTCACTGCCGGTACTATAGTATACAGGAGCTGTAAAAAGTAGTTCTTCCCTTAAAGGTACATACATTACAATTCCTCCCCTTTTAGATGAACAGTACCAGAACATTCATTTAACAATTAACACTTTTAACATGGCAACATTAACTGAAAATAGTCCATTTATAAATTCAGTCTTTGGGGCGGCTTCCTGATCCTTTCTGGATAGCGCCTTTCCTGAGTGTCTTGCTCTTGGTGCGGAGGCGATTCTGGCCCCCTGTCGTCGGTTGGTTCCTCAGCTTCCGATGCTACTGTTTCTGGGGTAGATGCTACCCGTATATCGGGTTCATCACCAGGTACGCGAGACCTGGGGTTGACTCGTTCCTGTGACTCTAGGATCTGGTCGACATGGCGTCTCACAATGTTCTCCCCAACATCCACTGTGTACATTAGTGGCCCCTGCCTTGTGCATATCGTTCCTGGTTGCCATTTCTCTGTTCGGTAGTCGCGGGCCAAGACTGGTTGCCCTACATTGAAGCGCCTTGTCGGCTTCTCATTGATGTGCTGGAATTGCTTATTCTCAACATCTCTTCATACATTTGGTCTGAGCAAATCCAGACGAGATCTCAACCTTCGGTTAAAGAACATTATGGCCGGGGTCTGGTTGGTGACTGCATGTGTCGCATTTCTGTAGGCTAACAGGAAATTGTCCACCTTATGCTGCAGTGGAATGTTGTCATCGCACATGGCCCTTACTGCTTTTTTAAAGGTTTGTACGAACCTCTCAGCCAATCCATTTGTGGCTGGATGATACGGGGCGGATGTGTAATGCCTTACCCCATTCCTTTTCATAAATTTCTGAAACTCTTCGGACACAAACTGTGGTCCGTTATCAGAGCAAATCTGCTCTGGCAAGCTGTTCCTGGCAAATATGATCCGTAGGACTGCAATAGTTTGTTCCGTGGTGGTGGAGGACATTTTGATCACCTCAAGCCATTTCCAGTGCGCATCCATGGCTATTAAAAACATTGAGTCCATGAATGGACCAGCAAAATCAGTATGCACCCGTTGCCATGGAGACGAGGGCCACTCCCATGGGTGTAGAGGGGCATGTGGTGGTGCATTTTGGACCTTCTGGCATCCTGAGCAGCTCTTTGTCAGGTCCTCAATTTGCTGATCGATCCCCGGCCACCACACATAAGCCCTAGCAAGGCTTTTCATTTTCACCCCTCCCAGATGACCTTCGTGAAGCTCATTGAGCAGTCTCTCCCTTAACTTGGGTGGAATTACCACTCGGGATCCACACATCAAGGTCCCCTGGCATACTGACAGCTGTTCTCTTCTGGATGAGAATGCTGGCAACAGTGAGTCGCCATGTGTTGGCCATCCCTTCACCGTCAAGTCATATACCCGAGACAGTGTCAGGTCATTTCGGGTCTCCTTCTCTATATCCGCGTTAGTTACTGGCAAGCTTTCAATTATAGTCGAATAAAATATTTCGACAGGGTCCACTGCTGGTGCTTCCTCCACAGTAGGCAGTGGCAAGCGTGATAGCCCATCAGCGTTTCCATGCTGTTTCGTGCCCTTATACTCGATTTCATATTGGGGTCACCCCTAGAAAAAGGGACCATCTTTGTAGCCATTGCGCAGTCATCACCGGAACGCCCTTCTTTGGATTAAAGATGGAGACAAGTGGTTGGTGGTCAGTCAACAAGGTGAACTTCTGCCCGTGCAGATAGTGGTTGAACTTTTTCACTCCCCACACTAGGCTGAGGGCCTCCCTGTCAATCTGGGCGTAGTTACGCTTGGCTGAGGTTAGTGACCGAGATGCAAAGGCTACTGGCCTCTCTGAGCCGTCCGGGAATTTGTGCGACAGCACCGCTCCAATACCATAGGGTGATGCATCACAGGCCAACCGAATTGGTAGTGCTGGGTTGAAATGAGCCAACACCTCTTTTGATGTGATCAATTCTTTGCACTTCTGGAAAGCTCGTTTACATTCGTCATTCCACTTCCATGGTACCCCCGTTTGCAGCAGGGTGTTCAGTGGGTGTAGTCCTTTAGACAAATTCGGCAAGAACTTATGGTAGTAGTTCACCAGCCCGAGGAACGACCTCAGTTGTGACACATTTTCCGGTGCTGGAGCCTTGACTACTGCCTCAATCTTTTCAGGGGACTTATGTAACACCTCTTCATCAATAACGTGGCCACAATACGAGATCTGCTTCTGGAAACACTCGCATTTGTGGCGATTAGCTCGGAGCCCATATTCCTTCAATCTAGTGAGCACCTGCTCCAGGTTGGCGAGGTGATCACTGTCATTTTCGCCCTTGACCAGGATGTCGTCCAAATAACACTGGGTCCCTGGAATCCCTTGCAGGACTTGATCCATTGCCCTTTGCCAAATAGCCGGAGCTGATGCTACCCCGAACACCAGCCAGTTGTATTGGTAGAGACCTTTATGAGTGTTGATCATGAGGTACTGTTTCGAGGCTTCTTCTACCTCCATTTGCAGGTATGCCTGGGCCAGATCAATCTTAGTGACGCGTTTCCCTCCAGATAGCGAGGCGAAAATATCTTCAATCCACGGAAGCGGATATTGTACAGTGTGAAGGACTGGCTTCACTGTCACCTTAAAGTCCCCACAGATGCGAACCTTCTTTGGTTCCCCAGGCATATTACTCAACGACCTCTTCATTACAGGAACGATGGGTGTAGCCCACTCGCTCCAGTCCACTTTGGACAGTACTCCTGAATGTTCCAAACCTTCCAGCTCTGCTTCGACGGCTGGGCGGATCGCATAAGGTACTGGTCCGGCCTTAAAAAAACTTTGGCCTTGCATTTTCCTCTGTTTTGATCGTCGCTGTTGTGCCCTTTAGTGTTCCGAGTCCCTCCTGGAACACTTCTTGTGCATCAGTTAGCATTTTTGACAGTCGTCCAGGTGTGACGTCGTCATCCTTTTTGGCATCTACAGTCAGTGCTTGTATGGAATGCCAATCTAGCTGTATCTTCCGGATCCATTCACGTCCTAGTAGTGGTGGTCCTCCATCTGGCAATACATATAGGTCCATTTTTGGTGTTTCCTTGCCATTATATATAACGTTCACCCTTATTTTTCCTTTCGTGTAGACTTTTTGCCCCGTGTACGTCTTCAAGACAATCTCTGTATCTCTCAAGGGTATATGTGAGAATAGCCGCTTGTAGTCCCTTCGGTTTATGACTGTTAGGGCTGATCCTGTGTCCAATTCCATGTTCACTTGGACTCCGGCTATCTTGAGCGTGACCCAGATAGTTTGGTGATCCTCCGTTTTGATCACATTATGTAGTTTCTGTTAAGTATGTGTATTGTATTGAACAATTAACACAAAGACTTAAACGTATAACTCAAACAGGTCTTTACTGGTTGGAGGTAGGGACTATACATAGGTCTTTACTTCATGCCCACAGGCGGGAACTGAGGGGGATCAGTACCCACAGTACTATTTATACCCCTATGGCCAGGAGTGGTACTGCGTATCACTACGCCCAACAAGTAGTGCAGTCCTGTCCATAGGTTCAAAGTAGCACACATATTACATACACAACATTCCTCCCTTCCTAGCTTTACAGTCATCTCCCCATTTAACATAACGTAATAACATATATACATATATAACTTCAGGTTTACATAACAGAATAACATAGATACATAGATAACTTCATGTCAAAACAGATCACAGATTCAGTCTCTGCGGAAAACAGTTCACAGATTCAATCTCTGTGGTGTAGTCGGTTCACGTTGCTGGAGTGACTCATTCAATAGTCCTTCCATGGATTTAACAGTTTGAACTTCCGAACTGAATTGGCTCCGTTCGGAGGGACCACGTGTGTGATCTGGTAGAGGTGATAATGGTTCAGATGGGTCATCTTCTGTTTTTACTTTTCCTTTTCTGCTTCTTGGAGACTCTCTGGGCTCCATTGTCAGCTGCCACAGCTGCCAGCTGCATGCGCAGTTCCTCCTTCTCTTCCTCCTGTTTCCGTCGTAGAGCCAGCTTCTCCCGATGTTCCGTAGACTTTTGGTGCTCCTCCATGATTTCTGCACTTTGGGAGTCGAAGTTACAAGCTGGGCAGGACAGGACATCGTAATATTCGGTGTCGTCCTGAGCTAGACCAGTGAGAGGGTCGTCTATTTCCTCCATATCCAGCTGGACGTTAGCCAGCTCTTGTTCCAAATCCAGACATCTTTCCTGAAGAGACTTCTTCATGTGTACCTCTGCATCCAGCTTTTTCTGGGCTTTTAGCAAGTCGTTTACTAGTGACCTCATTTGTGATTTTAATACTTCAACTTCCTTTGGAGATTGATTGATCGGACTATGCAATCCCTCTACCGGAGCAGCTGTTTCAGCGGTCTGTTGTTCTACGTTGACGTGAGTCAGCGTACTTTTGGCATCCAAGGGCTGCTCTGTTGCAGTCATCTCAGTCTGTGTTGCCACCTCAGCTCTTCCAATAACCTTTGAGAGCTCCGAACCCCTTTCGTTTGAATATTGAAGTTCATGTTCAAGTTTTTCCCATTTCAGAGTCCTGTCCTTCAGCATATGCAGGAGTTGGCTGACCGTTAACTCCTCTGACATCAGACGTTTTGTGTGCTCCTGCTCCATTTTCTCCATCAGCTGCTTCTGTTGTCTTTCCAGATTCTCCAACTCTATATCAAAGAACTCTTTCGTTGCATTCAACTCTTGCTCAAAACGGCGAAGCATTTGTTCTAATTGCTGTTGTAGTTTGAAATGGAGTTGAGTTCGAGCCCGGTGTCCCTCAGAAATGGGCACATCAGTAGACTTGCCAGACTCAGAATCCACAGTTAAACTATGTTGTTGTTGCTCAGTGGAATTCTGTGCTGAAACTTTGTCTTTTGCACCTGAGTTGGGCTTACCATCATCCGTTCCAGAGTCTGGGCCGACTATCTTCACCGAGTTCTCACTCGTTATTGTTTGTAGGAAATGCCAGTCCATATTCATTTTCCTAATCCACTCCCGTCCTAGTAGTGGAGGACCTCCTTCAGATATCACATATAAGTCCATTATTTGACTGTCTTCGCCCTTGTGGACCACTGCAACCTCTATTTTCCCGATGGGGTACACTCTTTGCCCCGTGTATGTTTTCAATATAATCCCCGTATCCTGTAGGGGAATATGTTGGAATAACTTTCCGTAATCTTTCTTATTTATGACCGTCAATGCCGATCCAGTGTCCAATTCCAGTTTTACTTGGACTCCTTCAATCTGAAGAGTGACCCAAATTGTCTGGAGGTCTGCACCCTTACCAGCGTTGAGTACTCTTAAGCTAGCCAGTTCATTACAGCTTAAGCTAGCCAGTTCATTACTGCTAGCGTCTGAATCGGACTCCTGTTCGGTCACCTTGTGTACCTTTGCGTATTTTCCTTGCGGTGACTTCTTCTTGCTGGTCTTCTTCCCTGACCTGCATACTCTAGCTATATGTCCAAGCCTACCACAAGTTCTACATTCTTGGTTTTTAAACCAACACTGGTTCTGATCATGCGTTGTCTTTCCACAACGATAACATTTGCCAGAACTCACACCCAATTTGTGTGCACTGAGCTCCGGTGACCGTAGCTGCATTACTGCCGTGCCTCTCGCTGCGGCTTCGTGTGCTGCTGCCATAGTGACTGCCTTCTCAAGTGTCAGCTCATTCTCCTCGAGCAGTCGCTTTTGTGTATCCTGTTTAAATAAACCACACACAAATTTGTCTCGAAGTGCCTCTGTCAGTCCCGTTCCAAACTGGCAATATTTCGCTAATTTACGCAATTCCAGCAAATATTCAGCATTGCTTTCATGCTGTAGCTGCCTTCTGTCATAAAATTTAAATCGTTCCGCTAGCATCAGCGGCGTGGGGTTTAGATGATCTTTCAGGACAGTAACAATCTCATCGAACGTCTTATCCGCCGGTTCATCTGGTGATAACAGGTGTTTCAATTGCCCGTATGTCTTCGCACCCATTAAATTTAATAATGTTAGTGCTTTATCAGCCTCACGAATTTTATTGGCCTTACAATAATTTTTAACTCGTTCAACATATATGGCCCAATCTTCGATGTCACTATCAAAGTTGCTAATATTCCCGTGTTTAGGCATTGTAGTACTTTATCAGATTTGCAATTTCTCAGATTTTTTTTTTTTTTTTTACTGTTATCCAAGATGGCGGCTTCCCGCTCTTGCCGTCGTCCTCCGCCCACAAAATGGCGGTTTTCCCGCTTCTGCCTTCTTCCCCAGCGGTTTTCCCGTGAAAAATGGCGGCTTTCCCGCGCTTCTCGCTCTCCCCGCCCACTTCAATGGCGGTTTTCCCGCGCTTCTCGTCGCTGACTTTCAGCCCGACTGCGGCTCTTATCTCCTGTGCGATCGCTGGTGCGCCGCCCGCCCGAAACGGTTCTCAGCCCTTATCACCGGTGCGATCGCTGGCCCGCTAAGCGCGTCCCGCTTGAAGCGGCTCCCGGCCTCTGGCTCACCCGCTCGGCGGCTCTTGCTCGCTCCCTCCCGGGCTCTGGCTTACCCGCTCGGCGGCTCTTGCTCGCTCCCTCCCGGGCTCTGGCTTACCCACGAGGTTATGGAGGCTTCAGGGTCCTAATGCCTGTCGCTTCCAGTCGCTGGAAGCTGTCAGGATTTCTGCTGCCCTTCAGTTTTCAGTGGGGTGTTGAGGATTGGAACCTCTCTTCAACGTCCTGTCTTTGGACGAAGCCGCTGTGGAATAACTGCCGCAGGGTTCGAACCGACTCGTCGCCAGTGTTAAGTATGTGTATTGTATTGAACAATTAACACAAAGACTTAAACGTATAACTCAAACAGGTCTTTACTGGTTGGAGGTAGGGACTATACATAGGTCTTTACTTCATGCCCACAGGCGGGAACTGAGGGGGATCAGTACCCACAGTACTATTTATACCCCTATGGCCAGGAGTGGTACTGCGTATCACTACGTCCAACAAGTAGTGCAGTCCTGTCCATAGGTTCAAAGTAGCACACATATTACATACACAACAGTTTCAGACAACCCAGCCCCTTGCTTCCGGAGTCTGTATCACTTTTCTGTTCGTCTGAACTACTCTCCGTCACCTTATGTACCTTCTTGTACTTCTCCTGTGGAGATTTCTTGCTGCTGGTTTTCTTTCCCGACCTGCAGACTCTTGCTATGTGTCCTAATTTTCCACACTGTCTGCACACTTTGTCCTTGAACCAGCAATCCTTATGGTCGTGTGTATTTCTGCCGCAGCGATAGCATTTCACTGTTCCGTATGACATTTCATTTGTGCCATATTCTTGCGGTCTCCGTTGTATCTCTTCAGTGCCCTGTGCGGCTGCTTCGTGTGATACTGCCATGCTGAAAGCCTTGTCCAGCGTAAGATCCTTTTCTGATAGAAGCCGTTACTGCGTTCCTTCACTTTGAAGCCCACACACAAACTTGTCCCTTAAAGTATCTACTAGTCCCGTTCCAAACTGGCAGTGTTTCGATAGCTTGCGCAGTTCCGTTAAATACTCAGCATTACTTTCATCTTTATGCTGGTTCCTTTTGTGAAACTTAAATCTTTCTGCTATCAGCAGCGGTGTGGGGTTTAAGTGGTCCTGTAGGATTGACACTATGTTTTCAAAACCCTTTTCCACTGGCTTCTCTGGGGTTACTAGGTTTCGTAGTGATCCATATGTTTTTGCACCCATTGAATTCAACAATACCAGCGCTTTCTTGTCATCTGGCACTTCATTCGCCTTGCAGTACACTTCTATGCGTTCGACATATGTCGCCCAACCTTCCACTTCATTGTCGAACGCTGTGACACTGCCACTCTTCGGCATCCCTGGGTGTGGTTAGACTGGCTCAAAATGGCGTCTCCTGCGCTCTCCCTTCTTCTCTGCTGTGGCTCAAAATGGCATCTCCTGCGCTTTCCTTTCTTCCCGCGCTCGCCCTTCTTCTCCGCGGACGCTGCTCGGCCCTTGAACACCGGCTGCGCTCTGCGCATTTTCCTGCGCACCTCTCTCGTTGACGCCGCTCGGTCCTGAACCCCGGCTGCGCCCTGTGCGCTTTACCCTCTCTCTCTTTTCCTGTCGACGCCGCTCGGTTTTGAACCACCGCTGCGCCCTACCCTTTCTCTTACCACGTCGACGCTGCTCGCCCTTTTTCTGTGCCGTCGGTCGGCTCCAGCCGCCGCTGTCCGGGAAGGGTCTGCGCCGTACCTGTTGCCAGCCCGTTGCGCTGGACCACCGTGACTGGAGAACCAAGCCCAGCTCTCAACAGCCTCCTCTGCGATGCTCAAGTCTTCTCTGGATGGTCGACGCCCGTACTTCTGGACTCGGCCTTCTTCTTTCACTGTTCTCCAGGAGCGAATCCCTGGGAGGTGATGCAGAGTTGCAGGTAGGTTTGAATCCGCTCGTCGCCAATGTTAGATCCGTGTATCTTGATGTAGTGTGTCCTTCAATAACTAGACAAGAGACTGCAGGGAACAATCAACAGCTATTTACTGGATGAGGGTTACTCTAAAATTAACTGTACAGATCCCTACTCAGGGTTTATATACAGGTGTGGTCACTGCCAGTACAACAGAATACAGGAGCTGTAAAAAGTAGTTCTCCCCTTAAAGGTACATACACTACACTGCAGAGCTCGCAGCGTCCCTCCCCTTTAACGGA
Organism: Somniosus microcephalus; assembly: GCF_052327205.1. Taxonomy (NCBI): domain Eukaryota; kingdom Metazoa; phylum Chordata; class Chondrichthyes; order Squaliformes; family Somniosidae; genus Somniosus; species Somniosus microcephalus. The sequence continues at coordinate 44,594,957 of NC_141009.1, read as the reverse complement.
AGGGGAGGGATGGTGCAATGCGTCAGTGCTTCGCAGAGCGACAGCGTAGCGCTCTGTCATTCGAGTGCTTTGCACCCCCGACACCGGCCCGAGAGGAAGTGGAGTGCCCGAGATAGCACTCCACTTCCTCTCCGGGGCGGTACTGCCGCGCCGGGCTTGAAATGTCCGCCCCCAAAAGGACGTAACCAAATTTCCTACCCATAGAATCATAGAATGGTTACAGCACGGAAGAAGACCATTCGGCCCGTCATGCCCGTGCCGGCTCTCTGCAAGAGCACCTCAGCTAGTCCCACTCCCCCACCCTTTCCCCATAGCCCTGCAAATGTTCATCTTTCAGATACTTATCCAATTCCCATTTGAAAGCCATGGTTGAGTCTACCTCCACCACCCTTTCAGGCAGTGCATTCCAGATCCTAAACACTCACTGAGTAAAAAAGGTTTTTTTAACGTCGCCTTTGTTTTTTTGCCAATCAACTTCAATCTGTGTCGTCTGGTTCTCGACCCTTCTGCCAATGGGAACAGTTTCTCTCTATCTACTCTGTCCTGTCAAACCTATAAATACTACAAGCCCCAAAACATCACTAAATCTTCAAATAATTTTTTTTTAAAACATCACATTTTTAAAATAAACCATAAATTACACGAAATAACTATTTTAAACAATAATATAAATTTTTGAAAAAATTAATTACATTTTTAACAGGGCTAAAAATAAACTTACCTTTCTTTAAAGTATTTAAAAATAATAAACCTGTGGAAAAAATGTTTTAATTTCAATTAATTGACCACTTAACTACCTCTCAAACTACCTCTTAACTGCTTTCAATTGCTAACCCACCTCTCCCGAGGGGGTTTCTCGCACACTGCCGAATGTGCTCCAGTGAAATGCGGAAGTCGGTGGGTTGGAGCCGGCTTTCCGACGCGCTGTCAATTTCAACGCTTTTTACTACCCACCCGCTCCCAAACCTACTCACTGGTGAAAAATTACCCCCTCAATGACTTTGTGAAATAGGAAAATTCCCATTGCATATGATGGGTGCTTTCTCTCAAAGTGGACAAGTAGTTCATGTGTTTGTTTCTACCTGAAGGTAGTTGAGGAAAAGGAGTGGGATCAGTGGAAGCCTGTCAGATGGGTATGCTGGCACCTTAGGGAATCACTTAGTAACTGCCCTTACATCATGTTTGTAAGCCAGATAATCGTATCTGCACATGCTGGAAGCAACCTGCATGCAGAGATTCGGGGGCTTTACGCCACCCGTTACCGTGAAAAAGTAGCAAAAGGAGGGCGGCCGCTGCTCTTTCGCCAGCTGGTGGCGGGTCCCGCGGCATCCGCCATTTTCCGAGGCCCGGCAGCGCTGCCGGTAAGATCGATGGCCCTGCAAATTTAAATTAGGAAGAGGTGTGACGTCACACGCCGACTAAACGTCACCTCGGCAAACTTCGACCCTAGCACTGAGTTCAGCACTAAGCTCACCATGAAACCACTCAGCAGACTCACAGAGGCACTGTCAGTACCTCTTAAAGGGACACACACATCTTTCAGATAAGTTTGCATTTAAACTTTTGGACAGGATTTTTTTGATTTTATTGAAGTAGTGGCTTGCTGCAATACATATTACACATTTTTAAGTGTGTAGGGTGTGCTGCTGGATGCTTGTAAGGCTTTGGATGGTAAAGGACGGCCTCTGAGAAAAAAGAAAATGCTGCAAATACTCAGCAGGTCAGGCAGCATCCGTGGAGAGAGAAACAGAGTTCACGTCTCAGGTCGAGACGCTGCCTGACCTGCTGAGTCTTTTCAGTATTTTATGCTGTCATTTCAGATTTACAGCATCCGCTCACAGAGGCAAGAGGAAGACACCAAAGAGGAAGAAGCCGATGAGGACGAAGCAGAAGAGGAGGAAGCAGACAGAAGGAGGCAACCCAGACATTCCCTTTCTGGCCAGGATATCTGGGATCGAATCATCCACCTGCGGTACCAGTGACCACAACCCCAATTCCCCTTTCAACATTTGCCCACACCTCACCTTCTCTCTGTTACTGACCATCACAGCATCCTCTTGGCCACAATGCTGAAATAAAAGCCACCCAAAGCAAACTTTCCAATCCGACTTTATGCATCTATCCATCCAATATGACATCAAGAAATCAACTCATCACCCTTATGCATTCTCTTAGTGACTGTCTTGTGTGTGTCTTTGCCTATCCTAGTGATGTCACACTGTGCTACCCCAGTGGCTGCAGCATGGCTGGTGGAAGGCTGCTGACTTTCAGTGGGGGACACTGCAAATGGCCTTGCAGGATGACCTCGAGGAGCTGGTGGCTTGGAGTGTTTCTTCTTCTTCTTCACTCTCCTCTCCCGCCTGTTGTTGACCCACTGGCTGGGCAGGCCACATTTCCTGGGCGTGTGAAATGAGGAAGGCACAAGGGTGGAGTTGTGATGAGGGGAGGGCAGGGAAGCAAGCAGTGCATGCATGAAGGAGGATTACGTATGAGCATACCAGCATCTTGTATCTTTTCTGCCCCGCGGCTGGCCAAGGGCTCAACCATGCCCTTGCGAAGAATGGCCTGCACTGTCTCCTTCAAGGGTGAGGTGCGGCTAGGAATGGGAGATGTGCCTCATACTGTAATTGGTACTGATTGCTGGTAGGTGAGTGATTGTGGCGGGGGGGGCGGGTGGTGGGGGCGGAAGGGAGTCGTGCATTGAGAAGTGAGTGAGGCTAGTGATGCAGTTGGTAGGAGATGGCTTTTGAAGATGCATTCACTGACCTTGACAGTGGTCTGAGATCATGAACCTTCTTTGGGCAGTGGAGCCAGCTGGTACTGACAGTGTCGGCCTCAGTGATGTAGTCCCACATCCTTCTTTCTGGAGGTCCTCCTGGCCCCTGTGGGTAGACGGTCAGTCTTGCAGCGTTGACCCCCTGCACAAAGCTGGAGTGCTGCATGCGAGATCCTGGGTGCCCCTTCCTTGGCTTGCTGAGCCATTTGTGTTAGTATTTTTCCCATTTTTTGAGGTGCAGAAGGGAATTCAGCTTTAAGAGTTGACACAAATTTGGGGCTTCTTTTCAATGTTAATTTTTTTTTTAAGGCAGTAAGGGCTGAAAACTGCATTTATTAACTTCTTTTTTATTTTTATCAGTCCCACAGTGCCTAGCGAAATCATTGCCTCACTTCCAGAGGCTGTTGGAAGATGGAACGCCGCTTCTGGATGCCAACTTCGCTACCGATGCCTGCACTGACGCCACCAGGAGGGCGTGGAGGGCGTTACACAGTAAGTTAGTGCTGGGCTAAAACTCTTTAGTCCCCAGTGTGAATTTTTCTCTTCGATCACTTCGACCATTTTCAGCGGCCGCTAACCCAAGGCCACGGTGACAACTCTCGTGGCGGCCACAGATTTCTAGGCCAATGGTTCCTGAAGGAGATTCTTATAGAACCGCACATTCTTCTGCAGCCAGACCTGAAGAGAACTTCCATGATAGGCACAGCTCTGTCACTGGCTGTCGAAGATAACCGCTGCCTTGAATTGTTATGCCTTTCAAGCACCAGCAGGAAACATCTGCCAGATTGCCCAGCCTGCAGTGCACAGTTGCATCATGCAGGTCACAAATGTTATGCTTGCCCAGGCTGTTTAATTCAGTTATTGTCCCAACACATGGACTCCCCAAAGTGTAGGCCATTAATGGTGCCACAGAGCTGTCAATCAAACCCTCTATCCCATAAAGACTGCTAGGATGTCTGTCGCAAGCACTGAGGGAGCGCTGCACTGTTCGAGGCGCTGTCTTTCAGATGAGATGTTAAACCAAGGCCTTGTCTGCTCTCTCAGGCAGAGGTAAAAGATCCCATGACACTATTTTGAAGAAGAGCAGGGGAGTTATCCCTGGTGTCCTGGTCAATATTTATCCCTCAATCTACATCACTAAAAAAAACAGATTATCTGGTCATTGTCACATTGCTATTTGTTGGAGCTTGCTGTGCACAAATTGGCATCGCTGGCAAGGCCAGCATTTATTGCCCATCCCTAATTGCCCTTGAGAAGGTGGTGGTGAGCCACCTTCTTGAACCGCTGCAGTCCGTTTGGTGAAGGTACTCCCACAGTGCTGTTAGGGAGGGAGTTCCAGGATTTTGACCCAGCGACGATGAAGGATCGGCGATATGCTTCTAAGTCAGGATGGTGTGTGACTTGGAGGGGAACTTAGAGGTGGTGGTGATCCCATGCGCCTGCCTTCTAGGTGGAAGAGGTCGCGGGTTTGGGAGGTGCTGCCGAAGAAGTTTCCTACATTACAACAGTGACTACACTTCAAAAGTACTTCATTGGCTGTAAAGCGCTTTGAGACGTCCTAAGTCATGAAAGGCGCTATATAAATGCAAGTCTTTCTTTTCTTTTAAATAATTGAACAAAGACAAAAATGCTTCATTTTTGTCACAGAGCTGACCTCACATTAGTCTGTCAGATTTGTGCCCAACCAGCAAAGGGCCTGGTGCCACATTGGTCGTGTATCTTAAACCCCACAACACTGGACTTTAATGAATGAAGTGAACTCCATTTCAAAGAATAGCTGTGCTTCTGTTTCCAAACACAATCATCTGCCAAGTGATTTAATCCTTAAATAGGTGGGAAGTTAGAAAGTCTGGGTAGTAAAACTGCTGTTAGATATAATCAAAGTATATTTTGTATGAAAAGGCCTTGCAGCCGTTGAACAAAGAACCGGACGCACAGCATGTGCTGAATGATGGAACCCAGCTAATGTTGTGTTTATCTTTTAATAGCTGATTTCTCCGAAGAGGTATCTCGGAGCAAGGAAGATGCCAGTTCCTATCTGCTCCATGCAGCAGCTGCATGATGGACCTGTTGGTGTCAGTTGATCATGTTCTAGTTTTCAGAGGTGAAATAAATGTCCTGGAGCTCTGGGTGAGGAGACTGAAAGGGAGATTTCTTCTGATAGCTTGGAGGGATGGATAGACTTCTTTTAAATTAACTAAAGGGGTGAGTTTTCACATTAACCAATGTCATGTCGGTGTGAACCATCAATACTACAGTTAAAGTGTCAAATGCAGCCTGAATTCAGAACTGACAAATGGAGTGACGCAGAGTGGGCCTACACACCTAATTTACATTGCATGAGTTTAATCTTGTGCCACGTTGAAACTGTTTTGGAGGGATGTTAAACACATTGGGGTAGAGTTTCCGCTTTGGGCACAATCGACAATCTGGAAGAAAATTGCATTTGAAATTCGTAGAATCACAGAATAGTTACAGCACAGAAGAAGGTCATTCGGCCCGTCGAGCCTGTGCCGGCTCTCTGCAAGAGCACTTCAGCTAGGCCCGCTCCATGCCCTTACCCCATAGCCCGGCAATTTTTTTCTTTCAGGTACTTATCCAATTCCCTTTTGAAAGCCATGATTGAGTCTGCCTCCCCCACCCTTTCAGGCAGTGCATTCCAGATCCTAACCACCCATAAAAAAAAAAAATTCTTACGCCGCTTTTGGTTCCTTGGCCAATCACCTTAAATCTGTGTCCTCTAGTTCTCGACCCCTCTGCCAATGGGAACAGTTTCTCTCTATCTACTCTGTCGAGTCCAGATTTTGAACACCTCCATCAAATCTCCTCTTAATCTTCTCTGCTCCAAGGAGAACAACCCCAGCTTCTCCAGTCTATCCACGTAACTGAAGTCCCTCATCCCTGGAATCATTCTCGGAAATCTTTTCTTCACCTTCTCTAAGGCCTTCGCATCCTCCCTACAGTGTGGTGCCCAGAATTGGACACAGTACTCCAGTTGAGGCTGAACCAGTGTTTTATAAAGGTTCATCATAATTTCCATGCTTTTGTACTCTATACCTCTATTCATGAAGCCCAGAATCCCACAAGCTTTATGAACTGCTTTCTCAACCTGCCCTGTCACCTTCAATGATTTGTGCACATATACCCCTAGGTCTCTCTGTTCATGCACCCCCTTTAGGATTGTACCCTTTAGTTTATATGTTCTCTCCTTATTCTTTCTACCAAAATGTATCACTTCACACTTTTCTGCGTTAAATTTCATCTACCATGTGTCCGCCCATTCCATCAGCTTGTCTATGTCCTCTTGAAGTCTATCACTATCATCCTCACTGTTCACTATACTTCCACGTTTTGTTTCATCTGCAAATTTTGAAATTGTGCCCTGTACACCCACGTCCAAGTCATTAATATATATCAAGAAAAGCAGTGGTGCTAGAACCGACCCCTGGGGAACACCACTGCATACCTTCCTCCAGTCCAAAAAACAACCGTTCACCGCTACTCACTGTTTCCTGTCACATAGCCAATTTCATATCTATGCAGCCACTGTCCCTTTTATTCCATGGGCTTCAACTTTGCTGGCAAGTCTATTATGTGGCACTTTATCAAACGCCTTTCAGAAATCAATGTACACCACGCCAGCCATATTGCCCTCATCAACCTTCTCTGTTACCTCATCAAAAAACTATATCAATTTGGTTAAACACGATTTGCCTTTAACAAATCCATGCTGAGTTTCCTTAATTAATCCACACTTGTCCAAGTGATTGTTAATTTTGTCTCTGATTATTGTTTCTAAAAGCTTCCCCACTACCGAGGTTAAACTGACTGGCCTATAGATACTGGGTTTACCTTCACACCCTTTTTTTAACAAGGGTGTAGCATTTGCAATTCTCCAGTCCTCTGACACCACCCCCATTTCTACTGGAGGATTGGAAGATTATGGCCCGTACTTCCACGATTTCTTCCTTCACTTCCCTCAGAGTCCTTGGATGCATCCCAGCCGGCCCTGGTGACTTATCTACTGTAAGTACAGCCAGCCTTTCAAGTACCTCCTCTTTATCAATTGTTGCCCCATCCAGTATCTCTGGATTGCAGTAGTTTTCCGAAGAGAAGTTATAGTTCAAGTTTCCGCTCAAACAATTTTGCATAATCACAAACGTAAAATCTTCCATGAACCAGCGCAATCGGTAAACGTATAGAACGCAATTGTTTTATTCCTTGATGTATTTAAGAGTGGTAACCTGGTGCAGTTTTATTAATACAGCTGAAAATGGGTGTATCACAAAAAATAAGCATTTTTAATAAGAGTGCCAATTCCACCACCTGTGAGACACCTGATTTTAAATCACTGAAAATGACATTAAGAAAATATACAGAACTATTTATCAGTTTCATTGGTGTGCACTAGTCAGTTTTTTAATAAATTAAATATTAAGCACTTATTGCCCTTGAGAAGGTGGTGGTGAGCTGCAGTCCGTGGTGAAGGTACTCCCACATGCTGTTAGGGAGGGAGTTCCGGGATATTGACCCAGCGACAATGAAGGTTCGGCGATATACTTCTAAGTCAGGATGGTGTGTGACTTGGAGGGGAACTTGGAGGTAGTGGTGTTCCCATGCGCCTGCTGCCCTTGTCCTTCTAGGTGGAAGAGGTTGTGGGTTTGGGAGGTGCTGCCGAAGAAGCCTTGGTGAGTTGCTGCAGTGCATCTTGTAGATGGTACACACTGCAGCCATGGTACGGCGGTGGTGGAGGGAGTGAATGTTTAAGGTGGTGGATGGGGTGCCAATCAAACGGCTGCTTTGTACTGGATGGTGTCGAGCTTCTTGAGTGTTGTTGGAGCTGCGCTCATCCAGGCAAGTGGAGAGTATTCCATCACACTCCTTATTTGTGCCTTGTAGATGGTGGAAAGGCTTTGGGGAGTCAGGAGATGAGACACTCGCTGCAGAATACCTAGCCTCTGACCTGCTCTTGTTGCCACAGTATTTATGTGGCTGGTCCAGTTAAGTTTCTGGTCAATGGTGACCCCCAGGATGTTGATGGTGGGGGATTCGGCGATGGTAATGCCGTTGAATGTCATGGGGAGGTGGTTACACTCTCGCTTGTTGGAGATAGTCATTGCCTGGCACTTCTGTGGCGCGAATGTTACCTGTCACTTATCAGCCCAAGCCTGAATGTCATCCAGGTCTTGTTGCATGCGGGCATGGACTGTGTCATTATCTGAGGAGTTGTGAATGGCGCTGAACACTATGCAGTCATCAGCGAACATCCCCATTTCTGACCTTATGTTGGAGGGAAGGTCATTGATGAAGCAGCTGAAGATGGTTGGGCCTAGGACACTGCCCTGAGGAACTCCTGCAGTGATGTCCTGGGGCTGTGATGATTGACCTTCAATCACCACAACATCTTCCTTTGTGCTAGGTATGACTCCAGCCAGTGGAGCGTTTCCCCCCCGATTCCCATTGACTTTAGTTTTACTAGGGCTCATTGATGCCACACTCGGTCAAATGCTGCCTTGATGTCAAGGGCAGTCACTCTCACCTCACCTCTGGAATTCAGCTCCTTTGTCCATGTTTGGACCAAGGCTGTAATGAGGTCGGGAGCCAAGTGGATTTGGCAGAACCCAAACTGGGCATCAGTGATCAGGTTATTGATGAGTAAGTGCCGTTTGATAGCACTGTCGATGACACCTTCCATCACTTTGCTGATGATTGAGAGCAGACTGATGGGGCAGTAATTGGCCGGGTTGGATTTGTCCTGCTTTTTGTGGACAGGACATACCTGGGCAGTTTTCCACATTGTCGGATAGATGCCAGTGCTGTATCTGTACTGGAACAGCTTGGCCAGAGGCGCGGTTAGTTCTGGAGCACAAGTCTTCAGCACGATAGCCGGGATGTTGTCGGGGCCCATAGCCTTTGCTGTATCCAATGCGCTCAGCCATTTCTTGATATCGTGTGGAGTGTATCGAATTGGCAGAAGACTGGCTTTTGTGATGGTGGGGACCTCAGGAGTAGGCCGATATGGATCATCCACTCGGCACTTCTGGCTCAAGATGGTTGCAAACGCTTCAGCCTTGTCTTTTGCACTCACGTGCTGGGCTCCACCATCTATGAGGATGGGGATATTCATGTAGCCTCCTCCTCCCGTTAGTTGTTTAATGGTCCACCACCATTCACGACTGGACGTGGCAGGACAACAGAGCTTCGATCTGATCCGTTGATTGTGGGATCACTTAGCCCTGTCTATAGCATGCTGCTTCTGCTTTTTAGCATGCATGTTGTCCTGTGTTGCAATTTCCCCAGTTTGGCACCTCATTTTCAGGTATGCCTGGTGCTGCTCCTGGCATGCTCTTCTACACTGCTTATTGAACCAGGGTTGGTCCCCTGGTTTGGTGGTAATGGTAGAGTGAGGGATATTACAGATTGTGGTGGAATACAATTCTACTGCTGCTGATGGACCACAACGCCTCATGGATGCCCAGTTTTGAGCTGCTAGATCTGTTCTGAATCTATCCCATTTAGCACGATGGTAGTGCCACACAACACGATGGAGGGTGTCCTCAGTGTGAAAACGGGACTTTGTCTCCACAATGACTTGTGCAGTGGTCACTGCTACCAATGCTGTAATGGACAGATGCATCTGCAACAGGTAGATTGGTGAGGACAAAGTCAAGTAGGTTTTTCCCTCGTGTTGGTTCTCTCGCCACCTGTCGCAAGCCCAGACTGGCAGTTATGTCCTTCAGGACTCAGCCAGCTCGGTCTGTAGTGGTGCTACCGAGCCACTCTTGGTGATGGACATTGAAGTCCCCCACCCAGAGTACACAGGACACAGGTGGAAACTGCTCAAATCAAGTAACCAGTTTGCTGGTTGACTTTGATTGGACATCTGACCTTTGTTGGTCTCCTTTATGCTTCCCAATGGTTACTGGCCACTAATTGGTGATTCTTTAATTGGAAAATTCTGATAAGTGTTATTCTGCATAGCAATGACTGTGCATTTTATTTAAATCAAAAGAAAAATTTCCGGGGGTGGGAAAGCGGGGAAGTTGAAAGCACCATGTGATATCCATTGTCCTTATTGGGAGTGCCCTATTTGGCAAAATAAATTGCTTGCTTCTGCAAAATGCTAATTAGCAAGGGTGAGCCAAATATACACTGGATTGAAAAGTGCGGGTGAGCCAGTTAAATTGATATTGCATCAGGAAATCTCAAGTGGTGAGAAATCAACTTTCTTCTTAAAACGTTTCACCCAGAAGCAGGAGATGACATGGACAAGCTTTTGTATTCAGATATATGATAAATTTAGAACAATTTCAGTTTTGCTGTTCGTCGGTGCATCGAACTCTTTCGAGCCATTGGGGTTTTGCGTGACATTTGACAGTTTCCCTGTACAGCTGTAATAAGGGCAGTTTAAGTGTCAGCGTGGTGACGGAACCTAATAAGCAGACCTGTGTAGAAAGGCAGAAGTTGCGAGTTATAAGTCAAAGTTGCGAGACAACTTTTTTTCATGCTCCACACAAACATCATTTGCATTTATGATTGAGAAGTTGCCTCATGGAATTAGGCATGAGGGCTTTTCAATTACAGTGAAATAAAAGCAGCTATTTGGAAAATGCTTTTGGGCAATGACAGCCTGTTATAAAAATAAGGCAGGGACTTTCTTTTGACTAATCACTTTCCATTCCTTGTAAATATGTTACAAGTCAACAGGAAAAGAAATACATTAATGCAAAGTGTTGTGGAGTTTTGTAGAGGGTTCCTCCACTGGCTGAGTTGCTCCAAGTCCTATCCATGTCCATGTCCATTGGCTCCAGGTCTGGCAACATCAACATTTAAAAATTCTCATCCTTGTTTTTAAATCCCTCCATGGCCTCGCCCCTCCCTCTCTCTGTATCCTCCTCCAGCCCTACAACCCTCCAAGACCTCTGTGCTCCTCCAATTCTTGCCTCTTGAGCAACCTCAATTTTAATCGCTCCACCATTGGCGGCCGTGCCTTCAGTTGCCTAGGTCTTAAGCTCTGGAATTCCCTCCCTAAACTTTTCTGCCTCTCTAGCTCACTCTCCTTGTTTAAGACGCTCCTTAAAAGTTATTTCAGTGGCCATCTCCTTATGTGGCTCGATGTCAAATTTCTTTTGATAATGCTCCTGTGAAGCACCTCCCAAACCCGTGACCTCTACTACCTAGAAGGACAAGGGCAGCAGGTGCATGGGAACACCGTCAACTCCAAGTTCCCCTCCAGGTCACACACCATCCTGACTTGGAAATATATCACCGTTCCTTCATCGTCACTGGGTCAAAATCCTGGAACTCGCAGACTTCATCTGTAAAATGGACCAAGTGGCATAATTAGCAGTTAAAGAGCAGAAAGAATAGAAGTGATGCAATCATAGAATCATACAGCACAGAAGGAGGCCATTAGGTCCATGGTGCCCGTGCAAGCTCTTTGTAAGAGCTACCCAATTATTTCCACTTCCCCGATCATTCCCCATAGCCCTGCAATTTTCTCCTTTTCAAGTATTTATCCAATTCCCTTTTGAAAGTTACTATTGAATCTGCTTCCACCACCCTTTCAGGCAGTGGGTTCCAGTCATAACAACTCGCTGCGTTAAAAAAAACCGTGTCTCCCCTCTGGTTCTTTCGCCAGTTATCGTAAATGTCTTATTCCTTCTATCTTGGCCCAAAAAAGCTGAGGTACAACAATCAGAATATATTGTTTAAAACAATACCCATTTCCTTTGAAGGAGCTCCATTCAATTATCACTTTCAACAAAATAATGCTTAGCTTAACAAGTTTAAACTTCAGGGTGGCATCTCCTAATTACAGTGACATCAGTTGCAGTTGCCAGTACGCTGAGCTGAGGCTGTTTCCATGAACTTTCCAACTTTAAATAGCTGTGCCCTGTACCTTTCTGCTTGACTTCACCCCTGGCCCTATGAAACTGCCTCCTTCCCTAAATCCCACTGACATTCCATATCCCACTCTGCTTTCAAAAGCCTTTCCCGTCAACCAAACTTTCAGCTGTCCTCCAGCTTGGCAGAGCAAGCTTGAAGGGCCGAATGACCTACTCCTCCTACTTCTTGTGCTCTTATGACTTGCTGCGTCTTTTGACTGTGGGAAAAACAAAATGAATCAGCTGATTTCTACCAGTATTTTTCAGCTACTGGAACTATTAACTTAACCGGGTTGTACAGCTGTAACAAACCAGGGACAATGCTGGCAATCCATTGTAGGTCTGTCAGGATCTGAAGGAAAATAGATCAGGTGAACATCTCCTTTTACATTTCAAATGCTGACCGCCCTGCTGTCTATTTTTTTATTCTTTCATGGAATGTGGGCGTCGCTGGCAAAGCCAGCATTTATTGCCCATCCCTAATTGCCCTTGAGAAGGTGGTGGTGAGCCGCCTTCTTGAACCGCTGCAGTCCGTATGGTGAAAATACTCCCACAGTGCTGTTAGAGAGGGAGTTCCAGAATTTTGACCCAGCGACGATGAAGAAACGGCAATGGGCCAGTAATTCCGGTCCCAACGCGTGAGTGCGGACGGTGTACTCACGCGTGGGCCCGTTGGAAGTGCCGGATTTCAGCATGCACAGCGCATGCGCGGGAAACCGGCATTTCCACCAAGAGGTTCAGAGGTCCAACGCGTGCCTCTGCGCGCACACGTTGAACTCCCTTCTTTTTGACAGGTTTGCCCGTGTGCAACGGCCTGAGCATTTTAGACATAAAAAGGAGGCGTAAGGACTTGATTCTTTAAGGTAAGTGGTCTATTATTTAAAATTATAACATTTTTTCCATAGCTTTATTGTTTTTAAGGACTTTACAGTAAGGTAAGTTTATTTTTAGACCAGATTTCTTAAAAAATTATTTTTTTCAAAAATTTGATTAATTGTTTAAAATAGTTTTTTAAAGTTATTTATAGTTTATTTAATTATTGGGATGTTTTTTAAAATTTTATTTAAAGTTAAACTAATCTTTTGGGCGCCCGTACTTTTCATGAGTTTGACAGTTCTTACTATCAAGCTCATGAATGAAGTTTCCCCTCCCCTGATTGGCTGCACAGTGCTCACCTGATCCCAGCCGGCACATCGCACTAACTACGCCGCTGGATCAGGCAAGCACATCGCGCCGACATCTGAACCGGGCCAGTGACAGGAATTCCAAGCAGGCCCAGGCTTCAGATGTCGGCGCGTCGGGTGAGTGCACATCGGGGGCTTGCACGCGCGGCAAGCCCCCGATCCTAATTTCTGGCCCAATATATTTCCAAGTCAGGATGGTGTGTGACTTGGAGAGGAACTTGGTGTTCCCATGTGCCTGCTGCCCTTATCCTTCTAGGTGGAAGAGGTCGCGGGTTTGGCAGGTGCTGCCGAAGAAGCCTTGGCGGGTTGCTGCAGTGCATCTTGTAGATGGTACACACTGCAGCCACGGTACGGCGGTGGTGGAGGGAGTGAATGTTTAAGGTGGTGGATGGGGTGCCAATCAAACGGCTGCTTTGTACTGGATGGTGTCAAGCTTCTTGAGTGTTGTTGGAGCCGCACTCATCCAGGCAAGTGGAGGGTATTCCATCACACTCCTTACTTGTGCCTTGTAGATGGTGGAAAGGCTTTGGGGAGTCAGGAGGTGAAACAGTCACCGCAGATTACCTAGCCTCTGACCTGCTCTTGTTGCGACAGTATTTATGTGGCTGGTCCAGCATTTCCAGCATTGTCTGCTTTATTTAAAATTTACAACATTTGCCCCTCATCAAATTCTGTTGATGGGGATTGGAAATAATTTTGGGGGGTTAATTCTAAAGAGAAATATTCTTTCAATAATTGTTTGCATATCCTATCATAGTCTTAACATTCATCCTCCAGATTTTCTGATGTGTGGAATGTCTCCCTCTTGTGGTAAATGTTAGTGGGTCAGTCTATCTGCTCAGTATGCATTGCAAGGATGGTTTCATATTTTAAACCATTTTTGGCACTTCTACTCCACCCCCACCCCCCTCAAAAAAAAGGTTTGTTTTCACCTAATAGTACAACAGCAAAAATAAACTTATCGTGAATAATTCAAAGGTTCTATGTCAATTACAATAGCAACGTACTTCGATGGTGTTCCTCTCCCACAGAATGAAGTCTCGGCGGTGCACAGCACTCGGCAGAGGAATATAGTGGACACCAAGCTGGGGGAGAGCTGAAACTCTGGTTGACAGGAATGGCTTTTAGGAGGCTTTTGAAAGCAGAGTGGGCTATGGCAAGTCAGTGGTAGTTAGGGAAGGAGGGAGTTTCATATGGTCAGGGGTGAAGAAGATGAAAGAGCAATCATTGATGATAGGGCGGAATGGCCTCCCTCTGTGCTCCGAAAGTTTCTGATTTCATCCAATATAGCCCAATTACAAGTTTCGAGCTGATCAAGGCCCTGGATCCTGCTGCAATATTCATCCTATTTTTGGTCGTCAATTTTGAGCTCTTCACTGTCATTTATTAGAATGCGGTGTTTAAAATGCATGTGATGATCTGCAAACAGCGCACTGGACAATAAGATTCTAAAATCAATGGAAACTTAATTCACAGGTCAATTTATTTTTGACACGCGCATTTAGATAACTGCAAGTAATTACAGTCATACTTTGTGTGGTCAGTAATTATAATTTATCTGCTAATTGTGAGGTGTCGGCAGTGTGATGAGTCTTGTCAGCTCTTGTCTGATTGCTGATTACACAGCATTCAAATACTCAGGAGTTCGGCTCACCCTTATGTAATGGACAAAAATGATGAATTCATTTTTATATCAGCAAGATTTTGAACTTCAGCAAGGTATCTGTAGGTTTTATATATCACCTCACATAAATAGAATTCTTTATTATTTGAGTGAGAACAAAAAGTGTCATTGCCCATGTTTAAGCTTTTAAGTTGCAGATAAGATACAGTGGGGTGTTAAATTGATAAGAAAGAAAGGACGTGCATTGATATAGCACCTTTCACAAACTCCGCACGTCCCAAAGTGCTTTACAGCCAAAGAAGTATTTTAGAAGTGGAGTTACTGCTGTAATGTATGGAAATGCGAATTTGCACATGGCCAGGTCCCACAAACAGCAATGAGATACATGAGCAGGTAAGCTGTTTTAGTGATGTTGGCTTAGAGATAAATACTGGCCCAGACACCGGGAGAACGCACCTTGTCCTCTTTGAATAGAGCTGTGAGCTCGTTTAACTCCACCTGAGAGGACAGACAGGCCCTTGGTAAATTATCTCATTGCTGTTTATGGGACCTGCTTTGTGCAAATTGGCCGCTGCATCTCTCTACCTTATAACAGTAACCACACTTCAAAAAGTACATTATTAACTATGAAGCATTTCGGGATGTCTGGAGGTTGTGAAAGGCGCTATATAAATGCAAGTTACTTTTCTTTCTATATTATTTATGTACTGCAACCTGATCGATTTCCTGCACTGCCTAATTTGGCCCATTTATATTGCAGGGTCGTTTCTGACAGCGGTAGCAAATAATAACGTTTATGATCTTATACACGCACAATTTGTGCCAAGTAGCAATTGTAATATCAACATTCTGGCCTTTGGCATTTCCTGATGGCAGGGCTAGGTCCACATAGGTCAGCGATGTGAAAACCAAAATTGTACAGACAGGCTGAGAGCTCAGCTATCCCATAACCACAATCAAATGGCAGAGCTGGATGACAAATAGTAGCAGCTATTCATCTTTGCTGTCACTAGTGCTGTGTCTCTGGAGGTAGCTCATTAATGCGGTAGGGTCTGAATATAATCCTTAATGTAAACCCTTCCAGGTTAGTGTGCAATCCTATGCACAGGAACATCAAATTGATGCTTTTTAGGGACTGGACTTTGAACTACAATATGTAATGTTACATTGTCTGCCCTCCTTAGACTTGCTTTTTCCTGGTTAAGATGCTATGCATTATTCTAGGCCCACACCAAGCTGGACTCCAACAGTGAAGTTCAAAATTCTATTGCCTACTCTATTCTCCATTACTTTATTGCAGTAATATTCTAGTGTCACAGGGAGTTGCCACATTCAGTGTCTCTGTAAAAAGTGCAGCCTAAACTGTGGACAATTAATCTGGAAGGAGGGTTAATTTATATATGGACAGAGGGATTAATTTTTATGGCTGCAATGTGCCCACTCTTTCAAGCAGCTAATTCCACAGTTTAGGTGTTATGGAGTCCGTTAGGAATATCTGCTGCAACTGAAATTGTCATATTGGCAAAGAAGAATTTTAAAAAGGAGAAAAGAGTTGTCCAACAGATCAAGCAAATGTAAAAGTGACGTCTTCTGCAGATCACATACACTGGATCCTATTAGGGATTCGACCATAACCACTGACTTCTGGTCTACCTGCCCACTCCCCGAAATCAAGAGCTTGTCAGTTAAACCCTATGGGGCTGAATTTCCCTGGAGCACACTCAATCTCCCAGCATAGCTTTGGCAGAAAACTGTGTCAAGGCGTAAACAGTTATTAACATTGTTTCCCCAGAAGGTTGGGTGAAGAACAGAAAGAAAGACTTGCATTTATATAGCATCTTTCATGACCTTAGGATGTCCCAAAGCGCTTTACAGCCAATGAAGTACTTTTGAAGTGTAGTCACTGTTGGAAACGTGGCAACACCCAGCAGCTCCCACAAGCAGCAATGTGATCATGACCAGATAATCTTTTTTATATTAATGTTGATTGAGGGATAAATATTGGCCAGGACACCGGGGAGAACTCCCCAGCTTTTCTTTGAAATAGTGCCATGGGATCATTTGCATCCACCTGAGAGAGCAGACGAGGCCTCGATTTAAAATCACATCCAAAGGACGGCACCTCCGACAGTGTAGCACTCCCTCAGTACTGCACTGGAGTGCCTGCTCAAGTCTCTGGGGTGCGACTATGAACCCACAGTCTTCTGACTCAGAGGCGAGAGTGCGGCCCACTGAGCCACAGCTGACACTGTCAGCTGGTGAAGACCTGTGATAAATCTCAGCAAGAGTCCGCGTCCTGAGGAGAGGTGAAAATTGGTAGCCATATGCTGGGGGGCAAGGATTACTTCAGGAGATCCCTTGGCAGATCTCCTCATACCCGCAAAGTGTGTGGACAATCAGTACAGCATATGTGAATTGTCATCAGGAAAATAAAACACAGGCCTGCACCTGTTAAACCAGCTGGAGTCATCAACTGAACATTTTTTTTTCATTCTGTATTGACATGAAGGAATTGCGTTAACATTCAGTCAGGGCTTTTAATGCAATTGAAATATGGCTTGGCATCTTCACCAAAGGCTATTAAAAGCTGTCATAAATCTGAGGAATTTTCTGTTGTTTTCAGTTGCTGTGAAAAGCAGACTAATTGATGGATGACAACATTCTGGAGTGAAATTAATGTCCTGGCTAAATGGGGCTTCAGTTGGGTAATCAAGGCTGCAGAATTGAAAAAAAATCGAAGGCATGAACAAAACAAGTTGATAAATTAAAATCCATCTTGCCCTTCGATGCTTCAGTTGGAAGATGCATTATCGAGTGTTGACATGTTAGTCAGAGTAGAGGAGAGCTTCATGAACCATCTCCACTTGGTGCTGAGTTAGCTGATCTTAGCCAAGGAAGACTTGCAGTAATGTAGCACCTTAAGCTATCTCTCAGACACATCCGCCAGTTCTTTACACACAATGGATTACCTTTCCAAGGTACCAGATTGGAAACTGTCACTTATGGACCTGTAGCCCAACAGTAGTATTCACCTTGAGGAGAAAGGAATATCAGAGATGGTGAAATAAAAAATAATTGCAATAAAATCTACTTCACTTTCTGTGGTTCTATATCAGAATTGCTTTGATGGTGTGCGTATAATATGGAATGGGGTTGTTTGTACGTCAAACCAAACTTGTTACTTCCATTCATGATCATGCTTTAAAACACTGTGAGGCGGCTCTAGATCAGGGCTGTCCAAATTCTGTGTCCTCGTGGGCAACGTGAGAGCAAACCATAAGAATATAAGAAATAGGAGCAGGAGTAGGTCATACAGCCCCCTCGAGCCTGCTCCGCCATTCAATAAGATCATGGGCCGTACTTTGCGGCACGTACGGATGCGTACAAGGTGCTCATGCACCCGTAAGGGCCATGCAAGTTCCGGGTTTAGGCGTGCGCTAAAGGCCGGAACTTGCGATCTGTCAAGAATTTTCTTGACAGATGATTCGCATCCCGGGTAAAGGTCATCCACGGGCGGAGCCCAACTTCTGCCCAGCGAATGCCCGTGAAATTCTTACGCCTGGTAAAAATAGGCGTAAGGCCTGCTTTTACCAGTGTAAGAGTTTTAAAAAACAGAAAAATAAAATTTTATCAATAATTTATACATTTAAAAACTTGTGGAATAAGGTAAGTTTATTTTTAGCCCCTTTAAAACATTTACATTTATTTTTCAAAAAATGAAATTTTTGTTTTAAATATTTAATTGAATGCCATTTTAATTAATTTTAAATAAGTGATGGGTTTTTTTTATTTGAAGTGTAGGGGTATTTTTGGGGGGTATTTCCATTCATGCTTATGGGGTTTCCATTCATACAGAATCCCCATAAGTATGAATGGAGATCCTCTTCTGTCATTGGTTGAGCCGGACTACGTGATCCCCGGGCCGCTTGCGAACCGCCTGCGCCCCTGGGATACGTGGGCCTCTACGCATGTCTACGCATAGTGGCCCAGGAGTGCGAGTCTCCGTGGATCCCGAGGCAGAAGGTTAGTTCGTAGATTTTTTGCCGGTCGGAGGCATCCTCCCGCGGGAAGCTTCCGACCACAAATTCAGGCTGAACTTCTACATCAAATCCACTGTCCCGCCCAATGCCCATTTCCCTAGATTCCCTTAGTGCCCAAAAATCTATCAATCTCAGTCTTGAATATACTCATCAACTGAGCATCCACAGCCATCTGGGGTAGAGAATTCCAAAGAGTCACAACCCTCTGAGTGAAGAAATTCCTCCTCGTCTCAGCCCTAAATGGCCAACTCCTCATCTGGAGACTATGAACCTCTAGTTCTAGACTCTCCAGCCAGGGGAAACAGCCTCTCAGCACCTATCCTGTCAGGCCTTCTAAGAATTTTATCTGTTTCACTTAGATCACCTCTCATTCTTCTAAACGCCCGAGAAGATAGCATTCTATGCAATCTCTCCGCATAGGACAACCCTCTCTCTCAATCTAGTGAAGGCTTGTTGCATCCCTTCTAAGGCAAGTATATCCTTCCTTAGGTAAGGAGACCAAAACCATAGATACAAGGGCCATGTATGAAGTTAAAGTTGATTCGGGCCGGAATTTGCGGTCCAGAGTAAGCCTCTGGCCCTCTAAAGGAAATCCGCACCTACCTTCAGGCTCCCGGGCTTTGGAGATTTTGGGTCCTGGGCCTGCAGACATACACCTTCATAAAGGCCCACGGATCCCAGGGACGCAGGCGGTTTGGAAGCGTCCCTGGGATCAGGTGGACCTTTCACTGGTGAAAGCAGGCCCTGAGCCTGCTTTTACTAGGCGCAAGGGTTTCGTGGGCATTTGCTGGGCAGTAGTTGGGCAAATAGCCCCACTCTGCGCCAGCGAAAGCAATTTTTGGGTCGGTGCCGATGCTGTCAAGGCGAACCTTGACGGATCGCAAGTTCTGGGTTTTCGCGCATGTGCAGCGCATGCAGCATCCCAGAACCTGCGGGGCCTTTCTGACGGCTTATGACGGCATACGCTGTGTGTACACCATCATCGAGAGCACAATAATCCGGGCCAATGTTCCCATTAACTTGCACACATCTTAAGTTGCTGATACTGGTGGATTTTGGTGTTCTGATTTTGAATTTATCAACCAGCAAGGCAAACCTCCAAGTGCACAGAATTCCAACAGAACAGCAAATAAGAAGTGTAAGCCCAAATACAACTCCGTTGGCTTGGCATCAAGGGCAAGATTGTCAGGGGTCACTGTTTGGACCCCACTGCTGGAGGTAGACTGTACATATGCTGCAAAATTCCTGTGTATTGCAAATGATTGCCATAAGGAGAGCCTAAGGAAGAATTAGTAGCAGCTGGAGCAAGCTTATAACTGATCTCAGCTGCATATTCATGAAGGAAATGTTAGAACATATCCCATTCTGTCCTCCTTAACCTCTAAATACTTCCTGTACTCACCCAGATTTCCCTGGATATCTGATGCTTCCCTGCATTATTATACGCCTACCTTCGCAGATTCTTATTATCCATGAGTATCTTCTCCCACTGGACTCTCAATAGCTGAACATCTCATTTCCACAGCAACAAAATTAGCCTTTTAGCCACTTGTAACATTTGAAAATAACATGCTTTCACTGTTTCTGATTGCCAGTGGATAGGATTCCAAGTTTATGCATCAGTGGCTTAAGGACAATAATTTCCATTTATATCAGAAAGGACCTTGTCTCAGTGCACCTGCCCTGACCAGAAAGATTTTAATTCTCCCCAACAAATCAGCTTTAGGGCCTATTTTTAACAGCTTACTGTGCAGCAGATACACCCTGTAGGATCTTAATCAGAATGAACCACAACTTAACACATTGGGCTGATTTAAGCACATTTCCCGATAACTGCTTCCATTAGTTTTTAAATCTAAATTTAAAATATTATTGTAGATTCAATAATTTAAATTTGTCTTGAGGAAAATAAGTGTAGATTTAAAGGAAATTACCTCACTTAATCTGAAGTCATGTGGGACTGACAAGGAGGGAGACAGAAAGCAGGAAACTATAGACCAGTTAGCCTAACATCTGTCGTTGTGAAAATGCTGGAGTCCTTCATTAAGGAAGCAGTAGCAGGGCATTTGGAAAATCATAACGCTGTCAAGCAGAGTCAGCATGGTTTTATGAAAGGGAAATCATGTTTAACAAACTTGCTGGAGTTCTTTGAGGAGGTAACGAGCAGGGTGGACAAAGGTGAACCAGTGGATGTGGTGTATTTGCATTTCCAGAAGGCATTCGATAAGGTGCCACATAAAAGGTTACTGCATAAGGTAAGAGCTCACGGAATTGGGGGTAATATATTAGCATGGATAGAGAATTGGCTAACTAACAGAAAGCAGAGAGTCAGGATAAATGGGTCATTTTCCAGTTGGCAAACGGTAACTAGTGGGGTGCCACAGGGATCGGTGCTGGGGCCTCAACTATTTACAATCTACATTAATGACTTAGATGAAGGGACCGAGTGTAATGTAGCCAAGTTTGCAGATGATACAAAAATGGGTGGGAAAGCAGTTGTTCAGAGGACTCAAAGAACCTGCAAATGGATATAGACAGGCTAAGTGAGTGGGCAAACATTTGGCAGATGGAGTATAATGTGGGAAAGTGTGAGGTTATCCACTTTGGCAGGAAAAATAAAAAAGCAAATTATTATTTAAATGGAGAGAGATTACAAAATGCTATAGTTCAGAGGGACCTGGGGGTCCTTGTGCATGAAACACAAAGGGCTGGATTTTTATACTGGAGGCATGTAGGAGGCGGGACTACAACTTGGGGTTGTAGTCCTGCCTCCATCGAGTTGTGGCCAACCCACGTGATTTTCACTTGATTGACCTTGTTGAGCCTGCCCAGCGGGCTCAGCAGGCCAACTAAGGGCCACCCGGCAACAGATGATGTCACAGATCGACATTTCATCTGTCAAGAGCTGACAATCCGTACACGAAGTTAATTCCTTCCTCTCAGGCTGATTTAGAGATCTCTCCAGAACAGAAAGCTGAATGCTGCAACTATTGACAGCTCGCGGCCATTCTGCTTTCTGTGCCGGTCAGATGAGGGACACCCGAGACCTGAAGGAAGGAAGGCTGTAAAGGTAAGTAAAACTTCTTTAAACACTTTACACACACCAAACACTTACCTCTGCATTCATGCACCCATCACTCACCTGGACACCGGACATCTTGAACCCTCCAAGCCCTTCAGCCCGACGGTCCGCCTCGCTAACTTGGTGTGGTTTGGAGCCGTCAGGAATCCCACACTTCAGGAATAAAAATAGGGATTAGGCTAAAAGCTGCCTGTTAACTACCTGTTAACAGGCAGTTAATTGACACTAATCCCCTTCCCGCCTCGGGGAGGCAGCTCCCAGCACAGGTCGGGTATCCGCCTCCTTTGAGACTGGCATGGAGGCGGGTTGGGAGTAGGATGGGTTCGTGCCCCCCGATTTCGAGATTTTAACCCCCCACACGCCTCCAATCCTGCCTCCACGGCCCAATGAAAATCCTGCCCAAAAAGTTTGCATGCAGATACAGCAAGTAATCAAAAAGGCAAATAGAATGTTGGCCTTTATTTCAAAGGAGTTGGTAGTGTAAAAGCAGGAAAGTCCTGCTACAACTGTATAGGGTATTGGTGAGACCACACCTTGAGTACTGCGTACAATTTTGGTCTCCTTATTTAAGGAAGGACATACTTGTATTGGAGGCATTTCAGAGATGATTCACTAGGTTAATTTCAGAGATTAGGGGGTTGACTTATGAGGAAAGGTTGAGCAGGCTGGGCCTATACTCATTGGAATTTAGAAGAATGAGAGGTGATCTTATTGAAACATATAAGACACTGAGGGAGCTCGACAAGGTAGATGCAGAGAGGATGTTTCCCCTCATGTGGAAATCTAGAACATGGGGGCACAGTTTTAGAATAAAGGGTCGCCCTTTTAGAACTGAGATGAGGAGGAATTTCTTCTCTCAGAGGGTCGTAAATCTGTGGAATTCTCTGCCCCAGAGAGCTGTGGAGGCTGGGTTATTAAATACATTTAAGGTGGAGATAGACAGATTTTTGCAAGATAAGGGAGTAAATGGTTATGGGGAGCGGGCAGGGAAGTGGCTTTAAGCCCAAGATCAGCCATGATCTTATTGAATGGCGGAGCAGGCTTGAGGGGCCAAGTGGCCTATTCCTGCTCCTATTTCTTATGTTCTTAAGACAATACTTCAGCATTAGTAAAAGTAGAGTGACCATATTGCTAGTTTGTCGTGTCGGATGGAAAACATTTAACAGCATAAATCCTGAAGCGACCAGTTGTATCACAAACTGTTTGAAAAACAGGACTCAAGATTTAATACAGGTTTTCAAAATTATGAGAGGTTTTGATAGCATCGATAGGGAGCAACTTTCCAATGGCAGGACGGTCAATAACCAGAGGACACAGATTTAAGATAATTGGCAAAAGAACAAGGAGGAGAATTTTTTTCTATGCAGCGAGTTGTTACGGTCTGTAATGCACTGCCTGAAAGTGGGTGGAAGCAGATTGAATAGTAACCTTCAAAAGGAATTGGATATATACTTGAAAAGGAAAAATTTGCAGGGCTATGGGGAAAGAGCAGGAGAGCGAGACTAATACAAAAGCAAAATACTGCGGATGCTGGAAATCTGAAATAAAAACAGAAAATGCTAGAAACACTCAGCAGGTCAGACAGCATCTGTGGAGAGAGAAACAGAGTTAACCTTTCAGGTCGATGAAGAAGGGTTCGACCCGAAACGTCAACTCAAATTTCTGTCCACGGATGTTGCCTGACCTGCTGAGTTTTTCCAGCATTTTCTGTTGTTACTTCTAATTTGATAGATCTTTCAAAGAGCCAGCACAAGCACAATGGACCGAATAACCTCCTCTATGCTGTATGATTCTATAAAGTAGTGCAAAATATCTCCTGAACATCCTCCAGTCATCTCCCTCTTCCTTTCTTAAATGCTGACTCATGCAAGATTGTAGTTCCATGGCTAGGGGCAATTTATGAATTGGTGTCACATGAAATAGGCATCAGCAAGAATGTGCCTATCTACAGTTTTCATTGGCAGTGTTAAAATCTAAAAGGAAAGGGTTACAAGTGTGCATTTCCCCCTCCCCCCCAAGAAGCAGCCTCTTATTTACCCTGTACTGTATTTTGCTTACAGCAGCCGTTTCACGATTAAATTATAAAACTCTGTTCCATTTCAAGACTTCTCTCTCTCACTCAAATTGAAAGTAGCAATTATAGAAATTTTCAGCATGTCGTAAGCTTCCAGTAATCATAGTTTATTTTCTTTCCTAATTACCACTTTTTTTTTGATAAACAGCATTTGTGGAACAGTTTCCACTTAACACGTTAGAGTTGTGTAATGAAATTAGGAGTCATTCTTTACATGATGCTGGTGATTTAGATTGTACTGAACATGTTGTTCATCCTGGGCATACAGCAAGAATGCAAACTTGTTGGGCGGGAAGGGGTTAATCCCCTAGCATCTATTTATTAAGAGCATGTAAGGCAATAAGTGACTCCTATGCTAATTATGCATTGGAGCACAGGTTAATCACATCACTTCCACCCCTCCACTCCTCCCCCAACCCCACCACCCCACCCTCCTCCCCGTGTTGTGACTGGGTAAAAAATGGTGCAGACCAATTCTTAGAACAAGCAGTATGTTTGTGTTTTAAGAACTATTCTAACTGCTAAGCTGTTTTTAATCGCAATTTCTGACTTTGATATACAGCTCGTTTAAGACGTAATTGCTCAAACTTAAAGCCTTCTGTTTCTATTTCTGTTTCAATTGTTCTGCCTTATTATGTGGTGTTTGTGTACGTGTCATTTCAGCCGTGCCTGCAGTTTCTGCTTGCCGCTCATTCTGGTGACCTGCTGCCTCCTTAATGCAGCGTGTCGAAATGTATATATCATTACATCAGCCCTGACAAATCAGCAGTTGCAGTAATGAATGCTCTCGTACGCTCGCCACACCATAAGGAGTTGGCTGAGGCACACACTTTTACACTCGAGCATATTGTATTTTCCAGCCAGCTTCCCTCCTCCAGCACAGACAGCTCCGATATTGCTGCTGGGGATTGGGACAAATCCATTCATTTTAATTATCTGCCATTCTTAATGCTCCAAAATATAATAAGATGAGTTACAATGTCACTTATTATGTCACAATATTTTTTCAGCCATTGATCTCAACCTTTTCACCATGTGGCTATGTCTGGAACATAGACACAGACCCACACAGACTCAGTGACCAAAGGATAGCGTTAGGAACCACACTTGAAATGGAAGTGTATATCTCTTGTTAACTCCAACAACACTCAAGAAGCTCGGCACCATCCAGGACAAAGCAGCCCGCTTGATTGGCACCCCATCCACTACCTTAAACATTCACTCCCTCCACCACCGGTGCACCGTGGCTGCAGTGTGTACCATCTACAACATGCACTGCAGCAACTCGCCAAGGCTTCTTCGGCAGCACCTCCCAAACCCACGACCTCGTCCACCTAGAAGGACAAGGCCAGCAGGCGCATGGGAACACCACCACCTCATGTTCCCCTCCAAGTCACACACCATCCTGACTTAGAAGTCTATCGCCAATCCTTCATTGTTGCTGGGTCAAAATCCTGAAACTCGCTTTCTAACAGCACTGTGGGAGTACCTTCACCACACGGGCTGCAGTGGTTCAAGAAGATGGCTCACCACCACCTTCTCAAGGGCAATTAGGGATGGGCAATAAATGCTGGCCTCGCCAGCGATGCCCACATCCCATAAACGAATAAAAAAAAACTAAAACACCGAGGCCCCGTCTGCTATCTCAAGGTGACATAAAAGTTCCCATTGGCACTATTCAAAGAAGCGATGGGGAGGCTTCTGGTCTCCTGGCCAATATTTATCCCTCACCCATCATGACTAAAACAGATTATCTGGTCATTGCTGTATGAGGGGCCTTGCTGTGCGTAAATTTGGCTGCCACATTTCCTACATTACAAGTGACTGCGCTTCTAAAGTACTTCATTGGCTGTAAAACATTTTGGGACGTCTTGAGGTTTGTGAAAGATGCTATATAAATGCAAGTCTTTCTTTTCCCCACACAAGTCATCCTTCTGGCTTTTCTGTGTGAGATTTGGTAACGTATCAATGTTGGCAATTTTGTGCTGCATTTCTAAGCCCACAAGGGACGTGGTAGAGATTTTCCAAGCTACTACTATTTGAACATATACTGCAAACAGAGAGACGCCATTGGCCTACTGTTTCTTTTGGCTGGATTTTGACTCGGAGTGTGTTCAGGGAGGGTGGTTTGCGGGGTGGGAGGGAAACCGTCGTGGGCTCTTCGCTGGTGGCATGGGCTGTTATAACTCCCGGGCCTCATCGCCGGGGGAGATTGGGGGTGAAAAGCCCGGAGCAGAGGAGGGCCAACGTTACCTTGTTTAACCAGGAGGAGCACTCCTACCACTCCTGGGCCACAAGAAAGCTTTCAAAAAAAATTAAATTAAAAATATGAACATTTACCCGGCCTCTCTTGGCCCATGCGCTTTTTGCTGGCGGTTCCGAGATACAAGTCGTGCTTTTGAACACTAAAATTTTGTTGGGGTCCAAATTACGTCATTTGACCCTGACAGTTTAATATTTGAGGCCCATGGAGTTTTATGGGAGGGTCTGGGGCGTGAACGCACTCTCTACCTGACTGGCATTTTAACAGCTGCCCGCCCCGTTAGTGCTACACAGGCGGGATTAAAATCGTAGCTTAAGTGTCAGAACTGAGAGGGCATTGTGTTCATTGTGAATTAAAGGGCTGCTCTAGTTTAAAATTTTGGACTCTATTATTCATTGAACCATCTTTCTCAATCATGTCCTGCGACCCCATTCAACACAAATTGACATTCCTCTGTGTCAATGACATGTTTGGCTGCATTGGTCAAAAAACACAGACTAGAACTAGCACAAATGGGATCTTTTATCTGTAGATGTATAACGGAATAAATGCACCACACCACGCAGTCCCCAGGAAGCAAGTACCTCTGACTAATGCGAGGTAAGTCATGCAGTCCTTCATGTCTAATTCACTACACAATGATATAGTGTTGTCAGTTGTTAACCATTGCAGTGTGAGTCGTGATGTGATTTGACATTATTGTGGGCCCAAGGACTGAAGTGGTAACAAAAATCAAGTGATTCCTTCACCTTTGAATAAGTTATTAATTGTACGATATCACAACCTCACTATCACTATTACTGTCAATAGGAAGTTTGACATTGTGTCATTCTGTTAGAGTGACTTACATAATACTTATCAACAATACTCAGAATGGGAATACAGTTAAAAGATTTAAGCATTGCACGGTGTTAACGCTTAATTCATTCCCACATGATTTTGTTCTGAATGGCCTGGTTATATCAGGAGATGAGCAATGCCAACTGTGATGTTAATTTAAAAAAGCAGGTCTTGTACAGTCAAGGATATACTACAAATATTACAGAAATGTGTTCTAATGAAAGTTCCCAGCAATTGTATGACGGGTCATTTGCACAACAGGTACCTGTCTCAGACTGGTACCTACACATATAAACTAAATGGTACAATCCTGAAGAGGGTGCACGAACAGAGAGACCTGGGGGTATGTGTGCACAAATCGTTGAAGGTGGCAGGGCAGGTTGAGAAAGCGGTTAAAAGGGTTACGGGATATTGGGCTTCTTAAATAGAGGTATAGGGCAGGATTTTCATTGGGCCGTGGAGGCGGGATTGGAGGCGTGTGGGGGGTTAAAATCCCGAAATCAAGGGGCACAAACCCATCCCGCCCCCAACCCACCCCCAACCCACCTCCATGCCAGTTTCAAAGGAGGCAGGTACCCGCCCCGCACTGGGAGCCGCCTCCCCGAGGCGGGAAGGGGATTAGTGCCGATTAACTGCCGGTTAACAGGTAGTTAACAGGCAGTTTTTAGCCTAATCCCTACTTTTAATGTTGAAGTGTGGGATTCCCGACGGCTCTAAACCACGCCAATTTAGAGGAGGCGAACCGTCAGGATGAAGGGCTTGGAGGGGTCGAGATGTCCGGTGTTCAGGTGAGTGATGGGTGCATGAGTGCAAAGGTAAGTGTGTTTGGTGTGTGTAGAGGAAGGAATTAACTTAGTGTACAGATTGTCAGTGTTTGACAGCTTCAAACAGCTGTCAAACACTGATATTTCATCTGTCAAAAGGTCTTGACAGATGAAATATCAATCTGTGACGTCACCTGTTACCGGGTGGCTCTTAATTGGCTTGCTGAGCCCGCTGGGTGGGCTTAACAAGGTCAATCAAATCAAAATCGCATGGGTTGGCTAGAACTCAATGGAGGCAGGACTACAACCCCGAAAGTTGCAGTCCCGCCTCCTACCCGACTCCTCAATGAAAATCCACCCCATACAGTGCAAAAGTGTGGAAATTATGATGAACCTGTATAAAACACTGGTTCGGCCCCAACTGGAGTATTGTGTCCAATTCTGTGCACCACACTTTAGGAAGGATGTGAAGGCCTTAGAGAGAGTGCAGAAAAGATTTATGAGAATGATGATTCCAGGAATGAGGGACTTCAATTATGTTGATAGACTGGAGAAGCTGAGGTTATTCTTGGAGTAGAGAAGATTGAGAAGAGATTTGATAGAGGTGTTCAAAATCATGAGGCGTCTGGACAGAGTAAATAGAGAGAAACTGTTCCCATTGGCAGAAGGGTCAAGAACCAGAGGACACAGATTTAAGGTAATTGGCAAAAGAACCAAAGGCGACGTAAGAAAAAAAATTTACACAGCGAGTGGTTAAGATCTGGAATGTACTGCCTGAAAGGGTGGTGGAGGCAGATTCAATCACAGCTTTCAAAAGGGAGTTGGATAAGTATCTGAAGGAAAGAAATTTGCAGGGCTATGGGGAAAGGGCAGTGAAGTGGGACTAGCTTAAGTGCTCTTGCAGGGAGCCGGCATGGGCTCGACGGGCCGAATGGCCTTCCTCCATGTTGTTATGATTCTATGATTCTATACACAATCGGCTTTGGAGCTGGCAGAAGCAATCTACGCTGCCGCCTCCCATGTCATTCTTGCCCTGCGGAACTGTGCTTACCAACTTCTGAATGCCCGTTAAAGATCTGTGCTGGAGTGGGGCTGTGATTGGAGGACCGTCAGTTCATTTCTGACATTAAAATGGAAACCAGCAAGCAGGCCAAGGGAACTGCCTGTCATTCTTTTAAAACTTGGTTTCACTGCACTGCAGTTATACTGCAGCCAGGATGAAACCCAAGTGGTGAGAGGCAACCGTGGAAATTGACATTATACTTAGCATGCTGGGTAGAATAAAATGGCCAAGTAAAAATAAGCTATCAAGGGGTTAAAAGAACAAACTTGCTTAGGTTGTAGCTAAAGCATAGAAGCAAATGTGTCACAACGTGTCTAGGACCAAGAGACCTTTCAAAATACCCACCCACATTGATGATGTGATAACAGCTGTATTGACTCACTAGCACAAGGGAGGCATAAGGCTATAGAATAGATAAACTATTAATGATTGTCGCTAGACAAAGAAGCAAAACTATTGAGTAAGCTGATCATTTCGGTAACAAGATTCAGACAGAACCTCCTGACAGGATATATGATTAATTAACCTTGTCTGGTGATATTTCTGTCCTGCTGACCTTTTGATTGTCCTTGTGCAAACTCTTAATTTGTTCAAAATGATACAATACCATTACACGTGATATATGGAAACCTTGCTTGTTTGAGTGTATAAATATGCTGCATTCGCTGATGTTCTTTGGAGTTGTTGGCCTAGCCTTTGTCCAGGCAGCTCTCCCCTTGTGCAAGTAAAAATGAACTAACAATCTGACGGTACTGCTTGTGTTTTAGAGTCTTACTCGGAGTCGAGATTTCGACACTGCTTCCTGGCTGTGGACTGAAACCTCTTCTTTTGGACTGTCCACAGCTGGATTGTTGGCCTGAATCCTGAGCTTTACAACTGCTTTTGCATCAAAGCAAGACAGCAATCACTTCATATTGATGACAAAGTCGTGAGATAACTGTCCCGGTACAATATGACAAGTAAACAATACTGTTTTCTGCCTTCCATTTGTATGAGAAAATGTAGCTCACTCCTAATATGCAGTCAAATTTAATTTACTTTGACCCAAAATAAAAGTTTGGTATTTTGTCAGAAAATTGAGACTTAAGTTGTGTCTATTTAATTGGTAGTACACATCAATTGAAAAGTAATGTGCTTCTGAAGCAAGTGGAGTGCGGCAATTCTTTATGTTCATGGTATTTGAGATTCCATTTGCACAACATCTGTCTGCTGCCAAGTGGAGATATACCTTGTAGCCAAAATGAATGTGAAAATGCAGGAGAGAAAAATTGAATATGATTGCAGAAAACTTTGTAGATTAGTTTAGTCCAAGCTAATGTCAGCTTGCAGAGTTCTGGGAAGGTAGCACTCTCCCACTGGGAGGATTGCGGCGAGCATGTTAAATGCAGAGTGCAGAGATTATGGAATAAGTATTTCCCTTCTGGTTATATCACAGAGGGGTGAGTGAAGGAGGGATAGGTCATGATGTTCTGCCTGTACATGCTATGATTAATATTTAAGCTTGGGGAGGAAAATGGATGTGATGAGTTTTCAGTCACTGAAATATGAGATAAAAAAACAGACTCAACCAATAAGATGAAAATTCCTCGCAGAATTGCTTACCTATCTTGAAGTAAATGAAACTTCTTTTATATCCAGTTAAAGGTGTTCATTACTTCTTGGATTAACTGGAAACTGTCATTTCTATCCCTTTTGGAAATAAAAAACCTTTTTGGAATTCAGACATAGCAAAGTTAACCAGTGAGTACCTAGCCATTATGCACCAGGATGGGTCCGAGCTTTGGTCCCACATTCAATCCCCAGTCTATGCTAAATGCGTTAACCTGAGCCTGACTACTGGTAGGGGTGATGTAACTACCCCAAAGCCCCTGGTTTAGGGAGGAGAAAATCCCTGCTCCTGATTGCTGTGCAAACACCTTTGTCTGAAGGTAAACATTCCCACAGGTCAGGACAGGATTGGCTTTACACATCTACAGCTGGACAGCCTGCAGTCAATCACTGACATGTTTTGCATGTGAAAAATCGCCAACTGGGCAAGGTCCCAGAAGGCAATAGGTGTCCATAGAGCCAAACCCCAACAAGAAATCAACAACTTAAGGAGAGTTTTTTTTGAAGAGGTGAATGATTCTATAAATAAAGGTAATGCAGAGGATGCACTGTATATAGATTTTTGAAAGGCATTTTATGTGGTGTTTCACAAGAGGAAATTCAAGGCGTATGCTGGAGGAGGAAAAGTAAAAACATGGATAGAAAACTGGTTGATGGACAGGAAGCAAAGGGGGTAATTTTAAAACCCAAAAATGGGTGGGTTGAGGTTGGGTGGATGTAAAAATTATTTAAATCACAAACCCAACTCCAATCTGTCTCCAACCTTCCCACTTCTAGGTTTAATGGGGCCGGGACAGGGAGTAGGCAACCAACCCACTCCCAGGAGGCAGGTTGGACATATACATATTATAATGAGGCTATGTGCCTCAGATGTAACCTGTCTTCCAGGTTTAACCCTGGCCGACCAGGTTTCCCAGGCCTCGGGAAACCCGGCAGCTGAAGGGAGGTAAGGACAGCTTCGGGAAGGAGGTAAGTGCCTTTCCAGCGCTGCTTATGCGCCATGAGGAGTAGGAGTGCTTCCCCCCAGCCCCTCAAGCTTACCTTCTTCTCTGCCATCAGAACCCTCCTCCCGTCAGACCCTCATCCAAAGATGCTGCCCTCCCCCCGCCCCCCCCCACTCCCCACTCCCCGGATCAGGGATTGGATGCCCCTGGGATTGGGGAACGGACACCTCCCAGGATCGCCCCCCTCACCCGGGATCAGACATCCCCTCCAGGATCAGGGATCGGAGCCCCCAGAATCCAACCTCCTCCCAGCTCCCCTCCGCCAACGCTCCCACTCATGCAGCAGCAGGCTCCCTACCTGCTCCTGCAGCTTCCTCCAGAATGTTCCATGCACGACAGGGAGCCAAGCCTGTTAATCAGGCTCACTTACGGTCGGAGATCTGACCAAAACTCCTTCTCCCTGCCCCAGTAAATATCAGGGCCAAAGACTTTGGGTAAATGGGTGTTGCCAGGGTGGAGAGGGACCAGGAATGATGTAACCCAGGGGCCTGTGCTGGGTTCACTTGTATACGTTAGATAAATAGATGTATTGAAGTTGGGCGTAGAGAGCACAATATTAAAATTACTGATGATAGAAAAATAGGGGGTTTGGCTAACAGTGAGGAGGTCTATAAAAGACTTCGTGAGAATGTAGACAGGTTAGCTGGTAGACTGGCATCCGATTCAATTTTAACATGGAGAATTGTGAGGTAATACATTTCGGAAGGAAAAATGGGGATCAGGAATATAAATGGAAGGGTCTGGGTGAACCGAGAGACAGAGGGTTTCAAATACATTATCTGCTGAAAGTGTGGGTGTAGGTAGATAAAATCATACAAAAAGTGCCAATAGGTATTTTGGATTTTATATGTGGAGCAGAGAATCCAAGAATAAAGAGGTAATAAATGAGTACACTAGTGAGGCTACAGTTCGAGCACTGTATGCAGTTTAGGCTGCACATTATAGACAGGATGGCCGTAATTTTCTGGGGTCCATGTGGGCACGATTGGAGGCGGGTCGGGTGGGAAATTTGAAAAATCTTGCAGCGGGTCGGGATCCCGCCCCCTCGCACATTTCCCTCGGGCGCGTTTGCCGGCGCAGCAGACATCCGAATGGCAGAGCCAGGCGAGCTAATTTAAATCATTATTAGGTACTTATCAGACCCTTAAGCGCCTTTTTAACCCTACCTTTCAAATTTCCCTGGATGACCATGGGATTCACGCAGATCGGAAACCACGTCTGTGAAACTGAGGTGGAAGTTGAGTGGTCATTGAACCAGCTCATTAGTGCAAGTCATGAAAAGTACAATAAAAACTCCAACCTCAGAGCTGGTCACTTTCCTAATGCACATGCTGTTGCTGAGTGCATTGTCAGCACAGATTTAGCTTTCTAGAGGTTGCAAGTGTTTCCAGCAATGTCGGCATCCAGTGTCACCTCATTGGTGGAACCTATCAGACTATTGATATATTGCTTCTGTCATCTCTACTTGACCTGCCATCTATTCCATCAGCATGGGTGCCGTTTATACTGTCTCACCTTGATCCTCAGAATCAGACCATGATGAGCCCCAACACCAGCAGCACCAACATCACCAACCTTCTCCTCAACCACCTGATGCTGCACAGGACAGAGGGCCTCAGCGCAGGGCTGCCCCGCGTCAGAGGCGATACCTCCAACACAGGGTATAGAGGCAGAGGATGAGCTTCCTCAACATGATGGAGCAGCAGTGCCAAAGGAGGCTCAGGCTATCGCACCAGGTCATCACAGACATTTGCACATTGCTGAACCAAGACCTGCAGCCTTGAGGAGCGGGTGGACATGCCTTACCAGTGGCTGTCAAAGTCACCATTGCCCTCAACTTCTTCAACTCAGGCTCCTTCCAGGGATCTGCAGCAGACATTTGTGGCATCTCGCAGTCGGCCGCCCACAGATGCAGCACACAATTCACTGATGCCATCTTTCACAAGTCAGCCAATTATAACAAATTTGCCATGGATGAAGCCAGTGTTACTAAGTGGGCTCTCGGCTTTGCCACTCTGGCTGGCTTCCCACAGGCGCAGAGTGTTATCGACTGCACACATGTGGCCATCAGGGCACCCCATCATAACCCAGGAGCCTTCGTCAACCACAATGGTTTCCACTCCCTCAATGTGCAGCTCATCTGCAACCATAGGAAGATCACCATGCATATGTGTGCCAAATTCCCTGGCAGCTGCCATGACTCTTTCGTCCTGTGCCAGTCCACGCTCCCTCAACTGTTCGCTCCTCCAAACAGACTTTCCAGCTGGCTGCTTGGAGACAAGGGCTATCCACTGAATACATGACACAATACACCCTTGAGAAGACCAAGAACTGAGGCCCAGGAGAGATATAATGAAAGCCACATTTGCACCAGATGTGTAATAGAGCAGACAATAGGCATGCTGAAAATGCACATCAGACGCCTTGACAGATCTGGAGGAGCCCTTCAGTACGCACCAGCCAGGGTCTCCATAATCATCGTGGTCTGCTGCGCCCTGCCCAACATAGCGCAGCAGCGAGGATTAGTGCTGTATGAGGAGCAAGGCACTGAGCGCACAGCCTCTTCAGAGGAGGAGGAGCATCATCTGGAAGATAAGGAGGAGCAGCAGGAAGCTGCGGTCCAGATCTCACCAGCACCCGAGCACATTGCTGCCCGGGAGGCCAGGGATGGCCTCATCATGACCAGATTTAGTTAACTTTATGCATTACACCCATATGGCTTCCACATGCTGTGCCAGGTTGGCACCACCCCATAGCAACACCATAAAGCATTCTTACAATGACCAAGCCATTCCTTTCACACTGACCACCATTGCTGGAGGTAACGTTATGTCTCACCATTCACTCCAACTCACTAAGCAACTTCCAAAATGCGCAGAAATTAGTCCATGACTGCAAAGTGGTGAAAATAAAGATTTTTATCTGTGACATCACAGTAACAGAAACTTTACAGACACATTTAATAAAACACCCAAACGGCTATCCTTGTGAATCAACTTTCTCTTATGCCTGCTTCTACGAGGTGTGACCCTTGTGGTTTCAGCAGAGGTAGAGGCAGCCTGCTCACTTCCCTGCTGCGACTGCACAGACCCATTTGGCGGATGTCCTCTGGGTTTTGGAGCCTGTGATGGCCCCGCCAATGTCTGCTCCTCCTGCGACTGTGCAGGGGCAGACTCGGCAATTACGATCCGAGGGGGTATCTGGGGCTCTGACTGAGGGCGGGGGGTGGGGGGAGGTGGTCGGGTGGGTGGTGGTGCAATGGGGGAGAAGTGTAAGCGCTTTGAGAGGACCCCCCACTTGCATAGCCCCTCTCACCATCATCCCTCTCATGGGCCACCCGCACTTCCCTGCTAGCAAGGAGCTGGAGCGCACCTTGCTGCACAGCAGTGGGGCCATTCGGATCCACGTCTATGTTGACATCTCTCCAAAGAGGAGATCTATGAGCCTCTGCTATCAATTCTCCATATCGACCATGTGCTCCTGTGAGTGGCGTATTAGCTGCTGCATGCAGGTGGCCTTCCTACCCATGGAAGAGCCTACAGTGGCCATCGCCTGCGACACTATGGTGCTCATGTTGGAAATGGACTCCTCCATTCTCTGCACATTTGCATACATTGCGGTCACAAAACCTGTCAAAGGCTCCTGCACTTATTGCTGCACCTCCAGGATCGCCCTCTTTCTGGATGGCCTCCGAGGCTCAGCATCTGCATGCAGCTGAACAGAGCTGGGAGTGTCCTGTGCCCTCCGACGAGGACTCCCCACTGGTGTCCCTGTCTCCTTCATCTGCTCTTGCTCATTTGTGAGTTGTGAGACATCAGGTGACAATACTACTCACGTGGGACCCACCGTATCTGCGCTGGTGCTGGGTGCGCTTATGTCCGGTGCACCCTCAGAGGCTGGAGGCTGCTCTGAGGAGTTCTTCCTCTTCCCCCTGGACTGTTAGTGGGGGTGGGGGGTGGGGGCTCTTGATGGACCTGTGGGAGATTAAAGAGATGAGTTAGTTATGTCATATGAAGAATGGGTACAGATACCATTATATACATGATGAACATTCACTGGCTGCTGACATCAGTCCCTGTATGAGTGACTGATGTATGCCATGTAGCTGCATGACATGTAATTCTGTCACCAGGTTGCTGAGATGCCACCCTCA
Source organism: Somniosus microcephalus (assembly GCF_052327205.1). Lineage (NCBI taxonomy): Eukaryota > Metazoa > Chordata > Chondrichthyes > Squaliformes > Somniosidae > Somniosus > Somniosus microcephalus. The sequence goes on along the minus strand of NC_141009.1, from coordinate 44,559,594 downwards.
CTCTGTCTCTCACCTCCAAGACGTCCAAGACAGCCTCCTCTGCTGATGTTAGGTTACCAATGATGGAGGTCCACCTCCGGTTCTCTCCCTCTCCATCTCATTGTGGGATCTCTTTTCCTGCAAGGAGAGAAAGAAGAGAAGGTTGACTGAGAGTGATGGAATGACTAAGGAATGAATGGGTTACATCTTTAGAGTGTGAAAATGATGAAGTGGGGTGGTAATGCCAAGTGGCTTCCTTGTGTGTTGGTATGATTGCACTAGGATGAAGGTGAGTGTGAGGGGTGGCTAGTCAGATGGAGATATGATAATATAGATAGAGAGAGAGGGATGGGTGGACATGCATGGTACATTGGTGTGAGTAAGGATGTGCAAGAGTAGGGTAGGGAAGGCAGAGTGATGGGGATGTGATGACAGGCACCGCAGGATAAAGTTGAGTGTGGCTTTGTACTCACCTTTCCTGATCTAATGAGATAATTGAAATGTTTGAGACACTGCACCCAGGTCCTCCTGACAACATCCCTGCTGTTGACCTCCTCTGCTATTTGGAGCCAGGCTCCTGTTGTCTCCAGGGGAGGTCTCTTCCGCCCATTAGAACGGTAGAGGACCTCTCTGTGTGCTCTCACTCCCTCCACAAATATATGGAGAGAACCTGGGTGCTGCCCTCTGTCACAGTGCAGTCATATTTGCCACTCTTTGCAACACTCTAATCATGCAGTGCCATGCCTGCACTATCCTAGATGAACCTTCAAATGCAATATTCCGGCTGAAAACGTGTCATTGCTGCCGTCATCAATCCGCACCATTTAATAGGGCTGGGTAAAGCGCAGGGTGGCCTTAATAGGCTCCATTAATGGAAAGTCGATCTTAGGAGCTGCATGGGATGAAAAACAGGGTCGTGACCCACCGTGGCAACCGCCCGTACCCGCCCCGCCCAGGTACAGAAAATTCTGGCCGATGATTCTTTAAAGGAAACCTAAATGCAAAGCTAGAAATTCATTATAGCCCAGGAATGGGCGGTATCTTTAGAAAAGTTTGAGAATTAGCAACAGGCGCTAATGCTTTAGAGTGCATACAAAATTCATTCTCACTGCTCAAAGAAATGATTGGGCGCTAAATCAAGTCTTAAAGGCCTAGCTCAGTGGCGTTATACTCAGAGGTTGGACCAATATCGGGTGCAGTCTAATTTCAACTAATCATTGCCACAGGCTTTTCCCAGTACTTAAAGGGGAGGTTCATTGATGCTGCAGCACCTCATTCTCAGCATTGCTGGCTGTGCAGCTGCCTCAGCTAGGAGAAGCACAACAAGGAGAAGGAGCCGAAGGACTGAAGCCCGTGTGCTCATGGCAGATCCACCTCAGTCGGGTGGTCAGGGTGATTGAATACTTCAACAAATGCTACATACCACCATCTGTACCATAAGCTTCACACACTGCCCAAAGCACCACACCCCAGCGCTCACCCACCAACAATCTCTACCTGCCAACTAATGGCCCCTTTGCCGGCCATAGTTGAATAGCTGTCATTGTGTGCAAGGCGTGAGATGTGGCCATTAGTTATTAGAATGAATGTGATATGTTTATGCATAAATTTATTAATGGAGTTTGCAATATTTTGCGGTCACTCTCATTTCACCTTTGCACCCAGGAGGACGCTGAGATATGGCATGACATAGGGATGATATGATGGGCATGTGGTGAGCAAAAGGGATCTGAGGTTTAAGTCATCCTACTGTGAGGCTGGAGGTCTGTTTGGAGAAGGTGGCAAAGTTCTGTGACCACCACCTTGGTGATGCAGAGCCATCTAATACGCTGCTCCTCGCTTAATTGAAGGTAGGAGAAGTGCTGTCAGAATTCCCTCGGCAGGTAAGGCCTCCTGGTGAGAGCCCTGCAGTCCCTCCTCATCCCTCTGTGCACATATTCCTGTATTTCTGGCTGCCTCTGCTCCCTCCACTGTAGATCCTGGAGGGCGAGATGGCATGCCAGTACAGCCCCCATTAATGTTGCCAGGTGTAGCTGTTTGAATCTTTGAACAATAAATGTAGCCACTTTGCACTTGCCAGAAGACTGCTGATAAAAAAGAAGCTTGAAATTAATCATAGGAACTGGTCGAGTGTGTGAAACTGACAAGAAGCCACTGAAACTAAACTGCCCTGACAGCTGTGAGTGATTAATGCTGATACCTTTAAATAACGTCGCTGGAGCCGGCTTCCTGCAGCTGTGCACCAGCTCTCGCTGTCACAGTCTGGTCGAGATGCAAAGGTTAGTGGTGGAAATGAATTTTGCAGATCGGGCGCCTGGTGAGCGTTGCGCGGTCACTGACGCCACGATCTGCCTGCCGTTGAAGTCCCCGGCGGTACCTCATACTGACGCGCAACAGGAGGGGGGGACTGAATTTGCCGTGCGACACTGGATTCACCTTGCCCCGGCGCTACTGCATCAGCGCCCCATTACCGCCCTTTGCAGGCACTAACGGGAGGCGCTAACCTACCGAATTTTTCCCCCTTAGATACAGGGCAATGGAGAGAGAGAGACCAAAGCAATGGGATTTGTTTTAGGTTACTCTAGCAAAGAGCCAGTACAGACACAATGGACCAAATGGTCTCCTGTGTTTTAAATGGTTCCATAGCAGAGAAGATTACCACAGAAAAAGGAAATGGGAGCAGCAGGGGTATTGGCGACATTGATCCGTTAAGTGTTGCTTTTGTCGAAGCCTTGATAGTCTGCAAAGGGATACAGTTCCTGTTCGTTATCTATTGAGATATATTTACGATGATTTAACTGTGCACAAATCAAGAGGAAAGCAGTGTTTGTACCTTCTCATTTAGAAAGGGTTGTTTTATTGACCAGGAGAAATGTGACATCCAAAGTAAATGAATGGAACTTGTATCATCCTATCTGTAGTGTATGTACCTTTAAAGGGAGAACTACTTTTTACAGCTCTTGTATACTGTAGTACCGGCAGTGACCACACCGGTATATAAACCCTGAGTAGGGATCTGTACTTTAGTTTTTGAGTAACCTGCATCCAGTAAACACCTGTTAATTGTTCCTCTGCAGTCTCTGTCGATTTATTGAAGAATACCATACATTAACATTCACGGATTCAACAGTGGCGACGAGTTGATTCGAACCTACCTGCAATTCTGTAAAAGAAGGCCGATTCCACCAGTGCGGGCGTCGACCATCCGGAGAGGACTTGAACATCGCAGAGGAGGCTGTGGAGAGCTGGGCTTGGTTCCCCAGTCGAGACGATCCAGTACAGCGGGCTGGCAGCAGGTACGGCGCAGACACTTCCCGGACGGCAGCGGCTGGAGCCAATCGATGGCACGCAAAAAGGCCGAGCAGCGTCGACGGGGTAAGAGAGAGGGTGAAGCGCACAGGGCGCAGCCGGGGTTGAAGACCGGGCGGCGTCAACGAGAGAAGGGAAAACGCACAGAGCGCGGCCGGGGTTTCAAGGGCTGAGCAGCGTCCGCGGGGGAGGAAAGAAGCGCGGGAGACGCCATTTTGAGCCGGCGGAGAAGAAGGGAGAGCATGGGAGATGCCATTTTTAGCCAGTCTAACCACACCCAAGGATGCAGAAGAGTGGCAGTGTCACAGCGTTCGACAATGAAGTCGAAGATTGGGCAACATATATAGAACATGTAGAAGTGTACTGCAAGGCGAATGAAGTGCCAGATGCCAGGAAAGCACTGGTATTGTTGAATTCCATGGGTGCAAAAACGTACGGCTTACTGCAAAACCTAATAACCCCAGAGAAGCCAGTGGAAAAGGATTTTGAAAGCATAGTGGCAATCCTACAGGACCACTTAAACCCCACACTGCTGCTGATAGCTGAAAGATTTAAGTTTCACAAAAGGAACCAGCATAAAGACGAAAGTAATGCTGAGTATTTAACGGAACTGCACAAACTATCGAAACACTGCCAGTTTGGAACGGGACCAACAGATACTTTAAGGGACAAGTTTGTGTGTGGGCTTCAAAGTGAAGGAACCCAGAAACGGCTTCTATCAGAAAAGGATTTACGCTGGAGAAGTCTTTCAGCATGGCAGTATCACATGAAGCAGCCGCACGGGGCGCTGCAGAGATACAACGGAGATCGCAAGAATATGGCACAAATGAAATGTCATACGGAACAGTGAAGTGTTATCGCTGCGGCAAAACAACACACGACCACAAGGACTGTTGGTTCAAGGGCCAAGTGTGCAGACAGTGTGGAAAAGTAGGACACAGAGAAAGTGTCTGCAGGTCGGGAAAGAAAACCAGCAGCAAGAAATCTCCACAGGAGAAGTACAAAAAGGTACATAAGGTGACGGAGAGTAGTTCAGACGAACAGAAAAGTGATACAGACTCCGGAAGCAAGGAGCTGGGTTGTCTGAAACTACATCATGTAATCAAAATGGAGGATCACCAAACTATCTGGGTCATGCTCAAGATAGACGGATTCCAAGTGAAAATGGAATTGGACACAGGATCAGCCCTAACAGTCATAAACCGAAGGGACTACAAGCGGCTATTCTCATATATACCCTTGAGAGATACAGAGATTGTCTTGAAGACGTACATGGGGCAAAAAGTCTACCCCAAAGGAAAAATAAGGGTGCACGTGATATACAACGGCAAGGAAAAACCAAAAATGGACATATATGTATTGCCAGATGGAGGACCACCACTACTAGGGCATGAATGGATCCGGAAGATACAGCTAGATTGGCATTCCATACAAGCACTGACTGTAGATGCCAAAAAGAATGACGACGTCACACCGGGACGACTGTCAAAAATGCTAACTGATGCACAAGAAGTGTTCCAGGAGGGACTCGGAACACTAAAAGGCATAACAGCAATGATCAAAATAGAGGAAAATGCAAGCCCAAAGTTTTTAAGGCCAGACCGGTACCTTATGCGATCCGCCCAGACGTCGAAGCAGAGCTGGAAGGTTTGGAACATTCAGGAGTGCTATCCAAAGTGGACTGGAGCGAGTGGCTACACCCATCATTCCTGTAATGAAGAGGTCGTTGAGTAATACGCCTGGGGAACCAAAGAAGGTTTGCATCTGTGGGGAATTTAAGGTGACAGTGAACCCAGTCCTTCACACTGTACAATATCCGCTTCCGCGGATTGAAGATATTTTCGCCTCGCTATCTGGAGGGAAACGCTTCCCTAAGATTGATCTGGCCCAGGCGTACCTGCAAATGGAGGTAGAAGAAGCCTCGAAACAGTACTTCACGATCAACACTCATAAAGGTCTCTACCAATACAATTGGCTGGTGTTCGGGGTAGCATCAGCTCTGGCTATTTGGCAAAGGGCAATGGATCAAGTCCTGCAAGGGATTCCAGGGACCCAGTGTTATTTGGACGACATCCTGGTCACGGGCAAAAATGACAGTGATCACCTCGCCAACCTGGAGCAGGTGCCCACTAGATTGAAGGATTATGGGCTCCGAGCTAATCGCCACAAATGCGAGTTTTTCCAGAAGCAGATCTCGTATTGTGGCCACGTTATTGATGAAGAGGGGTTACATAAGTCCCCGGAAAAGATTGAGGCAGTAGTCAAGGCTCCAGCACCGGAAAATGTGTCACAACTGAAGTCGTTCCTCGGGTTGGTGAACTACTATCATAAGTTCTTGCCGAATTTGTCTACAGTTCTACACCCACTGAACACCCTACTGCAAACGGGGGTACCATGGAAGTGGAATGATGAATGTAAACGAGCTTTCCAGAAGTGCAAAGAATTGATCACATCAAAAGAGGTGTTGGCTCATTTCAACCCGGCACTACCAATTCGGCTGGCGTGTGATGCATCACCCTATGGCATTGGAGCGGTGCTGTCGCACAAATTCCCGGACGGCTCGGAGAGGCCAGTAGCCTTTGCGTCTCGGTCACTAAACTCAGCCGAGCGTAACTACGCCCAGATTGACAGGGAGGCCCTCAGCCTAGTGTGGGGAGTGAAAAAGTTCAACCACTATCTGCACGGGCAGAAGTTCACCTTGCTGACTGACCACCAACCACTTGTCTCCATCTTTAACCCAAAGAAGGGCGTTCCGGTGATGACTGCGCTACAGCTACAAAGATGGTCCCTTTTTCTAGGGGCACACCAATATGATATCGAGTATAAGGGTGCGAAACAGCATGGAAATGCTGATGGGCTATCACGCCTGCCACTACCTACTGCGGAGGAAGCACCAGCAGTGGATCCTGTCGAAATATTTCATTCGACTATAATTGAATGCTTGCCAGTAACTAACGCTGGTATAGAGAAGGAGACCCGAAATGACCCGACACTGTCTCGGGTATATGATTTGACGGTGAAGGGATGGCCAGCACATGGCGACTCACTGTTGCCAGCATTCTCATCCAGAAGAGAACAGCTGTCAGTATGCCAGGGGACCTTGATGTGTGGATCCCGAGTGGTAATTCCACCCAAGTTAAGGGAGAGAGGGCTCAATGAGCTTCACGAAGGCCATCTGGGAGGGGTGAAAATGAAAAGCCTTGCTAGGGCTTATGTGTGGTGGCCGGGGATCGATCAGCAAATCGAGGACCTGACAAAGAGCTGCTCAGGATGCCAGAAGGTCCAAAATGCACCACCACATGCCCCTCTACACCCATGGGAGTGGCCCTCATCTCCATGGCAATGGGTGCATATTGATTTTGCTGGTCCATTCATGGACTCAATGTTTTTAATAGCTGTGGATACGCACTCAAAATGGCTTGAGGTGATCAAAATGTCCTCCACCACCACGGAGAAAACTATTGCAGTCCTACGGACCATCTTTGCCAGGAATGGCTTGCCAGAGCAGATTTTCTCTGATAACGGACCACAGTTTGTGTTGGAAGAGTTTCGAAGATTTATGAAAAAGAATGGGGTAAGGCATTACACCTCCGCTCCGTATCATCCAGCTACCAATGGATTGGCTGAGAGGTTTGTACAAACCTTTAAAAAGCAGTAAGGTCCATGTGCGATGACGACATTCCACTGCAGCATAAGGTGGACAATTTCCTGTTAGCCTACAGAAATGCGACACATACAGTCACCAACCAGACCCCGGCCATGATGTTCTTTAACCGAAGGTTGAGATCTCGTCTGGATTTGCTCAAACCAAATGTACGAAGAGATGTTGAGAATAAGCAATTCCAGCACATCAATGGGAAGCCGACAAGGAGCTTCAATGTAGGGCAACCAGTCTTGGCTCACGACTACCGAACAGAGAAATGGCAACCAGGAATGATATGCACACGGCAGGGGCCACTAATGTACACAGTGGATGTTGGGGAGAACATTGTGAGATGCCATGTCGGCCAGATCCTAGAGTCACAGGAAAGAGTCCACCCCAGGTCTCGCGTACCTGGTGATGAACCCAACATGCCGGTAGCATCTACCCCAGAAACAGTAGCATCGGAAGCTGATGACCCAACTGATGACAGCGGGCCAGAATCGCCTCCGCACCAAGAGCAAGAAACTCAGGAAAGGCGCTATCCAGAAAGGATCAGGAAGCCGCCCCAAAGACTGAATTTATAAATGGACTATTTGCCGTTAATGTTACATGTTAAAAGTGTTAATTGTTAAATTAATGTTTTGGTACTGTTAATCTAAAAGGGGAGGAATTGTAGTGTATGTACCTTTAAGGGGAGAACTACTTTTTACAGCTCCTGTATACTGTAGTACCGGCAGTGACCACACCGGTATATAAACCCTGAGTAGGGCTCTGTACTTTAGTTTTTGAGTAACCTGCATCCAGTAATCACCTGTTAATTGTTCCTCTGCAGTCTCTGTCGATTTATTGAAGAATACCATACATTAACGTTCACGGATTCAACACTATCAGAAGACGCCAGTAGATTTCAGAACCACTGCTGTCTGTGGGCAATTTCTGGAGCCATTACCACTGCCGACTCGAGGCAAACTAACGTAGCTGTTCAGAATAGTCAGAGTTTAATTAAAATTGCTTTATTTAAGCCTTCTGTCAGATTTCTGCTCGGAATGCTGATAGAATGTGATGGCCTTTAATTAGTTGAGACAGGAACCCCTGAGCATCTTATTAACAATGGAGATGCATTTGCGGGTTTAATACAACTGAAAGTTGTGCTTGTACATTAAACCACGTTTGCTTTTTTCTCACCAGATTTTGCATTTTTAGTTTTATTCCACAGTAATCTCCTGTTAGTGTGAATTGGGAGGAAGGTTTTAGTGCGAAAGAACTTCACCTTCTTCTCAGTTCTACACACATTTTACCATCATTCAGTAGCCTGTGACCTCCAATCATTTAGTAATGGTTGTTATTGGACGTTGCAAATGTAGCTGTTTGTCACAACATGTTCTCCACAGCGGAGTAATGAGGTTTGTGGAAATACTGCAGCCTTTGGCAGACACTGCTTATAACAGTCTAAAATGGTGTGAAGGCGGACCAAAGAGAAGTGTGATCATGGAAAGTTAATCGTGGCAATTTAAATGCAGTGAACTGCAGTTTATTGGATCATTATATCGTTATTTCTTGCAACTATTCTACACAAACAGGTTCCTTTTTCCGAATCTCTAGGTCCTTTCTAACAAACCTACAACAAAGAAAGATTATGGCTGTGCTAGGCTGGCTCCGTTTCAGACTGAGTGGATTTGATATTCCTAATGATAAGAATTTTTCACCCCCACCCCCCCCACCCGTCAAGCAATTTAAACCAAGCCAATGAAAAGGCCTGAGCTCAGTGAACTCGTTGTTTTAAGGTGGATTTGTATTACTCAGCTGGACAATCCAGTCACCTTGAAGACTTGTGTCGTGAATCAACAACAACAACAACTTGTATTTATATAGCGCCTTTAATGTGGTAAAACATCCCAAGGCGCTGCACAGGAGTATCTTAAGACAACCAATTTGACACCGATCCACATAAGGATAAGTTAGGGCTGGTGTCCAAAAGCTCGGTCAAAGAGTAGGTTTTAAGGAGCGCCTTAAAGGAGGAAAGAGAGGGAGAGAGGCGGGCAGGTTTAGGCAGGGAATTCCAGAGCTTAGGGCCTAGGCAACAGAAGGCATGACCACCAAAGGTTGAGCAATTATAATCTGGGATACGCAAGAGGCTTAAACTCAAGCTCACAGAGTCACAAGATCACCTGAGGGCTTCTCGTCTCATGAAGTCCATGTTCCAGACTAAAGACAGGACTTTTTCTTGGCCCCCTTAAAGGAAATAATTGTGCTGCTGTGTGAAAGGATGTCTTGCTGGCTGGTGTTGCTGACAACTTTTTTGTTGGGCAATAACATCGGTAATTGGAGCTTGGTTTAAAACCTTGCAGTGTAAGTGACTGCTCACTGTGCACACAGTGGCAGCTCCAGGTCCCTGGACATGACATGAGTAGAACAAAAAGGCCCAACTCTAGCCATCTCACTCTATTCATTTCCATTTGAGAAACGATCTAAATTATTAAACCGGGAGTCAAACAAGTCTGAGGATCATTATCTTGTGAGGAAAAAGCAAGGACGATCTGCTATTCCCGTCATTGCAGATAATGGGCATCAGAAAGAAAACCCCTGACATCTTAAGTGGCTATTCAGCAGGGGATGTTTAGATTGGAAATCCTTGCCTTTCACAGTACTGTTCAGTTTACTCTCTTGTCTTCCAATTCACAGTGTTAATACTAGTCATAAAATTGCACAAATTAAAGATGCAGCCCGTGAAATATCTGATGGTGTTGGCTAGAGTGGTTATCACCAAATAATTGCAAAAGACACTGAGAAGTTAACAAATGAGTGTCAGTTTTTTCATCAATAGCATTTTTATTTTTCATTCAACAACGCAACATCTTTGCAAATAATCTGTTCAAACTTGGTCTTCAAATTCTCATTGCATCATGTGAAATTTCAGGCTCTCTCCGGCCACAGATTACGTGGCGCAGTGCGCTACTTTCAAGTAGCGACAGGCTAACCCGTGTGCCCTTTTTCTGACAGCTTTCACAATCTGAGAAGTATTGGGTGGGGGAAAAAAAAACAATTCCTGAACTGAAACTCCCTTAATTCACATTGAAGTGGCTGAGTTCCAATCCCATTTTAATCATGTGGGATTCCCAGGTTGTTAACGTTGTCTTGGTGATCATATTTTGCGATTCTGCCAGTTCATTGTGAAGTCTACTGGCTTATGGTGACTGAATGAATGACTATTTATTATGTGAGATTGCAGGGTCTTCTGAGATTTCTCCCAGAGTTGTGGGGGTACATGGTGTTATAACTCTCATCATTCATCAAGAAACTACCCATGAAATAACGCTGGACGGCCAGCTGGTGGCGCCGTCCAAGGAGTATAAATACTCGGGCGTCGGCCCCAGCTTGCCAGGGACATTTTGTAAGACAAGAAACTAGTGAAGTACAACTAGACCTCCATGTTCTGAAACAAGTTGATTAAATTGACGTAATAAACCTCAAGCCTTGCTTTCTGCTCAAACCAAGTGTGTAGTGAGTTTTATTACTTCACATTGTTCTTCTCGGGAAATGACAAATCAGTGGCCTTGCTTACCCTCCATCAAAAGACAGCAGGTTTGATCGTTCTGACTAAGACATACAATAATCACAGTCCAGACTTTTTTTCTAACCGTCAACGATCGGATGTTTCAGGCTCTTGACAGGCACAAATTGAACTGAGTGGGTCGCACTTACAGATGCACAGGTTGAGGGGCCACACACAGCTCTGGCCATTCGAGTGGTTTTGCTCATTGATGGGAATGAGCCTGTTTCTTCGCTGTGGTTTAGGTTGAGTCGGGTAGATGAGTCAGGAGCTTGTTAAAAGCTTGTTTTGGGGGAAAAAAAGACACCTGCAAATGTCCTCAAGTGCAGTGGAGTGCTCGTACCTCCCCTGAAAACGAGTTTGCGGTTAATGATAAAACAATGTATTTAATATAATTGCTATTTGGAGAGAATACTTAAACCTATCCACAATTTGCTATTAATATGCGTTCCTTAAGGTTAAACTGCACATCTGCTCCATATGTGTTTGTTTATTAGAAGTCCCATGGAGCTTTTGTTTGAAAAATAAAAAAAAATCAATGAAATGATTGATGAAATTCAATTTTTCATCCAACACTTTTGGCCACTATTGCATTAGACTTCTGACAACATTTTGATTTATGAAACATTCAGGATTTTTTTTTCCAGGTGGTCTGTCTTTTCGACTTGAAGACAAGCTGTGTCCAGAGTATTGAAAACACTGATTGATTGGGCTGGTGAGCTGGAAGATCAGTGAGTTTAGAAGGAAGGATAAAAGCATTACTTGATGTCCGTAGGCGTCGATGTTCAGCAGCTCAAACTCCACTAAGAATCAACCCTCTCCCTCCCACTGACTGACTTATTACTTCAAAACAACCGAGGCTTCTGACTGAAATTGAATCAACTGAATATCATAACTCAGCACAGAATGCAACATTTAGTAAACTGTTCAATTAATAATTCATTTTGAACCCAAATCCTATAGTTTATATGCTTATTGCAGTTGCCCATTCGACTGTTTTTCACATGCACATATTTTTGACGTACAGTGTTGGGTGAAACATAAGCTAGCTTTCAAGGTACTGGTGTAGTTACAAATACTTCTGTAAATACTGAAGTATATGCTTATGTTGACAGTAAACTGAGCATAGTAATTGGGTTTCTGTCTTATGCTATCTCTAATTCTACATGTCAATGTTCCAGGACTTTTTGTCTCACTGTATTCGTCTTTCATTGAGTTCCAATACAACTGTCAGGTTAGGACACTCAATCGGCGAGCTCCTGCTTCACATCAGATTCCTGTGTAACGTGGTGTCAAAGTCTACTGTTACATCTCTCCTGTAAAAATCAAAAGTGAGTTACAGAATTCTGTTTCACCAGCAGAATGAAATACTGCAGCAAGGCTGTTGATATATGAGAGGCTTAAAAAAATCACACATTGAGAATGTTTTCAGATTTCATTAGTTATGTTTTATTCTTATAATAATTTCTGGGGTGGGTTGGGTGGGGGGAGGGGGAAAGACTTTCAACTGCTGGCCACCAATTTCACTCCTGCAAAATGGGTGAGCGGTGGTCATACATCTGGTGGGGACTTTGCGCACCCGTTTGCCCCTTGAATCAATTTGCAGGCATGCCTTGCAATGAGTACCCGGCACTCCCAACCAAAGCAGGTGAGGGGCTGTTTAATTACGTAAATCAGGGTCCTACACCTACTGTAGTACACCCAATGGCAACTTTCAAAGCGAAATGAGCAGAGCATGCCAGTCCAATTTCTCCAGGCATTGAGAGATCCTTAACGGGACTGCTGGAGGCCTCCAAAAATGTTAAGATCATTTTGGGGTCGGGAGGAACAGGAGCACTTCTCCAGGCCCCACAAAAATCTTCCAGCCAGCTATTGGCATCCCCCAGCATCTGCTGCCCGCTCTGCCCCCTCTCAACTGATGGACCTGACCTGCCGCTGCGGCTGGCCAATTTTTCACCGTGGGGTGACCGTTTGCCTCACCCATATCACCCCACTTTGGCACCCAAACCAATAGTTTCCCTCCAATCTCTGTGTAGGGTGGCGGATTATGGACAGCATTTGGAGAATTGGAGACCCAAAGTGCCTTTGTCCCACTGTTGTGTTTTCCTTGTGACCAAAATTTTCAAAAGTAATTTTCATTGGAGTAGACCTTCAACTTCGCCAAGTATCTGGCGAGGCAGATTGCCTGCCTCTGATAGAACCCACCCTGAACCCAATGAAATCAATGGAGTGAAAATGGGCAGGTTCTATAAAGGGTGGGTGATCCACTCAGCCAGATTACTGCCCAGGCAGTGCAGACAAAAATCTACCCCCATTATTTTTTGGAGAGCAAAACTTAAATACTTATTTTTCTCTTAAGTTTTGCGATGATCTTACACAAGACCTACTACCTGCATAATTCTATATCGCTGTACGGGGATTATAGATTTATCTGCATTTGATCAGTTTAGAAGATTACTGGGGTGATTCTACGATCTGGTGCTAGCAGTGGGTGGGAGCCTGTCGAGAAGTCATGGGGTTTACAGGTGAATGGAAACTCGTGGGCTGGCTACCTGGCATTTGCAGAGCTGAACCCCCTGTGAGTGCTGCCCCCCTGCTGGAAACGATGGAATTGCCACCTGCAGCCTCAGAGGTAAGCCTTCTCCGTTTTCTTGGCTTTCTGTTGGATTTGCTGAAGACTGCTTCAATTCCTGATTAATGCTTGTCCTCACTGTTCCAGCAGGCCATACATCGATTCGAGCTTGTAGTGCTAATTGCTGTGGCGAGTTGCTCAGTGGACATTGCAGTTTTTAAATTTTGTTTTGTTTCAAGTCAGTCACACAACATGTAATTCAGCTGAGTGCCAAGTTTTCGAGATGTCTCACAACAGAGAGGCATTGCTAGTTATGCCAGTTTAGTGTAGAATTGACACTGACATTGTATTTGTTCCCAGGAGCTGTTGTGCAGCAGTACCATGTTGTTTTATGCACAAACTCAAAATTCCGACACAAAGTTCATTGATTGCATGTATGCCAAGGGGACATTTATACTGGCAGTGGGGGTTTTTTTTGCATTGAGGCAAAGTGGTTTTGGATGTATATCAATAGAAAGGTGAAAGTATTACTCAGTAGGATGCAGAGCCCACTGAGGTGTGGGACCTCTCTTACTCCACCCCCAGGGGTCATTTCCCATTGGTCTGAGTTTGTGGTGAGTACAGTATAACTCCAGCTTGATGGTCATTTGATCATCCGCATCATTATCATAGAAAACATGTTCAGATCCATTGATTTTTGACTTGTAGTGCTCGTCATTCATCATGTTTATAACTGTCTATGCCAAGAAACTCTGTCTCTGGGTTGTTGGTAACTGATACATTTCTTTCCTTTCTGCCTGAAGGCATTGACTCTTGCTGAGGTATGCAGAGATACCTGCTGCCACCAGTATTTCATACAAGTGGCCATTCTTCATTTGTGAGATTTGTTAGTGGCTGTCAATGAGCTAGTCGACTGCAGGGGTTGATTCTGTCTTCGGCCAACACCCACACCTCCTCTAACAAAGAGCTGGTATGGACATGCTGCCCCAAAATGGCCTTCTCCTGTGCTGTGAATTGCTATAGTTCTAATTGTGCGGGACTCACCGGACAGCTATCAGGACTGGGAACCCTGACAATTTTTCCCCTTTGTAGGCTGCAGGGTCGTGACCCATTGTACTGCCCCCACTGCCACCCAACTGAGGTCACCTTTGATGGGTAAAGGTCAAGGAATGAACGTGAGACTTTGCCCGTCCTTCTAGCTCAGCGTCACACCAAGTGATGTATGTCGCCATTGGATTTCTCAGTGGCAGATATTTGTAGAAACAACAGCACCTTCATGTATCTTGTTGAAGAAAGCATGAAAGCTACAGATTCCTTTTAGTTATTAGGATTGAGTATGTCCTTTCAATTTTTCTTTGTGTCTTTTTGGCTTCTGTAGATGAAAGAACCAGACCATTTGCTCCTTACTGGTGTGTAACTATATTGTTTAAAATTTGAGACTTGTGGTGTAGTCAAGCAGTTTGGTAAGGTTTGTAGTAGTTGATATGCCTGTCAATGTTCAGGCGGTTCCTGTTCATCAGTTTGGTAAATGTTTGCACTTATCAATGGTGAACAGTGCAGGAGGATAGTTTGGGCAAATGGGATGTGGACAGTTACGGGGGGAAAGAAATTGTGGAGTTCATTTTGACACAAAGTAAAATTTCTATCTTGGTCGACCTGGCTCTATCTAAATACATTTTAATAGAAACACAGGCAGAATTCAAAATGGGAGTTGTCATTCCCTAAGTTTGACCAGAAATGTTCAGGCTGCGAAAATAGGCAGATTTTTTTTGCAAAAGCGTAATACTGCAGACCCGAAATAAAAACAGAAAATGCTGGAAATACACAGCAGGCCAGGCAGCATTTGTGGAGAGATAAACAGAGTTAACGAAAGGTCATCGACCTGAAACGTTAACTCTGTTTCTCTCTCCACAGATGCTGCCTGACCTGCTGAGTCTTTCCAGATCCAGAAATAAGTTACAGTAAATGCACATTGATCCATGATTGGGAACAGTGTGTTTCATATGCAAGGTGTCATCAATTAACAATTCTATTGTAGACTGTACTATTGGGTGTGTTAAAAGGGTAGGGGCCCTCCAACCGTCCGAAGTGATGATATATTTTAATCTCAGCAAAATGTTACCAGTGTCTGTTATTGTAAAAGAAAAAACAGCATTGTTGCTTTTGGAATATAAGTAAGTTTGATGTGTTATTCTATCTTCAACAGTAAATGTATACTTAAAACAGGACTGTACCACCAGTCCAAAAGTTTCCTTTCTTATTCTGAGCATGATTGGAATTCTCTACCCCAGAGGCCTGTGGATACTCAGTCATTGAGTATATTCAAGGCTGAGATCAATAGATTTTTGGGCACTAAGGGAATCATGTGATATGGGGATCGGGCGGGAAAATGGATTTGAGGTCGAGGATCAGCCATGACCTTATTGAATGGAGGAGCAGACTCGAGGTGCCATATGGCCTACTCCCCCTCTGATTTCTTATGTTCTTATGATCAGAGGCAGAATCTCCATAACAAAAGCCTACATTTTGTTATTTGTGCAAAGGGAGACTTTGCAAAACCGAAAAAGCATTGCTTATGAAGAGATGATTGTATTTGTTTCAGTAGACTACAACAGACCACTTTCAGTGAATTCTCTACACAGTAGATAGGACAATATTACTTTGTACTCAATGGTACCGACCAACATTATTGTCTTTTTCTGTAAATTGTTTGTGTGAATAAATATGTTTCATAGTTTTAGCCTGTAAAAATTGGGAGCTAAGTGTGATACCATTTTCTCTTTCAAGAGACAGATGATGCAGTGAGAATACCACTCACATTCCATTATGCAATGTTACTACAAAATAGGGTCATTGTTGATCTTGGACTATGCCAAGTAAGAGATACTTCTCTGGTTCCCAAGCAGCATTGTTCACTCAAAAATCTAGTTCAACCATAAAAATAGAAGTGATGTTTACAAAAGCCTGAGTCTAACCCCCTATCATAGAACATAGAAATTGTGTGAATCAGATTGCAGTGGGAGTTGTGTCAGCATCAAGCGCTCCCAGACCATGTTTTGCATGGGTTAAATGCAAAGTAAAACCTCCCTCTACTCCACCCCAACAATGTGCCGCAAGCTGATCTTCAGAAGAGCAATCCGTGCATCATCACAAGGGTATTTCCAATTTCAATAATGGCCACCTTTACAGCCATTGTGCGAACTTGAGGCCAATTTAAGTGGAATGCAGAGTTCCAGCTCTGTGCCACAAAGTAAGAGCTGGTTGAGACCAGCAAACTCATTTCACATTAGACCTTGCTGGATTTTCTCAATGGAGACATGCTAGAGGTGGGACCTCTGGTTTCTGTGTTTCAGTCCCACCCCCAGCGACATCTGACCAACCCACGCTATTTTCCCTTGACTGGCCTTGTTAAGCCCGCCCTGCGGGCTTACCGGCCAATTAAGAGAAAGCCAGTGACAATTGACGTCAGCGTATGACGCTTCATCTGTCGAAAAATTTTTGACAGATGAATTGTCAGCGTTTGATAGCTTTGACAAGCTGGCAAACACTGACAATTTCTGTTCTAACGTGAGCCCTTGCATAGAAGGCTCACCAAGACCCCTCTCCTCAGCAGAAAGCAGATGGCTGCTGCATCTGAGAATGCAGCAGCCATTCTGTCATCTCTGCCATTGAGATGAGGCACCTCCGGATCCTCAAAGGTTGAAGCCTGCAGAAAGAAGCAAAGGTAAGGAAACTTTTTCCAACACTTTACACTCACCTCTCATACTTACCTGTCCAGACTTAAACCCATCACTCACCTCTACAGCTGACATTTCAACCCCTCTCACCCCCGCAGACCCACTGCTCGCCTCGCTGACCCAGGCGAGGTTCACAGCTGTCAGGAAGCCCGCAATTGCAGGTGTAAAATGGGGGGGAAAGCCTCAAAACAGCCTGCTAGCTATCTGTTAACCGTCAGTTAATTGGCTCTAATTCCCTTCCCGCCTCGAGGAGATGGGTCCCTGCGCGAATCGGGGACCCGCCTCCCGGGAAGATGGCATGGAGGCGGGTTGGGAGTGGGGTCGGTACCCACTCCCAGTTTCTGCCATTTTCCTGTCAGTCCCACCTCCATACCCACCTCGCCAGGGCTGGCAAAATTCCCCCAGTCTGGAGAGAAGGGGCTGGATTTTACCAGCCCCGAGGAGGCGGGTTTGAAGGCGGGTCAGGTGGGAAAGTTGTAAAAAATGACGGCGGGTTCCGATCCCACCGTCAACCCACCTCTGTGCAACTTTCCCAAAGGCGGGCTAGCAGACTCCATTTCGGCCCCGTCTCCAAGCGACGGGATAGGCCCTTAAGGCACTTAACTGCTACTTAACGACCTCTGTAATCCCATTTTGAGAAGCCTTTCAAATTTTGCCACATTTCCAGCGTGCTGCATATCTCTCCTGAAACACACCAGCTAACCCTATCTGGTTCACAAGCGCCTGGCTTCCTAACAGCCGCAGCTCCACCATTAAAACTGAGTTTTCAACAAGGATCAGTTGCAGGTGGCAGAACTTTGTTTTCTCAGGTCTTGGAGAACTTTTTGCAGGTCTACTGTTTTTGGAAGTGTTGAAGCTGAGATCCATCTCCAATGTGACCTCCTGGGAAAACCCTTTCCCCATATTGACTGAGCGCTTCCTCAACTGAGGCATATGCCAGCAGCATGGGAACCATTTATTTCCTTTCCTACTGGACCTCAGATTCGGATGAAGACCAGCTGTGGCAGCAGCAGAACCAGGAACAACAGCAGCACCAACATCAGCAGCAACAACAGGAGCGCCAACCTGCTGCTCACCCACCTGAAGCTGCACAGGCCAGAAGGCGCCAGCGCAGGGAAGCACGTCGCCACAGGAGATACCCCCAAAACAGGGTTTACAGGATGAGGATGAGCTTCCTCAACAAGACTGAGCAGTAGTGCCAAAGGAAGCTGAGACTTTTGCGAGAGGTAGTGGGTGACATCTGCGCAATACTGCACCAACACCTGGAGCCCAGAGGATCAGGTGGACACCCCTTACCAGTGGCCGTAAAAGTCACCACCGCACTCAACCTTTTTGCTTCAGGCTCATTCCAGTGATCAACAGCAGACATCAGCGGCATCTCCCAGTCGGCCGCACACACTTGCATTGCGCAGGTTATCGATGCCCTCTTTGCAAAGGCGCACAATTACATAAACTTCTCCAAGGATCAAGCAAGTGTAACCGCGTGTGCGGTTGGATTTGCAAATTTGGCAGGCTTGCCAAGGGTGCAGGGCATCATAGACTGCACACATGTGGCCCTTAAAGCACCCCATCACAATCCAGCTCTTTTTGTCAACTGCAAGGGCTTCGACTCACTCAACATGCAGCTGGTGTGTAACCAGAAGAAGGACATATTGCATGTTTGTGCCAAGTACCCTGGCAGTCACCATGACTCCTTCATACTGCGCCAGTCTAGTGTGCCTCCGCTCTTCAGTCTGCCAAACCAACTTTGCGGATGGCTACTTGGAGACAAGGGCTACCCCCTGAAGACATGGCTAATGACGCCGTTCAGGAGGCCATCCAACGAAGCTGAGGAGCGCTACAACTCCAGCCACATTTCCACCAGATCAATTATCGAGCAAACCATCGGCTTGCTGAAGATGCGATTCAGATGCCTTGATAGATCAGGTAGACCCCTGCAGTACTCAGCAGCCAGGGTCTCCAGAATCGTCAATATGCTGTGTACTTCACAACATTGCACAGCATCGTGGCTTGCAGCTGCCTGAGGTACAAGTGGCTCGGCACATAGCCTCCTCAGATGAGGATGAGGATGAGGAGGAGGAGCGCGAGAACGAAGACCTTGCAGAGGCGCATCAACCAGTGGCAGCAGTACGTGAGCACATTCCTGGCCGGGATGCAAGGGATGCACTCCTCTTGGCCAGATTTGCTTACGTTGCTCAATCAAACACATTTGACTCGCACCTTCTTACCACACCATAGACAATGGACAAGACCCTGTGGCATCCTATCACTCTGACCACCATCATGTCAAATCCAAGTCGCCCTGAGCCCTCAATGTTGAACTTCCATTTGCGAAGTAACACAGCCCAGAACTTCAACAGTTTACCGTCACTTCATTTTATTACATTGACTAAAGGATGGCATTTAACAGTTAAACACAACAGAACACCCAAGTGACTACCCTTGTGACTACTTGTGCTTTATTTTCCTCTTACGCATGCTCCTACGTGGTGCTTCCCCTGTGGCTTCAGCAGATGTGGAGGCCGCTTGCTCACTTTCATGCTGCTCCTGTCTCAACACCTTTGGCTGGCATCCTCTGGGGTTGTGAGCCTGTGAGGGCTTGCCAACAGTCTGCTCCTCCTACGGTTGTGCAGGGGCTGAGACGTCTAGCTCAGTTGGGTGAGGACACTGGTGGGGCTCTAACCAAGGGCTCCGCAGTGGCATGGGAGTGTGAGTGCTTGGAGAGGAGCCCCCACTTCCTTGTTGTATGCCACCAACATCCCTCTCATGGGTCAGCTCCACTTCAGAGCTAGCAAGTGGCTTGACAGCACCATGCTGCACTTCAGGGGGGCCTTGAGGACCCGTATCTGCACTGGGATTCCTACTCCAGAGGACTTCCATGAAGCTCTGCTTTCTCTGCTCAATAGCTGACCATCGCTCCTCCAGAGATGTCAAGTCTATTCTGAACAATCACCATGTTTTCAACACTCTGGCGACTTAGCTCCTCCATGGCCATAGCCATCCTTTCCTCTACCGTAGCCATCCTTTCCATGGAGGTTGCCATCCTTTCCGTGGTGATGCGTTCATGCGCCAATGCCTCCACAAAAGCTCTGCTCATGTTAGCGATGGACTCCTCCATCCTCTCCACACTCACAGTGACTCTGGAGACAAAACCTGCCAGATACTCCTGCACCTGTTCCTGGAGTTCCAGCACCGCTCTCCTTCTGGATGGACCCGGAGGCACGGGGTCGACATGCGGCTGAGCCAAGCTGGGAGCACCCTGCGGCCTCCAACGAGGACTCTCCACTGCTGTCCCTGTCTCCACCATCTGCTGATACTCACTTGTGAGCTGTGATACACCAGGTGACAACACTACTCTATGTCCCGAAGGTCCCACCGAGGTGTGAGTGTCTGCGTTGGTGCTGGGTGCATTTAATTCTGCTGACGCTGCGCCCTCAGAGGTTGCAGGTTCTTCTGAGGAGTCTTCTGGCTCAGGCTGTTCCTCCTGGACAGTGGGGAGGGGGGCTGTCGATGGTCCTGTGGGGGAGTAAAGGAAAGTGTTAGACATGTGATAGAAACATTGCATGCACATGGAATTGTGCAGATGATCATAAGTCAATCTGTTTGAGCATCAGAATCAATATCAGTCACTCATGCAATGTAAATGAGAGAGATGCAAAACTATTCTGTCACCAGCTTGCTCTGATGTGCCCGTCTGCCCATTCCCTACTTCCGCATCCTCCTCGGCTCCCACGATCTCCAGGGCTGCCTCCTCAGCGCTGGTAAGCTGGGCTATTGTGGGTGGCCCTCCTCCTGTCTTCACCCTTTCCCTCTTATTGTGGGCTCTCTTTTCCTGCAATGAGGGAAATAAGTGGAGTTTGAGTGAGAATGATGGAGTGAATGCAGAGAATCCATAGCATAGATGCATAGAAGGACACAAAGATGGAGTGAGGTCCCAAGTACAAGTGTGTTGTTAGTTGTTGTCATAGCATAACAGTGATAGGGAGTGCGAGGCCAGCATAGTCGAATCGTTAAATGATTGTGTACATAGAGAGAGAGGGAATGGTTAAGGGTGCAAGGGATGTAAGGGTAAAGTGGGATGTGGAGGAGTAGGTTGAGAATGCAGAGTGCTGGTGATGAGAGGCGATGGGGAGCAGATTGAGGGTAATGATGATGTTATACTCACTTTTCCTGTGCGGACAAGGTCATTAAACCTCTTTCGGCACTGCAGCCAGGTTCTGCTGCACATTGAGATGGAGCTGACCTCCTGTGCCAGTTGCAGACACACAGATTTGGTCTGCTGGGGAGGTTTTTTCCTCCCAGAGGAAGGAAACAACACCTCCTTCTGAGCTCTGGCTCCTTCCACCAGAGCATGGAGGGAGTCATCATCAAACCGGGGTGAGGCCTTGGCCCTTGAACTAGACATTTCAAGAGGACCAAACCATTAGAAGATTAGCAAATAAAAGTTTTGAGGCAGAAAATGAACCAAGACTGCTTAGAGCCCTTAAATGCATCTGGATAAATGATATCATCAGAGGTGAGTTTCAGGCCCAAAAGACTCATTGGGCCAGGGGTGCGCACATGCCGGGAATCAAGTGCCCAATTAGGGCAAAATAGCTAAATTATCCCGCCTGACATCGGAGGCGGGAGTGGGACCCGCCGACCACCTGACCTGCCCCCAACCCGCCACCAATGGCAAAATCCAGCCCAAGGTATTTCCATTCTATCAGTCTGGGCTGCATTCAGCACAGGATTTACAGTATGCTACCCAGGTCATTTATTTCATTTTAATTGGAGTTATTATAAATGCAAAGGATGCTCTAATGTTTTATGTGGCATGATATTATTCTGAACAAAATACACTTTTTTTCAACAGATGTCACATCTGAATGTATGAATCTTTTCACAAGGAACATTGATGCTGACACCACTCCTACTCGAAACTGCTCTGCACAATTTCTTCTTTAAAGTTCAGTCTATTTTACGCATTGCTTTCCTATTAATATTACCAGACTCCCCATGAGTGAGCAATGCTGCTTGGGTACTGGAAGAGGATGTTTTCCTCGGCATTGCCCAAGTCCAACAATTACCCTATTTAGCAGTAACACCGGTTTTCTTATATTACAACAGTGACACTTCAAAAGTACTTAATTGGCTGTAATGTGCTTTAGGACGTCCTGAGGTCATGAAAGGTGCTATGCAAAGGCAAATTATTTTCTTTCACTGAAATTTGAGTGCTGTTCTCACTGCATCAGCTGTCTCCTGAAAGATAAAACGATATCACACTTAGACTGTAGTGTTAGATTACAGTTAATAAATTATTTCTACTTGCTTTATAAGTCTTCACCTGTTCTTGACACAAAACTTCAGATCTCAGTACATTGCAATGTAAGTGTTGTTTAATTGCATCTATTAATTCTGATTACTCCTGTTGGAACCGTCATTTTGCGAGGTGAGGATGCATTGTAGAAAGTATTGGTTCTGTGTTTGTATCACTTCTGCAACTTGGGTAAATAACCAGTGTCGACCAGGGGTATATTCAGCTCTTCGCTCCAGAAACTCTTAGCCTTGTTCTACAACCAGCTAGTAGCACCTCTTGCTCTGTCTGCATCTCTCTGGCATATGCAACAAAGTCATGATGTATGTTCATTAGGATATCATTGCAATATCAGGATTTTGTAATTTGAATAATTAAATCAGGATTTACAATACCTGAATGTTGAAGTTGGAATGCAATAAATAATGTCAACATTTCGCTATTGAAGAATATGAAATATTGATTTAATAAACGAATTCATGAATATTTCAAGACGATAATAATTCAGATCTACTGCATTTGCATTTGAAAAGAATGATTTTAGTGGTGCCAAGAATTTGATTTAATCCACAGAAATGTAGGTGGAGTAATTCGGTATCGCCCCTTTTGGGGACGGTAACTTTTGAAGGCTGGGAAACTTAGCGCCAGGCGCTAATGATCCCCAGCTTTTTCTAAGTTTGGTGTTTGCGTGCTCCACTTCCTTCCTGGAGCGCGAAAGGAAGCAGGCGGGGTGGTAATGGTGCAGCGCTGCACAATGTCCCATGCAGCGCTGCCGAGATCCAAGGCTCCTTCCCTCCCTTAAAGGGAAGGGTCTTCGCTGCAGGCCCTGCATTGGGACCAGTTAGCTGGTCTCCGACGGCAGCAGGGATCTGGCCCGATCAGCCCCATGCACTCTAGCAGAGTGCTGGGCTGATCGATCGCAGCCCAGGAGAACTGAAAAAAATTGCAAAAAAGCATTTTAGAAATTTTCCTAATTACCTCGGCAACCTCCCCTTTATCTTCTGCCCCTGAAGCACCCGGCCACCCGAACAACGCCTCCTGCAGCTGTCGGTGTCATCGCCCGGCGATGCTGCATGGGGCGAAACTGAAGTTCAGGTCCGGGGCGCTACCGGGGCAATGACGTCATGACCTCCAGACGCAGGAGATCATGGCGCAAAGTGTCACCGCCGCCGCAAACCTCCCGGCCAAGTTAGCGGGAGTCATTCATCTTGCCGCGCCCGGACGGTAAGTTGTTGCCGTCCCGTTATCACCCCCTGGGGGGCACTAACGGGAGGCGCTAGCCCACCAAATTTCTCCCCCATAATATCAACAGTCAAAGAAGCAGGTATAAATCGCCAGAAGTTTCACTGAATTAATAATAATTACTAAATGCTGACTTAGAAAATTAACATTTTGGGTTATATGAAGAGGTTCATAATCTAAATACTGCATCTGTTCAAAAACATTGGCCTCCCGCAGTTGCTATTCTGTGTCATGGATGCTGAGGACCAACTTGCAAAATCACCAAGTGGGGATTAAAGTAATGTGCTGGGATTATTTTGTGCGTGTGTATATACATGTTTGTGCACCATGTACATGCGTGCGGGCACATGCATGTTTGCATGTATGTGCGTATGTGTGCCTGCGTGTGCGCACGAGCGCACTTATGTCTGTGTCAACAGAAATATGATACACACCCTGGACATCTGCAGCTATTTCCTTGTGTGATTTGCTTGGGTAAATTTTCTGGTCTCAGTCCTTCAGCGCCAGAGCAGCGAGCAATCGGTTTAGCCTCACCAATATAGCAGTGGACCATTTCCTAATGCCAGTATCAGACTCTATGCGTGACGAAGACGCAGCTTTGGCCATGATTAAAGTTGTGCACCGAGCCCTCAGACAACAACACTTGTAAGCTACCCACACAGGCCTCTACTACAGCAGGGTTCGCCTTCTTACTGCTCTGTGGCCTTGCAAAGCTCATAAAGTAACCTCACAAAACCTCGCTTCACAGTATACGTTCATTCACGTATTCTGGGTGTCAGAGTGAACACTTGAGTCTCACTCATTGTGTGCTTAAAATTTCCCAGTGCTTTCCTGCTTGAAAGACAAGGGGCCCGATTTTAACTGAGGCCCAGTTTCCAGCAGGTGAGTTTCGTGGTCGATTCGCTCGTTTCAGGTAGGATGTCAGCAGGAAGTGGCTGAGAATCAGGAGGTCTGGAGGCCACCCACCCAGGTCAGGTATGTGGCGGAAACACCTGCCAGGCCGTCCCATGGGACTGCTTGCGATTGTTTGGGGGGGCGGGGGGAAGATCACGGCAGGGGAGGCCTAAGCTTTCCCTGAGGAAAGTGTAAAAAAAAAATGAATAAGCTTTATCGGCCTCATCTGGCCCCAATCCACTCCCTTGCTGGGTTGGGCTTGCTGGAAATTCACTACCTCCTAATAAAAATTGCAGCCGGCTCCGAATCACCACCTCGGGATCCAACATGCACATCTTAAAAAGGACCTTGCTGGCTTTGGATGGTTGTCCTTGCCACCTGCTCAGAAAATGAGCAAAATAAGCAGGTGAGAATCGCGGCAGGTCAGCACCAGGACAGGTAAATGACTGGGTGATTCTAACTGCCCAACTGCCCAGTGGGTAGGGTTAAAATCACCCCCAAGGGGGCACATATCAGATGGGAACAAATCTGAAAGGGAGGAAGGCTTTGTCATTTTCAAGGCTCAATTTCCTTCAAACAGAAAATGCCAGGCATCCTGCAACTGGAGAACGTTGAGGGCATGGGACATGTTGAAGACAGAGGCCTCCCTGGAGCTGAGAGTAAGTACAATCCGTTTACTGATACTCTTTCACCATTCGCTCATTTATTCACTCACTCACTCACTCAATCACATCCAATTGGTATGCTACCATGACATGCAATGCCACTAAGCAATAACCTTTTGAAGGGGTAGCTTGCAATGAACATTAGAACATACATTCTCTTCTATTTCTATAGAAACTCCCAAGAACCCGCCTGACCTGCCCTAGCTTGTCAGCAAAGGATGTTATGCCATCCTGTGCCAAGCCCTTCACTCATAGAGAGTGCCAGCAGAATTACTTCTACTCCAGAGAACTTAGGTAGTTGTGGAAGGGTGTGCCAGGTGAATCATAGAGTATGAATGAACTGGACCATATGGTAGAGGAGGAGGAGGACCTTCTGACTGGAGGACAGTGTATAATCCGACATGGCTCCAGTGACTGCAAGGATATCACTTGGCGGATTCTGAGCCTTGCTCTGCCCTTGCCCTGCTCCAACATTAGAGACCTCTGGGTGGCAATGTTGTGTAGCATGTAGTAAACCATAATACTTTTGGAAATCCTGACATGGCTTTATTGTTCAACAACAAAAGATCTGTCTGGCTATCTGAGCCATTGCTTCAAGGTGTAAAGGATGTTTGGTTAGAATCCTGGTGGTTGCATGAACTTTGTTGTATATTTGCTCAGCTATTTCTTGTAGCTGTTGCAATGGTATGGTTGACTGGGGCTGCAAAAGGTAGCCTCGGTATTCTAAAAGCCATCTCCGTCGAACTGCACTGGTTGTGAAGTTTTGCTTAACATAAAACATCATGATTGCTGCCTGGGAAGCAAGCATTTCACCTACATGATCTTGGCTTGCTGATGTTAAGCTTCACATTGACTAACTGGTTTACAAAGACCGTGGATGGTGCACCAAGGCCTGGTTGGCCATAGGGATGCCATAAATAGTGCCGTGGGCTTTCGAACCTCCATGTTGTGGTGGACTAAACCCATTAGAGTCCAATTGTAGAAGTGACAGCAAAAGAAAAAGAAATAAAAGGCATTTGGCATGTCAAGCCTGCTCCTTCCAAAGAAAATGCACAGTCCATCTTATCATGGATGCTAGCTCCTTCTCCAAATCCCATTCCATTTACTATCCTGAAGGAGGGTTTGAATCATAGAGGTAGCTTTTCACCTTACACCACCTAGGCAGTAATGTGGTGGAGCAATTTGTTTGCCGTTCATAGAACCTTCCTGACTTTCACTCCATTGATTTCAAGATTTTTGCTCTGTCTTCCTTGAGGCTTTTTAGTTATCAACATCACTAAAACAGATTATCTGGTCATTATCACACAGCTGCTTGTGGGAGCTTGCTGAGCGCAAATTGGCTGCTGCGTTTCCTACATTACAACAGTGACTACACTTCAAAAAGTACTTCATTGGCTGTAAAGTGCTTTAGGATGTCTGGTGGTCTTGAAAGGCGCTATTTAAATGCAAGTCATTCTTTTTCTTTTTATCAGTCTGTGCCCTGATTCTGCATCAGTCTATCTAGTATACATGGGATAATTTTGTGAGGACACATTCCCAGCATGGAGCCTCGCTGGTGGCGAGTGTAGCAGTGGAAATGGGCCACCAATTTTCCAACCATTGCTCATCATTAGTGAGGCTTTATGCTGGGAACCCTATATTACTATTAGCTAATAACAGTGTTGCAGTTTTGGGTTTTTAACAGAACCATCTACCAACTAAATGCCACATGTTGGTTACCGTGCGTCGATCTTGTCCCTTGTGATCTGGAACCTCTTTTTCCAAAATGTGCTTTTAGCAGAGGTGCACATCTGTGGCTTAACAAACACCTAACAATACAGTAATCTCACACACTGCACAATCGCACGCTCTTCAGAAAGGTGGGTATCTGGTTGCTTGTGGGCTAAAGCAGCTGATAGGCTTATTTACAATTAAATTATGGGATGAAGCACCAAAATTTAGCACATCCTAAAAGCACAGGGAAGAAAACACTTTTACAATAACTAACATTCGAAGGGGTCAATGACCATTCCTGGGAACATTTTCCAGTGGGAAAACAGAAGGGTAGACTTTCATCTTGCCACCCGGACATAAAACTGACATTGCGGATCGATTGCCCATGATAGAAACCGCCCGATTGTCATTTCCGTTGATTTTAATAGAAATTAAAATCAGGCGGTTTCAATAGCGGGCGTCCCATCCTTTCAGTGACGCAGTGTGCTACTTTCACATCCCAGCACATCCGCGAGCAATGGCACGATCTCACACTCATCTTGAATAATGCCACATAATACCTGCTTGTGTATTGATAGACAAAGATATATTTCCTCAGCTTTTATAACACTGGCTCCAAATTCCAACAAAAATATGCAGATAGCACTTTATTTCAATCTGTATAGATCCCTTATTTAAAAAGGGCAGTAGACAGAAGGCTGGAAACTATAGACCGGTTAGCCTAACATCTGTGGTAGGTAAAATTTTGGAGTCTATTATTAAGGAGACAGTAACAGGACATTTGGATAATCATAATATAATAGGACAAAGTCAGCATGGTTTTATGAAGGGGAAGTCATGTTTGACAAATTTGCTGGAGTTCTTTGAGGAAGTAACGTATAGGGTGGATAAAGGGGAACCAGTGGACGTAGTGTATTTAGATTTCCAAAAGGCATTTGACAAGGTGCCACACAAAAGGTTATTGCTTAAGATAAAAAATCACGGGATTGGGGGTAATATTCTGGCATGGATAGAGGATTGGCTATCTAACAGAAGGCAGAGAGTTGGGACAAATGGTTCATTCTCAGACTGGCAATCAGTAACTAGTGGTGTTCCGCAGGGGTCAGTGCTGGGTCCCCAACTCTTTACAATCTATATTAACGATATGGAGGAGGGGACCGAGTGTAACATATCAAAGTTTGCAGATGATACTAAGATGGGAGGGAAAGTAGTGAGTGAGGAGGACATAAAAAACCTGCAAGGGGACATCGACAGGCTAAGTAAGTGGGCAGAGATTTGGCAGATGGAATACAATACTGGAAAGTGTGAGGTTATGCACTTTGGCAGGAAAAATCGTAGAGCAAGTTATTATCTTAATGGCAAGAAACTGTAAAGTACTGAAGTACAAAGGGATCTGGGGGTCCTGGTGCACGAAACTCAAAAGGTTAGTATGCAGGTGCAGCAAGTGATTAAGAAGGCCAATGGAATGTTGACTTTCATTGCTAGGGGGATAGAATATAAAAATAGGGAGGTATTGCTTCAGTTGTACAAGGTATTGGTGAGACCGCACCTGGAATACTGCGTACAGTTTCGGTGTCCATACTTAAGAAAGGACATACTTGCTCTCGAGTCAGTACAAAGAAGGTTCACTCGGTTAATCCCGGGGATGAGGGGATGGACATATGAGGAGAGGTTGAGTAGATTGGGACTCTACTCATTGGAGTTCAGAAGAATGAGAAGCGATCTTATTGAAACATATAAGATTGTGAAGGGTTTGGATCGGGTGGATGCGGGGAAGATGTTCCCGATGATGGGTGAAACTAGAACTAAGGGGCATAGTCTTAGAATAAGGGGCTGCTCTTTCAAAACTGAGATGAGGAGGAACTACTTCACTCAGAGGGTGGTAGGTCCATGGAATATGCTGCCCCAAAAAGCTGTAGAAGCTACATCATTACATAAATTTAAAACAGAAATAGACAGTTTCCTAGAAGTAAAGGGAATTAAGGGTTACGGAGAGCGGGCAGGAATTTGGACATGAGTCTAGGTTCGGATCGGTCATGGCCCTGTGGGTAGCGGAGCGGGCCCAGGGGCCGTGTAGCCTGATCCTGCTCCTATTTCATGTGTCTAATTCTGTTAGATTCAGGAGATGGTTCTGTGATAGTGGATTGGCGGTTAGGATCAGATCAGCCATGATCTTATTGAATGGCGGAGCAGGCTCGAGGGGCTGATTGGCCTACTCCTGCTCCTATTTCTTATGTTCTTATGTTCTTATCCCTATACTTTCAACATTTTTTAACCCTTGAATGCATATTTTTTTATGAATTATTCTTTAATTAATATGCACAATAAATGGCTACCTTGATGAAGTGGGGATTGCACCGCTGTGCATACAAATGTCAATATGTCTGTTGCACCCCTCTGCTTCAATCGTATAAATCCATAAGCAACACCACAGGAAATCCATTAGTATTTACAATGGACCATGAGTAACCAGATGTTTCAAAATACAGTCTTGCATAGCCCCAAAGCAATTATGAATCCACTTGATTGTGTCTCGTTTGTTGTCCACATAAAGAAACCAACTGCTTCCTTCAGATCAAAGGCAACCTGCTGCCCGTGACATCGTCAACAAGCCCATGAGATCTTTTGGTCAGCAGACACTGACTGAGTTTTAATGAAATTAAACAAAACAGCTGCAATTCGGTAGCAGGTGGTAGTCTTTGTTGTTCTCATCTGAACTGACTGCTTAAAAAGATCTCCACATTTTTTGAGTTCTGCCAGTTTGATGCAAAACTGATGATGACTATTGAAGTTGTGGGGGTTATTGCTTGTCTTTGAGGAGTCGCAAGTGAGTACATATATTTGTCAGCTATCCAGGACTCTTCACATCTGCAACAAAAAAAAACATAAACTTAAACTGTGCTGTGCAGTAAGTCAGCATTTATATCTGATATGATGTGATTGATGTATTGATTTGTATGTGGGTTCAATGACGACACATTCATGAAAGAGAATGTCTTTTAATCTTAAGTTTGTTCATCTATGTTAACAGCATTACAGGAGACGCCATGTTAGAGGTCCATCTAAAACAAACCTAAAACTAAACTGCTTGTCTCTCACATGCCCTCTGCTGGTCAGGCATAAATAATCAATCAGGCAAATATGCTGGTAAGGCATAAATAATCAAACAGGCAAATACCATCACTATTTGCTGATATCATTACATCTCCCTTTCTTAAAACAAAAGTATTTTACTTTTATCTAACAACATGTTTTCTTTGTATTACTCTGCATTTTAACTGTAACACTTAATGAACTTACATTATCATTATCATTATCAAGGTTTTTTAACCTTGTTTTGTGTGTTCACATGAAATATGAAAATACACTAGAACTTGAAGAGAGAATAAGATAACATTACTTCCTTCTATAACAAGAGTCCTTAAACTTGCTCAATGAGTCTCTCAGGAGGCTTCACGTGTCTTGAGGATTTTCTGATTGATTGTCCTTGAATCTGAGTTGTTGCCTCAGATGATGATGATTTCTCAGCTGTGTGATCAGGTTGTTCAACAGTATCAGTCTTTTGACCTGCTGTGTGATCAGGTTGTTCAACAGTATCAGTCTTTTGACTTGCTGTGGCTGGTCTCATGAGAAGATCCCGACGATTTCTTCGCAGAACAGCACCCTCATCTGTCTGAATGCTGTATGATCTTGGTTGAACTTCACTCAGGACAGTTCCCTTCTGAGTCCATATGTTTGTTTTGTCTTTGAACCTTACTTGGTCACCAGTGAGGAGTTCAGGTAGGTTTTGTGTTCCTCTGTCATAGTAGTACTTTTGCTTTTCTTTCTGTTGTTCTTTGAACTTCCTCACTTTCTCCCCCTCTTTTGTTTTCAGGAGGTTCTCCGGGATGGGTAGGTTTGACCTTAGCAGACGTCCCATCAGGAGTTGGGCTGGTGACATACCACACTCGAGTGGCGTTGTGCGGTATACAAGCATGCTCTGGTAGAAGTCAGTTCCACTGTCTTTTGCCTTGTACATCAGTCTTTTCACTGTCTGGACCGATTTTTCCACTAGTCCATTGGACTGTGGAAAGTGAGGACTTGACGTTGTGTGGACAAAGTCCCACTCTTTGGCAAAGTGTTGGAAACTTGCATTGTAAAACTGGGGTCCATTGTCTGTGAAGACCTCGCTTGCCACGCCATGTCTGGAGAATATGGCTTTCATGCATGTTATCACAGCATCTGCAGTGGTGGTGTACAGTCTACAAACCTTTGGCTACAGGGAGTAATAGTCTGTGACTACAAGATAGTCCTTCCCTTGACATACGAATAGGTCAGCGCCTACCTTCTGGTAAGGTCTGTCTGGCACTGGGTGTGGCTTTAGTGGTTCTACCGGATTGCTTGCTCGATATTTCAGGCATATTGTGCAGTTTGACACCTCATTTGTCACATCTTGGTTGATTCGTGGCCAGTACATCACCTCTCGTGCTCTTTTCTTACACTTTTCGATTCCCAGATGTCCTCCATGGATCCTTTTTAGCATCTCTTTTCTCAGACTCTTTGGGATAACTATTTTACTTCCTTTGTAGATGATGTCTTCGACCACTGATAGTTCCGCCCTGCAGTTCCAGTACTCTGCCATGTCAGGTGAGCAGTCTTGCTTCATGTTGGGCCATCCATCCAAGATGCTTTTCCTCAGTCATCTCATTGTTTCATCTTTGTTTGTCTCAGTCTTTATGAGCTCCATTTTTGCATCTGCTATGGGCAGTGCAGTTGTGATCATGTTCACGTAGGCGTTCACTTTTTCATCCATTTTGGTGTTTGCGGGCTCTTTTGGGTCAACAGCTCTGGACAACGTGTCTGCTGTATACATCAGCTTACCTGGTGTGTACGCAACATTCAGTGTATAGCGTTGCAGCCTGATCATCATTCTTTGTATTCTAAGCGGACAGCTATTTAGTGGCTTTTGGAACAATGCAATCAAGGGCTTATGGTCAGTCTCTACACTGATTGCTTGTCCTGCCACAAACTGGTGAAATCTTTCACAGGCGTATGTGATGCTGAGCAGCTCCTTTTCTATTTGAGCATATCGCATCTCCGCGTCTGTCATTGAGCGCGATGCATATGCAATAGGTTGCCAGTAGTCATATTTTTGCAGAAGAATAGCACCGAGCCCACTCTGTGATGCATCTGATGATATCTTGATGGGTCTCGCTGGGTCATAAAACCTCAGAACTGGTTCCTCTGTGAGCAGTTTCTTTAGATCGCTCCATGACTTCTCATGCTCATGATTCCATTCCCATTCTATGTTCTTTTCAGTTAGTCATCTCAGTGGCGCCATCTTTTCTGAGAGGTCGGATATGAATTTACCCATGTAGTTGATCATTCCATTAAACCTCTGCATGTCCTTTTTGCATTGTGGCTTTGGCATATTCTCAATGGCGGACACCTTTCTGGGATCTGGTCTGATGCCCTCACTGCTAAGGATATCTCCCACGAATGTCAGTTCTGTCACCTTGAGCTGGCATTTCTCTCTATTCAGCTTCAGGTTTGTTTTCCTTTTTGCTTCCAGCAATTTTTTCAGTCTCTCGTCATGCTCAGTTCTCGTGGTTCCCCATACTATGATGTCATCCATTGATGTATCAACTCCCTCCAGGTGCTCATAGATCATATGGATAGTTTTGTGATACACTTCAGGAGCTGAGGCAATGCCAAATGGTAACCTTAGGAATCTGTATCTGCCAAATGGACTGTTGAACGTGCACAGTCTTGATCTTGCCTCGTCCAGTTTCATCTGCCAAAATCCTGATGATGCATCTAACTTGCTGAAATACTTTGCATTTGCAAACTGTGACATGATTTCCTCACGTGTAGGAAGCTTGAAGTGCTCTGTCTTTATTGCTCTGTTTAGATCTCTTGGATCCAGGCAAATTCTGAGCTTTCCATTCTTTTTGTCCACAATGACGAGGGAACTCACCCACTCAGTTGGCTCATCTATCTTCTGAATCACGTTCAGGCTTTCCATCCTGTCCAACTCTGCCTTCAGTTGCTTTTGAAGAGCAAACGGAACTTTTCTGCATGGATGTATGACCGTTGGCATACTTTTATCTACTCTGATCGTGTGTTCTCCTGGAAGGCAGCCTAGACCCTGAAATAGGTTGTTGTACTCTTTCATGAGTTCATCATAGACTGTCTCTCCTTCGCTTTCCACAACGAGGACTCTCTTTACCAGGTTCAGTCTCTCACAGGCTATTAAACCTAGTATGGCCTGCACATCCTTTGGCACCACGATTAATGCTAGCGTGTGCTCTCTGTCCTTGTGTGTCACTTTGACAATGCATCTTCCTTTCACTGGTATATTAGTGCCTGAGTATCCTGTCACTTTCACTTTTATTCCATGTATCTTTGGTCTGGGTCTAATTTTCTTAAAATCAGTCTCTGATATCACATTAACTTGTGCTCCAGTATCCAATTTAAATGGAATGTGTATGTCATTCACTTTTAGTGTCAACATCCAGTCTCTTTTTTCTTTTTTGTTTTCAGACACAACATCCACATTGAACTCGTCTATCCCGCTTTCATCTACTGCACGGACCTTGCTTTGTTGCGCTTGGTTCTTACAGCAACGGCCATAATGGTTGTTTTTGTTGCAACTATTGCATGTTTTACCATATGCTGGACACTTTTTTGGTGTATGCTGTGTACCGCATCGACTACATGACTTTCGATTGCCCCTTTCATTCTTGTTCGCTGGCCACACCTCTTTTTTCACATTGGCGCTCTTTTTGTTAAATGGTTTGTGTCCGTTCTTTCTCACTGCATCCACGTTGCAGCTACTGTCACTGAACAGCTCCTTTGCCTGCGACTTCACAGTCTCTGTAGCCCTACACAGTGCTATGGCTTTTCCCAGGTCTAGATCTTGCTCTCTTAGCAGTCTTTCCCTTAGACCATTATCTGGAATACCACACACCAGTCTGTCTTTTATCAGCGAGTCTGTCAGTCCCCTAAATTCACATGTTTTGCTTCGGTTTCTCAGTTCAGTCACATACTGATCAATAGTCTCTCCCGTTTTCTGTACACATGTGAAAAATCTGTGCCTCTCAAACGTCACATTACGTTTAGGTATGCAGTAGGCCTCAAACTGTTCCATTATTTTATCCAACTTCATTTTGTCTCCATCAGTAGCGAATGTGAAGTTATTATACACCTCCAGCGCTTCATCACCCACGACATGTAAGAACACTGACGCTTTCATTTTATCACTTTTCTCGTCAGCTCCGATTGCCGCTAAATACAACTCCAAACGTTGTTTGAACCTTCTCCAATTTTCAGCCACATTACCTGTCAACTGAATCTTCGCCGGTGGGAGTAATCCTACCATTTGTTCACTTCGTTAGCTATTCTCCAATGGTAAGTAACGATGTTCTCTTTTGGCTTGCTAATATGTGGAGAGCTGATTTCACTTCAGATTTTTCCTCTTCATCTCTTTCAATCACTTCTTCTGACACCATGTATTGATTTGTATGTGGGTTCAATGACGACACATTCATGAAAGAGAATGTCTTTTAATCTAAAGTTTGTTCATCTATGTTAACAGCATTACAGGAGACACCATGTTAGAGATCCATCTAAAACAAACCTAAAACTAAACTGCTTGTCTCTCACATGCCCTCTGCTGGTCAGGCATAAATAATCAATCAGGCAAATATGCTAGTAAGGCATAAATAATCAAACAGGCAAATACCATCACTATTTGCTGATATCATTACAATTGATAGTTTTAACAGCTTTTGGAATGCAATTGTGAGCTTTGTTTATGTTATGAGCTTTTAGCAAGTGCTTAAGACTGCTTAAATAAATGGTTCATTACAAAAATCTAGTTACAGAATTACACTTTGTAAATTATGTTTCTCCTTAATTATATTCAAAATCAATAAGCTATCTCCAAGGTCCAATACCTTCTAATTATGATATTGCTGGAATAAATAAGAGTGGTGTAACAGAACTGGACTTAACAGGGAATTGACGTTTTGGAAGTTGATGTTGAGTATGTCTCAAAATTTATGTAAATTCTAACATCAAGTTGCCTTGGCCTTTCAACATGAATAATAACTTTGATTCGTATATCATCTGTGATATGAGGAAATGTCATCAGGCCCTTCATAGTTAGAGTCAAAGAAAAGAGATGTTGAGTCAGATAGGGCGAGATTAGGAGGGATGACTGTAGGTTTGGTTTTGAAGAGCGTGCACTTTTATTGCCCACTTGTCCTGAGATCGTAATGTTGGGCTGTGTTGCTGAATCACTGTAGTCCTTGTGTTTATGGTGTTTTGACAATGGTGTTAGATTGAGAATTCCAGTATTTTGACCCAGCAATGATGAAGGGATGTGGATAGATGTCCAAGTCAGTGACTTGGAGGTGATGGTGTTCTCATGATATTGCTGCTCTTGTCATTCTAGATGGTAAAGGTCATGGCTTGGGAGATGTTATTGAAGTAAAGTTCATGGGTTGCTGCAGTGCATCTTGTAGATAGTACATATGGCAGCTACAATGTGCTGGTGGAGAAGGAAGTGGAGATTGTGTCCAGCGGCACCAATCAATTTGCTTTGTTGGATTGTGTCGAGCTTCGTGAGTCTTGCAGCTGCACCCAGTTGAGTCATGACCATTGATGCGCCATCAATTACTCAAAAGACTGAGGTTGAGCGAGTAACAATCAGGCTTTTATTAACTAAAGAATGAAGGTCTTGTCTCGAGTGGTCGACCCGTCCAGAATACTAAGGGACTGGGAGGTAGTCACTTATATACCTGGAATAGTGGGAGGAGTCAGCCGAGGCATGTCCAGACCTGTACCTAGTGGAATACACATACCTCTACAGACAGGTATAACAGTGGTTTACCACATTCACCCCTTGTTTAAAAATGAGTCCGGCGGGGTGAAGTGTATTTAAAAGTTCGTGTATTGGAGTCTCTCCGGAGGTCTTGTCTGCCGCTGTGATCGACGTGGCGACGGCAGGGGTGGTGGAGCTTCCGGCGTCGCGTCCCGTGTAGGCTGGGGCCCTGGAGTGTAGTCCTCGTGGGTGACGGTCCAAGGCGAGCCGGCTGCTGGGGTTGGATATCGGGTCGTGGGGGGGGGTGGTAATGGGTAGTGGGTTACAGCGGTCCCCGAGGGTGCGAGGTCCCATATGGAGACTGTGTCCTCCCGCCCTACAGCGGTCCCCGAGGGTGCGAGGTCTCGTATGGAGACTGTGTCCTCCCGCCCGTCCGGGTACGCAATGTAAGCGTACTGGGGGTTGGCGTGGAGGAGGTGGACCCTCTCGACCAGGGGGTCCGTTTTATTGGCCCTCACGTGTCTTCTCAGTAGTACCGGCCCTGGGGACGTCAGCCATGGCGGTAACGATGTCCCCGATGTGGACTTCCTTAACGTCCATTTTGAACCGAGCTCGTTGATGCGGTCTCGTTTGGTCCAGCGTAACAGAGGCCAGCGTAGGGGTCGGTGTGTCGCTGCGGGTATCAGATGGGGGGGGTTGGCGGTCTGCTGCGTCCCGGCTGGTGTCCAAGATGGCGGCGTCCATGATTCCCATGTGGCTGGAGTCGTTCAAGATGGCTGCTGCTGCGGTGGTTCGCAAATGGCTGGGGAGGCCCAAGATGGCGGCCCGCACGGCCCACACGTGGCGCTGTTGGCGTTCGGGGTGGCTTTGGCCTTGCAGACGCTGGCGTAGTGTCCCTTTTTCCCGCAGCCCGAGCAGGTTGCATTCTTCGCCGGGCAGCGCGCTCTGGGGTGTTTGGCCTGGCCACAGAAGTAGCATTTCTGGCCTTGGGATACTGCTGTCTGGCTTTGGGACACTGCTGCAGTAGTTGGGCCGTTGTTGGGCTGTGGCTGGGGTGGCACGGTGCTATGGGGCTGTCCTACCGTGTCCCAGGTTGTCGTTCCCCGCGGCGTCCATGGTGCAGAGGAGTAGGCATCCATGCCCCGGTAGGCTGCGTCCAGCGTTAGTGTGATTTCGGAGGCTTTGTTGAGGTTGAGGTCGATCTGCTCCAGCAGACGCTGTCGGGTGTAGTTGGACCTGTGGCCCACTATGAAGGCATCCCGGATCAGTTCCTCCGTGTACTTAGCGGGCGTTACCGCCTTACACCCACAGACCCGGCCAAGCACGGACAGTGCTTGGAGGTATTCCTCAGTCGATTCCCCAGGTTGTTGCTTGCGACTCCCCAGGAGGTGCCTGGCGTACACTTCGTTTACAGGGCGCGCGTACTGGGTCTTGAGGAGCTGGAGGGCGTCTGTGTACGAGGTCGCGTCCTGGATGACTGAGTACACTCGGTGGTTCACCTTGGAGATCAGGACAGACAGTTTGTCTGCATCCGTTGTGACTGCAGTGGAGGCAGTCAGGAATGTCTCGAAGCACATGAGCCAGTGAGCAAACTTGGTGGAAGCGTCCGCTTCCCGACTGTCCAGGTCCAGGCATGCTGGTGTGAGGATCTTCTCCATTATAAAAATTTAGTTAATAAAATTGATGCGCCATCAATTACTCAAAAGACTGAGGTTGAGCGAGTAACAATCAGGCTTTTATTAACTAAAGAAGGAAGGTCTTGTCTCGAGTGGTCGACCCGTCCAGAATACTAAGGGACTGGGAGGTAGTCACTTATATACCTGGAATAGTGGGAGGAGTCAGCCAAGGCATGTTCAGACCTGTACCTAGTGGAATACACATACCTCTACAGACAGGTATAACAGTGGTTTACCACAACCATTCAATCTCATTCCAGGCTTGAGGCTTTTAGATGATTGGAGAGGCTTGGAGGGATCAGAAGAGGAATAACTCACTGCAGAACACCCAGCCTCTGCCCTGCTCTTGAAGCCAGGTGTTGATATGACTGGTCCAGTTCAACTTCTGGTCAATGGTGACCCCTCCACAATCTTGATAGCAAAGGATTAAGCATGGGTAACACCATTGAAGGTCAGGGGGCGGTGGTTGGGCTTTCTTTTGTTGGAGATGGTCATTAACGGGGGCACTTGAGTGGTGTGAACATTGCCTGTCATTTGTCAGTCCAAGCCTGGATGATTTTCAGGGATGGCGGTAGGCTGGTATGGGCTGCTTCATTCTCGGTGGTTATGACTGGAGCTGAATAGTGTGCAAGTGTCAACCAACTCCTGACTTTACAGTGAAGGGAGAATCATTAATAAAGCAGCAGAAAATGGTTAAGTTGAGGACATTTCCCTGAGGAACTCTTGCAATAATGTCCTGGAACTGGGATAATTGACCTTCAACACCAAGGATTATCTTCCTGTGTGTTGGGGCATGACTCCAACCATTGGAGGATTTTCTCCTTGACAAGCAAAGTTTGAGAAAAGAAAAATAGCTTCACAGCCCCACTCAGTGTCCAGAGCATGGAACTGCAGCAAAGAGCATCACACGCTCACTAAAGATTGCAGTCTTTTGAGGGACAGTGCTACATACAGGCATCACAGGCAAAAAGGTTCCATAGAACTTTTCAATGGGATTTGACTGATCATTTTGAATTTAATAATACATTGTTCAATCTCCTGTTGCATTGAACATGTGTAGCCAATACCAATTCTAGTCTTCAGGTGAAGCAAAGTTCAGATGATGGGCGAATAATTGGACAAGGACGTACGGACCATATTTCACATTCAAATCATCGTGTTCTTTTTCTATTTCCATTATGAATCATATGTCAACAATTCGAATGGCAACTGCCTATATAAAATTGTCATGCTGTAATTACATCCTCCTGCCATTGCAGCAGTGCAGTAAGTCCAGCCACGATGGAGATTGCAAGGAGCGGGAAGAGGGGCCAACTGGGAAGAGGTGGGGATGGCAACTGGGCAATGAGAGCTATCCCCTTCACACTTGGCTCATAACTCCTGTCAGGAACCCGGGCACAGCTGCAGAACTGGCCTGCAATGAAAGCCATGCTGCCACCAGAAGCAACATCATGCAGACAGACGGCGTGGTCAAGCAATGCTCCTACTGACTGGATAGTTTGGGAGGAGAGCTGCAGTACACCCGAGTGGGTATCCAGATTTGTGGTCATCTGCTGCATGCTGCATAACATTGCCATCTTGAGGGACCAGCCCTACCCTGGGCGGCAGGAGGAGGAACAGCATGAAGACAATGGCTTCGGTCTTCCAATATTTACTGGAGGAAATTTTTGCTCATCCAATACTAAATGTCGGACAAGCAGTGTGACATATCAGAGGCAGTGGAGGGGTCGAGAGAGGTGGTGGTGAGGTAGAGCTGGGTGTCGTCAGCATACAAGTGGAATCTGACATGTTTTCTGATGATGTCACCGAGGGGCAGCATATAGATGAGAAATAGGCAGAAGCCAAGGATAGATCCTTGGGAGACTCCAGATGAAACAGTGCAGGAGTGGAAAGAGAAGCCATTGCAGGTGATTTGCAGGCTATTACTGGACAGATAGGTATGGAACCAGGCATGTGCAGTCCCACCTAGCTGGATAACGGAGATTGAGGTGTTGGAGGAGGATGGTGTGGTCAACCATGTCAAAGGCTGCAGACAGGCCGAGAAGAATGAGAAGCGATAGTGCAACACAATCACTGTCACATAGGATGTTAGTTGTGTCTTTGATAACTTCCCTGCCACAGCACTGGGCCCTTATCAGATCTGTCAGCAGATGTTCCATCATGGTGGCACCACTGTTGTGTTCATGCAGCTGACCATTCGGTCCATGTTGGACAGAATAGTTTCCATGCTCTGCGCAAAGCCCCGACACAAGTTGGAGCTGGACCACTCCATGCTCTGAGCCATTGTGCGATTGTGTGCAAGGTCACAGGCAGGATGCCCAGTGCACCTTGCATTTCCTGATGTATGCCCATCAGCTTTCTTTGGTAGCTTGGCCTCTCAAAGTCAGCATCTGAATCCTCTGCTTCAGAGCTAGTATGCAATCTCACTCTCTGGTGACCTGGCACCTGTAGCACCTTAGCCCCTGCCCTAGCTTCTGCCTGGTGATTTACCTTGTGAAGATCCCTCCTCTGGCCTACCCATTAAAGTACATGTGGTGCCAATATGTGAGCTGGAGCTATCTAGAATCAGATCGAGTGATGGTGCTTCTTCATTTACACTGGCCTCCTCTTCCTGAAGTTTTAAACGTATCTCCACATTTTCAGCACCTGAAATAAAAGAAAGGGGTATCCTTTAGTGTGAAGTTCAAGCAGAGCCAGAAATGGCTGCTGAAAGCAGCTACAATTTGTTGAGCAGGGTGTATAGGGTGAGATAGAAGTAATAAGGGACAAAGAGGATAAGACGTGAAGAAACTCTGCTCAAAGTCTCCTCCAACATTGCCACTTGCCACAGCCAGGACTCGCCCCCTTCCCATGATGGCCAGCATGTTTTCTTCCATGGGGGAGTGGATGTGCAAGTGGGCTCGGCCTCCTGCGATGGCAACCTCCTGGTGCAGGTTTTGCTCCACCATCTCCTGCAGGTGAGTCAAGGGAAGTGGGGGAGAGGATTCTTGTGAGTAACAAGGCTGAAGGTGCTGGAGGTATGAACAGAGAGTAAGAAACCAGTATTCTTACCTTGATG
Source organism: Somniosus microcephalus (assembly GCF_052327205.1). Taxonomy (NCBI): domain Eukaryota; kingdom Metazoa; phylum Chordata; class Chondrichthyes; order Squaliformes; family Somniosidae; genus Somniosus; species Somniosus microcephalus. Next base: position 44,519,454 of record NC_141009.1, on the reverse strand, counting down.
ACTCTGGTAAGGTCATTGATTATTTTGTGGAGCTGCAGCTATGCCCTGGGAGCGAAGCACATGGCATCGATCTCCTCTGTGACCTCTTCCCACTGGTAGAGAAGGTATTGCCTGAAAGGCTTTCTCACTGTCTTTCCCACTGGGGAGGGGGGGTGGTGGAATAGGATCTCCATCATGGCATCAGAGGGCCTGGGCACCTTGTCTGGACCTCTTGCTGCCATTTTAGCGCTTTCCTCAGCTCTGCAACTAGTGGGCACCTACCATTTAAGAGGTGCTGGCTGCCTTTAAGTGGTGTCAGAGATGTCTGATTTCCAATTCCACCCCACACCCCCAACCCACAAAAGAACCAGTTGTGCAGCCAATGAATAGTGTGGGTAGCTCTGGCTGCACACCTGAATCATTTTAATGAGGTCCAGCATGAATTGAACGTGCTGCCTGGAACCATGTGAACAGGCACGAGCAGCGCACGCCCCGCCACCTGTCTGCCCATTTTCGGCCACAATTGAATTTTTAGGTCACTGTGTGGGAAACATCAGTTGAAAATGTATATAACACTCGGGTTCAGGTTTCCTAACGTGCAGTTATACTGTCATATTTGAACAGTTGTGAAATGGTTTCTGCTTAGCAGTGATGCACTTTAAAAGAAAGAAATAACTTACATTTATATAGAGCACCTTTCATGACCTCAGGACATCCCAAAGTGCCTTACAGCCAATGAAGTACTTTTGGAGTGTAGTCACTGTTGTACTGTAGGAGACACAGCAGCCAATTTGCTCAGAACGAGATCCCACAAACAACAATATGATAATGACCAGGTAATCTGTTTTTTTGTGATGTTGGTCGAGGGAAAAATATTGGCCAGGACACGAGGAGACCTTTCCTGCTCTTCTTCGAAATAGTGCCATGGGATTTTTTACGTCAACCTGAGAGGGCAGACAGGGCCTTGGTTTGACATCTCATCCGAAAGACAGTGCAGCACTCCCTCAGTACTGCACTGGAGCGTCAGCCTAGGTTACGTGCTCAAATCTCTGGTGTGGGGCTTGAACCCACAACCTTCTGACTCAGAAGTGAGGGTGCTACATTCTCAAAGCATTTAAAAGTCAACTGCTGGCAGGGGGACTTTGCACACTCACACAGCCGGAAAGCAGATCTCTGCCACAATGACAAGCGCTCGGCTTGGCAGCCTCCACTATAGACATGGAGCTGCTGGCCATTGATCGTTCCCTACAGCTCCTCATATCAGGTGAGTGGAACAGTATAACTGCGGCCTTAATTTGAGAGTGAACTACCCCAGCATTGCAGTGACTGACGAAAGATCACCAAATTGAAACGTTAACTCTGTTTCTCTCTCCACAGATACTGACTGACCTGCTGAGTATTTCCACCATCTAAAGAACATAAGAAATAGGAGCAGGAGTGGGCCATATGGCCCCTCGAGCCTGCTCCGCCATTCAATAAGATGATGGCTGATCTTTGACCTCAACACCACTTTACCGCCCTATCCCCATATCCCTTGATTCCCTTAGTACCCAAAAGTCTATCGATCTCTGTCTTGAATGTATTCATTTATTTTCTGTTTATATTTCAGATTTCCAACATCCAGAGTATTTTGCCATTGCAGTGACTGAATTGCCTCAACAGTCTTTTCAATGAAGTCCCAAACCGATCTGTCTACCATTGCAATGATCCTATTATTGTTTCTTAGGGTTTTAAAAGGAGGTTTTATTCACTTTAGAATAATATATTTGCAGTCAGTATTATAAATGTACCAACAATAATGAGAAAACAGCTGATAGAGACTGTTCCGACTTGCGTGCTTAATTGTGGCCATTGTTTCCTTGACAACAGGTACCAGTTAAAATTGACTACAGCGGCACCAAGTCATGAACAAATTACTAGGATGAATAAGAAATTGATTTTTAATGAGCACTACACAAATGAAAAGAATTGCGCTAATGATGAAATGATGTGCTGGCTTAGACGCAATTTCTTGGGCACCTGAGAAGTGGTTATAAAGCTCTGGTTATCATTTTTGCTTCCTGTCACTGTGTGTAACATGTTACTGCAAATCAATTGAGCTTATTCCAGTCAGAAAAAGTTGTACTGTTCTTTACAGAATTAATTTTATTTTGGGGTCAGGCATATGATTTATCATGCATTTCTGCCCCGTGGCCTTTGAAGAAGATTAATAATGGGCCAGATTTTGCTGGAGCAGGGCATCAGTGTACAAGAGTGACAACACTCCAAAAAAGTACTTCATTGGCTGTAAAGCGCTTTGAGACGTCTGGTGGCCATGAAAGGTGCTACATAAATGGAAGTCTTTCTTTCTTTCTTTCTTTCTTTATCTAACAACATCTGCCGTTAGTTAGACTTGTCCCTGAACCCTTCAGCTCAAACTCTTTTTTGCCCACTAAGCTGCTGAATGTGCGAGCTGATAACATCACAGCGAGGGAACCAGGGCATCTGGGACCTGAGTAAACAGGGAAACCAACAGGGTATCTCCTTCACCAATGAGATTGAAAGATTGGGAAATAAACAGCGGAAGGATTGAGAAGGAGGGTGATTTAAAGAGGGTGAATTCAATGTCAAATCAGGTACAGAAAGAGAAATGATGAGAGAGAAAGAAAGATTGGTTTAAGAGAGAGAGAAAAAAGAGACAGAAACGAAAAGTAAGAAAAATAAAATTTGAAATTTTTAAAATCTCCTAAAATAATTCACAACCTGAAGGAATGAGACTCCACGCTTATAATAGTTAATTTTCAGTGCCAGAGAGTTTGATTGGCAGTCATTATCACATCGTTTAAAAGGTACTTATGCTTATAATTACTAGCCCTAAATATCTGTGGTGGGTTTAGTTCGTATCTACCACGTGAATACAGAAACTTCACAACATTCAATGGTGAGGTAGACAGTGAAATGCCGCTTTCGCAAAGTTAACGGTGGAGCGGCACAACTCGGACAGCAACTTTTGGATATCCGCATTTAACTACACATCTGCTCCTCGCCTGAAGTTACTGTACCATTTACGCATAAATAAAAGCTAGCGCCATTAGCCTCAGCATTACTTTGGCAGCAAAGTCTCAGGCATTATATTTGTGGGGTTATAGATTTTTTAAGCAAAAATGATTCTTCACTTAACTGTCATGCCCACATAATGCTGATTACACTACAAAATATGACATTGTTTGTGAAGCATTTTGAGGCATTTCTGAGAGATGTGATGAGGAGCTATATAAATATACAAGTTGTTTTGTTGCATGCTTGGGGTTGATTGTAATGTTTTAAGACTATGTTATTAGTTCCATATGTGTTCAGCAGAGATACCCCACTCCTGGAGGTAATGCTGTTGTTCACTTGGTAAGTTGCTGGTTGCAATGTAGAGGATCAACAAGTTATAACACAACTGCTGAACAAAGACACAGATGCATTGATCTTAGAAAAGCAGGGACGTCTGTTCAATATGATTCAAACCCAGGTCCAGGTAAACAACAGAACAAGTTTCCAGTTAATTAAGATATTCATACTAAATCATATAAAAAACTACTCCAAGGTAAACCACTGCAGCAGCTTACCAAGGCTTCTTCGACAGCACCTCGTAAAACCGCGACCTCTGTCTCCTAGGGCAGCAGGCGCATGGGAACACCACCAGTTGCAAGTGCCCCTCCAAGTCACACACCATCCTGACTTGGAAATATATAATCGTTCCTTCATCGTCGCTGGGTCAAAATCCTGGAACTCCCTCACTAACAGCACTGTGAGAGTACCTTCACCTCACAGACTGCAGCAGTTCAAAAAGGCAGCTCGCCACCACCTTCTCAAGGGCAATTAGGGGTGGGCAATAAATGCTGGTCTTGCCAGCGACGCCCACATCCTAGGAATGAATAAAAAAAATGACAGAACAAGGGGACAGAGGATAAAATTAATGAGATGCCAGTTAAAAACTGAAGTTGGAAAGGAATTCTTCCCATGAACAGGAATTAACCTCTGGAATAGTTTTCCAGGAAGTGTAGTAGAGGCAAAAAACCTTAGGACTGTTCAAGATCCAAATGGATGACATGGTGGGGGTTCCTGTAATTTTATTTGCATGGATGATCCAAGAGGAGCCAAATGCTTTCCTTCATCTGTGGTCTTGTGAATCTAAGAATAACTTTAACCATGAGTAAAAATACAAAGGAATATCAATATAACAGGTTTTGCTTCATTAGGAAAGGAGAATGAGCAAGGTGAACACATCATAAATGAACAAGATGGTGATGTGACAGGTTTGAAAATATAGTCATTTCAGAAAAGTGACAAGAAATATTTGAGTAGTTTCCGCATGTTATGTGAGTAAGTTAGCAAATTGCAGAGGTCAGAATACAGTCAAACAAAAAACAGCTTGAGAGAGAGTAAGGATACCAAATTTGCAGTAATAGTGTAGAGGATGAATTCATGGAATGTATGCAAGATAGTTTTCTAGATCAGTATGTTGAGGAACCAACTGGGGAACAGGTTATTTTAGACCAAGTATTGTGCAGTGAGAAAGGGTTCATTAATAACCTTGCAGCAAAGGGGCCTTTAGGGAAGAGTGACCATAATATGATAGAATTTTATATTGAGTTTGAAGGTGATTTAGTTAAATCCGAAACTAGGGTCTTAAATCTAAACAAAGCAAACTACGTAGGGATGAGGGGCGAGTTGGCTAAGATAGATTGGGAAACTACGTTAAAAGGTATGACAGTAGCAAAGCAATGGCTAGCATTTAAAGAATTAATACATAATTTACAATAAATATACATTCCTTTAAGGCACAAAAACCCCACAGGAAAAGTGGTCTAACCATGGCTAACAAGAGAAGTTAAAGATAGTATTAGATCAAAGGAAATGGCTTATAATTTTGCCAAAAAGAGTAGTAAGCCTGAGAATTGGGAGGATTTTAAAATTCAGCAAAGGAGGACTAAGAAATTGATAAAGAAAGGGAAAATAGAATGAGAGTAAACTAGCAAGAGACATAAAAACAGACTGTAAAAGATTCTATAGGTATGTAAAAAGGAAAAGATTAGTGAAAGTAAATGGGGTCCCTTACATGTTGAGACAGGAGAAATTATAATGGGGAATAAGGAAATGGCAGAGAAAATAAACAAATACTTTGGGCGGAATCTTACCTTCCAGGCCAAGTTCGAGGTGGGACTGCTGGTTTTCGGGTTCCAGTCCCGCCCCCAGCGACATCTGATGAACAGATACTATTTTGCCCTGATTGGCCTTGTTAAGCCCACCCTGCGGGCTTGCTGGCCAATTAAGGGAAAGCCAGTGTCAGATGACAACCGTTGATGACGCGTCATCTGCTGGTTTTCTTAAAGGCATAGCACCATACTTGTTTGACAGATGATTTGACAGTGTTTGACAGCATTGTGGTGCTGTTAAACACTGACAATCACTGTCCAAAGGTGAGCCCTTTCACACAGGCTCTCCAATTACTCTCTCCTTAGGATAAAACAGATGGCAGCTGCAGCTGAGATTGCAGAAGCCATCTGTCACTTCTCCCGATGAGATGAGGCTACACAAACACTTCACAGCTTGTCACCTACAGAAAAATCTAAACACATTAAAAATGACTTCCCCAACATTTCCTTACCTCTGATACTAACCACTGTCCCATTGCATCCTTCATACCACTTCTGCAGCTGTCATCCAAACACCAACATAACAGACCCACAGCACGCCTCATTTACCCTGGCGGGGTTGGCCAACATCGGGAAGCCCACAGCAGCAGTCAAAAAATTGGAAAAAGCCTCTTAACTGCCTGTTAACAAACTGTTAACGGGCAGTTAAGTGGCTATAATCATAAGAAACATAAGGAACAGGAGCAGGAGTAGGCCAATCAGCCCCTTGAGCCTGCTCCGCCATTCAATAAGATCATGGCTGATACAATCTTGTCCTCAACACCACTTTCCCACTCTCTCCCCATACCCCTTGACTCCCTTGTAGTTCAAATGTCTGTCAATCTCCGCCTTGAATATATTCAATGACACCGCCTCCACAGCTCTCTGGAGTAGAGAATTCCAAAGATTCACGACCCTTTGAGAGAAGAAATTCCTCCTCATCTCCATCTTAAATGGGTGACCCCTTATTCTGAAACTATGCCCCCTAGTTCTAGATACCCCCACTTGGGGAAACATCAACTCAGCATTCACCCTGTCAATCCTCCTCAGAATCTTAAATGTTTTAATAAGAGCACTTCTCATTCTTCTAAACTCCAATGAGTATAGGTCCAACCTGCTCAACCTTTCATCATATGTCAATCCCTTCATCCCAGGAATCAACCTCTTCCCCCCGCTAGGAGTTGGGTCCCTGCGCATATGGGGAAGATTGATTGGAGGTGGGTTGGGAGCGGGTTTGGGACCTGCTCCCATTTTTGGTGATTTTCCCAGCAGTCCCACCTCCAGATCCATCTCCTCTGGGCTGGTAAAATCAAGCCCAAAGTTTCTATCTTCAAGGAAGAAGACACAAAAAACTTCCCAGAAATTGTGGAGAACCAAGGCTCTAACGAGAATGAGGAGCAGAAAGAAATTAGTATTAGTAAAAAAATAGTACTGGAGACATTAATGGAACTGAAAGCCAATAAATCCCCTGGATCTGACGGCCTACATCCTAGGGTTTTGAAAGAGGTGGCTATAGAGATAGTGGATGCATTGGTTGTCATTTTCCAAAATTCCATAGATTCTGGAATGGTTCCTGTGGATTGGAAGGTAGCAAATGTAACCCCACTATATAAGAAAGGAGGGAGAGAGAAAACAGGGAACTACAGACCAGTTAGCCTGACAGTAGTAGTAGGGAAAATGCTAGAATCTATTATTAAGGAATTGATAACAGGGCACTTAGAAAATAATAATAGGATTGGGCAGAGTCAACACGGATTTATGGAAGGGAAATTGTTTTTGACAAATCTGTTAGAGTTTTTTGAGGTTGTAACTAGCAGAATAGATAAAGGGGAACAAGTGGATGTGGTGTATTCGGATTTTCAGAAGGTATTCGATAAGGTGCCACACAAGAGGTTATTGAACAAAATTAGGGCTCATGGGATGGTGGTAATATACAAGCATGTATTGAGGATTGGTTAACGGACAGAAAACAGAGAGTAGGAATAAACGGGTCATTTTTGGGTTGGCAGGTTGTAACTAGTGGGCTACCGCAAAGTTCAGTGCTTGGGCCTCAGCTATTCACAATCTACATCAATGATTTGGATGAGGGGACCAAATGTAATATATCCAAGTTTGCCGATGATACAAAGCTGGGTGGGAATGTAAGTTGTAAGGAGGATGTAAGGAGGCTTCAAGGGGATATAGAAAGGCTAAGTGAGTGGGCAAGAACATGGCAAATGGAATATTATGTGGAGAAATGTGAAGTTATCCACTTTGGTAGGAAAAATAGAAAAGCAGAGTATTTTTTAAATGGTGAGAGATTGGGAAATGTTGGTGTTCAGAGGGACCTGGGTGTCCTTGTACACAAATCATTGAAAGTTAACATGCAGGTACAGCAAGCAATTAGGAAAGCAAATGGTATGTTGGCCTTTATTACAAGAGGATTCAAGTGTACGAGTAAAGACGTCTTACTGTAATTATATAGGGCCCTTGTGAGACCACACCTGGAGTATTGTGTGCAGTTTTGGTCTCCTTACCTAAGGAAGGATATACTTGCCATAGAGGGAGTGCAATGAAGGTTCACCAGACTGGTTCCTGGGATGGGGGATTGTCCTATGAGGAGAGATTGAGTAGACTAGGCCTATATTCTCTAGAGTTTAGAAGAATGTGAGGTGATCTCATTGAAACATACAAAATTCTTACAGGGCTTGACAGGGTAGATGCAGGGAGAATGTTTCCCCTGGCTGGGGAGTCTAGAACCAGCGGTCACAGTCTCAGAATAAGGGATTGGCCATTTAGAACTGAGATGAGGCGATATTTCTTCACTCAGAGGGTGGTGAATCTTTGGAATTCTCCACCCCAGAGGGCTGTGGAGGTTCAGTCGTTGAGTATATTCAAGGCAGAGATCGATAGATTTTTGGATATTAAGGGAATCAAGGGATATGGAGATAGTGCAGGAAAGTGGAGATGAGGTAGAAGATCAGCCATGATCTTATTGAATGGCGGAGCAGGCTCAAAGAGCCAAATGGCCTACTCCTGCTCCTATTTCTTATGTTCTTATGGAAGATAATGGAAACCCAAATACTAGGGCTGACAGTGCTGATATGAAGAAGTTTCACAATTCTACCTTGTTAATCTATCAAACGGTTTGACCTTCACAGCTGAGGTAAAATGTATTTACAACTAACATAAACTGCAGCCTTGTGCAGTCATAGCAATTTACAGAAAAGCAATTACATCTCCTGCACTAACTCTTCACTGCCATTTTGGCCAGCGATGACAGATTCAATTTCTATCATTCTTGTGTTGTGTTCATCACATTCGATTATTTTCACATGTGGACAAAACTAATTCTGTGCCAATTATTCATGGTGAACACTATCCCATGGACTTAGCAATGCAGCGGACATTGGTATAAGAAAACATTTGTCATTTATTAATTAAAACATAATTGCCCAGATAATAAATTTGCCAGATGCAAAAAAGATCACTTATTTTCATCATTGAATTATAATTATTTTGAGGCATCTGTTCTGTCTTCTTGAACTTCCCCCTGTCATGACATTCATAACACTGGGCTTGGTTACAGTTTACCTTCTGTCGCACAGATGCTTTTCTGCTGTGAGGTGCTTATGAATTCCTTAATTGACAGGTGGAGGTGTTAATTTGTGCACTGACTGTAGCCGTAGTTATAATCATTTCAAGCTGTGTTTTTCCTTGCAGTTGCTGCTTTTTAAGAGAATATTGTGATTGGTAACTCTTTTCATGTTTTGCTTTCTGATATGGTGGACCTGTGGTCCAAAATTTGGACCATTCTCTGTGATGTGTTAAACCCTGGCATTTGCCATTTATATAAATGACTTGGATGAAGGGACCGAAGGTATGGTTGCTAAATTTGTTGATGACACAAAGATAGGTAGGAAAGTAAGTTGTGAAGAGGACATAAGGAGGCTACAAAAGGGATATAGATAGGTTAAGTGAGTGGGCAAAGATCTGGCAAATGGAGTATTTTGGCAGGAAGAATAAAAAAGAAGCATATTATCTAAATGGTGAGAGATTGCAGAGCTCTGAGATGCAGAGGGATCTGGGTGTCCTAGTGCATGAATCGCAAAATGTTAGTATGCAGGTACAGCAAGTAATTAGGAAAGCTAATAGAATGTTATTATTTATTGCGAGGGGAATTGAATACAAAAGTAGGGAGGTTATGCTTCAGCTATACAGGGCATTGGTGAGACCACACCTGGAGTACTGTGTACAGTATTGGTCTCCTTATTTAAGGAAGGATGTAAATCCGTTGGAAGCAGTTCAGAGAAGATGTCCTAGACTAATACCTGGAATGGGCGGGTTGTCTTATGAGGAAAGGTTGGACAGGCTAGGCTTGTATCCACCGGAGTTTAGAAGAGTAAGAGGTGACTTGATTGAAACATATAAGATCCTGAGGGGTCTTGACAGGGTGCAAGTGGAGAGGATGTTTCCTCTTGTGGGAGAATCTAGAACTACGGATCACTTTAAAAATAAGGGGTCGCCCATTTAAGACAGAGATGAGGAGAATTTTTTTCTCACAGATGGTCGTGAGTCTTTGGAACTCTCTTGCTCAGAGGGCAGTGGAAGCAGTCTTTGAATATTTTTAAGGCAGAGGTAGATACAGGAAACTTTGTGTTATCCGGAGGCTAACTGTCCGGAATGCTCGAGCCACCGGCAAAAATCAGGTGCCGTTTTCGTTAGTTTTTTTTCTTCTCGTTGCTTTTTTCCTCAACAGTCAAGCTCTGCAAGGTCTGCTGAAGCTGTTGCTAAGCTACAGAGATGCTACAGAGACGCTTGGACTGTTTAGAAGCTGTTGCTAAGCAACAGGGTTTGTTGACAGATACGGAGCTCAGAAGCTTCCTTATCTTTCAACATTAGCGCTGGAGTGTCCGGCAGTTTTGAGGGAACGGCAACAGCTCGGTCCCATCGGTGCCGGATAGCACAAAGTTTCCTGTAGATTCTTGGTAAGCAAGGGGGTGAAAGGTTATCAGGGGTATGCAGGAATGTGGAGTAATCAGATCAGCCATGATCTTATTGAATGGCAGAGCAGGCTCAAGGGGCCGAGTGGCCTACTCCTGCTCCTAATTTGTATATTCGTATTTACATTCTGTCTCTTCCTTTGCTGTGGCTGGAGTCTTGATGTATAGCCTGGTACTCTGGAAAGATGAGACAACCAACCACCCACCCGCTCAGTTATTCCTTTTAATTCATTCACCGGATGTGGGCATCGTTGGCAAGGCCAGTATTTATTGACCATCCTTAATTGCCCTTGAGAAGGCGGTGGTGAGCTGCCTTCTTGAACCGCTGCAGTTTATGTGGTGATGATACTCCCACAGTGCTGTTCGGGGTGGAGTTTCAGGATTTTGACCCAACGGTGATGAAGGACTGGCGATATACTTCTAAGTTAGGATGGTGTGTGACCTGAAGGGGAACTTGGAGGTAGTGGTGTTCCCATGTGCCTGCTGCCCTTGTCTTTCTAGGTGGTAGAGGTCACGGGTTTTGGGGATGTTGTCGAAGAAGCCATGGCGAGTTGTTGCAGTGCATCTTGTAGGTGGTACACACTGCAGCCACGGTACGCCGGTGGTGAATGTTTAAGGTGGTAGATGGGGGTGCCGTTCAAGCGGGCTGCTTTGTCCTGGATGGTGTCGAGTTTCTTGAGTGTTGTTGGAGCTGCACTCATCCAGGCAAGTGGAGAGTATCCCATCACACTCCTGACTTGTGCCTTGTAGGTGGTGGAAAGGCTTTGCGGAGTCAGGAGGTGAGTCATTCACCTGTTTCCTTAGCTCCTGCTTGAATGTTTTCTCCTTTCTTCTCAGCTTCAACTCGCATCTGCTCAATCTGGTGCCCTGTGTGAATACAAATAGCTCCTGCTTGTCTTCTGCATCCCAAAGCCACTTTATTTTAAATATCACAATCATAAACCTCTTAAGTCTTCTTTCCAATGAGAACTGTCTGAGTTCTTTGAATCTACTTTATCATGAAATGTTTTATTCTCCAGCTCACTTATTATCTTAGTAGAAGTTCTATGTACTTTTTACAGCTCAGCTCCATCCTTTCTGTAATGTGGGTTCCAAAACTGCATACAGTATTTCTGGTGGGCCTGACGATCACTCTATATTACTCTACATTTTTCCTCTTTTCTATGCAGCCCAACATTCTATGAGCTTTTTAACGGAAGCCAGATATTGGCTTGACGTCTTGAGGGAGCTATCCACAATAACCCCAATATTTTCCCATTAATCCTGTGATCCTTCTGCCTGTCCACTCTCCCTAAGGCCATGAATTTATATAAATCCACATTAAACTGCTTCTGCCAACTGTTGGCCCACCTCCATAAATAGTCTATGGGCCGTATTTTGCGACCCCTATAGGGGCGTATGAGGTATGTACGCGCCCGTAGGGGCCACGCAAGTTCCGGGTTGAGACATGCGAAGCGCATACGCCAAAACCCGGCACTTGCAATCTGCTTTTACCAGCATAAGAGTTTTAAAAAATAGAAAATAAAATGTTATCACTCATTTATAAATTAAAAATACTCTTCAATAAGGTAAGTTTATTTTTAGCCCCTTAAAAACATATAATTTTTTTCTCAAAAAATTAAATTTTTGTTTAAAATATTTAATTAAATGGCATTTTAATTAATTTTAAATATTATATAAATAAAATATATTTCATGTGTTGGTGTATTTTTTAAGTGATCCCCATTCATACTATGACAGTTCCGTACGTACAGAATCCCCATAAGCATGAATGGGGATTCCCTTCTTTTATTGGTTGGGCCGGCCTATGAACCGCCTGCGCCCCTGGGATACATGGGCCTCTGCCCGCGCGGACCCGGAGAGGCCCAGGATCGAGTCTCCGTACCTCCCGGGCCAGCAGGTAAATTTGTCGATTTGTTGCAGGTCGGAGGCATCCTCCCGCGGGAAGCTGCCGATCGTAAATGTTGGCCCAATGCCTTCCTGTTGCTTCCCCGTCCTCCACCATATTTACCACTCCTGCTATTTTGGTGTTAGCATGAACTTTGAGATGAAACTACAGGTACCCACTTCCAGTCCGTTTTTGGATAAGTTGAAGACTGACAGTCTCAACAGCAAGCCCTACAGGACTTAATTCATCATACCCCTCCATCCAGAATACTTTCCTTTCATTGAAACCCTCTGCCTCTTATTGCAAAGACAACCTTCAATCCACCTCAACACATTGCTGTCAATACCATGCCTGCTAATTTTGTGAGCGAATTATCTATGAGATATCTTACCAAAAGCCTGACTAAAATCCAAGTATGTCACATCTACATCACTGTCATATCTTTTGTTACTTTTTCTCTAACCAGAGTCTCACTCGAACTGAGAGGACATCATAAAATCGGGTTGTCAGTATTGTGCATTTTGTGGCCGAATAAATTTGAGCTGTGATAGCCTCATTAGAGGCACAAGAATTATGTAAAGGTTCCTTCTCTGAATTTCAGCCAGTTCTTTTCCTGTTGCTGGGCTTACATATAGAATGAATGCATTCTGTGACCTGGCTTATTCAAGCAGGATTTTTAAAAGGGGATTATTGTTGCAAGAACACATTGCAAACTTTTTTTTCAGTTCGCAGAAATATTTGCTTGAATTTTGCTCAATACATTAGTTCATGTTTCTGTGAAGCATGTTTTTTTTTCATTTTTTGCAACTTTTTGCATCAGTTCTTTCCTACAGTATTCTTAGTTGCTGTTGCAATTCCAAATGCAATAGAGAAAGTACTGAGAATGGGAATTTCTTTGGAGGGAGATCGGGGGGGAGGGGGTGTCGGGGGTTCCAAGGCTTACAATGACATCAAAGGTTTGTCAACATTCATCACCACTCCAAAACCTGCATTTAAAGTGAAAGTTAAAGGAAAATTTGCATTTATATAGCACCTTTAATGACCTCAGGAAGTCTCAAAGTGCTTTACAGCCAATGAAGTACTTTTGAAGTGTAGTCACTATTGTAACGCGGCAGCCAATTTGTGCACAGCAAGGTCCAACAAACAGAAAGGTGATAATAACCAGATAATCTGTTTTAGTGATGTCGGTTGAGTGATTAACATTAGCCAGGACACCGGGGATAACTCCCCTGCTCTTCTTCGAAATAGTCTAATGGAATCTTTTATATTCACCTGAGAGAGCAGACAGGGCCTCAGTTTGATGGTGCCTCCGACAATGCAGCACTCCCTCAGTACTGCACTGGAGTGTCAGCCTAGATTACTGGGACTACTGGAGTTCCACTCCAGAGCATTTGTCGACCCTGTTGCATTCACCTGGATAACAACAGAAAATGCTGGAAAAACTCAGCAGGCCAGGCAACATCCGTGGAGAGAAATTAGAGTCAACGTTTCGGGTCAAAACCCTTTATCAAGACTAAAGAGGCACAGGGAATGAAATAGATTAAGAGGCCGGGCTGGGAGAGATCAAAAGAGAAGAGACATTAAGAGGTATTCAAAATGAGACGAGATGGTGATAGGACTAGTGGAGACAAAAGACAGCTCTAGATTAGGTGTGAAATGCGCTGGCAGAATGGGAGACAGCTGCCATGTGGGAGAGAGAAAAAAAAGGAAAGGGGGGCAGGGGGAAAAACCAAAACAAAGGTGTGGATAAAAAATATGTATGTGAGAGGAGGGCTGTCCTCTCGCCGGATATAAAACAATACATTTTGCACTTCTTGAGGGAAGCCAGTGACAGATTTGAGCACTTGACAAAAATAACCATTGTGAAATATCCTATATCTTATATGTTGTTATAAGACTTCAGTTTCAACTTCTATCCTTAAAATATAAATATATGGTAACAATGAGCCAACTGTTGATCTGCTGCTATTATTTCCATTTGTCAGGAATAACTGGGATTCCCATCCAGTACCATTATTGTTGTGGAATGGAAGAAGGATAGGAGCCTCATTTGTTGTGGGCCTGTTACTTTAAACTTATTCTAGCTCTCCCCTTCTCCTGGTCAATTAGAAGCACCAATTGTGGCTGGTGAAGATGGGCAAACAACCTTCCCCCAGATTCCCAGGAGATCTGGGAGAGAGGCCCAGCAATAAATTGGATTCCAATTCCTCTCCACCCCCTTCCCTGGCAGGGAAATATTTGGACAGACTTCAGCACATCCTCAACACAATGTGGCCAAGATCAGCAAATCAGTGCAGTGCTGAATCAAAATTCAGTTGTCCGCCCCATTCAGTCAGGTATCGAATTTGTGCTGAAATGCCCCTGACCACTTCCTCTCTCTATCAAAACCTATTCTGTTCTGAAGAACCATCATGGAAAAGCAATATGCCTTAGACATGTCTTAGTCCATAAATTATTTAAGCAGGGCCCAAGATTGCCAGCTGTGTCACGCAGTTCTTAATTCTAATGGTGAACTCATCCAGCTGTAGGATTCGCAAAATTGGACTTTATATTAATTAAGGGTCAAATGGCAGAAGAGGCCATGATTTTAAAGACTGTTTTAAAAGTAGCCCAGAAAAAGGGGCATACAAAATGGCCGTCATACCATGTGACCAGCTTATTGGTACACTTTAAAATGGTTCCTGCGCAACCTCAGACAGATTTGTGGATTCAACCCACAGTAAGCTCTGGAAGCCGTTTCTGAGAAAACGAAACCAGACCCACACGTATGCATATGGATTAGATGCAGATCTAGTCAAGGTCGGCCTGGAGACAGAGGCCATCAAAATGTTGACCCAGACAAAAGGGGACAATTTCATATTCATGAGAACAGCACCCAGGACTAGATAACAAGATCAGCAGGACATTCAAAACAATGGAGGTAATTCCAAACCAGAGATGGGCCTGTTACCAGCTGTTTAAGACATTTTAAATATAATAACTACCCCACTGTGCTCCCAGCCCGCCAAAAATAAAACAAAGACTAACCTGATTTTGGGCGGGAAGTGAAGCCTCTGGAAGAAAGGTATATCTGGAAGACTTTTTCGGCAATTGGGGCACAGAGAGTTGGGACACACGGGTGGAAGGCAGAAGCAAGCTTGGAGAGTCACAAAGAGAGTCGAGCTGAAACACAGTTGCAAGCCTGCAGCTTGAGCTCAGACACACAGTTTGAATCCGGACACCCAGAAGAAGAAAGAGGCACTCGCAGGAGGAAGAAGAAGGCCAACATCGAAAAGGCCGTCTCGAAACCAGCGTTCCGCCCCGGGGAAGCACATCGGGAGATCATCGACCATCCCCGGGCCGTTACCGGAACGAAAGGCCACCGACCCAGCTTGGGAGAAGAAACAAAATAATAAAGGTCCCAAGCGAAGAAACCTTCCAGCCACCCCGGCTCGGGAAAAGAGAGGAAAGGAACCTGAAGAAGCGATGGGAGCCAGCCCAAGGCTCCTCTAACCAGGGTCGAGCCGACGATCCTCGACCCCGCCGACATCCAGGCCCGCTGGTGTCCAGCCGCTCCCGACCCCCACCTCAGGAGAGAGGTGTGGCGCAGCTCGCAGGGGCTCCATGATCCATGTGGAGACGAGATGCCTGAAAAGACCAAACACAGACTCGATTTCAAAACCTTGCACTTCCTGGTGGGATTGGTGAGCATGTTTCTGGCCCTTCACAATCAGATCTAGATAGGTTTAATAAGGGGGTGGATTTAAGGGTACAATTAACATGAGTTGTTGTCCCTCGATGTTCCGTGTGTTTCCTTATTTCATAATGATCTTTGTAGAGTATAAGATGCCTGTGTTTGCTTTAGTTAGTACTGTGTTGTTATGATTTGTTTGTGTGTTTTTCCTTCCCATGTACTCCCTTATCTGCTTGCATTTGATTTAATATTTTTCCTTATGCAATAAAATTTCATTTTGTTTCATCAAACTTGGTCTACAAGAGTTTTCTCTACATTGTAGTTCCTGCGCCTAAGTCCAGAGTATAGAATCTAAGGGGCGAGTGGGTCGAACCACTCAAGGTTTACTGTGCAAGAGAGAGAGGCCTCTAGAGAGAGAAACCTCAGGGAAACCTCTCGAAGACAAAACCCCTTACACAGCTTTATGCTTTTACCGGCCTTAAAGATTTCAGGCTTCAAGGAACTGTCTATAGTCTATCTGTTGTCTGAAATTAATCTCATTCCTTATTAATGATGAGTCAATCAGGGTAAAAGTCATTGTCAAGTGTGTTCTCCTTCACTATGTTTGCAATTAGAAGTGAAAGCTTTGATTCCTTAGTGATAAGCCTTACTGTAGGCAGAATGGAATGCACCATTTCTGCCTCAGCACTTGCGTTATAGACGTTTTGGTGCCACGTCCACTGTGGGACTGAACGCGATTGAAAGTAGATCTGGTTTAATGGTTGATGACTTGACAGCAATGCACAGGAGAAAATTCTGTTGCCCCTGTGCACGGCCTATCAAATCCCAGCTTATCGCTGACCAGGTTGGGTACTGCTTCAGGGAAAGTCTTCGTTATTATGGAATGCTTTCTGGGAAAAGAGTCATTGGTTGGAATTCTTTGATAGTGTAATAAAATTGGTGAATGATGGCAATATGGTGAATGGTGGCTCTCTTGATTTTTAGCAGGCATTTTAATTGGATCCTGACAAAAGAGTAAGGCCTAGAAATTCAGTGGGCTGCGCCACCAGTTAGCGCCCAAAGAGGGCACTCAGTGGCTTTAGCGCCACTGGCCATGCCTCCCGCGATATTTAGCGGGGCGCTAATGGCGGCGTTAGCTTGTAGCGCTGCGCCGCCACCGATGACGTCATTGGTGTGCGCAGCGCCCCGCTCCCACCCCGATCACCATATTTGGGCGCGCCCGCCTCTTTAACGCCAGTCGCAAATCGCGACTGGTTCACAGGGCCTACCTGTGGCGGTAGTGGCACAAATTAAGGTGGAGGTGTGGGGCGGCCATTTTTTCCGGTGGCCACCTGCCAGCACCTCCTCGCGCCACCCTCCCCGGCCTCCTGATCCACCCCCCGGGCAGTGCCGGCTGTGTCCCAAAAGCCCGGCACTTCTCCTCGGTGTCGGGCTCTTCTGCTGGCACTCGCGATCAGTGATCGCGCTGGTGCAGGCCCCTCCCCCTTAAGAAGGGGAGGAAGGCCTGCAGTACAGCAGCGCGCCGTACCACAGCATGTGGCGCTGTGGCCCGTAGCGCGCCGATATTCAGTGTGAGCGCCCCAAGCGGGACGCGGGGAGCCTCGAGTAGCGGCCCGCTTCCGTTTGGGGCGCTGAAACTGAATATCGGGATGGCGCAAGTGGCTCCGCTCGCAGCGGTAATTCCGGCGCCCAGGCGAGCTTGGCGCCCCGACTGAATTTCTAGGCCTAAGACTACTGAAATGCTCCCTCATTTGATGTGTGGGTAAATGCACCTTATGGTTTGGTGCTGAACAGTAAGATCACGATGACCACAAGTTTGATTCCACCTATTTTCTGAGGTTGTTTAAAAAGAAAGAGTGAAAGACTTGCATTTATATAGTGCCTTTCACAACCTCAGGACACCTCAAAATGCTTTGCAGCCAATGAAGTACTTTTGAAATGCAGTCACTGTTGTAATGTAGGAAATGTGCCAATTTGCACACAGCAAGCTCCCGCAAACAACAATATGATAATGACCAAATAATCCATTTTAGTGATGTTGATTTCTCTCGCCCATGGCCTCTGATAGGATACTGAAGTTGACTTCATGGCCCAAGGACTTGCAATGGGAAAAATAATTCAGGGCTTTCTCTCCTGATGCTATCCAGTGATATTTTGTTGTAGATTTCATGCGTGTGGAGGGTGAGTATGGCATCTGTCTCAAGTGTTCTGCCTTCTGTGGTCAAATAGCCTGCCAATACTCACCGCCCAGGTTCGTACACATGACAGCTCATTTTGGTGAGGCACCAGAGGGCTGCCAACATCTGTGGAGTTGAATCCCAGCCTTTCGAAGAGGAGACAATTAGGAGCAGGTAAGTTATAACTTGATAGAAAATTGCTATGGCAATGGCAAATGAAGAATATTTGAGTAATGGAGTGATGGCAGTTGGACAGCCTTAGCTGGTGGAGTCCCTGTTTGTATTGTTCATAAATTAACTTGATAGCAGTAAAAATGTTTAGATTTACAGATAATGCCAAGTTTTGTGGGTAAGCAGGATGTTCAGAGGAAAGAGATACAATTCTATTTATTTAGCCACTGGGCAGATATGTGACAATTGGAATTTAGTATTGCAAGATGCAAGGAAGGAATACATTTTGATGTTTGTTACACCGTCGACCCACATCGCACAGAGGTAGCAGGCTGCACCATGTCTGGGGGCAGGGGTCTGGGAGGGTTGAACCAGACGGCACTTTCCTGTCTTTTTTCATATATTTCTATCATGTAATACAGCTTGATTTAAAAATTAGGCCTATTTGTGTGTGTGTGTAATAATAAATATAAAAGCTGATGTCTCCTGGTACGAGTCAGGTGATGTGCAAAAGTGTGATATTTGAAGTGTGACAGGAAATTAATGTGATACTTACAGGAAGTTTTTGCTATGCACAGGACTATATTTTGAATCTGCTGCCCATTTGCAACACATTTGGAGTGTTCAAAGTGAAAAACAGAGAGAAAGATAATGGGTGTGATTTTGCCAATGGGGAGCTTTTGGAGGCTGGACTCCTACTTGTCGAGTTTCAGTCCCGCCTCCATCAACTTCTGGCCAACCCACGCTATTTTCCCTTGATTGACCTTGTTAAGCCCGCCCAGCGGGCTTAGCAGGCCAATTAAGGGAAAGCCGGTTGCACAGAATGTCAACGTATGACGTTTCATCTGTCAAAAACTTTTGACAGATGAATTGTCATCGTTTGACAGCTCTGTGAAGCTGTCAAACACTGACATTCTCTGTAGTTTGATGAGTTCTTGAATTCAAGACCTCATCAAACCTCTTTCTTTTGCAGAAATGAGATGGTTGTTGCATTGGAGAATACAAGGGCCATCTGTCATCTCTACCGAGGAGGTGCATAACTCTTCGCATACCCAAGGATTGAAGCCTGCAGGAAGAATCAAAGGTAAGTACACTTTTCTAACACTTTCCACTTACCTCAGATACTCACCTCTCCACTCTTGCACCCATCACTTACCTTCACAGCACACTTTTGCACCCTCCCTGAGCCCCGCAGACCCAGTACTCACCTCGGTGACCCTGGCGGGGTTCGGAGCCTTCGGGAAGCCCGCACTGGTGTGGGAAAAATGGTGATAAGCCTATTTTCTGCCTGTTAACTACCTGTTAACAGGCAGTTAATTGGCTTTAATCTATTCCTACCTCCAAGGAGACGGGACCCGGAGTGGGACGGCTGCCTGCCTCCTGGGAAGATGGCATGGAGGCGGGTTGGGCACCCGCCCCAAAAATTTGCCATTTTCCCAGCAGTCCCGCCTCCATACCCGCCTCCCCAGGGTTGGCAAGATCACACCCAATGAGTCATTTTCTGCTGGTCTGTCCTGATCTCCCGATCTGCAAACTTCTCTCACTGATAACTGGCCTTGAACTAACCCCAGTGTCAACATCAATTAGACATTGTGGACTTAAAGAGACAGGCCATTTAGCTGCATCTCCATTTTAGCTGGAAAATAATATATGGATGGCTGTTGTCATCAAAAAACAGCACATCATCCAACCTATGATAATACTGTGGTTGATCCACCCGTATCATTAAGATGAGTCAGGAAAAGAGCTCGAATGAAATATATAAATATTCTGAGAAACCTTGGTGAAGGGCAAAGCCCATATTGCAGCACACCACCAAAGTTGCAAAGAGTGGGAGAAATGACGGCTTCGATATTAACCTCTCTATGATGGGTGGGAGAGAGTCAGGGGAGGGTAAAAATGTTAAATACGGGGAACGTGACCTCACCCGCAACACGCTGCGCAAGCTGCCTTTTTTTATGGCAGTGGGTATTGGGGTGTCCAATTGTTCTGCCGTGGAGAGATGGAAAACTTTATCAAATGTATTACTTCATCATATTTAAATTGGGCTCCCACAGTGCAATTGGGAGCCCAATTTTAAATTTACTGCTGCTGTGCGGATTTCCCCAGTGGCTGGGAATCTCGGCAGTGAAAGGGAGGCAGGAGCTGCCGGCTCCACAAGGAAAGTGCCTTTTTCATCACTCCTTGTGGGTCAGGATGAGCAAGAACCTTCCGACCCCCACCCACGCCACCCCCCAGCTCTCCCGATTGCTGACATTCCCCGGCCCCACCCCAGGCCCCCTCTGATCGTGGACTCTCTCCCCCACCCCTCCGATTTAGGACTCTCTACCCCTCCCGATTGCCGAGTCTCACCAACGTCCCGATTGCCAAGGACCATCCCCAAGCGATCCTGCCCGCCCGGCAGCCAAGCTGTCCATTTGTCTGGCTTCTGGACAGAAAACGGAGCTAAAAGAATGTTAATGAGGTCCTGCTGTTAAGTTCGGCAGGGCCTTCATGTCCCCGGCCTTGCCAGGTTCTTTGTCCGTTTTCAGCCTCCACCGCGCCCTCCCCGCCTTCCCATAAATATCAGGGCTGATGAGTTAGATCAGGAATCGTAATTTTAAAATTTTCATTCTTGTTTTCAAATCCTTCCATGGCCTCGCATCTCCCTATCCCTGTAATCTCCTCCAGCCCTACAACCCTCCGAGATATTTGCGCTCCTTCAATTCTGGCCTCTTGCGTAGCCCTGATTTTCATCGCTCCACCATTGGCAGCCGTGCCTTCAGCTGCCGAGGCCCTAAGCTCTGGAATTCCCTCCCTAAACCTCTCCGCTTCCTCCTTTAAAACGCTCCTTAAAACCTACCTCGTCACCTGTCCTAAAATCTCCTTATGCGGCTCGGTGTCAAATTTTAGCTTGATAACGCTCCTGTGAAAAGCCATGGGATGCTTTACTACATTAACGGTGCTATATATATATGCATGTTGTTGTTGTTGTTGAAATAGTGATTAGATAGCATAAAGCTTGAGTTTTAAAGGATTGAAGAAGAACAGGAAGCTGATGTGGCGGAAAGGGGGAGTGGGGGGAGGGGGGGTGGCGCTGGATTTATTTCATGAATTATTGAAACTTTCATTACAATATAGAACAGCACTTGTAAAGATTTGTTCGAGATGTAAATATAGCTATAGAATGTAAATCCAAAAGATTCCTATCAACGCTCTACAAAGGATAGGTGAAAACGATATTCCGGACTCAATATTGAGTTCAACAACTTCAGATCATAACCTCGGCCCCTATTATATTTTTATATTTTTTTATCCACACTTTTGGTTTGTGACTTTTCCTTTTTTCTCTCTCTCTCCCACATGACAGCTGTCTTTCACTCTGCCAGCGCATTTCACACTTCATCTAGAGCCATTGTTTGTTTCTGTACCTGTCCTATTACCATCTCGTCTCACCTTGAATATCTCTTAATGTCTCTTCTTTCATCCCCTCCCCCATTTCCCAGCCCCCAAACTGCCTTTTGTTTCATTTCCTGCCTTTTCCCTCAGTTCTGTAGAAGGGTTTCGACCCAAAACGTTGACTCTATTTCTCTCTCCATGGATGTTGCCTGTGTTTTTCCAACGTTTTCTGTTGTTATAAAGGATAGGTGATACTATTTATAAAGCAAAGTGTCTGTTGCCATCAGTTACTTGAGGAAGGTACAGAGGTAGTAAAAAGAAATCAGACTGAAGATGATTCCTTATTTTTAGCTACTGAAGTTGAAGAAGCTAAATCTACTCTCATTTGAAAGAAATCACACAACACCAGGTTATAGTCCAACAGCTTTATTTGAAATCACAAGTTCTCATTTGAGAAAGAGACATTAGGATCTGATTATTTGCAATATTGAAGGGAATCAATAAGGTGGATGTGGAGAAGTCTTTTAATCAAAAGTGGACAGGATAACCAGAGGACATGATTATAAGCTTAAGAAGCCAGGAGCCAAACTATATTTGACCAATAACCACAAACTATAAATTGTCAGCTTCTGTAATAGGCTGCCTTCAAATGGAGTAAGTAATGGGTCATTTGAAGTTTGCGATGAGGAATTGAATCAATTTCTGATTGAGCAGGCTGCAGATGGACATGAGCTTGATAGTAGGAATGTGTCAGATTGGGTCGTCGAGCAAACGTGAAAGACTTAAATGGTCCTTTCTTTGACCCTGTACTCTTTTTTTGCTTTTGTATTTTAAATTCTGAGCAGAGATGCAAGTTGAAGCCTGGAGTAAAAGGCTTGTAAAGACTCTTAGTCCTGGAATGAACAGCATGTTGCTGCAAACTGTTATGCTATATATTGGGCTGTGTGCAGGGAGACAATTGCAGCGTGTTTGCCAAACTGTCAGTTCTCAAACAACAGCTCGATAATGCACCCTCTTTTAGTTGACTTGAAACATAAAAGTAGCTGAAGTGTCATTGATGCAAGGAGGCCATTCAACCCATTCAGGTTCATCCCACCTGTAAAGTTACTCCCCCATTGCCACTGATTTATATTGAAAACTTAAATTCTATGCATCCCAGCATTCTATTAGCTTTTACGATTGTTTCATATTGCTTGGACACTAAAATTGACATGTCTAATATTTCTCCCAGGTTGCTTTCTAAGTCTCCCAGTGCTAATTCAATTCCATTCATGCTATGATTGTGTCCTATATTCTTTTGAACTATGTTCAATGCTTAACATTTTATCATGTATCTGCCCACTCGTAGAACTGATGTAAATCCTTTCACTAACCTTTTGCTGTCAGTACATTTGACCAGTTTAATCCAGAAAATCATGCAGAAACATATCCGGAGGCACAACCTAATAGTCTTATTTACTTAGCTATTCCCTGCTGCCAACATGCTACTGGATTCACTTCATAATCTGTCACTAGCTCAGCTTCTCTAATTATTTTCAAGTTTAATGTCTGCCAGCTTCTTTTCTTTGCCATTAATCTTTTAAGATTTTGTGATCTTTGAAGAATTAAACAACATCCTATTTTATCGGAAATGTAAGAGAATGTCACTGGCTTTAAATGTTAAGGCGCTGGATGTGAGTGGGTTAGACACTATCCTTTCACCTCATGGACCTGGCTTTGAATCCAAACCAGATTGAGGGATGAAAGTCTCATTTCTTAGCTGCAAGCCAGCATTTTAAGAGCAACCAATTTGAAGAATTTCAATTCATTTCTTATGGGAAGTCAATATGTAGCAGAAAAGTGCCCAGCATTTGGCACTAACATCCAATTAATGCTTGGACTCACACTTGCCAAACAGAACAGATTTCATAGAATCACAGAGCACAGAAGGAAGCTATTCAGCCCATCGTGCCTATGCCGACTCTTTGAAATAGCTCTCCAATTAGCCCCACTCCCCTGCTCTTTCCTCATAGCCCTGCAAAATATTCTCCCATATGGAGTAGCATACACACCAAAAAAATAATGTATTTTATGAATTAGGCACACACGGACTCACACACACACACACACATAAACATAGGTCGGAATTTTAATTTGGAGGCGGGTAGCGAGTTGGGGGGGTGGGTGCTGGAAAGCGGTTAGGAAACCTGGGAGAATGGGTTTCCTGCGGGTCCTGCCAAATTTATCGGCAGGGCCTGATTAACATTTCAAAGCACTGATTTCCGCTTGCAGCCTGCCAGATGGAAAGGCTGGCTGGCTGTGGGGCGGGTAGGCCTGCTGCACCAGGCCGCAAAGAGAGGGGGAGGGAGGGATCTGGGGGTGTTGGGGGATATCAGAGGCCGGTGTTGGGGGGATCGGAGGCCTCAGGGGGCAGATCAGAGTCCTCGGGGGAGATCGGTAGGGTTTGGGGGTGTCCGATCACGGAGGGTTGGCAAGGCAGGGACGCTGGATCCAGCAGGTAAGTGGAAAAGCATTTACCTCCTGGATCCAGCAGTCCTCACCTTCCTTTAGCTGGCAAGCTCCTGGGAAACCATGGAATCCTACTGCACCGAAGGAGGCCATTCAGCTCATTGTGCCTGCGCTGACTCTTTGAAAGAGCTTTCCAATTAGTCCTGCTCCACTGCACTTTCCCCATAGCCCTGCAAATATTTCCTTTTCAGGTATTTATCCAATTCCTTTTTGAAAGTCACTATTGAATCTGCTTCCACCATCCTTTCAGGCAGCGCGTTCCAGATCATAACAACTTGCTGCGTTAAAAAATAATCTCCCCTTAACCTTCACTGCTCTAAGGAAAATAATTCAAGTTTCTCTAGTCTCTCCACATAATTGAAGCCCCTAATCTCTGGTACAGTCTAGTAAATCTTCTCTGCACATCCTTCCTAAAGTGTGGTGCTCAGAATTGGACACAATACTCCAGTTTAGGTCTAACCAGTGATTTATAAAGGTTTAGCAGAACCTTTCATTAGCTTTGGGACCGTCCTTCAGAGACTGGAAAGAAACTTGCTGGAGATGCAATTCTGCTTCTTGGTTGGATGACCAAGGAGTAGCCTTGATGGTGTCCATAGACCACCCAGTGATTGGGACAGATTGCAGATGCCTAAAATGGAAGGAGAGGGAGAGTAATCCTAAGAGCTGGATTTTCATTGGGCCATGGAGTCCGGATTGGAGGTGTGTGGGGGTTTAAAATCCCGAAATCGGGGGTCCCGACCCCATCCCACCTCCAACCCGCCTCCATGCCAGTTTCAAAGGAGGCGAGTACCCGCCCCGCACTAGGACCTGCCTCCCCGAGGTGGGAAGGGGATTAGTGCCAATTAACTGCCTGTTAACAGGTAGTTAACAGGCAGTTTTTAGCCTAATCCCTATTTTCATTGTTGAAGTGTGGGATTCCCGACAGCTCCAAACCGCGCCAAGTTAGCGAGGTGGGCCGTCGGGATGAAGGGCTTGGAGGGGTCGAGATGTCCAGTGTTCAGGTGAGTGATGGGTGCATGAGTGCAGAGGTAAGTGTGTTTGGTCTGTCTAAAGTGTTTAAAGAAGTTATACTAACCTTTACTTACCTTTACAGCCTTCCTTCCTTCAGGTCTCGGGAGTCCCTCATCTCACTGGCACAGGAAGCAGAATGGCTGCGAGCTGTCAAAATCTGCAGCCTCTGCTTTCTGTTCTGGGGAGATCTCTAAATCATCCTGAGAGGAAGGAATTAACCTGGAATACAGATTGTCAGTGTTTGACAGCTTCAAAGGGCTGTCAAACACTGATATTTCATCTGTCAAAAGGTCTTGACAGATGAAATTTCAATCTGTGACGTCACCTGTTGCCGGGTGGCCCTTAATTGGCCTGCTGAGCCCACTGGGCGGGCTCAACAAGGTCAATCAAGTCAAAATCGCGTGGGTTAGCTAGAACTCGATGGAGGCTGGACTACAACCCCGAAAGTTGTAGTCCTGCCTCATCAATGAAAACTGTCTGAAATATTTAGTACTTTTTCAATAATTTGAGAATATTACCATTTTAAATCATTAATAAGTGGGCACATCAGGACTTATACAGCCTTTATGGTTTCATGTCATTTGGTTAACGGATTTATAAAAATCTCTTGAAGCTTCAAATGCAATTAAATATATTCATATAATGAAAGTCCTATGGAAGTCATGCACAAAATTTAAAATTCCTAATTAATTCCCAGAAGATAATAGACACTGAATCTATTTGCAATGCAACAGAAATAATTGTAAACATATTTGATAATATTTTGTGATTATTGCAGTAATCTAGTTCTTGAAAATGCAACCTTTTTAGATATTCTGTTGATGGAAGATGGTGCCTTCCTCTCCATTCGGGTCATTGAGTTTATCCAGTGATTAGTTGAGTCCTACAGACCAGGCTGCTTCTAGGTTTAATCCCTGGTTTGCCCTAACTTACATGACCTTGGGTATGTAGCAGTTGGGGCACAATAGTTGCCCACAGTGCTCCTGGTTTAGGAAGGAGAAAATTGTCACGGATTTCTGGTCACTATCCATCAACTCCTAATGGAAATACACGTGCATAGATGTCGGGTGAGGACCTGTGAGATGCCGTGACGCCTCCTGAAGTTTATAATTATTATTATCTGTTCTTAACTCTCTCAATAGTTGCTTGAGCAAGATAACGGAGGGTTCCTGTGGAAGGTTAGCTCAGCAAGAAGTCAATGCCTTCAGGAGAAGATGAAAAGGAGGGGAGAAAATTCACAGGGAAAAATAATGGCAACTCATGTACAGTCTGGAAGAATTTGAAAAGCATTCAATGAGCATTATATTGTTTTTAATAACAGTAACACCAACAACTTGCATTTATATGGACCCTTTAGCTTAGGAAAACACACCAAGGTGCTTCACAGGCAAGTTAACAGATAACATTTGATAGTGAGAAAAATCAAATGAAACACTGCAACAAATCAATGCATCATCAATTAGGAAACATAACTCGTCACCAAATTACTCTAAAATGAATGTCCTCGTTACTATACCCTTTCAACTTTCCCGTAGTAATACACCACGCAAATAAGCTTTTTGACAGACTTTAATAACAGAATGAGAAGTACTGTGCTACTCATAATAATTACAATTTAAAATGTAATTTTGTGCTGATCTCTCTGTCCCTTGAGTTTTATAGTATTTCTGCAAGGTTTTTAGTTCCTTATTTTTTTCCAAAGCAGTGAATAAACTGGCACTTTTTCAGATAACTTTTATTAGGGCTGTGCTAAACGTCTCTGCACCACCAGACCAAGAATGAACGAGTGTTATGGGGCACCACACTACTTTAAAATCTATGTCTGAAATTTCCATGTCCAGATTTTAAAAAACTGGAAATATGAAATTCTGATTGGGGTAAAGAATTGCATTTGAGTAGGATCTGTAGATAGCAATTTGATGTGATTTTTATGCATCTATCTGACTTTTTGAGCAATTTCTAATCAAATGAGCTATTGCTTCAGTACTGGTTGAGAAATGGGCTGATAAAGGGGGTTGTGAGGAGCAGATTGGTTGGAGCTGAGAGCAGTGTGATGACAGAAGAGGGACTGACTGTGTCTGAGAGCACTGAACATGGTAAGAACAAATTGGTTGGAACCGAAAGTGTGCTGATAATGTGAGGGACAAGCTGACTGGGATTAAAATCATGCTGGGATGTGAAGAATAGACTGACTGAGACTGACAGCCTGAAAACAACATGAGTGGGAGACTGTTTGAGATTAGGACTGAAAACAGATTGAAAGTGAGAGAACAGAATGGCGGAGATTGAGACCACATTGGTGATGAGAGACTGCTTGGAACCAAGGCAATGCTGGAAGTGGGCAAACAAATTGATTGGGAATTATATCATGTTGAAACCAAGCCACAAACTAACTGGTGTGAGGAACAGACTGACTGGAACTGATGGCATTAAGAAAACATGAGTGATAGATGGACTGGGAATGAAGGCAGATGGTCAGAGGACAACGTGATTGGAACTGAGCTCATGCTGTTAGTGAGACACAGATGAAATGGTTCTGAGAGAATGCTGGTGGGGTGAGGAAGAGAATAGCTGGGAGTAAGGACAGGATGTTAGTGGAAATGAGACAGAGATCAACTTTGACTCAAAGCATAGTTTCAGGTTGTGATCAGGAAGAGGAACTGTGTTGGTACAGCTGACTGGTGAATAAACAAGACATCAAATTTAATAGATTAATTTTTTTTTTTAATTTTATTTGTTTGTGGGATGTGGATGTCGCTGGTAAGGCCAGCATTTATTGCCCATCCCGAATTGCTCTTGAGAAGGTGGTGGTGAGCCGCCTTCTTGAACCGCTGCAGTCTGTGTGGTGAAGGTACTCCTACAGTGCTGTTAGGTAGGGAGTTCCAGGACTTTGACCCACCGACAATGAAGGATCAGCAATATACTTCTAAGTCAGGATGGTGTGTGACTTGGAGGGGAACTTGGAGGTGGTGGTGTTCCCATGCACCTGCTGCCCTTGTCCTTCTAGGTGGAAGACGTTACAGGTTTGGGAGGTGCTGCCGAAGAAGCCTTGGTGAGTTGCTGCAGTGCATTTTGTAGATGGTACACACTGCAACCACGGTACGCCGGTGGTGGAGGGAGTGAATGTTTAAGGTGGTGGATGGCGTGCCAATCAAGCGGGCTGCTTTGTCCTGGATGATGTCGAGCTTCTTGAGTGTTGTTGGAGCTACACTCATCCAGGCAAGTGGAGAGTATTCCATCACACTCCTTACTTGTGCCTTGTAGATGGTGGAAAGGCTTTGGGGAGTCAGGAGGTGATACACTCGCCGCAGAATACCCAGCCTCTGACCTGCTCTTGTTGCCACAGTATTTATGTGGCTGCTCCAGTTAAGTTTTTGGTCAATGGTGACGCCCAGGATGTTGATGGTGGGGGATTCAGCGATGGTAATGCCGTTGAATGTCATGGGGAGGTGGTTAGGCTCTTGCTTGCTGGAGAAAGTCATTGCCTGGCACTTCTGTGGTGCAAATGTTACCTGCCGCTTATCAGCCCAAGCCTGAACGTCGTCCAGGCCTTGTTGCATGCGGGCATGGACTGCATCATTATCTGAGGAGTTGTGAATGGCGCTGAACACTGTGCAGTCATCAGGGAACATCTCCATTTCTGACCTTATGTTGGAGGGAAGGCCATTGATGAAGCAGCTGTAAATGGTTGAGCCGAGGACACTGCCCTGAGGAACTCTTACAGCGATGTCCTAGGGCTGTGATGATTAACCTTCAACCACCACAACCATCTTCCTTTGTGCTAGGTATGACTCCAGCCAGTGGAGAGTTTTTCCCCGATTCCCATTGATTCAGTTTTATTAGGGCTTCTTGATGCCATACTCAGTCAAATTCTGCCTTGATGTGAAGGGCAGTCACTCTCACCTCACTTCTGGAATTCAGCTCCTTTGTCCATGTTTGGACCAAGGCTGTAATGAGGCCGGGAGCCAAGTGGTCTTGGCAGAACCCAAACTGGCCATCAGTGAGCAAGGAATACAAGGGCTTGTAGCTTGAATTTCTAGATCTTGAGCAAGGTTGTCCATACCTTCTTCCTTTACTGACACAATATTGAAACCAGTCTGTAGTGATTGGAACATGTTTTGTTCGAATATGCAGCATTAACTAAGAGCTACACAATATGCTTTAATCATTTCAAACTCTTTGGCGGTATGCATGACTTAACAGTGAAGGTCAACCTCAGGAATTTCACAGTTTGTCTGTTTGTGCCACTGACCCGATCTCTTCATCTCTCTACCTTACATCCCTGCTAGCCTCTCTTCTTCCGAACACAATGATTCCTGTTGGGTTTAGACTGCACAGGGGCAGACAGCTGCCTTAAGCCTCCATTCTTTGCAGTGGCCTTCAGGCTATTAGTCAGGCTGATTGTGGGCTTAGTTGATGTCCGCACAAGCACATTTTCCAATTGGAATGGGAACTCTGGTGATTTACTTCCCTTTCCTGGCACAGGGGTACAGAGGCTGATTGTAGCGGTATACCTTCCATCCCAGCTGAGATCAACAAACATATCGCAGACCAGGAACTGAACCTGGGACCTAATTTCCTGCATAGCTTAATACTACTTCTCTCACACCAATTACCCAAAAAGCTATCTGGGAACTTGATACAATGTGAGTGTATTGGATTGGTTTTGCAGAACCTAGATGTGGGAAATGGAGCAGAGATGAGAAGGTTTAGAAACCGATTTAACTGAATTTTAAACTATTCGTGCAATAATGTTTGGAATAAATATCCTGCTGCATTTTTCAATTCTGATGAGATTTGCATGTATTTATCAGCAGAATATAGTGAGATATAAACAGGATGATTTTAGTCAGGTAACCATACTAACTACACTTTATTTTTGGATTATATTATAACATGTCATGAAAGCACGACTGTCTTTAAAGTTAATGTCATACGCCCCCCTTCCATCTCGCGTTCATCTGCACATGCAAGACACTGGCCGGTATCTGAAAGATTCCCATAAGTAGTCTTCCATTTTATGCCCAGCAGGATAAAACTGCTTGCATCTTCACACTCTTTAGTTGAAAATCAACCAAGTTCCAAGATGTTGGCTGAACCAAATATTGCATGCACTTCTCTGAGTTTCCCTAAAGGATATTACAGCCATGGAATGAGCACAATGAAGATTCACTAAAATGATACCAGGACTGAGAGGTTACAGTTATGAAGAAATGCTTAAAAAATGTGGTCTCTTTTCACTGGAGCTGAGAATGTAAAAGGGGATCTAGAGTCATAGAGTCATCCGGCACAGAAGGAGGCCATTCGGCCCATCGAGTCTGTGCCAGCTCTCTGTAGAGCAATCCAGTCATTCCCATTCCCCTGCTCTATCCCAGTAGCCCTGCAAGTTTATTTCCCTCAAGTGCCTATCCAGTCTCCCCTTAGCGTGTCCGCTTCCACCACTTCCGTCGGCAGCGAATTCCAGGCCCTCACCACTCACTGCGTAAAAACTTTTTTCCTCACTTCCCCCCTGTATTTCTTGCCCAAAACCTTAAATCTGTGTCCCCTAGTCCTTGTACCATCAACTAGTGGGAACAACCTTTCCCTGTCTAGCCTATCCAAACCCATCATAATCTTGTACGCCTCTATCAAATCACCCCTCAATCTAATAGAGACTTTCAAAATTCTACAAGGTTATTAGAGGGTAAATAATAAAAGATTGCTTCCACTGGCTGGTAAATTTGTAAAATGGGAGCACCGACTGAGGACCATCAGCAAAAGAATGAAGGGGAGACTTGGAAGTTTTTTTTTCATCTGGTGGATTATTGGAACCTGGAATACTTTATCCAAAGATGTGCGGGTTAGGTTGATTGACTATGATAAATTGACCCTTAGTGTTAGGGGGATTGAATACGTGGGGTTACGGGGATGGGGTGGGATATGTGTTGGTGTAGGGGTTGCGGAGATCGGGTGGGATATGTGTCGGTGCAGGCTCGATGGGCCGAAATGGCCTCTGTCTGCACTGTGGGGTTTCTGTGTGATTTCTGTGATCTCCTTGTACAGAAAGGGATTCTCCATAACTCACACTGCTGACAAGCTAAGAACTATAATTTGGGGAAAGATTCTAGCTAAAATTATTCTTTAAAAAGGAATGATTACAAAGGTAGAAGGAGAAAACAGTTTGAGATTTTTAATTCCTGTTTATTTAACTGAATTGTTTTTAGTTGTGCTGATGTTTGAATGAAGTCCTGATGGCATGCTACATTAGTTAAGGTACTATCTTTCAGATGAGGTGCTGAACTAAGATCCTAACAATAACAGAAACTGCTGGAAAAACTCAGCAGGCCAGGCAACATCCATGGAGAGAAAATAGAGTCAACGTTTCAGGTGAACCTTTTGTCAAGACTAAAGAAGCACAGGAAATGAAATAGATTAAGAGGCCAGGCTGGGAGAGAACAAAAGAGAAGAAGAGATATTAAGAGGTATTCAAAACGAGACAAGATGGTGATAGGACTAGTGGAAACAAAAGACAGCTCTAGATTAGCTGTGAAATGCGCTGGCAGAATGGGAGATAGCTGCCATGTGGGAGAGAGAAAAAAAAGGCCAAAACAAAGGTGTGGATAAAAAATATAAGTAAAAATGTAATAGGGGCTGAGGTTATGATCTGAAATTTTTGAACTCGATATTGAGTCCAGAAGGCTGTAAAGTGCCTAATCGGAAGATGAGGTGCTGTTCCTCGAGTTTACGGTGAGCTTCCGTGGAACAATGCAAGAGGCCAAGGACGGTGAGGTCCGAGTGGGAATGGGGTGGTGAATTAAGATCCCATGGCATTAAGAGGATCAGGGGGTTCTCCCAATGTCCAGGCCAACATTCTTCTCTCCAACAAAAACACCATTAATTGGTCATTTATGTGTGCATAGTGGCTGTATTGATTTCTTTGTGGGTTCAATGATGAGACATTTATGAAAGAGAATGAGTTTTAATCTAAAGTCTGTTCAACTCTTTATACAGCATTCAGGAGACACCATTATGCTAGTGATGCATCTAGAACGAAACTGAAACTAAAACTAACTGCCTTGCTTCTCTCGGTCACATGCCCTCTGCTGGTCAGGCACAAGCAATCAATACATGCAATCATGCTATTAAGGCATCCTAATCGAACAGGCAAATACCATCTCTATTTGCTGATATCATTACATCTCCTTTTCTTAAAACAAAAGTATTTTACTTTTAACTAACAACATGTTTTCTTTGTATTAATCTGCATTTTAACTGTAACACTTAATGAACTTACATTATTATCATGATCAAGGTTTTTTAACCTTGCTTTGTGTGTTCACATGAAATATGTCAATACACTAGAACTTGAAGAAAGAATAAGATAACATTACTTCCTTCTATAACAATAGTCCTTAAATTTGCTCAATGAGTCTCTCAGGAGGCTTCACGTGTCTTGAGGATTTTATGATTGATTGTCCTTGAATCTGAGTTGTTGCCTCTGATGATTGGTTCTCAGCTGTGTGATCAGGTTGTTCAACAGTATCAGTCTCTTGACCTGCTGTGGCTGGTCCCATGAGAAGATCTCGACGATTTCTTCTCAGAACAGCACCCTCATCTGTCTGAATGGTGTATGATCTTAGTTGAACTTCACTCAGGACAGTTCCCTTCTCAGTCCATGTGTTTGTTTTGTCTTTGAACCTTACTTGGTCACCAGTGTGGAGTTCAGATAGGTTTTGTGTTCCTCTGTCATAATAGTACTTTTGCTTTTCTTTCTGTTGTTCTTTGAACTTCCTCACTTTCTCCCCCTCTTTTGTTTTCAGGAGGTTCTCCAGGATGGGTAGGTTTGACCTTAGCCGACGTCCCATCAGGAGTTGGGCTGGTGACTTACCACACTCGAGCGGCATTGTGCGGTACACAAGCATGCTTTGGTAGAAGTCAGTTCCACTGTCTTTTGCCTTGTACTTCAATCTTTTCACTGTGTTTGCGGGCTCTCCTGGGTCAACAGCTCTGGACAACGTGTCTGCTGCATACATCAGCTTACCCGGTGTGTACGCGACATTCAGTTCATCATAGACTGTCTCTCTTTCGCTTTCCACGAGGACTCTCTTTACCAGGTTCAGTCTCTCACAGGCTTTTAAACCTAATATGGCTTGCACATCCTTTGGCACCACGATTAATGCTAGCGTGTGCTCTCTGTCCTTGTGTGTCACTTTGACAATGCATCTTCCTTTCACTGGTATATCAGTACCTGAGTATCCTGTCACTTTCACTTTTATTCCATGAATCTTTGGTCTGGGTCTAATTTTCTTAAAATCAGTCTCTGATATCACATTAACTTGTGCTCCAGTATCCAATTTAAATGGAATGTGTATGTCATTCACTTTTAGTGTCAACATCCAGTCTCTTTCTTCTTTTTTGTTTTCAGACACAACATCTACATTGAACTCCTCTATCCCACTTTCATCTGCTGCATGGACCTTGCTTTGTTGCGCTTGGTTCTTACAGCAACGGGCATAATGGTTGTTGTTGTTGCAACTATTGCATGTTTTACCATATGCTGGACACTTTCTTGGTGGATGCTGTGTACCGCATCGACTACATGACTTTCGATTGTCCCTTTCATTTTCGTTCGCTGGCCACGCCTCTTTTTTCACATTGGCGCTCTTTTTGTTAAACGGTTTGTGTCCGTTCTTACTCACTGCATCCACGTTGCAGCTACTATCACTGAACAGTTCTTTTGCTTGCGACTTCACAGTCTCTGTAGCCCTACACAGTGCTATGGCTTTTCCCAGGTCTAGATTTTGCTCTCTTAGCAGTCTTTCCCTTAGACCATTATCTGGAATACCACACACCAGTCTGTCTTTTATCAACGAGTCTGTCAGTCCCCCAAATTCACACGATTTGCTTCTGTTTCTCAGTTCAGTCACATACTGATCAATAGTCTCACCCGTTTTCTGTACACATGTGAAAAATCTGTGCCTCTCAAACGTCACGTTACGTTTAGGTATGCAGTAGGCCTCAAACTGTTCCATTATTTTATCTAGCTTCATTTTGTCTCCATTAGCAGCGAATGTGAAGTTATTATACACCTCCAGCGCTTCATCACCCACGACATGTAAGAACAGTGACGATTTCTTTTTATTACTTTTCTCGTCAGCTCCGATTGCCGCTAAATACAACCCCACACGTTGTTTGAATCTCCTCCAATTTTCAGCCACATTACCTGTCAACTGAAGCATCGCCGGTGGGTGTAAACCTTCCACTTTTTCACTTCGTTAGCTATTCTCCAATGGTAAGCAACGATGTTCTCTTTTGGCTTGCTAATTTGTGAAGAGCTGATTTAACTTCGGATTTTTTCTTTTCATCTCTTTCAGCCACTTCTGACACCATGTATTGATTTCTTTGTGGGTTCAATGATGAGACATTTATGAAAGAGAATGAGTTTTAATCTAAAGTCTGTTCAACTCTTTATACAGCATTCAGGAGACACCATTATGCTAGTGATGCATCTAGAATGAAACTGAAACTAAAACTAACTGCCTTGCTTCTCTCGGTCACATGCCCTCTGCTGGTCAGGCACAAGCAATCAATACATGCAATCATGCTATTAAGGCATCCTAATCGAACAGGCAAATACCATCTCTATTTGCTGATATCATTACAGTGGCTGCCATATTTACCTACATAACAACAGTGACTGCACTTCAAGAATGAATTAATTTGTGTGTGAAACTCTCTGGGACATTTCTAAGAGAAAATATAAATACAGATTTATTCTTTTTCTTTTCTTTGAAGTCAAATTGACTGCATTCTTGCTGAATGGTTGATTAGGAATTTGTAAATGTTTTGAACGCTATCATGGATGTATTTAAACCACTCTCTGGATGTGGGTGGCACTGGCAAGGCCACCATTTATTGCCTATCTGTAGTTGCCCTTGAGAAGGCGCTGGTGGGTCTTCTTCTTGATCCACTGCAGGTTGTATTCTTTGTAGTGATTTAAAGCAACTGAATGGTTTGCTAGGCCACTCCAGAGGGCAGTTAAAAGTGAGCCATGCTGGTGTGAGAATGGAGTCATATATAAGCCAGACCAGATAAGAATGACAGGTTTCCTTCCCTAAAGTAAAAAGAAAGGAAGACTTGCTTTTTTATACAGCGCTTTTCACGACCACCGGATGTCCCAAAGCGCTTTACAACCAATGAAGTTGTTTTTGAAGTGTAGTCACTGTTGTAATGTAGCAGCCAATTTGCACATAGCAAGCTCCCACAAACAGCAATGTGATAATGACCAGATAATCTGTTTTAGTAATATTGATTGAGGGATAAATATTGGCTGGGACACCAGGGATAATTCGCCTGCTCTTCTTCGAAATAGTGCCATGGGATCTTTTACATCTCGGACAGTGCAGCACTCCCTCAGTACTGCACTGGAGTGTCCGCCTTGATTTTGTGCTCAAGTCTCTGGAGTGGGACTTGAACCCACAACCTTCTGACGCAGAGGCGATGGTGCTACCAACTGAGCCATGGCTGACACAATGCATTAATGAACCAGTTGTTTTTTTACAACAATTGACAGCTTCATAGTCGTTTTACTGGTACCATCTTTTTATTTTCAGCTTTTTAAAAAATGATTTCAAATTCTCAAACTGCCATGGTGGGACTTGAACTCGCGATCTCTGGATTCTTAGTCCAGGCCTCTAGATTACTCGTCCAGTAACGTAACCACTGCATATTCTAGTTTTGTTAGTTTTCTTAATAATGCTTCTTAAATTGGATTGATAAAGATCAGTTTATTCAAAATTAACAGTAAAATTGCTCAATTGACATATTGACAATTAAGGCTAAAGGGATCAAGGGATATGGGGAGAAAGCAGGGACAAGGTACTG
Organism: Somniosus microcephalus; assembly: GCF_052327205.1. NCBI lineage: Eukaryota > Metazoa > Chordata > Chondrichthyes > Squaliformes > Somniosidae > Somniosus > Somniosus microcephalus. The sequence goes on along the minus strand of NC_141009.1, from coordinate 44,483,662 downwards.
AATTTGGATGATCAGCCATGATCTCATTAAATGGCGGAACAGGCTTGAGGGGCCGAATGGCCTACTCCTGCTCCTATCTTCTATGTTCCTATGTTGACAAAGTAGTTTGGTGCTACTCAGTAGCAGGATGCAGGGTTGCAACTGCAGTTCCCTACAAAACAAGTCCCTCATCTTAATTTTTCCACCAAGAAGACACAACAAGCAGATATTTGGCACTTCCTATTGGCAGGATGGGAATTCTGTGAGAGTCAACCTAGGCCCAGCTGCTGGAGTTTGAGTTAGAATGGTGTTGGGAGAGGCCTACTGTAGGAATGCTTTCTCATCATCCTGGCGAGGGAATGCTCACAGAAAGAGCAGAAAGAAATAGAAATTTTAAAATGAGGACATGATAAATTTAGCTGTGACTGATTAAACTGATTTGTGTCCATACATATTCATTCACCGTATCTGAAGAATGTTTGAACTCTGAACTTCCCTTCTCTCTGTTCAAGTATGAACAAAGGATGGATCAACTTCAAGCATACAAATACACTCCCCTTTGTTTGAGCACCGTGTTGAAGGACACTTAGTCTCATATTGCATTTGAGTGTAATTCAATCTATCAGATCAGTCGACTCAGGTTGGATTGATTTGGCCTGCAGTGAATGCTGATGTGCATCTTTATTTTTTTCTTCTGTTCTCTCATGTCAGCAGATGTGTTCATTTACTGATCCAGCAAGGTAGTCAAATCTGATTAGTTCAATGTAAGCATAGTTGGAGGTCAGATTGAGATCAGGCTTTTCATCAACCAGCAAAATAACTACAGAAGAATAAGGCTCTGAATCCCAAGCCACTGGACCTGGACATGTACTTGGTGCATAGTTTTGGACAACTGACCAGCTGCCTGAAGAACCATATATAGATTCTCAAGTGACCTCTGGTGAAAAATGATCAGAAAACTATCAGGGGTTTTGATAGAGTAGATAATGAGAAACCAGAGGACACAGATTTGAGGTAATTGGCAAAAGAGCCAGAGGAGAGAGTGGGAGAAAGTTTTTTTAACGCTGCGAGTTGTGATCTGGAACGCACTGCCTGAAAGTGTGGTGAAAGCAGATTCAATAGTAACTTTCAAAATGGAATTAAATAAATGCTTGAAGGGGAGAGCATTGAAGGCTTATAGGGAAAGAGCAAGGGAGTGGGATGAATCGGATAGCTCTTTCAAAGAGGCATAATGGACTGAATGGCATCCTTCTGTGCTGTAAGATTGTATGTGGATGTCAGGTGAGAATAGGATCACATTCTTTGCTGATGCCCTTTACGGGGAATAATTGGTTGTTCACCAAGGTTCAAACATGAAACTTACCCACTTGGGCAAGGTGATGAAGCAACTGTGGAACTATACCCCATCGCCACTGGAACTGTACCCCATCGCCTGTGGAACTTTACTTCAGCACCTGTGGAACTGTACCCCATCGCCACTGGAGCGGTTTCGCATCGCCTGTGGAACTTTACTTCAGCACCTGTGGAACTGTACCCCATCGCCACTGGAACGGTAGTCCATTGCCTGTGGAACTTTACTCCAGCACCTGTGGAACGCTACACCATCGCCTGTGGAACTGTACCCCATCGCCTGTGGAACTTTACTCCAGCACCTGTGGAACTGTACCCCATCGCCACTGGAATGGTAGCCCATCGCCTGTGGAACTTTACTCCAGCACCTGTGGAACTGTACCCCATCGCCTGTGGAACTGTACCCCATCTCGATTTGAACTATACCCCATCGCCTGTGGAACTGTGCAACTGTACCCCATCGCCTGTGGAACTGTAGCCCATCGCCTGTGGAAAAGTACCCCATCACCTGTGGAACTGTACCCCATCGCTTGTGGAACTGTACCCCATTGCCTATGGAACTGTACCCCATCGTCTGTGGAACTGTACCCCATCGCCTGTGGAACTGTACCCCATCGCCTGTGGAACTGTACCCCATCGCCTGTGGAACTGTACCCCATCGTCTGTGGAACTGTACCCCATCGCCTGTGGAGCAGTACCCCATCGCCTGTGGAACTATACCCCATCGCCTGTGGAACTGTACCCCATCGCCTGTGGAACAGTACCCCATTGCCTGTGGAACTGTACCCCATCGCCTGTGGAACAGTACCCCATTGTCTGTGCAACTGTACCCCATCGCCTGTGGAACTGTAGCCCATCGCCTGTGGAAAAGTACCCCATCACCTGTGGAACTGTACCCCATCGCTTGTGGAACTGTACCCCATTGCCTGTGGAACTGTACCCCATCGCCTGTGGAACTGTACCCCATTGCCTGTGGAACTGTACCCCATCGCCTGTGGAACTGTACCCCATCGCCTGTGGAATTTTACCCCATTGTCTGTGGAACTGTACCCCATTGCCTGTGGAACTGTACCCCATCGCCTGTGGAACTGTACCCCATCGCCTGTGGAACTGTACCCCATCGCCTGTGGAACTGTACCCCATCGCCTGTGGAACTGTACCCCATCGCCTGTGGAACTGTACCCCATCGCCTGTGGAATTTTACCCCATTGTCTGTGGAACTGTACCCCATCGCCTGTGGAACTCTACCCCATCGCCTGTGGAACTGTACCCCATCGCCTGTGGAACTGTACCCCATCGCCTGTGGAACTGTACCCCATCGCCTGTGGAACTGTACCCCATCGCCTGTGGAATTTTACCCCATTGTCTGTGGAACTGTACCCCATCGCCTGTGGAACTGTAGCCCATTGTCTGTGGAACTGTACCCCATCGCCTGTGGAACTGTACCCCATTGCCTGTGGAACTGTACCCCATCGCCTGTGGAATTTTACCCCATTGCCTGTGGAACTGTAGCCCATCGCCTGTGGAACTGTAGCCCATCGCCTGTGGAACTGGACCTTATCGCCTGTGGAACTGGACCTCATCGCCTGTGGAACTGGACCCCATTGCCTTTAAGAGGAAAGTGGAAAACTGGCCAAAAGAAATGTCAATACAAGTAACATAGAGTCATAGGCAGCAATCTTACCTGAGGAGACGCGTTGGGAGTGGGACTGCTAGTTTCCGGGTTCTAGTCCCGTGCCCAGCGATGTCTGATGAATAGATGCTACTTTCCCTTGATTGGCCTTGTTAAACCCGCCCTGCGGGCTTGCTGGCCAACGAAGGGAAAGCCGGTGTCAGATGACATCAGTGCATGACACTTCATCTGCCAGTTTTCTTAAAGGTACAGGCCCCATCATTTTTTGCCAGATGAATTGTCTGTGTTTGACAGCATTGAGGTGCTGTCAAACATTGACAATCACTGTCCAAAGGTGAGCCCTTTCATCCAGGTTCACCAATGACTCTCCCCTTAGGGGAAAACAGATGGCAGCTGCATGTGAGATTGCTGAAGCCATCTGTCAATTCTTCTGATCAGATGAGGCTTCACAGAAATCTTGCCACCTGCAGATCCATATAAACAGAATAAAAATATTTCTCACTACATTCTCTCACCTGGCATAGTTACCTGTGCACAATTGCACCCATCACACTACCTCTGCAGCTGTCATTTGCACACTTACACTGCAGCAGACCCACAGCTCTCCTCGCTGACCCTGGCGGGGTTTCCCGCCATCAGGAAGGCCACATCAGCAGGCTGAAAATAGGGAAAACCCTCTTAACTGCCTGTTAACTAACAGGCAGTTAATTGGCTCTAATCCCCTTCCCACCGCTAGGAAACGGGTCCCTGCACAAGTCGGGGACCCGCCTCCCAGGAAGATGGCTCGGAGGTGGGTTGGGAGCGGGGTTGGGACCCGCTCCCAATTTTTCCGATTTTCCCAGCAGTCCCGCCTCCAAACCCGCCTCCTTGAGGCTGGTAAAAGCCAGCGCTCAGAGTCATGTCATACGGCACAGAAGGAGGCCATTCGGCCCATCGAGTCCATGCCGGCTCTCTGTAGAGCAATCCAGTCAGACCCATTCCCCCGCTCTATCCCCGTAGCCCTGCAAGTTTATTTCCCTCACGTGCCTATCCAGTCTTCCCTTGAAAACATTGAGTGTCTCTACTTCCACCACTTCCATCGGCAGTGAGTTCCAGGTCCTCACCACTCATTGTGTGACCTAAGAAAACTACTAGGCACTTGGTCTAAGCGTTAAACAAAGCTTTAACCAACTGTTTTACAACATGGATGTCTAGTTGTGTCCTTCACTAGTTCCTGTTAAGAATGTCCTGCGCAAGCTGGGCCCGTGCCCGAGTATTTATACTCTCCCTGGATAACGCCACCCGCCGGCCACTCAGTATTATTTCATAAGTCTTTCTTTCATGAATGACTGATTCATATCACCGTGTAAAAAAGTTTTTCCTCACTTCTCCCCTGTATCACTTGCCCAAAACCTTAAATCTATGTCCCCTCGTCCTTGTACCATCAATTAGTGAGAACAGCCTTTCCCCGTCTAGCCTATCCAAACTCGTCATAATCTTGTACACCTCTATCAAATCATCCCTCAACCTCCTTTGCTCTAATGAAAACAAATCAAGCTTCTCCAACCTGTCCTTGTAGCTAAGATCCCCCATCCCCGGAACCATTCTGGTAAATCTCCTCTGCATCCTCTCAAGGGCCTTCACACCCTTCCCAAAGTGTGCTGACCAGAACTGGATGCAATACTCCAGTTGTGGCCTAACCAGTGCTTTATAAAGGTTCAGCATAACTTCCCTACTTTTGTACTCAATAGTTCTATTTATGAAGCCCAAGATCCCATATGCTTTGTTAACCACTCTCTCAATATCTCCTGCCACCTTCAGGGACCTATGCACATTAACTCCCAGGTCTCTCTGTCCCGGCACACTCTTTAAAACTGTGCCATTAAATGTATATTGCCTCTCCCTGTTCCTTCTGCCAAAATGCATCACCTCACACTTCTCTGTATTAAATTCCACTTGCCACTTGTCTGCCCATTCTGCTAGCCTTCCTATGTCCTGTTGCAGTCGATTGGTATCATCCTCACTGTTTGTCACACCCCCAAGTTTGGTGTCATTGGCAAATTCACAGTAATTTTCTGCTGTTTATTTAGTGCAATAAATTGCATGGATGTTTTGTGCGCATACAATTAGGAATAGCTCAGAACTTCTCAAACTTGGGTTAGCGTTTAATGCTTTCAAGTTTCAAAAGGAAATCACGATCTCAGGAATCTGAGTCCAGTTCAGTTTTGACAGTCCTCGTGCAGTTTTCATTGAACTAAATCTCGGACTGGAAATTGTTCACTTGTTCTCTAAATACATGTTCTTTTTTAAATGTCATTTGCACCCTTCCCTTGAAGATGCTGACTCCCGCTGGGTTATGGTTCTTTATGTGCTGGTAGTGCTTTGCAACCTCACCCAGGTGCCTATTCTTATATTGCATCAACTTGCACGTAAAGTTAGCAAGATGTTTTCACAACTGAGCCTGATCTGGTCATCCATGATGTCCACGCATATGCATTTTTGGTCAAGAGTTACTAAATAATGTAGGAGGTGCTGCACTGGTTCATCTATTCCTTCATTAGCCTGGAGGAACTGCAGGGCAGGCAGTGTAGCCTGGCTGAACTCAACTCATGCAGCACAGACTGATGATCAAATGTAAAACCTTCCTGGTCTATGTGGCTCAGTGCCACATGAGCCAGAAAAACTTGCATTGAAGGGATAATTACCAGCCCTAGCCCTTTTCGGGCTACCCCAGTTCAGGTGTATTCCCCAGACATTCACCTTCAACTAAAGTTAAAGATAGTCGAATTCTATAAGACGCTTAATTGGGTCTAAAGGTTCAGACTATCTCTCCTTAAAGGAAAGGAACGACGTGAAGATGTTATCATCCTCCGGATAGCACTTTTAATAAGTTTAACTAGACTGTAACCTTCCGGATATTACGAGGGTCCGGAATACCCCACAGAATTCTGCAACTCCTCACAAAAAATGTACAGAAATTGAGTTTGTGAGATTGATACAGAAATACTACTTGAGAGAATTCTAAAAATATATAGGTTTATATAAGAGTCGACATATCATTAACAGCTGTTGAATCAGTCGCAACATTAACAGTTCAAAAACAAATAGCTTACATTTCTTATCCTCAGAGATCCTTATTCTCAAATCTTAACTTTGTTACATTTTTACATGTCTTATTCTTAATTCTAATCCAGAATATCCGCCAAAATTAAATACCTTGATTACCCGAGACTCAGAGTTGTAGGCTTACAGAGTGGTTCTGAAGCTGAGAATTACTTGCCCCTTCCCAGCGACTTCTGACTGTATCTGAAAAGCTTCTATTTTTATACCTTTTTTTAGTGGTTTATCCTTTGAAGTTTTCTCTATACTTACTGCCAATTCGATTGTTAGCTTGCAGACTTCTGTCTGTTGTTTAGGTGTTTCAAAAACTTATCATAAAACACAAAATATGACAGTAGTATTTATTTGATGCCATTCTTATCGAAGGACTTCCATTCAATTCTTAATATTGGCTTAATTGGTTATTAGCAGACATTGTGACTCCTATGTGTTCCAAGTTCAATGCAAACACAATGTGATTGATTGGTGCATCTACTGAAGTCATATCTTCAAAGTATTCTGTTGGTATCATATTTACAACGTGTAAATTAAAGACACTTCAAATAGAGTGTTTGTTTTCCTAACCATCTTAGTTGGTTATATTATATTCTTGTTTCCTGTTTCATTTGATGTTACTTTTACAAAGGCACATGGTTTTTAATATTCTGTGTTCCTGCTTGAAGTGTCAGTTTTTAACACTTTACTTGGGTCATTCCATTGTGTTTCTCCCAAACTCCAGACCTTCTGGAAGCGTCAAACTGCTATTTCAATAGGGCCATTGTTTTAGTATTTTTAACCAATACCCTTTTCAAAAGCTTGTGGTGTTTACAACTTTTGTGTTATCAAACCATCCCATCTCAGGAGCCTGTTTGCACAGCTTGTGTCATTAAGACTTTAGATTTTTAAACCCAATATATCATGTTTTAATAAAATCAGAATTCTGTTCTTATGATGGTGTATTTTTCTGAAATATGGCTTATTCCTTCACAGCATTTATATCACACTGTTTATGTCCTCAAGACATTCCAAAGTTCTTCACTGCCCATGAATTACTGTTCAAGTGTGATCACCCTTGTTACTTAGGCAAATACCGCAGCCAATTTGTGCACATCAAGGTCCCACAACCAGCAATCAGTTAAAGGACCTGTTATTTGCCCATATTTTCCGATGCCTACGGGTGTGTACACGCTGTGAACACACCCATAGGGACATCAGAAATGCCGGTTTCAGGCATGCGAATCGCATGCGCTGAAAACCGGCATTTCCGATCTGTGAAGAATGCTCTTGACAGATTGGACGCCTGCCCTGGAGAAGGGCCTCTGCGGGTGGAGAGTTCCGCTTTCTGCAGAACCTCCGCCCGCTGAAATCACTTAAATATCTTACACCTGGTAAAAGCGTAAGGCCTCCTTTTACCTGCATAAGAGTTTAAAAAAGTAAAAAATATATATTTTTTCACTTAGTTATAATTTTAAAACACATTTAAATTAGGTAAGTTTATTTTTAGCCCCGTAAAAACCTTAATTATTTTTTCAAAATTTAAATTTTTGTTTAAAATATTTAATTTAATGTAATTTTAACTAATTTTAAAATCATGATGGTTTTTTAAAAATGTATTTAATGTTTTAGTGTCTTTTTGGGATGATCTCCATTCATACTTTTGACAGGTCTATCTGTCAAATGGATGAAGGGGGATTTCCTTCATTCATTGGCTCGCCTGGCCCACGTGATCCCAGGGACGCTTGCGCACTGCCTGCACCCCTGGGATACGTGGACCCTGTGCATTTCGACTGTGGAGAGGCCCAGGAGTGAAGTGTACGCACCTCGGGAGCCCACAGGTAAGTGCGTAGATTTTTTTCCGATAGGAGGCATTCACATGCAGGAAGCATCCTGTCGGAAATTACGGGACAATATGTTCTGTTGGTGTTGTTTGAGGGGCAAATATTGGCCAGGGCAGCAGGAGAAGTCTTCTGCTCCGTTTTCAGATCGTGGCAAGGAATCTTTTACACCCAGTTGAATGGGCGGACAGGGTCTTGATTTAACAGCTGGTATGAAAGGTAGCACCTCCAAACCAACAGTGCAGCACTCCCTCAGTATTGAACTGGAATATCAACCTAGATTTTGTACTCAAGTTCTGCAGGGGATTAGAAGAACTTGAACCCAGGATTTATTGACTCAGAAAGAGTGCTACCACTGAATCAAGGCTGGTATTCTAAGTATCTTCTTCTTAGGCAGTCCCTCGGAACCGAGGATGACTTGCTTCCACATTGAAAATGAGTTCTCAGGTGACTGATGAGTCCAATGCGGGACCTACAGTCTCTGTCACAGGTGGGGCAGACGGTGGTTGAAGGGGCGGGTGGGTGGGGTGCTTGGGTTGACGTGCGCTCCTTCCGCTGTTTGCGCTTGGCTTCCGCTTGCTCCCGGCGAAGAGACTCGAGGTGTTCGGCGCCTTCCCGGATGCTTCTCCTCCACTTTGTGAGGTCTTGGGCCAGGGATTCCCAGGTGTCGGTGGGGATGTTGCACTTTTTCAAGGAGGCTTTGACGGTGTCCTTGAAGCGTTTCCTCTGCCCACCTGGGGCTCGCTTGCCGTGTCGGAGCTTGGAGTAGTGCGCTTGGTTAGGGAGTCTCGTATCGGGCATGCGGACAATGTGACCCATCCATCGGAGCGGATCGAGCACGGTCAAAGCTTGTGAGAGAGTATATTCACTAACTGAGCCACTAAATTCATAAATATAGGTTTAAATCCTATTATGTCTTGTGGTGTTATTATCTTATCATCTGAATCCTTATTTACAAAAGCTCTTTATTTATTTGTGATTAACTTTGTAAATGGTACGAGGGCCAAAAAGTAAATCCAAGAGCTAAGTGTGGCAAAGATTAGGATGAGGTTAATGCTATAATTAAGTCGTTGGTAAATACAAGCTCTCATGGTGCACTGCCAGTGGACCTTTACAAAAGGACAACTAAACTCCATTGGAGAAATCACCCTCTACATTTCTTTACAAATCTCCCATCAACATAACACTGTGAATGTTCTCTTACAGTGCAATACTGACTTAGTATGAAAATAAATTAATCACATTTAGCACAATACCTGCATCCTACCAAAAACACCCCAACACAAAATTAGTGAGATTTGGAAAACACAGCTTGCTTGGCAGACTTTCTGCAAGTGTGCTTATTAATGCTGGAACTGGAGTTGGCAGTGAAAAAGAACTTTTCTCAGGAGATGGACGTGTCACGGGCATTGGCTAAGTCTCCTCAGAGGCGAGAAAGGCACTTGAACCTCATCAGGGTCTCCTTTCATTTTACTGACCTAACCTCCGAAGCAAGTGTGCTGCAGCCTCACCCTTTGCCAGAACTGACTGATGATGGAGAATTCCCATTTGTTCCTATTTACATAAGAACATAAGAACATAAGAAATAGGAGCAGGAGTAGGCCAATCGGCCCCTCGAGCCTGCTCCGCCATTCAATAAGATCATGGCTGATCTGATCCTAACCGCCAATCCACTATCACAGAACCATCTCCTGAATCTAACAGAATTAGACACACGAGATAGGAGCAGGATCAGGCTACACGGCCCCTGGGCCCGCTCCGCTACCCACAGGGCCATGACCGATCCGAACCTAGACTCCTGTCCAAATTCCTGCCCGCTCCCCGTAACCCTTAATTCCCTTTACTTCTAGGAAACTGTCTGTTGTGTATGTAATAGGTATGTTACTTTAAACCTATGGCCAGGGCAGCACTACTTTGTAGGGCGTAGTGATACCGTAGTACCACTCCTGGCCATAGGGGTATAAATAGTACTGTGGGTACTGATCTCCCCTCAGTTCCCACCTGTTGGTATTAAGTAAAGACCTACGTTGAATCTTCCAAGCTGTCTCTTCATTATTGGATTAAGTGTAGACACATACTTTACACTGGCGACGAGTAAGGTTCGAACTCACCAGTACACGGTGCAACAAAGGAACGGTAGCAGTACGGAGAGAGAAGGAGAGAGGCTTCTTACCAGCCAGCCTGCAGAGTCCAGCGTCGACCGAAGGAGGCCGCCCAGCACTCCGGGTTCGGGAGGAGCGGCAGCAACGGAGCGAGAGAGAGAGGTTTCCAGCGGAGGCTGCAGCAGCTGAGAGAAGAGGCTGAACGGGCGCTCCAGCCATGGGGCAAAAGTCCACCCAGGGCCAGGTAAACTGAAATCCTTCCCGGGGAACGGGAGCTGCAAGGGCCAGAACGGGCAGGCGATCTGGGGAACAAACGGAGCCACGAGGACTAGCAAGCCACGAGAGGGGAAGGTCTTTGTTAATAGCGGCGGTGGCAATAACGGGAGCTGCAAGGGCCAAAAATAACGATGCTGGAGAGAGGTCGTTAGCCGCAGCAGGAGAAAAGGCGGGAAAAACGCCATCTAGTGGACAACGACCTCTTCATTACAGGAACGATGGGTGTAGCCCACTCGCTCCAGTCCACTTTGGACAGTACTCCTGAACGTTCCAACCCTTCCTGCTCTGCTTCGACAGCTGGTCTGATCGCAAAAGGCACTGGTCTGGCCTTAAGAAACTTTGGGCTTGCATTTTCCTCTATTTTAATCATTGCTGTTATGCCTTTTAGTGTTCCGAGTCCCTCCTGGAACACTTCTTTTGCATCAGTTAGCATTTTTGACAGTCGTCCAGGTGTGACGTCGTCATCCTTTTTGGCCTCAACCTTCAGTGCCTGTATGGAATGCCAATCTAATTGTATCTTCCGGATCCATTCACGTCCTAGCAGTGGTGGTCCTCCATCTGGCAATACATACATATCCATTTTAGGTATTTCCTGGCCTTTATATATCACTTTCACCCTTATTTTTCCTTTGGGGTAGACTTTTTGCCCCATGTACATCTTCAAGGCAATCTCTGTAGCTTTCAAGGGTATATGTGAAAATAGCCGCTTGTAGTCCCTTTGGTTTATGACTGTTAGGGCTGATCCTGTTTCCAATTCCATTTTCCCTTGGACTCCGTCTATCTTGAGTGTAACCTAGATAGTCTGGCGATCCTCCATTTTGGTAACCTTATGTAGTTTCAGACAACCCAGCTCCTTGCTTCCGGAGTCTGTGTCACTTTTCTGTTCGTCTGAACTACTGTCCATCACCTGGTGTACCTTTTTTGTACTTCTCCTGTGGAGATTTCTTACTGTTGGTTTTCTTCCCAGACCTGCAGACTCTTGCTATGTGTTCTGGTTTTCCACACTGTCTGCACACTTGGTCCGTGAACCAACAATCCTTCTGGTCATGTGTTGTTCTGCCGCAGCGATAGCACTTCCCTGTTCCATAGGACATTTCATTGGTGCCATATTCTTGCGGTCTCCGTTGTATCTCTGCAGCGCCCCGTGCGGCTGCTTTGTGTGATACTGCCATATTGAAAGCTTTGTCCAGCATAAGATCCTTTTCTGATAGAAGCCGTTTCTGGGTTCCTTCACTTTGAAGCCCACACACAAACTTGACCCTTAACGTATCTGCTAGTCCCGCTCCAAACTGGCAGTGTTTCGATAGCTTGCGCAGTTCCGTTAGGTACTCAGCATTGCTTTTGTCTTTGTGTTGGTTCCTATTATGGAAATTAAATCGTTCTGCTATCAGCAGCGATGTGGGGTTTAAGTGGTCCTGTAGGATTTCTACTATGCTTTTGAAATTCTTGTTCACCGGCTTCTCTGGGGTTATTAGATTTCGCAGTAACCCATAAGTTTTGCACCCATGGAATTTAACAAAACCAGTGCTTTCCTAGCATCTGGCACTTCATTCGCCCTGCAGTACACCTCAATACGTTCCACATATGTCGCCCAATCTTCGACTTCATTGTCGAACATAGAGATACTGCCACTCTTCGGCATCCCTGGGTGTGATTTAACTGTCAAAAATGGCGTCTCCCGCGCTTCCCCTTCTTCTCCGCTGGCACAAAATGGCGTCTCCCACGCTTTCCTTCCTTCCCGCGCTCGCCCTTCTTCTCCGCTGCGGCTTCCAAAAATGGCATCTCCCACGCTCTTCCTTCTTCTCCGCGGCTCAATGACATCTCCCGCACTCTCCCTTCTTCTCCCCGCAGACACTGTTCAGCCCTTGAGCCCTGGCTGTGCTCTGCGCGTTGTTTTTTTTTTCTCGCCGCTGCTCGGTCCTGAACCCGGCTGTTGCTTTACTCTCTCTCTCTCTCCGTTTTGTTTCTCTTTTTTCCTTGACGCCGCTCGGTTTTCAACCCCCGGCTGCGCCCTGTGCTCTTCACCCTCTGACTTACCCCGTCGACGCTGCTCGGCTTTCTCTCCGCCGTTGGTCGGCTCCAGCCGCCGCTGTCCGGGAAGGGTCTGCGCTGGACCTGTCATCAGTCTCTTGCTGATCGTCATGGCTGGGGAACCAAGCCCGGCTCTCCACAGCCTCCCCTGCGATGTTCACTCTCTGCCGGACGACTGGGCGGTTGCTCGTGGTCGACGCCCGTGTTCCTGGCCTCGACTTTCTTACACCACCCTCCCGGAGCGAATCCTCGAAGGGAAATGCAGAGTTGCAGGTAGATTCGAATCGACACTCATCGCCACTGTTAGATCCGTGATTCTGAGAGTATGATGTTTTTCAATAACCACACGGATGCTGTAACTTAACAATAAACAGCTATTTACTGGAGGAGGGTAGTCTCAAGACTGGGGGTATAGAGGCATGTGCAAGGCTTATATACAGGTGTGGTCACTGCCGGTACTACATTATACAGGAGCTGTAAAAGTAGTTCTGTCTTAAAGGTACATACACTAGGTCTATCTTGATTGCGTGTTGTATTTAACTTAAACTGCCGCTCCTTAATAAAATACCTTACAACTCCTAAGACCCTGTAGGTAATCTGTGTGTGTCCTGTGATCCAAATCGTACAACTGTACTAAGCTGAAGTCATTCTCATTGGGGTCAGAGGCAACAAGAGAGAAGAAATTGATCGACATTCATGACACGCCTATTATTCAGTTTCCAGTTATAATATTGCCTAAAGTGATGTCTCCATGGATGAAAGGTTATAACACCTTAAAGTCATGACCCATCTTCTTTCATTGCAGATGCTGATTGACATTTCTAGCGTTACCTGTTTACATTTGGATTTCTCCACTTCCACTTTTTCCTCGTCAGTATAATCCCTGAACATTAATTTGGGATGCTTTTGTACCACTTTTACTGAGTCTCACACCGATGACCTGAGTTTCATTTGAGCTTCAGATGTAAATAACGGGGCAGGTTTTGCAGAGGAATTTGAAGTTCTCAAGTGGGATTTGCACAAATTGGCCAGACAGTATAATAACGGGCTCTGAATGCCAGGAAAAGTAAGAAACAACTTTATAATACTTGCAGAATGACAGAAAGTGAAGAAAAAGTCATTTCATGATTGGAGTTTGACACAAAGCTGTCAATATTAGACCAGTCTAGGATCTGAGAGTTCCAGTGCCACCATTTACCAGCAGGGTAAATTCACACTGTAGCTCTGACTAGAAATAGCAACCTCTACAGTGAGCCCCTACAGAGCAGCCAAGTGGAGTTAACATTGTCACTTTTTTTTCCTCCTTCTCCCTTTTTTTCCCCACCGTAGCGTGGCTGTGAGACTTGCAAATGGTGTCTCTTTCTGCAATTTAACGGACAAAGCCTGCATGCATGTGACTGCAATCCCGAAGCAGAAGCTTATGATCACACACGGGACTTTCCTGCCCGATACTGGGAGTTGATGGGCCTAGATTTGGAACTCTTGAACGCAGTAACTGGGGAGAGGGAGATTTTGGTGCTCAAAAACGTCAGAAAAGATGATGGCCAGGTGCGCCGTAATTTTCTTTCCCAGAGTTCTAAAACTCATCAATTTGATAGTGTGCAATTTTGTGATAATTTTGCCAACAATTCTTGGATGAAATGTGTCTGCATTAAAAATGATGACTTGTTGACCGTAAAAACAGCATAACATTATCATTATAACACTGCGTTTTAATATGCATAGATTGCACAAAATGACACCTGTTTCTATTGGCATAAAGCTGGGTAATTTTATTACGTTGCCAAATTCCTGATCATCGCAGTTATTTGCACGTCTTTGGCACACACCAGTATTTTCTTTTCATCCTACTTTATTTCTGTTTTCATTTTGAGAGCCTCTGGTTGCTTTGTAATCTTTTACCCCACCCCTCATTTGTTAGTGGATTCACTTTTCCCAGAACGGATCAGCTCAACAGTGGAAAGGATGTGGTAACGTGGCTAAATCCAAAGGATGGAAGTGAAGATAACACCCAGGTGCAGAGTTGCTTAGCGAAGATAATGAGGACAAAAAACGGAGGCAGGGTTGCTCTATACGTCAAGGAAACCTTGGAGGTAAAAGAGGTCCTCCTGTGGGAAGTAGAAAGCAACCAAAGGACCTATTCTGGGTAGACAACACAAATGCTAAAAAAAAATCCAAGTTAACATTACAGGTAAGCTATCGACCACCACATCAGCATAAGAAGGAGGCCATGTTGTTCTATGTAGAGATAGAAAGAGTAGGTGAGAACAGGAAAGATATTTTAATGGGAGATTTATATCCATCATGCATAAACTGGAAAGACTCAAGTGATTTAGAGTCAGAGTTGGTAGATGTAGTCCATGACTGTTTCTTGAGCCCCACAACTTTCCGAGATATCTGTGCTCCTCTAATTCTGCCCTCTTGAGCATCCCTGATTATAATCGCTCCACCATTGGTGGCCGTGCCTTCAGCTGCCAAGACCCTAAGCGCTGGAATTCTCTCCCTAAACCTCTCCGCCTCTCTAGCTCTCTTTCCTCTTCTAAGACGCTCCTTAAAACCTACCCCTTTGACTAAGCTTTTGCTCATCTGCCCTAATATCACCTTATATGGCTCGATGTCAAATTTTATTTATAACGCTCCTGTGAACATTTTACTATGTTAAAGGCGCTATCTAAATACAAGTTGTTGTTGGGTCAAAGAAGGCCACATGAGACGATGCTCATCATGATCCAGAAAATGTACAGGAAATGGAGTCGCAGCATCCATGGAGACAGACCACAGAATTATAAAGTGTAACATTATCTATCAGAAGACAAGGAGCCAGGTAAATTTCCATTAGGAGTGCGATCAGAGGAGGCAAGAGAATCCTGGAAAAAGGCAACTGAGGCTAAGCATAACAGTTTAAAAAAAAATCTTTCACTACTGTAAAAGCAAGAATCAATCAGAGAAGAGGTGAAAACCATAAAAGACACAGTGGGCTTGAAACTGAGGATAAGCATAATATAGTAAGTACTCTGAATCACCTTGAGGATCATCTGTACAACAATAAGCTATTTAACATCAGCCGGCACGGACTCAGAAGGGGACGATCCTAATTTAACCATTCCTCTTGATTTCTTTGAGGAAGTGACAACTCAAGTGGACACGTGTGAAGTGCTACAACGTGGTGGGCCTCAACTTCCGAAAGGCTTTTGGCAATGTCCCACACAAAGGGCTATTAATTAAACTTAAAGCTGTGGGGATTCAGGGTAAACCCAGGGAATTGATAAGAAACTGGTTGAAGGGTAGGAAACAGCGAGTACTCATTAAAGGAGTTGCGTCAGAGTCGGGGGGGGGGTTGCTGCTGGAGGGTTAGGGGGAAACACTGAGTCAGGTGCCTCAAAACTCAACCGAGGAACCATTACTGTTGCTAATTTACATAAATGACCTGGATTGGGAAAAACTTTGCTAACTGGTCAGATTTGGGCAGAAGATACCAATTCAGAGGCGCCATGGAATCAGAAGAGGCAGCTCAGAAATTGCAGTACGAGTTGGACAAGATATGTAAGTGGGCTGAAACATCGACAGATGAAATTTAATGCAGACAAGTGTAAAGTACTGTACAGAACAGAAAAAAATAGATAGCCTGCGTACTCCATGAATGAAGTTTTAAAGAGAACCTTCGTGGACTTGACACTGAACATATCTAACATATGCAAAGCAGCATTCAACAAAGTCGATATGATGTTGAACTACCTGGTCAAACCTATGGAATATATGTGAGAGGAGATCACACTTTCTAGTTCTCTCGTCAGATCACAATGTGTGCAGGGGCAGTTTCCATATTAAATGTGGACAGAAAAATTTATGGTAGAAATAGAACAATGAGGAAACAGGGAGTGAATTAGATCTGCATCTCCTGGTCTAGTTATCTCCTGCCCTCTAACCTCACTTCACCTGAAGACTACACTTGGTTTTGACGTTGCACATGGGAAATCGACTAGTATCTTTAAAAAACATAATAAGAAGCGTAGCGGTCAGTACACATACAGAAGCAAACCTGTAATGGCTCCATTAATCTTCTTAACAATGACTTGCAATTGACTTTCAGAGTGTTGGTAAATTTATTGAGCAAAGTTTTGCTTATGCAGAGCAAATTTGGCCTGTTTTGCCCTCTCACAAATATTCTGCTGTTTTTTTTTATTCGTTTATGGTATGTGGGCGTCGCTGGCAAGGCCAGTATTTATTGCCCATCCCTAAATTGCCCTTGAGAAGGTGGTGGTGAGCCGCCTCCTTGAACCGCTGCAGTCCATGTGGTGAAGGTACTCCCACAGTGCTGTTAGGGAGGGAGTTCCAGGATTTTGACCCAGTGACGATGAAGGATCGGCGATATACTTCTAAGTCAGGGTGGATTGTGACTTACATAAGAACATAAGAACATAAGAAATAGGAGCAGGAGTAGGCCAATCGGCCCCTCGAGCCTGCTCCACCATTCAATAAGATCATGGCTGATCTGATCCTAACCTCAAATCTTCTATCACTCTGCATCCACCCGAACCCATGTGATCTCCCGGGAGAGGCGAAAAACCAGATAAAGACCCAATGGCCAATTTGGGAGAAAAAAATCTGGGAAATTCCTCTCCGACCCATCTAGGCGATCGAAATTCTTCCAGGAGATCACTCTGTCCCTATATTTTCTACAGTACTTACCTTCTGTAAAGGCGATCTCCACCCCAGCCAGGAACAGGAATAAAACCATCTCCTGAAATCTAACAGAATTAGAACACAGTAGGAGCAGAACAAGGCTACACGGCCCCTGGGCCCGCTCCACTACCCACAGGGCCATGACCATTCCGAACCCAGACTCATGTCCAATTTCCTGCCCGCTCCCCGTACCCCTTAATTCCCTTTACTTCTAGGAAACTATCTATTTCTGTTTTAAATTTATTTAATGATGTAGCTTCCACAGCTTTCTGGGGCAGCAAATTCCACAAACCTACCACCCTCTGAGTGAAGAAGTTTCTCCTCATCTCAGTTTTGAATGAGCAGCCCCTTATTTTAAGATTATGCCCCCTAGTTCTAGTTTCACCCATCATTGGGAACATCCTCACCGCATCCACCCGATCAAGCCCCTTCACAATCTTATATGTTTCAATAAGATCGCCTCTCATTCTTCTGAACTCCAATGAGTAGAGTCCCAATCTACTCAACCTCTCCTCATATGACCACCCCCTCATCCCCGGGATTAACCGAGTGAACCTTCTTTGTACTGACTCGAGAGCAAGTATGTCTTTTCTTAAGTATGGACACCAAAACTGTATGCAGTATTCCAGGTGCGGCCTCACCAATACCTTGTACAACTGCAGCAATACCTCCCTGTTTTTATATTCCAACCCCCTAGCAATAAAAGCCAACATTCCATTGGCCTTCTTGATCACTTGCTGCACCTGCATACTAACTTTTTGAGTTTCGTGCACCAGGACCCCCAGATCCCTTTGTACTACAGTACTTCCCAGTTTCTTGCCATTAAGATAATAACTTGCTGTTTGATTTTTCCTGCCAAAGTGCATAACTTCACACTTTCCAGTATTGTATTCCATCTTGGGGGGAACTTGGAGGTGGTGGTGTTCCCATGCGCCTGCTGCCCTTGTCCTTCTAGGTGGAAGAGGTCGCGGGTTTGGGAGGTGCTGCCGAAGAAGCCTTGGCGACTTGCTGCAGTGCATCTTGTAGATGGTGCACACTGCAGCCACGGTACGCCGGTGGTGGAGGGAGTGAATGCGGTGGTGTTTCTTCTTCCAGCAGGATGCAAAAATGGAGTTGTTTCAACTTACTGTTTTCACCCGGGAGGTGTCAAAACCAACACCACTTGATGTAGAAATTTGCAATACTTCATAGGCATAAACAATTAGCAATAGAAATCAGATGACATGAAATGAAACTACAAACATTTCACACATTGATGTTGAACATACAAATCTTCATAACAGAACAAACTAGCTCCGTCCATCAAAAGATCAACACTGCTAATTAAATCAAGGAAACAGTCTGATCTGTGTGTAAACCAAATGAGAAATGCTAATTTTACTGCAGGTGTCACGTTAATGGGAATGTTTATTTAAAGGCAGCAATCAACCCGAAACCAATTAATTGCTCATACATTCATCTGAAAACAGAACACTTTTGCACCAAAGACTGTTCTAATTCATTGGCTCTTCAAAGGCTGGCAGTCTGTATATATATAATGTGAATCCACTGTCAATGTTTCTTACTTGGTGCTTGGGGGTAGGGTGGCAGGTGCACTGATTCAATGCCATACCTCTTGTAGGATTCTTATTTCGACTGGCATTAAATTGACAGCATGACTACTTCTTTTGAAACAATTTGGAATAAGTTTATTAAGCACACACACATGCACATAGCCTACTGGACAAAACAACAGTCTACTGGTATCCTACGGACACTACTTGATTACAACAGGTAAGGTAATGGGTTACAGATTTAAACAGACTTATACTTCCCTCTGAGTCAGGCAATGCACGGGGTCTTCTTCCTTGCTTCTTGGCCTGGTCTGTAGAGGGGGGCTTCCTGCTTTTCCACATGGTCATCAAGAGAGAGAGAGCAAGAGAGCGAGCCACCTCCTGGGTTCCGTCTTTTATATCTTTTAAGTCCATTGTCTCTAGTATAAATTGCTGAAACCCTAGGATTGGGTCTTAGTTTCATGACAGTTCTTGATTGACTTTCCTTATTCATGTGTCTGTCTGCAGCGGCTGGTGCCATTTCTTGATTAAGTTAATCATTTTGTTAACATCTTTTAATGGCTCTGAGTTTCGATGGTGAGTTTCGATGGGTTTCGAAGGGTTTGTTTACCCTGAAAGTCATGCTGTCTCTGTGGGGGGATACCTTGTTATGCAGGTTTCGTTTGTTAAGATTTGTGCCGTTGCCTTGAGCTCCACCCACCCAGGGGAGATACATACACATTAAATTCATCTTTATTACATACATCTTATATTAATAGTCTCGAATCCATCACACATCATAATTTTGACAAAATATACATTTTTATTCTTACACTCTGCATGTGCATAGAGCAATCATGTTTACTGGTTATTTTTTTTTTCGCCCCTTAATTAAGGGGGTTTTTCTTTTACGCCGCTCCATAGCTGGGGGGGACCATCACCACCCCATTACTGGGGTGTGATACTACACTTCATCTTAGCCAAAAGGCCCATGTTTACTGGTTATGCAATTCATGCACTTGTGGTGTCTGGGGTTTGGTTTGGTGGGGGTGAAGAGAGATAAGAGGCTATGTTAATCAGAAGTATTTTTGGTTGTGGTTATTGCCCTTTTTTGGCTACAGGTAGTTTACTACTATCAACTCACCTCTTGTACTGTCCTGTATAGTTCTCCTGAGTATAGTTTGTGTGTTGAGGATAGGGGGAGGTTATGTTGGTTAAGGTTTCAGAAAGACGTTACAGATTACCTGGTAGTTACTCAGTAGCAGGCAGAAGCCAAGCATCACTTAGTCAGATTGGCATATGTCTCATAGCTGTCCTTTCATATGCTAGTTATGGGGACAATTTCACTTCCTTACACCTAGTACATGGGTAGAAATGTGCAGTTCTTATTATTATGCAATCATTACATTGATGCCTTGATAATGAGGGCACTCCTCCCTATTATTACATCCATCAGACCCAGGGAACAATTGTCAACTAGTCAGAATGAAAAGAAAGAAAGGCTTACATTTATATAGCACCTTTCACAACCTCAGGACATCCCAAAGCGCTTTACAGCCAATGAAGTACTTTTGAAGTGTACAGGAAACTCTTGTTTAAACGGCACCTAAATAGCTGGAATTCTCTATTAACCAGCAAAATTTATACTCCAAAAACAACACCTCAATAACCGGAAATGTTGCCGAGTCCGAGTCCGAGTCTCCCGCGGTGGCTGAGTTAGTCAGTGGAGGTAGTTCTCCGAACTGCCACTACTCGGCTTCTTGGCACTGTCAGAAGTCCGAACACCTCAATAACAGGAGTCTGACTCTCCCGCGCTGCCGGTAGTCTCTTCCGATCCGCCATTTTTCTTTGTGTCTCTCCATCTTTATCATGAATTATCTCCCCCATCTTGCATTATGGAGTTCCCAAAAGTTGGTCCAAGCAAAAGGACTTGAAATAAGTGTACAGTCAACTACAGTACTGTATACAGTCGTTTACTGTATAAGTTTTGTTTTATTGTTAAGTAATTAAAGAGTTATGGATTATCCTCAACTGGCAGTACTGTACTTAATCAAGCATCTTCCACCATCCACTTAACACAACATTCTGTAGGTGAGTACCAATTACTGTATACTGCACATTTCCTGATTTTTTAAATTTTTGTTTGTTAAAATTAGCTTCGGTACATAACCCTCTGCGTCATCCGGAATTTTTAATCAACCGGCATCATCCCGGTCCCGTTGGTGCCAGATATCAAAGAGTTTCCTGTAATCACTGTTGTAATGTGGGAAACACGGCAGCCAATTTGCGCAAAGCAAGTTCTCACAAACAGCAGTGTGATAATGACCAGATTGTCTGTGTTTTTTAGGTGTTGCTTGAAGGATAAATATTGACCGGGACACTGAGGATAACTCACTGCTCTTCTTCGAAATGGTGCCGTAGAATGTTTTACGTCCACCTGAGAGGGCAGACAGGGCCTCGGTTTAATGTCTCATTCGAGGCATATCCACTATTCACCTCTGACCCACACATATATACTTCAAGCAGGGATCCACTGGATAGCATTCAAGAAAAGGAACTCTAACCGATTTTTACCTTCCCAGAACCCAAGCACTCTGACATATAGCAGCACCTCAACTGCCATGCCAGTGCAGCGTGAACTCCAAAACAGAACAGTGATGGAACCTGGGACCTTGCTGCTCCAGTGCTAACCTGGACAAATTCACCAGGCTACGAGGTGAGCCTTAAACCTGTCAAAAGTTTAAGTATTTATAAAAATATATATTGTTTTCACTTTGAAAGGATAACAATGGTCTGTAGGGAAAAGAAGCAACGTAGTTTCAATCGGAAGTAATTTCAATCTGACTACGTTTCAATCTGAAGCACTGCTTTGAGAAACAATGGGCGCTAATGTTTCCAAACTTCTAAAAAATTCGGTTTTGCACCCCAGGAAGTGAAGCACTAAATCAAGCGCTCCACTTCCTTCTTGGAGTGCAATCGGCAGCAGGCAGGGCAGAGACTTCAGCAGCCCTGCACACTGCTAAGGTTAGTACTTTATACAAATAGCACTCTCCCGAGAAAATTGTTCATCTTTGAAATCTGGACTGAATACAATATTGCACCCCAATGAGACGTGTCATGATGCTCATGAATTATGGATCTTTGGCACTCATAAAATAAACATACCGCTGTGGAATGCTCTACGCATTATTGAATAGGAATTGGATTGCATTCCTTTTGTACTGACATTGATTTTGTATATTTTTGATAGAAAATGGCATCTTACATTTTCACTGCAAGAATCCCCTCAACTGCCTAAGTAGTAAGAATAACAAAGCGGTACGATAAACATATGAGAGTCATTGGACATCATACAAAATAGAATTTGTTTTTAATATCTAATAAAATGGTTGTCTTAAATGATGAATAAATTACAGAAAGGCTTCACGTGGATATTAATAGTACATTTAGTTGTATATTTACATGATGCATATGATTCATTGAGTGTTTTGTATTTTGCTGATTATCATTCCCTGGTGTCAGTCGTGCCATAACTCGACAACCAATTGTGCTCAATAATATCTGTGTATAAATATTAATTGTCTTTACTGTCAACATCATTTCTGATAATTACAATGCTGGGGAATGCATACTCTGATGTAGCCTAATTATTTGCTCTTGACAGTATTTGAAGCTTCACTTGTTTTAAGGATTCTGCAATAAATTAAAAATTGAAAAGTAGCTGCATGTTCAAACCCTTTCAGCACTGAAGGAACTTGCCATGCTCTGAATGAGGCAGTGTTTTCTCTCATGGGTTATTTTGAAACGCAGCTTTTCACATTTCCGATCATGAATTTCAAATGTTTATACCGGTACAAGCTGGATTGATTACACTACAGATAAGGAGGATACTGATGCATATATATTGCAGGGTTGCCTCCAGAGGCAGCTGTATAATAGCAGTGCTTGTGTCACCAGTACCACTGAGGCCCACTTCAGTAGGAAGCTTAGTGGGTATCTCAAACGGCACCAGTTAACACAGGTCCCTTTTTTGCCGAAGCCAGCAAAGTACTTGGCACTTGGATTAATTTCTCTCTTGAACAATTGACAGTGACATTCTACTAATAGCCAGATAATGCACCATGCATTGTAAAGACAGTAAACAGGGGTTATTTCAAATTAATATTTGGTGTTGCAAAAGAAAACAGAGGTAGGTAATAGGAGATTAAATATTGGCACAATTAGGTTTATTCCTATTTGCATGTGTCAGTAATGTTGTGAAATCTATTTTCCCA
This sequence comes from Somniosus microcephalus, assembly GCF_052327205.1. Lineage (NCBI taxonomy): Eukaryota > Metazoa > Chordata > Chondrichthyes > Squaliformes > Somniosidae > Somniosus > Somniosus microcephalus. The sequence goes on along the minus strand of NC_141009.1, from coordinate 44,460,889 downwards.
CAGTGGGATAATTACATTTTATTTACAAAATGGCTCATTAGTTCTTTGACGTTCATTTTAACAAGTGTTCCCATTTGTAATTTCCATTATTTATTTGCCGCTGCACTTAAAGCCATACCCAAGTGGGACTGGCGCCATTCCTGGGTGAGTCCTTTCTGTCACATTGGCTTTCCTTTTCTACATGTACATTTCTGTAAAGATCGTATTAAAAATACATCCTTTGTTTAAATTTTTATTTCAGTCTGATTTGTTTCTCTCTCTTTCTACCTTCCTCTCTCTTCTCTTCATCACTCTCTCCCTCACGCTCCCTCTCTCGCCCTAATTTTCTCCTTCACTCTTTCTCCCTCACTTTCTCCCTCACTCTTTCTCCTTCACTCTTTCTCCTTCACTCTTCCTCCCTCACTTTCTCCCTCACTCTCTCTCACTCTTTCACCCTCACTCTTTCTCCCTCACACTTTCTCTTTCACTCTTTTTCCCTCACTTTCTCCCTCACTCTTTCTCCCTCACTCTTTCTCCCTCACTCTTTCTCCTTCACTCTTTCTCCCTCCCTCTTTCTCCCTCACTCTTTCTCCCTCACTCTTTCTCCCTCACTCTTTCTCCTTCCCTCTTTCTCCCTCACTTTCTCCCTCACTTTCTCCCTCACTCTTTCTCCCTTACTCTTTCTCCTTCACTCTCTCTCCACCACTCCCTCTCCCTTAAGCTCTCTCCCTCATGTGCTCTCTCCCTCCCTCTCTCTCTCTCTCTCTCTTTCTCTTCCTCTTCCCCGTCTGGTCATCGTAAATCTATTTTTTTCATTGCCTTGTTTCTCCCAATTTCTGTTTTACTGTTTTATTCAAAGGCAGACCACTATCTCCCTGGGCCAGCTGGTTTTGGTTGTTTTCAGCTGGAGCACTGTGATGTTGAAATAACTAACATAAAAATAATTAATTTTTATATTGCATTCCTTGTATTGAGGAACTTCTCAAGTACTTTACAGGCAGACGAGCTAGAACACAGCAGGAAGTAAAGGATTTTGATTGGGGAGGTGGGAGTTCCATAATGATTTTTTTTATGAGGCTTTTTGCAAGTAGGTAGAGAGGTAGAAAGGCAAAGTCATTTTCAAAAAGAATTCCGTATGGCAGGGCTCCAAATGGCTGGAGGTTGGCCAGTGATTGTGGAGTGGGGTAAGGGAAGAACCCACTATTATTATTGTCGGTGAGAGTGTGGGATGGCACATGTAGGAAATTTTCCCCATAGCGTGATGCAAGGCTGTGGATCAATAAGGCAATGAGATTCCTGAAGTCAATTCAGTGGGGCACAGGGAGTTTGCAGAGTTGGGCGAGGACACATGTCATTGGTGTGCAGGGTTTTTTGTGAGAAAGGACTTGTAACAGTGAGTACTATATTAGCTGATGTTTGTGATATGAAGGAATAAGCCATATAACCTATTCAGAAAAATACACCATCTTATGAAAGAATTCTGGCCTTATTTAAACATGACAAACCGGGTTTGGAAATTTAGAAACCTAACTATGAAATAGCTGTGAAAGAATTCTGGCTATTGAGATAAGACAGTTGTTGACTCTGAATAAATAACCTTATTGAAACAGAAGGTGCATGGCTCTGACAGGCTGACCTTTTGGGAACAAAACAGTGGTCCATACTGGATTAAGGTGTTTTAATTTAAACTTCGTAAAGATGGCACATAAGATAAGGAACATCTGCCCTCGTAAAGTTGACATAAAATAAGGAACACCAGCCCTTCACACCATTTTATATGGGTGACCCCAGAACACCTGGAGATGAGACAAGATTCTGGCTGATGTAGCAGTAAGAATTGCAGAGGTCGGCAGAAAGATGAATAGGGATAATTAACTTGCATCAGCAGAAACTTTTAAAGGAAATACCACTGAAAAGGGGTATGAATATTGAAGTCTCAAATGGGATATCAGACTCGCTTTAATCGGGCAAAGCGATTCTCAGCTTTAGAGGCGGCTCTGTGGTCTCCAACTCCTTGTACCTCGGGGATCAAAGGTATTTGATATTGATGGATATCCTGTATAGAAAACTTTAAGAACTGTAATACTGTAGCGAAGTTAAGATTTAAAAGTAAGATTCTCTGTTAATAATAAGATAGTATTTTTCCTCTTTTTAGAAGTGTTCTGGGGTAACCCATATAAAATGGTGTGAAGGGCTGGTGTTCCTTATTTTATGTCAACTTTACGAGGGCAGATGTTCCTTATCTTATGTGCCATCTTTACGAAGTTTAAATTAAAACACCTTAATCCAGTATGGACCACTGTTTTGTTCCCAAAAGGTCAGCCTGTCAGAGCCATGCACCTTCTGTTTCAATAAGGTTATTGATTGACTGATTCACCAACTGTAAATTGCATGTTGGTTCTTTTAATAAATCTCTCTATATTTTTAGAATTGTCTTACATAAGTCTTCTGTATCAATAACTTGCGAACTCAATCTCTGTACACTCTTTGGTGAAGTGTTACATAATTCTGAAGGAGTTCTCTGGACCCTCATAATATCTGGGGTGTTACAGTGTAGCTAAACTTATTAAAAATGCCATCTGGAGAACGGTAACATTCTCAGGTTGTTCCTTTCCTTTAGGGAGACATAGCCCAGACCTTTAGACCCAATTAAGCATCTTTAGGTTTCGGCTACCTCAAACTTTAGTTGAAAGTGAACATCTGAGAAATACGCCTGATCCGGGATAGCCCCAAAGGGGCTAGGACTAGTAAATATCCCTTCAATGAGAGATGGACATTTGCCAAGAGAAGAATTGAGAATCCGATCCTCAAAGTGATGTTTAAGCAACAGAGGGGCTGATATGGCAATTAAATAGTCAGTGTACCATTGGTGGAAGAAAACAGTCTTAATGAAGAACCAGACATAGAGTTGAAACTTCAGTTTATGCCCACAGTGGCACAGGTATCTAAGTGCTGGCAAGAGCCAAACAGGATTGCTTCAGTAATATTCGCATTGAGCTACAGGACATTTCTTTTAATGTCAGACAAGCACTTGGATGGTACAGAAACAGCCTTGTACTAATGGTGGAGGAGTAGAGTTTGGTGTTATTGACACATACGTTGCCCCCATGCCTGCAACGAGCCACAGAAAGATAGCATATAGAGAAAGAAAGAAAGACTTGCATTTATATAGCGCCTTTCATGACCTCAGGACATCCCAAAGTGCTTTACAGTCAATGAAGTACTTTTGAAGTGTAGTCACTGTTGTAATTTAGAAAACACGGCAGCCAATTTTCACACAGCAAACTCCCACAAACAGCAATGTGATAATGACCAAATAATCTGGTTTTATGATGTTGATTGAGGGATAAATATTGGCCAGGATGATGATGAATACAAAGTGGAATCCAAGGATGGAGCCTGTCCAGGAGATACAAGGGACTAGATTGATGACAGGTATGAGTTGAGCGAGTGATTATCAATGAAAGAGGGAGGACAGGAAACCATGAGTTAGGCAGGAGGAGAAGGTATATGTTTGACAAAGACCAAGAAGATAGCGATAGGCAAGAACTAAACAGGACAGGGAGGTGGCAGACAGGGAAGCAGAGGAGCGAGGGTCCAAACTGCCATCCAATAAATGCATTCAAGCAGGCAAGGAATTACCAATTGTCATATGAAACCTTGCAGATTAAGGAGATAGGGTCCTTGCAATCCAGCACTCAACAAGTTTCTAAGCAGTCTCTCACTCCCTCTTTCTCTTCATATTTTGTCCCTCTTTCCTCCTTGCATGTTTATTTGTCCCTCTGTTTATACTTTAATCGCTATAACATGGCCTTATCTGTCCTTTTCGATCTAATTTAGTTACTGCACCAACCATATGGTGTGTCTCACCATGTGCTGAAGTGGAATGTCAGTTAAATTTATTTGCCGGCAATGGCCCCTACTCACTTCAAATAGAAGTGTAGATTATAAACAAAGAATTGTGTGGCCAGTGTGCAACATGTAGAAGTGAAGGGATAATTACTAGTCCTAGCACTTTTCAGGCTACCCCAGATCAGGCATATTCCCCAGAAGTTCACCTTCAACTAAAGTTAGAGGTAGCCGAATTCTATAAGACACTTAAATGGGTCTTAAGTTCCAGACTATCTCTCCCTAAAGGAAAGGAACGACGTGAAGATGTTACCGTCCTCCGGATAGCTCTTTTAATAAGTTTAACTAGACTGTAACCTTCCAGATATTATGTGGGTCCGAAAAAACCCCCAGAATTCTGCAACTCCTCACAAAAATTGAGTTTGCGAGCTTGATACAGAAATACTAATTGAGACAATTCTAAAAATATATAAATTTATTAAAGAATCGGCATTCAGTTAACAGCTGATAAGTCAATCGCAACTTTAACAGTTCAAAATACAAATAGCTTACATTTTCTTATTCTCAGGGGTCCTTATTCTCAAATCTTAACTTCGTACATTTTTACATTTCTTATTCTTATCCAGAATATCCACCAAAATCAAATAAGAGTACCTTGATCCCAAGACTCAAAAAGCTAAAAACTTACAGAGCATGCCCCTGAAGTTGAGAATCGCTTGCCCATTTCCAGCGACTCCTGCCATTCCATCTGAAAAGCTCTATTTTTATACCTTTTTTTAGTGGTTTTTCCTTTGAAGTTGTCTGCTGATGTAAGCTAATTATCTCTAGTCATCTTTGTTGAATTCTTTCTATTCTTACTGTCATTTAGCTGGCAACTCTCAGACTTCTGTCTGTTGTTTAGGTGTTCAAAACGTATCATAAAATGGCTATAACTTATGTATCTATTTGATGCCATTTTTATCGAAGGGCTTCCATTCAATTCTAAAATGACCTAGCTGTTTGAATACAGTCGTCGTGTTTACTAACTATTCCATTTTCAATATAAACACAATGCAATTGCTTGGTGTATCTATTGAAGTTATATTTTCAAAGTGTTCTGTAGGTATCTTTTACAACATGTAAATCAAAAATACTTCAACTGTGTATTTACTTGTTTTCTAGCTATCTCAGTTGGTTGTACCACAGACGTCGTGTCTGCTTGCTTCATTTGACGTGATATTATGAACGCATATGGTTGTTTAATGTTCTAAGTTTCTGTTTCCCTGAGTGTTAGTTTATAACACTTTAAACTGGGTGATATATTGTGTTTCTTCTAAAGCTTAGACTTTCTGGAAGCACCAATGGTTTGCTTCAACAGAGCCATTGTTTTTTGGTCAATATCCCATTCCCATTTCAAAAGACTTTTAAGCCCAGTATGTCATGTATTAATAATATCAGAAATCTGTTCATAGGATGGTGTATCTCTTGGAATATGGTTTTTTCCTTTACGTGTGTTCTTCACATAGAATTTTATAGGAATTACTTCACAGGCCATTTGGCCCAACTAGTCCATGTTGGTGATTCAGTAGTCCAAATGCCATGTGCCGGCTCTGTCCCCAAACCCCTTTATTCCCCTTATCTTCAACCACCTATCTAACCTATTCTTAATTGTTGACATGGAGCTTGTGGTGGGGGCCAAAGACAATGGCCGAGAAATTCAGTTGGCGCCGCGCCAGGGCATTAGCGCCGGATATTTAGCGCCGGCGCTAAGTCCCCCTGCGCGGGCCAAAAATTCAGTAGCGCCGCGCCCAAACGGCTGCCGGCGCTACAGGAGGGTGTCAGCGCCTCGAAATGGGCGCTGACTGCCGCATTGCGGCGCAATTCCGGCGCTGCGGCACCCGATGCGGTGCGGCAGGCTGGGGAAGTGCAGGCCTCCTCCTTCAGTTAAGGAGGAGCTGCCTGCACCTGCCCGCTGGCCGTTGAAATCTTGAAAAAAATGAGCCCAGCACCTCGGAGAAGTGCCGGGCTCGCAGGCCAGACGCATCTGTTCCGCGGGGGGGGTGGTGGAGGAGTCCGGGGAGGGAGGTGCGGGCAGGCGGCCGGCGGGAAAGCGGCCGGCCGCCGCGCGACCTTAATGCGCCGGCGCTAACTCGTGTAGGACTCTGCTGAAACATCGGCCTAGAAATTCAGTTGCCTTAGCGCCGCTTTTGAGGCGCTAGAGGGACTAGCGCCAGAGTTATGGCCAGTTTAAAAATTCCCTGGGGCCCTAAATCGGCGTTGCACCGGTAGCGCTGCGCCGGCACCGATGACGTCATCGGTGTGCGCAGCGTCCCAGTTGCCGTGGTAACCCGCCCGAACTCCGAAATTGAGTTGCGGCCGCCTCGTCCGTGGCAGCCGCAAGCAACGTTCTGTCAGAGGTGCCTTACTCCAGTTTGCGCCGGCGCATTAAAGGCCCCGCGGCGGCCGGCCACTTTCCCGCCGGCCGCCTGCCCGCAGCTCCCTCCCCGGACTTCTCCCCCCCCCCCCCCCCGGAACAGATGCAAGCCCGGCACTTGTCCGAGGTGCCGGGCTCATTTTTAAGCTGATTTGCGCGGGCCGCGGCCGGGTGCAGGCAGCTCCTCCTTAACGGGAGGAGGAGGCCTGCACGTCCCCAGCCTGCCGCACCGCATCGGGTGCCGCAGTGCCGGAATTGCGGCGCGAAACGGCAGTTAGCGCCGATGTACCGCCGCAAAGACCCTTCAGTAGCGCTGGCAGCCGTTTGGGCGCGGCACTACTGAAGTTTTGGCGCGCGCAGGGGGACTTAGCGCCGGCACTAACTTCCGGCGCTAAAGCCCTGCCTACGCCAGAACCCAATTTCTAGGCCATCGTTAGTTGCGGCTGCCACGGGCGAGGCGGCCGCAACTCAATTTCGGCGTTGGGGCCCGTCACCATGGCAACCGGGACGCTGCGCACACCGATGACGTCATCGGTGCCGGCGCAGCGCAACCGGTCTAACGCTGATGGCAGGGCCCCACTGAATTTACAAACCGGCCATAACTCCGGCGCTAGGCCCTCTACCGCCTCAAATGGGGCGCTAACCCTACTGAATTTTCAGCCCAATGGCTTCAGTCTTCCCAATGTTTAATTGGAGGCTCATCCAAGACTGGTAGTCTGAAAATATAGAGGTAGTGGAGAGGCTGAGAGATGGTATGGAGGTAGAGCTGGGTGTCTTTAGTGTACATGTGATCCCCTATGCCTGCAGATGATGTTGCCAAGGGGCAGCATGTAGATGTCGAAGGGGCCAAGGATAGATACTTGTTGGACCCTAGAGTTAACGGTGTGAGAGTAGGAAGGTAAGCCATTTCTGGAGATGCACTGGTTACAATCAGATAGGTAAGAGTGGAACCAAATGAGGGCAGTGCTAATGAGCTGGACAATGGAGGAGAAACATTGGGGGAGGATGGTCTGATCGATCATGTCAAAGGCTGCAGTAAGATCGAGAAGGGTGAAGCGGGGTAATGCACGAGTGTCACAGTCACAGTGGATGTTATTTATGACTTTGGCAGGGCCATTTTGCTGCTGTTGCCAGGATGAAAAGCTAATTGACAGATTCAAACATGGGATTTTTGGAAAAATGTGCATGGGTTTGGGAGCTGGCAACGTATTGAAGGATTTGGAAAGATATTAGAGCAGATATCTGTCTATTTCAGATATTAATTTCTTTAATTAACCTAATATATGTTGATGGCCTAACACAGCAATATATTAGCTTTGGACTCACTAAATCAAATGAATGGATTTCCTGCTCTTATTTCGACTCCATACCAGCTGCTGTTGCTCTTTCACCTGTTGACAGCCTGTCCATACTTTCAGTACCATTTATATCCATTCTAAACTTTGCTTTTGAGTTGTATCTTCCTGCTACTGCAAGCAACAAGCCGTGTGGAGTGGATCAAGTTTTAATTTCCTTCAAGATCACCTTTGAGATTGCCTGCTAACCAGTTAATATTTCTGATTGGGTCAGTGAATATATTGTTGTAAAATTAATTGTACTGTCTTTGATCTGTACTTGACAAGTATTTATAAGCAATTTTTCACATCTTTTGGGAATTTTGGCACCTCCTGGGGATTGTAGATTTTTAAATGGCTCCTACAGAACTCCCTGTCCCCTCCTGCATCCAGCTAACATGTGCCTCAGAATCAGATGTGCATATCAAGGGTTCACATCCCCTAGGTTGCATGTGAGTGAGGTCGGGCCGCACTCTGAAACATTTTGTGGAGGTACCAGCTCTGTTGAGGATAGTGTCTCGGCTGTGCTGAGTTGTATGTCTAGATCTGCCTATATAGTACAGGACAATAGGTGCTAAAGCTCCACAAAGTTTCATTCAATCAGATCTTCCTTCAGCTTTAACTCAGCTTTGTCTGAGAAGCACACAAGTCAATACCAACATTATTCTTTTTGTACCAAATTCACTGAGGTGCATTTTCAGGCCAGCTCTTTTGCTTGAAGTGAATGAAAAACCTGATTATTTGAATTGAAGTTGCTTCTCTGTCAAGTGAATATATTACAGGGTATAATGAGGGTGAGACCATTCGGTGATAGATAAAATAACCAAAGCTAGTTTGCCACATAAGATTTTATTTAAATTTAGAAGCCTAAGTGAAGAGTCAAGGCCCATTCTATGGGGCGTTATCAAGGTCAAAAAGAGTTAGCGATGATTCAAAATTTGTTGTTAGGTCATGTCAAGCTTAGGGCCCTGATATTGCACTGTGGAATCCAAGCCTATGAGCACTTGACATGGTTTGTCTGAATTGCGCACTATGCTATTTTAGCAGAGGTATTAATCAAGTTAAAATAAATGGGTGAATACCGCCACTGAAATAGCAGGGAGAGGAACTCAGACAAACACCTTCATCTATCCTGCAGCTTAAATTCTGGATTAAGGATTATAAAAATTGCAGATTATACAATAAAGGGACAGACAGTGAGATAGGTTTTGAGGCATCATATTAAAAACACAACGATTTCAAGTAGAGATAGCAGGGTGAGTCTGATGTCTTCAATGTGTTGAAATAAAGGCGGAGGACTAACACGGAGGATGCAATATCTGGGGCTTAGTAGCAAAGTTCAGAAAAGGCCAAGAAGGGTGGTGAAAGAAAGAGAGATTGAAGGCTGAAGTCGAGAGAAGGATTTCCCACCAATCAACAACATGGCCCAAAATATTTCTATTAACGAGCTCCAGGCATTAATTAATACTACTTAATCTGCACACGAAAACAAGTTTCAGGATTGCAGCCTTTTCCTGTTGTATAAGTATCCTCAGATGTTGATGTCAGGGGGTTATCTGCTGCTTGCAGAGATATATAGGGAAATTCATTGTCAGCAGTGGAGGACTCATTACCAGGAGACCTGGTGAAATAATATTTTTCTTCCAATTTAGGCAGATCCTCACTTGTTCGCTAATAATCGTGCTGCACTCTGCTGAAAGTAAATACAAATTTCTATAGACAGGGAAGTTTCCAATTTTTTAGCCCCCCTCTTGTGACAAAGACTGTTAATGATCTCTCCAGAGCACGCTGTTGACAGCTAAGTGGAAAACATCTGCACAGAAAGGTGTACCTATTCCTGCACGGATAACATGATCACCATGAGACAGTCACTAGAAACTCTACTCTGGCAGAATTTACATCTATTAGAGACAAGTCCACTGCCGCTGCGGATCAAGGGCGGTGCATTCACTAACTTAGTCAGCGGGACAGTTCCCTTTAGCACTTCAGTGAGAAATTGACAATTGTTCCTACTCCACGCAGTCTGCATAGTCTCCCTCCTTATCTCCAGATCCCCTTGGCTTGCTATGTTTCCAAGATCTCCTTATTCTAATGGGGGCCGGCAGCGTTGATGCAGCTTGGAGCACCGAAGGGACCACGTCATTTTAACTGTGAATGTTATTTCAGCTTCTTCACAATACAGAGCTCAGCCGCGCTCCTCATGATGTCACCAGCATCCGTTATTTAAACAACATGTAAAATTAACAGCAAGGTAGAAATGGATAAAAGGTGTTAAAAATTCCTCGTAACAGTTTATTTTATTAGGTGGGAAGTATTTCAAACAGCTGGGTGTCTTTGGGATTAACATCCATTGACTAGGTGCTCCTTTGTAGAACAGGGATCTAATCCCGTATTTTCCGATCCCCGCGGGTGGGTACGCGCTGTGTACCCACCCGTAGGGGCATCAGAAATGCCGGTTTCAGGCATGCGAAGCACATGTGCTGAAAACCAACATTTCAGATCTGTCAAGAATGCTCTTGACAGATCGGACGCCTGCCCTGGAGAAGGGCCTCTGCGGGGGGAGAGTTCCGCTTTCTGCAGAACCTCTGCCCGCTGAAAACACTTAGAAATCTTACCTGGTAAAAGCAGGAGTAAGGCTTGCTTTTACCAGCATAAGAGTATAAAAAGTTAAAAAAAAAAAATTTTTCACTCATTTATAATTTAATAAAAATACTTTTAAAAAAGGTGAGTTTTTTTTAGCCCCATAAAAAAACCTTAATTATTTTTTTCAAAAAATTTAATTTTTGTTTAAAATATTTAGTTTAATGTAATTTTAACTCATTTTAAAAACGTGATGGTTTTTTAAAAAATGATTTAATGTTTTGATGTCTTTTTTCAGTGATCTCCATTCATACTTTTGACAGGCCTATCTGTCAAAAGTATGAAGGGAGATTCCCTTCTTTCATTGGCTCGCCTGACCCACGTGATCACAGGGATGCCTGCGCCCCTGGGATATGTGGACCCTGCGCATTTGGACTGTGGAGAGGCCCAGGAGCGGAAGTGTCCGGACCTCGGGAGCCCTCAGGTAAGGGCGTAGATTTTTTTCCGATAGGAGGCCTCCGCACGCAGGAAGCCTCCGATCAGGAATTACGGGCCTATATTCGTTTTTATTCGTTCATGGGACGTGGGCGTCGCTGGCAAGCCCAGCATTTATTGCCCATCCCTAATTGCCCTCGAGAAGGTGGTGGTGAGCCACCTTCTTGAACCGCTGCAGTCCATGTGGTGAACATAACATAAGAACATAAGAAACAGGAGCAGGAGTAGGCCAATCGGCCCCTCGGGCCTGCTCCGCCATTCAATAAGATCATGGCTGGTCCAATCTTGGCCTCAACACCACTTTCCCGCTCTCTCCCCATACCCCTTGATTCCCCTGTAGTTCAAATGTCTGTCAATCTCCGCCTTGAATATATTCAATGACTCCGCCTCCACAGCTGTCTGGGTAGAGAATTCCAAAGATTCACGACCCTCTGAGAGAAGAAATTCCTCCTCATCTCCGTCTTAAATGGGCGACCCCTTATTCTGAAACTATATCCCCTAGTTCTAGATTCCCCCATGAGGGGAAACATCCTCTCAGCATCCACCCTGTCAATCCCCCTCAGAATCTTATATGTTTCAATAAGATCCCCTCTCATTCTTCTAAACTCCAATGAGTACAGGCCTAACCTGCTCAACCTTTCATCATGCATCAACCCCTTCATCCCAGGAATCAACCTAGTGAACCTTCTCTGCACTGCCTCCAATGCAAGTATATCCTTCCTTAAATATGGAGACCACAACTGTACGCAGTACTCCAGGTGCGGCCTCACCAGCGCCCTGTAAAGTTGAATCAAAACTTCCCTACTTTTATACTCCATACCCCTTGCAATAAAGGCCAACATTCCATTAGCCTTCCTAATTATTTGCTGTACCTGCATGCTAACTTTTTGTGTTTCATGTACTAGGACCCCCAGATCCATTTGTATCGTAGCATTTTGTAGTCTCACTCCGTTTAAATAATAATTTGCTTTTTCATTCTTCCCTCCAAAGTGGATAACCTCACATTTTCCCAGATTCTACTCCATCAGCCAAATTTTTGTCCACTCGCTTAACCTATCTATATCCCTCTGCAGACTCTCTGGGCTCGATTTTGCCATTGGGGTCGGGCTGGGGTATGTCAGGTGGTTTTCGTGTCAGGACCCCGACTCTGATGTGAAGTGGGCAAAAAGTGCGATTGTCCCCTAATTGGGCACTTGATTTCCAGCGGGTGGGAACCCCTGGCCCAATTAGTCTTTCCATACTGAATGTTGCCTCCGATGACATCATCAGTGCTGTTGGATTTAAGGCCTGCAAGCAGCCTTGCTTCTTCTGGAGACTGGAAACGATTTGGACATTGTATGAAGGACTTCATTTACCGACCATGTCCACCAGCAAGCAAAATTGTGCACCTCGCTTTGATGAGCCCTTCCTCCAAGCTCTGGTGCAAGGAGCAAGATCTAATAAGGAGGTGCTTTTCCCTTCCTCAGGGAGAAAAAAGCCACCACAACAGACTAAAGCTGTGTGGCTGCAAGTGGCCCAGGAGGTCAATGCCATCTCTATGTGCCGCAGAAACTGGCTGCAGTGCAGGAAGAGGTTTCATGACCTTCTCCGCACAGGAAAAGTGAGTATGGCTTTCTCATCACCCTCAATCTCATCCCCATCGCCTCGCCTCACTAGCACTCTGCTTTGCAAACCTCTTCTGCCACATCCCACTTGACACTAACATCCCTGCACCCTTACCCATTGCCTCTCGCTCTATGGTCACATTCACTTAACTATTCAACATGCCGCCCTCACACTCCCTATCACTGTGATGCAATGACAACAACTTACAACACACAGGGAGGGCCCTTTGTCTCCTTCTAAGCATCTATGCTATGGATTCTCGACACTCACTCCTTCATTCTCACTGAAACTCCACTTGTGCCCCTCATTGCAGGAAAAGAAAGCCCACAATAAGAAGAAAAGAGCGAGGACAGGAGGAGGGCTACCCTCAGTAGCCCAGCTCACCACCTCGGAGGAGGCAGCCCTGGAAATTGCCGGGATCGAGGAGGATTCCCAAGTGGGGAACGGACAGGCGGGCGCATCACTGCAAGCTGGTGACAGAATAGTTTGGCATCTCTCTCATTGACATTGCATGAGTGACTGATAATGATTCTGATGCTCTAACAGATTGACTTATGATCATCTGCACAATTCAATGTGCATGCAACCTTTACCTCACATCTCGAACTCTTTCCTTTACTCACCCACAGGACCATCGAGAGCCCCTGTCCCAACTGTCCAGGAGGAAGAACCTGAGCTTCCAGACTCCTCAGAGGAAGCTGCAACATCTGAGGGCACTCCATCAGCAGAATTAAGTGCATCCTGCACCAACGCAGACACTCACACCTTGGTGGAACCTTCGGGACATAGAGTAGAGTTGTCACCTGGTGTATCACAGCTCACAAGTGAGCATCAGCAGATGGTGGAGACAGGGACAGCAGTGGAGAGTCCTCGTCGCAGTGGAGAGGACGCTCCCAGCTCGGCTCCGCTGCATGTCGACCCTGTGCCTCCGGGTCCATCCAGAAGGAGAGCGGTGCTGGAACTCCAGGAACAGGTGCAGGCGTCTCTGGCAGGTTTTGTCTCCAGGGTCGCTGTGAGTGTGGAGCGAATGGAGGAATCCATAGCCAACATGAGCAGAGCCTTTGTGGAGGCGTTGGCACATGAACGCATCACCATGGAAAGGATGGCTACCTCCGTGGAAAGGATGGCTACATCCATGGTAAGGCTGGCTACCGTAGAGGAGAGGATGGCTACGTCCATGGAGGAGCTTAGTCGCCAGGGTATGGAAAACATGGTAATTATTCAGAATAGACCGACATCTCTTGAGGAGCGATGGTCAGCTATTGTGCAAACAAACCAGACCTTCATGCAAGTCCTCTGGAGTAGGACTTCCAGTGCAGAAATGGGTCCTCATGGCCCCCCTGAAGTGCAGCAAGGTGCTGTCCAGCCACTTGCTAGTTCTGAAGTGGAGCTGACCCATGAGAAGGATGTTGGTGGCATACAACAAGGAAGTGGGGGCTCCTCTCCAAGCACTCACACGACCATGCCACTGCAGAGCCCTCGGTCAGAGCCCCACCAGTGTCCCCACCCAACTGAGATTGGCGCGTCAACCACAGCACAGCCGCAGGAGCAGCAGACTGTTGCCGAGTCCTCATAGGTTCGCAACCCCAGAGGACACCCGCCAAAGGTGTCGAGACAGAAGCAGCAAGAAAGTGAGCAAGGGGCCTCCACATCTGCTGAAGCCACAGGGGAAGCACCACGTAGGAGCACACATAAGAGGAAGAGAATGCACAAGCCATCAGTTGCTTATTGTCATAAAAAATTCTGATGGCAAACTGTTGCAGTTGTGGCTTGTGTCATTTCGCTAATGGGACTTCCACATTGAGGGCTTAAGGTGACTTGCAATTGTTAGTATTGTGGTCAGAGTGAGAGGAATCCGCAGGTTCTTGGCCATTGTCGATGGTCTAAGAAGGTGTGAGGCAAAAGTGTTTGATTGTGCAGGCTAAGCAAATCTGGCCAAGCTGAATGCGTCCCATGCATGCCGGGCAGCAATGTGGTCACGCGCTGGCACCTTCTGGCCTGTGCAGCTTCAAGTGGGTGAGCAGCAGCTTGGCGCTCCTGTTGTTGCTGCTGCTGTTGTTCATGGTTCTGCTGCTGCCACGGCTAGTCTTCGTCCGAATCTGATGTCCAGGAGGAAAGGAAATAAATGGTTCCCATGCTTCTGGAATATGCCTCAGTTGAGGAAGCGCTCAGTCAAGGTGGTGAGAGGGGTTTCCCAGGAGGTCACACTGGAGATGGGTGTCAGGCTCCAAACTTCCACAATAATGGGTATGCCTGCTAAAAGTTCCTTCAGACCTGAGAAAACAAAGTTCTGCCACCTGCAAATGATGATTGCTGAAAACTCCTTTTTAATGGTTGAGCTGAAGCTGTTAGTAAGCAGTCATAGAAACATAGAAATATAGAAGATAGGAGCAGGAGTAGGCCATTTGGCCCCTCGAGCCTGCTCCGCCATTCAATGAGATCATGGCTGATCATCCAAACTCCGTACCCTGTCCCTGCTTTCTCCCCATATTCCTTGAACCCTTTAGCCTTAAGTGATCCATTTAGCCTTAAGTCCACTTGTGAGGCCACCAGGATTCAATGGCGTGTTCCAGAGGAGATGTGCAGGACGTGGGAAAAGTGGTCAAATCAGAAAGGCCTCTCAAAATGGGATTATAGAGCCACTTAACTGGTTGTTAAGGGCTTTAAGGGCCTATCCCGCCTCTTGGAGGCAGGATGGAAATGGGGTCAGAAAACACGCATTTGGGAAAATTGCTCAGCGGCGGGATGGAGGCGGGATCGGGCCCGCCTGCCATTTTTTTGCGATTTTACCACCTCACACGCCTCCTCGGGCCTGGCAAAATCGAGTCCTTTGTGTCCTCCTCAGAACTTGCTAGCCTATCTTTGTAGGTAGTGAAGGTACTCCCGCAGTGCAGTTAGGTAGGGAGTTCCAGGATTTTGACACAACAATGATGAATTTTCCTGCATAGATGTATCATCACCATTTGCAACTATAGCAATGTTGTTGTCAATGTAACAAACACTGAAAGCTGCCCTCGCTCATACATTGCTCAGACTTATTGCGCCTTGCATTTACATATTTAAATCAGAATTGGCTAAATTGCCCACTTAACGTGCTCATGACACAGAGCGGCACACAGCAGCACATCTTCTTCTTAGGCAGTCCCTCGGAACCGAGGATGACTTGCTTCCACATTAAAAATGAGTTCTCAGGTGACTGATGAGTTCAATGCGGGACCTACATTCTCTGTCACAGGTGGGGCAGACGGTGGTTGAAGGGGCGGGTGGGTGGGGTGCTTGGGTTGACGTGCACTCCTTGTGCTGTTTGTGCTTGGCTTCCGCTTGCTCCCAGCGAAGAGACTCGAGGTGTTCGGCGCCTTCCCGGATGCTTCTCCTCCACTTTGTATGGGCTTGGGCCAGGGATTTCCAGGTGTCGGTGGGGACTTTGCACTTTTTCAAGGAGGCTTTGAGGGTATCCTTGAAACGTTTCCTCTGCCCACCTGGGGCTCTCTTGCCGTGTCAGAGCTCCAAGTAGAGCGCTTGTTTTGGGAGTCACGTATCGGGCATGCGGACGATGTGACCTGTCCATCGGAGCTGATCGAGCCTGGTCAAAGTTTCGATGCTGGGGCTGTTGGCCTGAGTGAGAACACTGATGTTGGTGCGCCTATCCTGCCAATGGATTTGCAGAGGCAGCATTGGTGGTACCTCTCCAGTGCTTTGAGGTGCCTGCTGTACAGGTCCATGTCTCTGAGGCATACAGGAGGGCGGGATTACTACTGCTCTGTAGACCATGATCTTGGTGCCAGGTTTGAGGTCCTGGTCTTCAAACACTCTCTTCCTCAGGCAGGATGTGGCTGCACTGGCACACTGAAGGCGATGTTGGACTTCGTCATCGACATCTGCCCTTATTGACAGTAGGCCCCCGAGGTATGGAAAGTGGCCCACGTTGTCCAAGGCCTTGTCATGGATTTTGGCAGAGAGGGGGTAGGGAAAGCCCACTCCTCCATGGTACCCTCCTCCTGATGAAATGCTTAGAACATGGCCTTGTCATAACCAAGACCTTGTTCCGTCAGAGAGACAAGTATAAGGCTTCATGGCAGCACCCTCGCTCCAAGCACTGGCATCTGTTGGGCTACGTCATCGTCCGAGCGAGGGACCGCAAGAACATTCGCATCACCCGCGCCATGACAGGAGCTGATGACTGCTGGACAGGCCACCGCCTAATCCGCTCTGTCATCTCCATCAGTGTAGCCCCAAAACAGCGGCGGCAACAGAAACAATGCCGCAGGAAAATCAATGCTGGAGCACTCAAAGACCCCACTAAGAAAGCCCTATTCAGCCTCTGCCTCACAAACAACCTGATGACTCCCAGTGATGCAGAGACAGAGGCCCCGATTTTCGGCTTGTGTGGGGAATGGTCGGATTTCCCCGAATGCGGGGTTTCTGACACACATAAAAAAGTGTCAGCCAGCCCCACGCAGGTTTTCCTCAATTGGCCAATTAATTCCCAGCATGTGGGAAGCCTTGCTAATTGTCTAAATCGAGTCAGAAATCCCCACAGTATGATGTTATCATTCGTGGTGCTTTCAAGGTCCATGGCAAGCACTGCATCCTCTGACGGCTTCCAAATGAACCATACAGGATGGCAGAGGAGCCTGCAGCAGCTGTGGCCAGTGCCAGACCCCGAGCTGCTTTCAAATTCGATGAGGCTTCACTGCAGGCATTATTGGATGGGGTTAGGGCCCACAAGGAGGTCCTCTTCCCAAGGTCAGGGAGGAAGAGGCCTCCCACTGAGACCAATGCTGCATGGATGCAGGTGTCAGCAGATGCCAACTCGCTGGGAGTCACCAGAGGAACCTTGGCATTACACCTGTAACTCCTTCCTTTACTCCCCCACAGTACCATCCAGAGCCCCCGTCCTCACTGTGGAGGAGGAAGAGGCTGTGCAGCCAGACTCCTCAGAGGAAGCTCCAACCTCTGAGGGTGTAGCGTCAGCAGAAGTAAGCGCACCTAGCACCAGCGCAGACACTCACACCTCGGGGGGACCTTCGGGACATAGAGTAGTGTTGTCACCTGGTTGTTTCACAGCTGACAAGTGAGCCTCAGCAGCTACTGGAGACAGGGACAGCAGTGGAGAGTCCTCGTCGGAGGGCGCAGGGCTCTGCCAGCTCAGCTCAGCTACGCTGCATCTCGACCCTCTGCCTCTGGGTCCATCCACAAGAGAAGAGGTGATGGATCTCCATGCACAGATGCAGGAGTCTCTGGCAGGTTTTGTCTCCAGGGTCGCTGCGAGTGTGGAGCGAATGGAGGAGTCCATAGCGACCATGAGCAGAGCCTTTGTGGAGTCATTGGTGCATGAACGCAGCACCATGGAAAGGTTGGCAACCTCCATGGAGGAGATAACTCGCCAGCATACGGAAAACATGGTGAGTGCTCATAAGAGAATGACATCTCTTGAGGAACGTTGGCCATCTGTTCAACAGAGAAACCAGATCTTCATGGAAGTCCTTCTGAGTAGGACTGCCAGTGCAGAAACGGGTCCCACTGGCCCCCTAAAGCGCAGCAAGGTGCTCTCAAGCCACTTCCAAGCGCTGGCCCCTTCTGGCTTGTGCAGCTTCAGGTGAGTGAGCAGCAGCCTGGTGCTCCTGGTAATCATCCTGCTGTCCCTGGTTCTGCTGCTGCCACCTCTGCTGTTGGAAATCCTCTAATGCCAGGAAGGGAAGGTGCCAAAGGCCTCCCATGCTTCTAGCAGACGCCTCGGTTGAGGAGGTCCTGAGTTAGGGTGGTGAGAGGGGCTTCCCAGGAGCTCACACTGAAGAAGTGTGTGAGGCTCCAACTTTCTGCAGCTGCTCCTAAGGCTTCAAATAGTTCCCCCAAGCCTTGATCAACAAGGTCCTGCAGCCTGCAAATGCTGCCTCTTTAAATCTCTTCAGCCCTCAGCGACCTGCTGCTGCAAGCAAGCAAGCCAGCTGTTTTCACGCCAGCTCTCATCGGCGGGGTTCCCCGCAGGTGGGTTTCAGGTGGGGAAATCCCCAAAGTCGCAACGGCATGGGAAAATCGTCCTTAACAAGGTGATCATTGGTGATTAGTGCTCCGACGAGCAGTCCCGCCAGCGGCGGGCGGGACTGAAGCGGGGCGCGTGGAAACGGCGGTCCGAAAGTCAGACGAGGCGGGGAATCAGGCCGGGGGGGGGTCCCGACCCACTTTTTCCGCAATTTTCGGACCACGGCCACATGAAAAGACGCCCGACAGCTGCCCGAAAATCGGGGCCAGAGTGTCCACAGCGCCTGGTCTGCACTCAAGGCCTTCATAATCAGCACCAGTGAAGAGACGCTCGGTCACTCGACCAGGAAACACCAAGACTGGTTCGACGAGAATGACCAGGAGATCCAGGAGCTAATAAGGCGCAAGTGCAAGGCATTCATGATCTGGAAAAAACAACACAACTCGAGAGCAAGAAAACAGCTCTACAGACGCCTGAAGGCCGAGGTCCAACAAAAAACTCGCGACCTAAAGGACAGATGGTGGGTGGAGAAAGCGCAGGAGATCCAGCAGCTAGCCGACAACCATGACGTGCGTGGAATCTTTAGCAGAGTCAAGACTGCCTATGGCCCAAGCACCCAAGGTCCTACCCCACTGCGGGCCAAGAACGGAGAGGTACTCAACAAGGACACCAGCACATGTTGGAATGCTGGGTGCCAGGAATCACAGGCACGTCAGCGCAGCCTGACTGAATTCCCATCCAGTATTCCAACATGCGGTCCCGGCGTGCGATGGTACCTCCAGCAGTGCAGAAGCGGATAATCGCCCCTAATATTTCCAGCACCACATGAATCAGACACCAAAGGCTGAATCTTCAACAACAACAACTTGCATTTATATAGCGCCTTTAACGTAGCAAAACATCCCAAAGCACTTCAGAGGAACGTTATCAAACAAAATCTGATATTAGGATAGGTGACCAAACGCTTGGTCAAAGAAGTATTTTTCAAGGAGCGTCTTAAAGGAGGAAAGAGATAGAGAGGCGGAGAGGTTTAGAGAGGGAATTCCAGTACATGAGGCCTAGGTAGCTGAAGACAGAGTTGCCAATGGTGGAGGGATTAAAATTGGGGATGCACAAAAGGCCAGAATAGGGGGAATGGAGAGCTTTCGGAGGTTTGTAGGGCTGGTGGAGCTTACAGAGACAGGGAGGGGCAAGGCCCTGGAGGGATTTGAAATCAAGGGTGAGAATTTTAAAATAAAGCATTACCGGACCTGGAGTCAATGTAGGTCAGCGAGCACAGAGGTGATGGCTGAATGGAACTTTGTGTGAGTTACGATATGGGCAGCAGAGTTATGGATGAGTTCAAGTTTACAGAGGGTGGAAGATGAGAGCCAGTAAGGAGAGCGTTGGAATATTCTCCTATGATAGAATCATAGAATGGTTACAGCACAGAAGGAGGCCATTTGGCCCGTCGAGCCCCTGCCGGATCTCTGCAAGAACACTTGAACTAGGCCCACTCCATGCCCTCGTTTATTCCCCGTAGACTTGCAAATTTTTGTCCTTTAAGGTACTTATCTAATTCCCTTTAGAATTGTACCCTTTAGCTTATATTGCCTCTCCTCGTTCTTCCTACCAAAATGTATCACTTCGCACTTTTCTGTGTGAAACTTCATCTGCCACATGTCTGCCCACTTCACCAGCTTGAAGTCGATCCCTATCCTCCTCACTGTTCACTATACTTCCAAGTTTTGTGTCATCTGCAAATTTTGAAATAGTACCTTGTACACCTAAGTCCAAGTCATTAATATATATCAAGAAAAGCAGTGGTCTTTGTTAAATCCGTGAATCTTGGTGTATGGTGTCCTTCAATAAATCGACAGAGACTGCAGAGGAACAATCAACAGGTGTTTACTGGATGAGGGTCACCCAAAAACTAACAGTACAGATCCCTACTCAGGGTTTATATACAGGTGTGGTCACTGCCGGTACTACAGTATGCAGGAGCTGTAAAAAGTAGTTCTCCCCTTAAAGGTACATACACTACAATTCCTCCCCTTTTAGATTAACAGTACCATAACAATCATTTAACAGTTAACACTTTTAACATGCAACATTAACTGAAAATAGTCCATTTATAAATTCAGTCTTTGGGGCGGCTTCCTGATCCTTTCTGGATAGCGCCTTTCCTGAGTGTCTTGCTCTTGGTGAGGAGGCGATTCTGCCCCCCTGTCGTCGATTGGTTCATCAGCTTCCGATGCTACTGTTTCTGGGGTAGATGCTACCTGTATGTTGGGTTCATCACCAGGTACGTGAGACATGGGGTTGACTCGTTCCTGTGACGCTAGGATCTGGTCGACATGGCGTCTCACAATGTTCTCCCCAACATCCACTGTGTACATTAATGGCACCTGCCATGTGCATATCGTTCCTGGTTGCCATTTCTCTGTTCGGTAGTCGTGGGCCAAGACTGGTTGCCCTACATTGAAGCTCCTTGTCGGCTTCTCATTGATGTGCTGGAATTGCTTATTCTCAACATTTCTTCGTACATTTGATCTGAGCAAATCCAGACGAGATCTCAACCTTCGGTTAAAGATCATCATGGCCGGGGTCTGGTTGGTAACTGCATGTGTCGCATTCCTGTAGGCTAACAGGAAATTGTCCACCTTATGCTGCAGTGGAATGTCATCATCGCACATGGACCTTACTGCCTTTTTAAAGGTTTGTACGAACCTCTCAGCCAATCCATTTGTGGCTGGATGATACGGGGCGGATGTGTAATGCCTTACCCCATTCCTTCTCATAAATTTCCGAAACTCTTCGGACACAAACTGTGGTCCGTTATCAGAGCAAATCTGCTCTGGCAAGCCGTTCCTGGCAAATATGGTCCGTAGGACTGCAATCGTTTTCTCCGTGGTGGTGGAGGACATTTTGATAACCTCAGGCCATTTTGAGTACACATCCACGGCTATTAAGAACATTGAGTCCATGAATGGACCAGCAAAATCAATATGCACCCATGCCATGGAGAGGAGGGCCACTCCCATGGGTGTAGAGGGGCATGTGGTGGTGCATTTTGGACCTTCTGGCATCCTGAGCAGCTCTTTGTCAGGTCCTCGATTTGCTGATCGACCCCCGGCCACCACACATAAGCCCTAGCAAGGCTTTTCATTTTCACCCCTCCCAGATGGCCTTCGTGAAGCTCATTGAGCACTCTCTCCCTTAACTTGGGTGGAATTATCCCCTGGCATACTGACAGCTGTTCTCTTCTGGATGAGAATGCTGGTAACAGTGAGTCGCCATGTGTTGGCCATCCCTTCACCGTCAAATCATATACCCGAGACAGTGTCGGGTCATTTCGGGTCTCCTTCTCTATAACCGTGTAAGTTACTGTCAAGCGTTCAATTATAGTCGAATAAAATATTTCGACAGGGTCCATTGCTGGTACTTCCTCCGCTGTAGGCAGTGGCAGGCGTGATAGCCCATCAGCGTTTCCATGCTGTTTCGTGCCCTTATACTCTATTTCATATTGGTTCGCCCCTAGAAAAAGGGGCCATCTTTGTAGCCATTGCGCCGTCATCCAAGCTGTCCGGGAATTTGTGCGACAGCACCGCTCCAATACCATAGGGTGATGCATCACACGCCAACCGAATTGGTAGTGCTGGGTTGAAATGAGCCAACACCTCTTTAATGTGATCAATTCTTTGCACTTCTGGAAAGCTCGTTTACATTCGTCATTCCACTTCCATGGTACCCCCGTTTGCAGTAGGGTGTTCAGTGGGTGTGGTACTGTAGACAAATTCGGCAAGAACTTAGGGTAGTAGTTCACCAGCCCGAGGAACGACCTCAGTTGTGACACATTTTCCGGTGCTGGAGCCTTGACTACTGCCTCAATCTTTTCAGGGGACTTATGTAACCCCTCTTCATCAATAACGTGGCCACAATACGAGATCTGCTTCTGGAAAAACTTGCATTTGTGGTGATTAGCTCGGAGCCCATATTCCTTCAATCTAGTGAGCACCTGCTCCAGGTTGGCGAGGTGATCACTTTCATTTTCACCCTTAACCAGGATGTCGTCCAAGTAACACTGGGTCCCTGGAGTCCCTTGCAGGACTTGATCCATTGCCCTTTGCCAAATAGCCGGAGCTGATGCTACCCCGAACACCTGACGGTTGTATTGGTAGAGACCTTTGTGAGTGTTGATCGTGAGGTACTGTTTCGAGGCTTCTTCTACCTCCATTTGCAGGTACGCCTGGGCCAGATCAATCTTAGTGAAGCGTTTTCCTCCAGATAGCGAGGCGAAAATATCTTCAATCCGCGGAAGCGGATATTGTACCGTGTGAAGGACTGGGTTCACTGTCACCTTAAAGTCCCCACAGATGCGAACCTTCTTTGGTTCCCCAGACGTATTACTCAACGACCACTTCATTACAGGAACGATGGGTATAGCCCACTCGCTCCAGTCCACTTTGGACAGTATTCCAGAACATTCCAAACCTTCCAGCTCTGCTTCGACGGCTGGGCGGATCGCATAAGGCACCGGTCTGGCCTTAAAAATCTTTGGGCTTGCATTTTCCTCTATTTTGATCATCGCTGTTATGCCTTTTAGTGTTCCGAGTCCCTCCTGGAACACTTCTTGTGCATCAGGTAGCATTTTTGACAGTCGACCTGGTGTGACGTCGTCATCCTGTTTGGCATCTACCGTCAGTGCTTGTATGGAATGCCAATCTAACTGTATCTTCCGGATCCATTCACATCCTAGTAGTGGTGGTCCTCCATCTGGCAATACATATAGGTCCATTTTTGGTGTTTCCTTGCCGTTGCATATCACGTTCACCCTTATTTTTCCTTTGGGGTAGACTTTTTGCCCCGTGTACGTCTTCAAGACAATCTCTGTATCTCTCAAGGATATATGTGAGAATAGCCGCTTGTAGTCCCTTCGGTTTATGACTGTTAGGGCTGATCCTGTGTCCAATTCCATTTTCACTTGGACTCCGTCTAACTTGAGCATGACCCAGATAGTTTGGTGATCCTCCATTTTGATTACATTATGTAGTTTCAGACAACCCAGCTCCTTGCTTCCGGAGTCTGTATCACTTTTCTGTTCGTCTGAACTACTCTCCGTCACCTTATGTACCTTTTTGTACTTCTGTGGAGATTTCTTGCTGCTGGTTTTCTTTCCCGACCTGCAGACTCTTGCTATGTGTCCTACTTTTCCACACTGTCTGCACACTTGGTCCTTGAACCAACAATCCTTATGGTCGTGTGTTGTTCTGCCGCAGCGATAACACTTCACTGCTCCATATGACATTTCATTTGTGCCATATTCTTGCGGTCTCCGTTGTATCTCTGCAGCACCCCGTGCGGCTGCTTCGTGTGATACTGCCATGCTGAAAGCCTTGTCCAGCGTAAGATCCTTTTCTGATAGAAGCCGTTTCTGGGTTCCTTCACTTTGAAGCCCACACACAAACTTGTCCCTTAAGGTGTCTGCTAGTCCCGTTCCAAACTGGCAGTGTTTCGATAGCTTGCGCTGTTCCGTTAAATACTCAGCATTACTTACGTCTTTATGCTGGTTCCTTTTGTGAAACTTAAATCTTTCTGCTATCAGCAGCGGTGTGGGTTTTAAGTGGTCCTGTAGGATTGCCACTATGCTTTCAAAATCCTTTTCCACTGGCTTCTCTGTGGTTACTAGGTTTCGCAGTAAGCCATACGTTTTTGCACCAATGGAATTCAACAATACCAGCGCTTTCCTGGCATCTGGCACTTCATTTGCCTTGCAGTACACTTCTATGCGTTCTACATATGTCGCCCAATCTTCGACTTCATTGTCGAACGCTGTGACACTGCCACTCTTTGGCATCCCTGGGTGTGGTTAGACGGGCTAAAAATGGCGTCTCCCGCGCTCTCCCTTCTTCTCCGCTGGCTCAAAATGGTGTCTCCCACGCTTTCCTTTCTTCCCGCGCTCTCCTGCAGATGCTGCTCAGCCCTTGAACACCGACCACGCTCTGCACGTTTTCCTGCGCGCCTCTCTCGTTGACGCCGCTCGGTCCTGAAGCACGGCTGCGCCCTGTGCGCTTTACCCTCTCTCCTCTCAGCATCGATGCTGCTCGGCCTCCCCCTGTGCCGTCGGTTGGCTCCAACCGCCGCTGTGCGGGAAGGGTCCGCGCCGTACCTGTTGCCAGCCCGCCTCGCTGGAGCCTCCACTGGATGGTCGAAGCCCGTGCCTCTGGACTCTCTGAAGAAACAGCAGCACCTTCTTCACTATCTCCTTGTCAAAGAGCCGTCCACAACAGAACCCACAGCAATGATGGAATTTCTTTCTGCAGAGTTGCAGGTATGTTCGAATTTTCTCGTCGCCAATGTTAAATCCGTGAATCTTGGTGTATGGTGTCCTTCAATAAATCGACAGAGACTGCAGAGGAGCAATCAACAGGTGTTTACTGGATGAGGGTCACCCAAAAACTAACAGTACAGATCCCTACTCAGGGTTTATGTACAGGTGTAGTCACTGCCGGTACTACAGTATACAGGAGCTGTAAAAAGTAGTTCTCCCCTTAAAGGTACATACACTGCAGTCCTAGTACTGACCCCTGGGGAACATCACTGTACACCTTCCTCCAGTCCAAAGAACAACCGTTCACCACTACTCTCTGTTTCCTGCCACTTAACCAATTTCATATCCATGCTGCCACTGTCCCTTTTTTTTCCAGGGGGAGTGTTTGCTAGTGCTCTGGGGGAGGGTTTAAACTAAAATGGCAGGGGGTTGGGAACCTGAGCAGGGAGACAGAGGAAAGGGAAACAAGGATAGAAGCTAATGACAGGAAGGAGAACAACAAAGGTGACAGTCAGAGAAATCAAGGGTTTAAATCAAACATGGCCACAGTAAATAATAATTCTAAAAGTTCTAAAAGCATTAAAAAAACAAGCCTGAAGGATTTGTGTCTTAATGCGAGGAGCATTCATAATAAGGTGGATGAATTAGCTGCGCAATTAGAGGTAAACAAATATGATATGTTTGGAATTATGGAAACATGGCTCCAGGGTGACCAAGGCTGGGAACTCAACATCCAGGGGTTTTCAATATTCAGGAAAGATAGGCAAAAAGGAAAAGGAGGTGGGGTAGCATTGCTGGTTAAAGAGGGGATTAACACAATTGTAAGGAAGGATACTAGCTCTGATGATGTGGAATCTGTATGGGTAGAACTGAGAAATACAAAGGGGCAGAAAATGTTAGTGGGAGTGGTATATAGACCCCCAAACTGTAATGCAGAGGTTGGGGATGGCATTAAAATGGAAATTAGAGAAGTGTGCAATAAGGGCACAGCAGTTATCAAGGGTGACTTTAATCTACATATAGATTGGGCTAACCAAATTAGTAACAATACTGTGGAGGAGGAATTCCTGGAGTGTATATGGGATGGTTTCCTGGGCCAATATGTCAAGGAACCAACTAGAGATCGGGCCATCTTAGACTGGGTATTATGTAATGAGAAAGGATTAAATAGCAATCTTGTTGTGCGAGGCCCCTTGGGTCGGAGCGATCATAATATGATAGAATTCTTCATTAAGATGGAGAGTGAAGTAGTTGACTCAGAGACTAGGGTCCTGAATTTAAATAAAGGAAACTACGATGGTATGAGGCGTGAATTGGGTAGGATTGATTGGGGAATGTCACTCGAAGGGTTGATTGTGGACCGGCAATGGCAAACATTCAAAGATCGCAGTTTGGCATAAAAATAAAACAAAAAAGGTGACTCAACTGTGGCTAACAAGGGAAATTAGGGCTAGCATAAGATCCAAGGAGAGTTGGCCAGAAAAAGCAGTAAACCTGAGGATTGGGAGCAGTTTAGGATTCAGCAAAGGAGGACAAAGGGATTAATTAAGAGGGGGAAAATACAGTATGAGAGTAAGCCTACAGGGAACATAAAAACTGACTGTAAAAGCTTTTATAGATATGTGAAGAGAAAATGATTGGTGAAGTCAAGCATAAGTCCCTTGCAGTCAGAATCAGGGGCATTTATAATGGGGAACAAAGAAATGGCAGAGCGTCGGCGGGAATTTCAGCGGCAGCAGCGGGGCTATAAAAGGCTCCAGAGACCAGGTAAGGCCTCAGAGCGTCGGTGGGAATTCAGCGGCAGCAGCGGGGCTATAAAAGGCTCCAGAGACCAGGTAAGGCCTCAGAGCGTTGGCGGGAATTTCAGCGGCAGCAGCGGGGCTATAAAAGGCTCCAGAGACCAGGTAAGGCCTCAGAGCGTCGGTGGGAATTTCAGCGGCAGCAGCGGGGCTATAAAAGGCTCCAGAGACCAGGTAAGGCCTCAGAGCGTCGGTGGGAATTCAGCGGCAGCAGCGGGGCTATAAAAAGCTCCAGAAACCAGGTAAGGCCTCAGAGAGTTGGCGGGAATTTCAACGGCAGCAGCGGGGCTATAAAAGGCTCCAGAGACCAGGTAAGGCCTCAGAGCATCGGTGGGAATTCAGCGGCAGCAGCGGGGCTATAAAAGGCTCCAGAGACCAGGTAAGGCCTCAGAGCGTCGGCGGGAATTTCAGCGGCAGCAGCGGGGCTATAAAAGGCTCCAGAGACCAGGTGAGGTTTACCAGTCTCCGAACTCGGAACTCAGAGGGAAGGAGAGAGGTAAAAAATAATCGAAGTATGAGGTCACCAGAATGCAGGTAAGTGATTGGTTGGTGAGTATTTCTCTCTTTTTAAACTTAAACTCTGTGGTTTATAGTTTCTAAGGTGTGATATTCATCATCTAGAATCGGGGCAGAGGGTATTTAATAATAATATTAATAAATTTAATTAATTACATAGACTGGGAGAGTAGGTGATGTGTTACTGCTGCAATATCTGGGAGCTGGTGGGCACCATTGATGCTCACAGTGATCACATTTGCAGTAAGTGTTGGCTGCTCGGGGAATTCCGGCTCCGTGTTGAAGAGCTGGAGTCCGAGCTTCAAACACTGCGACACATCAGGGAGGGGGAGAGTTACCTGGACTCTGTGTTCCAGGAAGTAGTCACACCAATTAGATAAACTAATTTAGATGTAGTCCGTGGTCAGGGACAGGAGGGTGTGACTAGAAGTGAGGCAGGTACGGGGATCCAGGAGGTAGTGTTGGAGGAGCCGCAGCCCTTGTTCTTGTCCAACAGGTTTGAGGCTCTTACTCCCTGTGAGGACAGGAGCAGGGACTGCAGGGAGGATGAGCAACCTGGCCACAGCACCGTGGAACGTGGGGCCATTCAAGTGGGGGGAGATAAAAGAAATGTTGTAGTGGTAGGGGATAGTATCATAAGGGGGATAGATAGGGTTCTTTGCAGCCGAGAGCGAGAGTCCCGAAGGTTGTGTTGCCTGCCCTGTGCCAGGGTTAAGGACATCTCCTCTGGGCTGGAGAGAAACTTGGAGTGGGAGGGGGAGGATCCAGTTGTTGTGGTCCTTGTTGGTACCAACGACATACATAGGACAAGGAAAGAGGTTCTGCTGAGGGAGTATGAGCAGCTAGGGGCCAAATTAAAAAGCAGAACCACAAGGGTAATAATCTCTGGATTATCACCTGAGCCACGAGCAAATTTGGCTAGGGTAAATAAAATCAGAGAGTTAAATGCATGGCTCAAAGACTGGTGTGGGAGAAATGGGTTTTGCTTCTTGGGGCACTGGCACCATTACTGGGACAGGAGAGAGCTGTTCCGTTGGGACACACTTCACTTGGCCAGTGCTGGGACTAGAATCCTGGTGAATTGAATAACTAGAGCTGTAGAGAGGGCTTTAAACTAATTAGTGGGGGGGGGAGGATTCAAGAGAGCGAAATATAAAAATGTCAGCGGAGAAGGCAATAGAGCAAAGTAGCAGTTGGGAAATTAAAAACCAGAGCGTGTCAGGAAGGGAACGAATATATAAAGATAAAGGTAAAGTAGTAAAGGGGTAAAAGCAGGAATAAATTGTCAGAAAACATATTTAAAAGTTTTTTATCTGAATGCACGCAGCATTCATAACAAAGTAGACGAGTTGATGGTACAAATAATTACACATGGGTATGATCTGGTGGCCATTACAGAAACATGGCTGCGAGGTGACCATGACTGGGAACTAAACATCTCGGGGTATTTGACTATTAGGAAGGACAGACAGGAAGGAAAGGGAGGTGGGGTGACTATGTTAATAAAGGATGGAATCACTGCAATAGTGAGAAATGATATTGGGTCAAAGTATCAGGAAAGTGAAACAGTTTGGGTGGAGATAAGGAATAATAAGGGGAAAAAGTCACTAGTGGGTGTAGTCAATAGGCCTCCTAACAGTTGCAACTCTATTGGTCGGAGTATAAATCAGGAAATAGTTGGGGCTTGTAATAAGGGAACAGCTATAATCATGGGAGATTTTAACTTTCATATTGACTGGACAAATCAAATTGGGCAGGGCAGCCTTGAGGAAGAGCTCATAGAGTGCATTATGGATGGGTTCCTTGAGCAGTATATTACTGAACCAACCAGGGGGCAGGCAATCTTAGATCTGATCCTGTGTAATGAGACAGGATTAATAAAACATGTCCTAGTAAAGGATCCCCTTGGAATGAGGGACCATAACATGGTTGAATTCCAAATTCAGTTGGAGGGTGAGAGAGTTGGATCTCAAACCAGCGTACTAAGCTTAAATAAAGGAGACTATGAAGGTATGAGAGCAGAGTTGACTAAAGTGGACTGGGAAAATAGATTAAGGTGTAAGACGGTACAGGAGCAGTGGCGTACATTCACGGAGATATTTCACATCTTTCAAGATGAATATATTCCACTGAGGAAAAAGGGGCGTAAAAGAAAAGACAGCCATCCGTGGCTAAGTAAAGTAATAAAGAATAGTATCCGACTGAAAACAAGGGCATATAAAGTAGCCAAATCTAGTGGGAGTATAGAAGATTGGGAAGCATTTACAAGCCAGCAAAGAATAGCTAAAAGATTAATTAAGAAAGGGAAGATAGATTATGAAAGTAAACTAGCAAAAAATATAAAAACAGATAGCAAGAGTTTCTACAGTTATATAAAGAGAAAAAGGGTGGCTAAAGTGAATGTTGGTCCCTTAGAGGACGAGACCGGGAAATTAGTAGTGGGGAACATGGAGATGGCAAATACGCTGATCAAATATTTTGTATCAGTCTTTACAGTAGAGGACACTAAAAATATCCCAACACTGGACAAACAGGGGGCTATAGGGGAGGAGGAGCTAAACACGATTAAAATCACTAAGGAGATGGTACTCGGTAAGATAATGGGACTTAAGGCGGATAAATTCCCTGGACCTGATGGCTTACATCCTAGGGTCTTGAGAGAAGTATCGGTAGGGATTGCGGATGCATTGGTGGTAATTTTCCAAAACTCCCTGGATTCAGGAAAGGTCCCAGCAGATTGGAAAAATGCTAATGTAACGCCCTTATTTAAAAAGGGAGGTAGACAAAAGGCTGGAAACTATAGACTGTATTGATTTCTTTGTGGGTTCAATGACGAGACATTTATGAAAGAGAATGTCTTTTAATCTAAAGTCTGTTCAACTCTTTATACAGCTTTAAAGGAGACACGATGCTAGTGATGCATCTAGAACGAAACTGAAACTAAAACTAAACTGCCTTGCTTGTCTCGGTCACATGCCCTCTGCTGGTAAGGCACAAGCAATCAATACCTGCAAACATGCTGTTAAGGCATCATAATCGAACAGGCAAATACCATTTCTATTTGCTGATATCATTACATCTCCTTTTCTTAAAACAAAAGTATTTTACTTTTAACTAACAACATGTTTTCTTTGTATTAATCTGCATTTTAACTGTAACACTTAATGAACTTACATTATCATTATCAAGGATTTTTAACCTTGCTTTGTGTGTTCACATGAAATATGTCAATACACTAGAACTTGAAGAAAGAATAAGATAACATTACTTTCTTCTCTAACAATAGTCCTTAAATTTGCTCAATGAGTCTCTCAGGAGGCTTCACGCGTCTTGAGGATTTTCTGATTGATTGTCCTTGAATCTGAGTTGTTGCCTCAGATAATGTGTTCTCAGCTGTGTGATCAGGTTGTTCAACAGTATCAGTCTCTTGACCTGCTGTGGCTGGTCCCATGAGAAGATCTCGATGATTTCTTCTCAGAACAGCACCCTCATCTGTCTGAATGGTGTATGATCTTGGTTGAACTTCACTCAGGACAGTTCCCTTCTGAGTCCATATGTTTGCTTTGTCTTTGAACCTTACTTGGTCACCAGTGTGGAGTTCAGGTAGGTTTTGTGTTCCTCTGTCATAGTAGTACTTTTGCTTTTCTTTCTGTTGTTCTTTGAACTTCCTCACTTTCTCCCCCTCTTTTGTTTTCAGGAGGTTCTCCGGGATGGGCAGGTTTGACCTTAGCCGACGTCCCATCAGGAGTTGGGCTGGTGACTTACCACACTCGAGCGGCGTTGTGCAGTATACAAGCATGCTCTGGTAGAAATCAGTTCCACTGTCTTTTGCCTTGTACATTAGTCTTTTCACTGTGTTTGCGGGCTCTCCTGGGCCAACAGCTCTGGACAACGTGTCTGCTGTATACATCAGCTTACCCGGTGTGTACGCAACATTCAGTTCATCATAGACTGTCTCTCCTTCGCTTTCCACAACGAGGACTCTCCTTACCAGGTTCAGTCTCTCACAGGCTTTTAAACCTAGTATGGCTTGCACATCCTTTGGCACCATGATTAATGCTAGCGTGTGCTCTCTGTCCTTGTGTGTCACTTTGACAATGCATCTTCCTTTCACTGGTATATCAGTACCTGAGTATCCTGTCACTTTCACTTTGATTCCATGTATCTTTGGTCTGGGTCTAATTTTCTTAAAATCAGTCTCTGATATCACATTAACTTGTGCTCCAGTATCCAATTTAAATGGAATGTGTATGTAATTCACTTTTAGTGTCAACATCCAGTCTCTTTCTTCTTTTTTGTTTTCAGACACAACATCTACATAGAACTCCTCTATCTCACTTTCATCTACTGCATGGACCTTGCTTTGTTGCGCTTGGTTCTTACAGCAACGGGCATAATGGTTGTTTTTGTTGCAACTATTGCATGTTTTACCATATGCTGGACACTTTTTTGGTGGATGCTGTGTACCGCATCGACTACATGACTTTCGATTGCCCCTTTCATTTTTGTTTGCTGGCCACGCCTCTTTTTTCACATTGGCGCTCTTTTTGTTAAACGGCTTGTATCCGTTCATTCTCACTGCATCCATGTTGCAGCTATTGCCACTGAATAGCTCCTTTGCCTGCAACTTCACAGTCTCTGTAGCCCTACACAGTGCTATGGCTTTTCCCAGGTCTAGGTCTTGCTCTCTTAGCAGTCTTTCCCTTAGACCATTATCTGGAATACCACACACCAGTCTGTCTTTTATCAGCGAGTCTGTCAGTCCCCCAAATTCACACGATTTGCTCCTGTTTCTCAGTTCAATCACATACTGAACAATAGTCTCACCCGTTTTCTGTACACATGTGAAAAATCTGTGCCTCTCAAACGTCACGTTACATTTAGGTATGCAGTAGGCCTCAAACTTTTCCATTATTTTATCTAGTTTCATTTTGTCTCCATCAACAGCGAATGTGAAGTTATTATACACCTCCAGCACTTCATCACCCACGACATGTAAGAACAGTGACGCTTTCATTTTATCACCTTTCTCGTCAGCTCCGATTGCTGATAAATACAACTCTAAACGTTGTTTGAATCTCCTCCAATTTTCAGCCACATTACCTGTCAACTGAAGCGTCGCCGGTGGGTGTAAACCTTCCATTTTTTCACTTCGTTAGCTATTCTCCAATGGTAAGCAACGATGTTCTCTTTTGGCTTGCTAATTTGTGGAGAGCTGAGTTAACTTCAGATTTTTTCTCTTCATCTCTTTCAATCACTTCTGACACCATGTATTGATTTCTTTGTGGGTTCAATGACGAGACATTTATGAAAGAGAATGTCTTTTAATCTAAAGTCTGTTCAACTCTTTATACAGCTATACAGGAGACACGATGCTAGTGATGCATCTAGAACGAAACTGAAACTAAAACTCACTGCCTTGCTTGTCTCGGTCACATGCCCTCTGCTGGTCAGGCACAAGCAATCAATACCTGCAAACATGCTGTTAAGGCATCATAATCGAACAGGCAAATACCATCTCTATTTGCTGATATCATTACATAGACCAGTTAGCCTAACATCTGTGGTTGGTAAAATGTTGGAGTCCATTATTAAGGAAGCAGTAACAGGACTTTTGGATAAGCATAATTTAATCGGACAGAGTCAGCATGGTTTTATGAAGGGGAAATCATGCTTGACAAATTTGCTCGAATTCTTTGAGGATGTAACAAACAGGGTGGATAAAGGGGAACCAGTGGATGTGGTGTATTTGGACTTCCAAAAGGCATTTGACAAGTTGCCACACAAAAGATTATTGCACAAGACAAAAAATCATGGGATTGGGGGTAATATACTGGCATGGGTGGAAGATTGGCTATCTAACAGAAAACAGAGAGTTGGAATAAATGGTTCATTCTCGGGTTGGCTATCAGTAACTGAAATAAAGAATAGATTGCCTTTCAAAAGCTAGGCTTTATTAACCTTAAAAAACCAGCAGTACATGTTGAGCACCCAGTCTCAACCAAACTGTAGAAAACTGAATTTAAGATGGCCATCACAGGTCACATGGAATCAACTAACCAATAAGTTTACAGCATATATCTCAAGGCAGGAAAACAGGCAACCAATTACAATGCTTCTTATAAAACAAGAATAATCACCACAGTAACTAGTGGTGTTCCGCAGGGGTCAGTGCTGGGCTCTTTACAATCTATATTAACGATTTGGAGGAGGGGACCAAGTGCAACGTATCCAAGTTTGCCAATGATACAAAGATGGGAGGGAAAGCAGTGAGTGAGGAGGACATAAAAAACCTGCAAAAGGACATAGACAGGCTAAGTGAGTGGGCAGAAATTTGGCAGATGGAATATAATGTTGGAAAGTGTGAGGTTATGCACTTTGGCAGAAAAAATCAAAGAGCAAGTTATTATCTAAATGGAAAGAAACTGCAAAGTGCTACAGTACAGAGGGATCTGGGGGTCCTGGTGCATGAAACACAGAAGGTTAGTATGCAGATACAGCAGATGATCAGGAAGGCCAATGGAATCCTGGCTTTTATTGCAAGGGGGATGGAGTATAAAAGCAGGGAAGTCTTGCTTCAGTTATACAGGGGACTGGTGAGGCCTCACCTGGAATACTGCGTACAGTTTTGGTTTCCACATTTAAGAAAAGATATATTTGCTCTCGAGGCAGTTCAGAGAAGGTTCACTCGGTTGATTCCGGAGATGAGGGGTTTGACTTATGAGGAAAGGTTGAGTAGGTTGGGCCTCTACTCATTGGAATTCAGAAGAATGAGAGGTGATCTTATCGAAACATATAAGATTGTGAGGGGGCTTGATCGGGTGGATGCGGGGACAATGTTTCCACTGATGGGTGAGACTAGAACTAGGGGGCATAATCTTAGAATAAGGGGCTGCCGTTTCAAAACTGAGATGAGGAGAAACTTCTTCACTCAGAGGGTAGTAAATCTATGGAATTTGCTACCTCAGAGAGCTGTGGAAGCTGTGACATTAAATAAATTTAAAACGGAGATAGACAGTTTCCTAGCTGATAAGGGAATTAAGGGTTATGGGGAGTGGGCAGGGAAGTGGATGTGAGTCCAGATTCGGATCAGCCATGATCCTATTGAATGGCGGAGCAGGCCCGAGGGGCTGTATGGCCTACTCCTGCTCTTACTTCTTATGTTCTTATGTAGACCAATTAAATACATACATTGGTTCTGTTTTCACAAAGGAGGACACAAATAACCTCCCAGAGATGTCGGGGAACGTAGGGTCTAATGAACGGGAGGAACTGAAAGAAATCAGTATTTGTAGGGAAATGGTGTTAGGGAAATTGATGGGATTGAAGGCCGATAAATCCCCAGGGCCTGATAATCTACATCCTAGGAAGTGGCCCTAGAAATAGTAGATGCATTGCTGGTCATCTTCCAAAATTCGATAGACGCTGGAACAGTACCCATGGATTGGAGGGTAGCTAATGTTACCCCACTATTCAAAAAAGGTGGTAGAGAGAAAACGGGGAATTATAGACCGGTAAGCCTGACATCGGTAGTGGGGAAAATGCTAGAGTCCATTATAAAAGATGTAATAGCAGAGCACTTGGAAAACAGTGACAGGATCGGACAAAGTCAACATGGATTTACAAAAGGTAAATCGTGCTTGACTAATCTATTGGAATTTTTTGAGGATGTAACTGGTAAAATAGTTAAGGGAGAACCAGTGGATGTGGTGTATTTGGACTTTTAGAAGGCTTTCGATAAGGTCCCGCATAAGAGATTAGCGTGTAAAGTTAAGGCACATGGGATTGGCGGTAAGGTATTGACTTGGATAGAGAACTGGTTGGCAGACAGAAAGCAAAGAGTTGGAATAAACGAGTCTTTTTCCGAGTGGCAGGCAGTGACTAGTGGGGTACAGCAGGGATTGGTCCTAGGACACCAGCTATTCACAATATATATTAATGATCTAGACGCGGGAACTAGATGTAATTTCTCCAAGTTTGCAGATGACACAAAGCTGGGTGGGCATGTGTGCTGTGAGGAGGATGCCGAGAAATTCTAGTATGATTTGGAAAGGTTGGGTGATTGGGCAGAAGCATGGCAGATGCAATATAATGTGGATAAATGCGAGGTTATCCACTTTGGTATCAAAAACAGGAAGGCAGATTATTATCTGAATGTCAATAGATTGGGAGAAGGGGAAGTGCAATGAGACCTGGGTATCCTTGTGCACCAGTCGCTGAAGGTAAGCATGCAGGTGCAGCAGGCGCTTAAGATGGCAAATGGTATGTTGGCCTTCGTAGCGAGAGGGTTCGAGTACAGGAACAAGGATGTCTTGCTGCAGTTGTACAGGGCCTTGGTGAGACCACATCTTGAGTATTGTGTGCAGTTTTGGTCACCTTATCAGAGGAAGGATGTTCTTGCCATGGAGGGAGTGCAGCGAAGATTCACCAGGCTGATACCTGGGATGGCAGGAATGACGTATGAGGAGAGATTGGGTCGATTGGGCTTACACTCGCTAGAGTTTAGAGGAAAGAGAGGGGATCTCATTGAAACTTATAAAATTCTAACAGGACTAGACAGACTAGATGCAGGAAGGATGTTCCTAATGGCCGGGGAGTCCAGAAGCAGGGGTCACAGTCTAAGGATAAGGGGTAAGCCATTTAGGACAGAGATGAGGAGGAATTTCTTCACCCAGAGAGTGGTGAACCTGTGGAATTCTCTACCACAGAAGGCAGTAGAGGCCAATTCATTAAATATATTCAAGAGGGAGTTAGATATATTTCTTAAACTAAAGGGATCAAGGGATATGGAGAGAAGGCAGGGATTGCGTACTGAATTTGGATGATCAGCCATGATCTCATTGAATGGCGGAGCAGGCTCGAGGGGCCGAATGGCCGACTCCTGCTCCTATCGTCTATGTTTCTATGTTTCCATGTTTCCATGAGCTTCAACAATGTGGCACTTTATCAAACACCTTTTGGAATTTCATGTACACCACTTCAACCGCATTACTCTCATCAACCCTCTCTGTTACCTCATCAAAAAACTCGATCATGTTAGTTAAGCACTATTTGCCTTGAACAAATCCGTGCTGGCTTCGCTTAATTAATCCACACTTGTCCAAGTGACTGTTAATTTTTTCCCAGATTATCATTTCTAAAAGCATCCCCACTACCGAGTTTAAGCTGACTGGCCTGTAGTTGTTGGGTTTATGCTTACACCCTTTTTTGAACAAGGGTGTAACATTTGCAATCCTCCAGTCCTCTGGCACCACCCCTGTATCTAAGGAGGATTGGAAGATTATTGCCAGTACCTCTGCAATTTCCACCTTTACTTCCCTCAGCATCCTAGGATGCATCCCATCTGGTCCTGATGACTTATCTACTTTAAGTACAGCCAGCCTTTCTAGTACCTCCTCCTTATCAATTTTTATCCCATCCCATGATAAAAGCCTTGAATCTGTGATATTCCTCTGCACTATTGGCAAATGTTCATTGACGTGCATGGCCAGTGGCCTGTATTAAGTCATTCTAAACTCACTTTGCACGGAATGCAAATATTTATATATACAAATTACAAGCATGAAAATTACCCTTCCTCTTAAAATAAAGAGGATATTTACAGTACAAGTTCTCCATTCAAGCAGAAGCTTAATATATCAAAATAAATAGCATTTCGAGAGATGGGGGTAAGGAAACATGTTTAATCTGGATAAATTTAAAGTAATGCATATTGACATAGGAAATGTGTATGCAGGGAAGGCGTGTTCATTGTCAAAGGCATTGGGCGTGATTATCGATTATTTACTCAAAGTTCTCAACAATGTGAAGTTGTATTGACAGAGCTGATGAAATATCAAAAGCATCTTGAGGACATTTGACTCCAACTCAAAACCTGATGCCTTAGCCTTTTTTAGAACATTGATAACGTCGCATTTGAAATATTTTGTGATATTTGGGCATTCTCCCTCCATACCTTGCAAGGGATGCCAAGAGGCAAGGATGATTCAGGGATTTGGGGTTTGAAGCTAAGAATTGAAATTGTTTTATTTTTAGAGCAAAGAAGTTTGAGGGAGGCATGATGTAGGCTTTCAAAATCCTGAGAGGTGCAGATGATGTCGAGGTAAGCAAGTTATTTGACATGGGCTCTGAGCACACAACTGAAATTGGTTCAAAATTTCCGAGCCTCAATTGAAGCACCAAGAAAAATGGAACTATTTATTTTTTCCCGTCTGTGGAGCAGAATCGAATGATCTGATTGGGATTCAATATTTTACAGATAAACGTGGACTGAGATGATTAGATACTTCAGGAGCATTTATGATTCCCATCTCGATGGAGTGGGGGGGCTGATGCTGAAGCTACAGGGAGGGGGGCAGGTGACACGAGGGAGAGGAACTTCTTTTTTGTTGGAGGCAGCAGACCAAATGTCAACAATGCAGATGCGGGAATGGACAACTGTTCTGGAGTCTACCTTGATTACTTTTGGGGATCAGAGAGCGTTTATGCAGAACTTTTTCTTGAGGAGATGAAATGCGTG
This sequence comes from Somniosus microcephalus, assembly GCF_052327205.1. Classification (NCBI taxonomy): domain Eukaryota; kingdom Metazoa; phylum Chordata; class Chondrichthyes; order Squaliformes; family Somniosidae; genus Somniosus; species Somniosus microcephalus. The sequence continues at coordinate 44,423,507 of NC_141009.1, read as the reverse complement.
GAATAGAGACCATGTTCAGGTAGATTGTGCTTGTTGAAGAAGTGGAGTTAATGGGTCAATGTGCTCTTTCTTATTTCATGCCTTTTTATCTTTCCTTTTCAACTGTAGTAGCATTGTTCCCACTGTAAGATCAGATCTCTACCAGAAAATTCACTCACGGCCACTTCAATACTGGCAAAGACCAAAAAATTGTGCCTGTTCGTTCTTAGCCAGTTCAAAGCAATTGAAAATTAGAAACCGTGATGAATGATACCTGAATGGAATGGAAAGACAGCGACAGAACAAAAACATGACAAATTAGATTGAGACTGAAGTTGAAATTAATTTGCATTCTTAATATTAAAAATGCAATGGGCTACTATGAAAAGTTGATTCACTGCCAAACATGACCACAATCTATTTACAATAATCCCTCTTTCTATGTTCTAAAAACTTTCAGGAAGTTATTTTGTTCATAATTGAAGACATTGGCAAACTCAATTGCTGCAAGTGTGGATTAGCAGTCACAGATGTAGTATTGATCCTACATAAACAGTTCTAATAATCTGTGGTGCTATTGTATTGTAGAGGTCTTCTACAGTACATCTCTTCACTAGCATGTAATTCTAATTGGTAAGAGATGTAAGGATAGATTTTACAAACTTGCTCTTTGAGAGTATTTGTTGGAAATTTTCCAGCCATTAATTTTAATGGAGCAAAAACCCTGTAGACATGCTCTCCTCTCCAGCTGAATTTCCAATACACATTCCCAGATATCTATGCTGGGAACATAAATTTGTTAAACCTCTCCTACAATATCTTTGCCATTTGAGGTAAATTGGTTGAATTTCAGGGACCTCCCCAATGGACCGAAGGAGCCTGGCTCCAAATAGCAGAGGAGGTCAAATACAGGGATGTTGTCAGGAGGACCTGGGTGCAGTGCCAGAAACATTTCAATAATCTCATTAGATCAGGAAAGGTGAGTGCAAAGCCACACTCAACTTCATCCTGCTGTGCCTCTCATCACATCCCCATCACTCCGCCTTCCCAACCCTACTCCTGCACATCATTCCTCTCACCAATGTACCTTGCATGTCCACCCATCCCTCTCTATCTACATTATCACATCCCCATCTTACTAGCCACCCCTCACACTCACCTTCATCCTACTGCAATCGTACCAACTAACAACACACAAGGAGGCCAGTTAGCATTGCCACTCCACTCCCTCATAGTCACCCTCTACAGATGTAACACACCCATCCCTTATACTCATTCAATCACTCAACCTTCTCTTCTTTCCCTCCTTGCAGGAAAAGAGATCTCACAATAAGAGGGAAAGGGAGAGAACCGGAGGTGGCACTCCAGCCTTCACCACCTTAACAGCAGCAGAGGAGGTAGCCTTGGAAATTTCCGGAGTCGCAGAGCAGCTGGAGGTGGGAGACGAAGAGAGGGGGACATCTCAGGAACCTGGTGACAGAAATACATCTCATATAGCCACATGGCATATAGCAGTCACTCATAGTCCGATTGCGGTAATTACAGAGGCGTTTTCCTGCTGTCTGCCATCGGGAAAGTCATCGCATGAATCCTCCTCAATCGTCTTCTCCCAGTGGCCGAAAAGTTCCTCCCAGAGTCGCAATGCGGACTCCGCCCACTAAGGGGCACAATGGACATGATCTTCACCGCGCGTCAATTACAAGAGAAATGTAGGGAACAGCACCAACTGCTGTACATGGCCTTCTTTGATCTCATAAAGGCCTTCGAAACTGTCAACCATGAGGGATTATGGAGTGTCCTCCTCAAATTCGGTTGCCCTCAAAAGATTGTCACCATCCTCTGCCTGCTTCAAGAAAACATGCAAGCCGTGATCCTGACCAACGGTTCCACCACAGACCCAATTCACGTACGGACCAGGGTCAAGCAAGGCTGTGTCATCGCACCAACGGTCTTCTCGATCTTCCTTGCTGCAATGCTCCATCTCACCCTCAAAAAGCTCCCCGCTGGAGTGGAGCTAATTTACAGAACAAACGGGAAACTGTTCAACCTCCGTCACCTCCAGCCCAGATCCAAGGTCGTCCCATCCTCTGTCGTCGAATTACAGTATGCAGACGACGCTTGCGCCTGCGCTCACTCGGACGTCGAACTCCAAACCATCGTCAACACCTTCACCGAAGCGTACGAGAGCAAGAGCCTTACACTAAACATCTGTAAGACAAAAGTCCTCTACCAACCTGCCCCCGCCACACAGTACTGCCCCCCGATTATCAAAATCCACGACAAGGCCTTGGTCAACGTGGACCACTTTCCATACCTCAGGAGCCTACTGTTAACAAGGGCAGACGTCGATGATGAAGTCTTCAGTGTGCCAGTGCAGCCTTCAGTCGCCTGAGGAAGAAAGTGTTTGAAGACCAGGACTTCAAACCCGGCTCTACGCTCATGGTCTACAGTGCAGCAGTGATACCTGCCCTGCTGTGTGCCTCAGAGACATGGACCATGTACAGCAGGCACCTCAAAGCACTGGAGAGGTACCACCAACGCTGCCTCCATCGGCAGGATAGGCGCACCAACATCAGTGTTCTCGCTCAGGCCAGCATCCCCAGCATCGAAGCTTTGATCACGCTCGATCAGCTCCGATGGATGGGTCACATCGTCTGCATGCCCAATATGAGACTCCCAAAACAAGCGCTCCACTCAGAGCTCTGACACGGCAAGAGAGCCCCAGGTGGGCAGAGGAAACGCTTCAAGGACACCCTCAAAACCTCCTTGAAAAAGTGCAACATCCCCACTGACACCTGGGAATCCCTGGCCCAAGACCACACAAAGTGGAGAAGCATCCGGAAAGGCGCCGAATACCTCGAGTTTCTTCGCTGGGAGCAAGTTGAAGCCAAGCGTAGGCAGCGCAAGGAGCGCATGTCAACCCAAGCACCCCACCCACCCACCCCTTCAACCACCATCTGCCCCACCATGACAGAGACTCTAGGTCCCGCATTGGACTAATCAGTCACCTGCAAACTCATTTTTAATGTGGAAGCAAGTCATCCTCGGTTCCGAGGGACTGCCTGAGAAGAAGAAGAGATATGGGGACTGATGTCAGCAGCCAGTGAATGTTCATCATGTACATAATGGTATCTGTACCCATTCTTGATATGACATGTCTAACTCATCTCTTTACTCTCCCACAAGTCCAAAAAGAGACCACCCTGCACCCCCATTGTCCAGGGGGAAGAGGAAGACGACTCCTCAGAGCAGCCGCCAGCCTCTGAGGGTGCAGCATCACCAGGCATAAGCACACCCAGCACCAGCGCAGATACGCACACCTCGGTGGGTCCCCCGCGAGATAGAGTAGTGTTGTCACCTGGTGTCTCACAACTCACAAGTGAGCAAGAGCAGATGGTGGAGACAGGGTCTGCAGTGGAGACTTGTCGCCGGAGGCCACAGGACATTCCCAGCTCTGCTCAGCTGCATGCAGACGCTGAGCCTCAGGGGCCATCGACAAAGAGGGCAATCCTGGAGGTGTAGCAAGAAGTGCAGGAGGCTTTGACAGGTTTTGCGACCATGATGTCTGCAAATGTGCAGAGAATGGAGGAGTCCATCACCAACATGAGCGCCACCATGTCGCAGGCGATCGCGACTGTAGGCTCTTCCAGGGGTAGTATGGCCACCTGCAAGGCGCAGCTAATGTGTCACTCACAGGAGCACATGGGCCGGAATTTTGCTGGCACTCAGGGGGCAGGTTTGGAGGTGGGACCGCTGTCAAAATTGCAAAGATTGACAGCGAGTAGGAAACCCGCAGTGAACCTGCCTCCAATCTATCATCTTAAGTGGCGGGTCCCTGATTTGCACATGGACCCGACACCTAGCGGAGGGAAGAGGATTATAGCCACTTACCTGCCTGTTAACAGGTACTTGATACTTGTTAACAGGCTCTTTTTCAATTTTGCCACTTCTGCCTTGGGGTTTCCTGACGTCCGGACACCATGCCAGGTAAGTGTGGCGTGTTGTGAGTCTGCTGTTATGTTTCTGCATTGATGACAGCTGCAGAAGTGGTGTGAAGGATCCAATGGTGCACTGGTGAGTTTCAGAGGTAAAAAAATGTTGGGAAAATCATTTTTAATGCATTTACACCTTTCTGTAAGTAACAAGTTCAGAATTGGCTGTCTAGTCCCACCTCATTGGGAGAACCTCTCTCACCAGTGACAGATCACTTCTGTTACCTCACCTGCAGCTGCCATCTGTTCTAGCCTAAAGAGGGAATCACTGGAGAGCCTGGGTGCAAGAGTTCACCTTTGTACAGTGATTGTCACCTCAATGCTGTCAAACACTGAGAAGTGAGCTGTCAAAGAAAATTTGTGTCCCTTTAAGAAAACCGGCAGATGACGTTTCCTCAAATGATGTCATCTGACCGGCTTCCTCTTAATTGGCCGGCAAGCCCGCAGGGCGGGCTTAACAAGGCCAATCGACGTAAAATCACGTCCATGGGCCGAATACAGTTGGGGACGGGACTGGAACCCGGAAACCTGCTGACCCGCTCCTAATCAGCATCCATTTGCAAAATCGCAGCCATGGCCTCTATGGAGAATAGATGGCTCTCCAGCACCTTGCTAGCAGGGAAGTGTGGGTGGCCCATGAGAGGGATGATGGTGAAAGGGGACATGAAAGTGGGGGCTCCGCTCAAAGCGTTCACACTTCTCCCCCGTTGCCCCTTCCTCAGTCAGAGCCCCAGATGGCTCCTCGGGTTGCGATGGCCGAGCGCTGCAGCCCTGCGCTGATGCCCTCTGTACTGTGGAGCATCATACGGTTGAGGAAAAGGTTGGTGGTGTTGTTGTTGCTGCTGCTGGTGTTGGTACTCATCATGGTCTAATCCTGAGGACCAAGGTGAGACAGTATAAATGATGTTAATACTGATGTAATAGATGGCAGGTCAAGTAGAGATGACAGAAGCAATCAATCAATGGTGTGGTAGGTTCTACCAATGAGGTGATTGTAGATGCCGACTTTGCTGATAAGACTTGCAACCTCTAGAAAGTTAAGTCTATGCTGACAATGCACTCAGCAATAGCATCTGCCTTAGGAAAGTGACCAGGTTTCAGGTGGGAGTTTTTATTGTACTTTTCATGCTGTGAACTAATGAGGTGGGATAATGGCCACTCAACTTCCGCCTCAGGTTCACAGGCATGGTTCCCGAGCTGCGTGATTCCCGTGCTCATCCAGGGAAATGTGAAAGGTAGAGTTAAAAAGACTCTTAAGTACCTCATAATGAGCTAACTTAGCTTGTCCGCCTCTGCTGTTCGGGTCACTGCCGCGCTGGCAAAGGAACCCAAGGGAGTGGCGCGTGGAGGCGGGGTGATGGCGGTTTTCCGACCCACTCCAAGTTATTTCAAATTTCCCACCCGACCCGCCTCCAATTGTGCCCACACGGACGCCAGAAAATTCCAACCTACATCTGTATTTAAAATGGTTGTTGAGTCTTACTTATCATGGTACTAACAGCCATGGCAGATTCAGAGCAAAAGCTTTGATGACAGGATAACCATTGGGAAATGATCACTGTATTCCTAGTGTGGTTACAGTTCAGCTTACTACGCACGATCTGAGCAATTTCATTTCATTGCTTTTACGAAAATGTGCTTTGTTGAGCTAGACAGATGTAATACAATAGGCGGAGTCCAGAAAAGCAGGTTATAAAAACTTTGCTGAACCATTTTGTTATTACATTAAATTTTACATGATATTAAGCTGCTCTCAGATCAGCTGCAGCTTAAAGTCAAGTGCAATTTATATTGGAATTTGGCACTGAACAGATAAATCTACCTCCCTTTGTGACAACGTGTCATCAATATCAATATACTCCTGGCCATTGTTTGTCAGTGTTTAATTAATTCTCTGTTTAAAATGCCATTTGAGATGTTTCCTAAATTAAATCTCACACATCATGTTAAACTGTTTTAAGGCTTATTGTTGGCGAAATTTTACAGCGTAAACAATCCTATTCTGTTTGATTACTTTGGCACTGACAGTTAAGTCAGCATAAATCTCACTGCACCACGAGTTAATACTTAGAATGTAATCATGCCCAGAAAGTGTGAGAAATTGCTAATGATGAGTGGTGAGGCTCATTTGATTTGGGGCCCTGGGAATCCCTTGTGTTGTTCCCACTATAAAGTGTAATGCATTATCCTACTCCTGCGAAACTTCATAAGCAGTTTACCCAATCTTGTGAATGTGCAAACACAAAGAAAATGAGCTGGAGGTAAACGTATACTCGCAGATGACCTGTTCTGTGCCAGTTGCTGTGCTTTGAACAATAACACTGCAAAGAATGGTGAAGTATTTGGGGGGGATTAAGTGAATCTTGGAAACTACTTTTAGCGAATCAGTTGCAGTCTTTGCAAGCATTGTACAAATATTTGTTTAGGCTGTCCCAGCATTAATTATTCCACATGAAGATGCTTGCTCGCTACACTAATTCATTGGCAGAATTAATTTCTCTCTCTTTACTATTTGGACGCAGTGATTGGTGCATTTGTGTTGGATTCCAATCTGTTCTGTTTGATGCAGTTATTCACCACAAAGGAAATTAAATCCCAAGGTGATAAACAGGCTTGAGGTCACTAGGCATCTGAAATCACTTTGTGTCAATGGGAAGTGATTTCAGTTGCCTAGTGACCCCAAATCGCTAATGCCATTTGGGAGTTAGTTTGGGCACCAGTCTGCACTAAAGACACATTGCGTGAGACTACAATGTATTAAATAGTTTTTCCAGCACAGAAACAGGCCATTTGGCCCAACTGGTCCATGCCGGTGTTTATGCTCCACATGGGCCTCCTCCCACCCTACTTCATCTAACCCCATCTATCCTTCTATTCCTTCCACCCTCATATGTTTATCTAGCTTCCCCTTAAATGCATCTATGCTATTTGACTCAACCACTCCTTGTGGTAGCGCGTTCCACATTCCCACTACTTTCTGAGTAAAGAAGTTTCTCCTGAATTCCCTATTGGATTTATTAGTGACTATATTATATTTATGGCCCCTAGTTCTGGTCTTGCCCTCAAGCGGAAATATCTTCTCTATGTCTACCCATTCAAATCCTTTCATACTTAAAGACCTCTATCAGGTCACACCTTAGTCTTCTCTTTTCTAGAGAAAAGAGCCACAGCCTCTTTCTTAATCACAATCTTTCCTAATAGGTATAACTTCTCAGTTCTGGTATCATCCTAGATAATCTGTTTTGCACCTTCTCTGGTGCCTCTGTCCTTTTTATAATATGGAGACCAGAAATATTCACAGTACTCCAAGTGTGGTCTAACCAAGGTTCTATACAAGTTTAACATAACTTCTCTTGAAGGGATAATTACTAGTCCTAGCCCTTTTTGGGCTACCCCAGATCAGGCATATTCCCCAGACGTTCACCTTCAACTAAAGTTAGAGATAGCCAAATTCTATAAGACACTTATTTGGGCCTAAATGTCCAGGCTATCTCTCCCTAAAGGAAAGGAATGACTGAAGATGTTACCATCCTCCGGATAGCAATTTAATAAGTTTAACTAGACAGTAACCTTCCGGACATTATGAGGGTCCGGAACCCCTCCTCCCCCAGAATTCTGCAACTCCTTACAAAAGAGTGTACAGAAATTGAGTTCGCGAGTTTGATACAGAAATACCCTGTGAGACAATTCTAAATATATATAGCTTGTGAGCAATGGGGGCGGTCACTCCCATTCAGGTGAAGGCCACATCCACCTCCAACACACCTGAGGCAAATCTACCCATTAGCTCAGGAGTTCAAAAGGCAAACTAGTGCATCCCTTCAGAGCCAGTACCTGAGGAGAAAGCCAAGACAAAGCCAAGACTGCTGTTGAAAACCAGCTTGCAGCTGCCACAGAGAGGTCTACTATTGAACCCGGGTGGAATATTGTTTCGTTCTGAGAGCCTGATATGATCCCCGGACCGGCTGAGAAAGATCCAGTGGTAAAGTAACCCTGGCTTATTGTTTTTTGGAGGAAATTGATTTAAGGACTGCCTTCCTAACCACCCAGGGCGAGTGATGGTTTTGTTCTTCATTTTTCTTTTTTGAACGTCATATGGTTTTTTGCATTTTGCCAGACGTGAACCTTTTTTCCCCGTTTTCTAAAAATAAAACACAGCTAACTGCTGTTTTTCATTTACCAATCTTGTGACTGTGCTTGTGTCCTCCACCCACCCACCCCCCACCCCCACATCAACATCTAGGTGGTGGTTGATTACAAGCTTTATTTAAGGGCTGACATACAGTTAACAGCTTGTGAGTCAATCGCAACATTAACAGTTCAAAATACAAATAGCTTACATTTCTTATTCTTTCTAATCCAGAATATCCACCAAAATCAAGTTAAAATACCTTATGATCCCCGAGACTCAAAGTTAAAAACTTACAGATGGATCTGAAGTTGAGAGAATTGCTCGCCCTTTCCAGCTACTTCTGACTGTCTATCTGGAAAGCTCTACTTTTATACCTTTTTTTAGTGGTATTTTTTTTGAAGTTTTCTGTTGATGTAAGCTAATTATCTTTATTCATTCTCTCTGTTGAATTCTTAGTATTCTTACTGTCATTTCAGCTGCTAACTCTCAGGCTTCTGTCTGTTGTTTAGGTGTTTCAAAAACTTATAAAACAATATGACAGTAGTATTTATTTGATGCCATTCTTATCGAAGGTCTTCCATTCAATTTCTAAATCACCTCTGCTGTTTGAAAACAGATGTCCTGTTTACTAACTGTTCCAAGTTCAACACAAACACAATGTGATTGCTTGGTGCATCTATTGAAGTCATAGCTTAAAATGATCTGTTGTTATCATATTTATAACATGTAAATTAAAACCATTTCAACTAGGATGTTTGCTTTCCTAGCCATCTTAGTTGATTTATATTACATCATGTTTCTTGTTTCATTTGATGTTACTTTTACAAAGGCACATGGTTTTTTAATGTAAAGTGTTAAAAACTAACACTTCGAACAGGAACACAGAATATTAAAAAAACATGTGTGTTAACACTTCATCTTATCTCAGAAGCCTGTTTGCACAGCTTGTGTCATTGAGACTTTAGATTTTTAAACCCAGTATATCATATATTAATAAAATCAGAATTCTGTTCATATGATGGTGCATTTTTCTGAAATATGGCTTATTCCCTCACACACTGCTTTTCAATTCTATCCCTCTAGAAATGAACCCCAGTGCTTTGTTTGCCTTTTTTATGGCCTTATTATCCTGCATCACTACTTTTAGTGATTTGTGTATCTGTACTTGTGGATCCCACTGTTCCTCAACCTCATTTAGACATTTAGGGCTCCATTTTGCCAGCCCTGGGGAGGCGGGTTTGGAGGCGGGACTGCCGGGAAAATGGCAGAATTTGGGGGCGGGTGCCCAACCCGCCCCCAACCTGCCTCCATGCCATCTTGCCAGGAGGCGGGTATCCGACCTGCGCCGGGTCCCGCCTCCTCAAGGCGGGAAAGGGATTAATGCCAATTAACTGCCTGTTAGCAGGTAGTTAACAGGCAGTTTTTTGGCAAATCCCTATTTTGAGCCCTGAAGTGTGGGCTTCCTGACGGCTCCAAACCGCACCAGGGTCAGCGAGGTGGGTCATCGGTCTGTGGGGGTCGGAGGGGCCGAGATGTCCGGTGCGCAGGTGAGCAATGGGTGCATATGTGCAGAGGTAAGTGTGTGAGGCGTGTGTAAAGTATTTTAATAAGTTTTACTTACCATTACTTCTTCCTGCAGGCTTCCTCCCTTCAGGTCTTGGGAGTCCCTCAGCTCACCAGCACAGAAAGCAGAATGGCCGCTGAACTGTCAAAAGCTGCAGCCTTCTGCTTTCTGGTCAGGAAGGCTTTCTAATTGAGTCTTGAGTAAAGACACAACTTAGAAGACAGATTGTCGGTATTTGACAGCTTCACAGAGCTGTCAAACGATGACATTTCATCTGTCAAAAGTTCTTGAAAGATGAAACATCACTCGCTGACGTCACCTGTAAATGGCTTTCCCTTAATTGGCCTGCTGAGCCCACTGGGCGGGCTTAACAAGGTCAATCAAGGTAAAATAGCATGGGTTGGCCACAAGTCAATGGAGGCGGGACTAAAACCCAACAAGTGAGAGTCCCGCCTCCAAAAACTCCCCATTGACAAAATCCAGCCCTTATTTTCCAAGGAATATGTGACCTCCTTATTCTTCCTACCAAAATGTACTACCTCACATTTATCTATATTGAAGTTCATTTGCCAGTTACACACTCATTCTGCAAGTTTATTCATGTATTTTGTCGCATTCCTCCTCTGTATTAACGACACCCTCCCCCCCCCATCTTGGTGTCATCCGCAAATTTTGAAATTGTACTTCCGCTTCCCAAGTCCAAATCATTTATGTCAATGGTGAACATCAGCGGTCCCAGCAACGATCCTTGTGGAACACCACTCCCCACCATTTACCTATCTGAGTAACTACATAAAACCACTACTCTCTGTTTTCTATACATTCTGCCACTTGTCCCCTGACTTCACATGTTCTGACCTTCTGACCTCATACTTTCCCTAGTTTCATTCTTATCCCCTTATCAAAGGCCTATTGAAAATCCAAATATATTGGGGTGCAATTAGGCTCTGTAGTGCCCATTTTTGGGGTGCTACGAGGCTTCTTAAACTATGTAAATAGCGTTTGTGACACCTGTGCACACTTCAGGTGGTAAGTGTGGTGGGCACCTTACATATAATGGGGTTAGCACTCATGCACCTAACAACCGCCAGCAGCATCCAGAGCAGGCAGGTCATGATGCCAGCGCTGCCATTTTGGGACTCCACGCTCCAGCTTACGCCCTCTCTTAACCTCGCACTGCTGAACACGAATTTAAGCGGCATGAAGGATCCCCCACCATCGCTATTTAAAGGGATCATCAACTATTTATAGGTTAGTTGCTGGATTATTTCCTCTGGTTGTTGCTGCAATTCTATGCATTTTGGGTGCTTTTCAATAGTCTGCAGGGAGTGGTCTGGCTGGTGCTGAAGTACCTTTTTGGTGACTTAAAGGCTTGTGCACAAACCAATTGCTTCCAGACATGGGTGGTCTAGTAGGGCTTCCTCTTGGCATTGAGCATGACTGGGAGACTGAGCAGAGGCCACGCAGAGCAGGACAAGCTGCTAGAAGAGGGAGGAGGAGGAGGAGGGGATGAAGTACTATCAGCAGGAGGCCGTATCCTCAGAGGGTGTTTAAGGGAGCATTTCTCGTACCTGAACTTCAGTGACAACCAATGCTTGAGACGTCTGCACTTCAATAAAGAGGTTGTGACTGAAATCTGCCAACTGCTGCAGCCACAACTCTAACTTCAGAGCAGGGCAAGGACCACATTTCCAGTGGCTGTGAAGGTGACTGTGGCGATAAACTTTTATGCATCTGTCTCCTTCCAGGCTGCTGCTGAAGATATAAGCAACATCTCACAGTTTACAGTGCACTGCTGCACAAGGGAGGTCACTGGAGCTCTCTATGCAAAGAAAGACACCGTCATCTTATATCCTCTTGCCAGAGACAAGCAGGCAGTGCGTGCACGAGGCTTTGCAAAGATTGCAGGCTGCCCCATGGTGCAGGGTGCCATTGAGTGCATACACATTGCTTTGTGTATGCCTCATGTGAACTTGGCCATGTACCTGAACCTCAATGTGCAGCTGGTGTGTGATCACAGGCAGCCTGGAATCATGGCAGCAGTCACGATGCGTTCATTCTGCAGCAGTCCACTGTGCCAACTGTATTTCAACCACCATGACAAAACAAAGACTGGCTACCGGGCGACAAGTGTTATCCAGTCATGACATGGATCATGACTCCAGTCCGGAACCCATGCACAGCAGCCATACAGTGAGAGCCATGCTGCCATAAGGAATCTTATGGAGCACACCATTGGTGTTCCGCAGGGGTCAATGCTGGGACCCCAACTCTTTACAATCTATATTAATGATTTGGAGGAGGGGACCAAGTGCAATGTATCCAAATTTGCCAACGATACAAAGATGGGAGGGAAAGCAGTGAGTGAGGAGGACATAAATAACCTGCAAAAGGGCATAGACAGGCTAAGTGAGTGGGCAGAAATTTGGCAGATGGAATATAATGTTGGAAAGTGTGAGGTTATGCACTTTGGCAGAAAAAATCAAAGAGCAAGTTATTATCTAAATGGAAAGAAACTGCAAAGTGCTACAGTACAAAGGGATCTGGGGCTGCTGGTCCATGAAACACAGAAGGTTAGTATGCAGTGTAATGATCAGTAACCTGTCATTCTGGAATGGTACACTAGGCGGTGCTATATGTATATAAGAGTGGGCTACCCATGATGCACCAGGCTACCCACAAGGCAGCAGTCAAGATGGATGCCTCTACAGATACAATACCTAGTCCACATGTGCTCAATAAAGTGTCTCGCAAAAGCTAGCTGTTCTTAATAAAAACGACTGGTTATTAATGAACATAACATGGTACCAGGATTGGTAAGATCTGCTGAATATTGTGCAATGTGACATGGAGAATTTGAAGCCACCAGAGTGTTTGAAACTCACAGGAAATATCGACTAAAATTGGCAGACTTTTAAACAACAATTCGAACTCTACATTGCTGCCATCGGGTACGGTACGAAGCCAGACGCAAGGAAAATAGCGTTGCTGCTCACAGTTGCAGGCCCACAGGCAATAGAGGTAATTAATACATTTGTATTTAATCCAGAGGAGAACAGAGAAAAATTAGAAGATGTGCTAAAGAAATTTGATACACATTGTTCTCCCAAAAAGAATGAGACCTATGAAAGGTATGTGTTCTGTTCTCGGACACAGCGGCAAAATGAGACTTTTGATAGCCTTTTGACTGATCTGAAACTGAAAGCACAGACATGTAATTTCTCTGAGCTGAAAGCATCCATGATTCGTGCCAAATTGTGTTTGGTATTCATGATAAAACGGTCAGGGGACGTCTGTTGAGAGAAACCGAACTAACATTGGAAAATGCTGTGTAAATATGCCAAGCCAGCGAGCTAGCTCGAAAGCACGCGAAGACTTTCAGTGAAATCAATGATGATGAGATTGCAGTAAGTGCTGCTGTCGGTGCTGTGTCCTACAAGGAGAAGAAACATGGGCAGAACAGAAGTGAAAAGCAATCGGAGGAAGGAATTTTTAATTGTAAACGCTGTGGTTACAAACACCAGTTAAAACAATGTCCAGCGTTTGGAAAAATGTGCACAAAATGTCATGGAAAGAATCACTTTGCCAAACAATGCTTTTCAAAAGTAAAAATGAAGAAAGGGCAACGAGTTAATGTAATTGAGGACACTGATTTAAGTGAGATGTGTTTTGTAGGAATGGTGTCATGTGACAATATCAAAAAGGATACAGAAAATGTGCAGCCCTCAGGAATAAACAATGCTGAACATAAAGTTAATGCAGTAAAAGAGGACAAATGGATGATCCCACTGCAGGTAAATGGAGCATTAGATACATTGAAGCTAGACTCTAGGGCAAAAGCAAACTTTATCAGTATGAGTGACATTAACAATATGAAAGAAAAGCCCAAAATACAGAAAAAGTCAGTACTACTGAAGGCCTATAATGGACAGAAAATAGATAGCTTAGGTGTATGCAGACTTAAAGTGACAGTCAAAGACAAAGTGCATCATCTCATGTTTTCTGTTGTGGCTGAAGGACTTGATTCACTACTGGGTGACAAAGCTTGTGAGGACTTAGAACTGGTCAAGGGAGTCTACCGTATAAACTGTGCCATAAGCAGACCAGATGACTCAGTGGATTCTGTAGTGAATAATTTCCAGGATGTGTTCAAAGGATTTGGAGTTCTACCATTCACTTACAAGATCCAGCTAAAGGAGGATGCTCAGCCAGTGGTACATGCTCCACGAAGAGTTCCAGCACCCCTGCGTGACCGGCTCAAGAATGAACTGGACAGAATGACCACACTAGGAGTCATCAGGAAAGTCAAAGAGCCAACAGACTGGGTTAACTCCATGGTATGTGTAAAGAAAAAGAACAATGATCTAAGAATATGCATGGATCCAAAGGACTTAAATGCAAACATAAAACCTGAACACTACCAGATTCCCAAGCAAGAAGAATTCACCATTGAAATGTCAGGTGCCAAATACTTTTCAAAGCTCGATGCCTCACAAGGATTTTGGCAACTAAAACTGGATGAAGAGAGCACCAAATACTGTACCTTCAACACACCATTTGGCAGGTATTGTTTCCTCAGAATACCTTTCGGGATAATATCTGCATCTGAAATCTTTCATAGAGCGATGGAACACATAATTGAAGGTCTGGAAGGAGTTTGGGTCTATGTTGATGACATCATCATCTGGGGCTCCACACTGAAAGAACACAACGAGAGACTGACTAAAGTGCTACAGAGCATACGCCGGAATGGACTGAAGCTCAACAAAGCCAAGTGTCAGTTTGGCGTCCAGGAAGTCACTTTCCCAGGAGATAATCTATCTGGTAAAGGAATAGAGCCAGATATGGAAAAAGTAAATGCCATACTCAAAATGCCCCGACCCACTGACAAAAAAGGAGTGCTACGCATCATGGGGATAATAAACTTCATTGGAAAGTTCATTCCTAACTTGTCAGCCAAGACAGCCTGTCTGCGAGACCTGCTACGTAAAACAAATGAGTTCGCATGGACAGAAAGACATGAACAAGAGTGGATAAACCTCAAAACAGTGCTGACAACCACACCTGTACTCACCTTCTTTGACACAACAAAAAGAATCAAAGTGTCAACGGATGCATCAAAAGATGGCCTAGGTGCGGTCTTGCTACAAGCAGAGGGTGAAGATTGGAAGCCTGTTGCCTATGCCTCCAGGTCTATGACTGAAACTGAGTGTCGATACGCCCAGATTGAAAAGGAATGTCTAGGCTTGGTAGTTGGACTAGAAAAGTTTCATGGCTACATATATGGACTTCCCACCTTCACAGTTGAGAAAGACCACAGCCCATTGGTTGCCATCATAAAAAAGAACCTGAATGAGATGTCTCCAAGGATTCAATGACTCATGATGAAGCTGCAAAGATATGATTTTGAACTGATCTACACACCAGGAAAATACATAGTGTTAGCAGATGCACTATCCCGAGCAACCACAATGAGTCATGTGAGCTCTACTGAAGAAGACGTGGATGTTCATGTGAGTATGGTCACTGCTGCGCTGCCCGTGTCAGACACAAAATCAAAGCAAATAGCAGAAGAAACAGTAAAAGATACAGTATTACAAACAGTAATGGAGAACATTCATCATGGTTGGCCAAAAGGTTCCTGTCCAAAATATTTTCACATAAGGTCAGAATTGAGTGTCGCAAGTGGACTATTACTAAAACAGAACAGAATAGTCATTCCACAGGCTCTACGTCAAGACATGCTCAAAAGGATTCATGAGGGACACCTCGGAATTGAAAAATGCAAAAGGAGGGCAAGAGACACTGTTTATTGGCCTGGCATAAATAAGGACATTGAGAACATGATAGGCAAATGTGAGACATGTCAGATACACCAAAACAAACAAGCAAAGGAACCAATGATAGTAGCTGACATACCAACAGCACCATGGCAAAAGGTTGGTGATGTAAGAAAAAGGAGACTTACCATCAAGTAACTTTAAAGTAAGCTTTAAGTAACTTATAAACACACTATATACACAAGAGAGGTCTTTACCATGCCTCTGGTAGAAGCCTCTTACAATACTGAACAGACCAGTATTTATACCAGTCCAACAGGAAGTGACATATGACAGGAAGTGAGGTATGTACACAGTTCATAGTTCATAGTTCATAGTTCATAGTTCATAGTTCACAGGAAGTGATGACATAACTTCCCGGAAGTTATCATTTTTATCACATTCTTCCCTCCTGCAGGATTAGGAGGCTGTGGTCTACCTTTTGGTCCGCAGCCGCCGAACAAGGAAGAGTCGCACCCGTTTGGATTCCCGTCGTAGAGGGTCGCTGGTCCGCTTACATGCGGTTGGCCATTGGTCAGAGTCTGTGTGGCTTGGATTGCCCTATGAAGGGTCGGGGAGATCATGGCTTCGAGTACGAGCCCCAATAGGTTCAAAGTCGGACTGCCTCTGTTCAGAGGGAGGTGCAGAGCTGGTCTGTGGCGGATCAGTACTTTCATGCGCGGTACTGGGAGGGTCGCAACCTTGAGCACGGGGTTCTACCGGCACCAAGCTAGTTGGTGTCCGATCAGGATCCTGGAGAGGGGTACCCGATAGGTCCCAAGAGTTTCCTGGTGAAATGTCATCACCCGATGTCCCACTAGGTCCTGGTGGGCAGGGAGCCAGATCCCGTAATGATACGGTAGATTCTCGGCCGTCGGAATATCGTATGTTTGCATAGGTGGGGTTGGCATCGGTTAGTTCGACCTCGTCTACAAGAGGGTCATTTTTAGACGTCCGAACGTATCTTCGGAGTAATACAGGTCCAGGAGTAGTTAGCCATGACGGGAGTGATGTCCCATGAGATGAGCGACGCTGGAATCCAAAGAACCGCTCATGAGGTGTAGTATTTGTGGCTGTAGAAAGCAGGGACCGTATAGAGTGCAATGCATCCGGAAGCACTGTTTCCCATTGCTGGTCTGGTAGGCCCCGAGATCTTAAAGCGAGACGTACGGAATTCCAGATGATACCATTATACCTCTCTACCTGCCCATTTCCGATGGGATGGTATGGTGTTGTTTTGCTTGTAGCAATTCCCCGTTCTGAGAGGTAGTCCTTGAGTTCCCTTGACATAAAGGATGGACCCCGATCTGAGTGAATATAAGCCGGCATGCCACAGAGAGAAAATACCTGCTCAAGGCAGCAGATTACTGTGGACGCCAGCATATTGGAGCAGGGGAAGGCAAACGGAAAACGTGAATATTCGTCGATCATGGTGAGCAAATATGTGTTCCGAGTTGAAGAGGGCACTGGGCCCTTAAAATCGATGCTAAGTCGTTGCATCGGTTGGGTTGCATGTATGAGTATACCATCTGAGGGGCGGAAGAACTGAGGTTTTAATTCCGCACAAAGCCGGCATTCTGAGCATATTTTCTTTACATCTCCAGTGGAAAAAGGGAGATTCCGTGATCGTACGAAATGTAGCATGCGCGTAACGCCAGGATGACACAAACCATTGTGGACATCCATGAGAGTGGAGGATGACATAGTGGAGCAGAATGCCTGTGTGAGGGTGTCCGGGGCCACATTCTCCTTGCCAGGCCGATAGAGAATGGTATAACCAAAAGAGGCCAGTTCCATCCTCCAAAGTTGTATTTTATTATTCTTAATTTTGGTTCGTTTTCGATTATCGAGCATGAAAGCGACTGATCGTTGGTCCGTGATCAATGTAAAGTGCTGGCGAGCTAGAAAATGGTTCCACTTCCGTACTGCCTCGATGATGGCTGTGGCTTCTTTCTCAACCGGAGGATAATGTAGCTCGGCACCTTGTAAGGTCCTGGACATAAATGCTACAGGACGACCTTCCTGATTCAGAGTAGCCGAGATCGCCACCTCCGAGGCATCACATTCAACCACGAAAGGGAGATTCTCATCAATGGAGTGAAGAGCCGCTTTCTCCAACTGTTTTTTGAGAAGGTTAAAGGCTGCAACAGCCGCTGTTCCCAGTGGAAATGATCTAGCATGCAGCAAGGGTTGGATTTTGTCCGAAAAATGAGGAATCCATTTAGCGTAGTATGCAAACAGACCGAGAGCCCGACATAAAGAAGCCGGATTCTTAGGTGACGGGAGCTCTTGGAGCGGGCGAAGTCTTTCTGGGTCTGGCTTAATGATACCATTGCCTACGCAGTAGCCAAGGATGTCGATGGTCGGTTGCGACTCAACAGATTTGGATTCATTCAGGGTCAAATTACGGCGATGGAGGGCATCCCGACATTTTTGGAGGTTGGAGTCATGTTCCTGTTGATCGTGACCTGCAATGGTAATGTTATCAAGATAGGGAAAAGTGTCCCTTAGGTTTTCCTGCTTAACCAGGCCATCCATTGCCCGTTGAAAGACAGCCACTCCATTAGTAACCCCGAATGGGAGGCGACGAAATTGGTACAGCCGTCCATTAGCCTCAAAGGCTGTGTACTGCTTATCTGAGACCTTCAAGGGTAACTGATGATAGGCACTTTTTAAATCGTAAGTTGAGAACACTTTGTATTCGGCCAGTTTATTAACCATATCATCAATGCGTGGCAATGGGTAGGCGTCCAAGTCGGTATATTGATTGATGGTTTGCGAATAATCGATGCATAGTCGCTGTTTGTGAGGTTTTAGAGGGTTCTTGACAATGACGACTTGAGCCCGCCAGGGCGACGAACATGGTTCAATGATATCCTCTGCTAGAAGTCGAGAGTTTTCAGCCGCAATAAAAGATTGGTCTTCCTGATTAAAGCGCCGCGATTTCGTTATTATCGGTTGGCATTGAGGCGGAATACTGGCAAATAATGAGGGTTCATCAAGTGAAGCTGCTGATAATGCACAAAATGGTAATTTAGATGGTATATTAGAAATAGTAAGTCCGGGTTTGGATCCACCAAACTCAATGGTGAGTTTCTTATGCTGTTTTTGGAAGTCCAGCCCTAAGAGGAGATCACTACATAAGTCTTTGAGCACCGAAAGTCGGGTGGAGGGATACATACAACCATGAAGTGTCATATCAACAACACAAAAGCTGGAGATTCTGGTATTAAGTGATGACTGGGCCATCGCAATTGCCTGGTCCGATGGGAAGACATGTAGTTTCAATTTCGCAACAATCTGTTCCTTAATGAAACTATCAGTACTTCCTGAGTCAATTAAGGCATCTAAGGTATGCCCTTTAATTGAAATTTTTGTGGCTGCCTGAGACAGGTTCTGTGGGCAAGCAGCTGTAATTGGTGTTGTTGCACAGAGAGTGGCTAAAACTCTCGGTGTGCTTCTTCGGGAGAGAGCTCGAGAGGAAGCTTGATAGGTCCTAGCTGGAGCATCTTGATAGGCCCTAATTGGGGCAGTTCGGTAGGCCTTAGCTGGATTGACCCTTGTAGAGGCCCTTGATAGGCAAACTTTAGCAAAGTGTCCTTTTTTCCCGCAATAACTGCAGATTGCATTGCGAGCAGGGCAGGTTTTCCTAGGGTGAAAAGCATCTCCACAAAAGAAGCATTCCTTCCTAGATTGCCAAGAGGCTGCTAAAGTGGGGTCGTCCTCCTCTTCTTCATCTGAATTATCAGAATTAGATTCCCCCATGATAGGGTTCACCTGAGACCGCTTGAATTGTCTGGTTGCAGCTACAGCAGCAGATCGAGATCTGGGCAGCTGATAGAGGTCTGCATTTCTCTTTGCCAAATCCAGTGAACAAGCTAGGTCAAAAGCTTTTTGTAGCTCAAGTGTTTTACTTTCTAGTAGACGCTGGCGTATAAATGGAGAGGCAATCCCGCAGATGAAAGCATCACGAATCATTTCTTGGCGGTACAGCTCAGCTGAGGCTGCCTGAAAGTTACAATCTACGCTGAGCCTGCGAAGTTCTTGCAGGAATTCGTCAATTGATTCCCCTGGCCCTTGTCGGGCTGTGGCCAGTAGATGTCTAGCATAGACCTCATTTGGGGTCTTCGCATACAGTTTCTTAAGTGCCCGAATCACCTCTTCGTAATTATCCCAGTCATCAACATATTCGAACACTTTTGGGGTCACGTAATTGACAAGTATCTTCAATTTAGCAGGAGCATCCGCTTTACATTCATCCAGAAAATTCTCAAAAGTACGATACCAATGCTTCCATACCCTGCCAGCTGCTGGTGTATTCGGGTCCAAGTCCAGACGAATAGGTCTCAGGATTTTCTCCATGATGGGTGGTTCCCTGGATCCTTAACTTCCGAGTTTGTCTGAAGGTCTAGTATTTGTCAGTGTAAATACTAAGTTACTTAAATTGATGTAAGAAAAAGGAGACTTACCATCAAGTAACTTTAAAGTAAGCTTTAAGTAACTTATAAACACACTATATACACAAGAGAGGTCTTTACCATGCGTCTGGTAGAAGCCTCTTACAATACTGAACAGACCAGTATTTATACCAGTCCAACAGGAAGTGACATATGACAGGAAGTGAGGTATGTACACAGTTCATAGTTCATAGTTCATAGTTCATAGTTCACAGGAAGTGATGACATAACTTCCCGGAAGTTATCATTTTTATCACAGTTGGTATGGACCTTTTTCATTTAAATGGTAAAGACTATCTAATAGTGATTGACTACTATTCTAACTATCCTGAGATGGCGCTGCTCTCAAGCACCACAGCAAGCAGTGTCATAATACATGTGAAATCCATCTTCGCCAGACATGGAATTCCCAGGATTGCTGTTAGCGACAATGGTCCGTGCTTCAACTGTAAGGAGTGGCAACAGTTTGCAGCACTTTATGACTTTCAACACATCACATCCAGTCCTTTGTATGCTCAGTCGAATGGTAAGGCAGAGAAATGTGTTCAACTTCTCAAGCAGCTACTGAAGAAAGCGACAGAAAGCAAGTCTGATCCTTATCTCGCCCTGCTGAGATACTGAGCCTTACCTTTAGACTCTGGTTCTTCACCTGCTGAACTCCTAATGGGTCGCAAGTTGCGTACCACGCTACCCTGCTGTGCAAAAGAAAAGCAGAGTAAGGAACTGAGACAGAGACTTCAACTGTTAAAGCTGAAACAGAAATCATACTATGACAAGTCATCCAAAACTCTGAAACCATTGACAAGGGATGATGTTGTCAGGAATGAAGATCCAGATGCATGGAACAGGAAAGCTACAGTTCTTGAGGAAGTAGGACCAAGGTCATACACTGTTAGAACTGAGGAAGGACAGATTCTCAGGAGGAACCGCCGTTCCCTCCTAAAAACACAAGAGACTATCGAAGAGCAAATCGATGACAATGCCGCAACTGAATCTTGTCACTCACCACCAGAACAATCTAACACAAATACACATACAGGCTCTCATGAAAACACATCAGACCTACCTGTGCTGAGAAGATCCACACGTGAAGTAAAAAAGCCTGATAGACTTAATCTTTGAGTACAATTAAAACTACATTGAAAATGTATTGACTGTTGAAGATGTTTATGTTATGATTGATTGATATTGATTGATGCTGATTTTGTTTAACCTCAAAGAAAGGGGATGTAATGATCAGTAACCTGTCATTCTGGAATGGTACACTAGGTGGTGCTGTATGTATATAAGAGTGGGCTACCCACGATGCACCAGGCTACCCACAAGGGATGGTAATTTAAAGGGATGTTGCTAAGATTGTTTAATCAACATTGTAGTCACTTACCCCTCGTTTTTACCATCTGCATTCCCCCATTTAAGCAATTTTACTGTAATTACTGTGTTCGTGTGGTATAGTTTGGTATTTTGATTATAGTTTCTTTTCGTTAATAAAACTTGATTTTTCTCTCATCCAAACCACGTGTCTGTTTTAATATCAATAATCATAAGTCCAGCAGTCAGAACTGGAAGGTGGGGTAGTGATTCTAAACCGTTGTTTTAAAATTGGTTTATTTGGAATTGGTCAGAGTGCAGGCAAAGGCTGCAGACCAGGTAAATTACCTTAAATCAGTTAAAAGATGCCTCCCTTACATCAAACTCAGCACAAAACCCTGTGCCAAGTTGGTGCTGGAATCCTTCATGCTCTTTGACATTCAACACAGGCTTTCTGGCAGGCTTCCCAGTGCACCAAGCATTTGGCTGTGCGCAGCCAGCAGCCTTCTTCTGTAGCCTGGCCTATCAAACACCTCATCTGAGTCCTCTGCAGCAGAGCTAGTGTGCGACCTCATCCTCAGGCGAGCTGGCACCTGCGCTATCCTTTCCCCCTGCTCAGGCTGCAGTGCACTTGTGCCCATTGGCTCACCATGTGCTGATCCTGCCTCTAAGCTATCTAAATTACATGCAGTGTCAGTATCTGAGCTGGTGGCTGCGAGTGTGAAATCGAGTGACGGCATCCCTTCATCTTCAGTTTCTTCATGCTCTTCCTCCACAGCCTGGGCAGCTTCCAGTTCTTGAGTGTCTGAAATGAAAAAGCGACATGAGCTGGGTTGTGGTGAGGGGAGAGGAGAAAGTAAGAAGTGATAAGAACATAAGAACATAAGAAATAGGAGCAGGAGTAGGCCAATTGGCCACTCGGGCCTGCTCCGCCATTCAATAAGATCATGGCTGATCTGATCCTAACCGCCAATCCACTATGACAGGACTATCTCCTGAATGTAACAGCATTAGACACACGAAAACAGGAGCAGGATCAGGCTACACGGCCCCTGGGCCCGCTCCGCTACCCACAGGGCCATGACCTATCCGAACCTAGACTCATGTCAAAATTCCTGCCCGCTCCCCGTAACCCTTAATTCCCTTTTCTACTAGGAAACTGTCTATTTCTGTTTTAAATTTATGTAATGATGTAGCTTCGACAGCTTTTTGGGGCAGCATATTCCATGGACCTACCACCCTCTGAGTGAAGTAGTTCCTCCTCATCTCAGTTTTGAAAGAGCAGCCCCTTATTCTAAGACTATGCCCCCTAGTTCTAGTTTCACCCATCATCTGGAACATCCTCCCTGCATCCACCCGATCCAACCCCTTCATAATCTTATATGTTTCAATAAGATCTCCTCTCATTCTTCTGAACTCCAATGAGTAGAGTCCCAATCTACTCAACCTCTCCTCATATGTCCATCCCCTCATCCCCGGGATTAATCGAGTGAACCTTCTTTGTACTGACTCGAGAGCAAGTATGTCCTTTCTTAAGTATGGACACCAAAACTGTATGCAGTATTCCAGGTGCGGTCTCACCAATACCTTGTACAACTGAAGCAATACCTCCCTATTTTTATATTCTATCCCCCTAGCAATGAAAGCCAACATTCCATTGGCCTTCTTAATCACTTGCTGCACCTGCATACTAACCTTTTGAGTTTCGTGCACCAGGACCCCCAGATCCCTTTGTACTTCAGTACTTTCAAGTTTCTTGCCATTAAGATAATAACTTGCTCTACGATTTTTCCTGCCAAAGTGCATAACCTCACACTTTCCAGTATTGTATTCCATCTGCCAAATCTCTGCCCACTTACTTAGCCTGTCTATGTCCCCTTGCAGGTTTTTTATGTCCTCCTCACTCACTACTTTCCCTCCCATCTTAGTATCATCTGCAAACTTTGATGTGTTACACTCGGTCCCCTCCTCCAAATCGTTAATATAGATTGTAAAGAGTTGGGGACCCAGCACTGACCCCTGCGGAACACCACTGGTTACTGATTGCCAGTCTGAATATGAACCATTTATCCCAACTCTCTGCCTTCTGTTAGATAGCCAATCCTCTATCCATGCCAGAATATTACCCCCAATCCCGTGATTTTTTATCTTAAGCAATAATCTTTTGTGTGGCACCTTGTCAAATGCCTTTTGGAAGTCTAAATACACTACGTCCACTGGTTCACCTTTATCCACCCTATATGTTACTTCCTCAAAGAACTCCAGCAAATTTGTCAAACATGACTTCCCCTTCATAAAACCATGCTGACTTTGTCTTATTAAATTATGATTATCCAAATGTCCTGTTACTGTCTCCTTAATAATGGACTCCAAAATTTTACCTACCACAGATGTTAGGCTAACCGGTCTATAGTTTCCAGCCTGCTGTCTACTGCCCTTTTTAAATAAGGGTGTTACATTAGCAGTTTTCCAGTCTGCCGGGACCTTTGCTGAGTCCAGGGAGTTTTGGAAGATTATTACCAATGCATCCACAATCCCTACCGCCACTTCCCTCAAAACCCTGGGATGTAAGCCATCAGGTCCAGGTGATTTATTCACCTTGAGTCCCATTATTTTACCAAGTACTACTTCCTTAGTGATTTTAATCGTATTTAGCTCCTCCCCCCCTATAGCCCCCTGCTTGTCAAGTGTTGGGATATTCTTGGTGTCCTCTACTGTAAAGACTGATACAAAATATTCATTCAGTGTTTTTGCCATCTCCATATTTCCCACCATTAATTTCCCGGTCTCACCCTCTAAGGGACCAACATTTACTTTAGCCACCCTTTTTCTTTTTATATAACTATGAAAACTCTTACTATCTGTCTTTATATTTTTTGCTAATTTACTTTCATAATGTATCTTCCCTTTCTTAATCAATCTTTTTGTTATTTTTTGCTGTCTTTTAAAGTTTTCCCAATCCTCTATCCTCCCACTAGATTTGGCTACCTTATATGCCCTTGTTTTTAGTCGAATACTATCCTTAATTTCTTTACTTAGCCATGGATGACTGTCTTTTCTTTTACACCCTTTTTTTCTCAGTGGAATATACTTTTTTTGGAATTTGTAAAATAACTCCTTAAATGTACACCACTGATCATGTATCGTCTTATCCTTTAACCTATTTTCCCAATCCACTTTACTCAATTCCACTCTCATACCTTCATAGTCTCCTTTATTCAAGCTTAGCACGCTTGTTTGAGATACAGCCTCCTCACCCTCTAACTGAATATGGAATTCAACCATGTTATGGTCACTCATTCCAAGGGGATCCTTTACTAGGACATTTTTAATTAATCCTGTCTCGTTACACAGGACCAGATCTAAGGTTGCTTGCGCCCTGGTTGGTTCAGTTACATACTGCTCAAGAAACCCATCCCTAATACACTCAATGAACTCATCCTCAAGGCAGCCCTGCCCAATTTGATTCGTCCAATTTATATGATAGTTAAAATCCCCCATAATTATAGATGTTCCCTTATTACAAGCCTCAACTATTTCCTGATTGATACTCCGTCCAACCGAGTTGCGACTGTTCGGAGGCCGATATACTACACCCACTAGTGTTTTTTTCCCCTTATTATTCCTTATCTCCACCCAAACTGTTTCATTATCCTGATGTAAGAAAACTACTAGGCACTTGGTCTAAGCGTTAAACAAAGCTTTAATCAACTGTTTTACAACATGGAGGTCTAGTTGTGTCCTTCACTAGTTCCTGTTAAGAATGTCCTGCGCAAGCTGGGCCCGTGCCCGAGTATGTATACTCTCCCTGGACAGCGCCACCCGTAGGCCGCTCAGCATTATTTCATAAGTCTTTCTTTCATGAATGACTGATTCATGTCAAGAAGTACATGCTTACATCATCTGCAGCTTGTAAGTCAGAAGATATTGAGGGATGAGGGAGAAGTGGGATGAGAGCAGGATTAGGTATGCGGATAATGTCACCTGCAATCGCTTCAGCCCCACCAGTGATCACGACCTCAGCAATGGCCCTTTCCATAATGGCCAGTACCGTCTCCACCATGGGGGTTAAAGCATGCAGGTGTGCCTCAACCTTTCCTGTTAATTTCTGTTGTCTCCTGTTGTGTGCCACCTTCTCCTGCAAGAAAGAGGGAAGTGTGTCAGTGAGTGTCGTGCAATCTGTTTGGGTAATGCGGCTGTCATGGTTCAATAGCTGCCAGTGTGTGCAAATTGTGAGATGTGGGTGCAAGGCTTGCAACAAAGCTAAGTGTGTGAGGGTGAGGTGAAGCTATGAATGTGAGGTTGGAGTCCTGTTTGCTGGAGATTGTTGGTTGGTGTAGTGAATTGAGCAGCGGATGAGGCTAGTGGTGTAGTTGGTCGGATATGGCATTTGAAGATGCACTCACTGACCTTGACAACTCTAGTGAGATCATTAAACTTCTTCCTGCACTGCATCCAGGTCCTTGGGGTTACACTACTGGCATTGACCTCCACCGCTATCTCATGCCACAGACTTCTGGGCATGTGTCTGGAAAGCCTCCGGCCCCCCTGAGGATAAAAGACATCTCTGCTTTCCACCTCTTCCACCAATATCTCCAGTGCAGCCTCCAAAAATCTTGGTGCCACGCCCTCCTATGGTCTGCCATTGTTGATTCTTCCACAACACAATATTCAGAATGATCTCAGCACCACCACCAACCACAATGCACCTCCCTCTTAAGAGGTGCAGGCTAGCTTTAAGTAGTGCTAGGCACACATGATATTGCGTCCCCTGCTGATGCGTGCAGCCAATGAACAACATGGGGAGTGCTTGCCGCAAGCTGAATTGGAAATGAGCAGGCAGCACGAAGTTGGCATCCTGCCTGCAGTGCAATTAAATGGGCGCAGGTTAATCCTGCATTGCAATACCTGCGCCCGCTTTTGAGGGTTATCCAATTTGACCCCCATTACATCTACTGCATTACCCTTGTCTACTCATTCTGTTACTTCTTCAAACAATTCAATAAGGGTGTTCAAGCATAACCTTCCCTTTTGAAATCCATGCTGAATACTCTTCATTATATTTTCAGTTTCTAGATGTTTTTCTGTTCCATCTTTGAGTAAGGATTCCATTATCTTTCCTACCACTGATGTTAAACTAATTGGTCTATAGTTCCCTGGACATGTTCTATCTCCCTTTTTTAATATTAGCTGTCTGCCTGTCCTCTGGCACTCTTCCCTTTTCTAATAATTTTATATATATATGTAATAGTGCCTCTACTATCTCTTCCCTAAATTCTTTTAGTACTTTGCATCTATCTTTATCAAGGAAGAAGATACTGCCAAAGTCATAGTGAAAGAGTAAATAGTTGAGATACTGGATGGGCTGAAAATTGATAAAGCGGAGGTACTGGAAAGGTTGGCTTTAATTAAAGTAGATAAGTCACCAGGACCTGATGGGATGCATCCTAGGATGCTGAGAGAAGTGAAAGTGGAATTTGCGGAGGAACTGGCCATAATCTTCCAATCCTCCTTAGATACAGGGGTGGTGCTGGAGGACTGGAGAATTGCAAATGTTACACCCTTGTTCAAAAAAGGGTGTAAAGATAAACCCTGCAACTACAGGCCAATCAGCTTAAACTTGTTGGTGGGGAACCTTTTAGAACCAATAATCCAGGTTCAAATTAACAGTCACTTGGACAAGTGTGGATGAATTAAGGGAAGCCAGCGATTTGTTAAAGGCAAATTGTGTTTAACTGACTTGATTACATTTTTTGATGAGGTAACAGAGAGAATTGATGGGGGCAATGCAGTTGCTGTGGTGTACATGGACTTCCAAAAGCCGTTTAGGGAGGGTGCAGAAAAGATTTACAAAAATGGTTCCAGTGATGAGGGACATCAGTTATGTGGATAGACTAGAGAAGTTGGGGTTCTGCTTCGAGCAGAGAAGGTTGAGAGGAGATTTGATAGAGGTGTTCAAAATCATGAGGGGTCTAGACAGAGTAGATAGAGAGAAACTGTTCCCATTGACAGAAGAGTCAAGAAGAAGAGGACGCAGATTTAAGGTGATTGGCAAAAGATCCAAAGGCGACATGAGGAATAACTTTTTTACGCAGCGAGTGGTTAGGATCTGAAATGCACTGCCTGAAAGGGTGGAGGAGGCAGATTCAATCATGGCTTTCAAAAGGGAATTGGATAAGTACCTGAAGGAAAAAGATTGCTGGGCTATGGGGAAAAGGGCAGGGGAGTGGGACTAGCTGAAGTGCTCTTGTAGAGAGCCGGCACGGGCTCGACGGGCCAAATGGCCTCCTCCTGTGCTATAACAATTTTACGCGTGGATGCAATCCATACGGACCAGAGGTTTTATTTTATCCTCTCTAAGTTTAATTAGTTTATCCATTATCTCCTCCCTTTCTATCTTAAATGTATTTATATCTTTTTTATCTCATCAAATGTCATGTCCACCATATCAGTCTTCCTAGTAAATACTGAGGTAAAGTAATTATTTAATGTTTCTGCCATTTCGCTGTCATTACCTGTGAGTTTATCGTGTGTATCCCTTAGCAGCCCTAGATTTTTCCTGATTTTTCTTTTGTTATTGGTGTGTCTGTAGAAAACGTTAATATTTCTTTTTATATTCCTTGACAATTTAATTTTGTAATTTTCTTTGCGTTCCTACTTGTTTTTTGACTTCTTTCCTAATCTTTTTGTATTCCTTTTTGTCATCATCTCCTTTGTTGTCTTTGGAGTTAGTGTATGTGTGTCAGCCAATGGCTCAGTGGGTAGCACCCTCGCCTCTGAGTCAGAAGGTTGTGGGTTCAAGAGGAGTTAGGTCGCAGATCAGCCATGATCTCATTAAATGGTGGAGCAGGCTCGAGGGGCTGAATGGCCTTCTCCAGTTCCTATGTTAAGTCCCACTCCAGAGACTGGAGCAGAAAAAAATCAAGGCTGACACTCCAGTGCAGTGCTGAGGGAGTGCTGTACTGTCGGAGGTGCCGTCTTTTGGATGAGACGTTAAACCGAGGCCCCGTCTGCTCTCTCAGGTGGATGTAAAAGATCCCATGGCACTATTTTGAAGAAGAGCAGGGGAGTTCTCCCTGGTGTCCTGGCCAATATTTGTCCCTCAAATAACATCACTAAAACAGATTATCTGGTCATTATCACATTGCTGTTTGTGGGAGCCCGCTCTGCGCAAATTGGCTGCCACATTTCCAAACATTACACCAGTGGCTACACATGAAAAAGTACTTCATTGGCTGTAAAGTGCTTTGGGACATCCGGTGGCCATGAAAGTGCAAGTCTTTCTTTTCTTTTTATGCCTTTTTCTTTAGAATCAATTTTGCTCTTATTTCTTTATTCATAACTATTGTGTCATTACTGGCTAGTTTTTCTTGCTTTTGAGTGGGATATATTTCTCCTGGACGCTTTTGATCATTGTTTTAAATGTTTCCCACTGCTGGTCTATCTCTTTGTTTGTTGGTGAATTTTTCCAGTTTATTTTCCTTAGTTCCATTCTCATCCCATTAAAATCGGCTATTTTCCAATTTATTACTCTGGTCTTTGTCTTACTTATGTCCTTTTCTATCTTTATCTTAAATCTTATTATGTTGTGATTGCTTTGCCTAGATGTTCCCCTAAGTTTACCTTGTTTATCTGTCCATGTTCATTTCCCATTTCTAGATCCAGCAGTGCCCCTTCTCTTGTTAGGCTTTTGACATACCGGGTAAGAAAGAAATCCTGCACACATTGTAATAACTCTATTCCCTGTACCCCTTTCACCTCCTCATAATTAGGGGTAGTTAAAATCTCCCGTGATTATTATTCTATGTCCTTTACTCATTTGATTACCTATTTCTTCCTCCACCTCCTTTCCACTATTAAGTGGTCTATAGTTTACCCCTATTAGCGTGATCGACTCCTTCTCATCTTTTATTTCAATCCATAATGAATCTGTTTCTATACTTCTGTTAGTTATGTCTGTATTTTAAACTGGCATTATCATATCTCTACTTAATAGAGCAACCACACTGTCCCCCTTCTTCCTTCCCTAGCCTTCCTGATTATGTCATAACCTGCAATATTTAGTTGCCAGTCCTGTTCTTTATGTAGCCATGTTTCAGTTATTCCGACTACATCTGGTTCCTCGATATGGATTATTACCTCCAGTTCACCCATTTTATTTTGAATGCTGTGTACATTGCTGTACAGGCAGTTTAATTCGTCTTTAATAGTTGTTCCTTTTACTTAATTTTTAACAGTTCTTTTATACTTCTGCTTTCTAACTGTATTTGTTCCCTGACCATTTATGCTACCCTTGTTCCTTACCTTGGTCTGACCTTTACTCCCATCTCCTATTTCTTTTATCTTCAGACTTACGTTATTTTCACCAGATCCCTTCCCCCCGCCACTGACCGCCCCCCCCCCGCGTCTTACTAGTTTAAAGTCCTATCGACAGCCCCATTTATCCTTTCCGCTAGGGCACTGGTCCCTCTCTGGTTCAGGTTGAGCCCATCCCAGAGGTACAGCTCCTTCTTGTCCCAATACTGGTGCCAGTGTCCCATGAAATGGAGCCTGTCCTTCCCACACCAATCTTTCAGCCACCATTCACCTTCCTGACCTGCCTATCCCAATGCCAATTAGCACATGGCATGGGTAGTAATCCCGAGATTACCACCCGTGAGGTCCTGTTTTTTAATTTAGTTCCTAACTTCTGATATTCTTGGACTGCGACCTACTCCACGGTGCCATGGTTAGCGTTCTGGCTCTTCACCCCGCAGCCTGCATTCTTATCCTCGCAGCTAGCAAGTACATTGCACCTGTTGGACAGGACCAGTGTCTGTGGGACCTCCTTCTCTAGCTTCCCTTGGTTCCCCTTACCCTGCTGACTAACAGTCACACTCTCTCCTTCCTCTGAGGTGTGACTGTTCACTGGAGAAAACTAGCCAAAAATTCCTGCCCCTCCCTTATATATCGGAGTGTCTCTCAATCACACTCCATCTCAAAGACTCTGAGCCGGACTGTCTCAAGCCAGAGACATTTATTGCAGATGTGGATATCTGGGATAATCTCACTGTCCACAAACTCCCACATGTTACGGCCCTGCAACATCGGCCAGAATTTTCTGGGGTCTGTGCAGGTGCGATCGGAGGCAGGTCAGATGGGAAATTTGGAAAAAGTCGGAACGGGTCGGGTACCTGCCGTCATCCCGCCCCCACGCTTCGGGCGCGTTTGCCGGTGTGGCAGCGACCTGACTGGCAGAGGCGGGCAACCTAATTGAAGTCATTATCAACTTGTTGTCAGACATTTAAGCGCCCTTTTCCCTCCCCCACATTTCAAATTTCCCTGCATGCCCACAGGATTCACACAGCTCGGGAACCATGAGTGGCCATTGATCCAGCTGATTACTTGACAGCATCAGATGTAATATAAAAGCTCGAACCTCATAGCTGATCACTTTCCTCAGACAGAAGCTGTTGTTGACTACATTGCCAGCACAGATTTAACTTTCTGCAGGCTGCAAGGGCTTATAGCAAAGTCTCCATCCACTGTCACCTCATTGAAAGAACCTCTCTCACCATTGACAGATTGCTTCTGTCAACTCTACTTGACCTGCCATCTATTCCATCAGCATTTATACTGTCTCACCTTGGGCCTCAGAATCGGACCACGATGAGCCCCAAAACCAGCAGCAGCAACAACAACACCATCAACCTTCTCCACAATCACCTAATGCTGCACAGGCCTCCCGGGCATCAGCACCAGAGGACATTGCTGCCCGGGAGGCCAGGGATGGCCTCACCATGGCCAGATTTACTTAACTTTACACTGTACACCCATATGGCTGCCACATGATGCGTCAGGTTGGCACCACCCCACAGCAACACCATAAACCATCCCCACAATGACCAAGCCATTCCTTTTACGATGACCAACATTGCAGGGGGGGTGGTATTGTTATGTCTCACCATTCACTGCAACTCACTAAGCCACTTCCAAAGGTGCACACAAATCTCCAAGATGGGAAAGTGGTGAAAATAAAGATTTTTATGGTTGAGATCACATTAATGGAAACTTGACATTAACATTGAATAAAACACCAAAGTGGCTACCATTGTGAATCTACTTGTGTGTCATCGTTCTCTTACTCGTGTTTCTATGAGGTGCTACCCCTATGGCTTCAGCAGAGGTAGAGGCAGCCTGCTCACTTCCTTGCTGCAACTGCTAAGACACTCTTGGCGGACGTCCTCTGGGTTTTGGAGCCTGTGATAGCCCCGCTAAAATCTGCTCCTCTTGCCACTGTGCAGGGGTAGACTCGGTCATCGCGATCCGAGGAGGCATCTGGGGCTCTGACTGAGGGGGTGGCAATGGGGGAGAAGTGTAAGCGCTTTGAGAAGAGCCCGCACTTCCCTCTTCCCCCCTCACCATCATCCCTCTCATGGGCCACCCACACTTCCCTGCTAGCAAGGAGCTGGAGAGCACCTTGCTGCACATCAGTGGGGCCATGAGGATCCACAGCTACACTGACATCCCTCCTTGACAGGAGATCTATAAGCCTCCGCCGTCTATTCTCCACAGATAGCCATCTATTCTCCATAGAGACCATGTGCTCCTGTGAATGGCGTATTAGCTGCTCCATGCAGGTAGCCATCCTATCCATGGAAGAGCCTACAGTTGCCATCACCTGCGACATAGTGTTGCTCATGTTGGAGATGAACTCCTCCATTCTCTGCACATTTGCAGATATCGTGGCCGTAAAACCTGTCAGAGCCTCCTGCACTTCTTGCTGCAGGATCGCCCTCTTTCTGGATGGCCCCCGAGGCTCAGCATCTGCATGCAGCTGAGCAGAGCTGGGAGCATCCTGTGCCCTCTGGTGAGGGGTCTCCACTGCTGTCCCTGTCTCCACCATCTTCTCTTGCTCAATTGTGACTTGTGACAGGCCCGGCAGCAACACTACTCTATCTCGCGTTGGACCCACCGAGGTGTGCGTCTCTACGCTGGTGTTGGGTGTGCTTATGTCTGGTGACGCTGCTCCCTCCGAGCCTGGAGGGAGAGTAAAGAGATGAGTTAGATATGCCATATGAAGAATGGGTATAGATACCATTATGCACATGATGACCATTCAGTGGCTGATGAAATCAGTCCCCGTATGAGTGACTGATGTATGCCATGAAGCTGCTTGATATGTAATTCTGTCACCAGGTTGCTGAGATGTCCCCCTCTCTCCATCTCCCACCTTGAGCTGCTCGGCGAATCCTGATACTTCAAACACAGCCTCGTCTGCTGCTGTTAAGGTGGCCAATGATGGAGGTCCACCTCCAGTTCTCTCCCTCTCTCTCTTATTTTGGGCTCTCTTTTCCTGCAAGGAGGGAAAGAGGAGAAGGTTGAGTGAGAGTGATGGAATGAGCGTAAGGAATGGATGGGTTACATCTTCAGGGGGTGACTGATGGAGTGGGGTGGCAATGCCAAGTGGCCTACTTGTGTGTTGGTGGTTGATATGATTGCACTAGGATGAGGGTGAGTGTGAGGGGTGGCTAGTCAGATGGGGATGTGATGATGTAGATAGAGAGAGAGGGATTGGTGGATGTGCAAGGTACATTGGTGTGAGTAAGGATGCGCAGGAGTAGGATAGGGAAGTCAGAGTGATGGGGATATGATGAGAGGCACAGCAGGATGAAATTGAGTGTGGCTTTGCGCTCACCTTTCCAGATTCCAGATTGAAACATTTCCGGCACTACACCCGGGTGCTCCTGACCACATCCCTGCTGTTGCCCTCCTTTGCAATTTGGAGCCAGGCTCCTTTTGTCTCCTGCGGAGGTCTCTTCCACCCATCGGAAGGGAAGAGGACCACAAGCATATGGAGGGAGTAATCGGAGAGCCTGGGTGCAGCCCTCTGCCTCTGTGCAGTCAGGTTTCCAAGTGTTTCGAACAGTCAAAACCTCCAGTGCAGTGACTGCACACTCCTAGATGAACCTTCAAATGCAAGGTGGCCAGGCTCCTTTAAATCTACTGGTTGAAAGAGCGCTATGGATGTCGTCATCAGACCCGCACCATTTAATAGGGCAGCATAACGCGCTGGGCAAGCTTAATAGGCCCCATTGACGCAAAGTCGATTTCTTGAGCAGGATGGAAGCAGCACTGGGGTCGCGACCCGCCACGTCGACCGCCCGCACCAAACCTGCCCAGGTACAGAAAATTCCGGCTATAGACTGCACTACCATTTCTAGTTTATATTTATTTATTAGTATTAATTTAGCTCTAGTTATAATACAATTACTTGAGATCTAGATTATATTTAATAGATGACTTTAGCTTGACTTCAAATTAATTTACAGCTAATTAGCCTTTTTCTTTTTTATTAATTTCTTCATTTTGTTACTTCCTTAATTCCTATTTATTATTTATATATACCAGATTTTAATTTAATGAAATTCAGAGGGGGAGAAATTCGGCATGTTAGTGCCCCCTGTTAGTGCCTGGGCGGGGGCTAACGGGGCGCTAATGGGTTTGTGGCGGGGCACACAAGATTCACCCGGGATTTAGCGCTGCCGCTAACATTTAGCACCTAGGCCTTTAGCGGCTCCCAGATCGTGACTTCACTGACTCTGGAATGCCCCGTTAACGGCCCAGATGAAAACTTGACCTTTGCCCCCTGCCTTAGCACCTGGCCTGAACAACGGCAGGAAGAGGAGGCGTGTTGCATTCGGGTGGCCGCTGTAGGAGCGGTATTTAAAGGGATCAATATCCGGTTTCATTTTAGTTGCCAATCAATGCTGCCTGCTCAGCGTCACATAGCGAAGCTGTCGTTTTCAGTGAGATAAACGTTGGAAACTTTCAGAAGTGTTCTGCCAGCTAAACATTTGTCAGTTTTATTCTGCTAACATTTGGAAGTCCTACACTTGGTTACATTAATGGGGGCTGTACTGGCACCCGACCTCGCCCTCCAGCGTCAACTCGGAGGCAGTGGAGTCAAAGACAAAGATTGGTAAATGTGGCCAGAGGGAGGAGGGCCAACAGGGCTCTCAACAGGAAGCCTTACCCTCTCAGGGTATTCTGGCAGCACTGCTCCTACATAAATTTAACTGAGGAGCAGTGACGTAGAAGGCTCCGCTTCACCAAGGAGGTGGTCACAGTGCTCTGCCACCTCCTGCAGCCAGATCTCGAGCCTCAGATAAGGGCCACCATGGTTCTCTCAGTGGCAGTCAAGGTCATCGTCGCCCTCAATTTCTATGCCAGCGGATCCTTCCAGTCTGCAGCAGGAGAAATATCTAACATCTCGCAGTTCGCCGTCCATTGCTGCATCTGGGAGGTCACAGATGCTCTCTACAGAAGGAGAAGGAACTACATTTCCTTCCCCATCACCAGAGAGAAGCAGCGCGAGTGTGCATGTGGCTTTGCCAGGATAGTGGGATTCCCCATGGTGCAGGGCGCCATTGACTGCACCCACGTCACTTTGCATCACCTCATAACAATCCTGAGGCATTCCGTAACTGCAAAGACTACCACTCAGTTAATGTGCAGTTGGTGTGCGACCACACACAGCGAATCCTCACTGTCAATGTCCGCTATCCTGGCAGCAGCCTTCATCCTGCGCCAGACCAATGTTCCAGGACTCTTCCAGCCACCACATCAAGCTCGTGGCTGGCTGGTTGCAAACAAGGGCTATCCACTCTCCACCTTGCTCATGACTCCCCTCCGCAACCCCAACACTCCTGCCCAGCACTCATATAATGAGAGCCATGCTGCCACCAAGAACATCATCGAGCAGACCATCGGTCTGCTCAAGCAATGGTTCCGCTGCCTTAACCACTCGGGAGGAGCCCTTTAGTACTCGCCAGAGCAGGTGTCCCTTTTCGTCGTGTTGTACTGCATGCTGCACAACTTGGCTATCATGAGGGCCCAGCCATTGCTAACAGGCATAGCGGGACCACCTCAGGAGGAGGAAGAGGGAGAGGAGGAGGAGGAGGAAGAGGGAGAGGAGGAGGAGGAGGCGCAACAGGAGGAGAAACAGCAGCGAGGGAGGAGGCAGCCACTCAATCGGCCTTCTGGAAGGGCGGTCCATGACTGCCTCATAAGACTGTGGTTCCAATAAATTCTACCCCACATCCCGATAGCTCACCACATCCCCATTTCATATGCTATATCAGAGCGCAAAGCTGAAATGAGAGACAGCACAAGTTTTGCAAAATTACATTAATTAATGTATCCACATTCAGAAATCACATATATACAACAACATTAACTAATCACCCTTGTGCAAACCTTACTTCCCCTCTTTACAATCTCTTTTCCTAATCTACTGCTCCTATGTAGTCTGTGCCCAGTGGCTGCAGCAGGGCTGGTGGAAGGCTGCTGAGTGTTGGTGCCAGAGACTACAGATGGCCTTGCAGGATGCCCTCGACCAGTTCTGAGCCTGGAAGCCCTGGCTGAACATTGCACTACCTCTGGGCTGGGCAGCGGCAGTCTGGGTTGGCTAAGTGACAGGCAGCGACAAGGGCAACGGCGGAGTGGCAGTGGTGGGAGCAGAAATGCTGTCATCCTGAGAGAGGACAGCAAGGACACAATGCCACTCCCCCTGGGGCAGCACCTCAGCATCCCCACCAATCTGCTGGAGCACAGATTGCTGGCCTGCTGCGACACCATGAGATACCCGGTGGATTGTGGGGGACACAGCGATGATGGCAGCAGTCGGAACTTGCATGGCATCCAGCTGAAACTGCATGAGAGCAGTTTGAGAATCGATGGCACCGAGCATTGACTGCATTACAGCACTAAGGCATTGCGTGGCTTCCGCCTGTGATGCAGTGGCTGCTGCCACATCGCCCATGACACACTGCATGAGGTCTGGGTCATCACGGTCTCTCTGGGAGTCCACCATCTTTTGCATACTGCCAATGATGGGCTCCATGGTGTGCGCAGATCTCTGTGCAATGTTGGAGGCAGACACCTCCACACTCCTTACCATTGCCGACAGGCTCTCGGGCACCCTTGCCATTGCACCTGTCATCTCCCTGTGCATGCCCATCACCCTTCTTGTGAACGCCTCCCATCGAGGTGCTCATCTGAGTCATGTGCAGCAGAACCCACACGTCAACTCGCCCTCCGGGGAGCTGGCTCCCGAGATACCTTTTCCCCCTGGCCTTGCTGCAGCCCGCTCATCCCCGGAGCATTACCCTGTGCAGACCCCTGTATTGACTTGCCTCTAAAGATCGCATAGTGCCAGTATCTGAGCTGGTGCCTGCATGTAAGACATGCAGTGATGCAATGTGTTCTTCCTCCTCCTCTTCTTCCGCCTCACTCTCACTGGGAGGCTCAGGGACAGGCTGGTCAGCTGGTTGCTGATTGCCTGAAAGCATAAAGACACAAGACTCGCTTTAAGGTGAGGGCAGGGGGGCAGGAATGGAGCAAGACGTGCAGACAGTATCAGGAGCTGGAAAGTGGGAAAGGCTTGTAGTGTGAGGGGGAAGTGGGATGAGAGAGGGAGAGGGGATGAACATACCATTGTTGTCCCCAAGGGGGTCAACGTCGCCAGCGGCCTTGGCACCTACCACCTGGCGCCCAATGACTCTGAGCCCTCGCTCCTCCAGGTCTGTAAGCTGTTGGATGTCCGCATCATCCCTGCTTGTGCATTCCTGCTCCCTCCTATTGTGACCCAGCTTGGCCTGCAAGGGAAAGGAAAGTGTGTGAGTGTGCAGCTATATGTTTGGGAGATGTGCCTGCCATAGTTGAATAGCTGTGATTGAAGGCAAGGCGTGAGATGTGGATGTGAGATTTAGTAGGTGGAGATGCTTCGTAGGTGAGTGGTGGTGGTGTGGTGGTTTGTGCAATTTGTACAGACTGAGGTTCAGATGCTGGTGTATAGGACTCGTTGAAGCATGTACTCACCCTGACCACCCGAGTGAGGTCGTTTAATTTTTTACGACACTGTGTGAGTGCCCTGAGGACCACACTGCTAGCCGAGACATCCTGGGCCACTTCCCTGAAGACCTGGGGCAATGGCCTCTTGCCAGTGGCAAGGAACAGCACTGCCCTCCTTCTTTCGACTGACGCGACCAATGCCTCCAATGCCTGGTCACAGAAACTGCGAGCTCTCTCCCTGGGACTGGGATCAGCCATGAGGATAAGAGGTGCAGCTGTTGAGTTGCTTGGGGGTCACCTTCAGAGACAGCAATGTTGAGAATGGGGTTGTGCAGACTGATTGAACCACCCCTTGAAGAACTGGAAAGAGCCAATGTGAATGATGAGTCCCGATTGGACTGCACCTGAAATTGGTTGTCATTCTGTGGGTAGTGCCCGCTCTCTGTGGGTAGTGCCCGCTCTCTGTGTGTAGCGCCCCGCTCTCTGCGGGTAGTGCCCCGCTCTCTGCGGGTAGTGCCCTCTCTGCATGTAGCACCCCGCTCTCTGCAGGTAGTGCCCGCTCCGCATGTAGCGCCCCACTCTCTGTGGGTAGTGCCCGCTCTCTGTGTGTAGCGCCCCGCTCTCTGCGGGTAGTGCCCCACTCTCTGCGGGGAGTGCCCGTTCTGCATGTAGCGCCCCGCTCTCTGTGGGTAGTGCCCGCTCTCTGTGTGTAGCGCCCCGCTCTCTGCAGGTAGTGCCCACTCTGCATGTAGCGCCCCACTCTCTGCAGGTAGTGCCCGCTCTCTGTGTGTAGCGCCCCTCTCTCTGCAGGTAGTGCCCCACTCTCTGCGGGGAGTGCCCGTTCTGCATGTAGTGCCCCGCTCTCTGTGTGTAGCGCCCCGCTCTCTGCGGGTAGTGCCCCGCTCTCTGCGGGTAGTGCCCACTCTGCATGTAGCGCCCTGCTCTCTGCAGGTAGTGCCCGCTCTCTGTGTGTAGCGCCCCGCTCTCTGTGGGTAGTGCCCGCTCTGCATGTAGCGCCCCACTCTCTGTGGGTAGTGCCCGCTCTCTGTGTGTAGCGCCCCGCTCTCTGCGGGTAGTGCCCCGCTCTCTGCGGGTAGTGCCCGCTCTGCATGTAGCGCCCCACTCTCTGTGGGTAGTGCCCGCTCTCTGCGGGTAGTGCCCCGCTCTCTGCGGGTAGTGCCCACTCTGCATGTAGCACCCCGCTCTCTGCGGGTAGGGCCCACTCTGTGTGTAGCACCCCGCTCTCTGCGGGTAGGGCCCACTCTGCATGTAGCGCCCCGCTCTCTGCGGGTAGTGCCCGTTCTCTGTGTGTAGCATCCCGCTCTCTGCGGGTAGTGCCCGCTCTCTGTGTGTAGCACCCTAAGTTAGCTTATTATTGCTTGATTTAGCACTACAGTTCTTTCTTGGAGCGCTAACAATTAATTGAGCGGGAGTCAGAAGGATTAGCGCTAACTCTGCAACTTTTTAAAATTTAGCGCCCCAACCGGGGCGATATCGAATTTCTTCCCCAGAATCATTTAATGTTAATACTTAAACACTTGACTTAATTCTTTAATATAATGCATTAAACACTTGACTTAATTATATGATACATTAAACACGTAGCTGCAATTCCTCGGGCTCCACCACTCCTCTGACGTCAGTTTTGCAGATTCTGATTTTTTTTATACTCTCAGACTCCGCTCTCTTCGCTTTATACTCTGGGGCCTAGAAATTCAGTCTGGACACTTTTGGGGCGCTAAAGTCAGGTGTTCGCTAAAGTTAGCGCCCGCCGGAAAGTGCAGGCCACATCGCCGAAATTCAGTAGAGTTGGCCAAGAGTTTGGCCGAGCGCTGAAACTGGCATTGCAATGCTCTCTTCAGGCGCTAAGCCGGCGATGCGGCCTGATAATGCCGAGGCCGGGCGCAGCGCAGGTGCGGTCATGTTTTGATAGACAGCAGACACCCTGACGCCGGCCAGCTCTTAAAGGGGGAAGGGTTGACTTTGACTGCTGCCACGCCCTGCATACTGGAGCCCTGCAGCTAGGCCTCAACACTGCTGGTGGGCCAAAATAGCGCCTGGAGCCATGGAGAGGGCAGCGCTTCTCAGAGCATGCTCTGAGGGTGCTGATTAATGGTGTCGAAAACAAAAGACAGATCTTGTGCCCGGACAGTGGCAAGAAGGCTCCCAGGAGCCAGTACAGGAAAGCCTGGAGGAAAATCGCCCGCAGGGTGTCATCCACCTGCGATGTCCCCAGGAGTGCGGACCAATGCCGCAAGAAGTACAACGACCTCACTCGGATGGTGAAGGTGAGTACCCTTTCCAGTGTCCTCCTCATCCTTGCATGTGCACCTCACATTATGGGCAAAGGGACCTCAAAGGACTAATGGGCAGCCCTCCTCCCACAGCAATGGCACTGGCATGATCATCAATAGCACTTTCTGCACTTAACACACTGGCCAAGCTATTCGACCATGGGAGGCAGTGCACACAGCAACAGGGCACCACACTGGCCAAGCTATTCGACCATGGGAGGCAGTGCACACAGCAACAGGGCACCACACTGTACTTAGAGGCCGTCCTTTCTCTTGCAGGCCAAGCTGGCGCGGAATTTGAGGAGCCAGTCTGTCACCGGTGGAGGCCGTCCCGAGTACCAGGTGCTCAGTGAGCTGGAGGAGAGCGTGGCTCGACTCATGCGTGCCCGGGTGACTGGCCCTGTTGCGATCGGAGATGCGGACCCTGTACTGGGACCCACTGGTAAGGACATAACCGGTTGGACCTCTGTCGTTGCCCTTGCGCTTCAGATCTACATCCTTTCGCACTGACCGACAAATGCGCAAAATGCCACCACTCAGGCCTCCCTCGCTGATGCCCTGTCCTCACTCTAAAGCTACTCTTGTGCCTTCCTGCTTTCAGCTGGTGAGGAGGAGGTGGTCCCTGAAGCTCAGAGTGCCAGGCCCTTGGAGGAGGAGGACGACGAGGACCAGGAGGAAGGCGGCACATCGGGGGAACCCTCATCCGCGCCAGGGGATGGCAATGGAGGGGAGACATCTGGCCTGCAGGAGAGCCGGGGGAGGTGTTGCAGGGGAGGGCAGATCCTGGGCCCAGTGGGCTCGAGGCACGCGGGAAGGGTCGGCCAGCTCGGCGGCCTTCTCCCCAGAGGGAGAGTCCGCCCTCCAGTCCGGAGACGGTCCTCGCCCAGGAGGTGCGCCTCCTCGATGAGATGTCGGCGGCGTCTGAGCGGCGCCACCAGGAGTTCATGGGGGTTGTGCAACAGATGCCTCAGGCCATTGAGTCCCTGGCTCATAGTGTGGTCGCTTTCAGGGAATCACAGGCCAGGGGGGTCGAACAACTCGCGGCAGCGCACGACAGGGGTGTCCAGCAACTCGCGGCAGCCCAGGACGCGACTCGCGAGATGAGTGGTGCCGTCCAGACACTGGCAGAGCTGATGCGGGCACATACCAGGGCAGTTCGGGCACTCACTTCTGCCACACTCGCTGTGGCGCGGAAGCATCGCCAGGGCACCCGCCGCCCTGCTGCAGCACAGCGGTCTGGCCTCCACCAGATTGCTGCGCTTGCTGCACTGCCAGCCCGGCCGAGTGCCAGTGTCTCTGGCGAGCAGCGCGCGCCTGCCATCAGCCAGCTTGCCCCCATTGGTGCAGCCGACACTGCCACTCCCCCAGCCAAGGTGCGACGAGCTGATGCTGAGACTGATGCTGGCCAGCCGCAGCTGCAGCAGTCAGCAGCCGGCCCCTCCCGGGCCGGGCCTCGTCTAGGCCGACCCCCAAGGGCATCTGCCGACACGCATTGTGGCCCTCATGAGCCTTCCCCCAGCCTTGCCACACGCGCAGGGCCCAGGTTGAGGCGGAGCAGCAGGTCGGGCAGGGGCCAGAGAAGCCTGTCTAAGGACTCGCCCTCTCGGCACACCCATTAGAGTGTGCTGATAGCGGTTTTTTTTATATTGGGGGGCTTGTGTTCTGGGGGGGCATTATTTTGGTCAGGCCGACGATCAAGGCATTTTTTGTTTTTATGGGGGTGTTTGTGTTGTGGAGGGGGGGGCTTATTTTTGTAAGGCCGATGATGAAGGCCATTTGGATGGGCAAGTTTTGTTAGTCCTCCCCAGGTTTTGGGAGTGACAGATGTTTTTGACTGTTTTTTGGGGGTCTTGTCTGTTTTTCTGTTTCATGTGGGAAGGGCCCTGAGTTTGTGAAATAAAGCTTTTTATTTATTCAGCATGTCCACGTCTCAGGTTTCAAGTGGTTGTTGCGTTAACCGGCTGAGGGCTTGCGGTGCGGCTGCCTTCAGGTGCGTTCATTGCCACAGCCCATTCCCTGACAGGGGGCCTAGAAGTGTCGATCAATAAGCCCCCGGCGGACGGCCCTTGGACCTTGTGGCTCCCTCCTGGGCTGGTACTCCTCCTCCTCCTCCTCCTCCTCATGGTCCTCCTGCTCGTCCTCCTGAGGTGGTGGTGCAATGTCAGGTGGCAGTGCCTGAGTCCTGCGGATAGCCAGGTTGTGCAGCATGCAGCACACGACGACGAACTGGGAGACTCTATCCGGCGAATACTGTAGAGATCCTCCGGAACGACCCAGGCAGCGGAACCGTTGCTTGAGGACGCCTATCGTTTGCTCTATGATGTTCCTTGTGGCTTGATGGCTTTCGTTGTATGCCTCCTCCGCTGGGGTCCTGGGCACGCGGAGCGGGGTCATGAGCCATGTACACAAAGGATAGCCCTTGTCCCCGATAAGCCATCCCCTTGGTGGAGGCTGTGCCTCGAACATGTCAGCCACAGTAGTCTGGCGCAGGATAAATGCATCATGGCTGCTTCCTGGGAAGCGGGCATTGACAGCTAGGATGCGCTGCCTGTGGTCACACACCAGCTGTACATTGAGGGAATGGTAGCCCTTCCGGTTGCGGTAATCCTCGGCATTGTGGATAGGTGCCCACATAGCCACATGCGTGCAGTGAATGGCGCCCTGCACCATGGGGAAGCGCGCGATCCTGGCAAATCCGACTGCACGCTGCTCCTGCCTCTGTCGGGTCATGGGGAAGGAGATGAATTGGTGTCTCCTCGCGAAAAGTGCATCGGTGACCTGCCGGATGCAGCGATGTGCGGCGAACTGGGAGATGTTCGCTATGTCCCCAGCAGCGGCTTGGAAGGAGCCGCTTGCCTAAAAGCTCAGAGCCACCGTGACCTTCACTTCCACCGAGAGAGACGTCCTGCACATCAGCTGTGGGCGCAGATCTCTGTGAAGCAGCTGGCAGATCTCTGCAACCACCTCCCTTCTGAAGCGCAGCCTCTTAACACAATGCGCCGCAGTCATGGTGAGATAGGACACCTGCTGCCGGTATTGCCTGAGTGGGTAAGGCCTACGTTGCCGACGCCTGATGGCCCCTCTGTGTCTAGGCATGGCTGGACCTCTCTCACAGCGTCTGCGAGCCCTTCGCACATAATGCTGCAACTGAGGGTTGGACCCCCATACAGCCCCCATAATAAAGTTGAAAACAGTGAAATCAAATGATTCAAATGTCAAAGCACTGGCCAGAAGCCAAAAATACCTCTCCTATGTTGTCCCAAATCAGTAAGCTCTGTCCCTTGGTCTCTGTCCAGAAATCCAAAGCAGTAAAGTCATTGCAGCAAAATGGCTGGGCTTTATAGGTCAGTGTAAGTGCCCTTTAATTAGCGCTCCCCGAGGCCCACAGGGCCTCTGTTGCGTTCCACTTCACAGTTCTTAGCAGCGCCACGCCCACATTGGGCGGGCGCCACTGAATTTCCGGTTTGGGGCGCACAAACAGCGTTGCGTGACGAGATGACGTCATAAGCTGCGCGCGCAGCTGAGCGGACGCAAACACTTTGCGCCGGCGCTAAATGTCAACTGAATTTGGGCGTTGGCGCAGATCGGTCTGCGCCCGGACGCTAAGTGCCTAGCGCTGGAAATATACCCCTCTTATGGCGTTACCGGCTGGCGCAACCTACTGAATTTCTAGGCCCGGGTCTCCACTCTCGGCCCTTCATACTCGGAATCACCACTCTTACCGCTTTATATTCTGGGTCTCCACTCTCAGCCCTTCATACTCGGAATCACCATTCTCACCGCTTTATATTCTGGGTCTCCGCTCTTTCCGCTGTAAGGCTGTATTACGGCGGACATCTCATGCCCACTTGGGTTTCACAGCAACTACCGTCTGTCTGCAGTCCAGTGCAAAATCAAGATTCAGTCATTCCCAGGCAGTACACCAGTGGTTAACCAGCATGCTAAGCTAGGGTGCAGACTCCTGTTCATTCTTGCAAGCCTAGTTTCCAAGAGCTCTGTTGCCTTGATGAGCAGAGAGCGATGTAAGCACAACAGTAAAACTCTGATCTGCTAACCCTGCCTCCTTGTATTAAGTAAAATCCTGAGATTGGTATCAGTTGTAGAATTGTTGTATACAATGGGATTCCCACTTAAAGAAATCTTTATTCATGTACCTGAACCCCGTTGCACCGCTTCATTCCTAAGCAATCAATTTTCCCATTAATCTTGAAATTCGAAAATACTTCCTATTGTGTGTGGGCTGAAAAGTATGGAGCTATGATTAAAGATCAAGCCGTAGGGAACTCGCTTAGAAATCCAGATGAATCCATATTTATGAAATTTGGTTCAATTTGGCTAAAACTGATATCGCCTGATTTAGATTTAGAGTGGCTCTGTCTGAAAGCCATGTTGTCGCTGTGTGAAGTACATGCAAACGAACAGATCAGTCATGAGCAAAGAAGTCACACGCCCCAAACCAACAATTCTACAGTCACATTTTAACTAGTTAATCTAAATATATCTAAAGTTGCAACCAAAGAAACAAGGTAAGAATTTCCCCACATGGATCAAAGTGTTCTTGGGCCTGATCACTGGTTTGGACTCTGATCAGACTTAGAGAAGCAAGAACATTTGCTTCATGGATTTCATGTCCAAATATTGACCTGAGGAAAACTAATGTCTTATTTGAAGAGAAGGTTTAATTTCAAGAGACTGTTCTACCTGCTAGAGAAGGTCTGGGAAAACTCTGAAGTGATTATCATTTGTGTGTTCATTTTCAAGTATAGTTGGCTTGTATTTTATCATTGTTTTAATCATTTTTGGGATGCGGCCTCTTTTATTGCACATTCCTAGTTAGAAACATAGAAGCGTAGAAAAATAGGAGCAGGAGTGGGCCATTTGGCCTATTCAATATGATCATGGCTGATCCTCTATCCCAATACCATATTCCCGCTCTCTCCCCATACCCCTTGATGCCTTTTGTGTCTAGAAAGTTGCCATAAGGTTGTGGCCTTGAACCATGACTCTTGGTGCTACTGAGTGGCAGAAGGCATTAAGTGTAAAC
The DNA here is from genome assembly GCF_052327205.1 of Somniosus microcephalus. Lineage (NCBI taxonomy): Eukaryota > Metazoa > Chordata > Chondrichthyes > Squaliformes > Somniosidae > Somniosus > Somniosus microcephalus. Next base: position 44,379,081 of record NC_141009.1, on the reverse strand, counting down.
CACATGGTGTGGACAAGAGTCACACGAGGCTAGACCAGGTAGAGGTGGCAGGTTCCCTTCCCTGAAGGACATTAGTAAGCCAGCTGAGGTTTTAATGACAGTCCACCAGCTGCCCTGCTCATATTCCTTGGTGCCAGCTCACAAAAGACCATATTTACTGAATTCAGTGTCACAACTTGCCATGAATTCATGGCCTCTAAGTTGCGATCATGAATTGTAATAGGCTCAGTTTGCTGACCTCAGCTTGGGTGACCTTTGGAGTTCCTCACAGTTTGCCATGCCCACTGATTTGCTGTCATCATTTCGATATTACTGCTGTTGCGTCAATGTCAAAACCATTTATATAAATGGAAAACAAAAGAGGGCTCAGCACTTAACCTGAACTGGCCCCACTGCCGACATCTTGCCAGTTTGAAACAAATCATTTACACCTCTATTTTTCTCTCTCCTCTAACCATCCATCTTTTCCATGTGGCTCCATTCACTGCAACAATTTGTACCTTAATCTTTGGAACAAGTCTCTTCTGTGATACCCAATGCATCCCCTTGATCCGTATGCGTAGCAATTTCTTAAACAAAATAACAATACTCAAGCTTGACCTGCTTTTTAAAGATCACCTCTGACCATACCTGATTAGCCAACATCTTTCAAAATGATCACTTATTTCCTCCTGCGTTATGGCTATTAGTATTGTATCCTAAAGTAAGGCCCTGATTTTAACTCTGAGTGGGGTAGGGTAGTGAGATGAGTTGGGAACTCACCCACACCATCAACATCCTGGGGGTCACCATTGACCAGAAACTTAACTGGGCCAACCACATTAATACTGTGGCAACAAGAGTAGGTCAGAGGCTAGGTATTCTGCAGCGAGTGTCTCACCTCCTGACTCCCCAAAGCCTTTCCACCATCTACAAGGCACAAGTCAGGAGTGTGATGGAATACTCTCCACTTGCCTGGATGAGTACAGCCCAACAACACTCAAGAAGCTCGACACCATCCAGGACAAAGCAGCCCACTTGATTGGCACCCCATCCATCACCTTCAACATTCACTCCCTCCACCACCGGCGTACCGTGGCTATAGTGTGTACCATCTACAAGATGCACTGCAGCAACTCGCCAAGGCTTCTTCGACAGCACCTCCCAAACCCGTGACCTCTTCCACCTAGAAGGACAAGGGCAGCAGGCGCATGGGAACACCACCACCTCCAAGTTCCCCTCCAAGTCACACACCATCCTGACTTAGAAGTCTATCCCTGATCCTTCATCGTCGCTGGGTCAAAATCATGGAACTCCCTACCTAACAGCACTGTGGGAGTATCTTCACCACACGAACTGCAGCAGTTCAAGAAGGCGGCTCACCACCACCTTCTCAAGGGCATTTAGGGATGGGCAATAAATGCTGGCCTTGCCAGCAACGCCCACATCCCATGAAAAAACAAATAAATAAACAAAATATTAATCATCTGCCTCTTTTTTTGTCCCAAACTTCCTAGTTATCCCTACCTTGGATGGATCCCCTTCACTTCGAGGCGTAAAGCAAGCTGTACTTCATCCATCCTATATTAAAGTATCTCTCATTGCTGGTCCCCTGTTCGATTTGTGTGTTTTTTCCCAACCAACTGAAATGGGCTAGGTACTCTTTCATCACATTGCAGTTGGCTAATTTCTAATCCAATACCTTTATTTTGTACTTCATTTTGCTCCAAGAAACAATTAGAGTATTCTTATGCAACTTCAAGAGTAAAAATTCACTTCAGTTTGAAGTCAAAGCTACTGTGTGACTGTGGACAGTCTTCCAGACCCATCTGCCCTTCATTGTGACTCATATGTGATGTCAGTGGCATGGCGATGGGGCAGAATAATGAGCTGGGTATGTATAAGTCTTTAGTGAGGCCTGTCTCTATGGGTCTTGCTAATTCATTGACATCTCTCTGTAATATTTATTTACATTGCATAATGCGTATTCTGCTTTGCTATTTGAAGTCCTAATTTATCCCTAGGGTTTTGAAATCTTTACAAACACTGCTTTATTGAGTTCTCCTTGAGCTCTGTCCTATTCTCTCTGCTAGATCTATCCCAGCAATCAATGCAGCTTTGGACCAGCACTGTCGCACACGTACATAAACGTTAATGCCTCTATCGTAATTCCACAGCAATAGCTGTTCCCTTTACTGTAAGAATAATAATTTAAGTAGAATGAAAAGTTTTTCTGGTCACTTCAATTCTGTTACAAATGATTGTGAATATTCAAAAATCAATACAAATATTTTATTTCCCATTATCTGTATTGAAAAGGTTTCAAGCTGCTTTTTGCTTCATCCAAAAGGTACTTAGTATTATTACAGATTCAGTAACACACTAACTGGCAGGTCTAGTTTAGTAGTGAATTATTCAGGTCTCTCCATAAATCAATCACTTTTTGCAAGCGAGACATTGATCAAATTCTGAGCTCTATTTACTGCAATAAAAAAGCAATTTATTTACGACAAAATGCTTTGGAAACTAATGATTAGTTTGGCTTCATTCAGTGCCGGCTTGTCTCTGGAGTTAATTTGGGAGCCACTACATACATGCTTGACTTCAACCACAGTTGCATTAGTTTGTCAGAGCGAGAAGAACTCAGTGGATAAGGTGAGCACGAATTTCGAACAGGTTATAAAGCAAGAGAGTGGAGAAGTGAAGCAAGGGTGTTATCGCAGCGTTACAAATGACCCACAGTACCTGGCTTTTTTACCTCTTATAAATTGTGAAATACTTTTCTGATAAGGAAATATATAATTAGGTGACAATATCTTATAACAATCAAGATACTATTATTAAAAATCTTGCAAATAACACACAATTCCTGTCCACAAACCTTACTTGCTCTTGTCATGAATTCTGGTCACACCTTTATGCAAACATTTGCTGTTGTCAATAGCTTTCTTAACATTTTCCATCCAGTTTTGCTATGTTCAGCAATATAGTAGCAGACCCTGTTCACAAGATGCCCCTGTGGAGCAGCTTTGTCGAATAATTAGAATTTCATCACCAATTTGTATACTTAAAAAAAAATTATATTGATCAACATCATGGGGAATTTACTAAGTAGTCGCTAAACACTGGGGATGCTGATTAACATTTGAATGATTTAAAGAAAGTAGAGTTAAGAAACAACTTAATTGTATTGTTCCATTTTAGTCTGGTTAGCTGATCTCAACAAGGCTACAATTGGCCTTTGCATCTCTGGGCAAATGAGGGGGGAAAATTGGCCAGGCTCTTAGAAAGTGCATGCATGTGGGCACCAGGCTTGCACTGAGCTGTGATGCCCTGAACGATTGAATAGGTTCTTGAGGTGCGCTGCTGAGGGCTCATATCTGAAAGATGATCCCTTAGCCAAGGTACTGGATAGCAGCCAGTGCTGGTGGAACTGTACCTCCTCCGCACCTGTCGCCATTCAATCTTTTTATCTTTACTCTCCAAGCATTATATTTTTTGCTGTCGTAAATAAGCCCTTGCTCTTGCCTCTTGCTATCTACCTAAGCATGCTATAATAACGAACAGAAAACCATTCTTTAGATTTGCTTTCACTACCTGTGTCTTCACAGGATCTCCCTTATTTCTTTAAAAAGGGCCAGAATGATACAACACTAGGGGTTAGAAAATCAGTGCATCTGGGGCTCTGGTTAGCGCCCCCGGGGGGGCGCAAATGGGGCACAAACAATTTTTCGGTCGGGCGCGGCTCCGCTAACAACTCCCACTAAATTCAGCGGGAGTTTAGCTGCGGCGGTAACTGATAACGCCCCGCTGCGCTGTGCAGGCGATGATGACGTCATCACCATGCGCAGTGCCCCATTTTCGCCCCGGCTGCAAAATTGGCCCGCGCCCCCTGAATCTACGCTGGGCGATGACAGCGTCCGATTCAAGGGGGCGGGATCGGAGCGGCAGGAGGCTCGTGGGGCACTAACGAAAGGGGAGGTGGCGGGCGGGGAAAAAAAATTGGCCGACTTACTTGCCTCTTTGAATGCAGCGTCTGTGCCGCAATCTGGCAGCCTGACACTCCTCTTGTGTGCCGGGCTGCTGGAACGACACCCCGCTCCCTGGTGTTCCAGGCAGAGCCCCGCAGAGTTGTGGGCTTGGGCCTTCCCCTTTAATGAGGGGAAGAGCCCTTCCATGCAGCAGCGCTATGTGGCCTAGTGCATAGCGCTGCAGAACGCACCACCCCGATATTCTGGGTCAGCGCTCTAAGACGGAAGTGGAGCGCTTGAATTAGCACGCCACCTCCCTCTTGGGGCGCTAAAACTGAATTTAGTGATCAGCGGCGCTATTTTTCGTTGGGCACTAAACGATTTTTTTCACCCGAGATCATTTTAGGCATTAATTGCCAACTAAATTCATTGAGCAATTACTGAATGAGTAAGTAAATAACAGTAATGCCAAAATATTATGTATACTTACAGTTGAATTCACACTTTGTTAGTTCCTCATACAAGAAAAATAATAAATGATTTTCATACTGAAATATATTTTAGTGACTTTTTTATAGGTATTCTCACTAACTGCATAAGCCTCTGTGCACCTGACCCCTGTCAACTGTGACTGAAGCTTCTTGGAATTTGAATTAACTGTCTTCTAAATTCAAAAAGAATGGTCAACCAGGCACTATCTAAACAAACCACACAGTATAATTATGTTTAAATTGTGTGGCTTGGTTCTTCAGCCAAGCACATTGCCCGGAGAGCAGACAAACAACTGTTGCAACATTTATATCTACAGAGGCAGGGACTGGGTTCCTGTGAGAGCAGCTGTTTTTTTTTAAATTTCTTATGTACTGTGACTGAATTAAAGCAAGCAATGTCAAGTTAAAATATCGACATAAAAATGCTTCATTCTTGTCACAGGACACTTTTTGCTGAGTCTGAGGCAGAAAAGACCAGAGAAATTTGCAACGGTAAGACACAGTGAGCCACTAAAGCTGACAAGTTAGGGCCTTCTCTTCTGACTATCAGCATCAGTACCTCACTGTTCAAGGCCACAGGTCTCATTCAGCAACGTGGTCCGAAACGATCAGGTGAGTACCGTGGGACTACGGCAAGCAAAAGCATAAAGAGGACACTGGCCCGCTTACTTCCTCCGTTGGAGAAGGGACTGATTCTAAACTGTGTTCTTGGATAACCGATCAAGCAAGGTTTTGTTTGGTTACTCCACAAAAAAATAAACCCAGGCAAACCAGTCCCAAACTGTAGCAGGTGTGACCGCTAATGTGTGAAGTTGGGAGATTTCAGTGTTTTCTGCAACTTTGGTAAATCATGAGGAGGAAGTGTATGATGGAAAGTGCAGAAGGAATGTTTGTGAGATACATGCTGTTAATAGCTCTTGTGTTGACAGAGCTTAAAGCGTGTTCACGGCAGTTTTTATATTAAATCTAAGAACAGCAGTCTGAATCATTAGACCAGTATTATCTCAGATTGCCTGAGCATTACATTTATCTCGCTCTCATTTGGATAGCATGGTGGAGGAGGGAAGGGATAGGGGCAAGGAAAGAAGATATGGGAGAAGGTGGGCAGAGGCAACAAGGATTTGCTATCCTTGAGATTTCTGACATGGTATTAAGAATTGTGGGATACACCAAAGATGCACTGAAAGTAAAACCTGTCACAAAATGCAGAGAACCAGAACGTCAAAGGCAACAGCTGGAGCTTTCTGGACTCCCGTTGAGTTAATGGAATCTAAAAACAATTCACACAACCATACCCTTTAAAAGCTCGTTTCCAACAGAGCGATATTTCATAGTTAGTTTACTTCTCAGTAATCAGTGCTTAATGGAACCTGGGGACGAAGCAACTGTAGCCAAGTAACTCCTGCGTGTTTCGATTGCTTCTCTTTCTCTCCTGCCCTGTTTACAGTGGATCATTATTTAAAACGCAAAATGAAAATTGCTCTCCAGCTTCATTTCGATATTCGCCGCCAGAACAAATATTTCAAAGTGGACGATGGCAAAAAGAAAGAAATTTTATCTTTCCCGCCTCTTACAAGTGTACAGTATGTTCTTTCAATTCCTTCCTCCCCTCCTAAACCCCCCCCCACCCCAGTCTCTGCACCTGCTTAATATCTGTTACATCTCCAACTTTTTCCAGTTCTGATGAAGGGTCACAGACCTGAAACGTTAACTCTGTTTCTCTCTCCACGGATGCTGCCTGGCCTGCTGAGTATTTCCAGCATTTTCTGTTGTTATTACAAATAGAAAGAACTTGCCTTTATATAGCCCGTTATCAGGTTCTCAGGACATCCCATGGCAGCCCTCAAGCTAACGAACAAGCCAGGATAAATCTGATGCTTGCAGCTCCAAGTTAACTTTGAAGAGATTTATTTCCTAAATTCGAAGCTGACCCAAGAGAATAAAATAACTTGAAAACTGTACGAACCAAAATGCCCCAACATTCATCACTGAAAAGTTCAATTTAATTTTAAAAATGTTGGGGGAGAAATTGGTATGTGTGATGTGCCTCAATAAATCCGAGACTCAATGTTGGCGGAACAAAGCAAGGCTTTTATTAACTTAGAAGGTAACACAGTAGAGAAGTGTCTCCCCATCCAGGTGTCTGCTGTACTGGATGCGAGACACGCTGGGCCTGCTTACATAGGGGCCAGGTATGGGCGGAGCCCTACACAATACAATACAAGTGAGGAAACGGAACTGAGGTGAGGGAAATGAAACTGAAACTAAACCACAGTCACAGGCACACAGGGAATACAGATGAGTGATGAATGGCATATTTCATCACATTCACCCCTTCTATAGATTTAGTCTGTTCGGGGGTTTGACAGTCCTCTGTGACCGATGTGGCTGTTGTGGTGCCGCGGGTGTCGGCTGGGTGTCCCCGGTGGCCTCCTGGGTCTCTGCCGGGGGTGCCGCCAGGGTTGTTGAAGGGGTAGTTGGTGGGGGTACCGTTGGTCGATGTTCTTCCGGGGGTGATGAAAGAGTAGTGGGTGGGTAAGAGTTGCTGTGATCGTTGTTGCTGCTGTTGTCGTGGTTGTTGTCATTACCGGCTGGGGCGACGTCTTTTATGGACACGGTGTCCTCCCTTCCGTCGGCGTGCCGGACATACACGTATTGGGGGTTGGCATGGAGTAGGTGCACTGACTCCACGAGAGGGTCCATCTTGTGGCCCCTCACGTGCCTTCGTACCAATACCGGACCTGGGGTGGAAAGCCATGACGGCATGGATACGCCTGAGGTGGATTTCCGGGGAAAAACAAACATTCGTTCATGAGGCGTGGCATTAGTGGCAGTACACAATAGCGACCGTATCGAATGGAGCACATCTGGGAGGACTTCCTGCCAGCGGGAGATAGGGAGGCCCTTGATCCTTAGAGCTAGAGTGACTGCTTTCCATACTGTCCCGTTCTCTCGCTCCACCTGGCCGTTACCCTGGGGGTTGTAGCTGGTGGTACGGCTCGTGGCGATCCCCCTGGACAGCATGTACTGGCGTAGCTCTTCGCTCATGAAGGACGCCCCCCTATCCGTGTGGATGTAGCTCGGCATACCGAACAGGCAGAACAGGCTGTTGAGGCATTTAATGACCGTGGCGCTGGTCATGTCTGGGCAGGGGAAGACGAATGGGAAACGGGAGTATTCGTCCACAATGTTCAGGAAGTAAACATTGCGGTCGACCGACGGGACGGGGCCCTTGAAATCTAAGCTGAGCCACTCGAAGGGCCGTGTAGCTTTGATTAAGTGGGCTCCATCTGGGCGGTAGAACCGAGGCTTGCACTCAGCGCAAGTGCGGCAGTTCCTGGTCAGAGACCGAACTTCCTCAATCGAGTAGGGTAAGTTGCGGGACTTTATGAAGTGGAACAGCCGTGTGACGCCTGGGTGGCAGAGGTCGTTGTGGAGGGTCTGTAGCTGATCCCCGGTGGCACTGGCACACATCCCTCGTGAGAGGGCGTCGGGGGATTTGTTAAGGGCCCCTGGCCGGTAAATGATGTCATACTCGAAGGTGGAGAGCTCGATCCGCCACCTGAGAATCTTATCATTTTTGATCTTTCCCTTCTGTTTATTATTAAACATAAACGCTACCGACCACTGTTCGGTAAGTAGGGTGAAGCGTTTGCCGGCTAGGTAGTGGCGCACTGCCTCCATGATGGCTTGGGCCTCCTTTTCCACGGAGGAGTGTCTGATCTCGGGCCCTTGGAGGGTCCTCGAGAAGAAAGCTATGGGCCACCCCGCCTGGTTGAGGGTGGCCGCCAAGGCAAAGTCAGACGCATCACTTTCCACTTGAAAGGGAGTGTTCTCGTCCACTGGCTGTAGCGTGGCCCGCTCAATATCCCGCTTAATGCTTTTGAAGGCGGCGTGGGCCTCAGCAGAGAGCGGAAAAGAGGATGCTTTCAAGAGGGGGCGGGCTTTGTCGGAGTAGTTGGGGACCCATTGGGAATAATAAGAAAATAACCCCAGGCACCTTTTCAGGGCTTTGGGAGTGTTCGGCAGGGGCAGCTCCCGTAGGGGGCGCAATCGGTCGGGGTCTGGTCCGATTTCCCCATTCTCCACCACGCTGCCTAGTATGCAGAGGCGCGTGGTGTTGAAAACGCACTTGTCCTCGTTGTAAGTGAGGTTGAGTTTTTGTGCGGTTTTCAGGAACCTCTCGAGGTTCGAGTCGTGATCCTGCTGGTTGTGACCGCAGATGGTGACATTGTCGAGGTAGGGGAAGGTTGCCTGCAAGTGGTGGTCATCGACCATGCGGTCCATCTCCCTCTGGAAGACCGAGACCCCATTCGTCACCCCAAAGGGGACTCTGAGGAATTGGTAGAGGCGTCCGTTCGCCTCGAAGGCGGTGTACGGGCGGTCCTCTGGTCTGATAGGGAGCTGGTGGTATGCTGACTTGAGGTCGATGGTGGAGAACACCCGGTATTGGGCGATTTGGTTCACCATTTCTGATATGCGGGGTAGCGGGTAGGCATCTAGTTGGGTGTACCTGTTGATCGTTTGGCTGTAGTCGATCACCATCCGTTTCTTCTCGCTACCCCTTACCACTACCACTTGGGCGCGCCACGGGCTGTTGCTGCGTTCAATAATGCGCTCCTTCAGGAGCCTGTCTACCTCGGTTGCGATAAACCGCCTGTCCTCCCAGCTGTACCTCCTGCTTTTGGTCGCTATTGGCCGGCAGTTAGGGGTAAGGTTCGCGAATAGCGAAGGCGGCTTTACCTTCAGGGTAGCCAGACTGCACACTGTGAGGGGCGGCTGGGACCCACTGTAATTGAGCGTGATGCTTTGGTGGTGGCATTGGAAATCCAGGCCCAAGATCACGCTCGCACATAGATTCTTCATGATTAGTACTTTAAAATTATCGTATACAGTTCCGTTAACGGACAATTGTACCGTGCAGTAACCCATAATGGTCGATGTCTGTGTTTTATCAGCCATAGCGATGGTACCCCGAGTAGGGACCACCGTTAGGGAGAGTTGTTGTGCTAGTTCAGGGTGGATAAAACTCTCTGTGCTTCCACTGTCAATTAAACATTTAACCCCGCACCCGTTAACCTCGATGTCCACCATTGATATGGATAGCGGGTGCGGCCTGGTCTGGTCCACTGTGACCGATGCCACTGTAGGGCCCTGATCGAGACAAGATGGCGTCCACGCTGTCTGCTCACAAGATGGCGGACCCCACGAGGTCAGGCAAGATGGCGTCCAAGATGGCCGCTCCCACGGCGCACACGCGGCGGTGGCGGATTTTCCGGCGGGGTTCCCTCTGCACACCTTCCCGAAGTGCCCCTTCTTACCGCACTTAAAGCAGGTGGTGCCTTTCACCGGGCACAGGTTTCTGGTGTGCTTCGGCTTCCCGCAGAAGTAGCAGTTGGGTCCCCGACGCGTCGCGGCTGTCGTAGGGCTTCTGGGGGGATAGCGGGGCCCCGACGGTGTCGGGCTGCCGGGCGGGGAAGATGCCTTCCAAGATGGCGGCACCCTTGGTGCACACGTGGCGGCATGGGTGACGCAGGCTGAAGAGTAGGCGTCCGAGTTTCTCTGGGCCACATCCAGGGATCGCGCTGTGTCCACAGCCTGTTTCAGGTCCAATCCCGTTTTTTCCAGCAGTCTCTGCCGGATGTAAGTGGAGCTGAGGCCTGTGATAAAGGCATCATGAACAAGCTCGTCAGTGTACACTGCGGCTTTTACATCTTGGCACTTGCAGTCTTTGCCCAGCGTTTTCAAGGTGACTAGGAACTCCTCCAGCGATTCCCCAGGTCGCTGTGCGCGAGTAGCGAGCAGATGCCTAGCATACACCTCATTCGTAGGCTACTGGTAATGCGCCTTTAAGATGTCGCAGTCGGCCGGGTACGTGTCGGCGTCTTGGATGAGGGGGTAAACCCGATGGCTTACCCAATTCCGCAGGATTCCGAGTTTCATACTTTCAGCGTCCGTAGCGGCTGTGATGGCTGCGGAATTGTCCAGGAAGAATTCCATACACTTAAACCAGTGTCCGAAGCGTGCCGATGCGTCCGGAGCATGCTGGTCCAAATCCAAATGTTTGGGTTTCAAGAGTTGATCCATTGTGTTGAAAAATAAGTTAATAAAATTGATGTGCCTCAATAAATCCGAGACTCAATGTTGGCGGAACAAAGCAAGGCTTTTATTAACTTAGAAGGTAACACAGTAGAGAAGTGTCTCCCCATCCAGATGCCTGCTGTACTGGATGCGAGACACGCTGGGCCTGCTTACATAGGGGCCAGGTATGGGCGGAGCCCTACACAATACAATACAAGTGAGGAAACGGAACTGAGGTGAGGGAAATGAAACTGAAACTAAACCACAGTCACAGGCACACAGAGAATACAGATGAGTGATGAATGGCATATTTCATCACAATGTGTTGTGCCTGATTTTTGGGCATGAAATGGGCGCAAAACCTACCAATTTCAGGGCGCTATGTCCCGCGTCCAATTCACCCCCAAAAATCGGCGAATGCAAAATTGGATCGGGCAATATTTAGGCATTCCCAGCGCCTGCCTGCAAATGGGCATTAGGCCCTTTGCATGTACCTCTGTTAGGACCCCGATCTGAAATTGGTCAAAAGTTCAGTGGAGTTCCGACTGGTTTTCCCATGTCTACAGTGCTCTAACTAGTCGTCCTGAACGGGACAGCTGGTGCTGCCAGAGACAAGGTAAGTACAATTTCTTTCACTTTTTTACTTACCTCAATATGGAGCCAGGAGGAGCCCCCCGCACCCCCTCTCCCCACCACCCCCCCAGAACTTACCTGAGCCTCCAAGCTGGCCAGTGTTGCACTGGGCCTGAGTGGCAAGCTTCATCGGGATGCCAATTAGCGCCCGCAGCTCACTGGTTCCATGGTCATTTCAGACCAATTTAGGCCGATCCTTGGGTCAATCACTTCGGACGCACGTTGTAGTCACACCGCCCATTTTGCTATGTTCAGCAATATAGTTGCTGACCCTGATCACAAGATGGCTCTGTAGAGTAGCTTTCTGGAGTATTTAAAAAAAAATTATATTGATCAACACCATGGGACATTTACTAGTTGTCGCTAAGCACTGGGGAAGCTGGGCTTCTATAGTTGGACTCTAACCAATTTCTGCCCATTTCCTTTTGGAGAATGGATTGAGCAATTGGTCCTAAATTTCTTTGAAGGTTCCCTCATACATCCACCATAAGCCTGGTGGAAGCCACCAGTAGAAAGAAAGGGCACTGTCACGCCATGTCTGGGTGGTACTGGTTGGCCTTTTAAGCTGTGGAACCTCCATCCACCTCACAAAATGACACCAAGGGGGTGGAGCAAGCGGCATGGACCTCCAACTCTGAGAGTTTTCACTTCCTCGGCTCAGAAGAGGCTGGCAGGGTGGAGAGAGGTAAGATGTACCAGCATCCAAATGGGCAGAAATGTGCCCACTGAGACATAAGCCACCTGGATCTCCAAAGAAAAAAACATTTTTGACGGGTCCCTTTACGCAGGGGGCTGAGGTGTTCTCCCGCTGACCCCGCAAATATCAGCAGAGTTAACATTGTAAAGCACTCGTAGGTGCGATCAAAGGGGTGACACTGCGATCACGGCCGGCAGATTCTCAGGGTCATTATAATTTACAATTAACTGTTTTTTCTCCAAATTTTCTATTCCATAATCATCACCCTCCAGGTTATTCCACTGTAAAAGTTACCCTGAAATAACACCATGGGATATTCCCACAGTGCACTTGTCTGAAATTCCTCTTTCTGCTACTTTTGCTGAGATATTTACCCAATTCAAAATAACTTGGTTAATACATAGAAGCAACATAGAAGATAGAAGCAGGAGTAGGCCATTCACTAAAATAGTGCAGTGAGCAATTTCAAATGAATATTTGAAATGTCCATATGTGAATCATTCATCTCATGTAAATCCAACCCTCAGTTCCTTCTTTTACCCAGTTGAATCCCGATATGTGCGGCGTTGAACTTTTTATTTTCCCCAACACCTTATCCACAATCCTGCTTAATTCAGAGGATGGATTCAGAACTGGAACCAATTCGAGTGCCCTTGGGTGACTTTGCTCATCTCCAATTACCTCTTCAGCCCTGTGCGGAAATGGAAGCACTTAACTTTTGGATTGGCGTCTTTCCAGGTGATGAAGCTAAGATTGGGAGCTCACTTGGGAATCACGGGCATGAATTGAGATATACCATTTGTGTGACACGACATGACGGGTCTCTGTCTTAAACAACCTGGCTGGAATTTCCTCTACCTGGGCGGGTCGGGTGCGGGCTGTCGGCGTGGCGGATCGCGGCCCCGTCGTTGCTTCCACCCCGCTGCAGAAATCTACTTTGCACTAATGGGGCCTATTAAGGCAGCCCTCCATGTTACCCAGCCCTATTAAGTGGTGCTGGTCTGAGGATGTCATCCATGACATGTTATCAGCCAGGACATTTAAAGGAGACGTGGCCACATTGCATTTGAAAGTTCATCTAGGGGTGTGTAGGCTGCACACTGGAGGTTTTGATTGCTCCAAACAGCTGCAGAGATGACTGGACAGAGGCAGAGTGCTGCACCCAAGTTCTCCGATGACTCCCTCCATATGCTTGTGGCGGGAGTCAGAGCACGCACGGAGGTCCTCTTCCCGTCTAATGGGTGGAAGAGACCTCCCCAGGAGACAAAAAGAGCCTGTCTCCAAATTGCAGAGGAGGTCAACAGCAGGGATGTGTTCAGGAGGACCTGGGTGCAGTGCCGGAAACATCTCAATGATCTCATTAGATCAGGAAAGGTGAGTACAAAGCCACACTCAACTTCATCCTGCTGTGCCTCTCATCACATCCCCACCACTCTGCCTTCCCAACCCTGCTGCTGCACATCCTTACTCACACCAACATATCTTGCATGTCCACCCATCCCTCTCTCTCCATCTACATCTACGTTATCGCATCCCCATCTTACTAGCCATCTCTCACACTCACCCTCATCCCAATGCAATCATACCAACATGCAAGGAGGCCACTTGGAATTGCCACCCCACTCCATCATAGTCTCCCACTAAAGATGTAATCCATCCATTCCTTACACTCATTCCATCCCTCTCACTCAACCTTCTCTTCCTTCCCTCCTTGCAGGAGAAGAAACCACCCAAGGAGAGGGAGAGAACAGGAGGTGGGCCACTCTCATTTGCCACCCCCACAACAGCAGAGGAGGATGCATTGGAAGTATTGGGAGTGGCCATGCAGCTGGAGGTGGGAGACGGAGAGAGGGGGACAACTCGGTAACCTGGTGACAGAATTACATCTCATACAGCTACATGGCATACATCAGTCACTCATATGGGGACTGATTTCATCAGCCACTGAATGGTCATCATGTGCATAATGGTATCTGTACCCATTCTTCAGATGACATATCTAACTCATCTCTTTACTCTCCCACAGGTCCATCAAGAGCCCCCCCTCTCCACCATACACTTACAGGAGTAATAGCAAGACAACGCCTCAGCGGCGCCTCCAGCCTCTGAGGGCGCAGCATCACCAGAGATGAGCGCACCCAGCACTAGTGATAAGAAGCACACCTCGGTGGGTCCCATGTGATATAGAGTAGTGTTGTCACCAGATCCATCACAAGTCACAAGTGAGCAAGAGCAGATGGTGGAGACAGGGACAGCAGTGGAGACTCCTCACAGGAGGGTGCAGGACGCTCCCAGCTCTGCTCAGCTGCATGCAGACACTGAGCCTCGGGGGCCATCCAGGAAGAGGGCGATCCTAGAAGTGCAGGAAGAAGTGCAGGAGGCTCTGACAATTTTTGCGACCGTGATGTCTGCAAATGTTCAGAGAATGGTGGAGTCCATGCACAGTTGCAGGAGGAGCAGACATTGGCGGGGCCATCACAGGCTCCAAACATCCGCCAAGAGTGTCTAAGCAGTCGCAGCAGGGTAGTGAGCTGGCTGTCTCGACCTCTGCTGAAGCCACAGGGGTTGCACCTCGTAGAATCACGTGGAGGAGAACAATGACACACAAGTAGATTCACATGGGTAGCCACTTGGGTGTTTTAGTCAATGTCAAGTTTCCTTTAATGTATTGTCAACCATAAAAATCATTATTTTCACCACTTTCCAGACTTAGCCACATTTGTGTGCATCTTTGGAAGTGGCTTAGTTACTTGGAGTGACTGGTGAGACATAACAGTAACTCCAGCAATGGTGGTCAGTGTGAAAGGAAAGGCTTGCTTATTGTAGGAATGCTTTATGGTGTTGCTGTGGGGTGGTGCCAAACTGGTGCACCATGTGGCAGTCATATGGGTGTAATACGTAAAGTTAAGTAAATCTGGCCATGAGGAGGCCATCTCTGGCCTCCCGGGCAGCAATGTGCTCGGGTGCTGGTGGGATCTGGGCTGCAGGTTCGTCCAGCTCCTGCTCCTCCTCGTCTTCCAGCTGATGCTCCTCCTCCTCTGAAGAGGCTGTGCGCTCAGAGCCTTGCTCTTCATACAGCGCTAATCCCCACTACTGCGCTATGTTGTGCAGGGTGCAGCAGACCACAATGATTCTGGAGACCCTGGCTTGTGCGTAATGAAGGGCTCCTCCAGATCAGTCAAAGCATCTGAAGCGCATTTTGAGAATGCCTATTGTCTGTTCTATGACACATTGGGTGGAATTGTGGCTTTCATCATATCTCTCCTCGGCCTCAGTACTTGGCCCCCTCAAGGGTGTCATGAGCCATGTCTTCAGTGGATAGCCCTTGTCTCGAAGCAGCCAGCCGGAAAGTCTGTTTGGAGGAATGAAGAGCTGAGGAAGGGTGTGTAGAAAATACAGGGGGTGTTTTTGGTGTAATGGGGTTATTGTCTCTGGCCAGTCAGAAGTATCTGAGCTGCTCCAGAGCCCCGTGCAGTTTTGAATCGCTCCCCTTTTCTGGTTCTGACCACCGGACTTATTTCAGTAGCGATGTAGACAAAACGAGACTGGTGGTTGGGTGCAAAGAAAACCAGTATTTATTGTAAATAAGAATAAATTGAAAATAATGATGAATACAGCACTCTTTTACTTAATACAGCACACCTTTGCTTAATACAGCCCTTCTTTGCTTACTACAGCACACCTTTGCTTAATACAGCACACCTTTGCTTAATACAGCATACCTTTGCTTAATACAGCACACCTTTGCTTATACAGTACACCTTTGCTTAATACAGCACACTTTTGCTTAATACAGCACGCCTTTGCTTAATACAGCACACCTTTGCTTAATACAGCATAATACAGCACACTTTTACTTAATAGGGGAGGAGAAACGGACACATCGAGGGAAAATTGACTAAAATTACAATTTAACAAAATCCCCCTTTAATTCCCACCCCTAATACCTATCTAGGTTGCCTTGTAAAGGGCCAGAAAGTTTTATGCTCACCAGTAAATGCCTGCTCCGTGCCCCTGCGGTCTGTCTTGGATTCTTCACCGCCCCGAAGTAGAGATACCCCAGTAATTCAAAAGTAACTGCTGGTATTCCACTTCTTTGGGTGGGCTGTTGAGCTGTTCCTCTTGTAGGCAGGGCACGGAGGCGAGGCGGCAGAGAGCGAGAATGGCTTCCTGAGGGGCTATCTTTATACCCCATTGGGAGCCATTGTCTTCGCACCCAAATCTGGATGTATCTGGGCTATACAAAAGGGACCGAACTGTCCCCATTGACTGTAATGGGTTTGAATGTGTTACCCATTCATTTTAACTGGTTTGTGACCAGTTTGAAATGTCTCACTGAATCCTTAAGTGTTCAGTCAACAGCACTCAAGTGGTTTGTAAACAATCCATTGTCCTGCGGTCACCGCCCAACCGCAACTGATTGACAGCTTTAAGTACTTAAGCCCTTGAATCAACATTGTAGAGGGCTTATAAACAAACAACCCTTTGTCCTATGAGTGAAACTTCCTAAACTGCAGTTGATTGACAGTTTCAAGTATTTCAACATATTCACACAGGCTGGTGTTTTCAAATCCTTTTGTCAGCCAGCGATGGGAGATATTCAGGCAGGCTGCCTTTGTCTTCTGCCATGAGGCCTGACAGCCATTTTGACACCCTGGGTTTTTAAGGTATATTCCACCCAGGTTTTCTTTAATTAAAAAAAGTAATCTTCGGGGGCTGTAGAAATTTTCTGAAATTCTTGCAAACCTTACAGGTGGACTGGTGATGGACGAAAGAGTCATGGCAACTGCCAGGGAATTTGGTGCACACATGCATGATGATCTTCCTATGGTTGCAGACCAGCTGCACATTGAGAGAGTGGAAGCCCTTGTGGTTGACAAAGACTCCTGGGTTATGATAGGGTGCCCTAATGGCCACATGTGTACAGTCACCCTGCACCCGTGGGAAGCCAGCCAGAGCGGCAAAGCTGAGTGCCTGCTCAGTAACACAGGCTTCATCTGTGGCAAAGTTGGCTGACTTGTCAAAGAGGGCATCAGTGACCTGTGTGATGCATCTGTGGGCGGCCGACTGTGAAATGCTGCAAGTGGCTGCTGCAGATCCCTGAAAGGAGCCTGGGGCGAAGAAGTTGATGGTGCTGGTGACTTTGACAGCCACTGGTAAGGGATGTCCACCCGCTGCTCAAGGCTACAGGTCTTGCTCCAGCAATGTGCAAATGTCTGCGACAACCTGGCATGATATGCTGAGCCTCCTTTGGCACTGCTGCTCAGTCATGTTGAGGAAGCTCATCCTCTGCCTGTATACCCTGTGTTGGGGGTATTGCCTCTGGTGCAGTGCAGTCCTGCGCTGATGCCCTCTGTCCTGTCCAGCATCAGGTGGTTGAGGAGAAGGTTGGTGGTGTTGATGGTGCAGCTGGTGTGCCTGGTGCTGCTGGTGTTGGGGCTCATCGTGGTCCAATTCTGAGGACCAAGGGGAGACAGTATAAACGGCACCCATGCTGATGGAATAGATGACAGGTCAAGTAGTGATCAGAGCAGCAAGGTGTCAATGATGTGATAGGTTGTAACAATGAAGTGAGACTGGATGGTGACTTTGCTGGAAGCACTTGCAGCCTGTAGAAAGCTAAATCTTTGCTGGGAATGCAGTCAGCAACAGCTTCTGCCTGAGGAAAGTGATCAGCTGTGAGGTGGGAAGTTTTATAGTACATTTCATGCGGTCATCTAATCAGCTGGAGCAATGGCCACTCAGCTCCCACCTCAGGCTGACAGACGTGGCTCCCGAGCTGCGTGACTCCTGTGGGCAGCCAGGGAAATTCGAAAGATAGGCTGAATAATGGTCTGACAACTATCTGTTAATGATTTGAATTAGGTCGGCCGCCTCTGCACCGGCAAACGCACCCGAGGGAAAGGCGATGGGGGCAGGATGACGGCGGGTTCCGGACCCGTTTCAACTTATTTCAAATTTCCCACCCAGCCTGCCTGTAATTCATCTGCAAGAGCCCCAGAAAATTCCAGCCCCTGTCTTTTGTCTTTATTGATGCTGATTTAGCTGCTGTGTGTCTCCAACATCTTCTGTTTTTATGACAGTATCTTCCTCTTAATGCCAAGTCTGTCAAGCTGCGTTTTTTTGTATATTTTCAATGATTGGTCAACATCAATTCCATAATTAACCATTGCTGAATATATGTAGTGCCAGACCAACAAAACACATCAAAGTACAATGTAATTTGGGTTCTTCAAGTAACAATAGCACATAAGCTATTTGGCAAAGTTTAAAGTCATACACGCGTACAATGTGTAGACTTTTTCAGTGCTGGTCAATATGTCAGATGAAGATTTATCACCCATCAAAACATGACTGCTGCTTTACTTCAAATTATCTTGAATTTGACCAGTTTTGAACTGTGAGCCATTTCCCCGAGGAACTAGATTACGGTTGTTTAGGGTAATTCATGTATTCCCACTGACAGAGAGGAGACTTGCATCCTATCAATCTCCCATGTAAGTGATGGGACTTAAGTAAGTTATTGTGATGAGAGGATTTATTCGACATATGGTGACAGATTAAATGCCTTTTCTAAATTCACACAAATAGGGCCACTATTGCAAGTTTCCAAGAGTTAAATTACAAATTTTGCCAATTAACATTTTCATACAACTAAATGTCACCTTACAAGCAGGATGCTGCTCTAGAGCGCAGTCTCAGAATTTTGAAAAACAATCAATACTTAGCAAATAGTTCCGCATCCCTCATACACACACACGCTCACACTATCTAGGCCAGGCTACTGGTTAGCAATCAGAAACGGGAATACGGGCTCACTTTCCCTTTACAAGCCGAGAGCTCATTTAAAGTCAACTGCTGCCCTTGGATCAGAAAACTCAGCACAGACCAGAGACTGAAGCTGTGACCTTATGGCCTGTATGGCTTTGTGGGCAAGATGGTGGGAGGAGGGGGACTATCAGGGTGAATTCCCTTGGGGCTTCTCCCAACTCTGCTGCTTGAATGTCAGCGGAGGTTTATAAGAACATAAGAAATAAGAGCAGGAGTAGGCCATTTGACCCTTCGAGCCTGTTCCACCATTCAATAAGATCATGGCTGATCTTCTACCTCAACTCCACCTTCCCTCACTATTATGTCCGTGTATAATTGAGACACGGACTGCAGGAGTTGATTATAACAAGTCTTTACTGAATGGAGACAACCTGGAAACTGAAACTACAGAAGCCTGCTACAGCCTTTTATACAGGGGTGGTCACTGCCGGTACTGCAGTCTGAGACCAGTTATTCCCTTAAAGGTACATACACAACAATTCCTCCCCTTTTAGATTAACAGTATATAACATTCATTTAACAACTAAAGAATAACTAATTACAATTACAATTATGGTTGCTAGATACATTGGTTGAAGTTAAGCAATTATAAGTTCAGTCTTTGAGGAGGCTTCCTGATTCTGTCTGGATAACGCCTCTTTGGGATATCAGGTTCTTCTGGCAAGGTTGAGTCGGGATCAAGGTCGTTGTTTGGTTCGTCTGCTTCCAATATCACCGATTCTGCGGTAGATGCAATTGGTACTTCGGTTTCATCGTCAGGTGTATCAGATCGTGGTGTGGAGTTGACGTTTTCCAGTGACTCTAGAATCTGGTCAGCATGGCGTCTTACAATGCTCTCCCCAACGTCCATGGTATACAATAGAGGTCCTTGCCGTGTACAGATCGTTCCTGGCTGCCATTTCTCTGTGCGGTAGTCCCGGGCCAAAACTGGTTGACCTATCTTAAAACTTCTGGTCGGCCTTTCATTCATATTCTGAAACTGCCTGTTCTCCACATCTCTTCTGACGTTTGGCTTAACCAAATCCAAGCAGCATCGTAGTCTTCGATTGAAGAACATCATGGCTGGAGTTTGGTTGGTGACCGCATGTGTCGCATTCCGGTAGGCAAACAAGAAGTTATCCACCTTGTGTTGTAGGGGTATATCTTCATTACACATTGCCTTGATAGCCTTTTTGAATGTTTGAACAAACCTCTCGGCCAATCCATTAGTGGCTGGATGATATGGGGCGGATGTGTAATGCTTAACACCATTGTTCTTTAAGAACCTCCGGAACTCTTCAGACACAAACTGTGGTCCATTGTCAGAGCAAATCTGTTCAGGCAGCCCATTCCTGGTGAATATGGTTTGTAAGACTGTGATAGTTTTTTCTGTGGTGGTTGAGGACATTTTTATTACCTCTGGCCACTTTGAATGTGCATCCACTGCAATTAAAAACATCGAGTCCATGAAGGGACCAGCAAAATCAATGTGCACCATTTGCCATGGAGATGAGGGCCACTCCCATGGATGTAGAGGGGCTTGTGGTGGGGCGTTTTGGACCTTCTGGCATCCTGTACAGCTCTTGGTCATCTCTTCAATTTCTCTATCGATTCCCGGCCACCACACAAACGCTCTGGCTAAGTTCTTCATTTTTACCCCTCCCAGATGACCCTCATGAAGCTCATTGAGCACTCTATCCTTCAATTTGGGTGGAATTACTACTCTGGATCCACACATCAAGGTTCCTCTGCACACTGACAGCTGTTCTCTTCTCGGCGAGAATGCTGGCAGCAGTGGTTCGCCATGTGCTGGCCATCCCTTCACCGTCAAATCATAGACCCAGGAGAGTGTCGGGTCATTTCGTGTTTCCTTTTCTATGTTTGCATTCGTCACAGGGAGACATTCGACTATAGTCGAGTGGAATAACTCCACTGGATCCACTGCAAATTCTTCTTCCACCGTCGGCAACGGTAGGTGTGACAATCCATCAGCATTCCCATGCTGTTTAGTTCCTTTGTACTCGATGTCATATTGGTGTGCCCCTAGGAAAAGGGACCACCTCTGGAGCCGTTGTGTTGTCATTATCGGGACGCCGTTCTTAGGGTTGAAAATGGAGACAAGAGGTTGATGATCAGTTAGTAGAGTAAATTTCTGTCCGTGCAGGTAGTGATTGAACTTCTTCACCCCCCACACCAGGCTGAGGGCCCCTCTGTCAATCTGGGCGTAGTTACGCTCGGCTGCAGTTAACGAGCGTGACGCAAAAGCTATCAGCCTCTCTGAACTATCAAGGGATTTATGTGACAGTACCGCTCCAATGCCGTAGGGAGATGCATCACACGCCAGTCTTATCGGTAGTGATGGGTTGTAGTGAGCCAATACTTCTCTTGAAGTGATCAGGCCTTTACACTTCTGAAAGGCCCGCTTACATTCATTGCTCCATTTCCATGCTACTCCAGTTTGTAGCAGGGCGTTCAGTGGGTGCAGAATTGTGGACATATTCAGCAAAAACTTATGGTAGTAATTCACCAATCCAAGGAATGACCTCAGTTGCGACACATTTTCAGGCGCTGGAGCCTTAACTACCGCTTCAATTTTGTCAGGGGACTTATGTAACCCCTCTTCATCAATCACGTGGCCACAATACGATATTTGTTTCTTAAAAAACTCGCACTTGGGGCGATTGGCTCATAGCCCATGTTCTCTTAGTCTAGTGAGCACCTGCTCTAGGTTGGCAAGGTGTTCACTGTCATTTTCACCTGTCACTAGGATGTCGTCCAAGTAACACTGAATCCCCGGAATCCCTTGCAGGACTTGTTCCATCGCTCTTTGCCATATAGCCGGAGCTGATGCTACTCCGAATACCAGTCGATTATACTGGTAAAGACCTTTGTGAGTGTTTATCGTGAGATATTTCCTAGAGGATTCTTCAACCTCCATCTGCAAATATGCTTGCGCTAGGTCAATTTTTGTAAAACGTTTCCCTCCAGATAGTGAGGCGAAAATATCTTCTATCCTCGGAAGAGGATACTGTACTGTGTGAAGGACTGGGTTCACAGTCACCTTGAATTCCCCACAGATGCGAACCTTCCTTGGCTCCTCAGACTTATTGTTTAATGTTTTCTTCATGACAGGAATGATGGGTGTCGCCCACTCGCTCCAGTCTACCTTAGTTAGCACGCCTGCATTCTCCAGATTCTCCAGCTCTGCCTCGACAGCTGGGCGAATTGCATACGGTACCGGTCTTGCTTTGAAAAACTTGGGAATTGCATTCTCTTCTATTTTTATCGAGGTGGTTACGCCTTTAAGAGTTCCCAGTTCTTGTTGAAATACCTCTTTAGCGTTAGCCAAGATTTTTGACAATCGGCCAGGTGTGACGTCGTCATACTTTTTACCAGCCACCGTCAGTGCCTGAATGGAGTGCCAGTCTAAACTTATCTTTCTGATCCATTCACGTCCCAATAACGGTGGTCCACCATCTTGCAGGATGTACAGATACAATTTCTGTATTTCCTTGCCATTGTATTCGATAGGCACCCTTATTTTCCCTCTGGGGTATACTTTCTGCCCAGTATATGTCTTCAAGACAATGGATGTTCTTATGTTCATTAATAAATAGACATTCTTATTATGAACACAGCTAGCTTTTGCTAGACACTTTTATTGAGCACATGTGGACTAGGTACAGTATCTGTAGAGGCATCCATCTTGACTGCTGCCTTGTGGGTCGCCTAGTGCTTCATGGGTAATGTAGTCTTAATATACATACAGCTGGGTAGTGTAGTCTTATATACATACAGCTCTACACAGCTCTACGGCTCCACCTAGTGTCCACTATAGAATGACATGTTATTGATCATTACATCCCCCTTTCTTTGAGGTTTAACAAAATCAATACCAATCAACTTTCAAGAAAACAATAAAGATAATATCAGTAACACTTTTGTTAGTGCTCTATAAACTTAAACATTTTCAAAACAGTCAACACATTTTCAAAGCTTTACATTGTACTCAAAGATTAAGTCTATCAGGCTTTTTTACTTCACGTGTGGATCTTCTCAACACGGGTAAGTCTGATGTGTCTTCATGAGATTGTTCTGGCGGTGAATGACAAGAAGCAGTTGCGGCATTGTCATCAATCTGGTCTTGAATAGTCTCTTGTGTTTTTAGGAGGGAACGGCGGTTCCTCCTGAGAATCTGTCCTTCCTCAGTTCTAACAGTGTATGGCCTTGGTCCTACTTCCTCAAAACTGTAGCTTTCCTGTTCCATGCATCTGGATCCTCAATCCTGACAACATCATCCCTTGTCAATGGTTTTAGAGTTTTGGATGACTTGTCATAGTATGATTTCTGTTTCAGCTTTAACAGTTGAAGTCTCTGTCTCAGTTCCTCACTTTGCTGTTCTTTTGCACAGCAGGGTAGCGTGGCGTGCAACTTGCGACCCATTAGTAGTTCAGCAGGTGGAGAACCACAGTCTAAAGGTGAGGCTCGGTAGCTCAGCAGGGCGAGATAAGGATCAGACTTGCTTTCTGTCGCTTTCTTCAGTAGCTGCTTCAGAACTTGAACACCTTTCTCTGCCTTCCCATTTGACTGAGCATACAAAGGACTGGATGTGATGTGCTGAAAGTCATAATGTGCTGCAAACTGTTGCCACTCCTTACAGTTGAAGCACGGACCATTGTCACTAACGGCAATCCTGGGAATTCCACGTCTGGCGAAGATGGATTTCACATGCATTATGACACTGCTTGCTGTGGTGCTTGAGAGCAGCGCCATCTCAGGATAGTTAGAATAGTAGTCAATCACTATTAGATAGTCTTTACCATTTAAACGAAAAAGGTCCATACCAGCCTTTTGCCATGGTGCTGTTGGTATGTCAGCTACTATCATTGGTTCCTTTGCTTGTTTGTTTTGGTGTTTCTGACATGTCTCGCATTTGCCTATCATGTTCTCAGTGTCCTTATTTATGCCAGGCCAATAAACAGTGTCTCTTGCCCTCCTTTTGCATTTTTCAATTCCGAGGTGTCCCTCATGAATCCTTTTGAGCATGTCTTGACGTAGAGCCTGTGGAATGACTATTCTGTTCTGTTTTAGTAATAGTCCACTTGCGACACTCAATTCTGACCTTATGTGAAAATATTTTGGACAGGAACCTTTTGGCCAACCATGATGAATGTTCTCTATTACTGTTTGTAACACTGTATCTTTTACTGTTTCTTCTGCTATTTGCTTTGATTTTGTGTCTGACACGGGCAGCGCAGCAGTGACTATACTCACATGAACATCCACGTCTTCTTCAGTAGAGCTCACATGACTCATTGTGGGTGCTCGGGATAGTGCATCTGCTAACACTATGTATTTGCCTGGTGTGTAGATCAGTTCAAAGTCATATCTTTGCAGCTTCATCATGAGTCGTTGAATCCTTGGAGACATCTCATTCAGGTTTTTTTTTATGATGGCAACCAGAGAGCTGTGGTCTGTCTCAACTGTGAAGGTGGGAAGTCCATATATGTAGCCATGAAACTTTTCTAGTCCAACTACCAAGCCTAGACATTCCTTTTCAATCTGGGCGTATCGACACTCAGTATCAGTCCTAGACCTGGAGGCATAGGCAACAGGCTTCCAATCTTCACCCTCTGCTTGTAGCAAGACCGCACCTAGGCCATCTTTTGATGCATCCGTTTACACTTTGATTCTTTTTGTTGGGTCAAAGAAGGTGAGTACAGGTGTGGTTGTCAGCACTGTTTTGAGGTTTATCCACTCTTGTTCATGTCTTTCTGTCCATGCGAACTCATTTGTTTTATGTAGCAGGTCTCGCAGACAGGCTGTCTTGGCTGACAAGTTAGGAATGAACTTTCCAATGAAGTTTATCATCCCCATGATGCGTAGCACTCCTTTTTTGTCAGTGGGTCGGGGCATATTGTGTATGGCGTCTACTTTTTCCATATCTGGCTCTATTCCTTTACCAGATAGATTATCTCCTAGGAAAGTGACTTCCTGGATGCCAAACTGACACTTGGCTTTGTTGAGCTTCAGTCCATTCTGGCGTATGCCCTGTAGCACTTTAGTCAGTCTCTCATTGTGTTCTTTCAGTGTGGAGCCCCAGATGATGATGTCATCAACATAGACCCGAACTCCTTCCAGACCTTCAATTATGTGTTCCATCACTCTATGAAAGATTTCAGATGCAGATATTATCCCGAAAGGCATTCTGAGGAAACAATACCTGCCAAATGGTGTGTTGAAGGTACAGTATTTGGTGCTCTCTTCATCCAGTTTTAGTTGCCAAAATCCTTGTGAGGCATCGAGCTTTGTAAAGTATCTGGCACCTGACATTTCACTGGTGATTTCTTCTCACTTGGGAATCTGGTAGTGTTCACGTTTTATGTTTGCATTTAAGTCCTTTGGATCCATGCATAATCTTAGATCATTGTTCTTTTTCTTTACACATACCATGGAGTTAACCCAGTCTGTTGGCTCTTCGACTTTCCTGATGACTCCTAGTGTGCTCATTCTGTCCAGTTCATTCTTGAGCCGGTCACGCAGGGGTGCTGGAACTCTTCGTGGAGCATGTACCACTGGCTGAGCATCCTCCTTTAGCTGGATCTTGTAAGTGAATGGTAGAACTCCAAATCCTTTGAACACATCCTAGAAATTATTCACTACAGAATCCACCGAGTCATCTGGTCTGCTTATGGCACAGTTTATACGGTAGACTCTCTTGACCAGTTCTAAGTCCTCACAAGCTTTGTCACCCAGTACTGAATCAAGTCTTTCAGCCACAACAGAAAACATGAGATGATGCACTTTGTCATTGACTATCACTTTAAGTCTGCATACACCTAAGCTATCTATTTTCTGTCCATTATAGTCCTTCAGTAGTACTGACTTTTTCTGTATTTTGGGCTTTTCTTTCATATTGTTAATGTCACTCATACTGATTAAGTTTGCTTTTGCCCCAGTGTCTCGTTTCAAGGTAACTAATGCTCCATTTACCTGCAGTGGGATCATCCATTTGTCCTCTTTTACTGCATTAACTTTATGTTCAGCATTGTCCATTTCTGAGGGCTGCACATTTTCTGTATCCTTTTTGATATTGTCACATGACACCATTCCTACAAAAAATGTCTCACTTAAATCAGTGTCCTCAATTACATTAACTCGTTGCCCTTTCTTAGTTTTTACTTTTGAAAAGCATTGTTTGGCAAAGTGATTCTTTCCATTACACTTTGTGCACATTTTTTCAAACGCTGGGCATTGTCTTAACTGGTGTTTGTAACCACAGCGTTTACAATTAAAAATGTCATCCTCCGATTGCTTTTCATTTCTGTTCTGCCCACGTTTCTTCCCCTTGTAGGACACAGCACCGACAGCAGCATTATCACTCATTACAATCGCATCATTATTGCTTTCACTGAAAGTCTTCGCGTGCTTTCGAGCTAGCTCGCTGGCTTGGCATATTTTCACAGCATTTTCCAAATTTAGTTCGGTTTCTCTCAACAGACGTTCCCTGACTTTTTTATCATGAATACCAAACACAATCTGGTCACGAATCATGGATGCTTTGAGCTCAGAGAAATTACATGTCTGTGCTTTCAGTTTCAGATCAGTTATAAAGCTATCAAAAGTGTCATTTTGTTGCTGTGTCCGAGAACGGAAGATGTATCTTTCATAGGTCTCATTCTTTTTGGGGGAGCAATGTGCATCAAATTTTTTTAGCACATCTTCTAATTTTTCTCTGTTCTCCTCTGGATTAAATACAAATGTATTAAATACCTCTATCACCTGTGGGCCTGCAACCATAAGCAGCAACGCTATCTTCCTTGTGTCTGGCTTCGTACTGAATCCGATGGCTGCAATGTAGAGTTCGAATTGTTGTTTAAAAGTCTGCCAATTGTAGTCGATATTTCCTGTGAGTTTCAAATGCTCTCGTGGCTTCAAATTCTCCATGTTGCTTTTCACAATTTTCAGCAGATCTTCACCATCCTGGTACCATCTTATGTTCATTAATAAATAGACATTCTTATTATGAACACAGCTAGCTTTTGCAAGACACTTTTATTGAGCACATGTGGACTAGGTACAGTATCTGCAGAGGCATCCATCTTGACTGCTGCCTTGTGGGTAGCCTAGTGCCTCATGGGTAATGTAGTCTTAATATACACACAGCTGGGTAGTGTAGTCTTATATACATACAGCTCTACACAGCTCTACGGCTCCACCTAGTGTCCACTATAGAATGACATGTTATTGATCATTACAGATGTGTCTTTCAAGGGTATGTATGAGAATAGCCGCTCGTAGTCTCATCGATTCATGACGGTCAGGGCTGATCCTGTATCCAATTCCATTTTGACTTGGGACCCTGCTATCGTGAGGGTGACCCAAATGGTTCGGTGATCCTCTTTTGTGATTACGTTGTGTAGTTTGAGACAGCTTAGTCTCTTGATCCCGGATTCACTATTGCTCTTCTGGTCTTTGGAGCTACTGTCCATCATCTTTTGTACTTTCTTGTACTTTTCCTTAGTCGTCTTTTTGTTGTCGTTAGTCTTCTTCCTGGACCTGCAAACTCGTGCAATGTGTCCCATCTTTCCGCATTGCCTGCATGTTTTGTCCTTGGACCAGCAGTCCTTCTGGTCATGGGTTGTTCTGCCGCAGCGATAACATTTTTCAAATCCCCGTGTCATTTCATGGGTGCCGTATTCCTGTGGCTTTTGCTGTATTTCCGCAGCTCCCCTTGCTGCTGCTTCGTACGATACTGCCACGCTGAAAGCCTTTTCTAGCGTCAGCTCTTTCTCTGAGGGTAACCTCTTCTGGGCTCCTTCACACGGGAATCCACAGACAAATTTGTCCCGTAGGGTATCTGCCAGTCCTGCTTTGAACTGGCAGTGCTTTGATAGCTTGCGTAGTTCCGTAAGGTAATCAGCATTGCTCTCATCTTTATGCTGATTTCTCTTGTGGAATTTAAATCTTTCTGCTATCAGCAGCGGTGTAGGATTTAGGTGTTCCAGTAGGATATCAACAATTTCATTAAAAATCTTCACCATCAGTTTGACTGGAGTGATCAGGTTCCGCAATAGGCCGTACATTCTTGCGCCCATTAAGTTTAGTAGTACCGATGCCTTTTTCTCATCGGCTACTTCATTTGCCTTGCAATATACTTCTACTCATTCCACATACATGGTCCAGTCTTCTATTGCATTATCGAAGGCAGTGATATTGCCAGTCTTCGGCATCTTGGAGATCTAAGATGGCGCCTCCCGCGCTTTGCCTTCTTCCCCGATTGAACAAAATGGTGCCTCCCGCGCTTTGCCTTCTTCCCCGCTGGATTAAGATGGCGCCTCCCGCGCTTTCTGTCTTTTCTGCTGCTGCTAGCGCTGTTGCTGGTGTTTTTATGCCTTGATGGTGACGCCCTATCGTCTTCGCGCACTTCTCCCCCGCTCTGCTGCCAACGCCGCTCTCCGCGGTCCCCGTGGCAAACTGCAGCTCCTCACGGCTTTCTGCGCTTCTAATTTCTTTTCTTTTAATTACCGTTCCCGTCGTCAGAGCAGACCCTATGGGACACGTTCCTCCCTCTTCTCGGGTCTGTACGCTGCCCGGCTTCGTAGCACCGGCCGCGCCCTGTGTGCTCCACCCTCTCTCTCTCTCTCCTCTTCCCGACAACGCTGCTCGGCCCCATTGAAAAGCCACCCGATCGAGCTCTAGCCTGCCGCAGCCCAGGAAGGATCAGTGTACTGCCTGCCACCCGCCCGATTAGCTGGAACACCATAGAATGGATAACCAACCCAGCTCTCGACAGCCTCTCCTGCAAATCTGCGAATTCGCTGAATCAGAGGGCGGTTACCCACGGTCGACGCCCATTTCTTCTGTTTGTTTTTATTTTCTTTTTGGATTTCTTCCTTCTGGCCTCGACCTCTAACAACTCCGCTTCAGGGATGGATCCCCGTGAGGTGGTGCAGAACTGTAGGTAATTTCGGATCTGTTCGTCCCCAGTGTAACGTCAGTGTGTAATTGAGACACGGACTGCAGGAGTTGGTTATAACAGGTGTTTACTGAATGGAGACAAAACGGGAACTACTATACAAAGTTACAACACAGGCTTATATACCGGGGTGGTCACTACTGGTACTGCAGTATACAGGGGCTGCAGAATAAAGTTCCTTCTTCAAAGTACATACACTACAGGTTTGTACAAACCTCTCAACCAATCCATTTGTGGCTGGATGATATGGGGCGGATGTGTAATGCCTTACCCCATTCTTTTTCAAGAACCTACGGAACTCTTCGGACACAAACTGTGGTCCATTGTCGGAGCAAATCTGTTCTGGCAAGCCATTCCTGGCAAAAATGGTCCGTAGGACTGCAATAGTTTTCTCCGTGGTGGTGGAGGACATTTTGATGACCCCAGGCCATTTCGAGTGCGCATCCACGGCTATTAAAAACATTGAGTCCATGAATGGACCAGCAAAATCAATATGCATCCGTTGCCATGAAGATGAGGGCCACTCCCATGGGTGTAGAGGGGCCTGTGGTGGTGCATTTTGGACTTTCTGGCATCCTGAGCAGCTCTTGGTCAGGTCCTCGATTTGTTTATCGATTCCCGGCCACCACACATAAGCACTGGCTAGGCTTTTCATTTTTACCCCTCCCAGATGACCCTCATGAAGCTCATTGAGCACTCTATCCCTTAACTTGGGTGGAATTACCACTCGGGATCCACACATCAAGGTCCCCCGGCACACTGACAGCTGTTCTCTCCTTGTCGAGAATGCTGGCAACAGTGAGTCGCCATGTGCTGGCCATCCCTTCACCGTCAAATCATATACCCGAGACAGTTTCGGGTCATTTCGGGTGTCCTTTTCGATACAAGCGTTAGTTACCGGTAGGTATTCAACTATAGTCGAATGGAATATTTCGACAGGATCCACTGCTGGTGCTTCCTCCGCAGTAGGCAGTGGCAGGTGTGATAGCCCATCAGCATTTCCATGCTGTTTCGTGCCCTTATATTCAATCTCATAGTGGTGCGCCCCTAGAAAAAGTGACCATCTTTGTTGTCGTTGCGCAGTCATCACCGGAACGCCCTTCTTCGGATTAAAAATGGTGACAAGAGGCTGGTGATCAGTCAGCAAGGTGAATTTCTGCCCGTGCAGATAGTGATTGAACTTTTTCACTCCCCACACTAGGCTGAGGGCCTCCCTGTCAATCTGGGTGTAGTTACGCTCGGCTGTGGTTAGTGATCGTGACGCAAAGGCTATTGGCCTCTCTGAGCCGTCTGAGAATTTGTGCGACAGCACCGCTCCAATGCCGTAGGGTGACGCATCACATGCCAACCGAATTAGTAGTGCCGGGTTGTAATGGACCAATACCTCTTTCGATGTGATTAGTGTTTTGCCCTTCTGGAAAGCTCATCTACATTTGTCACTCCACTTCCATGGCACCCCAGTTTGCAGTAGGGTGTTCAATGGGTGTAGTATTGTAGACAAATTTGGCAAGAACTTATGATAGTAGTTTACCAGCCCGAGGAACGACCTCAGTTGTGAATCATTTTCCGGTGCTGGAGCCTTGACTACTGCCTCAATCTTCTCTGGGGACTTATGTAACCCCTCTTTATCGATAACGTGGCCACAATACGAGATCTGTTTTCTAAAAAACTCGCATTTGTGGCGGTTAGCTCGGAGGCCATATTCCTGCAATCTAGTGAGCACCTGCTCCAGGTTGGCAAGGTGATCACTGTCATTTTCGCCCGTGACCAAGATGTCATCCAAATAACACTGGGTCCCTGGGATCCCTTGCAGGACTTGCTCCATTGCCCTCTGCCAAATAGCCGGAGCTGATGCTACCCCGAATACCAGCCGATTGTATTGGTAGAGACCATTATGGGTGTTGATTGTGAGGTATTTTTTTGATGCTTCTTCTACCTCCATTTGCAGATACGCCTGGGCCAGATCAATCTTAGTGAAGCATTTCCCTCCAGATAGCGAGGCGAAAATATCTTCAATCCGCGGAAGTGGATATTGTACGGTGTGAAGGACCGGGTTCACTGTTACCTTAAAGTCCCCACAGATGCGAACCTTCCTTGGTTCCCCTGGCGTGCTGCTCAATGACCTTTTCATCACAGGGACGATGGGTGTAGCCCACTCGTTCCAGTCTACCTTGGACAGTACACCTGAACGTTCCAGACTCTCCAGCTCTGCTTCGACGGCTGGGCGGATCGCATAAGGTACCGGTCTGGCCTTAAAAAATTTTGGGCTTGCGTTTTCTTCAATTTTAATCGTCGCTGTCATGCCTTTTAGTGTTCTGAGTCCTTGCTGGAACACTTCTTTCGCGTCAGTTAGGATCTTTGACAGTCGCCCAGGTGTGACGTCATCATCCCTTTTGTCAGCCACAGTCAGTGCCTGTATGGAATGCCAATCCAGTTGTATTTTCCGGATCCATTCACATCCCAGTAATGGTGGTCCTCCATCTTGCAATACATACAGGTCTAGTTTTGGTGTTTCCTTACCGTTATATATAACGGTTACCCTTATTCATCCTTTGGGGTAGACTTTTTGCCCCGTGTACGTCTTCAAAATAATTTTTGTGTCTCTCAAGGGTATGTCTGAGAATAGCCGCTCATAGTCCCGTCGGTTTATGACTGTTAGGGCTGATCCTGTGTCCAATTCCATCTTTACCTGGACTCCTGCTATCTTGAGAGTGACCCAAATGGTTCAGTGATCCTCCATTGTGACTACATTATGTAGTTTCAGACAACTCAATTCCCTGCTTTCGGAGTCGTTATCACTCTTTTGTTCGTCTGAACTATTCTCCATCATCTTATGTACCTTCTTGTACTTTTCTTTGGTAGGTTTCTTATTGCTGGTTTTCTTTCCCGACCTGCAGTCTCGTGCTATGTGTCCTACTTTTCCACACTGTCTGCACACTTTGTCTTTGAACCAGTAATCATTCTAGTCGTGTGTTGTTCTGCCGCAGCGATAGCACTTCTCTGTTCTATATGACATTTCATTTGTGCCATATTCTTGCGGTCTCTGTTGCATCTCTGCAGCACCCCATGCTGCTGCTTCATATGATACCGCAATGCTGAAAGCCTTTTCCAGCGTAAGGTCCTTTTCAGATAAAAGCCGTTTCTGGGTTCCTTCACTTTGAAGCCCACACACAAACTTGTCCCTTAAGGTATCTGCCAGTCCCGCTCCAAACTGGTAGTGTTTCGATAGTTTGCGCAGTTCTGTTAAATAATCAGCATTGCTTTCATCCTTATGCTGGTTCCGTTTGTGAGACTTGAATCTTTCTGCTATCAGCAGCGGTGTGGAGTTTTAATGTTCCTGTAGTATCGTTACTATGTCTTCAAAACTCTTTTCCCTTGGCTTCGTTGGGGTTACTAGATTTTGTAATAAACCATACGTCTTTGCACCCATTAAATTTAACAATACCGATGCTTTCTTGTCATCTGACACCTCATTTGCCTTGCAGTATACCTCTATTCGTTCGACATATGTAGTCCAATCTTCGACTTCATTGTCAAATGCGGTGATACTGCCACTCTTCGGCATTTTGGGTGTGGTTTAAAATGGTGTCTCCCAATGGCTTAAAATGGCGTCTCCCGCGCTTTCCTTCCTCCCCCGCTGCTGCCAACGCCGCTCCCAGCAGTTCTCGTGGCAATGGCGGCGCCCTGTAGGTTTCGCGCGCTTCTCCTGTGCTGCTGCCAATGCCGCTCTCGGCGGTCCTCGTGGCAATGGCGGCGCCTCGCGGGTTTCTGCGCTTCTCTCTCTCCCTCTCTTCGACGCTGCTCGGCCCCTGAACACCGGCTGCGCCCTGTGCGCTCTGCCTCTCTCTCTCTCCCCCGTCGACGCTGCTCGGCCCTTTGCTGTGCTGCTCGGTCGGGCTCTAGCCTGCAGTTGTCCGGGAAGGGTCTGTGCACTACCTGTTGCCAGCCCGTTTCGCTGGACCACCTCGACTGGAAAGCCAAGCCTGGCTCTCGACAGCCTCCCCCGCAATTCTCGAGTCTCTGTTGGATGACTGGGCGGTTGCCCGTGGTCGACGCCCGAGTCTCTGGCCTTGCCCTCCAATCCACTGATCTCCAGGAACGAATCCCCGGGAGGTGATGCAGAGTTGCAGGTAGGTTTGAACTTGCCTTGTCGCCAATGTTGTGCCTGTGTATAATAAGACACAGACTGCAGGAGAACGGTACAACAGGTGTTTACTCAACGTGACTCACACTGGAACTGATCTGTACAGATTACTACTCAGTGCTATATACAGGTGTGGTCACTGCCGGTACTGCAATATACATGAGCTGTAAAAGATAGTTCCCCCCTTAAAGGTATATACATTACAGCCCCCATTACATTTTTACTTATATTTTTTATCCACACCTTTGTTTTGGCCCTTTCCCCCCCCTTTTTTTCTCTTCCACATGGCAGCTGTCTCCCATTCTGCCAGCGCATTTCACACCTAATCTTTTGTCTCCACTAGTCCTATCATCATCTCATCTCATTTTGAATACCTCTTAATGTCTCTTCACTTCTCTTTTGTTCTCTCCCAGCCCCAAACTGGCCTTTTAATCTGTTTCATTTCCTGTGCTTCTTCAGTCTTGTCAAAGGGTTTCGACCTGAAACGTTGACTCTATTTCTCTCTACACGGATGTTGCCTGGCCTGCTGAGTTTTTCCAGCATTTTCTGTTGTTATTTCGGATTTCCAGCATCTGCAGTATTTTGCTATCGTTGTTGTTAAAGGCAAATTGTGCTTAACTAACTTGATCAAGTTTTTTGATGTAGTAACAGAGAGGGTTGATGAGGGCAATGCAGTTGACATGGTGTATATGGATTTCCAAAAGGCTTTTGATAAAGTGCCACTTAATAGGCTTGCCAACATATTTGAAGCCCATGGAATAAAAGGGACAGTGGCAGCATGGATACAAAATTGGCTAAGTGACAGGAAACAGAAATTAGTGGTGAACAGTTGTTTTTCGGACTGGAGGAAGGTACACAGTGGTGTTCCCTTGGGGTTGATACTAGAAGCACTGCTATTCTTGAAATATATTAATAACTTAGACTTGGGTGTACAGGGCACAATTTCAAATCTGCAGATGACACAAAACTTGGAAGTATAATGAACAGTGAGGAGGATAGTGATAGACTTCAACAGGACATAGACAGGCTGATGAAATGGGCGGACATGTGACAGATGAAATTTAACATCGAAAAGTGCAATGTGATACATTTTGGTAGGAAGAACGAGGAGAGGCAATATAAACTAAAAGGTACAATCCTAAAGGGGTGCATGAACAGAGAGACCCGGGGGTATATGTGCACAAATTGTTGAAGGTGGCAGGGCAGGTTGAGAAAGCATTTAAAAAAGCATACGGGAGCCTGGGCTTCATAAATAGAGGCATAGAGTACAAATGCAAGGAAGTTATGATGAACCTTTATAAAACACTGGTTCAGCCTCAACAGGAGTATTGTGTTCAATTCTGGGCACCGCACTTTAGGAAGGATGTGAAGGCCTTAGAGAGGGTGCAGAAAAGATTTAAAAGAATGATTCCAGGGATGAGGGACTTCAGTTACGTGGATAGACTAGAGAAACTGGAGTTGTTCTTCTTGGGGCAGAGAAGATTGAGAGGAGATTTGATAGAGGTGTTCAAAATCATGAGGGGTCTGGACAGAGTAGATAGTGAGAAACTCTTCCCATTGGCAGAAGTGTCAAGAACCAGGGGACACTGATTTAAGGTAATTAGCAAACGAACCAAAGGCGACAAGAGGGAAAACTTTTTTACACAGCAAGTGGTTAGGATCTGGAATGCACTGCCTGAGAGGGTGGTGGAGGCAGACTCAGTCGTGGCATTCAAAAGGGAACTGGATAAGTACCTGAAGGAAAAAAATGTGCTAGGCTATGGGGAAAGGGCGGGGGAGTGGGACTAGCTGAAGTGCTCTTGCAGAGAGCCAGCACGGGCTCGACGGGCCGAATGACCTCCTTCTGCGCTGTAAGCATTCTATGATTCTAATCAGCAAAACCATTGAGATTAAATGCACTTGTCACAATGTGATTAAAACATTTAAATGTTATTTCTGCTGACCAACACCTGCTTTCAGGAGGAAAGTACTACGGTCATTGGCCTGAAACGTTAACTGTTTTTCAGCAATTTTTGTGACTCCTTTCAGGTATCTTGCATCCAAAAACACCTTGCATCATGCTGCGTCTTAAACATTTGAAAAATGGAGTAGACAGATGGACACACAGAATGAAATCTGATACAGTGTCTCAGCAGGCCTCGCACCATTGGGGATTTCTGTGTCTTGTTTAGGTGCCAATATGTCTTATTTTGAACTTGAAATTAAGTTTTGGCACTGCTAACAAATGGTTGTTTTTGAAATTCAAAATGTATTTGTCGTGTCACTTTCTGAAAGCATTAGTTTTATTTTTGCTGATTCTTATTGCAAAGTCCCTGTGAAATTAAATCGAAGCACCTTGGGTTCCAAGTCTGAAAATAAAATGCAGAGGCTGTAATTATTGTTTGCTAAGCTGCACACCTCTATTGATCTGGTGATTATAAAGTTGGTGTCAAAACTCCAGATGCCTGTGAGATTTCTTTTTCATAATTATGTATAGTACAGTTGACTGAAGAAGAGCAAGTGGCAAAACCCCAAGTGCATCCTTTCTTATTGGCATCCATTAATATGCATCAGTGGAGCATTGTTAATGACCTGGTGTGAAATGAAATGAGATCATCTCCAGGAAGTGTAGAGGATTAGCTGTTATCTGTGTGGTAGGGCAAACGTAGGTATGTTTTATTCCTTTTATAAGAGGCTGTCAATAAATGGGTTGCTGGAAGTTAGGCAATTTTTGTGCATAATTCTTTTTTCCCAATAAAGTACAAATGAATCAGTTGGAATTAAGGTAGCTGAAGTAGTGCATCAGATATCCACTTTGGTGGCAAAAAGAAGATGACAGATTATTATCTGAATGGCAATAGATTGGGAGAAGGGGAAGTGCAACGAGACCTGGGTGTCCTTGTGCACCAGTCACTGAAGGTAAGCATGCAGGTGCAGCAGGTGGTTAAGAAGGCAAATGGTATGTTGGCCTTCATAGCGAGAGGATTTGAGTACAGCAGCAAGGATGTCTTGCTGCAGTTGTACAGGGCCTTGGTGAGACCACACCTTGAGTATTGTGTGCAGTTTTGGTCGCCTTATCTGAGGAAGGATGTTCTTGCCATGGAGGGAGTGCAGCGAAGATTCACCAGACTGATACCTCGGATGGCAGGAATGACATATGAAGAGAGATTGGGTCGATTAGGCTTATATTCGCTAGAGATTTGAAGAATGACAGGGGATCTCATTGAAACTTATAAAATTCTAACGGAGTAGACAGACGAGATGCAGGAAGGATGTCTCTGGGTGAAGAAATTCCTCCTCATCTCAGTCCTAAATGGCGTACCCCTTATCCTTAGACTGTGACCCCTGGTTCTGGACTCCCCCGCCATCGGGACATCC
This sequence comes from Somniosus microcephalus, assembly GCF_052327205.1. Classification (NCBI taxonomy): domain Eukaryota; kingdom Metazoa; phylum Chordata; class Chondrichthyes; order Squaliformes; family Somniosidae; genus Somniosus; species Somniosus microcephalus. The sequence goes on along the minus strand of NC_141009.1, from coordinate 44,342,939 downwards.
TTCCTGCATCTAGTCTGTCTAGTCCTGTCAGAATTTTATAAGTTTCAATGAGATCCTCTCTCATTCTTCTAAACTCTAGCGAATATAAGCCTAATCGACCCAATCTCTCCCCATACGTCATTCCTGCCATCCCAGATATCAGTCTGGTGAATCTTTGCTGCACTTTCTCCGTGGCAAGAACATCCTTCCTCAGATAAGGCGACCAAAGCTGCACACACTACTCAAGGTGTGGTCTCACCAAGGCCCTGTACAACTGCAGCAAGATATCCTTGCTCCTGTATTCAAACCCTCTCGCTATGAAGGCCAACATACCATTTGCCTTCTTAACCATCTGTTGCACCTGCTTGCTTACCTTCAGCGACTGGTGCACAAGGACACCCAGGTCTCATTGCACTTCCCCTTTTCCCAATCTATTGCCATTCAGATAATAATCTGTCTTCCTGTTTTTGCCACCGAAGTGGATAACCTCGCATTTATCCACATTATACTGCATTTGCCATGCATCTGCCTAATCACCCAACCAGTCCAAATCATACTGGAGTTTCTCTGCATCCTCCTCACAGCACACATGCCCACCCAGTTTTGTGTTGTCTGCAAACTTGGAGATATTACATCTAATTCCCTCGTCTAGATCATTTATATATATCGTGAATAGCTGGGGTCCCAGCACCAAAAGTGGTCCACATTATCCAAGGCCTTGTCATGGATTTTGATAATCGGGGAGCAGTACTGTGTGATGGGGGCAGTTTGGTAGAGGACCTTTGTCTTACCAATGTTTAGTGTAAGGCCCATGCTCTTGTATGCTTCGCTGAAGGTGTTGACGAAGGTTTGGAGTTCGACCTCCGAGGGAGCGCAGATGCAAGCGTCGTCTGCATACAGTAATTCGACGCCAGAGGATGGGATGTCCTTGGATCTGGACTGGAGGTGACAAAGGTTGAACGGTTTCCTGTTTGTTCTGTAAATTAGCTCCACTCCAGTGGGGAGCTTACTGAGGGTGAGATGGAGCATTGCAGCAAGGAAGATCGAGAAGAGCATTGGTGCAATGACACAGCCTTGCTTGACCCCGGTTCAAACGTGAATTTGGTCTGTGGTGGAACCATTTTTCAGGATCACGCTTGCATGTCATCATGAATCAGGTGGAGGATGGTGACAAACTTTTGAGGGCAGCCGAATTTGAGGAGGACACTCCATAATCCCTCACGGTTGACAGTGTTGAAGGCCTTTGTGAGGTCAAAGAAGGCCATCTACATTGATTGCTGCTGTTCCCTGCATTTCTCTTGTAATTGACATGCGGTGAAGGTCATGTCCATTGTGCCCCTTAGTGGATGGAATCCGCATTGCGACTCTGAGAGAAGCTCTTCGGCCACTGGGAGAAGGCGATTGGGGAGGATTCTTGCGATGACTTTCCCTGTGGCAGACAGCAGGGAAACTCCTCTGTAATTACCACAATCGGACTTGTCACCTTTCTTGAAGATGGTCACAATTATGGCATCTCTGAGATCCTCTGGCATGTACTTTGTCTCAGTTAAAACTGAGACAAAGGCCCTATTGAAGAAGCAAAGGCTTGCTTCCAAGGAGTCTGCAGTTTGGAACCAAAACAATAGCAATGCCCAAGTAAAGTGTTAAAAACTAACACTTCAAACAGAAACCCAGAATATTAAAAAACCATGTGCCTTTGTAAAAGTAACATCAAATGAGAAACAGGAAACATGATTACATATTCAACCAATTGAAGTAGCTAAGAAATGCATGGAACACCCTGGTTGAAGTGGTTTTGATTTACATATGGTAAAAAGTACCTGCAGAAGACTTTGAAAATATTACATCAATAGATGACAACAAGCAATCACATGGTTTTGTATTGAAAATGGAATAGTTAGGAGACAGACGTCTGATTATAACCAGTTAAGCCAATATTAAGAATTGAATTGAAGGCCTTCGTAGGAATGGCATCAAAGAGATAAATCTGTTGTATCTATTTTATGATAAGTTTTTGAAACACCTACACAGCAGACAGGATTCTGAGAGTTGGCAGCTGCAATGACAGTAAGAATAGAAAAGAATTCAATAGAGAATGACTAGAGATAATTAGCTTACATCAGCAGAAAACTTCAAAGGATAAACCACGAAAAAAGGGTATAAAAATAGAGCTTTTCAGATGGAAAGTCAGAAGTCGCTGGAAAGGGCAAGCGATTCTCAACTTGAGGCAGGCTCTGTAAGTTTTTAACTCTTTGAGTCTCGGGGATCAAGAGGTACTCTCATTTGATTTTAGTGGATATTCTGGATTAGAAATAATAAGAAATGTAAAAATGTACAAAGTTAAGATTTGAGAATAAGGATCTCTGAGAATAAGAAATGTAAGCTATTTGTATTTTGAACTGTTAAAGTTGCGATTGACTTACCAGCTGTTAACTGTATGTCGGCTCTTAAATAAATCTATATATTTTTAGGATTGTCTCAAATAGTATTTCTGTATCAAACTCGCAAACTCAATTTCTGTACACTCTTTTGTAAGGAGTTGCAGAATTCTGTGGGGGGGGGGATTTCCAGACCCTCATAATATCCAGAAGGTTACAGTCTAGTTAAACTGATTAAAAGTGCTATCTGGAGGATGGTAACATCTTCAAGTTGTTCCTTTCCTTTAGAGAGAGCTAGCCTGGACCTTTAGACCCAATTAAGCATCTTATAGAATTCAGCTATCTCTAACTTTAGTTGAAGGTGAACGTCTGGGGAATACGCCTGATCTGGGGTAGCCCAAAAAGGGCTAGGACTAATAGTTATGCCTTCAGGGTAAGCCATTTAGGACTGAGATGAGGAGGAATTTCTTCACCCAGAGAGTGGTGAACCTGTGGAATTCTCTATCGCAGAAAGCAGTTGAGGCCAATTCATTAAATATATTCAAGAAGGAGTTAGATTTATTTCTTAAGGCTAAAGGGATCAAGGGATATGGGGAGAAAGCAGGGACAGGGTACTGAGTTTGGGTGATCAGCCATGATCTCATTAAATGGCGGAACAGGCTCGAGGGGCTGAATGGCCTACTCCTGCTCCTATCTTCTACGTTTCTATGTTTCTATGGTAAGAGATCTGTCACTTGCCCATTGGTGCCCTCAGTACAAGCCTTTCTACATTTGCAGCAGCCATCAGCGGTTACGTTTGTGAGAAAACTGCCCTTATTTCAATTGCCTATTGCCGCAGGCTTGCTCTTGTTAATTAATGTAGGAAAAGGGCAGTTATATATAATGGTTCGAGATGAAGAAAATAAATCCCTGAAATCAGACCTTAATTAATACTGTGCCGATGTTGACTATGTCGGTAAGGATTCAGGAACGCCTTGACATTTGAATTAAGTATAAACGAATTTTAATCCATTTAAATTGTTCGGCTTGTATGAAAATAGCTGGGTTTTAACTATTGGCCGGCCGATCAGCAAAGCCAGACAGCTGCTTGAGAACGCCCGATGGGAGGTCGGGTCCATTTTGAGGGCCGAGCCTCATTACCCTGCTGCCAGTGGGTGTCAAATGGGAAACCCTGCTACAGCTCGCCCGCTCATGGCCGGCGCCCAGAGAACAACCCGGCCCGATGCAATCGAGACTGCTCCGGGAGGGGCCTTTCGTGGAGGGTGGGCTGCGTGGAATCAGGTGTGGCAGCAGCTTGTTGCCAGTCCTCATGACTCCTTCTTTGGCACAGTGTCTGTTTTTTGTCTGTGAAGCCTCTTGGCACATTTAGATATGTTAAAGGTGCTATGCGAATGCAAGTTGTTGTTGCTAACTAGTGAAGGGCCAAGACAACATTTGCCCCTGTTTACCAGATTTCAGGACTTGCAAGGGACAATCACTCACGTCAGACTTTCCTGGTGGCAAATGCAATGAGCGCTTGATATTGTGAAGTATGTTTTCACCTACACATCCTGCAGTGTTATTGCTGACACCGGCACATGTATCATCTAAATCTCATCCATATGTCATTTGGGAGATTCTGCCATTTGTACAGGAGACATATCTGTATCTATGGGAGCTGTGGGCCTGTACAAACATCCTCTACCTACTTAAGCTGCTGGACAAAATGATTGCAGGGCGCTGCTCCATTAACACAGCTCAGCTCATATTTAAATATCAGCAGCTGTGCCATGCTCAACTTGCAACTGTTCCAATTTACACACAATTTGGCACTCAGACATATAGATTGTAAGGTGCAAGTTAATTTGTACCTTTCACCCAATAATTGATGTATGTACAAAACACATAAGCTACTGAAAAATAACAATCATTCTATAGAGTGCTAGTAACAAATGATAATTATTTGGGCTTAAGGGGTGTGCCTTGTGTACTCATGATTTCAAGGTTTTTCTTGGTATCACAATATCAGTAACCGCGATGCAATGCACATCCACCCCCGAAGCTGTAGGCATTGCAGCTATGTGGATGGTGGCAGCCAGGTGAGCTCGAAATAAGTGGTCACATATGTCCCTGATTAAACAAACAGGCAAGGAGATTACAGAGACCCAAGGTTTCAGATCAGGTGCATACTGTCGAGAGAGAGAATTAGGTTCCATCGTTGTCTAAAATAACCAATAATGAGACACCCGGTGTCATCAACTGAAAAAAACAAATAAAGGTGCCCTCTTTTTAATCGGGCACAACTAATAAAAAACTTAACCATGAAGGAAAAAAGGAAACTTATCAAACTAAATACAAACATGATTCTGGACATCCACTACAAGCTCCAGTCCCTGCAGTGCCCGCTGGTTGCGAAAGGTCTCAAGCATCAGTCGCATCGGAGACTTGTGTGCCAAGTTTGAAGTGTATTTTGTTCGGTGAATGTAACATTAAAGGTGCGCTGGAGCACTGAATGGCCTTCGGTTGACTGGACTGAGTTGGTTTCGCGAGCACAAGTGCTGGCCACTCTGAGTCATGGTGCACTCGATCACATGCATTAATTAGCTGTGGTCAGTTTTACTGTGGCTACCAAATCAGAAGACCAAACTTCAACATTTTATCTTCTTCCTAATCCTTACCTTTATAATTTATAATTCTAAGTGTTTTGATGAGGTCACGGAGAGGGTAGATGAGGGCAGGGTAGTTGATGTTGTGTATATGGGCTCTAAAAAGGCGTTTGATAAAGTACCACATACTCGGCTTGTTAGCAAAATTGAAGCCCATAGGATAAAATGGGTGTGGTAAACCACTGTTAACTCTGTACAGGTCTGGGCATGTCTCCGCCCCTGGCTCCACCCCTAAGCCCGGGTATAAAGGTGACTCACCACCCTTCCCCCGGGAGCTCTTAGGATGGATCCACTAGCAGAGGCATGCTCCAGTTCTTAGTCAATAAAAGCCTACTTCGTATAAGTTCAACTCGTAGTCTTTGGTGTTGTTGATAGTGCATCAATTTTATTGACTAAATTTTTGACATGGAGCAAATCTTGAAGCCGGAACGTTTAGACCTGGATCCTCAAGCAGCAGATGCAGCCAATAACTTTGAACACTGGCTGAGCTGTTTCGAAGCCTTCCTGGAGGCCTCCAGCACTACCGTCACTACAGATGACGCGAAATGGCTTGTCTTGAACTCACGGGTGAGCCACCGAGTCTACTCGACCATCCGAGACGCCACAACTTACGCGACGCTAAAGGAACAATACGTGAGGCCTGTTAACGAGGTCTACGCCAGACACCTCCTCGCTACCCGAAAACAGCGCCCCGGGGAATCGGGCGCCGAATATTTACTGGCACTGAGAGTCCTCGGCCGGGCCTGTAATTGCAAAGCGGTGACGGCCAAGGAATGCACGGAAGACCTGATCCGAGACGCCTACGTAGCCGGCACCAGGTCCAACTATACTCGGCAGAGGCTGCTGGAACAGAGGGGGCTCGACCTGCAGAAGACGGTGGCCCTCGCTAACTCGTTAGACGTGGCCCTCTAGAACATGGACGCCTACCCCCCTGACCGGATGGCCACGTGGATGTCATGGGAGCAGCTATCTTGGGACCCGGTAAGGCCACAAGCCGCCAGCAGCCCAACTACAGCTGCAATGACCAGAGGCCAGAAATGCTACTTCTGCGGCCAGGCCAAGCACCCCAGACAGCAATGCCCAAAAAAGGACGCGACCTGCTCCAAATGCGGCAAGAAAGGCCACTACGCGAGAGTGTGCAGGGCGAAATCGACCCCCAATTCCAGCAGCGCCGCGTGTGAACCGTGCAGGCCACCATTTTGGACCCCACCAACCACGTGTGAGCCGTGCGGGCCGCCATTTTGGGCACCACCAGCCGCGGGTGAGCCGCCATCTTGGACACCATTTCGAGACCAGGCCCCCGGCGCGGGTGAATACTACAGCGACCCACCGACCTCGACGATGACCTCCATCACCCTGGACCAATCTAGGCCCCATCAACTAGCCAGGTCCATGATAAACGTAAAGGTAAATGGCCATGCCACAAATTGCCTTTTCGACTGCGGAAGCACGGAGAGCTTCATCCACCCCGACACGGTGCGACGCTACTCCCTATCGGTTATGCCCACACGCCACCAGGTCTTTATGGCCTCAAAGTCCCATACAGCGGACGTCGGCGGCTACTGTGTAGCGACTCTGACAGTGAACGGCGTGGAGTACAGAGATTTTAAATTCCTCGTCCTGCCACAGCTCTGCGCTCCCGTACTGCTAGGATTAGACTTCCAGTGCCATCTGGAGAGCATCACGATGGCATATGGCGGGCCCCTGCCCCCACTTACAGTCTGCAGCCGGCAGAATTTAAACACGGCGCCACGCAAAGTATGCAGCCTGTCCACCCTGAAGGTCAAACCACCCCCGTTGTTCGCTAACCTCGCCAAAGACTGCAAGCCAATTGCTACTAAAAGCAGGCGGTACAGTGCCGGGGATAGGAGCTTTATTAAATCAGAAGTAGAAAGACTCCTGAGGGAAGGGATTATCGAGGGCAGCACCAGCCCATGGCGAGCCTAAGTGGTGGTAGTGAAGACCGGCGAAAAACAGCGCCTGGTTATTGATTACAGCCAGACGATCAATCGATACACGCAATTAGACGCATACCCACTTCCCCGCATATCTGACATGGTCAACCAGATAGCACAATACCGGGTATTCTCGACGATTGATCTGAAGTCGGCATACCACCAGTTCCCCATCAGGCCTGAGGACCGCCAGTACACGGCCTTCGAGGCCGACGGTCGCCTCTACCACTTCCTCTGAGTCCCCTTCGGCGTCACCAACGGGGTCTCGGTCTTCCAAAGGGAGATGGACCAGATGGTTGACCAGAACGCGCTGCAAGCCACCTTCCCCTATCTAGACAACGTCACCATCTGCGGCCATGACCGGCATGACCACGACGCCAACCTAGAAAAATTCCTCCGTACAGCCCAACGGCTGAATCTGACATACAACAGAGAAAAATGTATGTTCCGCACCACGCGCCTCGCTATTCTTGGCTGCATGGTGGAAAACGGAGTCATCGACCCCGACCCCGACCGAATGTGCCCCCTCCTGGAACTACCCCTCCCCCACTGCCTAAAAGCCCTGAAGAGATGCCTAGGGTTCTTCTCTTACTATGCCCAGTGGGTGCCCAACTCTGCGGGCAAAGCCCGGCCCCTCATCAAGTCAACCTCCTTCCCCCTGACGGCAGAGGCCCGTGCGGCCTTCACCCTCATAAAAGAGGACATTGCGAAGGCCACAATGCACGCAGTGGATGAGTCCATCCCTTTCCAAGTGGAGAGCGATGCATCCGACTTCGCCCTAGCCGCAACCCTTAACCAGGCGGGGAGACCCGTGGCCTTCTTTTCACGGACCCTCCAGGGCCCCGAAATTCGACACTCCTAGGTCGAGAAGGAGGCCCAGGCGATAGTGGAGGCTGTACGGCACTGGAGGCATTACCTGGCCGGTAAACGTTTCACCCTGCTCACTGACCAACGGTCAGTAGCATTTATGTTTAACAACAGGCAAAGGGGGAAAATCAAAAATGATAAGATATTGCGGTGGAGGATCGAGTTATCCACCTACAACTACGATATCTTATACCGGCCCGGGAAACTTAATGAGCCCCCAGACGCCCTATCCCGTGGGACATGTGCCAACGCACAAGTTAATAGGCTATGGACCCTCCACAATGATCTCTGCCACCCGGGGGTCACCAGGTTCTTCCATTTTATTAAAGCTCGCAACCTGCCTTACTCCATCGAGGAGGTCAGGACCATGACCAGGAACTGCCAGGTCTGCGACGAATGCAAACCGCATTTTTATAGGCCAGACAGGGCACACCTGATTAAAGCCACCCGCCCCTTCGAATGTCTCAGCGTCGATTTCAAGGGGCCCCTTCCCTCCTCTGACCGCAACACGTACTTCCTCAATATTATTGACGAGTACTTCCGTTTCCCCTTCGCCATCCCCTGCCCGGACATGACCAGCGCCACAGTCATCAGGTGCCTCAACGACCTGTTCGCCATATTTGGCTTCCCCAATTACATCCACAGCGACAGGGGCTCGTCGTTCATGAGCGACGAGCTGCGCCAGTACCTGCTCGAGAAGGGCATAGCCACGAGCAGGACTACCAGCTACAACCCCTGGGGTAACGGACAGGTAGAGAGGGAGAACGCAACGGTGTGGAAGACCGCCATGCTCGCCCTAAAATCCAAGGGCCTCCCAATCTCCCGCTGGCAAGATGTCCTCCCCGATGCGCTCCACTCCATACGATCACTGCTCTGTACTGCCACAAACGCCACCCCTCATGAGAAGATGTTCGTCTTCCCCAGGAAATCCACCTCAGGGACATCACTACTGCCATGGCTGACGTCTCCAGGACCCGTCCTGCTCAGGAAACACGTGAGGAGCCATAAGACGGACCCCCTGGTCAAAAAGGTTCACCTCCTCCACGCCAACCCACAGTACGCCTACGTGGCGTATCCTGATGGGCGGGAGGACACAGTCTCAATTCGAGACCTCGTACCCTCAGGTACCACCCGAAACACCATCGATCACCATCCACTACCTCCACCCACCACCACTACCCACGACGCACCACCGGGGTGTCTACCACGAACTGACGACATGCCGGTGCCATCCCTACCCCGAGAGGACGACACGCCAGTGCTCCGTCCCACGCGAGAAGCGGCCGCGGGCAAAGAACCGCCGCAACCGGCACCACGAAGATCATTACGGCAGACAAGACCCCCGGAGAGACTTTCGTATACGAACTTTTGAAACACTTCACCCCGCCGGACTCTTTTTTAAACGAGGGGTGAATGTAGTAAACCACTGTTAACTCTGTACAGGTCCAGGCATGTCTCCGCCCCTGGCTCCACCCCTAAGCCCGGGTATAAAGGTGACTCACCACCCTTCCCCTGGGAGCTCTTAGGATGGATCCACTAGCAGAGGCATGCTCCAGTTCTTAGTCAATAAAAGCCTACTTCGTATAAGTTCAACTCGTAGTCTTTGGTGTTGTTGATAGTGCATCAATGGGCAGTAGCAGCATGGATACAAAATTGGCGAAGGGATAGCAAACAGAAAATTGTGGTGAATGACTGTTTGTTGGACTGGAGGGAGGTATACAGTGCTGTTTCCCAGGTTTCAGTACTGGGACCAGGTTTTTGATATCATTAATGGCTTGAACTTGGGGGTACAGGGCACAATTTTGAAAGTTGCAGATGACACAAAGTGTAGTAAACAGTGAGGACGATAGTAATAGACTTCAAGAGGACATAGCGAGGCTGGTGGAATGGGCAGACACATGACAGATGAAATTCAACACAGAAAAGTGTGAGGTGATACATTTTGGTAGGTTGAATGAGGAGAGACAATAGAAGCTAAATGGTACAATTTTAAAGGGGGTGCAAGAACAGAGGGACCCCGGGGTGTTTGTGCACAAATCTTTTAAGGTGGCAGGATAGGTTAGCTCAGCAATTAATAAAGCAAATGGTTCCTGGGCTTTATAAATTGAGGCATAGAGTACAAAAGCCAGGAAGTTATATAAACCTATATAAAACACTAGTCTGGCCCTAGCTGGAGTATTGTGTCCAATTCCGGGCAACACACTTTAGGAAGGACGTGAAGGCATTGGAGAGGGTACAGAAGAAATTTACTAGAATGGTTCCAGGGATGAGAGCCGTGGATAGACTGAAGATGCTGGGGTTGCTCTCCTTAGAGCAGAGAAGACTAAGAGGAGATTTGATAGAGGTGTTTAAAATGATGAAGGGTTTAGATAGATTAAAAAATAGAAACTGTTTCCAATGACTGAAGGGTCAATAACCGAATGGCAGAGTTTAAGGTGAATGGCAAAAGAACCAGAGGGAACATGAGGAAAATCTTTTTTACGCAATGAGTGGTTAGGTTTTGGAATGCACTACCTGGTGGGTGGAGGAAACAGATTTAATAGTAGCTTTCAAAAGGGAATTGGATAAATACTTGAAGGAGAAAAAAATTGCAGGGATATGGGGAAAGAGTGGGAGAGTGGGATTAACTGGATTGCTATTTGAAAGAACCAGTGCAGCCTCGACGGGCCGAATGGTCTCCTTCTGTGCTGTACTATTCTATGGTTCTAAGTGAAATTTGTAATGTATGTAATGTATATATACCTTAAGGGAGAGAACTACTTTTTACAGCTCCTGTATACTGTAGTACCGGCAGTGACCACACCTGTATATAAACTGTTGTGTCCGTGTGTTGATAGAGACACTGAAGACAGGAGTTGGTTTCACAGGTGTTTACTAAACAAAGTCTGGAGGGGAACTAACTGATACAACACAATATACAGGCTTATATAGCCCGAGTGGCCATTACCGGCATTACAGTACACATGGGGCTATTAAAGGCACATACATGACATAAACCCTGAGTAGTGGTCTGTACAGTTAGTTCTAGAGTAACCCTCATTCAGTAAACACCTGTTGATCGTTCCCTGCAGTCTGTTTTCTGATTATTGAAGGACACAACATTAAAATACACGGATCTAACATTGGCGACGACGCAGATTCGAACCTACCTGCAACTCTGCATCACCTCCCAGGGATTAGCTCCTGGAGAACAGTGGAAGGAGGTCGAGTCCAGAAGCACGGGCGTCGACAACGGGCGACCACCCAGTCATCCAGCGGAGATTTGAGCATCGCAGGGGAGGCTGTCGAGAGCCAGGCTTGGCTTTCCAGTTAAGGTGGTCCAGCGAAACGGGTTGGCAACAGGTACTGCGCAGACCCTTCCCGGGCAGCGGTGGCTAGAGCCCGACCGAGCGGCACAGAAAAATGCCGAGCAGCGTTGACGGGGGAGAGAGAGAGGGCAGAGCGCACAGGGCGCAGACGGTGTTCAGGACCGAGTGACGTCAACGGGGAGAGTGACGAGAGAGAGCAGAGCGCAGCCGGTGTTCAAGGACTAAGCAGCGTCAACAGGGGAGAGAGGCGCGCAGGAAAATGCGAGGCGCTGATATTGCCACGAGGACCACAGAGAGTGGCATTGGCAGCAGTGCAGGAGCAGCGCACGAAACCCACAGGGCGTCGCCATTTGCCACGAGGACCGCCGAGAGTGGCGTTGGCAGCAGCGCCGGAGACGCCATTTTAAGCCGCAGCGGGGAAGAAAGGAAAGCACGGGAGATGCTATTTCAAGCCACAGCGGGGAAGAAAGGAAAGTGCGGGAGACGCCATTTTAAGCCTTTCTAACCACACCCAAAAATGCCGAAGAGTGGCAGTATCACAGCGTTCGACAATGAAGTTGAAGATTGGACGACATATGTTGAACGCATAGAAGTATACTGCAAGGCGAATGAAGTGCCAGATGACAAGAAAGCGCTGGTATTGTTGAATTCAATGGGTGCAAAAACGTATGGCTTACTACGAAACCTAGTAACCCCAGAGAAGCCAGTAGAAAAGGATTTTGAAAACATAGTGTCAATCCTACAGGACCACTTAAACCCCACACCGCTGCTGATAGCAGAAAGATTTAAGTTTCACAAAAGGAACCAGCATAAAGATGAAAGTAATGCTGAGTATTTAACGGAACTGTGCAAGCTATCGAAACACTGTCAGTTTGGAACGGGACTAGCAGATACTTTAAGGGACAAGTTTGTGTGTGGGCTTCAAAGTGAAGGAACCCAGAAATGGCTTCTATCAGAAAAGGATCTTACGCTGGACAAGGCTTTCAGCATTGCAGTATCACACAAAGCAGCCGCACAGGGCGCTGCAGAGATACAACGGAGACCGCAAGAATATGGCACAAATGAAATGTCATATGGAACAGTGAAGTGCTATCGCTGCAGCAGAACAACACACGACCATAATGATTGCTGGTTCAAGGACAAAGTGTGCAGACAGTGTGGAAAAGTAGGACACATAGCAAGAGTCAGCAGGTCAGGAAAGAAAACCAGCAGCAAGAAATCTCCACAGGAGAAGTACAAGAAGGTACATAAGGTGACGGAGAGTAGTTCAGACTAACAGAAAAGTGATACAGACTCCGGAAGCAAGGAGCTGGGTTGTCTGAAGCTACATAATGTGAACAAAATGGAGGATCACCAAACTATCTGGGTCACGCTCAAGATAGCAGGAGTCCAAGTGAAAATGGAATTGGACACAGGATCAGCCCTAACAGTCATAAACCGAAGGGACTACAAGCGGCTATTCTCACATATACCCTTGAGAGATACAGAGATTGTCTTGAAGACGTACACGGGGCAAAAAGTCTACCCCAAAGGAAAAATAAGGGTGAACGTTATATATAATGGCAAGGAAACACCAAAAATGGACCTATATGTATTGCCAGATGGAGGACCACCACTACTAGGACGTGAATGGATCCGGAAGATACAGCTAGATTGGCATTCCATACAAGCACCGACTGTAGATGTCAAAAAGGATGACGACGTCACACCTGGACGACTGTCAAAAATGCTAACTGATGCACAAGAAGTGTTCCAGCAGGGACTCGGAACACTAAAAGGCATAACAGCGATGATCAAAATAGAGGAAAATGCAAGCCCAAAGTTTTTTAAGGCCAGACCGGTACCTTATGCGATCCGCCCAGCCGTCGAAGCAGAGCTGGAAGGTTTGGAATGCTCAGGAGTACTGTCCAAAGTGGACTGGAGCGAGTGGGCTACATCCATCATTCCTGTAATGAAGAGGTCATTGAGTAATACGCCTGGGGAACCAAAGAAGGTTCGCATCTGTGGGGACTTTAAGGTGACAGTGAACCCAATCCTTCACACTGTACAATATCTGCTTCCGCGGATTGAAGATATTTTTGCCTCGCTATCTGGAGGGAAACGCTTCACTAAGATTGATCTGGCCCAGGCGTACCTGCAAAAGAAGGTAGAAGAAGCCTCGAAACAGTACCTCACGATCAACACTCATAAAGGTCTCTACCAATACAACCGGCTGGCGTTCGGGGTAGCATCAGCTCTGGCTATTTGGCAAAGAGCAATGGAACAAGTCCTGCAAGGGATTCCAGGGACCCAGTGTTATTTGGACGACATCCTGGTCACGGGCGAAAATGACAGTGATCACCTCGCCAACCTGGAGCAGGTGCTCATTAAATTGAAGGAATATGGGCTCCGAGCTAATCGCCACAAATGCGAGTTTTTCCAGAAGCAGATCTCGTATTGTGGCCACATTATTGATAAAGAGGGGTTACATAAGTCCCCTGATAAGATTGAGGCAGTAGTCAAGGCTCCAGCACCGGAAAGTGTGTCACAACTGAGGTCGTTCCTCAGGCTGGTGAACTACTACCATAAGTTCTTGACGAATTTGTCTACCGTACTACACCCACTGAACACCCTACTGCAAACGGGGGTACCATGGAAGTGGAGTGACGAATGTAAACAAGCTTTCCAGAACAGCAAAGCATTGATCACATCAAAAGAGGTGTTGGCTCATTTCAACCCAGCACTACCAATTCGGTTGGCGTGTGATGCATCACCCTGTGGCATTGGAGCGGTGCTGTCGCACAAATTCCCGGACGACTCGGAGAGGCCAGTAGCCTTTGCGTCTCGGTCACTAGCCTCAGCCGAGCGTAATTCGATGTGCAGGTTAGGTTGATTTGGCTATGATAAATTGGTCCTTAGTGTTAGGGGATTAAATACGTGGGGTTACAGGGATAGGCTGGGATATGTGTCGGTGCAGGCTCGATGGGCCGAAATGGCCTCTATCTGCACTGTAGATTCTGTGAAAAAAACTATGCCCAGATTGACAGGGAGGCCCTCAGCCTAGTGTGGGGAGTGAAAAAGTTCAATCACTATCCACACGGGCAGAAGTTCACCTTGCTCACTGACCACCAACCACTTGTCTCTATCTTTAATCCAAAGAAGGACGTTCTGGTGATGACTGCGCAACGGCTACAAAGATGGTCCCTTTTTCTAGGGCACACCAATATGAAATCGAGTATAAGGGCACGAAACAGCATGGAAACGCTGATGGGCTATCACGCCTGCCACTGCCTACTGCGGAGGAAGCACCAGCAGTGGATCCTGTCGATATATTTCATTCGACTATATTTGAATGCTTGCCAGTAACTAACGCTGGTATAGAGAAGGAGACCCGAAATGACCCGACACTGTCTCGGGTATATGATTTGATGGTGAAGGGATGGCCAGCACATGGCGACTCACTGTTGCCAGCATTCTCATCCAGAAGAGAACAGCTGTCAGTATGCCAGGGGTCCTTGATGTGTGGATCCCGAGTGGTAATTCCACCCAAGTTAAGGGAGAGAGTGCTCAATGAGCTTCACGAAGGTCATCTGGGAGGGGTGAAAATGAAAAGCCTTGCTAGGGCTTATGTGTGGTGGCTGGGGATCGATCAGCAAATCGAGGACCTGACAAAGAGCTGCTCAGGATGCCAGAAGGTCCAAAATGCACCACCACATGCCCCTCTACACCCATGGGAGTGGCCCTCATCTCCATGGCAATGGGTTCATATTGATTTTTCAGGTCCATTCATGGACTCATTGTTTTTAATAGCCGTGGATGCGCACTCGAAATGGCCTGAGGTGATCAAAATGTCCTCCACCACCACAGAGAAAACTATTGCAGTCCTACGGACCATTTTTGCCAGGAACGGCTTGCCAGAGCAGATTTGCTCTGATAACGGACCACAGTTTGTGTCCGAAGAGTTTCGAAGATTTATGAAAAGGAATGGGGTAAGGCATTACACATCTGCCCTGTATCATCCAGCCACAAATGGATTGGCTGAGAGGTTCGTACAAACCTTTAAAAAAGCAGTAAAGGCCATGTGCGATGATGACATTCCACTGCAGCATAAGGTGGACAGTTTCCTGTTAGCCTACAGAAATGCGACACATGCAGTCACCAACAAGGCCCCGGCCATGATGTTCTTTAACCGAAGGTTGAGATCTCGTCTGGATTTGCTCAGACCAAATGTACGAAGAGATGTTGAGAGTAAGCAATTCCAGCACATCAATGAGAAGCCGACAAGGAGCTTCAATGTAGGACAACCAGACTTGGCCCGCGACTACCGAACAGAGAAATGGCAACCAGGAACGATATGCACACGGCAGGGGCCATTAATGTACACAGTGGATGTTGGGGAGAACATTGTGAGATGCCATGCTGACCAGATCCTAGAGTCACAGGAACGAGTCAATCCCATGTCTCGGCCATACGTACCTGGTGAGGAACCCGACGTACAGGTCGCATCTACCTCAGAAACAATAGCATTGGAAGCTGATGAATCAACTGACAACAGGGTGCTAGAACCACCTCCGCACCAAGAGCGAGACACTCGGGAAAGGCGTTATCCAGAAAGAATCAGGAAGCCTCCCCAGAGACTGAATATATGAATGGACTATTTTCATATAACATTGTATATTAAAAATGTTAATTGTTAAATGAGTATTATGGTACTGTTAATCTAAAAGGGGAGGAATTGTAATGTATGTAATGTATATGTATTGATTTCTTTGTGGGTTCAATAACGACTCATTTATGAAAGAGAATGAGTATTAATCTAAAGTATATTCAACTCTTTATACAGCCTTTTACAAGACACACCATGATGTGATGCATCTAGAATCAAAACTGAAAGTAAAACCCTCAGCCTGCTTGTCTGTGACACATGACCTCTGCTGCTCAGGCACAAGCAATCAAAAACACAGACAAATATGCTGTAAGGCATAAGTAATCAAACACAGACAAATATCATCACTATTTGCTGATATCATTATATCTCCCTTTCTTAAAACAAAAGTATTTTACTTTTAACTAACAACATTTAATGAACTTACATTATCATTATCATGATCAAGGTTTTTTACCCTTGCTTTGTGTGTTCACATGAAATATGTCAATACATTAGAACTTGAAGAAAGAATAAGATAACATTACTTCCTTCTATAACAATAGTCCTTAAATTTGCTCAATGAGTCTCTCAGGAGGCTTCACGTGTCTTGAGGATTTTCTGATTGATTGTCCTTGAATCTGAGTTGTTGCCTCAGATGATTGGTTCTCAGCTGTGTGATCAGGTTGTTCTTTGAACTTCCCCACTTTCTCCCCCTCTTTTGTTTTCAGGAGGTTCTCTGGGATGGGTAGGTTTGACCTTAGCCGACGTCCCATCAGGAGTTGGGCTGGTGACATACCACACTCGAGCGGCATTGTGCGGTATACAAGCATGCTCTGGTCGAAGTCAGTTCCACTGTCTTTTGCCTTGTACTTCAGTCTTTTCACTGTGTTTGCGGGCTCTCCTGGGTCAACAGCTCTGGACAACGTGTCTGCTGTATACATCAGCTTACCCAGTGTGTACGTAACATTCAGTTCATCATAGACTGTCTCTCTTTCACTTTCCACAACGAGGACTCTCTTTACCAGGTTCAGTCTCTCACAGGCTTTTAAACCTAGTATGGCTTGCACATCCTTTGGCACCACGATTAATGCTAGCATGTGCTCTCTGTCCTTGTGTGTTACTTTGACAATGCATTTTCCTTTCACTAGTATATCAGTACCTGAGTATCCGGTCACTTTCACTTGTATTCCATGTAACTTTGGTCTGGGTCTAATTCTCTTAAAATCGGTCTCTGATATCACATTAACTTGTGCTCCAGTATCCAATTTAAATGGAATGTGTATGTCGTTCACTTTTAGTGTCAACATCCAGTCTCTTTCTTCTCTTTTGTTTTTAGACACAACATCTACATAGAATTCCTCTATGTCGCTTTCATCTACTGCATGGACCTTGCTTTGTTGCACTTGGTTCTTGCAGCAACGGGCATAATGGTTGTTCTTGTTGCAACTATTGCAAGTTTTACCATATGCTGGACACTTTCTTGGTGGATGCTGTGTACCGCATCGACTACATGACTTCCGATTGTCTCTTTCATTTTCGTTTGCTGGCCACGTCTCTTTTTTCACATTGGCGCTCTCTTTGTTAAACGGTTTGTATCCGTTCTTTCTCACTGCATCCACGTTGCAGCTACTTTCACTGAACAGCTCCTTTGCCTGCAACTTCACAGTCTCTGTAGCCCTACACAGTGCTATGGCTTTTCCCAGGTCTAGATCTTGCTCTCGTAGCAGTCTTTCCCTTAGACCATTATCTGGAATACCACACACCAGTCTGTCTTTTATCAGCGAGTCTGTGAGTCCCCCAAATTCACACGATTTGCTCCGGTTTCTCAGTTCAGTCACATACTGATCAATAGTCTCGCCGATTTTCTGTACACATGTGAAAAATTTGTGCCTCTCAAAGGTCACATTGCGTTTAGGTATGCAGTAGGCCTCAAACTGTTCCATTATTTTATCTAGCTTCATTTTGTCTCCATCAGCAGCAAATATGAAATTATTATATACCTCCAGTGCTGCATCACCCACGACATGTAAGAACAGTGACGATTTCTGTTTATTACTTTTATCGTCAGCTCCGATTGCTGATAAATACAACCCTACACGCTGAATCTCCTCCAATTTTCAGCCACATTACCTGTCAATTGAAGCGTCGCCGGTGGGAGTAAACCTTCCATTTTT